>NC_143018.1:20981866-22181866 GCF_055824585.1 Amblyomma mixtum
AGGTTGGGTTACCTCCGCAGACATCCTTGGCTCGGCAAGGATTTCGAGGCTCCCAACAACTCAGAAAAAGACCTCAGCCTCCTTCTCGTGATTGAGAAAGTGGCTGAGGTGTATAATTGTATGTAGCGAAGCACAGGGTGAGTAGATTAGAGTTGATGAAGAATACTGGCTTCCCTTAAAAAGCTAAAAACACAGGGTATACTGACAAGTGCATCTTTGCCTAATATCAATGCTGGATGAAAAGGAATGTGTTCTCTGTAAAAGGCAGTAAAATGTTTTTTTCTTAGCGATTCGAGTTCTGTACATGAGAATAATATGTGGTTTATTGTTAGATCATCTCCGCACTTTTCACAAACAGGTTTGTCTTCTTTTGTAAGTAGGAAGTTGTGTGTGAGATGTGTGTGTCCAATACGGAGGCGGCATAAAATAACTTCGATGAAACGTTTTTGGTGGGAGCATGACTTCCATTCTTCTATAAATGGTTTTACTAAGTGGAGCTTATTATTTCGTTCAATATTCCATTGCGACTGCCATTTATTTCTTAGCTTGCACTGTACCAACTTCATACAGTCATTGTAGGGGATGTTCACTTTCTTTATTTCTTTGTTGCGAGCTTTCGCAGCACATTCATCCGCCTTCTCATTGCCAGTGATTCCAATGTGGCTGGGAACCCAGCAAAATTTTATGTCTTGTCCTTGTATTGTGGCGCTCGCTATGTTGTGTATGATATTACCAATTAGTGGTGTCACTGCATTTCTATGGTGAAGTGAGGTTAGTATGCTCAGAGAATCAGTGTAAATGATACTGTTCTGAATGTTCTCATTTATTATTTTTTCTACAGCCACCAAGACTGCGTAACCCTCGGCGGTGAAAATGGATGTACACTCAGGTAGCCGTACTATTTTTTCCCAATTATTCTGAACTACAGCACTTCCCACGTAGTGCGCCGATTTTGATCCATCGGTATAAAATGCTTCGTATTCTCTGTATTTTTCCTTGAGTGCTAAATATTCTTGTAATATCTGTTCATGTGGTGTATGTTTTTTCCGAAATTGTGTTAATGTGAAGTCGCACACAGATGGTAGGCAGTACCAAGGCGGGAGTGGATCAGGTTTGCGGGCAATATTAGGTAATATGTTCATTATGTCTAGTTCTTGGCATTTCTCTTCAAAGCGGAGAAGAAGTGGTCTGATTGCTAGAGGTTTGTTGGTAAATAGTGTTTGAGATGGACACTTTGTAACGAGTGGGTAACAGATGTGTTTAGGCTGGGAACGGATCTTTAAGATGTATGAGCATGTGAGCATTGTTCGTCTGTCTGCAAGTGGTGGTTCATTGGTTTCTACGTAAAGGCTTTTTATGGGTGATGTCCTGTAAGCACCAGTTGAAAGACGCAAACCCATATTGTGCACAGGGTCCAGTCGCTTCAAGTACGACGGCCTTGCTGATCCATACACTATGCAGCCATAATCTAAAACGGAACGTACTACAGAGCGATAAATCTGTAGAAGGCATACCCGATCAGAACCCCAGTGTTTGCGTGAAAGGACTTTAAGTATGTTCAGTGATAGCGACGCTTTCTTCTTTAGTGCGTTTATGTGAGGCAGGAAAGTAAGCTTTTTATCGAAGGTGATGCCTAGAAATTTGTGTTCTTTTTTTAAAGGCAGTTTGGTTTGGTTTAAGTGTAATGTGGGATCTGTGTGCAAGCCTCGTTTGAGTGAAAAAAGTAAGGCTACTGTTTTCTGTGGTGAGAACTGGAAACCATTCCTGTCTGCCCATGTTGCCAGTTTGTTGATTGTAAGTTGTACTTGTCTTTCACATGTAGATATATTGGAAGATGTGCACGCTATCTGAAGATCGTCGACATAGACTGAATATGTTATGGACTTTGGTATAATTTTGTTAAGAGAATTCATTTTTACAATAAAAAGAGTTGTGCTTAAAATACACCCTTGAGGCACTCCATTTTCCTGAATAAAATCCCTTGAAAGGGTTGAGCCTAGACGGACATTAAATGAACGGTTAGATAAAAAGTCTTTAATGGAGTTCAGCATTCTGCCACGGATGCCAAGTTCAGCTAAGTCCTGGAGGATCCCGAACCTCCAGGTAGTATCATATGCTTTTTCCAAATCAAAAAAGACGCTAAGACAGTGTTGCTTGTGTATAAAAGCTTCTCTGACAGTATTTTCAAGGCGGACTAGGTGGTCTGTAGTGCAGCATCCCTTTTTAAATCCACACTGATGGATATCAAGAAGTTCACCAGATTGAAGAACAAAGGTTAGTCTTATATTTAGGACACTTTCGAAGGATTTGGCAAGGCAACTAGTCAGGGCTATGGGTCTATAACTGCTAGGAGAAGTTGGGGGTTTACTAGGCTTAAGAAGCGGTACAATAATAGCTTTCTTCCAGACTTCCGGTATTTTCCCAGACATGAATATTGTGTTAAAGAATCTTAAAAGTGCGTCCACGGCTGGCTCGGAAAGATGCGCAAGCATTTCATAGTGTATTTCGTCGGGTCCTGGAGCAGTTTTTTTTCCGGCAGACAGTACTCTGTTGATTTCTTGGCGGGTAATTAGACTATTGTATTTTTCATTTGCACCTCCAGTTGTTGGCAGCCTCTGTTTTTCAGCTGTATTTTTGTATTTTAAAAAGGACTGCGTGTAGTGTGATGAACTTGAAACTGCAGCGAAATGTTCCCCTAGTATGTCTGCCTGTTCCTCTATGCTTGTTTGTGTGCCGGGTGTTGTTAAAAAAGGAATTGTGAAGGGTGAAAAGTTTCCATTTAATTTGCGAACCTGCTCCCACATTTTTTTAGATGTCATCTGACTGTTAATGGATGAAACATAACTCTGCCATGATGCTTTCTCGGCACTCCGACGGACGTACCGAGCTTTGGCTCTTGCCTTCTTAAAATTAACGACATTTTCATGTGTCGGATACCGGCGAAATTTACCCCAAGCTCTGTTTTGTAGTTTTTTTGCTTCCTTGCACTCTTTTGTCCACCATATTTTATGATTTTGTTGCACCACTCCTGACGACTGTGGAATAGCTGTGAGTGCGGCAGTTATGATACAATTAGTGAACTTTTCATTTATCTGGTCGATGGAGAGATTATCTAAAAGTATATTTTCTAAATTTGCCTTTGCTCTAAAAAGTGACCAGTCGGCGAGGTGAAGCTTCCAGCGCCGTGGCCTTGTGGGGATTATTTCCGGTGGGGATGTTAAAGTGATTAGTATAGGGAGGTGATCGCTGCCATATGGGTTGTCAATGACATCCCATTTAAAATCATTAAAAACAGAAGGTGAGCTAAAAGACAAATCTAAAAAGGTCATTTTCCCCGAGGCAGGGGAGCAGTAGGTGGCTTTTCCTGTATTTAAAAGACATACATTGTTTGTGAGGATAAAATCTTCGATTATTTGACCCCTAGAGTCACAGTGCTCGCTTCCCCAAAAGGGGGAGTGAGCGTTAAAGTCCCCAACTACTAGATACGGTTCTGGAAGTTCATTGATAAGTTCTTGTAAATCGTGGACTGTTAATGTAGAATGTGGAGGAATATATACAGAACAGAGAGAAATTGTTTTATGGCTGACGACACTGACCGCAACGGCTTCAAGTTTTGTTCTGAGTTTTATTTCTCGAGCAGGAATGCCGCTTTGTACGATAATCGCGACGCCTCCAGAGAGTCTATTTGCCTGCTCACGATCTCGTCTAAAAGTTTTATAATGCTTCAGGATGTTCATATGTTGCGGACCTAGATTGGTTTCCTGGAGACATAAGGCTACGGGTGACATTGACCCTAAAATGTTTTTTATGTCATCGTAATTTCTCAATATTCCTCTACAGTTCCACTGAACTAGAAAAGCCATGTTTATGTTTTGGGGTAGGAGCAACGAGAGGTTTACTTATGTTCTGGGGCCGTTATGGTAGCCCTGCCTTTTTTTCGCTCAAGAGAGCTGTTCCGCCGCTGTAGAGCAGGCGGGCTGGGAGTTTGGTCCATCACCTCGGAAGAGGTGCTGGACGACCGCGAAGAAGCCGCGGGTGTGTGGGTATCAGGCCTCCCCCGACGGGGGGAAGTCCTGCGGGATGCTGACTTGTGGGCCGGCACTCCCTGGCTTGTAGTTGGCAGAGCAGCTTTCGCTGTCTCAGCCTGGGGCGTGGATGGCACTGCCACAGGCGCGGTGGAAGTGGCCGCGGCAGGTGCCGGAGCGCTGTGTGGTGCTACGCCCCCGCGCACCACATCAGCGAAGTTTGGTTTTTCTGTGAAGGAGAATGAATTGGTAAGCGCAAAACGCCTCCTCGCTTCTTTGAATGAAATGTTTTGTTTTGTCTTAATGGTGATGATTTCTTTCTCCTTTTTCCAGGACGGACACGCCCTGGAGTATGCAGCGTGATCTCCTTCACAATTCGCGCAGCGTAGGGCTGCGTCGCATTCCTCAGAAGGGTGGTCCTTCGAAGCGCATTTCGCGCAGGTTTTGCGGCCGCGGCAACTCTGTGAGCCGTGGCCAAACTTCTGACAGTTAAAACAGCGGCGGGGATTGGGTATGTAGTGTCTGACGGTGATTTTCAGGTATCCAACATCGATTGTTTCGGGCAAACTGCTGGTGTTAAACGTGAGGACCATGTGTTTGGTGTCTATTTCTTTGTTGTCTTTGCGGATTTTGATTCTGTGCACATCAATTACATTTTGATCAGAAAGTCCTTCAAGCATTTCGGTTTCTGTCAGATGGATGAAGTCAGCTTCTGAGATAACGCCTTTAACTGTGTTAAGAGATCGGTGGGGAGTCACGGAGACAGAGATGTCCCCTATGGAAGCAATGTTTGAGAGTTTCGAGCACTGGATGCTCTCACGGAGTTCGAGGAGTAGGTCGCCGCTGGACATTTTGGATACCTTGTAGCCAGGCCCTAAGGTATCTGTTAAACATTTGGTTACAAGAAATGGGGATATTATTCGAGCTTGCTTTTGGTCACTGTTGCTATGTATCACATGAAACTTTGAGAATGTAGGTTTCTTTTTCGAAAAAAAGTCTGATCCTTCGTTCCGCACTCTTTTGAGAGAGCGATCTAGTTTTGAAAGGGGGGGAGCCATAAAAAAATTTGGTTTTTCGGTCATGGTGGCAGCCACCCACCATGGAGTCCAACAAGGGGACGCGACAGGAACTTGAAGGCAAGTCCTGCCCACGCCAGCTGTACACCTTAACTATAACCTAATATGACTCAACTCAGGGTAGCTGGTCACACACGGTTAACCCTCGCCGCCAGGAAAAAGAGGGAAAAAACGAAAAAAAGAGGAGGAGACAGGAGAGTCGTAAGAAAGGAAATAGGAAAGTGAAAGATAGAGGGGAGGATAGGAAAAGGCGACTGCCGATTTCCCCCGGTCAGGTCAGGCCGGAGGTGCCGTCTACAGGAAGCTGGGGCCAAAGTGGTGTGTTGCCTCCGCCGAGGGGCCTTAAGGGTCCAAACGCTCGGCATCGGCTCAACCACCAGGATCCCCTTTTCCCCGGACACGGCGATGCCACGCACGGCTAAGCGCGGATGCTCGGGTCCGTGGTGACGCATTGTTCACCATCATCCCCCTGAGGGGATGTCCCTGCGGATGCTCGGGTTAACCCCGTGGTGTCGCCACTCACCAACGTCTGCATGCGGCAGACGCCTCCCTGCGGGGAAACTACATCACACGTTCTATGCAGATGACATCACACTTTGGGTAACCAAAGGATGCGAAGGCTACATAGAAGACACACTCCAAGCAGCAGTGGACATCATTGAGGCATGCGCATGGGAATCCGGCCTCACTTGTTCTGAGCAAAAATCTGAACTCTTCGTGATCCGTCGTAAACAAAGAGGTAGGCGTACCACGACATCCCCCCCGCAAATAAACGTCTATGTTAATGGACGATCTGTCAAAGAGGTACAGACCATGAGAATACTGGGGTTGTATTTACAAACAAATGGAAAGAATACTGATACACTCACTACGCTAAAACGCACGGTAGAAGCGACGGCGCGATTAATCCGCCGCATAGCTAACCGCAGATAAGGGGTGAGGGAAAGAGATTTATGCCGACTAGTGCAGGCCTTTGCGCTAAGCAGGATACTCTATACCACCCCTTATCTCAAATTTTCGAAAGCAGAAAAGGACAAATTGGATAGTATGATACGGCAGGCCTATAAGGCTGCGTTAGGACTCCCACTAAATGCCTCAACTGAAAGGCTTATGAGGTTAGGAATACATAACACCTACAATGAACTGAAAGAAGCCCATTTAATGGCTCAAACAGCGCGATTAGCCAATTCCAGAACTGGCAGGAGTATTCTTACCAGGCTCGGAATTAACTTTCAACCTACGAATAACGATGCTAAAGTAGACTTACCCCGCGACTATAGGACGGCCCTACTAATCAAACCACTCCCCAAAAACATGCACCCCTTACACCATGAGGGTAGAAGACAAGCAAGAGCCAAAGCCTTACATAACAAATACAGACAGTGCGCTGGAACACTTTATGTAGATGCGGCAGAATACAAAAATACCAATGCCTTTGCAATTGTGGTTGTGAACGAGAATGGTGACCACATCGTCTCGGCGACAATCAACACGAAATCCTCTGAAAGGCAGAAGAGGCGGCTATAGCCCTCGCCCTAGCGCATACCCAAGGGAGCATCATCTTCAGCGATTCCAAAATGGGTATCAATAATTTCGCTAAAGGGCGAATTACAAACACCTCCCTTAGAATCCTTAACGCAACCAAATTCTCACCAAATTATTCCGAATTGATATGGGTCCCAGCCCATTCGGGGAATCCGGGGAACGAGGCAGCCCACAATAAAGCCCGAGGTTTCGTCGACCGGGCAGTGGATGAGTCTGGCTCCCTGAATTTCACGAAGGACTCCATGATCACATATCATGATCTCACCAATCATTTTAAACTAGAGAGGAGAATTTTCCCCCCTCCAGACAAAAGACTTACTAAAGAACAAGAGGTTACGTGGCGTCGTCTACAGACGAGATCGATACGCACCCCATCACTCCTCGCGCACATTTATCCAGATCTTTACAACCCACACTGCAAACACTGTGGCCAACGTGCTACCTACGATCACATCCTGTGGGACTGCAAAATAGAGCCACCTCCGGGTGATCTAGTTACAGCTCCTTCTCTCGAGCGGTGGGAGACCGTGCTGGCTAGCTCTGACCCCAGAACGCAAGTTTTGGCGGTGGAGTGGGCTGACAAAGTCGTCGAGGGCTATGTACTCTCGACCACTTAACGCGACCTCTTGCCAAGCTCTTCCCGGCGAATAAAATGTTTTACAATCAATACCAAGTTGGATTCATGAGCCCAATTGGCTGACCAATTGGGTTCAAGTGGTTCCACCTAAAATCAAATGATATGCCCAATTAGACCCACTGTTTTGTTTGTTTTTTTTTACTGGGTGGGAGGACTGGGAGACCCTGCTGCGAGCGGAGGACCCGGCCGTGCATACCATCGCCACCGGCCGGGCTGCCGGTGTTATGGGCCTTAGGAACGTATGGACCTTAGAAACAAAACATCTGAGTGCAGTGCGGTGGTGCGGGGACCCAGAGGCATAATTCCTTTATTTTTTTTCTCTCCCTCTCTTCTATGCTGATGCTGCGAAATTTAGATCGTAAATCTCTCTCGGCAATTACCGATTTAATGAATGGATATTGGCGTAAAGGAGAACTTCCTCAGTTGTGGAAACACGCGAGAGTAACGTTTATTCCTAAACCCAACAAGAAGCTCAGCATTGACAACCTCAGACCCATATCCCTTACCTCGTGCTTAGCCAAACTCATGGAGCATGTGATCTTGAGCCGATTGCAAGGCTATGCTGAGAATAATGACTTATTACGTAGTACTATGGTATGTTTCAGGAGCCACCTATCAACCCAAGACGTCATGCTCCAGTTGTATAACGACGTCATAGATCCCCAGGATAAAACCGGCACCAAAGCCGTTCTTGGACTTGACTTAGAAAAGGCCTTCGACTACGTGTCGCATGGAGCAATTCTAAGAGGCCTCTCGAGCATAAATGTAGGTGCCAGAACCTACAATTATGTCAGCTCTTTCCTATCGGGAAGAACGGCAGAACTCTTAATCGGGGGAATCAGGTCGGATAGAACAGAACTGGGAGATAGAGGCACGCCGCAAGGCTCCGTCCTGTCACCCTTTCTCTTCAACCTTTCACTCATATCGCTGCCTAGCAAGCTAAACGCCATAGAGGACTTACGTCATACACTCTATGCGGACGACGTTACCCTATGGGTGGCGAATGGCTCCAACGCTCACATAGAAGAAACTCTTCAGAAAGCAGTACAAGGAGTCCAGGAGCATAAGAGTAGCATAGGACTCAAATGTTCTCAACCCAAGTCTGAACTCCTTCTAATCAGACATAAACGGAGAGAAAACACCATAGAGGTGAACATTCAAGGTCTCCCGATAAAGGAGGTCGAAACCATTCGAGTACTAGGTCTCTTCATTCAAAATAATCGTAAGAGCAACATTACAATCACCCGTCTGGAAACAAGTCAGGCTCATTCGAAGAATCACTGCTAAAAAGAAAGGTGTGAAGGAGGCCGACATCTGTCACCTTATACATGCATTCGTCATTAGCAGATTCACCTACTCTCTACCATACCTCAAACTATTTAAGGTGGACATCGATAGATTAAACAGGTTACTCAGACAGGCTTCTAAAGCTGGTCTAGGGCCTCCTAGAAACACATCCACGGACAGAAGAACACATCACTGCACACAAGGCGATGCAAATCCAAAGACTGGCCAACATTACAGCGGGAAGGGAGATTCTAGATCGAATAGGCGTAAACGCTGAACCCATGTCTAACCGACCGGGCCCTCTACTACGAGGAGTGCGCGACAAACTAGTCATCAAACCGCTCCCCATAAATATGCTACCGGGCTTCCACGATGGCAGACGATGAGCCAGAGCGCGGGCTCTGCATAGAAAGTACCTCAGTCATCCTGGAGCAGTATGCACCGATGCAGCCGATTATAATTTCAGCCAAGGGGTCTTCGCTATCTGCGCATCCAAATTCATAGCAGGAAGAAGCGAGTGCATCTCTGCGGCCTCGGTCACGGTCAAGTACGCGGATCAAGCAGAAGAAGAGGCCATAGCCTTGGCCATAGCAAATACTGACGCTGACATCATTCTCAGTGATTCCAAGACTGCCATACGCAACTTCTCGCGCGGTAGAATATCCCTAACTGCTAGAAACATCCTCACAAACATTACACTACAACGAGAAATGGAACTGGTATGGACTCCTGCCCATTCAGGGAACCCAGGGAACGAAGCAGCCCACCAACACGCTCGAGGTTTTGTCGGCCGAGCGGTGGGCTCTCGTCCAGGGGGATCCGAGATGGAGGCAGTGATTTCGTACCACGACATTACCCAATTCTACAAACTCCCTAGAAGATCGAATCTAACCTCCCCCGCACAAGTCACTCTACAAACACCAAGAGGTGGCTTGGAGAAGACTTCAAACCCATTCTTACCCGAACCCGTACATTTACGCCCGCATCTACCCCGATCTCATAGACCCCACCTGCAAACACTGCGGTAGCACTGCCACCCTCGATCATATGCTATGGGACTGCCCGGAGGATCCTCCTCCGGAAGCTCTTATAGAAGCTCCCTCACCAGACGCCTGGGAAGAAGTGCTGCGCAGCTCGGACCCCGCCGTCCAGGCAGGAGCCATCGAGCGCGCCGAAGAGGTCGCCGCCAGCTATCAGCAAACGGCCACCTGGCCCTACTGCTAAGCATCTAGGAACCCTTTTCCGACAATAAAGTTTTTTTTTCTCTCTCTCTCATGAATTTCTTCACGGTTCAGGTGTCCATCGAGATGTGAGACAGATACTGCGCCATTCCCTTTCCTCAAAACCTAATTTCCATTTTCAAGGCATCGCGCTGAACGAACGGGCTGCAACGCGCTGTCGTGTTCCACTCATAAAGGTGCACTGAAAAGGAACCTGAACTCGTCTTTTTCCCGCGGGAACTCGATCTACACGTTCCCAGCATCCTGTGCGGCCGATTTTCATAATTTAAATCGGATTAACGTCCGGCTCCCGCCCTTTTTTTAATTCCCCGCAGACGGTAGGAGTAGTGCATCAACTCATGGAGTGCCTTTCAGGCAGTCGCGTGGAGGCTCTGCTTTCGCTTTATTTTATTTTTTTGGTTTCCGTGAATAAATAGATCCTGTCAGAGACAACGTAGCTGCAAATTAGGCCCAGGGAAATAAAAATACGCATGGACTTTGCTTTCGCCGATCACTACGTATCACTCCGCCGATGGCAGGGCGGCAAGCCACCACGGGACTGGGTGAAAGGTTGGTGACTCCTCCCACCTTCTGTGGGGAATTAAAAAAAGGCGGGCGCCCGACGTTAATCCGGTTTAAATTAGGGAAATCGGCCGCACAGGGCAATAATTCGAAGTTTTCAAAACGCTCGGAACGTGTAGATCGAGTTCCAGCGGTAAAAATACGAGACATGGCAGTTGCGCGAAACACACACACACAAGACAGGTTCAGATTCCTTTTCAGTGCACCTTTAAAAGCCAAGCTTAAGCGTCCTGCAATATTTTTTCACTAAAATACAGACACCACCATCACGCTTGTCTGCGCGGTTTACAAATACGCGCTGTAAGTTTGTATCTTAATCATATCTCGTACATAAGCATGGCACGTTTCTGTGAGCATAATGACCTATCATATTCAGATGTGCGAAGTGAAGCGCCGCCCACATTCACGACCACCGCGCAGATTTCCTCCACGACAAAAAAGTAGATTGTTAAAACTTTTCTCGTTACCTAAGCATCACAAGAAAAAAATATAAGCTCGAGAATTTTGATGCCTGGCTTGTTGAATATAGTCAAACAATAAAAAGTTGATGTCGATTGAGATTGGCCAGCGGAGCAATATGACAGTACGCCGCGCAGCTTGACCCATTGTTAGCAACCAGCTGCTGTTAAGTTCCATCCTGATATAACATTGAGATGAAAACAACGAAAATAGGTTCCAGATAAAACAAGGTCCTATAGTTTTGTACCTTTTTGTAGCAATAGCGCCTGAAAAACCACTGAAACATTGTCATCGGCCAAGCATCATCGGATAAGGGCTCCTCACATTTGATAACGTGCTTCGGTGCCCGATTGGCGCCTGATGTACACGCAGCCACCTCTGTGCGAGGCGTACCGATAATCCCGCTCAGTTGCCCACGTTTGGCCACTGATAGCGGGTTCCTGTTGTGCCACGTTATGTTCTCGACAACAAAGTTTGGTTTGAAAGCACGAACTGATGGGCGAGTTGGTTATGCATTGTATGATTGAAACAGCGCAAGGCCGAAGGCCAAAGAAGAGAGGAGAGAGTTGTCCATTTCCTTCTTTCTCTGCTCTCTTCTTTGGCCTTCGGCCTTGCGCTGTTTCAATCATACAAAGATTGGTTGGTTGGTTGGTTGATTGATTGGTGTTTAACGTCCCAAAGCAGCTCAACTCAGGCTATGAAGGACGCCGTAGTGGAGGGCTCCGGAAATTTCGACCACCTGGGGTTCTTTAACGTCCAACTGACATCGTATGGTACACGAGCTTCTAGAATTTCGCCTGCATCGAAATTCAGCCGCCGCGGCTGGGATCGAACCCGCGTCTTTCGGGTCAGCAGCCGAGCGCCGTAACCACTGAGCCACCCCGGCGGGGCCGACAACAAAGAGTTTTGATTCCGGTTCTTTCAGGTTGTTCTTATTCTTCAGCCAGTTATCTCGAGTTTCTTGGCTGGCGAACCTAAAGATTGGGCCACGCTGCTTTCCCCATTTCGACGGAAGACTGTAGTGCAACAACCAAGGTAGATGTACTATGGTAGCGTAGGCTGCATAGAAGCCCATACGTTCAAAACATGGCGGCTTGTGGTGCGCAGCCAGCGCCGTCTTCGAAATGCGTGGACAATTAAAAAGTGACGTCATAAATAAAACAAAAACGCGGCGTCAAAGTCACGTGTTTTAGTGACATATTTGTGACGTCAGCGTCACGTGATGCTTGGCGGGAAAAATAAACTGCTGAATGCCGCGACGCTTCAGCGCGACACCCGACACGAGAACGAAGAAAGAAGACACGACGAGTGCCGACCACCAATGCTATTTTTAGGTAGTCAGTTCTCGTTGTGCCTTTTTCCTTCGTCCTCACCTCAGGTGTCGCGCTGAATGTCGCAGGTGTCGCGCTGAAGCGATGAAATGTGACGCCGCCAGACAGGTTGTCGCTCGCACATCGTGCAACCGTACACCTCTTTTTTTGCGTACGAGGGCGCCATGGCCACACACGATGCCCTTTTGGGGCAAAAGCGACAGAACCGCACCCAACGGAACGAAACTAAACAGAAGCGCTGGCAAAAGGGAAAAGCGGAAACTGTACACGAACGATGCACACCAAGAACTCAAGCAACAAGCAACGAGGAAAAAGTAGGGCTAGCAGAATCGAGTTTCAAACAAAAGCAAGCAGAATGGTCAAAAGATATGACCAGGGTATTGCATCAGAGCACCGTCAACCTTGACATCTCCCGCTGCCATTGCCGCTACTCTGAGCGAACGCTGTCATAAAACTTTTACAAAGCAAGCGCTATACTTTCTAACAAAATGCACACAACTAAAACATTTTAAAAAGGAATCACTGCAATTGTTTTTGAATGCTTTTGAAACACAAAATATGTCCTAATTATTTTCCTCTTCTAGTCGTGTCTGTCCACTCATTTCATTTTGGCGCTTTAGTTCCACCCCTAATTTGATGTCGCTAGCACTTGGTTCTGGACCGCATTCGAGCTCCGGCTTCGCGACCTATTTCAATTGACCTTGCAACAACTTCGCTGGCCCGGAGTTGCGCAACACCAAATTTCGACGCAGCTTCATTCACTTTCACAAAAAGATTGGATTGGATTGGAGTAAACTTTATTTGTGCCTGCAGTTGGACGCTCGCGCGCCCCGACGAGGGCCTACGTCGTCTACGAGGCTGTCGTTACTCGGCGCGGGTCTCCGCTCGCCGTTGCCGGCTCGCTGGATCCCTGCCTTTCGAGCGCCCCGAGGACCTGCTGGACGGCCCAGAGCTGTTGGTCATGGTCGTTGCTCTTCGCGGCTGCCTCCAGCCGCGGCGGGATTGTTCCTGATCTTGCTTCCTTTGGATTTTTGATGCAGTCCCACAGGATGTGCGTGTGATCTGCCGGCTCCCTCCGGCAGACTCTACACGTATCGGTCGGGTAGGTCTCGGGGTACATGCGATGCATCAGTCTCGGGCTCGGTAGCGATCCGGTCTGGAGCTGTCTCAGTAGTACCGCCTCCGCTCGACTCAGCCTCGGGTGCGGGGGTGGGAGAGTCCTGCGAGCCAGGCGGTAGGCCTTCGTGATTTCGCTGTAGTCGGTCATGCGGTCCTTGGCTCCGAACCACGTCGGACGGTCTGTTGCCGGGGCGCGGTTGGTTAGCGCTCGCGCCGCTGCATGTGCCGTCTCATTGTGGTTCGCACTGCGTTCCGACGCGTCGCCCGCGTGCGCCGGAAACCACTTGATTCTTACTCTTCTGTCTTGCAGTTTAGTCGCTCGTAGTACGCGCTCGGCCTCCCTGCAGACTTGGCCTTTGGCGAAGTTTCGCACCGCCTGTCTCGAGTCACTCAGCACCGTGTAGCAGTCTGCGTCGGCAATGGCCAGGGCGATGGCCACCTCCTCCGCTTGTTCCGCTCCGGCGCCTCTCACGCTCGCTGCCGTCCTCGTGGCGCCGGTCGACGCCTCTATGACGACCGCTGCGAAGGCGTTCCGTTGGTATTCGGCCGCGTCCACGTACCGCGCGTGCTCGTCGTTGGCGTGCAGGTCGATGAGAGCCTTGGCCCTCGCCGCTCTTCTTTCCTTGTTATACTCGGGGTTCATGTTCTTGGGTATGGGGTCGATTCTGGTCTGGCGTCGGACCTCTTCGGGGACGGGGAGCTTCGTCTGCGCTTCGTTCGAGTGTCCTATTCCCAGGTCGTCCAGTATCTTCCTCCCGGCTTTGGTCGTGGACAGCCGCTCCAGTTGAGAGGTCCGTTGCGCTTCGGCTATTTCTTCGAGCGTGTTGTGGATCCCGAGTTGTAAGAGGCGGGTCGTGCTCGTGGACTCGAACAGGCCCAGCGCCGCCTTGTACGCTCTCCTGATGATTACATTAATTTTGTTGCGTTCGTGTTGCAGCCATCTATGGTAGGCTGCAACGTACGCGACGTGGCTGATGATGAAGGATTGGACGAGCCTGATTAGGCTCTCCTCTCTCATGCCAGCCTTCCGGGAAGTGACTCTTTTGAGGAGTCGCATAGCGTTGGCCGCTTTTGCCGTGAGACGGGCGATGGTTTCGCCGTTTCTTCCATGCTTTTCGATGACCATGCCTAGGATCCTGATTTTGCTGACCTCGGGGATCACGTTGCCGGATTTGGTCACGATTCTGATTTTTTCGCATTCGCGTTGTCTGCTCTTGCATCTGCCATTGTTGGTAGGTGGGAGTATGAGGAGCTCCGATTTGCTCGGCGAACATCTCAAGCCGGTGCCTTCCAGGTGGTCTTCTATCGCGTCGACGGCTGCTTGGAGAGCGCCCTCGATGTGGGCGTCACTGCCGCCGGTCACCCACAGTGTGATATCGTCCGCGTAGATGGTGTGCCTGACGTCTTCGATGTCCGCGAGCTTCTCGGCCACTCCGATCATTACCAGGTTGAACAGCATCGGCGAAATGACCGATCCCTGCGGTGTGCCGGTGCTCCCGAGCTTCTTCTCTTGCGTTTGTAGGTCGCCTGCTCGTAGCTGGGCGGTCCTGTCCGTGAGGAAGTCCTTGATGTAGTTGTAGGATCTTTCGCCCATGTTGAGCTTAGAGACTTGGGACAGAATCGCCGAGTGTTTCACATTATCAAAGGCGCTCTTTAGGTCGAGACCCAGGATTGCCTTGTTGTCGCGGGCGCTGCCGCCATTGTCTATGATTTGGTATTTGAGCTGCAGCATCGCGTCCTGCGTGCTGAGGTGCTGTCTAAAGCCGATCACCGTGGCCGGATACAGCCCCTCTCGTTCCAGGTAGTCTTGCCACCTGTTGAGCAGGACGTGCTCCAGCACCTTGCCCACGCAGGACGTGAGCGAGACGGGCCGAAGGTTGTCCGTGTCCGGTGGCTTCCCCGGCTTGGGTATCAGGATAGTCTTGGCTGTCTTCCACTGCTTTGGTAGCGCGGCCGCTCTCCAGCACTTGTTGAAGTATTTTGCGAGGTTCTCAATCGAGCCGTCGTCGAGGTTCTTGAGCGCCTTGTTCGTGACGAGGTCCGGGCCAGCTGCCGACCGGCTGTTGAGGGCGTGCAGGGCCGCGCGGACCTCCTCGACGTCGATGTCACGATCGAGCTTCGCGTTGGGTAGGCCGCCGTACGGCGCGTGTTGTTCGGTGGGCGTAGTGGGCAGGTATTTGTCATTGATGCGCCTGGTGACTGCATCAGCACCCAGTACCGAGACATCCCGATGTATGAGCTTGGCGAGTCTATCCCTTTGGTGCGACTTGGTCTTCGTTTCGTCGAGCAGGTGCCGCAGCAGGTTCCACGTCTTCCCGCTATGCATCTGCCCGTCTGCCGCGTTGCAGATCTCGTTCCACTGTTGCGTGCATAGAGCGCGGCAGTGCTCCTCGATCGCTCGGTTGACCTCCGCCACCTTCTTTCTGAGTCTGCGGTTGAGCCGTTGGTTCTTCCAGCGACTGAGTATCGACTGCTTGGCTTCGATAAGATGCGCCAGCCGGCTGTCTACTTTATCAATCGCAGCATCCGTTTCAATTTCTTTGGTCGCGTCGCGTACGCTCTTGGTGATTTCGGCCGTCCACGTCTCTATGTCTTCGATCTCGCCGTCAGCGTCTGTCTTCTGGCTTCTGGCGTCTCGGAAGGCATCCCAGTCTACCCATCTGTGTGTTTTGATGCTGGTGTCGTTGTGTTCCGGTATGCTGATTTCCACGATGGTGTGGTCGCTGCCGAGGTCGGAAGACTCATTTTCCGTTTCCTGAATTCCATAAATTTCATGATTTTGCTTGCAGTTGCGCCATTCAAGTTCGTTCAGTTCGGCTTTGAGCTGTTTCACAGAAGCAGACAATTCAACTTTTTAACCTCAAAGAGTTTCTTTACGGATTGTAGTTATATGGTGTCTAGAGACCTAGCTGCCTCAGCACATCGTCGTATTTGGTAGACATATAGCTCAATGGATTGTTCAATGCTGCAAAGTGGCATATAAACATTTCTAGCTTTGCGTTAATTCCAGCCAGTATTATGAGAACATCGCCGTTCACTTGAGACTTTTTGGATTGTCCAGCGTCTGGTGCAGTTTCCTCACAAGAGGCACATTTCCAAGCTTTCGGCCAAGTTTCTTTTTTTCGGCCGAAGCTGTGGTGCTGTTCCTGAACAGCACGTTACATGGCCTTATTTTATTCCGTAAGCAGTATTACGACAGGTTTCAGCCCTTCGCGTCGGGGCGGCCGCGACGCACGTTTGACCTTGAAGGGCGGCGTGAGGCGCGGCGCACTACAGCTGGAGCTACAGTGGAGGCTACAGGCAGCTACAGGCAGCTACAGGCAGCTACACTACAGGCAGCTACAGTGGAGGCGCTGCCCTCGCCGCGCTCTCGCCAGGGGGTATAAAATGCGTTCGTTCCTATGGTTCGCTCGCTTGCCGGCTGTGTCGTTATGGCGCCTGATAAACAGAAAGGGAGGCTACGTCGGCTTGACGAAGCCTCGAAACGACAACGGGCTTCGGAGACAAATGCGAACAGCGCCTTGCAAAGCGGCGCGCTCAAGACGCTGCTAGACGGGCGCACCGCGCCTCTATCGAAACCGAATCGTCTACAACCGGCGACGATCCCGAATGGAACGCTATGGATGCTTACGCAACCTACCAGGTTTAACCAAGGTTAAACCCCGGCAAATTTCTTTTATACAAACTACCGGCTGATCCTCAGTGGCAAACTGATCGCAACAAACAGGGCTAATTGATTCATTCTGACCACTCAAAGCGACAAAAATAATATCTTTAGAACAAAAGTACGCACAAAAAATCAGTGCAGGTTACTCATCCGAGGCAGCGGCAGGAATGAAAAGAGAGCACAAAGGCAAGTTCAATGTTCACCAACCTGCAAGGGGCGAAGCGCGAAAAATGTGACGCCAAGGCTAGTCCGATGCCGCATCCGCCAAATGCCTGGCAGCTCCAACGCATACCCTTCCTAAAGCCGTCGAAGATTGCTTGTCCGCCTCCTGGCGACGGCCGAAGTGCAGCCGAATCTTGATTCCGTTCTTATCGCCGTCGTCTTGCGGCGCAGAGCCACGTTTCAGGTGCGATGCTCTCGAGGGTGAATCTGCTATCCTACAAGGCGTGAAAGAGCAGAAGAAAAAAAAATTGGCTGGGGCTTAGCTAAGGTTAAGCCTGGATATCTCGAAGTGACAAGCTGCGGTGATCCGCGATAAACACGCGCTTGCGGCGAACGTGAAATGATGACGCATAGCGCGTATGTGCCATTTTTTAAAGCTTTATTCTCCTTTTTTTTGGGGGGGGGGGCGGGGGGAGGCATTTAACTCAGGCGCACTACATCAGCCTTTTTCCTACCGCTATAAATTCTGGTCTGGAACAATCACGTAGCACTGAAGAATTCTCTCTCTCTCACACACACACACACACACACACACACGCGCGCGCGCACGCACGCACGCACGCGCGCACACACACACACGCACACGCACACACACACACACACACACACACACACACACACACACACACACACACACACACACACACACACACACACACACGCACACGCACACGCACACGCACACGCACACGCACACGCACACGCACACGCACACGCACACGCACACACACACGCACACACACACACACACACACACACACACACACACACACACACACACACACACACACACACACACACGCGCGCGCGCGCACGCACGCAAGGAAATGAACAGTTCTGTTGGGGGAGTGCTGGGGATGTAGAGAGAGAGAGAGAGAAACACAGAAATGCCATTCCTCGCCAACTGTTCAACTGTTCAAAATTCCGCAAGTGCGCTTTCCCGCATAACAATGTTGCCCCTAACAAGATGGCCGACTTCGCTATAAAGGAACTACATGGGCTTCAGGACAGGCGCTAAAGGTGTAGATAGAATGTAAGAAACATATTTTGGAAGAATCAAACAAAAAACCAGTCTTTCTTGCTTTGTTTCAACTGGAAACGCATGGTCCGCCATCTTGTTCTCAGGCAGAAAAGGCAACTCACGCATAAACTTGAACATCAAAATGTTTTAGCAGAACGCTAGCTCATCCCATGTCCCCATTGTGATGACAGGAGAGCCTACCACTGTCTGGTCACCCAGCGGCTGAACCATCCATGAAACATCAATTTTATCTGTTCTCAAAAACAGTATAAAATAATTTTATGGCTTTTGGAGGTTTAACGTCCCAAAGCGACCCAAGCTATGAGAGACGCCATAGTGAAGGAGTCGGGAAATTTCGACCACCTGGGGTTCTTTAACGTGCACTGACATCGCACAGTACTCGGGCCTCAAGAATTTCTCCTCCATTGAAATTCGGCCGCCGCGGCCAGGATTGAACCCGTTTCTTTCGAGTCAGCAGCCGAGCGCCATAACCACTGAGTCACCGGGGCGGCTAAAATCAGCTTCGCATGTGCCATTATAAAAACTGTTTTATGTTCTGAATGTATAGCACGCAGTTCTGGAGTAATGTAGAACACAGCTGTTACATTTTTCACCGGACCGCTGAAAGAAGACTTGCCAGCTGGGAAAGAAATGAACAACGTTGTCTGACGCTTTTCTTTTTATTTTCTGTAAGCACGACATGCAACTCTCATAAAAATTTGCGAGGACACTTTGGCAACTAAAGTGTTCAGAGGCGAAAGCCGAGGACACCATGCCGTGACCACTTCCGGTGAATGTGACGTCACACCGTTCCTGTGGCTATATTGATAGCCAAATTATAGATCTTTCGGGGATATTAAGTGTAAATTACGCTTAGTTAAACATTTTCCCATCTAATTTGACACAAATCCGACGTTTTTCCGACCATTCTGTGACAATTTTCACTATGCCATGACGACTTCCGGTAGACGTGACGTCACACCGTATCCGTGGCTATATCGACGTCCGCACTGTTTCGACAATTTTCCCTATAACTAATTGACTAATTAATGTACAGTCATCAAACTTGGCTTCTAGGTTCATTTTTTCCTCCTCTATCTGATGGAGCCATTGGTTTTCTTCTTTAGTTCTCGAGTTAAACGCATAGTTTCTTACTATGGTTAAACGTGTGTGACGCGCTTTGTTAACAGACTACAGTATGAAGCCTGTTTCACATGCAAGCGAAAATGCTAGCGAATCCTGCCGCCGTGGCGGAAAAACCTGTTTTGAGTCATTCCTGCGATGAGCGGCCAAGTTTC
Organism: Amblyomma mixtum; assembly: GCF_055824585.1. Lineage (NCBI taxonomy): Eukaryota > Metazoa > Arthropoda > Arachnida > Ixodida > Ixodidae > Amblyomma > Amblyomma mixtum. The sequence goes on from NC_143018.1 coordinate 21,001,356, forward strand.
AACAAGTTGGAAATTTTCGCTGCGACGTGCCGCTCAGTCGCTCATTCGCTTGCATGTGAACCGGCCTTGCGCCATTAAAGGCTTTCCTTACAATTTGCATGGCTTTGCGGCTCTCGCAATCGTTCATGCTTAGAACGTCCGCAATATTATATCATGGCTCTCTGACTGCCTAAGCAGCTGCGTCAGCGGAAGGGAGGGAGCGCGCGTGGATCTGGCGACGTATACGTGGCGACACGCGCGCAGTCCTGCGCTGTTTTCGCGGACGGCCGCTCCAATCATACACAATCCTCACTTATTAAAACCTACGAACTGTGTCTTTTAAGCCGCATGAACAAGAGCGAACGACAGAAACAAAAGCTACGTAATCAACTGTAGCAGCACATCTGCACGGAGTGTGTCCCGGCATAGTTTCGTTTTCTCGCCCTCGGTCTTATGCGCTCGTAAGCCGCCGATTAACGGGGGCAGTAAAGCGATGAAATGCAAAATTCCGCTCTGGCCTGCGTGCGCTCGCCGTTCGGCGCGCGCTAAACGTAAGTTGTCAAAATACCAGCACAAGGTAAAGAGCAATAGCTCGAGGTGACATTCGCGATGTACAGCGCAGGAACGATGCCACTATTGCAGCAGAGTTGTATCGCACGTGTTTCTGCAGGAGCTACAATGCGACTGACTCGCAAAAACGTAGCGGCAGAGAAAACACAGCACCCGGGAACGCTACGACTGGATTGTGCTGCTGTGATGTCTGTTTGACCTCTACATTTGACGGTGCCTTCAATACGGTTTGTTGGGCAGCGCAAAACAATGAGCGCTGAAAATTGTTTTACATGAATGAACCAGTGATATGTATTAAAAGCATGCGGAACACTGTGCTTGACATGGACAAAGGCCTTTACCATACCTATCCAATTAACCGTGTTCTCTGCCAGCGCCGGCCACCTTACAAACAGAGCGCGAAACAACTTGCAAGTAATGTTGGAAGGTGATACAAGTAACACAAAAAGTACTCAAAATGGCGATTACGTACTAGACTAGCTGTAACAACTACATATATACATTGGTCGTTGCACGAGTGTGAGCGTGTGAGATGAGTAACCTTCATCTAACGAAGTTGGTACGAAGGCCTAGTTGCGGGAGGGGTGGAGAATATATAGGACAATTGCCATATTGAGAAACAGCGCGAAAGACGACGGACGGGAAGAGGCGAGTCAAACACAGTGCTGTCTAACAACTCAATTCGTCATAACAACCATTCACAACTATACTCTCCCAGGTTTCCGGACTCCAGAATCGGAAGAGTTTGTATACACATAACGCTCAATGCCTGCCTCGCACGAACATTTACAGAGAAATAGCGGCGTGGGCCGAGGCAAAGCGTCTTTTCGCGGTGTAAAGCTTCAGTTTCAGTTTCAGCTTATTTCCCACAACAAGTACAGGGCATGTACGAGGTGTGGTGAGAGTGACGGGGTAAAAGCTGCGTCAAGGGCAGCTTGAGTGGCCCCGTCTTCATTCACAGGACGTGCCGCGATATATCTTTAGGCGTTTTTTTTTCTCCTCCGCATGGGCGTCCGGAAGGGGGGGCAAGAGGGGGGAGGCGGTTGCCCCCCCCCCCCCCCCCTCCTGGAATTACGGATATTTATGCACTAGTAGAAAACTGCAAAGCTTGATTAGCACGCTTAAGTGATATTAATTTATCGGATTTTGCTTATTGAGTTCAATTCTTTGTTCATTAATAAATTCCAATCTTTGTTCTCTAAGCCTAGCACTAATTTGCTGTTTCTAATTTTTGTTTCATGTGCGCAGTTTAGTCCACAAATAGTTCTTTTTTGGGCCTAACCTACGCCCCCCCCCCCCCCCCCCCCCCCCCCCCCCCCCGGAAAAAGTTCTGCGGACGCCCTTGGCACTCCGTAACCTCAGCTCCACAGTTGGGCGGACGTCCATGTTACACCTTGTACACGTTAGTCGTCGCATGGTCGTCGGCGTTGGTCTCCAGGTTTTCGGTCTTGTCTACGAGAAACTTGTGGAGCGTGGTGTTTTTGGGGCGAGGACGGCCCCATCAGGAGATTCGTGGCTGTGTCGCGGAGTTTAACGTCCCAAAGTGACTCAGGCTATGAGGGACGCCGTAGTGAAGGTCTCCGGAAATTTTGACCACTTGGAGTTCTTTAACGTGCACTGACATTGCACAGCATACGGGCCTCTAGCATTTCGCCTCCACCGAAATGCGAGCGCCGCGGCTGGGATTGAACCAGCGGGCGGGTAAAATGTTAGGTAGGCATGCTGCCTCTGTGGCATTGGTTGTCATAGAAATAAAATAAAGAAATAAAATGCAGTGGGCGCGCAGCGAGGCGGTTCAATGCGGGCAGCGCTATCATGAAACGCATTCCTCGTCAGGGTTAGGAACTAAGCGCTCGTTTAATATTTTTGTGCCCTGCATAATTTTGGCCATGAGGAGATGGAGTAGCAATTCTCATTAGCGACGACATAGAATAATCTTGCCTTGCTGGCCTTACTGATACGGAGACGATTGTGTGCAAGGTTAAACTTGAAAGCTTCGTTGTTGCTATAGACTCAATTTACTGTCTGCCAAAATCTGACCCTCTCCTGCTATTAGAGATTATATTGTTAAATATAGGCTAAATCTGGGCTGTGGATTATAATTCTTTCCTGATTGACTGGCAGGTAAAGCGAAAGTATAAAATCAGGGCAGTGCGCGTCATGCCATTGCAATCGGCATCAAACAAACAACGCAACATTTGCTTGTTTCTCAAATCGTATTACTGCCATATAAGTTAACAAAATCAGACAGTACGATCACCCTATGCAGAAAGAACGCTCGTTCAAAGCACACTATGATAGTCCGATGCTTAATATCAACTTATATACACCGGTGCGCGCACAAGCAGAAGCTGGACACAGTGTTCCAAGTATATTAAAAAGATAATTTTCTGACCCTGATTTGTCTGCAGATGAAGTACTATACTGAAAAAAAGAGCGTAAAAGTATGCAAAAATTTCGCGTAAATAACGCACGCAATGTACAAGATGGGACAGTCCAGTGGTCAGTGACTTCTTGGCAGGCGCAGCTGTGACGGAGGGGACAGTAGACAACGTGTTCACTTTGATACAGTCGTATCAGCTTGCATAGTGAGCGAGCACCGCATGCGCCACGTCTTGAGCCACCTAGTGGACAACGAAATAAGTGAAGCCGTCTTTTGCAGCCTTGTCCTGCTCGGGGATCTCGGAGGCTTTGTACTGGACAGCATGTACGGCTTGCACCCGCCGCGTTTTCAGAGCAGGTGCCTGGCGCAGGCGACGGTGGCGATCTTCTGGGCGAGTATCTCGCTGCTCAGAGGCGTCACGTGCACGTTGGATGAGATGAAGGATGCCCGGAACGGAACGTGAACTTCCAGCCGGATCAGGTTCATATCTGGCTTGTCCATTATGGGTTTGAGGATGTTCCGCAGCATCTCTCGGTACGCTACGCCTGCAATCATAGAAAAAATTCACGGGGTGAAGCACATTTTGGATGTTCTCTCAGATCATGAATGGCAGTTTACCAATATCCCTGAAGAGAAAAGTATACAACAGCTGTATCTTACTGGTACTCAACTACAGGGCGGAAACGTGGAGGCTAACGAAGAGGGTTCAGCTTAAGTTAAGGACAGCGCACCGAGCTATGGAAAGGAAGATGATAGGTGTAACGTAAAGAGACCGCAAGCGGGCAGAGTGGGTGAGGGAACAAACGCGGATTAATGACATCCTGGTCGAAATCATGAGGAAGAAATGGGCTTGGGCAGGGCATGTAAGGCGAAGGCAAGATAACCGCTGGTCCCTAAGAGTAACGGAGTGGATTCCAAGAGAAGGCAAGCGTAGCAGGGGGCGCCAGAAAGTTAGGTAGGCGGATGAGATTAAGAAGTTTGCGGGGATACGGTGGCTGCAGCTGGCAAAAGACGGGGTTAATTGTAGAGACATGGGAGAGGTCCCTGCAGTGGGCGTAGTCAGGCTGATGATGATGATGTTGAGTGAGCGCACAGGCGTGAAGTTTTCACCGCTTACAGTCCAGTTTTGGTTTTAGGTTGTCTGAACGGCGCTCACGAGCAAGGGCCCTTATTTCTATTTTCTCATTCTACAAAATTATTTGTTTTGACACCGCAGAGTTGTTATGGTGTGCCCCGAAGTTATAACCGGCGTTTAATTAAGTACACCAGCGCCGTGGCACTGCGTTTACCTAGAGGCGTGGTGTCCTTGGTAATGTGCCTGGCGAGCTTAATGTGCGCCGAGTGCAGCGGCACTATGTAGTCGTCTGAAGAGCCAAGGAGCACGATGTTCTTGAAATGCGTCAGACCTGCGTGCCGCCGTATGCGAATATTAATACGGTAGCATTACAGTTGTCGTCACATCGAAACCCCGCCGATGTCCCGGACCAAATTCCCTGAGTGGTCGAGACAGTGGTGACGTCACCGGCGTCACGTTACCACCGAAGACCAATCACAGCGCTCCGTCAAATTTGAAAATCCAGCACAACCGAAGAGCTGGGAGGCTGCGACGGTATCGATTTTGCTACTGCAGAAGGAGTGCGTATCAAGCCTGTTTCACATGCAAGCGAAAACGCTAGCGAATCCTGTCGCCGCGGCGCAAAAACCTGTTTTTAGTCATCGCGGTGGTGAGCGGCGAGGTTTCAACAAGTTAGAAACTTTCGCTGCAACGCGCCGCTCAATCGCTCATGCCACTCAGTCGCTTGCATGCATGTAAACCATCCTTTAGACCACCCCACCATCGACGCAGCCGAATATGCCACGCGTTTCATTTGGATCTCTGTAGCCACACATATGCGTGGGCGAAAAGTACGACCCGATCACCAAGCAGGCAGCAGATAAGCAGCTCACAAACTGGTTATGCTTTCTGGCCACACATGCGGCAGCAGGGACGACAGGGGATAATGCACCGCGTCCAACATTGAGGTTTTTAACTGGTCAAGCCATAATGTATGCCGTAAAAACCAAAATGCAGGAACAATGGAGCTAGGTAAAGTGAATAAACATGCAGTGCGGCAGAAATGAATGATTTTGTGACACCAGTTCTGCCTGTGTTTGCTACCATCACATCTCCTTGCTACCATCACATCACCATACTGAGCGGGTCTTCGCGGTGCATAGATCAGAAACACGACGAAAGGTGGCAATGGCATGCTTAGGGCACCTGTGTGCTTGCTGAGACGGTAGAGGTACGTCTTGCGGATATCCGAGCTGTCACAGAGCATCATTTGCCTCAGCGACTCGGTGTATTCGTATCGCTGGAGGTACCAGGTGCCTGGGAAACATTGCATAACGAAAAATTATAAAGCCAGGTTGTAAAAGTTGTACGAGTACGTAAGTGAACCGCCGACGTGCGTCCGACTAAACAAGCGAAGCTCATCTTCGAAGAGCATAGAGCACTTAAACGTATTTGCAAGAGCGATCACGAAGTGTTCCTTCCGGCAAGGTAAGCATATGTGTAGCAAAGAGACAACGGACTCAAGAAGCTCGCCAGAATATCAGGTAAATGAGGTTGATGTCGGCTATGGAGGAAGGTCGAAATACCAGCAAGGAGTCTGATGACACTTCCTTCAAGGTCGCAAGAAGGCAGCATCGCCATCTTGAAGTGCGTGTTCTTCATCATCCTTGTGATGAGATTTTTTGGGTTTTGTTTCCAGATAGTCGCCATTCTTACACACAAGGCTGGCTTCCCATGAAACGGCGCAGTTTCTGCGGCTGGTTCACCCCAACTTGCTCGCCGGTTTAAAGGGGTGGAGACACCAAATTTTGAAGCTATAAAAAGCCTGCTATTGGATTCCTATGTATGCAAGGGCGCTCACAGCCAGATGTTGGACGCAACAAACGTTTAAAAAATATTTTAATTCGCTTCCAAAGATTACCTAAATGCTCACTCTCACAATCTAGACCCATCGCTAGCGCCATAAACCATGACGTCACAAGGGGTAAAGAAAAATTAAAGTTTTAGTGACGTCATACCAAAATACAGTGACGTACGATGAGCGGGGCACAGCCGCGTGAGCGCAGTCGACGCACCTGCGAGCCACGTTTGCTGCTAACCGCTACTCGCTCGGTTTGCGGCGCGCTGTTGCGAACAGCGTCGCAACGTCCGATCGCAGCTCGTCGCCTGCGTCCGGCCTGCTAGATGTCAACGGCGGGCCGCTCGCGGCAAACGCAACGACGGGAAGCGGCAGCATCATGACGACATATAGGGCGCACTCATTGGAGCCGGGCGGCCTGCGCCAGTCTTCGTGCCGACCGCAGGCATCTGAAGAACGCGATAGTATTGTTTGTTCACGTTCATAGCAAACCCTGGGATATATGAATATCAAAAATGCATCGTTTCTGACGATCGTTGGCAAATACCGAGTTCCTGGTAGCAGTGATGACTGCGATGCAAGCAAATTTCATCCCATAGCCGGTTCTGTGCTGCTGCTACCTGGTGCGGTTCGCCTGCCGTCTGCTAGCTCTGTTGCTGAAGATGTCGTGGAAATCGAACATATATTTTATTATGGGACGAGTTCACAGTAAAGGGGTGCCGAGCGGAGCACGTTTCTGAGCGCTGGCCAGTCCCGAAGCGCCCTCAGCTGCGGAGTCAGTCAATGCGAAAGCAGCTAGGCCTAGCGACGACTAGGGCAGTCTAGGACCAGCGCGCAGGTCGTCGGCCGGCGTTGCCGCAGGCAGTGTCGCTGCCGAAAGGTCCACTTTTAGCACAGTCATGCTGTCGTATCTCGAATCTAGAAAGCATCCTTTCTGGTAGCATGGCTGTTTTGTATTTCCTTGTGCGGACGTGAAGTACGCCGAGTCTGCCGGCCGGTAGGTCAGCCTGGATACCGTCTGCCGACGTCATAAAAGCGAGCTAAAGAGTGTTCTTGACGTAAATAATAAACCATGGGACAAGAAATGTGAAAAAAGTGCCATTTTTGAGGATCGCTGACCAATACTGAGCTGCTAGTAGAGGTAACAACTGTGATATGAGCAAATTTCTCACAACCGCGCCTAGCAGCTGCCGCTGGCGCGACGTTGGGGTCCGGCTAGCCTGGCGCCCGCTCGCTCCGCTGCCGAAGGCGTAGAGGAGATTGACCATACTAATATTTTATTGTGAGATGATTCTGTTAACACTACAGCTATTTGTGAAAAGTAGGCCTTTTATTATAGCGCAGGCGACTTCCGAAGTGCCGGCCGCTTGCTAAACAGGCTATAGGCCTAGCGACGACCACGGCAGCCAGGCAGCAGCAGAGCTCGTCGCCCGGAGCGCCCGCGAGCGGTGCCGTTGCCGAAAGCTCCCAACATAAGCAGACATGCTTTGTCGCTGCTCGAGTATAGCTGGCAGTTCTGATAACAAGGCGATCTTGTCTTTTCTTGTGATATTTGTACACCATCCCAAGCAGCGCTCAGGTACTGCTGCACGGCAGCGAAGTGTGACACCGCGGTTGTGGGCGCAGCTTGGGTAGAGCGGCGCAGCGATGCTTACTGGCATTTTGCAAAGTGTTTCGCATCCTCACGCGAACCCGCGAAGGCGATATTAGCGCGCGAACAAAACAAAAATTGACGTCCTCACTCATTGGAATGAGATCTGTCAGAATCCGAGCTGCTGGGACTAGACATGCAGTTGTTTGCTTTCATGCGCTGGTCAGCACGTGTGTGAGAAAGCAGACGATGCAGCAGTAGGTGCGTCACAACTTTTGTGGGCCCACGTGACCAAGCGAAGCAGTTGATCTTCCCCCTCTGTGACGTCACTGTACAACTCGGCGTTTCGAAACCGAAACCGAAAATCGTTCACCTAAAAATGCTATAATAAATTATTCACTGTGAATATATGAATCTTTTAGTGTGTATCATGCTTCCTGGAGCCATAAGAAACGTTTGAAACTAAGAACGCGCGAACCACAAATTTGGTGTCTCCACCCCTTTAAGTAAATAGTTAATATACCCGCAGAACGTTTCTGTGGTGCATTCGGAGTGCAGTCTAAACAGAAAGGAGTTAAAAGGGAGTAAAATGTCCTCTAGCGCACACCCTTTTATAAAAGGCAGTGCTCTAAAGGACATTACTCCCTTTTTACACCCATACTGCCCATACGCTCGTATAAGCGTATTCGTGTTCAGAGTATGGGAAGAGCCCCACTCCCGTCTTCCATACGGGACGAAGAATGCTTGGCGACTGTGGCACTAACCTTATGGAACGAAATATACCGATTACAGTGCTCTGTTTAAACATTGTGTTCTTATACATTCTTTCTTGCTTTTGCATTTTCTCTGATGTAATTTCGCTCAGGTACCATTTAACTGAGCGACACACCAACTGTCAAATTATGTTTTTCACAGGAGATAATTACTGCCATACCTTTTTGCCCAAAAGTGGATTGGATTAACCGGGATAATTAACACTTTCCTCCTCAAGATACAGCCCATATGTCGGCCCTCGTGGACAATAACATCACTGACCAGACAGCGAGCGGAAGCTTTTCCAGTTTCTACTCACAAGGATGCAGACGATAGTACTATTTGTCATTGGAATGGAGAGCCCCAGGGGATTCCAAATATCTAATTCGTCTTATGATGCCTCATTAATTACTCAGTTAAAAGCGATTAAACATAGTCATGTGACTAGTTAATTATGACGTCACCGAATCAGTGACGTCATCAAACTCCAATTCGATATACTAATGACGTCACCAATCAATCACAAATTGGGTTGCTATATCGATTTACTACGGGGGCCGACAAATTGAATTCCTCGGTCTGAAAATTTCACGCCGAAGGGAGGTGGTAGCAGACCCCAAAAAATCGACAAACGTGATGAATAAGAGATAACGCTCTTAAAAGAGAATACTGCGCAACCGATGAAGGAGACAGCGTATATAGATGCTTGCCGATGTTGATCACAAGGGAGGTGTTGAAGACGGTGCCCATGTGCGGTCCGCTCAGCGACAGGAAGGTGTGCATTAAGCAGAGCAGTGGCTGCAGCGGGGCTTTCGTCAGCGCTGCCCGGATGATGACGTTGCCCATCGAGAAGCCGATGAAGCTGGACGGCAGCAGAGAAGAAGTATGAACATTGCAGGAGCGATTACCAAGAACCCTTTCCCGGTAAAAAAAACATGGTACCTCGCTCCGTCTCCTGAGCACCAAAATTTCAAGAAATGTCTGGATTTTTAACCCTAGTTTCGTATCACTGAACAGGTACACTGTTAGCAAAAAAAAACACCCAAAAGGGAGTAAACGGGTCTAACGCACACCCAAAAGGTTTTTTTACTCTATATGTATGGTGTTTTATTTACTCCCTTATATAAGGGAGTTATTAAGAAGAAAAAAGGGAGTAAATTTTTACTCCCTTATAGAAACGGAGCCCGAAAATGGCGTGATGTTTATAGTTCATTTATCCTCATTCAGGCTCATTCTTACAATGAGTGCGGTGGAAACGGGCTGTAGCTCTGCGGGCCGCCGGCAACCCAACTTGGGAAACTGCGCTGCCGTAATGTAACTCCGCGTCTCGCATTTTATTCGCCGTCTGCAAGCCCAGCGGCGGAGTAGGCGGCAGGAGTCGTCTGCTTGTCGTCTCCATTTGGTGTACGAGGTCGTTTGGTTGGCCGTATTTGTAGATAAAGGAATGTAACATTAAATCAATAGTTCAAAACTGAGAAGGAGTCGCTGAGTAGTTTTCACGGTCATGCACCACGCTATATTTGACTAAAAACCAGAGCAGAAAAGTTGAAAACACCCCTGATGGTAGTTTGGAATGGCCGTGTTTGCTTCCATATTGTAACGTGGCGGCCAGCCGAAGAATGAGGCGTGGTGAACGATGGAGAAGAGATGATTTAATGGCTGCTGGCCTAGCGCGAGCGCTGCGTCCCGCGCCACTGCCAGCTTCGTCTTCGTCACACTACCCGGGGCCACCGAGCGATCGTCCCGATCGTCCCGATCGGTGACGAACAGACGCGCGAAATGGCGATGGTCTTGAGTGGAGGGTTGAACAGTATGTAGAAGATGGTGCAGTGCTGGCCGCCACGATGAGAAAGATGAGAGAATGAGTCCCGGTCCACGAAGCATCCGGGCCGTAGGGTGCCAGGAGCTGACGGCCGAGGCCCTTGGACGCACCGAACGGCAGGGGCAGGTGTCCTTATGTGTGGGCAGGGTCTTCGGTCGGTCGGGTCCCGGGTCATGTGGGTCTTGGGTCGGTCGGGTCTTTAAGGTCGCTGTCTTCAGTGCATCGTGTCCTGTGGTCCGGGCGGGGGACGGGGCTGGGGTGAGCGGCGAGGTCGGTTCAGGTCGGGCGGGCTGGCGCACGGCCGGGCGGCGCGGACCAGACACTCACGGCCGACGTCCACGGCAGGCGCAGGACACCGAAGCTGCGGGACCAGGATGGCGATGAAGGGACCCCAGCACCTCACACCAAATGTAACGTGGCGGCCAGCCGAAGAATGAGGCGTGGTGAACGATGGAGAAGAGATGATTTTAATGGCTGGTGGCCTAGCGCGAGCGCTGCGTCCCGCGCCACTGCCAGCTTCGTCTTCGTCACAATATTCACTTCATTAAGGCTTGGCTTTTCAATATTGCTGAGGAAAAATGTAGCCTCATGAGCTCAATCAAGAGTGCAGGGTTGACACTATGTTCTACCACAGTTCCATGTTCATGCAACACATAATCTGCTGCAACACATTGCGAGAACCACACTGAAAAAAGCCTGTGAGAATTAGGTCTAAGCGGGGGCTGTAACGCGGTGGCGACACAAACAAAGGAAAGTTAGGTATGGTTGGAGCACTGGAGGCTTCACAGGAGCGATTCAATTATGAACCGTACAGTAGCGGAAAATGGCGACAAGCCGATATCTTGTACCCCAGCAGGCGCCCGTGAAGGAGCAGAAGTGAACGGAGGTTCAGAGACGATGGTAACCAAGCGGTCTTCACTCACCGCCATTATCAGACGACTGACCAGAAGCAGACGAGACGCTAGGTGGCGGGGCGGATTGCACAAAATGGTGTTTTTTTACTCCATTTCGGCACTGGTGGAGTATTTGGCACAATTAACTCCCTTTCTGGACTGGAGTAAATGCTGGTAAGTCCTCATTTTAACTCCATTATTCCCTCATGGGAGTAAAATGGAGGAGAGTCCACCTTTTTACTCCCCACTCATGGAGTAAATGTTTTCACAAATGGAGTAAAGGATGGCCGCCACCATTTTTACTCCCTTTCGGGTATAGTTTTGTTTACAGTGTATGATAAGAGACAGGGATTCCGGTCCACAGTGAACGTTTTTTGCGCAGGATCGAAGTGAGTGAACATGCACATGTCCTCGCGTGAGAGTTCTGTGCTTGTTTAGCTGGACAGAGAGATCTGTGTTAATTGTACAAGCTTCAAGCCTAAAAAAGGCTTAAGGAAAGAGAAAGGCAAGGCTGGCTCTAAAACGCAGGTGTGCTTACCGTAAAAAAAAAAATATTACTTTCGTCATCAAGTGGATGAAGGGCCCAACTTCATTCACTTATTTTAGCCCAACGGCGCCTTTGTGCCTTGACACTAAGGTGATTTCTTTTTAGTTTTATAGCTAATAATCCCCTACAGACATGCGTAAAAGCTATTAGCGATTAACTGCTCCCATGTATACCGTAGGAAGATGCATTTTAGTGGCTTTCAGCGGAACGTGTCTCCAAAAACAGGGCCCGTTTGCACAAAACAACCGTGTTAATGGCGGTCCCACTCTGACGGTGAGCGGGAACCATTTTTGGTGATATTTGTACGTCGACTGTACCTCGCTCGTTCGCTTCATAAATATGGTTCAGATATCTCCGAAAAGCTAGTTTTCTCTGCTTTCAAAAGATGCATTTGGTTTAACGATAGCTGCAAATTTGTTTCAACTGTAAAAGAAAACGCAAAGGTGAAAACTGGCAGTTGAGCTCAACTTGTCTCAGGAAATGCAAAATTGTGAAAAACCACTTGCACCTAGAAAAACATCTTTCGAGATGCTTTGAGATCTGATGCTAGTGAACGTTTTTAAGCATTTAGAAGTACGTGTATAGGTTAGTTTATTAGCCACGCATGTTTGAAAAGCATAGAAAACAGAACAATGTAATCTGCAATAACTTTTGGGATATGCATTGCACTGCGACGACTTTTCGTACAGTTAGAGATCGTCTAATCGCTCTTCCATTCTGAGAATTTCAGCCTTTTGCCTTGTTTAGTTTAAAAGTTATTACTGATCAAAGTTAGCGTTTTTTCGAAATAGTTAAAAACGGAATGCAATACTGTTCAGGTAACCAGCACGTGGCAGTTCTGAGATTTTGCGTGAAGAAACTTAATACTTCGCTCTACGCGGCTAAGCATCGCCTTTACTCTACGGCTTTTGGGGAATGTGCAATGTCTAGTTGATTTTAGCTACCTTTTTTGCTCTCCTTATGAAGGGCACAAGCTCTTGAAACGTTCCGCGGCTTCTTTTTTTCTGCCAAATATACTCTTAAAATGTCGGTCTCTCATTCTTTTAATCAACTAGTAACGATTACCAACAACAAAGCCCACAAAATACAAATAATAATAGCAATAACGCAGGGACATGCGCTAAATGTAGACAAATGTAGTAAGTAGCGCCATCTACACCAACGCACGTGTACTAAATAATCACAGTTCAAAAAAATATCGAGTGTGGCGCTGCTAAACATTTAAAATCAGGAGGTGTTCACGAAAGGGAACGATATCTCTACGATGTTTGCACGTTTCCCTCCATTTTGCCCTCTGTAGTGTGTGTCGAACTTCCAAGCAGATTTCCGCCATATTGCTGTGCTGGATTGTTTTGTAGCGTAAAGCCACACTACGCGGGTCAGAGCCGAGTTTTGCGTGTGTGTGTGTGTGTGTGCGCGCCGCCCGTTCTGCGCATGCGCGAAAACCGCGTGACGTCACGAGAGGCGCAGGTGTGTCGCCTCCTCGCCACAGCCGGTGTGCGCTCCTCTCCGACGCTAGCCGGAGCAGCGCTTCCTCAAGGAGGCGCTGGCCTTCCGTCCGATTACGATAACATCTGTTATGTACAGGCTGGCAATGCAGGCGGTGAAATTAAAAATGCAGTCATGGGTAGAAGGGAATAGGATACTCGGAGAACTTCAGAATGGGTTCAGAAGGGGTAGGCGGTTAGATGATAGCCTGTTCGTGCTTACCCAATGCATAGAAATAGCTAAGGCGGAAAATAGACCTCTGTTTATAGCCTTTCTAGACATAAGCGGTGCATACGATAACGTGAACAGGGAACTCCTGTGGAGCATATTGAAAGATTTAGGTATTGGTGATGAGGTAATTGATTTTCTACAGGAAATCTACCGAGATAATGAAGTTGAAATTACATGGGAAGGGAAAAAAAGTACCACAACTGTAGGGGTGCACAAAGGATTAAGGCAAGGTTGCCCTCTATCACCGCTGCTGTTCATGCTTTACGTGATAAATATGGAAAGAAGGCTAGAAGAAAGTAATCTGGGTTATAATCTATCGTACAGATTAGGCGGAAATGTAGTTGAGCAGCGACTCCCGGGTTTAATGTATGCGGACGATATTGTACTGTTAGCAGATAGCCAGGAAGATTTACAAACTTTGGTTAATTGCTGTGGAGACGAAGGAGACGCTCTAGGATTCAGTTTTAGCGCAACTAAATCAGGTGTGATGATTTTTAACGATACAACTGATCAGGTGCTTACAATACAAGGCCACGAAATACCCAAAGTGGCCGAATACAAATACCTCGGGATATGGCTAAACGAAGGGCAGATATACACGGAAAAGCATGAACAGGCTCTTAGGGCAAAAGGACGAAGAGACGCCGGGATAATGAAACATAGGGCATTATGGGGGTACAACAAATATGAAGTACTAAGAGGTATTTGGAAAGGAATAATGGTGCCGGGACTTACTTTCGGCAATGCGGTTCTGTGCTTAAGGGCAGAAGTTCAGTCGAGATTAGACGTAAATCAGAGAGCTGTTGGAAGATTAGCACTAGGTGCCCACGGCAAAACCACAAACGAGGCAGTACAAGGGGATATGGGCTGGACATCGTTCGAAGCACGGGAAGCTAAGAGTAAAATACTATATGAAGCCTGAGGAAATTGGACGATAACAGATGGGCAGCTAAGGTATTTAAATATTTATACAGAAAGAACGTTGACTCACAGTGGCGGAAAAGAACTAGAAAACTAACCAGTAAATATGCCGGTCATGAGGACGGAGAAAGAAAGAGCATTAAACGACAGGTTAAAAACGCGGAAGTTAAAAATTGGATGAATTCAATGGAAAAGAAACACAGTGTAGAACTATATCGATTCTGGAAAAGGCAGATCAGGAAAGAATTTTTCTATGATAACTCAAGAGGCAGTGCCCTACTTTTTGAAGGTAGATCTGGGTGTCTTAGAACGCGCAGCTACAAAAAGAAATTTAACGAAGAAGATGACACATGTGCAGTGTGTGGTAGATCTGTGGAAACAATTGAACACCTCATAATAAAATGTGATGGTATCCATCCGGATGTCGATGCAGGCACAGTCACTCTTTCTGAGGCCCTAGGGTTTAAAGATAACAATGGTCATGTAAATAAATCTGCAGTGGAAGTCAGCAAAAAGCGATTGGAGGATTGGTGGCTGAAAAGCAGAGATGTGGCATCAGGTTAGAATAGTAGGAAACCGTAGGCAAAGTTGATGGAGAATCTTAATGAGAATTGCCAACACAGTAAACAAAAAAAAAATAATAAATAAAGAAAAGCTGAGCATGGTGGCAATTGCCACCACCCCGTTTCAAAGGGGGCGCTCCTATCCATCCATCCATCCATCCATTTACGACAGTTGCGCCGCGCGCTACTGCGCATGCGCGAGGAGGGTGCGCGGAGAAAAGACGGCCGCGCTCGACATGTAAGCTCTGGTAAGCTAACGAGAGTCGAGCCGCTGCCAAACGGCGCAGAAGACTGGAAAATTTAAATTCTTCCGATCCCGAGGTTGTCGCCTGGCAATTCGCCGTCGAGCAGCGTATGAGCAATCGAGCCAAGGCGAAACGTGCGGCCGAAACACCGGAGCGCTTTACGCTACGTATATCCAGGCATAGCAGAGCTAAGCCACTGCCAATTTTTTTTTCACCTGACGCTACGAAACGCATTCAGGGCGTCGTATTATTTTTCGAGGGCAGCTTTGGGATTGCTAAAGCGACAGGAAAGGGAAAGAGACAGGCTTTCGCTTTGTGCTGCCGGTTGTTCGTTGCTCCGGCTAGCGCTGTGGAGGGGAAGTTGGAGAGCACTCGATTCGCCTGCACTCACTGCACCAGTTCGGCAAAGTTCTGCGGCAGCGGTGGTGCGGCGGGTGTGTACCGCTAGTTCCGGCACTTTGAGCGCAGTTTGGCACTGTCTGCTTCCAAAACGGATGGTCGAGTGCAGGCCTGGTTGTCGCTTGCCTTTGAGATGAGTGAATTGCAGCCAGCTGTTTACAGCCTACATCAGCGGCTGCCAACATCTCGTATCTCATGAAGAAATGTTCAAACAGCGCATCACAATAACATGTTGCCATGAACCAGCCTCGATCCGTTTCTTTGGAGAACTCGAGCAGCTTTCTAGCTTGTCGACGAGTGAAAGTTACTTGAGTCTCCACCGTTTATCACAACCCGCAAACCATCATCTGCTTCCATGGCGGCTGCAGCTGCATTATTTCAGCACTAACCACGGAGCAGATGCCGTTTTCCTGAACTAGACTCGCACTTCTTTCAAACGAATGCCGTGGTTCAGAGGGCGCCATGTTCCACCGCTGAAATGAATCCATGTGGCATATAAGTCGGGTACAACTCAAGAACGAAGCAGCACATGCCCATCAAAGGAGACCGCCCAGCCAAGCGCGTCGACCGAACAGTTTTCTGTTCGGTCTCCACCGGTGCGCCGCGACAGCACCGGTGGAGACTGAAGCCGCCACGACCGTCTGATGCCGAACATGACCCACCGAGAGCACTCAGCGCTTTTGCGCAGAAAAAAACGCTCTCGCGCGGACATATGCGAAAGAGGCGCCCCAGCTCCCTCCCCCATGTAGTGGCCAGTGCAGCTGAGACAATAGACGGGGGCGCCACACCTACTGCTTCCTACCACACCTACCTCTCCTTCCTCCCTGTCTTTTCACACTTTTATTTCTCTCCTACCTGTCAGCTCGTTATCCCTTTCCTTACTGGTGCCCCTGCTCAGGTGCTCCTAGAGACGATGGCAGATGCGGCAGACGATGGAAGGGGAGGTGAATGCGAACCTGTTATTCGCTTGCGCCGTAGCGCCTCCGAGGCAGCCGTGCATGCCGCAATCTTCCAGGCTGCCACTGCCCTGTCCCGCTGCACCGCTCGACGCTTGGTGCCGCTGCTAATGAACCGGTCTCGACTCGCTAAAATCGAGTTCATGTAAACACGCAGTCGTCAAGTTGGGCTGACCTTTCTCAACTCGATCTCCTGGCTAGACCCGCCGAAGTCGGGTTCATGTACACGAGGCTATAGTTGCCAGACAATAGATGGTGGGAAAATAGCAGCTGCTCCTTCAGTTTCCAGGTACGCGCGAGTTGACCCGCACGCATACACACCCACGCGCGCGCGCTTTTTCCATCTTTGATTCAACCCAAATCGGGGCAAATCGACGCAAGGCGAGAAAGATATACATTTCAGCACGCGATGGAAAATTCTGGATGAAATAAGCAACCTAATGATGTAAACTGGATGCAAGAAAGACGTACGTCTTGAAGCCATAGGAAGCATAAGAGGGTTCTCACACACTTTCCACCCTCGCCGTTCGATGACGTTCTACGTCACAACAGCGTTTACTCAGGACGTGCTACGTCCGCCGCTTGAGAGCGTGAGGTGGCGCTGGTGAACACTCTGAAGGTTAGGTTATTTGTAAACATAAATACCCCCGAAAGCAGAAGACTTGACAGCCGTCGCCGTAGCTCAGCGGTAGAGCACCGGACGCGTAATTCGGAGGTCGTGGGTTCGGTTCCCACCGGCGGCGTGTGGTTGTTTTTTCTTCTGCTTTTCTAATCAATTAGCTTTAAGCGATAACATATTCAGTAATATTCTAAATCGAACAACCGCACAAAACAAATAAATAAGATTAAAAATCCCCTGTGTCCCTTGGTTTCTGTGGCTGTTGGCTCCTCTCATAAATAAGAGCACGCAGTTGAGGGTCCAAACGGGAGAGGGGAGGGGGTCGCCCTAAGTGCCTACAGAACTATCGCTTTGTAGCCGACCCCTTTTTTTTAGCAGCGTTCTTGCACCCCTCCCCCCCCCCCCCCCCCCCCCTTTTCTTCGTACAATGTTTAGACTGAGTCTGCCTCGTGAATGGTATGCATCTGTACTGCATTTTTGTGAACCTTGGCAAAATTCTGTCTAAGTTGATCGGCATTGGTTGCAAGGTGCCGCCGCATGTATACGGCGAATATTTTCTTCTGAGGTGAACACATTCCGACACCCTGCGGTGCTAACCCTCTCAATACCAATTCACGTCTCTTGCGCAATGTCGATTCAGCTCAAGGGTAAACAGAAATTGACAATTGCCCACTTCTATCTGCCTTTTTCTTTACCAACCATAGTTTCTAAGGTTGGACAGGCATCCGCCGAGTGTTGACTAAATTGTATAGCTGTCTTTGTTATAGTTTTCTTATCATAGATGTAATATCATTTGATAAAAAATATATATATATTTTAAGTGCTAGAATTGGCAGGTTACAATCTAGACCAGGTGTGTTCCGACTACTACTAATATTACTATGCATCAACAGTGACGAAATGATTGCACGCGCAAAAGACGAGGGCAGGCAGAAGGAAGGACACAAGAAAGGAACCGATTTCAACTATAAGGTTCATTGAAAAACAAAAAACAAAAACGCTAGAAATATATACATGAGACATAAGCATAAATAATTTGCTTGATATCACGCCTTTCTTATTTTTGGCGTCCGCTTTCTCCTTTCGCTTACTTAGTAATTTGCGCTGTGCAATTATGTCGACAATTATCACTAACTCTCCCAAGTTTCCACTGTATTGACATTGTGCCTTTTGCTGTGCCGGCTGGACAGCATTATTTTTTTTTCTTTTTCTTTGCTCCCACTGATATATGTCATGACAGATAAAACACAAGAACGAAACGGCACATACCCTCAAAGGAGGCCCTCCAGATAGTAACATCCACGGTACAGCTTTCTGTGGCTACTCAACCAACGGAAGGAAACTGTCCTTTGTTCCCGTGCTGGGCATCCTTATCCCGAACAAGGATCACCCCACCTCGGACACCGTTTGGACAAAGACGGTACCCTCTTTGTCCCGGCTCTCCAACTTTTTCCCTTCATCCTTCCGGAACCATAGACCGAATAAAGGAAGCCCCACTCGCTTTGGCTTTGGCAAGGGACAGGCAGAGAAAGAAGCATGCCGAACCACCCCAGCCAACACCTCCCCCCACGCACGACGGGGACTAGCAGCCGGGTTTGCCATGGTTCGTTTGTAATCCTCTGAAGGCAGGCGCAGCAACAAAAGATAAGTCTTCACGCAGCGCGGGTCAAGAAAGGACAGGACACGTATCTCAACATCTCAACCAAAACCAGTCTGGGGTCGCTCGGGGCCAAGACGGGTAGACACTTTCTCAGTGATGGATCAGTGTCGTAGCCTGGTGGCAGAATCTGAACTACTCGCAAGATGGCGGCAGTGGAACCGCCACCTTAAATGCAGCCCGGTTCCGAATGTAGTCTACATTGCGGTCTACAATAAGACTGGACATCTGTGCCGAATTAATGCCCTAGAACGAACGGAACTAGATTTAGAGCGGCATATTTTCATTCATTTCATTTATTGTACCGCTCAGGCCCAGTGGCATTACAGAGGGGGAGTGGAAAAACACAAGAATAAGATTCGAAAATACAGCAAAGAGACAGATTTAAATAAAACCTGAGTATACAATGCTAGCTATAGCTTCACGGAATATCTCATAATTATTGATGTCGGCAATATCTATGGGAAGCTGATTCCAGTCACGCGAGGTACGCAGCAAAAATGACTGGGAAAAATATTTGGTGTTAGAAGAAACTAAACCGACTATTTGATTATGGTCAGTACGATGGGATACATAAGATGGCTGTGGGATAAGGCGATCGCGCAGGATGATGGTACAACTTGTGAAATAATGCGATACGAGACACTTTTCGACGAAGTGATAGCGATGGAAGAGAAAGGCTAGACTTCATAGCAGTTATGCTTGCAGTGCGATTGTAATTAGTGAAGATGAAACGCGCAGAGTTATTCTGAACCATCAAAAGGAGGGTCCCAGACTGATGATGCATACTCCAGTTTGGAACGAATTAGTGTTTAATATAGCAAACGTTTCACAGAAGAAGGAACGTTGAAGAAATGGAGACGTAAGTAACCTAGCATGCGATTAGCGTTGTTTATTATGTGCTCAATATGAAGAGACCAGCTTAGGGAAGTGATATGAACGCCAAGGTACTTATATGATATTGCACACTTAAAGGGACCCTGAAATGGTTTCTTCAATCATATTTTATTGCAACAACTCTGTAGAGGTGGTCTCTGCGAGTATTCAAGTCTGATTCAGAAAGCTGCGCGTGGAACCAATAATTTACCAACAATTTTTCAAACTTGCCGCTCACAGCCGATTAGGGCGACACCTCACCGCGCGTTTTTACCCGCCCGTACCACTTGACGTAAACTGGGCAGCCTTGGCCATGCACTGGGCGACCCTTCTCATTGGCTCTGCCCATTGACGTCACGCGCAATTTTTGCAATATTTCATTTGAAACTGAGCACTGATGCTCCTTGAAATACTATTTTATTGATTGCTTATTATTTTTATAAACACACGTATACAGAGGTAAGAATCCAGCGCATTTCTTGAAATTAAAGTGGTACTTCCGGTAAAGAAGGAAATCCGTCTGCTCACAAAAGCATGTGTTCTCGTCGAATCTTGGCGCCCGCCTATGCGAATTTCCTAGCTGCGCAGACGAGTCCCTGCTATAGTGTACTAGAATTATATATATCGCTGCTGTCGTCGCCCTGTGGGTCTCGGTATGGCGTGTACTGAAAGGCTCGAGGCCCATCTCAGCGGTGGCAGCACGCAGCCGCGCTTCGAGCTCCGGATCCATGCCGTTCGAGCAGCAATCAGGAGACACATGTGCGAAAACTTGGACGGCGTGCCGCACCGATCGTCATCAGAAAGACTGCCAGCTGTACTCGAGCAGCTACAAAGCATGCCTGCTTATGTTGGGAGCTTTCGGCAACGGCACCGCTCGCGGGCTCTTCGAGCGACGAGATCTGCTGCTGCCTGGCTGCCGTGGTCGTCGCTAGGCCTATAGCTCGTTTCGCGTCAAACCGGAGCGGCCGGCGCTTCGGAAGTCGCCTGAGCTATAATAAAAGGCTTACTCTACACATCGCTTTACAGTCAACAGCATCATCTCACAGTAAAGTAATAGTATGGTCACTTTCCGCGACGCCTTCAGCCGCGAAGCGAGCGGGCGCCAGGCGAGCCGGACCCCAACGTCAGGCCAGCGGCAGCTCAAGGCGTTTGTGGCCAGAAATTTGCTCGTATCACAGTTGTTACCTTTACCAGCAGCTCAGTATTGGTCAGCGATCCTCAAAAATGACACATTTTTCACATTTCTCGGCCTAGGGTTTATTATTTACGTCAAGAACACTCTTTAGCTCATTTTTTATGACGCCGGCAGACCTGATCCAGGCCGGTCGGCCGGCCGGCATGCTCGGCGTAGTACTTGACGTTCGCACAAGGAAATACAAAACAGCCATTCTACCAGAGATGATGCTTCCTAGATTCGAGCAACGACAACATGTCTGTTCAAAAGTGGATCTTTCGGCAACGACACCGACTGCGGCAACGCCGGGCGACGAACTGCGCGCTGGTCCCAGGCTGCCCTAGTCGTCTCTAGGCCTAATGGTTTCGCATCGAAGTCGCGGCTGACGGCGCTTCAGAAGTCGCTTGCGCTATATCAAAATGCCTACTCTTCACATCGCTTTACTGCGAACTCTTCCCATAATAGAATATATATTCGATTTCCACGACGCCTTCAGCAACGGAGCTAGCAGGCGGCAGGCGAAGCGCCGCAGCAGCACCAAAGCGGCTATGGGATGAAATTTGCTAGTATCGCATTCATCACTTTTACGATCAGCTCCGTATTGGCCAACGACCGCCAGAAGTGATGAATTTTTGACATGCATCTATCCCAGGGCTTGCTATAAACGTGAACAAACAATGCTAGCGCGTTTTTCACTCGCCGGCGGCCGGCATCAAGGCTGGCAGGCCGGCCCGGCGTGGCTCGGCCCCGAGTGCCCTGAGGAGCGCGCTGTACGTCATCACGACGCTGCCGCTCTCCGCGCTCGCTTTGGTTCCCGCTTCCCGTCGTTGCGTCTGCCGCGCGCGGCTCGTCGTTGACAGCTAGCAAGTTGCACGCAGGCGACGAGATGCGATCGGACGTTGCGGCGCCGTTAGCAACAGCGCACCGCAGTGAATCGCACTCACTTTCGCACATGTGTCTACGACTACCGGAAGTAAACAAGCAGAGCGCCATTGCTTGACGTATGCATGGGCGGAGCATCGGCCCGTCTTTTCTTTTTTTTTTCGGAGCGAGCCCCGCGTGTATGAGTTGAGGGTGGTATGTGGGGGAGAGGAGGAACATCATTTTTAATCGGCGATATCTTCGGTGTTGATGGAGTTCGCTTAACAATTTTTGAGGTGCGGCGACAAGTGATGGAATACCGATCTCTCGTGGGCTTTTGCTAACCTTGGCAAAGAGCTTTTCAGGGTCCCTTTAAAGACACGTTACCAATATCAAAGACACGTTATCAATTGTTGATTAAGGGAAGATTTGCACTCCGGTTGGCACATTAGAGAATTATAGCATAGGGCGATCCGCGATCCGCTACCGTGATCTGCTTCCGCGAGGCCCCACTGCGCTTGCGCAGAACGCCATGGCGGCGCCAGATGGCGCCACGCTCCCGTCAGCTCCGTGCGCGCCTGCCGTGTCGAACCAATCAGCGCGTATGTCGTGGTGCCCCGCGGAAGCGGATAACGATAGCGGATCGTGGATCGCCCTATGCTATATCTCTCTATTAACAGGGAACGAACAGCGCCAGAGAGATCCGTTATCCAGGAACTCCACGGCATAACAATGATCTGGTAAGACTTTTTGCACGCACTCCCTCCAAAATTGCATTGTAGGTGATAAAACTGTGCTAACAAAAATCAGACGGTCATCTTCCAGATAGGCAAATATTTGGAAAGTTGAACATCTGGGCGCGCATGTATTGAGGAGTTCAACACCAAGCAACGTCTCTCATAGACTTAGTCGCTTTGGGACGTTAAACCCCATAAACCAAACCAAACCAAGTAACGCGACTCAGAGACCCGAGGCTGACCTTATCCTGGCAGGCTTCTTCGAGTGCTTCTTGATGTGGTCCACGATCTCAGTCGCCAGTCGTGCTCCGAGGGTATCGAAGTTTCGGAACGTTACTTCTCGCTGGCGTGGGGAGGAAGACCAGCGGATAGCGACACTGTTACGTTCTTGCGAATAACAGAATAACGAATAACGGAAATAGCAAAAACGATACCGTTGCTACTGCCGTTAATACTGGAAAGTAATCATACCAACAATTAACTAAATAAATTAGTCACCGTCACTGGCAGCGTCGATTTCAGCGGTGGGCAAGGGCCTTCAATGTCTACACCGTCCAAGGTAACCGTATCACAAACTTTCTAATCCAGAGAAGTTTATCTGAGCCTCGGTCGTCCGCCCTTGTGTTTAGAGTCCTCCAGGGACTAAAGAAATGATAAAATAAAATAGACGATGACCACACCAAAAGGGGTCATATGCCTGTTTCGTCTCGTCTACGTTTCCCGTCGCACTGTATGCACTATGCCACTGTAAGGCATGCCACTGTAAGGCATGCCTCGTTATCTCTTTTGTGCATTGCGTGTACTGCCCATGTCCATTAACTCCCTTTATCTCGGGTCAGAACCACACTTCTCTAAACCATGCTGCTCACTCTCTTAGCATCACAGATGAAATTCTCATTTTGATCGCTAGTCGGATTGCCATTGCAAGTTTTGGCTAATGAATACCGCTGTTAGAAAACCGCTGTTAGAAAATATATTGCGTCTTGCATCTCTTGCCAACGTCGTAAACGGAGCACGTCTGCCCCTGCGGGCCTTCTACAGCCTCTCCCCTGTCCTTTCTCCCCTTTTGAAGTCGTTGGGATTGACCTCTACGGTCCCTTACCATTAACACCAACGGGCAACCGTTGGATCGTCACTGCCATCGACCACTTAACTAGATACGCTGAAACGGCCCCTGTTCCTTCCGGCTCTGCTTCAGAGATCGCCCACTTCTTCCTGAACGCCATCCTTCTGCGCCATGGAGCTCCTCGTGTCCTTATTAGTGACCGCGGCAAGTCCTTCCTCTCCAGCATCCTTGCCGAAGTTCTTCACGCCTCCAGAACCGTGCACAAAACCTCTTCAGCTTATCACCCTCAGACCAATGGGCTCACAGAGCGCTTTCATCGCACGCTGTCCGATATGCTAGCCACCTACATCCAGCCCGACCACACCAACTGGGACACCATGCTTCCCTTCGTTACCTTTGCATACAATAGTGCCGTGCAAAGAACCACCAACTTCTCCCCATTCTTCCTTGTGTATGGACGTCAACCTACCTTCACCCTCGAAGCGTCTTTCTTCTCCGCCCCCTCAACCTCTTCCAGACTCTCTCACGAACAGTTTACTTCTCGTCTTACCTACTGCCGTGCCATTGCCCGCCTGAATACCGACGCCTCCCAAGCCTCCCGGAAAAACACCTATGATCTCTCCCACCGTGCCATATTTTTTCACCCTGGTGATGAGGTACTGCTGTGGACACCAGTGCGTACCCCGGGATTGTGTGAAAAATTTTTGAGCCGTTATATTGGTCCGTATACTGTACTCGAACAAACGTCCCCGGTGAACTATCGCGTTGCCCCTGTTCATCCTGTTAATGATCGTCGTTGCCGAGGTGCCGAGATTGTTATGTTTCCCGCCTCAAACCCTTTGCCCGTCGCCCTACTGTGCTCTAATCTGCGCCCGGGCCGGTCGCTTTCGTACGCGAGGGGAGAAAGTGTAAGCACAACATGCGACCTTCGTCTTCATCTGTACATATCCATCATCATCGCTCGAAGCACAACATGCGACCTTCGTCTTCATCTGTACATATCCATCATCATCGATCATCTTCTTCTTCGAAGGGTTGGTCGCCATACTTGCGGGTGCCATTAAAGCTCGCTCCATCCTGCGCTCTGTCTCCTGTCTCACAATACATGTATTCAAAAACAGAGGGAATTGGTAGCTGAAGTACACAGGAAATAAAGCTAACTACTGTGTTTTTAGCTTCTAAGCAGTGCAGATGATCCTACTCTTGCTGACAGCGTTTGTTACACCTGTGACTGAATTATTAATCACGAATATTGTGGCACATGGGGAGAAGGCCAGCATCCTATAAGATTTTCAAGAATAGCCGAGACCGTGCGAGTGTGTTGCGCCTAAGAAGAACCGTACAGCTTAGTTATTTAGAGATACGGTAATCGATGGCGTTGAATTGAGACGAATTCAGAAAACTATTCCCAGGTTTGAATGTTCTGTAATCAACTCGGGCGACGACCAAACAAAGTAGTCAATGATTTCAAAGCCAAGGCGTCAGCCAGCGTTTGGCTGCCTTACCCAAGGACCTCATTGCCTTTCGGGACTCTCATGAGACTTTCGCAACGCCGCACTATAGGCAAGCAGATGGCACACAAGAAATTCTGCTGCGAAATAGCAGGTTCTCAGAATACGCCGACCAGCTCAGTTGCTTGCGGTGCAGCATTAATGCTTGGTTTTGGTTTTATGGGGTTTAACGTCCCAAAGCGACTAAGGCTATGAGAGACGCCGTAGTGGAGGGCTCCGGAAATTTCGACCACCTGGGGTTCTTTAACGTGCACTGACATCGCACAGTACACGGGCCTCTAGAATTTCTCCTCCAAAGAAATTCTAGCCGCCGCGGCCGGGATCGAACCCGCGTCTTTTGGGTCAGCAGCCGAGCACCATAGCCGCTGAGCCACCGCGGCGGCAGCATTAATGCGTTGAGTGCTTTCAAGGACCAAAGGAGACAGAGACTGTACGAACTGCTCCTTGGCTTTCTCGCATGTAGCTGTGAGCGCTGACTACTGGCAGGAAAAAGGGAAGCGGGATAGTTCACCAGCTCAGTAGCTCTCTTTGCTGTGACAGAACGTAGCGAGCATGGAGCGTTGCTTGCGACACCTATCGGAAAGGGTGGTGCTCACGTGACCTTGGCCTCCTCACCTCGTTCGCCCTGGACATGAGGAAGCGGACGTTGGAGCAGGGCAGGGCGAGCTCCAGGAAGACGCGGAGCAGGCGCAGATCGGTCGAACAGCCTGAGCATCGCAGAAATGGTAGGGAACCACCGTTGTAGAGCGTAAAATGCCTTTATCTCTCGTTCTCAGCAATTGCAGTAGGACGCTGTCTCCTAATAGCGGCGATGTTCACGCTCCCATCAAGGCTGACGCCGACCAAGACGCGATTTTCCGTCCATAGTATACTTTTATACAGGAGAGGACTGGACTACATTCCAACCCACGCCGGCGCGCGAATAGCAGCGCATTTACCTAACGCCCCACCTATAGGCCATCAGTGCTGGAAACGTTCAGCCTCCCTAACAGGAATTTGTGCGTGCGATTAGATTAAGCAAATGATAGACAGCTGGATTGATTGCACATAAGGATTCATAGATCGCGCCGCTCTGTGGTCGATGCACTGATAACAGGTGACGGGGCGTAAGGAACAAAGGGAAAGGGCACAAGCACCATCTTCACCAGCGGTTATTCTTCATACCTGGTATGAAGGTCCTGCACGTTCACGTGCTCGGCTGTGGTAGCTGAGGGCTGCATATATCGAACGGGACCTAGGTTAAAAGGGTTTCTGTGAAGTGGACAAATGTGAATGAACTTGCTGGCTTACCGACAGCACGTTTTCAGCTTCAAGAATTGTAGTCGTAAACCATTGCCTCCAGAATTGTAAATGCTCATCAATGCCCGATAATGACGAATCAGGCCTTTGCCTGTCAGGCTCTCCTGCCCTGCACCGTTCATTAGCTTCTGGGGCTATCCTAGCTTAGGGTGGACACGACTGCCGCTTGTTGCGGAGGCAACAAGAAGTGCTTGCGATGCCGCAGCCTGATTGACATAACACGGGAGCTCGCCACTGCTAGCCACAAAGGGAGTGATCGGTGAACGAGACATCCGAACTAGTGCCATTGAAAAGCGTATGATCTAGGAGAATTTGACGATACAGGGGGCGCTGCTTACGCACGCGTGATCGCCGTTTCGGGTGGACAAGTAGCATCGTCGTGAAGGGCACATCAGATAAAAATTTTTCTGCAATATCAGATGCAAAGCTTTTGTTTTATTACCGCCTTTTCCGTGAAGTCAGCCGTGACTATCAAGTCACCCACCTACCAGGTAAGAAAGATAATATTGACGAAGAAACAATACGCAGCCGCTTATCAGAAAGGCGTGCGAGGGACTGGAAAAGAACGTATCAAACGATCAGATGGAAGATATGCAGTGTCTAATTATGTTGGCGCACATTTCAGCCGTCAATTACATAAGACGAAAACGTAGCCTGAATGAATCAAAGCTTCTAAACGTATACTAACTAACAAAAGATGTACGCACCGTACATTCCGTGCACCAGCACGATCAGGTGAACGTTATCCGACATGGCCGTCTTGGCTTGGGGAAAGCTCAACGCGAACAGCTCCGAAGCGTCGGGCCTGCGTGAATGCAAGCGGGAAATCTGGGAACGGTTATCGTTCTAAACATCACCGAAGAAGCTTGCCACAGCGCAGAAAAGAAAAGAAATAAAGTATTTGGACAGTATTTGGATCAGAGTGAACGCTCACAAGGGCAGTAATCTCGTTTTCCAAGCTTGCGTTGCAGCTCTGACGCTTTTCCTACGCCACATTTTTAGCGTTATATCCGAGTGTAGGATGGCATAGGAAAGGTGCCGATAGCGCTCATGCTGCCGTGGCGCCGATCGCTGGATTCAGACGCGTCTTACTACGTAGACTGACTTCGAACGTACTGTAGTTGCGTTTCTTTCCACAGTTTATCCCGGTTGTGGCTTAGATACTAAGACGTGCAAAAGTGCCGGCTCTGCACACATGTTAACACCTTTCAATTAGTCCTTTTTGTAACAACCTATCCCTATCTTTTTTATCGCTGGCGAAGGTCTCGAACCCAGTCTGCGGCGACGGACGCAGATGCCAAAAGAAGAGGTCCTTAAGTGCCGCTGGAAACAATTCGAAGCTGGACACAAGATCGAGGATTACGGATCGAGAAATCCACGACGTGTCGCTGTTCACGACGGAACTCCGGAAGCTATCGTGTTTTAATTCATGGATCTCTAAGTGGGCGTGATTTTAAATCCCTGCCGCATTATTCTATCTTTACCATATTTCCCTGGGTGCTAACAAACGTCTTTCAGTGTTTATGCAGTGCGTTTTACCCAGCTTCGGCGTCTCCACGTTTGTACAGTCGGGGACAAAAGTCTCCGGACCAAGTGTTCCTCAAACGAAGCTTATAGCTCTACTATCAGGCAGCGGCTGGAGACCGCACTTGTGGAGATAGAAGAACAAAAATTTAACTTTTACCTCCACAAGTATGGTCTCCAGCCGCCGACTAATAGCAGTACTACCTGCTACGTTAAACGAACACGTGGTCCGGAGACTTGTCCCCGACTGTACGTTAGTGGACGAGTAAAGTTGGGCCAAAGTGGTGATCACCTGTGGGTCTGGGTGGTGTACTTCGGCACATGAAAAAAGCGTTGCGGGGAGGGGGGGGGGGGGGGAGCGGAAGACAAGACATTAGAGGGACACATCACGCTATGACCAATTGCTGAACTTTAAGGACATTGGCACTTACAGGTGAGTTCGAGCAGGAATATTCCACATGAATAGACATTTCTGCAATGGCCTAGAGCAAATGTGGCGTCCTGTATAGTTCGTAAATGACGCCTACCAGTAGCTGCTAGGCTCGAAAAATATTCATTAGCATTTGTTTTCGTTCATCGGCTGGTAACTGCGAGGAATGGGAGTCTTCCGTATGAGGATGTTTAACAGTATACAGCCATAAATAGCTTAGACGCCATGGGGATATTGAATAGAGCAGTAGTGGAACGCATGTGTTCTGATTCTTTTAGATAAGTTATTACCAACAAACCCCGGTCAAGGTTTCCTGAAATTTATATAAATATCTAACAATGAAAAAAAATTACATTTTTTTTTCTCAGCGCGGCATCCAGCGATGTCGCTCATGCCGTCAAATAAATGAAACCAAGCGTAATCAAGTTATTGCACCTGATTAGAGAACTGAGCATCATCATCATCAGCTTGATTACGCCCCCTGCAAGGCAAAGACCTCTCCCATGTCTCTCCAACTGACCCTGTCCTTTGCCAGCTGCGGCCACCGTATCCCCACAAACTTCTCATTCTTAGCCGCCCAGCTAACTTTCTGCCGCCCCCTGCTACGCTTGCCTTCTTTTGGAATCCACTCCGTTACCGTTAAGGACCAGCTTTTATGCTGCCTTCGCATTACATGCCCTGGCCAAGCCCATTTCTTCCTTTTGATTTCAACTAGGATGTCATTAACCCGCATTTGTTCCCTCACCCACTGTGCCCGCTTCCGGTCTCTTAACGTTACACCTATCATTTTTCTTTCCATAGCTCGCTGCGTTGTCCTTAAGTTGAATAGAGCCCGTTATTTTAAATAAGCGTATTATGTCACTCTAAAAGAAAAAAAGCAAATTCTCAGCAGAAAAGGAATCGTTTTCCCGTGTTTCGACTGCTATGCAGGCAACGGCGGTTTTCTTCCGTTATCTCCGAATAAAATTTCACTCACGTTCGCCATGGAACGGGTATCTTGAGGGACTCCCACAGCCCTCGCCTCAGTTGGCTGAACCTACAACACAAGTTACGTCATGATTGATCAGGACAACATGCCTCACTGTAGTTTTTTTTCTCTCGTAACCCTTATAGCGACGAAACAAAAATGATTTCGAGACTTGCCGCAGCACTAAGGCGATAATTAGCACAGGGAAGGCGCGGGAAGTCCCAAAGAGTCTCACATGGCTTTCAGGAACCCCTGAGTGCAGGGAACCAGATAAATTCCGACCATCAGAAATTTCTTGACGTATACACTAATATCGCACAGTCCATGGGTGTTTTCCCATTTCGCCCCCGTTGAAATGTGCCCGCCTCAGTCAGGATTGAATCTCGCCACCTTGGGCCCGGCCTCCGAACTCCATAGCCATTACGCCACGGCGGCCGATTAATAAGGCATTCGGCAAGAACAATACTTTGTCTCTAGCAGTTTCCCACCTCAGAGTGTTACGTTGCCATGCTGGAGTAATAGGCATCGGTTTTGCTGCACTACATTACGACAGCTAGACACCTTAAAATAAACAGTTCAGGCATGCAGCAGCTAATAGTAAACCAGCGCTGAAGTTTGCCATGTCGATTGCAGCGCCGCAACACACAGCCTAGCGAGAGAAGCAAGTTGCAGTTTTTGGTGCACTCGTCGTGTTTTTCTACGCCACCCTCTTGAGCTTATTGGCATGAGCTTCCGCGGTCTGTCGAAGCCACTCGTGGCGTGCGTCAGCTATCTGGACTACGTCATGAGAGGCTAGGTAACGAGTGCTATCAGCCAAACGCGGGCTTCTAATCGCTCATAATGTGCTATCACTTTTGAAGCGGCCCAAGCGGCTGACGCAGCAGTTTTTAGTCACCCCCCTGGGCAGCGCAGGTTCCTTATGAAATTTTGGTTTTGGTTTGATTTATTGGGGTTTAACGTCCCGAAGCGGCTCAGGCTATGAGGGATGCCGTAGTGAAGGGCTCCGGAAATTTCGACCACCTGGGGTTCTTTAACGTGCACTGACATCGCACAGTACACGGGCCTCTAGAATTTCGCCTTCATCGAAATTCAGCCGCCGCAGCCGGTTCCTTATGAAGTGACAGTGCGCAGCGTCACTAGGTTCAACCATGGTCGAACGCCCGAACCCTTACAAAGGCAAAAAAGAAGAAATGTTACAAATGCCTGACGCCTCACTTTCACGTTTCAGCATTTTCTACTTTTTAATCCACTCGAAAAAGCCGAAATTTGGTACGGAGACTTCAGACTTGCGCGAATATGAATGGGGCAAAGCCTAGGCCACAACAAATGTGGATATGGGGGTGGCACATTACCTCTGGGTGTCGTAGATTCTATAGCAGCCCGAGTTGGCGTTTTGATAGAGTTCGGACAGCGCCGGAGACAGGGAGGCGGCCGACGGTCGCCGGAAGCGGAAGTAGGTGGCCCGCAGCTGACGGTTGCAGTTGCACACCTCGCTCTCCGGATGTGTGCTGAGCGCCAGCAGCTCCATGCTGCCCGCCGTCAGCGTGTGCACCGACGCCAGCTCAGCCACGTCGTCCTGGAGGCCGCTGGTGCCATCTGCGGGCGGGCAGCAACACTAAAAAACTAGCAAGTTGCTCGATGGTGAATAGAACGCTACTACGTAAAGACTCTGACAAAAATTAGCGGTGTAATCCGTGCTACGGATGGACGACTACACTGTAGGAATACAAGCGTGCTGACCCGTGTTCTTAGGTGATAGAAACATGATATGCGCATGAAATTTTCAGATTCGATTTAAAATAGGTTCTTCCATGTCAAGCGCAGGGTGAACTCTGGGATAGTTGCGACCAGCAGGAGTGTAGGCAACGAGCGCATGCTTGCAAAGGACGTGTCCCATGCGGAAAACCTGTTGCACAAGCCGCGAGACTGCTCCGAAATTTGCACCAGTAGGGAGGGGGGTTGCTGACCATAGAACGGTTCCGAGGGGAGGGATGAGGCAGACAGCGAAAGAAACGCGGACGCTAGCTTTGGCACAAGCATAATAAAGACTTTTAGCATTGCGAGTACCGCTGCCGAACCACGCGCCTCCTGTGCTTACACGCTGATGCGTCAGGCGTGCTGCACCCAGCTCGCCGGCACGTGGTGCCATCTGGGGCCCTCATGGAGGACTTTAACCGCTGTCAATGCCTAGGTATTTCAGTGCAACAATTTTCTTAGTGATGCCGTGCATATTTATTACCACAACGTTGTTATCATAGGTAATAATTTAAAACATCCGCGTACTTGGTAGAGCAGATATCGACGCTATTTTTAACACTTACAAAGAGAGCAAACAAAAATTGAGCGTCGTTCAAGCAGCCCCTTGAGCACTTATGCAGGTTCTATAGTATAGGGCTAGATGTACGGACGGACGGCAACCAGACAAACGTTGAGGACCAAAGGAGGCGAAACTGCATTGGAAGATCAGACTGCAGAGATTGATTCTATCGCGGAATGAGTATACGCCCAACAAAGGACGCTTTGTAGAAGATATGACGGCGGTATAGAAGAAGTGTGCGGTTGCTTTCTCGCACAGTGATATTTCTTGCAGCAAAGCAAGCTTTACAGGTGATACGAATGCAGATGGCTCTTTTTCTTGGAATGTCAAACAATGTTCGGCGTGTGGTCTCACTGGTTCCAGGTAACGGCCGAAAGACAACATGTGACTTTTTATTTTTGTTATCATACGATGACGTCACTGGGATGAGGCTCAATGGGGAGATGCGTTTTTTTTGTTCTTATGGTGAGCGAAAGAAATGTGAGAAATTTTTTATAGATTTTTTTATATCCAGATTGATTAACACTGCATTAATTTTAGCTCAACACTTTCCTTGCGCCTTTCAATGCGTCTCACTTTTGCGGCGTATCACCACAACTTTGCCATGCTTAGAAGCACGTCGCTCTGCGATTAGCCCCAGCGCCGTCAGCAGCTTGCCTTCGTCCGCTGTCGCAGGAGAGGTGAGCGGGCGGTAGCGCTCCTCGAAGATTATGGGCGTGTTCTTGTTGTTTCCGTCCAGCGGCCAGCACTCGATCTCAAGCAGGGGAAGGCTCTTGAAGTAGTTCGAGCCGCGGATCTTGCGTGCCAGCTGCCGGTACATGTCTTCGCTGCGGGAGACCGTGGGGGAGAATTAGAGTGCAGACGATGTTTAAGATAAACTGCCTTATGATCACTAGTGGACGGTGAAACTTACATTATTGCTCAGATTTTTTTTTTAGTTTCATGACAGTTTCATCTGATGTACCTTGTTAGACCCCTGTAATTATACAGGGTGTTTCACCTAAGGCATTACACAATTTTTAAAAATAGGCTTTTTGAGTTCGAAGAGCGCTTTTTATGGCATAACATTTTCAGCGGTGTAGTACATACGAACACAGCTCAGACGTGCTACCTAGCGGACTGGTTTACTAATATTGAATAGTTAACTCTTTAACTATTACTTTTTCGCTTCTTAATTATTGAGAGGGGCGTAGCCGACCGCAAGTAGTATCCATACCAGTTTTTTATAATTTCGAAAATGTGGCTACACTCGGCGCTGTGGCCCAACAAACGTTGGCTATTTCGACGAGTTACGTCTACTGAAGAGGTTGAAATAAAAACTGGTATGGCGCAAGAAACGGGGACACAGAAGGCACACAAAACACAGGACTGACGCCAAAGACCAGCAGTCCTGTGTCAGTCAGTCCTGTGTTTTGTGTGCCTTCTGTGTCCCCGTTTCTTGCGCCATACCAGTTTTTATTTCATCATGAACCAACTCGCCCAAACTAGAGTTTTACTGAAGAGGTTGCTTTGCCTGCAAGCTTCTCGAAAGTGCATGTATTTTAGCGCGATTCCCCCCTATCTTGATCAATTTGCGTTAAATCCATCTACCTGTCATCTCTCTGCGTTGCAAATGTAGTTATCCGAAATTATTTTTTCGCTTTAACGATGTTGTGAGTAATTACGGCGAACTTGAACCTGCGTACGCTTTCCAGTGATAACACGCAATAAAAACTCCCCGTTCAATATATATATATATATATATATATATATATATATATATATATATATATAAAGCGAAGTATACGCTTCGTTAAAGGAAACATTTATTCTACTCGACGTTTCGATCGGAAGACCGATCGGAAGAAGATCGGTCTTCCGATCGAAACGTCGAGTAGAATACATGTTTCCTTTAACGAAGCGTATACTTCGCTATATACTCTTGTAAGCAGTCAAGTACTCCCTGCTTCCGCAACCTATATATATATATATATATATATATATATATATATATATATATATATATATATATATATATATATATATATATATATAACAGAAGCCAACAGCCACAGAAACCAAGGGGCACAGGGGATTTTTTGTTAATTATTTATTTTATTTGTGGCCTTGATAAATTTAGAATATTACTGAATATGTTATCGCTTAATGCTAATTGATTAGAAAAGCAGAAGAAGAAACAACCACATGCCGCCGGTTAGCATTAAGCGATAACATATTCAGTAATATTCTAAATTTATCAAGGCCACAAATAAAATAAATAATTAACAAAAAATCCCCTGTGCCCCTTGGTTTCTGTGGCTGTTGGCTTCTGTCATATTTATAACGAGCCCCTCATTCCCCTTCCCTTATTTGCTTATATATATATATATATATATATATATATATATATATATATATATATATATATATATAAGGCAAAGTCACCAGAAATTGAAAAAATAAGAGGATTTAATTCACGACGTTTCGGCTGGAGGGCTAGTCTTTTTCGAGTGGCCCTCCAGCCGGAACGTCGTGAATTAAATTGTTATGTTTTTAAATGTTTGATGACGACTTTATCTGATATATATATATACAAATAATATATATGCGCCGACACTCACCCCACCACGCCGTCGTAGTAGACCGCGCCGGCGCCCTTGTCGAGAATGAGGTAGCCTTCGCAGAGCCTGGCGGTGCGCGCCCGCTGCAGTGGCTCGTAGAGGACAAAGCGCAGCTCCTGGTGTCCCACAACGGCTTCCAGGTATTGCTCCCACAGCACGACCAGGATGATGCTCAGCTTCTTGGACTCCTCGTCCCGGAAGCACACCGCCTCCGGCCTGTCCAGAGTGCTGTAGCGGCTGACCCGGGTGCGGGCCTGCGCACGCGACGACGCCCATGGGGCTTTCAGGGTGACTTAAAGCTACCCTCCACAGAAAGGCTGTCGTTTAAGGAAGCTGGTTGTATCGAGACATATCTGCCCAAAGGCGAACTGGCGCGAGTCTTGTCTTGTGTGGGTTGTCCTCGTTTTATCGGGCCAGTTCGCATTTATATAGCTATGTCTCTCCACGTAGTCTTGTGAACAAATGGTTAGTAAAACAAAGTAATGTGGAAGTTCCTCGATGAAGCCGCTATACTAAGGCAGAACGTTTTTTGGAAGTGCGGTAGAGGCTATACAGGAAAGGGACGGAGACGGGCTTTATCCCTGTGCCGTACTGTTCCTTGTTTGGTTCTAGAGCTTCCCCTTTTTCACCCCTCCGCAGCTCCAGCCAGAACAGTGAACAACCAACCTATCCCCCCCCCCCCCTCCTACGGCACTGGAACAAAAGCCCCTCCCCTTTAGTTTCCTGCCTAGCCTTCGCAGGATTGCCAAAAAAAAGAAAATAGTTGCACCGAGTTATAGTCTCAGTCATCATGTCGGTTCCTACGTTCTTTTATCATACTACTTGAGAAACTCTCAAAGACCCAATGTGTTGAAAATCCGGTGGTCCAGCTGGACCAATACTCGGAAGCTTGCTGAGGGTAGCGACGCCTGTAGGTGATAAAATAAGCTGTTTACAATTTACAAAACTCCGAGGTGATCGATAACACCGCTGTTGTATGAGAGGCATGCTGTAATTAAAATGCATGATATATTATTCTGATACATAAATTAAAACAATAAAACCATCCTTAGATTACACTCTTCCTGAAGTTAACGAGGATGATTGGGAATATATTTTGTTTGAATACTTCCGATAACGCCTCCGTATCTGCTTAATTCCGCGAAGCAGTGTTTGCCAGCTGGCATGATCAAGGAGTTCCGGTTCCGCTTATCGCCCAGCCATAGCGAGTCCTCGTTGACAGAGCTGGTCAGCCCCTCCTTCCAAGAAGCTCAGATTGAAGGATTGTAGGGACAAAAGGGATTGTCTAAAGATGCGCGAACATCTCCTTTGTTTTCACTAGTATGGAAAGACGATCTCCACAATAGGAACAGAGAGGGCTGACGACAGGAATTACTGTATGCAGTCAAATAGCGGCATCTGGAAAATGTCGGTCTTTAGCTGCCCGAAGAAAGTTGTTTGATAAGAGTTTGGTGAAAAGGGCAGGAAAGTAAGAATAAAAACACATTGATTTCTTTTAAGGTTTTATGGTGGTTTTAGCGTCCCAAAGCGACTCAGGCTATGAGGGACGCCGTAGTGAAGGGCTCCGGATATTTCGACCACCTGGGGTTTTTTAACGTGCACTGACATCGCATTGTATACATGGGCTTCTAGAATTTCGCCTCCACCGAAATTCGATCGCCGTGGCCGGATCGAAACCCCATCTTTCGGATCAGTAGCCGAGCGCCATAGCTTCTAAGCCACCGCGGCGGCTTTAAACGCATTGCGTATAAATGGCAGAACACCGTTGGGAGCTTTGCACATGGTCAGTCGCGCATGTTCGCGGGCTGGTTTGTTGCCTCTTTCAGCTGGATAAACGTGGCGTTTATAGAGGAAGTACCTAGTGAAAAAAAAAAAGACGGCCCCCATAAATAGAAGAGCTTCAGGGTCATTTTAAACTCATTTTAGAAGCCATATCTTGTAAACGAAGCTTCCTCAAAATTTTGCCAAAAGCTGGCTCCAAATGTTAGAGAACAGGAACACTTCGCTTCTTAGACTCCTCCAAGTTACAAAATATTGTGTTCCTGGCTATGTAGTACCTGCCTATGTGCCTCGGATTACCGTAAGCCCTACAACCGACTTAAATATTAAGAAGCCTGCCGACTGATTCTCGCTGATACGCACACATATACGGAGGAATCAACCCTCACCCTTTCTGAGCCGGCGTCATTTCCGATGTACGCTTCTCGGCTCTCTGAAAAAGTGTACAGTTCAAACTCGATAACGTGTACTGCTCAGAGAACAGAGAGCATGACAATAACATGTTATGTTTTTCTCTGATTACGCATTTTGCGTTGTGGGCATGCAAGCCAGTTTTTAAATTCAGCGTCTTAAGCGTGCTTTTAAGGCACTTGTAAACTACCTACAGAAGTGCCGACGCGAAGTTCAACCTAGAAGTTCAATGTAGAAGTTCGACCCCATGCCATTGTTCTCCCTCTTCGTCGGTGCTTTTCAAATGAGCCGCATTGCGGTGTTTAGCCAAAAAATTGCCCGCCAACACACACTGCTTTAGTGTTCGACTTAAGAGCGTTGGCTACGGGAGCTTCAAGTATTTACATCGGTGTGCTCAGCAAACAGAGAATACATAAACCAAACATCCCCGGATGTTTCCTTTTCATAGAGATGTTTCCTTTTCGGAAACATTCCTACTTCTGAGACATAAGCAGCGCCATCTACCTCATGAATTTTGCACTACTATTGCGATTTACAGCCACCTTCGCTATACCCGATATATTTCCAAGCTACATCAGTTAGTACATTTAATAAACGTGTGTATCACAACACGACAAATCGTTTGACATCATCCAGAACCCCCCGCTACAAGCGATTCGGCCGTAATGGCCATATGAAGGTCCTCGGAATGCACGGTTCGGGGCCGGAAAGGTCGTCGTTGCGAATCCCACACATACTTTGGGCTTCATCTAAACTAATAATTTTATTCTCAGAAACATTCCAAGTAATTTGACACCCCTTGGAACATTCTGCGTCAACCGGGTGGTCATCAAATTTTATGCAAATGGTGGTTCCGGGAGGGTCCCACTTCGATGGCCACTATAGTGGCCCATATATAAAGATCGAAAATATCGGCATGAAATGAAGCGCTACGCGCCCACTGTCGCTATGTCATATAGTGTGGTCACATGGTTGCTGTTTTGGCCAATTTGACCAATATTACAGACAGACGCGTCCTTGACAAACTTAAGTAGTAAGAGCCAACGCTCATAAAAGTTTCCAAAAGTGAGTCCTCTGCACCTAGATAACTAGAGCAGCTCGAAAACGCACTTAACCCGTAGCACCCCCTTGAAACTCCCCCTTTTCACACCCTCATTCATCCCTTCAGTGGCAGAGAAGTCAAATAAGAAAAACACATGTTTATCGGTTGCTGCTGCAACAAATGGCCCCCATAGATTTTGCCCTGCTCTGAACGATAGGTGTTAAGGATACTAGACATGCAGTCCTGTTCACAGCGATATTGGTTGTTGTCTATATGTTCGCACGTATAACACACTTGCTAAGCTTACTCCTTGCAAATCGTCTCATTGGATAAGGTATTCGGCCGGCGAGCATGCATGAGCCATATACGGACTGTCCTTGTGAGCAGTCACCACTTGCCAAAAATTCAGGGGGGCACTGTTGACCTAAAGTGCGGCAAGCCGAAAGCCTTTCGCGCGATGTTGCTGCTTGTGTCACTGATGTGTGGTTAAGATGTTAATTAAGTACACAATTGTTTGTGAATATTAAATGCTACTGGAGGGCGTTTGGGAGGCATCCGTCAGATTCGACGCCTTTCTACAAACACTTTCCAGCGTCCTAGACAAGGAGAACTGCATATGCGCTGGCAGGAAGTAGCGTAGCCATTAGCACGCTCGGCTGCGGAACGGAAGGATGGTGGCTCGAATCCCACCGTGCACAAGGATTTTTTAAAGCGAAAGCTTTACTGCTTGCACTTTCAGCCTTTGCCGTGGCGCGGCGGTGCCACCATTGACCTTTAGTTGACCTCTGTGTGACGTCATGTGTGACATCACGCCGAAGAGAAGGGCGACCGACTCGTGCCGTCACAAGCCGCGGCGGTGCCACCACCGGCGCCTAACTCCTGCGCTCTCCGCTAGGAGCGCGATTGTGGCGTTACGCTGAAGAGATTAGGCTCGACTCACGTCGCTAGAAAGCAGTAGCTGTGCCAACCACCAGCGGCTTAACATTGCTTCGCGATCTCGCGCCGTCCTTGTGCGGCGGCGGTGCACATGAACGGCGGCCTGACTGGACTGGATTGTACTGGACTGGAATGGATTGGATTAGAATAGATTATATTAGATTAGATTACATTAGATTACATTGGATTGGATTGGATTGCATTGGACTGGATTGGATTGTATAACAGATGCATCGCCACAAGTCTAACCACAAGCACCACCACCAGCTACACTACCAGCTGAACCATGGCGTAGGTACGGATATTGCTTTCGCAATTACCGGGTTAACCAAGCTAAGCCACAGCGATTTTTTTTTCCTGGTCTGACTACAAAAAGCGTGACACCTCTGCTGACAACCTTCTTCTGACAACCTTCTGTCGACAACGATGAGGCATTAAAGGCTTTCGCCTTGAAATGCTTCGCCAATTTCATCTACGTTTAGATCACAGACCCTAGATATGTTCTTGTCGAAACGCTTTGTGTTTTGCGTTATTTCAAGTCGGTTGGACTCCTACGTGTTCGCCCGACGCGACCTGAAAGTTTGTGGCGTGCTCACTGCGGTCGACCGAGGACTGGCGCTGGTGCTCCTCGAGTATCTTGCGCAAGTGGCTGGCGGTCTGCGTCAGGAGTGAATTGAGCTCCTGCTGCACTGTCTTGTCGATGGGCGCCGAGTAACAGCACGAACTCTGCGTCGCGTGAGCGAATATGAGCAGCCATATTTACAATCTGCATTTTGTAGTACCAACTACTCAAGATGGTTCCACGGCTCAGATCCATGTGCTGGATCGTTTGCGCTTCCTTGCAGCAAGCACTTATCTATCAAGTTAACTGCACCTTCTTGCCATATTTTCTTGTTTTCTTGTCACACTTCCTTGTATCCGTTTTGCTTTGCAAACACGTTTAAATAAATGTGCGTGCATTGCGTCACAGTCTGTGGCAAAATGACGTGCAGGTAAAGCCAGAAGCGTTCAAGAGCTTAAACAAAAATTAAGTGGTCAAAAGTCCACAGTCGAGCCTTACCTGACCATCGCATGTACACAGTTGGCCCACCAGGTGGCTCACTGAGGCGTTCCTCATGCTTCTGCAAATAAAACGCCAGCGAAATTACGTAACCCAGGAGAAATAGTTCGCGATAGCGGTTACATGCCACAAGTGGGCACAGCAGGAGGCGTGGAACCCCAAACGCGTCGTACTGTGTAGATCAAATGTTTAGGGGAAACCCCCAAGGTGGAGTAGAATTGTATTAAGGGAAAAGTTACTCATTGACGTCCACCCAAGCGCAGCTATACGGCTACAAAGGAAAGCTATACAGCTTTCTCAGAAATTTTGCAGTTAAAGAAAAATTCGTCCTGGTCCGAGGTTCGAACCCGGGACCACCGCTTCACCGGAGCAGTCGCTCTACCAATTGAGCTAACCAATTGAGCTATTTCTGAGAAAGCTGTATGGCTTTCCTTTGTAGCCATATGGCTGCGCTTCGGTGGACGTCAAAGAGTAACTACTCCCTTATTACAAGTAATGTGTAGGTACTGTCTGGTGAGAAGGAAGTTAGAATCAGCTATGTAAGCTAAAATCCGCTTTTCTTCGAGCACCTATATTAACGCACCTACGCACCTGCGTTCACGTTAACTGGTGGTATGGGGTTACCTGCCGAATTGCAGACCACAGATATTTGATCTTATCAGCGACAAAACTTCCCATAGATGGTGGTGAAAACTTCTATTGATAATTACGGTGGGTTAGGATTACAGTAGTTCCTCGGCCTTAGCGGCAGCCCGGGCCCAACTGATTATCTACTTCTGTACAGCCGGGTCCGAGCTGAGCATCAAGGCCTGTTCGTTTTGTAGCGAAAGCTACACTACTAGATCTGGGACGCATTTCGCCGTGAGCCTCCGAATGACCTTGAAACGACCTTGAGATAATCATGGCTAGTGTTGCTATGCACATATACCTAATCATGTTTGACACACTTCGTGGACATCCTTTGACCTTGAACTTTGACCTTCAACTTCGGCCTTGACCTACAACCACTAACTTTGATCTTGACCTTGGCCTTTGAACTTTGATGTAACTTTGACACTTGACCTTGAAATTTGATCTTGAACTTAGCCATTGAATTTTGACTTTGCAAGTTGTCAGCAGAGGCAGTAAGAAAGCCACGTGGTAATCACGTTGTGTCATGTGATTCAGTTCACAGCTGTGACGTCAGGTATGGGGTATATATAACCAGAGCTGTGCTCTACTGACCGTCGATCAGTCTTTGTCTCCATCAATCCAATCAATGAATACGAATAAGCGGTTGTGAAGTGGTGGTGGGGGGGGGGGGCGGAATTAAGAAACAATGAAAGATGTGCCAAAGCTCAACCATGTTTAATCATGCTTATGTAGCTTTCGCTACGTGAAACCCGGCTCGGCAGAGTTGAACCGCTGCCGAACTTTTTTGGGAGTATTCTCTTCGGAGTGGCATGGTATTGTGTGTAGTAGATTAGAGTAGTTGCCGCATATTAGTCATCACGCAGTCATTTCCAGTCTTGGCGTCACGAGTGAATCAAGCAGCGGAAAAAAAAATCCATTTCAAATCAATTTATGCGTCTTTTACTGCCGAATAAACATCAGAACAACCACAAAGACCCAAACGATCTGCTCTTACTAAGTGCGAAAATTGTACGGGATGGTCTTTAGGGTAGACGTGCAGGCTAGTTGGTGAACCATGTATATTTAAAACAGCGCAAAAGACAGGGACACAGACAGAAAAGACACACACAGCGCTGACCAAAATTTGTTGCCACAGGAATTCAGC
Source organism: Amblyomma mixtum (assembly GCF_055824585.1). Taxonomy (NCBI): domain Eukaryota; kingdom Metazoa; phylum Arthropoda; class Arachnida; order Ixodida; family Ixodidae; genus Amblyomma; species Amblyomma mixtum. Next base: position 21,042,252 of record NC_143018.1, read on the forward strand.
TGTACGATCCGCGGTGAGCAAGGGCTCTCGAAGCTGACGCTTGGCCGTCATGGGTTCCAGGTTTTTGTGCAGCTGTACGGATAGGGATTTCTGTATGTGTCCTCTGATCCTCATTTCATCGTCGCGCGTATTGCTGTCGCTGTTTGCCGAGAGCTCTTCGAGAGCTTCGAGAGCTCTTGCTCACCGCGGATCGTAAAACTGAATTTCTGTGGCAACAAATTTTGGTCAGCGCTATGTGTGTCTTTTCTGTCTGTGTCCCTGTCTTTTGCGCTGTTTTAAAGAATCATGGCCTTTAGGGTCACTTAAACGTTGCTCTCGAACTTGCGGATTATTTCCTTAGTCACGGTGGCCTTATTCTGATCACTGTGAAATGCGAAAATGCCAGTGCACTGATACAACGCCACGCATTAAAACAATGGCTGGTACGAAATGTTCTTACTCCCATTTCATGACGTACAGATTACCCTATTTCTTCTCCTGATCAATACAGTTCATTCCACGTCTTCAAACCAACATCAACACAATTCCCATGGGTAGCGTGACATGGCGTTCATTTTTGCTCGTCTGATTTCTCATCCTAAACCTCGACGTATAGAGCGGATCGGGCAAATAAGTGATGGAAATGTGTTCTGGGGTATCTTATATCAGGCAAAGAGGTGCGATGGAAGGCGCCCCCCCCCCCTCACCTGTCGCTGGGGATGCAGATGGTGGTGAGGGACGCGTGCACTGTCATGGTGAGCACGCTCAAGTTGCTCGCTTCGAACACCAGAGGGTAGTAGTGGTGCAGGCCGCGGACGGGGTCAAAGGTCAGCGTCATCACGCGCGCCGTCACGGCAGTGAAGGGCGAAGGCCGCTTGGCTCCCTTCGAACGGCCGTCCCTGCGCCAGAAGACGGCCACGTTGGTATGTACAGTCTTTGTCAAAAATATACAGCCCAAGGGGTTTGTTTCCAAACCATGTACCGGAGCTCTTAAGCCCATTTCACAATCCTAAGCTTGGGAGGGCTGATGACTTAAGTTCCTCCAGCCTTCGTGAGATTAGGGTCCCTGAGTACGCAAGAGCTAGGAGCCACGCTGCAGGGCACAGAAGCAGGACCCTTGAGCTGTCTACTTTTGACAAAGAGTGTACAGTCTTTGTCAAAAGTAACCAGGCTGCGTGGTTTGCTTCTAGCTCTTGCAGTAGAGCCCTTACAGCTTCCCTGAAGCTGAAATGGTCGTTAAAGGTAAGGACTGGGGGTCTTCTTACCTTCCAACGCCTTTAGACGTTTAGGAAAGCCACAAGGGCTCCACTATACAAGCTAGAAGCAAACCATGCAGCCTGGTTACTTTTGACAAAGACTGTACATTTCGCGCGACGAAACTGCAAGGATCATCACCATTCGTGAGGGCTAACTAAGCGACACGACAGTTAGTGCAAGCAACTAGAAAGTAAGGCGCCTGTCAGCCACAAACAACCCTTATAATTTGTTTCTGACAACAGTAAGATAATTGGATTCTGTGCATCTCCCCGCTCAGTTTCGCACTTCCCTGAACGCGGGTTCAGCTGGCGGCCATCTTTGCTCTTCACGTTTGCATTGGCAGATCTTCCGCTTTGGCTCAGCGTCACTGCCGCACAAGTTCCGATGAAAAGAAAAAGAACTGAAAGGACACTTGCTCGTCTTCCGTCTTGGAGCACCAGATTTCCAGGTGCAGTTCGTAGGTGGCGTCCATGAGCCGCACCCGAACCTGGGCAAGGGTTTGATGATGATCGTTCAAGGGACACAGAGGAGAAATTGATGCTCTCTTATATCGACAGGGTACCGTGTTCTAACCAGAAAGAAGCCACTATAACTGGAAACGGAGCTTTCATAAGCTAGAAAAAAAGAGAGAAGAAATACAGGTGTCGTCACTGCAGGACGATTTCGCGAATGAAACGCTTGCGTTGACGCAGATTCTTGGGCGCGGGTTCCAGAGGCTTACCTCTACTGCCATTCACTTGAAAACTATGGCAAACCGTTCTTTTCGTTAAGGTTGTCACGAGTTTGAAAGGCCTTGACGAAAGATTTTTTAAAGTCCAATTACAAAGGAATAAATGCTCCTTTTACTGCCGTGCAAACGTCACCATAGCCAGAAAAAGCACGATAAACAATTTTACCATAAAACAATAGTAATAGGAGTTATCCTTATGTTACCTTAAGATTGTGTGTGTGCGGTCATTTTAACATTTGTTTGCGCGCACGCACCACGAACACACACACACACGCATACACACACGCACACGCACGCACGCACACACACACAAACGCGCACACACACACACGCACAGACACACGCGGGCGCACACGCACAAACACACACGCACATATCAACACGCACGCACACACACACGCACATGCACGCACACACGCGCGCGCATACGCACAAACACAAACACAAACACTCGCGCACACGGACACACACGCACACGCACAAACACACACACAGACACACACACAAACACTCACGCACACGGACACACACACACACGCACGCACACGCACACACACACACACACACACACACACACACACACACACACACACACACACACACACACACTTATTTCGGACTGTGCTGTGCAGCCAACACTCCACACATTCACGCATGCCCGCCAACAGTCATCATCAACCTGACTACGCCCACTGCAGGGCAAAGGCCTCTCCCATGTCTCTCCAGCCAACCCTGTCCTTTGCCAGCTGCGGCCACCCTATCCCCGCAAACTTCCTAATCTCACCCGCCCACCTAATCCTAACCTGCCGCCCACTGCCACGCTTGCCTTCTCTTGGAATCCACTCCATTACCCTTAATGACCAGCGGTTACCTTGCCTTCGCATTACATGCCCTGCCCAAGCCAATTTCTTCCTCTTGGTTTCGACTAGGATGCCTCCCTGCCTGACACCTTTCCTTATTGGAATTTTATTGCTGAACTTATATAGGACTATGGTAGCTGTGCAATAGTTATAGATATATTCCAATATTTTAACATAACACTCTTCTACACCCTGATTCCGCAATGCCTGCATGACAGCTGGTGTTTCCACTGAGTCAAATGCTTTCTCGTAATCAATGAAGGCTATATATAGGGGTTGGTTATATTCTGTGCATTTCTCTGTCATCTGATTGATATCGTGAATATGGTATATTGTCGAGTATCCTTTACGAAAGCCTGCCTGATCATTTGGTTGATTGAAGTCTGAGGTTGTCCTGACTCTATTGGCGACTACCTTAGTAAACACCTTTTAAGCAGCGGACAGTAAGCTTATCAGTCTGTCAACAGTAGGGGAAACAATTTCGTAACGTTCAAACTGTGGGCCAGTCAGCACCTCTGCCTGTATGTGGTATCAGATAGGAGCACCAAACGTATGTCCTTACGTCGTTCCTTAGGAAAAGGTGCACCTCAAAGCGCACCGCTTCGTTCAGGTCGGTCTGGATGGAGTCGCAGGTCCGGGTGATGGGGAACGTCTTTGTCACGTATGTGCCGTTCAGCCGCTCTGCGAATAAGTGATGGCTGCAGTGGGGCTTACGCGAAGATCTGTTTAAACGAAATAGGTTCCTTTCATTATCTTCTATACGGTTTGGTGACGTGCTTGTACCGTGTGTGCGCCAGAACGTAGCCCCTGTCAGACAACATGTTATGCTGAGCGATCACAGTCATTCCGTGGCACCTACTGCGACTACTGGTATAGTAGTAATAGTAATGACAGTAGTAGTTGATGGGGGTTAATGGCGCAGCGGGAAATAAGGATATATATTGCATCAAACAGGAAAGTGGTGAAGGACGCCCCGCAGTGGCTTAGTTCTATGGCGTAGGCGGCTCAGCTTCTCAGGCCCCTCGGACTGAGCCGCCGAAGCATTCCGCCTACATTTAAATGTGGTGGCCGCATTTCGATGGAGGCGAAATGCGAAAAGGACTGCGTACTATGCGATGTCATCGCGTACTAAAGAACTCCCAGGTGGCGTTAATGAATCCGGAGCCTTCCACTAAAGCTGCCTTCTTAGCTTCATAAATGCATAGGAACGGTTCAGTTGGTTTTGTTGTTCTGTGTACCATCGGCTGATGTAGGTACGTACTTCTTAATGTTCCGCAGTACGTCATACACCGAGAAAGCAATGTACGTCACTGTTTTTAGGCGTCCGAAGTTCGTGTTAATGGGCTGATGTTTAATTTGTGCGACGCCTGAATGAAATGTGTTCATCACGTGACCGCCCTCAGCTTTAAATCCAAATTATTGAGCCCTGTGCACCCCACTCTCTGCAAGGCGCGGCCGTCCATGATGAACTTACTTGTTGGACCGAGGAGCACTTGGGAGTAGTACCTCGAATCACCTTGCATAGATACTCGTACCTGGTAGCGGCTAAAGCAGTGAAACAAAAAGTCATTTGTGACAAACGCCACCAAGAACCCTCGCGCACGCTTTGATTGCTAATAACGTCAGATAATTAGAATATTTGGGGATTAAATAGACCATTATTTTTTCCCCGTGCTGCTTGTCGCGATACATGGGCCACAGGATCACATTGTATGACGATACATCTTTAAATGAGCATGCCATACTTGTTTACCACAGCAGCATAATTTTCTGGGTAGTCGTAGTATTTTCTAGCACACAATCACAAGTTACAGAAACTGCGTTGCCAAACATGCTGCCAAAGATCGCTTCTCCCAGGAGCTCAATTAATCATTTTGTTGATATGGCATCACTAAAGTTGGCTGCGAAAAGCAACCCCGTATATGTGTGCGAATTTCTTAGTCTTTTCGTAGTGAATTTTTCATGCTTCTACCCAGATTTATAGTCACAAATGATAAAAATACTCCTCTGTCATCCGATCAAAACAATCTAGGCTTGGCTACCTGGTGGACATAGAGGATAAACTTAAAGCCCAAAACAAAGGCATGTAGAAAGGAAGACGCATGCGTCCTAATACCTAAACTTCACAATGCACGCTGCAGTTTATTAAACCAACTTAAGTAGAACTTAAGTACTCCGGAACCACACGGTACGATCAGTTCTCGCACATCAAACAACCGAACGACTCGTTCTGAAAGCGAAATAGAGCCAATTGACGCACCCTTCGGCGTCCAGGTAGAAGTTGTACAGTGTGTACAGGTCGACCACGAAGTCGACCACCACTTCGTGCTTCATGGTGTGGGGTCGTCTGTTAAAAGAAACGCCAAGACCACGACGTGCTGCAGTACGTACGCCAGATCAGAAGCACAACCACAACTACGACACGGTACAAAATAGTACAAAGGGGTCGTCACACCGAACACTACCAAAGCGGCGGGGCTGTGCTGAGGGAAAGCACTGAGTAGACGGAAGCTAGACACCGTAGCCTGGTCGTACAGAAAATCACTTAGTCGTTGATCGGAGGACTGGCTACTGCTAATAGCAAAGGAAACGATGTCGCAACCATGTTCGTCAGCAAGATAACGAACATCACTTTATTATACAAGAGCCTCAAGAAGATCGCTCTAGTTTTCAAAGCTGTACGCACTTCAAATGGGTTTGAGATATGCCGGTTCTCGCCAATCGCAATACATACGAAGACATTAGCCAAAGTGGGAGGCATCCCTGTCGCGACTGCCTACGATATCCCATTAAATTAGGGCTGTGGCTTCCACAAAACGTTCTATACGTGGACTGCTGCATGGTTGGCAGACGAAAGAAAGCTGGAGAATCACAGGAGCTGACGCGATTATAGTCCAGGCCCGACAGCCAACATTAAAAGAGCTGGCCAACCACGCACGGTACTTTCATTAGAAAAGCCTCGTTAAGCTCTCTTTCCGAATGACAGGATTCACAACCGTGTTCGTAAGCGTTCTCATCTAGAACCTGTTGGTGTTTGGTTGGCGACCTTTCTTTCGCAAATCAAAGCAGCGAAACACATCACAACCAAAGAGGGCAAACATTAAGGACCTTTGCATTGACCACTTACGGTAGCCAGCAAGAGACACCACAAGATAGGTTGATGTGATACTAAGAAAAAAAATCAGAAAAATGCATTGACTTCCTATTTAGGGAACTCGTTCTAAATGTTAGTTTTTGGCTTTGGGCTACAGTTCGTGTAATGAGTCGACCAGAACACAGTGAAATGTACAGAATTCTGTTATGGACATGTTCAGTAGACTTCTAGTACTCGAAGTGATTTAAAGAAATAGCACGCGAACTTGCACTTACGAATGTGAGACGCTTCTAACTTCGGACACATTCGTTTATGGTTTATGGGGGGTTTAACGTTCCAAAGCGACTCAGGCTATGGGGACGCCGTAGTGGAGGGTTCCGGAAATTTCGACCACCTGGGCTTCTTTAACGTGCACTGACATCGCACAGCACAGGGGCCTCTAGGATTTCGGCTCCATCGGCGGTCGAATTTCGGTGGAGGCTAAATTTTAGAGACCCGTGTACTGTGCGTTGTCAGGGACACATTCCTGAAAAGGCTGGAAGGAAAGCAGCTACTCCGACGTGAAGCTGACATGAGAGATCCCTCAGGGTTAATTCTCCAAAAGAAACAAACGGTGTTCATATCACGATATGATTAGAGACTGGATCTGCTTCACTACTGACACTGATAACGTTGTAATACTCACTTATGAACGAAGATTTTGGTAAAAATCGGCTCGTCGTGGACAGCTGTGCACTTCCCTGGTTCGATTTAGCAGTCTTCTCCGTCTTCTCCGCGTGCTGGCGATGGCTCGTGATGGTTGATGATGATGATGATGATGTCCTCGGGCTGAATGGCACATACCCACGGCGGGTGATTGGCCAGGGTGCATAGCGGATACAAACGCACTCATGTACAGAGAATGGAGTATATTTAAATCTAAAATTTTGGGACGCAGAGCTAGAATTTGTACAAAACAAAAATACGGAGAAAGAAAAGTTGTGAATTCACATTCTAGCAGAGGAATCTACCAGATGAAATTATATAATCGTGAATAGAATCGAGCACTGGTTTCAGGGCATATCCCTTGGCGCTTGCCCCGAAGGATAAGAGAATCGGAATAGATAGAGGAAGCCCAAGCCGAGCGAGGGGGATCTCCAAGTAAATTCTACGGAGAGCAGCGAGCCGCCGGCAGGAGAGGAAAAAATGTTCTATAGACTCAATTTCGCCACAAGACTCACAAAGGTTGGATATCGAAAGCCCCGATCGGCATAAATAAAGATTTAGCCGCGGTATCCTGCAGCGCAAAAGGGTCATGGACACCTCACATTGCCTCGAACTGCACATCCGCACACTCCAAGGAAATGCCAGGTGTTGAAAATCCGCTGCAGCGAGGAGAGGCTCATGGCTCAAGGTGTGGAAACGCTGGAATCGCTGAAAGCGTGCTAGAGTCAAGTGAACAGTATTTGGGACGAAAGGGACAATAGGACCATCAAGGGCAGACTTTGCTAAAAAATCAGCCCTCTCATTAGAAACAATGCCACAGTGTCCAGGGACCCAGTGAAAGCGAACTTCTGAAACATGTGGAGGAATAAAAAATTGAAGGGAACGGCTCATAAGAGTATCACTCGAGGCTTCGAGCGCTGCCAAAACAGAAAGGTTGTCTGAGAGTATAATAACCCGAGTGATACTGCAGGGAATCCTTATTAAGGCCAACTCAATGGCCAGAAACTCAGCTACAAAAATAGGGGTATAGTCAGGGGCCCGAAATGAGTAGCTCCAATCAAGAGCCCTTGAGTAAATACCAATAGCGGCCTTTTCATTTTGCTGGGAGGCATCTGTATAGACGGCAATATGGTTAGGAAAATTGTCTAGGTACTCCTCTATAAGCCCATTTAACATATTGGCGGGCAGGTTCTTAGCATTCCTTGGGAAGGTGTTATCAAAGAAGACTGCCGTGTCAGCCCGCCTGTGGTTTACTAGTACTAAAGATCTCATTGAAACAGAAATATTTGACAGCAGGGAGTTAGTGAACACCACCTGAGGGAGCTTATATCGAGACCAGGGAGTACCAAAGAAAAGAGTTGGGTTCGTTGTAAATATAGGGTTAGCCAATCCTGGAACAGGCTCCAAAGACCTTAAAAATGTCCGCACAGTGATAAGCTCAAACCGGGAATTGAGATCAGGTAATCGCGCCTCCAAGTACAACACAGCATTAGCTACTGATTTAGGCAGACCTAAGCAAAGGCGCAGAGCGCGTCGCTCCATAACAAACAGGGGTTCACGCTTGTACTTTGGGCACCCGGAAAAGAGAACGGAGCCGAATTCAAGGATTGGCCGTACATAGGTCTTATAAAGAAGTAGTAGAGTGTCTAGTCGCATACCGAATTTTTTGTTGCTGATCCTCACCAACCGGCCAAGGGCACGCTCACCCTTAAGCGCAATGCTTCTAATGTGTGGCCGCCAGTCTAAATGCGGGTCATATATTATACCCAAGTATTTTGTTGAATCAACTTGCGGGATGAGGATAGAGTGATACAACAGAGAGATGTAAAGAGGGGTCGCTTGTGGGAAAAAAAGGACGGCACACTTGTTCACATTTAAAGTTAACTTTATGCTATCTAGCCAAACTTCCAGAGCATTTAAATACTCTTGCAGTAATTGGTACAGGATATGAATGTCTTTGGCAGAAGCGAAAAAAGCAATATCATCCGCATACACATAAACTTTTACAGCTGGGTGTATAGGGATATCACGCATTAGTATGTTAAACAATAAAGGAGAAAGAACGGAGCCTTGTGGGACACCTCTAGACTGGGCGTATGTTGAACCTTAGAACAAAAGAACGCTCTATTCTTTAAGAACTCTCCTATCCACGCAAAGAGGTACAAAGGAGGTTGTACAGTAGCCAGTTTATGAAGCAAAATGCTGTGTTCAACGCTGTCGTAAGCCTTTGCAATATCTAAAGTAACCAGAGCTGACACCTCATTTTGCCTCATAGCAACCTTAATACGGCTCTCCAAGTCTATGTGCGCTGTCCAAATCGAACACCCCAGGCGGAAGCCAATCTGAGCCTCGCTAAAACCTTGAAGACTCAGAATATGACTCGTGAGGCGGCTGAAGATTACCCGCTCTACAAGCTTAACCAAATTTGATGTGAGAGCAATCGGCCGAATATTGTCGAGATCAAAACCCTTCCCCTGCTCTTTCAGCAGTAAAATAATTTTCGCTGTTTTCCAATTTTGTGGAATCCAGGCTTTTTCCAAAGACCAGTTCACAATCTGCAAGAGGTACGGGGCAAAGTCTTGCATTAGGATTTTAAGCATGCCAACTGTTACTCCGTCAATCCCAGGGGCAGCAGATTGCAGGCAATTAACTACAGTCGCTAAATCAGATACAGATACCTTAGTGAAGTCTCCACCCAAATGAAACGGGGTTGATGGAAAGGTAGTGCGAGCTCGAAAGCGCACAGCAAGGCCTTGAGCTATGGACTCTAGTTTATCTTTTTCGTCCCGAGGTGGCAATACTGTGGACTGAGAGATGTGAGAAGAGGGCAGCACATGAGTACGTTCCATGAATCTATAAAGAGACTTCCTGTTGACAGGATTAGACAGATAGGTGTTCAGGCTGGCATTGTAATCATCCTTAGCCTTAGATATTGTTCTTTTAAAAGAGGCTGCAAAGAATTTGTAGTTTATCCAGTTCTTTGGGCACTGGTTGTGCGTTAGACTCTTCCATGCAGCTTTCCTTTGACGATAGGCCTTGTCGCAGTCGTCATTGCACCCCCTGGAAGGAGTCTTATTTTCAACGCCTGACCGGACTGTATAGACTGCTCGCCGAGAGGCGTCTAACGCAGAATTTAATACTTGAGGGCCCCCGTCAGATTTATCGGAGGGGGCAACAGACGAGAGGGCCTCACCTAGAAGGTTCTTGAACAGTGTAGAATTTATAAATTTTTGTGGCGAACAAGTCGCCCTGACTGGACTGCACGCAATAGTGAAAGTGATTGGGGCGTGGTCACTGGACGTACCGCAGTCAACTGTACACCACGAAGATACCGCTGTACCATTAACTGCTAGCGTTAAATCAATAGCGGATCGAGAATTAGCCCTCATGTAAGTTATGGCGCGACTATTGTAACAGCACACGCCGTTTGTTGACATCCAAGACCAAAGTAATTTCCCGCTAAAGTCTGATCTGAAACCCCAAATTACATGATGAGAATTGAAGTCCCCAGCTAGAACTACTCGTCTGCTGTTGCGCAGTAACGCATCGAGCTCATCCGTCCTACGGACTCCTGCGGGGAAGTAGATATTTGCCACCGTAACAGGGGCGCACTGCGGAATAATGATTTCAACGGCAAGTATCTCACAATCAGGTCTCATAATTTTGTGAGACACTTTAGCACGATGATACAGTTTCGTTGAAATCAATGTTAGTAAGCCCCACCCCTGCCGTTTGGGCATTCCAAACGTTCCGTTTGGAACGTTTGCTTATATTTCTTTTTCCTTCTTTCACTGAGGCAACAATTATAGAAGCTCAAAAAGTTACACAGAGCTGTTAAGAGTTTTTAACACGAATATTTAAGCGCTAGCTGTAGTCTGAGAACAACGGATACATTCCACTGCGAAGGATGCTTTGAGTGAATGAGTCAGTGACTGATATAGGGGAAGTGGGGCAGAAGGATTACATTTGACGCTCAGTGCTTACTTCGAGCGCAAATTCCCAGAGGGACAGCATGCAGCGTGGGCCGGGTTCAACCCATGAAAAAATATTTTAGACAGTCTACAGACTGTCCATAGACTTTTGTCCATAAAGTCTATAGACTCTCTATAGACAAATCCTAGAGAACGGTATATAGCAATACAAATGCTCTAGAGAGTCTATAGACAATGTACAGATTTATGGCCATACACTTCTAGTAGAATTTCGTCTATAGACAGCCTATAGAGCATGAATGAACAAAAAGAAATATCTATACGAAGGCAATAGAGTCTATAGGAACTCTATAGACTGTGTGTAGACCATTTTTATAAGGGAAGCGCCGTTACTAGCATGCTGTAGTCTACTGTATATGGTGACATACAGCCTTTGTCAAAAGTTTGGAGCCCAGGGGGTTTTCTTTCGAGCCACACTGTGTCGTTCTTAATGGATCTCTAGAGCTCCAAATTTCCTGGACACGAGAATATTTCTGGTACTGCCTCCTGCAATAGGTAGGACTTCCATGAATGCTCCTAGAGTCCGAATATAAAGCTTAGAAGTGAACCTCCTGGGCTCTAAACTTTTGACAAAGACTGTACGTCTTCAGGTGCTTTTCTTGGGTTCGCAATATCAGGGGCTGTACCACAACATGTGCTCTACTGTTGGACGGGCATCTGTTACACCTTCTACTGTGACACGTGACTGTTGCCGCTTGGTTCTCGCCGTCTGTCTTCAAATCGACGTTCTCGCGCGCTAGAAGCTCATGGTGAGTGGCTTTCTAGGGGGACTGCCATTCGCCAATCCCATCTGTAGTGAGCGCGTATACCGATGCGAACCAAGTGGATCAAGACGTGTGGAATTCTGACCTAAACTACTATGCGCTCCTCTCCGATGCTCGAGTGTTTGCCGGCTTTCTAAGCAAACACTTTCACTTATGGAAGTGACAGCTGGACTTGGACTTAGCTGGATGCAGTCAAAACTGAAAAAAGAGCCTCTGAACCGAAGAAACTTTCATAAAAAATTTTGGCAGAGGCTTAGCTTAGTTAAGCCCGGCAAGTTGCGAAAGCAATAGCCCTGGCTGCGCCTGGTTAGCCTGCTGGTGTGTCTTGGTAGTGCTCTTAGTAAAGCTTATTTATGAAAGTTTTGCCCATTTGTTTTACATGGCATTATACTCGCCACACGAGGGCCCTCACGTGCTGGGAGATTTATGCGTGCCTCGGTCGCCAAAACGAGCGGCTGACGCTAACGGATGATTGTCTAGAAGCTTCCCTCTTCTTTCACTCCCACTTCCTCCCTTCCTGTACGGTGCGGTTCGGGGGTCCACCGAGATGACAGAGAATTTCCTTTCCTCAAAAAGCGTTGCGTTCAAATGACAAGGCATCGCGCCGAACGGGTGGTGGCGTTCCTCCCTTCCTTTGGTTCGGGTGTCCACTGAGATGACAGAGTTTTACTGCGCCACGCCTTGCCCTTTGAACGCACCGCTTTTTGAGGAAAGAAAATGGCGCAGTAATTCTCTGTCATCTCGGTGGACACCCGAACCGACCGCTAAGCGCGCCGCGCGCGGCAGGAGCGGGAGTTAGGCCGCGCTTGGTAGCTGCGGCCTCGCTACGCGACGGCGCAAGCTTTACTAAGAGCACTACCAAGACACACCACCAGGCTAAACAGGCGCAGCCAGGGCTATTGCTTTCGCAACTTACCGGGCTTAACCAAGCTAAACCTGTGCCAAATTTTTTTATTTCTTCCTCGAAATAACGGCTCACGTCGTAAAACAATGAGCTGGGTGAGCCATGGATTTCACGGAATATAGAAACGTTTCACTGCATTGTCTGTGGGACACGCTTGTTTTGTATATTTCCGACTTAGCCGTTCGGGCGCGTTCGCCCCGGTAGACGCGGTTGTTTCTTTTTCGGACTTTTCCGTCCGAGCTGAGACATCGCGTTTCCATGATGAGTTTGGTTTCCTGAGCTAGCCTTCCTGACCACCGAAGCTCGGCGGAGACGGACGAAAGCGAGGAAAGGGAAACTTCCGGTTGCGATAAGGAACGTCAGCTCGGATGCGATAACGCTTGCTGACGCTGTGTCCGACCTCCTGCCTGCTGAGCGACGTCCTGAGCGGCGATCAGTGTGGAGAGCATGCCGGACCCTGGCGCAACAAGGCTGCTGCGGCTGAGTGCCGGAGGCCCCTGCGGCGTCAAATGGAGGCCCACGCGGTTTGCAACGGATGTGGTGGAGCGATATGTGTGCTCCCTATGCGGGGTGATCCAAGGAGCACCCAGTTGCTTCCGTGCGGACACACGCTTTGCGAGACATGCAAAAGCGCCAGTAGCCAAGATGGCGCGGGGGGCGTCTGTCCGCTGGACCAGGAACGCTTCTACGAGGATGAGTGCAACAATACTGTGTTGCCTGCAAGAAAGATTGGTACCCTCAAGGTGAGGCTCCTTCAGCTGAAGAGTATTTATGCGATTAGTGAATGAAGTTAGGTTTGTTGCAATATTGTGCTATTGTAGGATAAAACTTTAAAAAAAAACAGCAGTTGTTAACATTAGGTCACGGTTCGCGGCGCACTGTGTTACTTCGCTAGCCAGCCACAAAAGTAAATGAAATAAGTTTTGTAACGTTTGACTTTATTAAACAAGTAAGGTGCCAAATTCAAGAGCTTATAACCTGTTTTTGTCTATATTCTTGTTTAGGCGACAAGAGAATTTCACAACGGACTACTTTTTTGTCGTGAGGCAATTCCGTGCGCCGGTCCTGAAGATCGGCGGAACTTCACTGCATATAGCAAAACTCGTACAAGATCACTCTGGTTGTTCGGCCGCTTTCACCGAGATGTTTTACATGCCAGCTAGAGCATAGGATCGGTACTGAATCTTTTTACGTATTACTTTCATAACTGCGTGAACGTTTAGAATTTAGAATATGGTTTTCAGATGTTTGTTATTCGGTTCCAAGTCGATTCAAAAGATTGAGGTATCGACAATTTACGAATATTCGGAACCGACCGCGTCCCGCAGACTATCGTAAACCCGACCGATGCAAAACCGCAATATCACGGGCAATTTTTCGAGTAAGTAATTTAAAGCGTCAGGGACACGGCACAAAGGCACCCGCTTCGCTTTCTTCTCCGTCGTTTATCGCCCGGATCGGTCACAGTCGTTGTCTGCTATGCTTGCATCCTGTGCCAAGTTCCGAAAGGGGGCCTTCTCATACACTACACTTCATGAAAGCGAGGTGAGCGAGCCCACGGTTCGAACAATGAGACTGGGAAAGAGCGCGGTTTCCTGTCTTATCATTCCATAATGTCGTTCACACTTTGAATAATATATTTCCTTCTGAGACAAAATGTTGGAGCAAGAGCAAAAAGAGCATCTTCATGTGTTTTTCTTAATATTGTTTGATATGTTTAAGTACCTTCAATTGAAATGATTGTTTTCTTCAATATTTGTCCCCCCGCCACAGTGGCTCAGTGGTTACGGCGCTCAGCTGCTGGCCCGTAAGACGCGGGTTCGATCCCGGCCGCGGCGGCCGAATTTCGGTGGAGGCGAAGTTCTAGAGGCCCGAGTACTGTGCGATGTCAGTGCACGTTAAAGAACCCCAGGTGGTCGAAATTTCCGGAGCCCTTCACTACGGCGTCCCTCATAGCCTGAGTTGCTTTGGGACGTTAAACCCCAATAAACCAAACCAAACCAATACTTGTCTATACCTGTTAGCTTGGCTTTGCACGTTAGCAGTTCTCAATGACATGCTTTATTCTTTAGTCCGTAGTGGAATGAATACAGCACAATCGGTACGATAAGAATCGGCAAACGGCATGCACAAGCGTGCGCAAGATGGAGGAGGAGCGGGGGCGTTGATTTCAATTCGTTGCTCTAGAATAGCAGCTTTCTGTGGACTACGACACAAAGCGATACAGGCTTCGGCATTAACTGAAGTCTTGCAAAGTCGTGATAAACGCATCAGTGCACAGCGCTAGTCATGCATGGATCGCTATTGCGTCTCTCTTGCGTGCCTCTCTTCACGCATGTCACAAAATTAGTCCCAATAAATATCGCACTTTTTTGAGCAATTTATGCAGTAAATAGCCTATATAATGTTTCGGGAATAGCCTTGCTATGCGTTTTCAGGTATGGTCACTTCAGTCTTTGCCTGTTACAGAGAGAAAAACAACAATTAAGAGCTGCACGTTCTGATCATGTTAGCTTCTGCGTTTTCACTTAACACTTCAGCAAAAAAAAAGGACGAAAAAAGGCCTCGGAATAAAATTTACAGAAAAAAAAAGTGGAAAGGGTTTGAGGCATTAAATTTAAGTCACTGTTAACGTAACGATGTAAACTCAGGTAAAAGTGGAACACCGAAAACATTTTCTGGCAAGACAACTGGTAGAAAATTACTTCATATCTGCAATGTTTTTGAATGATAACGTTTTTTTTTTTGACTCAAGCTTTTCCCTGAATACTGTCGCATACGTTTTCGCAATAAGCAACGGTTGCTATATTTGTTTTTTTCTTCGGTTCATCCAGCGTTTTAGATATACTCTTCGTTCAGTGCAAGGATCAGATCCAATGAATAATAGCTGATTACAAATAAACTTCTGCATGGCTTATATTCCGCACAAAACACTCAATATTGAGGAATTTTCTATAAAATATTGAAAATTGAAGTATGACATTAGGCGGTAAATAGGCGGCGAAAAAACACTTCTGCGAAGAAGCTAAAATAGCCATATTTACACACTTACTAACGCAATCCGTGTCAATAATAGAGATAAGTCTTCGAATAGCAATGCCCAAAAAGTTTTGAATTTTTTTCACGCATTTGAGCAAGTGCCTTCGATTCGTGAGCTCATATAAGGTCCCCTTTTGTCATTCGCAAGAAAATAACAAAAAAACTCCTTCCAAGTGGCTCCTCATAATAGTTGAACACCGTTTATCATTCCCAACGCCGATACACAGGAGCAAGCGATGCAGCTTTACACCAGCACTGCACCAACAGTTTGCAACGTTGTTCGCTTGTCTATTACCTTCTGTACTCGTCGTTAAATAGCTCGGTGCACACGGGTGCTGGTAAATACTCTTCGACTCGAAGTAATTCTAAAGAGGAATCGCTTTTATATCTTTTTATCTCAAGGCCTTCTGCTGGAACGAGGGCCACGGCTGCCGATTCACAGGAGCCTTGGCAGACGTCCTGCGACACTACGAGGAGGACTGCTCCTACCACACCGTCGAATGTCCGCGGTGTGGCGACAGCGTCCCGCACGCTGGTCTGGCCCCGCACTACAGCGTCGGTTGCCACGGTGCCGTGGGCACTGCTGCAGACCACCGCGAGCCACCTCGGAACGACGGTGTCTTCGGTACTCGTGACGTCACAGCCGCCCTGGAAGAGTTCAAGGCGCTCCTGAGGGAACCTCAGCAGGACCAGCTGCCGGCACTGCAGAGCAAGATGAACGAACTCTCCGAGGAAGTGTCGAAACACGGTTGCCTCCTGAGGGAAATGGGCGAGATGCTTCGGCGGATTTCTCCGGAAGAAGATCGGGAAAGCAGAGACCGCATGCCCTGGCGAGTGGAGCAGAGACACATCCTGCGAAGACTGAATGTCTTAGCAACTGAATCGCTGGCCCGTGTGCAACATGCGGACGCACCGGAAGCCCTTCGCACGAAGATTCCCGCAATCTTCCGTTTCTGCACTCAGCGACGGAAATGGATAGGCATACCCCCCTCTTGCAGCCTCTTCCAACTAACGGACACTCGCGGGGGGCCTGAAGCCGTTAGTTATGGCTTTTCTCTGACCAACATGAAGACAATTGATCAACGTATCGTTGACGGCGGCAAAGTTCTTGGCGAGGTCACTCAGTGGCACAGCGAACATGTGTATTTCACCATGGCTGTGACCGTAGAAGGCGGCAAGGACTTGTTGGAAATTTCTTTGCGGTTTGGTCACACCCTCGAGAGCGCATTTCCGCAGGTATCTGACTTGAAGGTAACTATATGTAGAGGCTACAGGTTGATGCGTAAGGCGGATGAGGTTCAAGCACGACCCGATGATCTTGGCTGGCAACACACATTCTACGGTACTCTCTCTCGAATCATTAAAGACAGTGTCATTGAGGATGGGACTATGTTCATCGAGGTCGAGTTTACAGTCTAGTCAGTGCTATCTGGGGCTGCTAAAAAGAAAACAAATTATGAAGTGTCCTCGACCAAACGACCAGTATTCTAGGCGTTTGTGTTTAGAACAAATATTTATTTGGGTCATGTCTGTTTTCGTCTCCCCTGGCACTGGTTTCTGTCGCGCGTATTTAGATACATAGATTATATCGAGAGTAAAAAAAAATAAAAAATAGAAATGTGTTCAGGGAAATTCAGACCGTTTCTTCCCACATTTTGGCTGCAGTGGTGAGCACTGCCGCGGACATGTGACCTGAGGGAAACCCGGCATGGCCGAAGGGCTAAATTCTCGTTGATGTAAACATACTCGGGAAACTCTTACGGGTTCCCAAATGTGTGAACAAAATAAAGACGAACTGCAACAATCTCTTAGGGCAGCATGGCTGGGTTGTTGATTTGTTTTTTTTTTATATTTTTGCTTATGATATACTGTTGGTCATTGAAGACCAATTGTGGGAGGTCACTTTAGGAGCAACAAATGAAGCACAAACCAATTACGAACGCCCAGCATTTCGCTTAATATACACGAAAAACGGATGTAAAACACATGAAGCAGTAAAAGCCGAAAAAAAAAACCACTTCCGAGAAAAATATTCAGTACACTTTCTTCAAAGCCAGCGAGGTTACCTGCTGAAAACACATCTATTAGAATTGCATTCCAGATACTAGAAAAAAAAAAAACACAGGATAGCACTTAACTCCGCTCAAGAGCGGAAATGCGAAAGCCTTTCCCTCTCTTCTCTTTCACCCTGTATATTTAATTTTTTTTTTCATTTTGTATTTCATCTTTTTGGTTGTTTTTGTATTTCTTGTTTATTTTCGATCAGCTTTTCCTTTTTATTGTTGCGTTTTTGTTTTCATTTTTTTTCTTTTCTGCTTTTTTTCATTTCATTATATACATGCATGCTGCTTATCAGCTGTTGCTAAATCAACTTTTACATTTTATTTTATTTACCCCAGCACTTATGACTGACAGTTCGTGCAGACGACTTTCGTCCACAGCTTCAGTCCAAGCCGCTCATGAACCAAGAAAGGCTTACGCCTTAAAAAAAAAAAAAACAATTGGTTGAAAATTCAGAGCGGGGGAAGTGCATTTCGAGGCAAGCAAGATGCCTTTGTCGACTTTGACGAACTACGCGAGGATGAATGAACGATGCTTACTCGACACTTATTTCGTGAGTGCACAGCAGAAATACGAGCCTCAGTCTACCAATCATTCTTCTGCTATAATTATACTTGTACTATACTATACTATACTATACTATACTATACTATACTATACTATACTATACTATACTATACTATACTATACTATACTATACTATACTATACTGTACTATACTATACTATACTATACTATACTATACTACACTATACTACACTATACTACACTATACTACACTATACTACACTACACTACACTACACTACACTACACTTAATATACTATACTAGTGTGGGATTTGTTCACGTGAGAGTATACCGTGCGTGCCGCCTTGGCCGCGTTGAGTGTGTTAACGCACAAGTGGTAGCGCCAAACGAGAAAAAATTAGCCGACGCTGAAGCAGCGATCGAGTATCGAGGGTTAACGCACCTAACATAGGTCGCCGGTTCGAATCGCTGACGCAAGCTAGGCTCTAACTTATATGATGTAAAGGACGACGAATCGTATGACACCATCCGGAACATTCTGAGGCAAACGGTTGGCCCACAAATTTTACAAGGATATCGGGGCTAAGTGGCTCGAGTTTGACGCCTACCAGAGAAGGATATGAAATTTTTATCGCTGGGAGTTTTTTTTTTTTTTTTGCGAAAGCAATACTACTTGCACTTTGCACGGTGACCACAATCGTGCCGCGGCGGTGACCACCGTTGACTTTCATTTGACCTTGATTGCATTAGTTGGATTAGATTGGATTACATTACATTGGATTGGACTGGACTGGATTGGATTAGATTAGGGTAGATTACATTGAATTGGATTCGATTGGACTGAATAGGAGTGGATTGGATTGGAATGGATTGGATTGGATTGCATTGGATTGGATTGTATAACCGATGCATCACCACAAGTCTAACCACAAGCACCACCACCAGCTATACTACCTGCTTTACCATGGCGTAGGTACGGATATTGCTTTCGCAATTACCGGGCTTAACCAAGCTAAGCCACAGCGAATTTTTTTTTGTAGCCCGTATGAGGAAAGGTGAGAGACGAAAACCTGCGTTCCAGTGATGATTTCATTGGCATGCTGAGGAGAACCTGCGCTTATTCGCGTTCTTCGTCGCTATCGCGCTCTGCGCAAACACAGTTGGAAATTCGCAACGACTTTTCGCACTTCTCCCGAACAGGCCGTTTTGCCGACAGATGCCTCATACTTCGCCTCAGAATAAAATTCTTTTTTTCATGCATTGTTTTACGCTTTGTTATCACCTCACATTCAGGCATATGTCTTTGCAAAATGCACTCCCCCCCCCCCCCCCCCGTTACAATGCCCTTGTGGTGCTGCAGGCACTTGAATATCAAAAAAAAGAATAAGTAGATCAAATAAATAAAAATAAATTGAGCTCCTCCGAAGCGCTCGGCTATTCTTGCCTGCGACTGCAGCTATTTCTCATCCAAAATTAATCAAGAAATGTTGTGTGATCCCAAATGCAGGCATCTGCGTTTATGGCCGAAAAGAGAAGAAAACCAGGCAGTGCTCGCCTCAGTGGGCTATGCCTGGGCTATGGCTCAGTTCGCTCAGCTCGTGGTGGACACAAAAGACGCGCCTCGATGTCGCGCAGATAGTTACTCACTCAGCTGTGGCCTTACGCGGGGAATTAAAAAAAAATAAAAAAATACAAAATTTATGATACGCGGGAAGGAGAGGAACGGAGTTTCGAAGAAAAAAAGGAATAATTAAACCGCGCAAAATGAAGCTCGGCTGAAAAAAAGAATAAAAACAAAAAGAACTTAAAGATATGAATGCGAATGAACCAACAACAACCGATAAAGAGGTGAAAGACGTTTTGGAGTTGAGCCTTACGTGTTCAAATTCTGGTTCAGCCACTTACCTTTCCGCTCAGTCTAAATCAGTTCTAGATCTTACATTCACCAGTCCTGGAATTGGCATAATGAATTGGTCGACTGTTGATTGCGGCTCCTCAAGTGACCATATACCTGTTCGTTTTGATATCTTATGTCGTGTAACTCCTGCGGCTCGTCCGTTGCGGACGCATGTAAATTATGATAAATTTGAGACGATGTTGCGCTCTGCCCTCGCGTCAGTTTCTAACATCGCCGAAGATCACCAGTCATCAAGCATATGCCTGGCTTTAGAGGATTGCCGTAAAAAGTCGGAGTTCCTGGTGCGGCCCTCAAATGGGAATTCCTCTAATCATTGGTGGAACGCGGACTGTACGAGGGATTACAGGCGGAGGAAGGCAGCATGGAAAAAGCTTCTTTATAACCAATGCCCAAATAACTGGAAAGATTATAAATTCATAGCAGCCACCTTTAAACGCACAGTCTCTCGTGCGAAAGAGAAATATGACTCTGAACATTTTGATTTTCTTTCAAAGTCAGGCAACCGACGGGCATTATTTGGCTTTTTACGGTCCAGGAAACAGGTCCTGCCTTCTCGTGATTTACAGTCCTTAGTGATGTCTCCAAAGGAAGCTATCGAGGTGGTTGAATCAATTGCCGCGGGCTTGCATAAGCGGTTCTCGTCTCTATTTCCTTTGTGTCCCGTGTTGTTTGCGCACAGGACGCCAGATAATTATTTCACTAAAGTCACTCTTTCGGAGCTTTCTCAAGTTGTTCAAACATTACCAGCTTCTGCTCCCGGTCCTGATGGTGTTACTTCAAAGATGCTCAAGATTCTATTTGAGGCGTCTCCGAACTCTTTGTTACACCTGGTCAACTATTCTATCAAACTCGCTTGGATCCCTTCTGAGTGGAAGCTGGCCAAGGTGATCCCTTTACTTAAAAACCAGGGCGGAGGCTATGAATTGGAAAATATTAGGCCTATTTCTTTAACATCAAACGTGGCAAAATTAATAGAAAGGGTGTTACTTATGCGGGTTTCTGCCTTTGTGGACCGCAGAACTATTCTCAGCCCGTGTCAACTCGGCTTCCGGCCGCGATGTTCGATATGGCATGCACATGTAGATCTTGAGAGTCGTATTCTTCTAGCTCGTCGTCAACGCCTGTATGCTGCTTTGGTTACGCTCGACGTCTCTAAAGCTTATGACAGTGTAGAGCATTCCATCCTAATACACAGGCTACAGTCCCTCCAGTTTCCGGAATATTTAGTTGCTTGGATATCTGCGTTTCTCTATGACAGGGAATTCTTCTGCGTCCTTAATGGGGTAAAATCTGAGAGGTACAAACAGACGAGAGGTGTTCCGCAGGGAGCTGTCCTTTCGCCTGTGCTGTTCAATATTCTCATGAGCTCCATTCCTCTCCACCACCATGTTCGCACTTACGTCTATGCGGACGACATAGCATTTTTTGCGGCTGCGCCTGATATACATTCCCTCTATGATCAGTTGCAATCATATTTGAGTTCTCTTGAGCTCTGGTTGAGCAGTTTACACCTCTCATTAAATGTTAACAAGTGTGCCGTCCTTGTTTTTCCTCTACAGGATCCTGTCGTGCTCTCTCTTTCATGCAAATTTCAACCAATTCCTCAAGTTCAATCCCTAAAATACCTGGGCGTCATTTATGATGACAAACTCACCTGGCGGCCTCACATCGACCATGTTGCTGTAAAAGGGACTCGTGCCGCTGGCATGTTACGGAGGTTATGTAGTCACAGGTACGGCATGCGCAGGGATACGCTCCTAATGATTTACGTATTGTATGTTAGGCCAATTTTAGAATTTGGCTCTGTGTTGTTTTCAGGCTCGGCTTCATACAAACTTCGTCCTCTCATCCTTTTGGAGAGGGAGGTGCTTCGGATGTGCCTTGGCGTCCCCAAATTCGTGGCTACCAATGTGATGTACCTTGAGGCCCGCATTCCTCCTCTGTTAACCCGATTTCACTTTCTAACTGTGCAGACTTTCCTCAAAATCTTTGAATCCCATTTTCACCGTTCGCAAAGCATTTTCTGTTGCCAGCCGAACTCCTTTTTTGGTGTCCACTGGCCTCGTTTTCATACCCCACAGGTTGTGTTCGTGCAAAGGCTGCTTGAGCCTTTAAACGTGCAGATTTACAACATCCTTCCAGCATTAAGCAGTGGGTCCTCTGTCCACATTGTTTTCGACAACATTTTTCCTCAAAACGCGAAACTTTTACCACCCCGTATTTTAAATGGTCTATTAGAGGATCATTTAAGGTCCCTACCTACAAAAATTGCAATAGCAACCGATGCCTCTCAGTGCAACGAAAAGGCAGGGGTGGGAATTTACTGTCCGAGTTTAGACTGGTCCTTTTCGCTGCGCCTTCCGGATTACACCCCTATTTTTCAAGCTGAGTTTCTGGCAGTAGTTCTTGCTCTGCGCAAGCTTGATCCTTCTATTTCTGCAGTGGCAGTCATTTCCGATTCTTTATCTTTGTGTTCGTCCCTCGCGTCGCATGTTGACTGTCCCACTTTAAGCACTTTTTTATCGCTTCTTCCTTCGCATTTGAGCCTTGTTCACTTGATATGGGTACCCGACCACAGCAGCGTGACTGTCAATGAGATCGCGGATAACCTTGCAAAGGCTTCCCTAGGCGGCCCTGTGTTGCCCATCATCCCGGCTACAGCGTATATCACAGCATCTAGGTTCCGGCGTCGAGTGTTATTAAGTGTGCAAGACACAACTCTTTTAACATCGGTGGAATATCAGCATCTGAAATATTCATGGAGCAGGAAAATTTGTCCATCTCGGCAGCTAGAAGTATCTCTGACGCGGTTGCGCTGCCGCATCCCCCCTCTAAATTTCTATCTGCACAGGTCTGGTTTGGCGCTATCTCCCCTCTGTGCATTTTGCCGTGAGCCTGAATCTATCGATCATTTTTGGCTCCATTGTCGTCGTTTCACCTCTTTGAGAAGAAGGCTGCTGGAGTTGCCCTTACAGCAACTTGGCCTCAGTTTGAGCTGCCCACACTTGCTATCATTTGGTGCCACCACACTTGGGTTCAGCCACAGGTCTGTCTGTGCCGCTGTTCAAAATTTCTTGCTGGAATCTCATCGACTTCCTTGCTAAAGCTTTCAGTATCTTCTTTTTATGCTTCATTTTTTTTTCGAATTATTCTCTTTTCTCTCTCACTCTCCAATCCAATCTCCTTTATATATATATATATATATATATATATATATAAATATATATATATATATATATATATATATATATATATATATATATATATATATATATATATATATATATATATATATATATATATATATATATGGGCGTGTTCAGATAAGAACGGTAATCGAGGTCCCATGACCATTTTTTGTTTTTAATGAAATTTTTATATATGATGGGCAAATGTGTCCACACAAAGGAATGAACCTTAGTTTTGCAAGAAGCTTCGTAGTTTTCTCGGAAAAAAATCGCATGTCACAAGAAGTGGAGAATGTCGTTTTTGGCACTTCGCAAAGTTGCAAGTTTGAAGCCCCATTCCATGCACAAAAAATTTTCTCGGCGCATCAGCATTTTTTCAGAACTTCTTTATAACTTGTATAATCCGAGAAAATAAAAATTGTTTTTTTGCTCTTTCAACCTTCCGATTAAAAAAATTTCAAACTTCGCTTCTGGAGCTATGCGGTGCAAAAAAGGCACTTTTCAGGGCAGCCTTAGGGCAAGATGCGTTAAGATCTTCCCACTGAATATTTTTCTCAGTATTTTTCAGCTGTTTTTACTCACCTCATTCAAGTTCTGTTGCTCTAGACTTGACAGATAGTTTTCAGTACGGTCTCAAAATTGGCCGAAGTTCAAAAACGCCAAAAAAGTGACAACTTTGACTTGGGTTTAAAAAAAAACATCATCGGATTTTGTTAAAATTTCCCTGAATAATCCTCAATACATGATAATTTTAAGGCACTAGAAAAGTGTTGCATTATATTGTTTTAAAATACAAAAGTGAACACAAAACTGAGTTCATGTTTTTGTTATATAGAATTGTTTATTACTGCCACTTAGAAATAGTAGCTGTCAGAAATTTGATTTAGCACTCATTGAACGTGGTTACATTTTATTTACCGCAATATCCGAACCATTCTCTATGCTTATAGAGCTTCTATTCGCTTGTTAGCAGCGCTCTTAATGCGTGAAAATGGGAATAAATTCGCTATTTTGCCTAATGTCATAATAATTGGCTGGTGGCGGTCAAACGTTGTTTGTATTCTCTAATTTATTCGTCGTACGGTCTATTGGTATATATAATCGATTCATTAAAAATATTAGATCATTTCTCGGTTCTTAGAAAAATTTTTGCGTTTTCAAACCCGCGTCTATTTACCTCTGTGTTCAATGGTTCTACAAGGCACTGTCAGGAGACAAAACGTCGTCTCCTGAGGGGAACGATTTATCTGCAAGGATTTTAATCATGTGGAGTTTTAATCGGGAGGCAATTTAAAAATGGGATGCCGCTTCATGTGCACATTGCAATTCAGAAAATCGTAACAAGAAATAAACGGCGGCAGTTGGTTTCGGTTTTGCCCACTGTATATTGTCCAGCACGAAGCACTAACCAGATCACAGTCTCTTCCATTCAGAAGCAGCGGTGGAGGCCACGTAGGATGCACTGCCTTCAGTTGACTGAACCTACTTCCACAGGTGGAGCGTCTGAACTCCAGGCACTTCCTTTGCCAGTTTCCATTCTTCCTTCTTCAGTTCGCGAAAGTCTGCAAGCTCCCTCTGTGGCAGCTCCAGAATGGTGATGTTCTTTAGCGTTCCTTGAATTGCGTCTGCGAAGCCTCCGGCTGTGTGTATGGCCTCACTTGCAGGCTTCCGCAAGTTGTGGTTTGATGCTCGATGGTGTGATGCTGCGCCATGTTTCCTCAGGAATTGTGCCACGATCCACATGATGGCATTTTCACTTTGGAACATTTTTAAATGAGCAGCGAGGATCAGGTGTTGATCGCTACATGGGAATACGGTGAGCTAGTTAAAAAAAAACTCTGACCGCTTCATCGTTTATGAGAGAATTTCTAAGAGTGGCCATGAAATGCATTCCCTACAACTATATTATATCTGTGCTAGTAAGAGCAATACATGAAAAAACACACGGCTGCATGAGAGGTGCAATTGTTTTACATTTTGATTTCGCCAAAAAAATGAACAGTTGTGCTTCCAGACTCAGTACAAGCGTACCATTGGCAGAAAAACCAGGTAACCGTGTTTTCCTGCGTTGTCATGTCCAGAAAATCGACTCGTAACTACGCCGTTAATTTGTCTCATGATTCCGCTATGTCTCATGATTCCATATCGCTTTACGATATGTCTCATGATTCCGCTCATGCATGCTTGGCTCTGTTGAAAATCAAAGCACATCTCGAAGAAAACGCGCCAATCTACACCAAGGTAATATATTTGAGCGACGGGGCTCCCGCTCACTTCAAGAATAAATACCAGTTTCATGAGCTGCAGCGCAGTGAATGTCAACGGACGATATTGATGTTTTCGGCCTTTGGACACAACAAAAATGCTTGCGACGGCGTTGGTGGGCTAGTGAAACATCGAGCATCAAACCACAACTTGCGAAAGCCTGCAAGTGAGGCCATACACACAGCCGGAGGCTTCGCAGACGCAATTCAAGGAACGCTAAAGAACATCACCATTCTGGAGCTGCCACAGAGGGAGCTTGCAGACTTTCGCGAACTGAAGAAGGAAGAATGGAAACTGGCAAAGGAAGTGCCTGGAGTTCAGACGCTCCACCTGTGGAAGTAGGTTCAGTCAACTGAAGGCAGTGCATCCTACGTGGCCTCCACCGCTGCTTCTGAATGGAAGAGACTGTGATCTGGTTAGTGCTTCGTGCTGGACAATATACAGTGGGCAAAACAGAAACCAACTGCCGCCGTTTATTTCTTGTTACGATTTTCTGAATTGCAATGTGCACATGAAGCGGCATCCCATTTTTAAATTGCCTCCCGATTAAAACTCCACATGATTAAAAACCTTGCAGATAAATCATTCCCTTCAGGAGACGACGTTTTGTCTCCTGACAGTGCCTTGTAGAACCATTGAACACAGAGGTAAATAGACGCGGGTTCGAAAACGCAAAAATTTTTCTAAGAACCGAGAAATGATCTAATATCTTTAATGAATCGATTATATATACCAATAGACCGTACGACGAATAAATTAGAGAATACAAACAACATTTGACCGCCACTAGCCAATTCTTATGACATTAGGCAAAATAGCGAATTTATTCCCATTTTCACGCATTAAGAGCGCTGCTAACAAGCGAATAGAAGCTCTATCAGCATTGAGAATGGTTCGGATATTGCGGTAAATAAAATGTAACCACGTTCAATGAGTGCTAAATCAAATTTCTGACAGCTACTATTTCTAAGTGGCAGTAATAAGCAATTCTATATAACAAAAACATGAACTCAGTTTTGTGTTCACTTTTGTATTTTAAAACAATATAATGCAACACTTTTCTAGTGCCTTAAAATTATCATGTATTGAGGATTATTCAGGGAAATTTTAACAAAATTCGATGATGATGTTTATTTTTAAACCCAAGTCAAAGTTGTCACTTTTTTGGCGTTTTTGAACTTCGGCCAATTTTGAGACCGTACTGAAAACTATCTGTCAAGTCTAGAGCAACAGAACTTGCCTGAGGTGAGTAAAAACAGCTGAAAAATACTGAGAAAAATATTCAGTGGGAAGATCTTAAGGCATCTTGCCCTAAGGCTGCCCTGAAAAGTGCCTTTTTTGCACCGCATAGCTCCAGAAGCGAAGTTTGCAATTTTTTTAATCGGAAGGTTGAAAGAGCAAAAAAACATTTTTTATTTTCTCAGATTTTACAAGTTATAAAGAAGTTCTGAAAAAATGCTGATGCGCAGGAAAAATCTTTTGTGCATGTAATGAGGCTTCAAACTTGCAACTTTGCGAAGTGCCAAAAACGACATTCTCCACCTCTTGTGACATGCGATTTTTTTCCGAGAAAACTACGAAGCTTCTTGCAAAACTAAGGTTCACTCCTTTGTGTGGACACATTTGCCCATCATATATAAAAATTTCATTGAAAACAAAAAATGGTCATGGGACCTCGATTACCGTTCTTATCTGAACACGCCCATATATATATATATATATATATATATTATTATTATTATTATTATTATTATTATTATTTGTTTTCAGATTTGTTGATTTTTTTTTTCCATCCTCTCCGTGCCCTTTTTGTGGTAGACTCCCCCGGTGTTCCTCTCCCGTGTGCTTTCCTTTTGCCTTTACTGCGTACAGGTGAATACCAACCTTTTCCACCCGATTCTTGGCCGATCCCCCAGAGTGGGTATGTGCCATTCTGTCGTAGGCTACAACAACAACAACAACTTTGCCATTGTGAGTAGACTGGCCTGTCGCCGCGTCTGACTTCATCTGACCGATCTGATCTCGGACTGCCTGACTATCTGCTTTGGTTCCTGGTGGTGCCGGGCGTTTCTGTTTGGTGAGGCCGTTCCACGTTCGGGGGTTTTTTGGTCAGGATTCAGGGTAGCACTGTAGATTTGAGTAATGTGAGGTTGCCTTTGCGCCGGCTGTAGGCATGGCTTTCACCTCCCCGGGTGGGGGCTCGGCAGCCTGGTTCGCCGGTCTGCCGGTCGAAAGCTTGCCTCTGACTTCATTTGGGAGGAATGGTGTAGATGCAATTCCGGTGGCGCTTGTACCGTTAGGTGATGGAGTACTAAAAATGAAGAATTCCAAAGCGATCCAGCACGAACTGAAGAGTCTGTCAAATCACTATCTCGACATCTCTGAAGTGCGTCCTTTCGGGAGGCGTGGTATTCTTTGCAAGTCGGCAAACACTGAGTGTGTGTCGGATCTGCTCCGGTGTCGTACTTTTACTGCAGTTCCGGTTAAGGCCTTCATTCCGGAACAGCTTGCGTGCACTAAAGGTATTGTCCATGGAGTGGACCCGTCATCTTCCGCCCAAGAAATTCTGGAGGAATTCCAGGACGCAGGAGCCGGGGTTATTTCTGTTTACCGTTGCTCGCGCGAGGTCGCAGGAGTGCGTGTTGCTACAGAGTCGGTAATTACAACTTTTGCTGGTCGCACCTGCCCCTCTGAGCTGAAAATATGGCCTATTGTATATCGCGTGGACCCGTTGCAACCTCGTCCTCTGCAATGCACAAACTGTTGGCGATTTGGACATAGTGGTAAAGCCTGCAAGTCGGCGACTAGATGCCGGGTGTGTGGTGAAGGTCACTCCTCCGACAGCTGCACTGCTGGTGAACCTGTCTGTTGCTTGTGCAGTAACGCCCACAGTGCTGATGATTCCACTTGCGAAAAACGGTCACAGGAGCAGAGTATCTTGGAATTAATTGAGCAAAATAGATGTTCCCGAGCAGACGCTCATGCGCTCCTTAACCGCAGAAATCACTCTTACGCCAGCCTTGTGCGTTCCTCTACTCCCGACCTTGAAGCCACGCTGTCTGCCAAGATTGTGTCAAGCGTCGAAAAAGCACTGTCAGCTGTGGTAGAGCGTATGCTCAGCAGCTTTACTCAGGCTTTGTCTGAGATTGCTGCGAGTCAGGCAGTTTGTCATCTCCCACCTGCAGTGCCGCCAGTGACAACTTCACTTCAACCGTGTGCTGAAAGTTCGATTGGACCATCATCTTCCAATATACCGACTCCCGTGCCACCTCTCGATAGCGTCCCAGTTAGTCTTCCTCGCAGCAGTGTCTGTACTACTGATGTGGAAATGACGTGCCCTACACAGAAGCGTCGTGCTTCCACCTCTCCCTCTAAGACCTCCGTTCCCCAGCTCAAGACTAGAAAAGGGCCTGCTAAAGTCTCCTCGAAGTCTGATGTGCTAAAGGAGGCTGTTTCGGCCTCTATTCTCGACTAGTTAACATGGCTGGTGTAAAGGTTCTACAATGGAACTGTCGATCTCTAGCTTCTTCTCTTACAGATTTAAAACTTCTTTTATCTTCTCATAATCCAGATATAGTGCTCTTACAAGAAACTTGGCTCTCATCTGTAAAATCATTTTCATTAAATAGGTTTCGTGTTTTTCGAGCGGACCGCATACATGGTAGGGGCGGTGGGTTAGTGACCCTGATTTCTTCAAAACTGTGTCACCGCGCATCAATTAATAAAAAGGTTATGCTTCCCGACTGCGAGCTCTTAGCTGTTGATCTTATTTTGCCGCACTGTGCTCCTGTGACAGTTGCTAACGTATATTATCCAGCAGGAGTAAACAGAACAGACCACCTGGACAGCTTGCTTGGCAACTCTAATAGGGTCATTATTGCTGGAGACTTTAATTCACATCACGTTGTCTGGGATACCTACACTGACTCTCATGGTCAGATGTTATGGACATGGATGTCGGCAAATAATGTGCGCTGCTGCAATTCTCGGGCCATAACCTTCATCCGTGGAAATTCAAGTTCAGTTCTCGATTTGTCTTTGGCAGCAAGTGGGGTAGGTATAGGGGCATGGTCCACAGTTGACAGTGGTACGTCTAGTGACCACTTGCCAATTATTTTCACCATCTTGGTGCGCTCACTCCATGGGCAGGGTTCTGCCCGAAAGTTAGTTAATCTTGCAGCCTACAAATCGTCTTTGCGCGCTTCCCTTTCATCTGATGTTTGTTCCAACGGAAACGACAGGGCTCAGCGAGTGTTTCATTCTGTTTTGAAGGCTACAGAGAGTTCCCAGTTCATTGTGCGGTCGGGTGTTAGCAATAAATCACCATCCCCATGGTGGAACGCTGCGTGTGAGACAGCCTTCCGCCGTAGGAAAGCAGCATGGAAGAGCCTTTCGCATAATCAGAGCCCTGCTAATTGGATCAACTATAAATTTTTCTCGGCCTCGTTTAAGAGAACAATAGCAAAGGCAAAGGATGACTACAATCAAAATTTGAATGCCTATTTGTCAGCCCCAAACAATAGGAAGGCTCTGTACCGTTTTATGGAACGGAATATCCACTCCTCATCAATGCAGTTAACAAGCTCGGCTGTACTGTCCCCACATGAGGCGAAAGATGAGTTAGAGCGAATCGCACAAGGGCTCGCGTTACGCTTTCAGGAGAAGCGCAGAGTGCCCTTGTTCGACCCCTTCCCCTGCTCAGACTATGTGGCGGTTGATAAATCAGAACTACTAACTGTAGTCTCTGCGATGCAGTCTTCGGCTCCGGGTTCGGACGGTGTTACGGTCGGTATGTTGAAAATCTTAGCTGAAGAATTCACTCAGGACCTTCTCGATCTGGTCAACGCTTCATTGGAAGCTGCATGGCTGCCGCACTCCTGGAAGGTGGCGAAAATAGTATTACTCTTAAAAGATTCAAAAAAAGGATTCCATCTTGATAACATTCGGCCGATAGCTCTAACATCCAATTTGGTAAAGCTCGTGGAAAGAATTGTGCACAGCCGCCTGTCAAAGCATGTTTCAGAAATTAATGCATTGTGTCCAGCCCAGATTGGCTTTCGCCGCGGATGCTCAATATGGTCTGGCCATGTTGATTTAGAGAGCAGAATCCGCCTTGCTATGCGAAAAAACGAAGTCCCAGCGTTAGTGACGCTTGACATTGCTAAAGCGTACGACAGTGTTGAACATTCTATCCTTCTCACGAAATTGTCAACACTACACCCGCCGTACTACGTTTATGCGTGGATCCGCGAATTTTTAGCGGGACGGCAGTTTTTTTGCACTGACGGCTCCTTCACTTCAGACACCTACGCCCAGACCAGAGGTGTGCCACAAGGTTCTGTGCTTTCGCCACTCCTTTTCAATATTCTATTGTGTGACATTCCCATCCACCCTGACGTTACAGTATACGTTTATGCAGATGACATTGCCTTCTTTGCCTCGGCAACCGACATTCATGCCCTGTATCGTTGTCTTCAGGCTTACCTCAATGCTCTAGAGGTTTGGCTTAATAACATTAATCTGGTGTTAAATGTGCATAAAAGCAGTGTGTTAGTTTTTCAATCTAACATGCCTTTATATATATCGTTACAATATCGCACGGACATTATACCGCAGGTGGACTCCTTGCGGTATCTAGGCGTAATTTATGATGGTAGTAAGGACTGGCGGCCCCACATCAAGAGTATCGTTGAGAAAGGAGAGCGTGCGCTGGGTCGGCTACTTCGAATAAGCAATAGGAGATTTGGCATGCGTCGGGACACGCTCCTACTCCTTTACAAAGCCTATGTCAGACCCATTTTGGAATTTGGCTGCATACTCTTTTCTGGGTCCGCCAAATACAAGCTCCGTCCGTTGCTGCTGTTAGAAAGGCGTGCCCTGCGCCTCTGCCTCGGCCTCCCTCAGTCAGTTTCCACCGCAGTTCTGTACTTGGAGGCTCGTATTCCCGACCTTAACTCTCGTTTTCAGCTATTAACTGTCAGGACTTTCTTACGGGCATTTGAGTCTGCTTCTGGTGTGGCTACACCTATTTTTGTTTCCCACCCGGCTCTCTTTTTTAGTCATCATTGGCCAAGGTTTCGCCTCCCTCAGGTCGTTTTTACTCAAAACCTTTTATCGGTCATTGGTGTAGATCTCAGTTCTGTGTGTAGAGTAGGTTCTGCAACGTCCCCTGTGGATATTGCTTTTGATTATATTTTCCCACCTAATTCAAAGCATCTGCCGTCCAGGACCCTACTTAGTCTCCTCTCAGAACACCTTGACTCTTTCCCCCACCACAGCGTGATTGCTACAGATGCGTCCGGGGCTGGCCAGAACGCAGCCGTTGGCATTTTTTCTGAGGATCTCTCTTGGAGTTATTCACTTCGAGTCCCGGATTACACTCCCATATTTCTAGCGGAGTTTATGGCTCTTGGGCTGGCTGCTTTAAAGATTCCCCCCAGTGTCTCCCAAGTGATATTCCTGTCAGATTGCCTCTCTGTGTTGTTGGCGCTGGATTCTAAACGGGACGATCTATTGAGCCGCTCATTGAAGTATTTCATTCCTGGATGGGTGAAAGAGGTGCGCTTCGTTTGGATCCCAGGTCACTGCGGTATTTCTCAAAACGATGCAGCAGACTTTTTAGCAAAATCTGCTCTCAATGCACCGGTCGCCTGTAGCGTCCCTAATCTGATCCTTTTCGGAATGTCTCGCTTTCAGCGCTTTCAGCATATTACCACTATGTGCAACGATCCCTTGCTGTCTACTATTGACTACCACCATCTCATGTACCCATGGAAGGTTCGTGCTTGTAAATCCCGGCAATGTGAGGTTGCAATGACACTCCTGCGGTGCAGAATTCCCAGCTTAAATCTTTATTTATGCAGATGCGGGTTCAGTCCCTCCAACCTTTGTGCGACTTGCGGAGAGGTGGAAACACTGGAGCATTTCCTACTCTATTGCCGGAGGTTTGCACTTCAGAGAAGGACGTATCTCGAAATTCCAATTTCTCGAATGGGACTCACTTTGTCGGTTCCGCTTCTCCTGTCCTTCGGTGCTAGCGCCAGAGGTTTTGCATTGCATCAAGTTTGCGATTTCCTCCACAATTACATAATTGCTACCGGCAGGTTCCCTTGCTAATGGTACCCAAAATGTCCGCATTGCAAAATCCTTCAGACTTTTTCTGGTATTCAGTTCTCTAATCTTTATGCCGGTTTTTTTTTTCATTCATTTCTTCCTGTAATTTCTTTTTATCCATAATTCCATCTTTAATTCCTCGCAATACGTACCCAAAGTTAATCATTAGCTTGGCCCCAAAAGGTTATCCATTAGCTTGGTACCAATTTGCCTTCTTTGGGCTCTCCTCACTGAACCCTGGCCAATCCCCCGTCGTGGGTATGTGCCATGCCACCAAGGCAACAACAACAACAACAACATGACGAAGGAATGGAAGGAACGTTTTTGGTGTAGCAATATGATTTTAATAGATATTTCATTCTTAGGGCATACAGGTGAGCTTCCCAGGATCTCATTAATTAGGCACCAAATAAGACGCTTTGGTCCATGTCGCTCCTGTACGACATGGTTCCAAAAGAACTGTTTGTTTTCGTTATTCCGTTTCCGTGGTTTGTGAAGGCTGAACGCAGTGTCCTGCAGGATCCTGCAGGCACTATGCATTTTACTGCCGACCGTGCGCTGAGATGAAGTCGCCTACGACACATATAAGCTATGTACGCACGGCGGAGTCTGTTACCGTGTACTCAGACCTCCCCGAGTACGATAATAAATATTCTCTGCTCCTTCCTGTATGTGATAGGAATTAGCCGAGTACGAAGACTTTTTTCCTCAGTAAAACTTTTTAAAGTCTCTGTTACCATAACTCCAGCAAACACTTGGGTACTTCTTAACCACAATCTTAAAGAAGAAAATGTGGCAGCATTTGGAAGTTGGCCCATTCAGAATTATTCCAGAGAACCCCCCAAAATTTGAACGTAGGACCACCCGATAAAATGGATTAAGGGAGGTTAGTTGGTGGATTGAGGTGGATTATTGTGCATTGGCGGGTAGATTGATTTCGATTAGTGGATATTAGTAGGTGGGTTAAGGGGAACAGTGGGCTGAATTATCGTAAGCCCAAATGATCCTCCATTGGAAGGTACTCGAACATTCTAGTCCCAAATTCTCAAATTTAGTGGTGCTGATGAAAACGCGACGCTTTAGAACAATCAGGGAATTTCTTTACAGAGAAATCGACTTCGTTTTGCAAGAATGCCACCGCATTAAAAAAATTCGGGGGAGATTTAAGCTCCGTCTTCAGGGTATGACGCGGTAGCCTTAGCGGGTCCCTTAGTAGGTACCTACCCCTCATGCAATGCCCCTGAAATGGGGCCTTTAGGGAAATAAAAGTGAAATAAATAATAAATAAAATATTCATATAATTCGGAATTCTCACATTTTACGATGTGCGTTATTTATTGCTACCCTGGACACGCTCATTGTAGTATTCTATGTAATACTTTTGTTACTCCTGCTCCTCCTACCGGGGCCTGCCTAAGGGCCTGCAGTATATTCTGTAAAAAAAAAAAAAAATGTTCTATGCCGCCATTTTCTATCGGAAGCCATTGACTTTCAAGAAAGCTAGAAATGTTTTCTTGGAAAGTCCATGGCTTGCGATAGAAGAATGGCGGCATTGGCTACACGGAAAATGTGAAGGACAAAGATGACTGCGCTTGCCAACGCACGTGCACGAGCCACGCGCATCGCGCTCAGAGAAGCTGAAAGCTGCCCCGGAAAGGCGTCTGGCGACCGCTGTCCATGGAGACCTCGGCGCCAATGCCAGCACCCACGGAGGACGGCAGCAGTCCATGGCTGGAAGACGTCCTCCCTGGGGTGACGGACGACGGAGTGCCGGAGTCGTCTTGGGCCGAAACGGAGCTGCGACGAGAGCCGCTGCGCAGTGCAGACCAGCCCCGCACGCCGCAGCCTTCTGTGCCGGACGGCGTCTTCCCATCGGTCACGCGGGTCGCGGTGAGCACACCGCGGGCGCCGTCCTGGCGGTGACCGTCGCTACGTCCCACATCGTCGGCACGTGGCTGGTATTCATCGCCCAGCGGCTGTCCACGCCCGTCGTCTCCCTCCATGATCCGGCGCCACGTCCCGCCGCTCCAGGAACCAATTGGGGAGCCCGGCTGTCACCGCGGTGCCTATAGGGTGCGTCTTTGGAGCTCCGAGGGGACTTGGCAGGCGCTGCACCATGCGCCAACGAGAACCTGGCCTGAAGGTGAAGCACCAGGTGGCATAACGATAGCGACGTCAGGCTCCACGCAATGACTCCTCGTGGCCAGAGCTGCCACCTACGATCCTGATAGGTCCATCTCGTCGCGCAGACAACAAGGACCGGAACAGCTACTCTAGTAGTACTATAGTGATAAAATATGTGCAAACTAAATATTGCCCATTGAAAACACCGGTATTGGCCTCACCAAGTAATATGCATAAAATTCATTGCCTACCATGAATTCTTCGTCTCTATTGTTTATTTCCAACGCGGATCATCTGACAGGCACGAAAACAGAGGAGCCACCAGTCACGCGCCTTCGACGTGACAGACACTACTCGGTGCCTTGAACCCCTGCTTCACAGGCGGAAGCTCACAATGAAAGGAGGAGATGGGAATGATTGCGTAAATAAGTAGTTAGAAATCCAGCTTCTCTACTGCGTGGTTGCCAGTGGGTGGTGGTGGAAAACATTTATGTACAGATACACTTCAGGAGGTTCTGCATGAGCTGACCCAGAGGGGGCCAACCCTTACAAGTACTAGGTGGACCACCCCAGTGGCGTCGGCCGCCGCCTGGGCTCGCGGGACTAAGGCCCGTTGGGCCTGCAGGTGAGAGCAGTCGAGCAGGGCCGCCTCCCAGTCCTCCCGGGTTGGGTTGGGGTGAGGGGAGATAGCAGGGTTGGAGGGGCATGCCCACACCGTGTGATAGATGTCCGAAGACTTCTCCGCACAGTGCGGACAGCTGCCCGAGAAATAAGGGTCGAAGTGTTTGAGAGCTGCAAGCACCGAAGCTAAGTAGCATTGGGCTCGGTCAGTACTTCGGAGGGAGTGGGTAGCCCGCCCCCGCCTTCAGCGGCAACGCTTATCCCGCTAACCCTCACGAGTCAAACTCGTGCTGGCATCGCTCGTCGCGCTTCTGAAACTATTGATTTGAGCAGTAGCTGCGTAGGACTACAACATGGTCCTCCTCTTCATCAAGAGCACTAAAAGAGACTCACAATAACTTGCAGCTAAGCGTTTTGGAGAAGAAAGAAAACACCACACAATGTAGATATCGTGCCGCGTTGTCTGCAGCAGTCTGCAGGAATCTGCGAAGCACGGCAAGGCGTGCGAGAAAGCGGGGGAGTCTGATCCTATCCGTCCTTGACGTCACTGTCCCAGCAGCTCATTTAGTGGGCCCAATATTGGAAATGTATTGCCAAGGGCGTCCGCAGAATTTTTTTCAGGGGGGGGCCCATTGGTTGTTGGCGCCGGAGGGGGGGGGGGGGGGTATATTCGTAGCGAAAAGGCACTATTTGCGGAGTAAATTTATTTATTTATATATAAATAAAAAATAAGTAAAATAGACACATGAAAGAAAATTACAAGCAGCAAATTAAAGCGCGGATTGTAGAGATACATTGGAGTTTATCAACAAAGAAACAATTAAAATTAATAAAAATGCAAAAAGATACTATCAATACTCGAAGTGCTCAGTCTTACTTCATACGGGTTCTCGACTCACCCGAATTGATGACCAGCACACAGCGCAATATGTTCACAAACACGCAACTACAGTCACTCAGTCAGTCTTCCTTGAACAGCAACTGTAGGCGCCTCGGATTTTTCTGGGCGAATTGCGTAGTTACACGGGTGATAAATTCATTTCTGTGCTTCATTACACGCTCTCAGTGCACAGTCATCATATATATTGATTGGAAAAATGGTTGAACGAGTACGTTGAAAACAAAAGATGACTATATACAACGAAAACTTATTTACAAGATAAATGCACGCTCGCAGCTTCATACACCTCGCTCCATCTTGCTCGCGCATCCGCACAGTCGAGCAACCGCACACACACTGCTCGCCGCTCGTCGTTTTCTCGTCCGCTGTCTTGGTTGTTCTCACCTTCGTTGACAACCCGCCACTAAAAACACCGAAGCACAAACACAGAGGCGCGCACATGTGCAAGGGCTTACTTGCCACAATATCCACGAATGCGCACTTTTGGGGTGTAAGGAACGCCGCGCGACTTCCGAGGGGAAGGGACACCCGCAACTAATTCGGTCGGAAAATTTGTTTTTGTGCTTTTATGGGGTTCAGAGCCCCAAAACTACTCAGGCTATAAGGGACGGAGTAGTACAGAGTTTCGGATAATGTCGACCACCTGGGTCTCTTTACCATGCACTGACACGCACAGTACATGGGCGCTGTTGTGATTTGAGGCCCAGCCAGAGGTGACAGGCGAGCCAGGCAGGCGCCATCGGGCTGCGTTGACCAAAGGCGCTGGTTTTCGGAGAAGACGCAAGGAACGCTGGTGTGGGGGCGCCTCTGGAGACTGCGTCGCCGTGAACAAAAGCAGCTAATCCCCTTTGCCGAAGGTTCTGAAAGCGGCGCTTCTACCGCACTGAGCTCTCCCGTGGATCGGAGGAGACAGCGAGCGGCGGCGGCGCCAACTCGTCGCCCGCTTGCCCCTGAGCAGCCCGACAAAGCGGGGGTGGACACGGCTGATTTCTCCTTCCCCCCTCAAGAATTCATCGGTGGCCGGGGTACGAACGTATCATGATTATAGCGAGCGACCTGTGCCCTGTGCACTGTCTGCCTCCGTGTCGCTATCTCTCTAGAGATCAAAGAAACAGACACTCATCTCAAGACGGCTCGAAACACATGCTCGCCGGTGCCGCTGCATGTCTGCAACAGGTCGTCCTTCAGCAGAGCTGGCGGTGGCGTGGTTTGAAAACGGCGGAACGACGCGCGCCCGGACGCGGCATTTCGCAGATGTGACCAAGCGTCGAAGCGGGCTGCTTTTACCCTTTTGGCTGAGCGCACCACCGCCCCTGGCGTGCGGCCATCACTCACGGTTCGAGTCAGTGATTTTCCAGGGGGGTGCAGCCGCCCCCCCTTGCCCCCCCCTCCGGACGCCCATGTGTATTGCCATAATGCCGAAGCTACAAAGGACCTGAGTGGAACCAGCCATTTCCGATATTGGGCCGATTAGCTGGGCTGCTTGGGTGTCTACTTCCTCGCCTACTCGGCACAGAGCGCGTAAAGGCTTAAAAGCGGTCGCGGTTTTAATCCACTATTACGCTACTGTTTCAAACGCTAGCTCAATAAAAGAAGGGACACTTAAGCTCCGCCTTAAAGGGTCAGTCTACTGAATTTTATCGGCCATGTTTTCTTTGCGGCAACCGATAGCCCTTTACTCAAATTACCGCTTAGCCACGTGTGGTGCCAAGAAGTGCGGTAGAACATTTTAAAATAGAATTTACTGACGTGGGAACACATTTGTATGAGAGGGTCCGCCGCGCGGCGACAAACATGGCGGCGCCCGCCGAAGCCGGACCTCTCGCTTCGGGCTGAATTCTTGTTGCTGCTGCCTTTTTCAGTGCGTTCACTGGCCATAAACGGGGCGCCGGTATTTCGCTTCGTCTCATCTCGCCTATAAGAAAACGTATAAGTGATAAATTTGCTTTATTTTAATAACTAGAGTGACGATTCTTAAGTGGAGAGTCGGTTTGTTTACAGCAATGGTTCTC
Organism: Amblyomma mixtum; assembly: GCF_055824585.1. Taxonomy (NCBI): domain Eukaryota; kingdom Metazoa; phylum Arthropoda; class Arachnida; order Ixodida; family Ixodidae; genus Amblyomma; species Amblyomma mixtum. Next base: position 21,080,308 of record NC_143018.1, read on the forward strand.
GTCCTCACAACCAGATGGCACCGCTATAGGCTTAGTTTCTAAAAATGGGAATGTGCCTTGCGTTTAGCGTACGTATAACTATAAATATTCATGGGATTTACAGAAAAAGCGAGCGGTACGCCTTCTACAGTTTACTAGAACAAAACGTATGTTTCTCTGACATTGGGGCATACAAACGGTACGTAGTATATTCACTTATGCTTCTACAAAAAAAGACTACCACCTGCAGCAACAAAATGAACATTTGGGGTCGCCACAATGCATTTTTACGCGACTTTTAACGCCGAAATAAAATATAAATTCCTGCCTAAACCGGGTGCAGTTCCCTCGTTATTGATGTTATAGGGTACCAACTACCAGAATGTGCCATTATTTATACACACATCTCGGTCAGTAGACTGACCCTTTAACAGTATGACGCGATAGCGTGATGGGTTAATTGCCACTTATGAGAACTGGTCACTCTGTACTTTACATTCTAGATTCCCGGGAGCCCTCATAACACTCCTGATGCGGCGCTACAGCGATTGAGCGATAAGCCACTGGCCAGCTAATGGCAGGTGCTGCTACCGGCGGGCCTTGTGCAACCCAGGTTGCTCTTCCTGAGCGACCAGTCATTATTATGCGTAGCATATTGCAATCACTCAGTTCAGCCCTTGGGCGCGGCCGGGCAGCCACCAAACCACGTGACGTGACGTCACGACAGCCGGAGGAAAAGCTCGGCCGCAGCCACCACCTGACTCCCGCTAGGGGCGCTGCGCCTGCGCGTGACGTCACGGAGGAAAAGCTGGGCCCCAACTCGCGCGGTCGCGCGCGGCCGCAGCCACCACCTGAATCCCGCTCCTCCCGCTAGGGGCGCTGCGCCGGCGCGTGACGTCACGGAGGAAAAGCTGAGCCCCAACTCGCGCGGTCGCGCGCGGCCGCAGCCACCACCTGAATCCCGCTCCTCCCGCTAGGGGCGCTGCGCCGGCGCGTGACGTCACGGAGGAAAAGCTGGGCCCCAACTCTCGCGGTCGCGCGCGGCCGCAGCCACCACCTGAATCCCGCTCCTCCCGCTAGGGGCGCTTCGCCGGCGCGTGACGTCACGGAGGAAAAGCTGGGCCCCAACTCGCGCGGTCGCGCGCGGCCGCAGCCACCACCTGAATCCCGCTGCTCCCGCTAGGGGCGCTGCGCCGGCGCGTGACGTCACGGAGGAAAAAGCTGCTGAGAAAATCGAGTGCCGCCAAGCAATACCTCGCGCAAAAAGACCGCGCAATATGCAACGCATTCTTGGCTTAACCAAGCTAAGCCTGGGCATCTTTTTTAACTGCCACTTACTACAATGGGCAGTTTCTCACAATCCAGTGGGAGGTTGTGATGACGCCGCAAGATCACAAGGCCTAGGTGGCCCACCTGCCTCTCTGGTGATTTTTCATGAATGTTTCGCTCACAGTCAACGACGACTACGACGGATTTTCTGTGATACGAGCTCCTTAAGTCTACCGCGTTAAAATTTTTCCCATGCACAATGCTCAACCTAGAATTCCACCGCCGCGGTGGCAGAGTGGTTATGGCGCTCGGCTGCTGACCCTAATAACGCGAAGGGGCCGCGGTGGTCGAATTTCGCTGGACGCGAAATTCTAGAGGCCCGTGTACTGTGCCTTATCAGTGCACGCTGGTCGAAATTCCCGGAGTCATTCACTACGGCGTCCCTCATAGCCTGAGTTGCTTCGGAACGTTAAACCCTCATAAACCATCAATTTACAATCTTTGAACATGCGACCCTTGAAGTTCATCGAATTTTATATCCGGTGAAGTAAGTTTCCCTTTAACGATCCAGCGCCGTGAGCACGGCCCTCTGTGCCACATTTCAGCATGCTGCGAGTCCACAAAGCCCCTGAGGTAAATGGAAGTGCCCGTTCTGCAGTCTTGTCGCCTCACACAGCACATTGCTATCGCTTTCCCCTTCTCTGTTTCCGCATCAACTAAAGTTTCCGTTCTCACACCATGTACTTATGGCTATAATCATTTGGTAGTGCTTGTAGTATGCTTGACTGTATCGCATTCCAGCTAGTTTCCCAGGACGCAATGGCGCAAAAAGAAAGCGCAAACATTTTCCGCTGACCAGGAGGTGGCCATCAGCAAGGCATCGACGAAGCGTACGCATCTGCCACAAGACAATTATGGGATGCAGTGAACTGCTGCGTCCAGCGTGCGCATGAGCTGTGCGACCAAGACAGGCAAAACCAGAGCTTGCGATGAAATCGTCACCGCAGGACCTTTTATATAGTGGCCAGTATCGCCTACAGCACCTACAAAACAGAGCTAAACATTCTCAATACGTCAATCTCGGTCTTCTACAAGACCCATCTTCTGGGCGCTTATCTTATGTGGGCTGCGGAAGAAACGGGTGCGCATTGTCGAGGTTTACATAATCGGTTGGAGTACATCCTTTACAAAAATGGTATCTAGACAGTCTATAGACTTCTTATAGTGTCTATTGCCTTCTTATAGATATTTATTTTTGTCTATTCATGGTCTATAGACTGTCCATAGCATCTGTATTGTCTATAGAGTGTTCTCTAGGATTTCTCTATAGAGAGTCTATAGACTATATATACACAGAAGTCTATGGACAGTGTCTAAAAATGTTTGTAAGGGATAGTAGGTGGCTGTTGCCCGTTTTGAAGGCTCCCGCAACGCACATTGGGAGCACACTATAAGCGCTAGGTATGCTGTCCTCGGCATACAATGTGGCAGGTAAGCCCGTTGGCATCCGACGGTTGTGACCTAGCTCTGATGTTGCTACAACGGAAAAAAATACGAAGAAATCACGGGGCCCCTTCGACTTCTTTACGACGTTCAACTCTACTAGGCATGTGTGACGTGGTAGCTGGAACCACCGATTCGGGAAGCCCGGCATCAGTTTACATCCCGGCACAAGCTAGCTCTATAAAGCAATGTTTGAACGGGCCCAACACATGTCTTAACTATCGATTAGGTCCCACAGCTTTTCTAATGTAAGTGTTCTCATAAGATGTTTAATATCTGCATAAAAACCATAATTGAGATAGTTGCAAGTTACAAATATGGGTATGTGACGTGCTATTGGATCTGTATTAATTGCGACCCAACTATCACTCGTGATGTTGATAAGCGCATGACAAATTAACGTGCTGGAACTGCAATCTGCACTTGTGAGCTGTTATGAGCTTGCATAAGTTATACGACTCTTGTTGCAAGGCGTAATAGCTAGCTTCATCAAAGAGGTCTATATTAGAATTAGTGAAAATTATATTACGGTGGCTTTTTAATGCGCAAAATTTGCTCTAACTGAATGAAAATTTGAAAGAAAAAAATTAATGGGAGCACTTTGATGATCTAAATTGCGCAGAGGCGAAAGCGTTAACCACTTCTGGCACTGCCATGCACAGTGTGTGCGTTTACTGGGTATCATAAACATTCAACTAATTATCAGTAATTAACTGATTATCTTTAAACTAATTAACTGGTTATAATTCACTAATTAACTATCATTAATTATTAACTAATTTTAAATAACTACTCTTCATACACCTACTACTACACCAATAACAATCATTACTGACTTTTCAAGTAACTATTCTTAATATCATACTGATGATTGACAGCTGTCGCGGACGCACGGATGGACGGACACGCCGGTGAGTCATGAGCCATAAAAGGCTTTCGCCTTAAAAGTGAAGGTAAACCACACCAATAATTATGGCGCAGTCAATCTTTATGAAAAGCCTCTCATTGCGTGATCACTAACAGTAGCAGTTGACAGAACATTATATACTATACTATCATTAACAAAAAATGGCCAGGCTTAGCTTGGTTAAGCCAAGAATGTGTTGCATATTGCGCGGTCTTTTTGCGCGAGGTATTGCTTGGCGGCACTCGATTTTCTCAGCAGCTTTTCCTCCGTGACGTATGGATGGATGGATAGGAGCGCCCCTTTTGAAACGGGGCGGTGGCAACCGCCACCATGCTCAGCCGTCCTTTTTTTTGTTTTCTTTTGTTTTGTTTTCTTTTTACGTGGTTTGGTGGCTGACCGGCCGCGCCCAAGGGCTGAACTGAGTGATTGCAGTATGCTACGCATAAAAAGCAGCACCGCCTCCTAGTGTGCACACGAACACCGTGGTCAAGAAGACAGCTTGTAGGCTGGTGCGGGAAGTGATTCAGTTCCCTTCAGCCACGATGCACAAACAGCGATCAGATCATTGCGAGAAACAGAAGCAATGAGTGAGTTATTTTTGCGGAGACTGTGCACATTGCAATGAAACACTGATAAGTCGTCTTCATCATTCGTTAGTTGATCAATTCGACACTAAACAGCACGACAAAAAAGGAAGTGCTCTACGAGGTGAAGTTTGAGACAATGACCAATACTGAGCAAGACACGCCAGACCATGCTCGCAACTAATTTGCGAAACAGCCGAGTTTTCAAATTATCCCATAAAGATTTTCCCCTCCAATATAGCCACGCAAATTTCCTGTCTTTACCAAACTGAGCTTGACATGGCTTTCCTAGCAGCACATTGTTCTCTGCACGCAGATGCTCACTGATGTTTTCCTTGAAGCATTATGTGTTTGTTGTATGCTCCTTTATTAATTCTCTATGAAATGTTCTTTTAGTGCCGCATTTGTAGTTGCCGCATTTTGAATTCCCTAAGTTCAAAGTTTGTATTTTCTGTTCTGAAAATTGCACTGTTTCCGAACGTAAGGGTTTAGGTTGGTTGGTTGGTTGGTTTATGGGGTTTAACGTCCCAAAGCGACTAAGACTATGAGAGACGCCGTAGTGAAGGGCTCCGGAAATCTCGACCACCTGGGGTTCTTTAACGTGCACTGACATCGCACAGTACACAGGCCTCTAGAATTCCTCCTCCAAAGAAATTCAACCGCCGCGGCCGGGATCGAACCCGCGTCTTTCGAGTCAGCAGCCGAGCACCATAACCACTGAGCCACCACGGCGGCGGGTAAGGGTTTAGGGACCTAGTCAGGTACACAGTACATTTTGCCCCAAATCCTTTAGCTTTCTGTACACAAAAAGCTAAGAAAAATAGAAATAAAATGAAATGTACATCGGGTCACTCTTTCCAGAATCCAGGAAACTACTGTCGACCCTAGTCTGGATAGCTGGTGAGAAAAACTGAAATCGCGCAGCACGTGTAGCAAAACGTATCACAAGATTCGTCTCTTCGTTGTTCTTCGACTGCATGCCACGCACCCCATCTTTGTTATCGTCAGAGATGGTGGTTCCCAAGAAAGTAGCAATATTCCCCACACACCAGCGCAGGTCCTCATTTTTGACCACTGGAATACCCTTAACCGCAATGTTTTGGTTGCTCGTGTTTGGTTTTAGTTCAATCATCTCATTTTTTTTTGCTCTTTCCACACCTGCCGAGTTTCTTGCCGGCATTGAGAACACTGTATATTAACTTCAGTCAACTCTCATTCACATCCTTCTTGCATTGCTCAAAGCTCATAAAGCCCATAGATTCGTTTACATTCTAAATCAGTATCTCGGATCCGATTCATTGCTGGTGTCCACGTGACACAAACAGGCAGTAAAGAGGAATACAGAGATGCAATTGCAAAAGCAGGAGATAAACGAATTAAACTGTTTATTGGGTGTCAAAGAAAAAAAACAGCAGGGAACAGATCGAGTTAATTTAGAAACGCTGCAGCACTGTTTGCTGCCAATGCAGCCGGGCAATGTCTGCATAGCATTACAAAAATAGGTTAATTTTGCAACAATGCGAGGTCGATTACCAAGTGCATGGTTAGCAGAAAGCTGACGTTTGTTTCACTCACATATTGCAAACATTTTCAACACTGCCTTTTCATATCACACACACACACACGCACATGAACTCAGCAATGATCTGCACAACAGAATACAATGCACACATAAACATATAATGCAAGTATAAACGCTTTACTAAGAAATTCAGGAACCAAAATAAGAAGCAAAAATTTATGAGGGACAACAGTGCCGAGCTAAAATCTGAAGAGAATGATAACTTTACCTTCGCTTAATAAAAAACAAAGCATAGGAAGAATTGTAATGCGCTTACCCAATGAGACATCTCCAGAATATATGTGGTGAAAAACAAAAGGTTTCAAATCAAATGCAAACATCGCTGCTGATCACAACACAATTTTTTGCATTTTTAACACCATCAGTGTCTGGTGAACAAATGGTACATTTGCTTCCACGCAAAGGACGCACAAAAATATGCACTCAATAAAATTTTAAGCATTATTAACGTGCTCACACAATGCATGAGCATATGTTTCCATTTGAATTCAGCCGATATTCCATCCTAAACAGATGAGCACGATCTGGCAGCAGTTATTTAAAACTGTATTTGACTGTGCAGTAACATTCGTGCGAACGATGTCACATACTCCTGCTAAGGGCAGTTTAAATCACAGACATCAGAAACCTTGAGGTATTTTGCGATGGCAACCAAGCACTCGAAATTGAGCTCGTCTATTTGAGTGCCTTCACCTGCATGACACTCCAGTTTGCGAGATACAATCTTGTTGATGAAGAGATAGTTGTTCCAGATAAACCTCCTTGCCGCCTGAACAGCAGTTTTTGCCTCTGTTTCACTCATCCCTGAGGTTGACTTGACACACGAAATTAGGGATGCCTTTGACTCGAGAAGCTCAAATGCTTCGGCGCACGGTTTTCCGACATCCTGCCTCAGCACAAAACTAGCAGCACGGTGGAGGGACGACACATTACGCTGGATAGCTAACCTGATGGCTGGAGTTATGCAGCCAACGTTCACTTCAGTGATGAAAAGATTCTGAAGTAGTGCTTGGGATATCACACCAAGGCTGTCAGGAGTCAGCCCACATGGGCATGACAAGACCAGCTTATGAAGGTTTTCGTTTGTCGTGAGAAGTGTCGCAAGCTGCTCTGCAGATTCGGTGCTGATCTCATAGCACACTAGTGCCAGGTCTGTCAGAGATTTGTTCAACAAAAGCCCTTGTAAAGCCATCACAGCGAAACCTTCTAGTGTGCGAAGAGCACACAGGAAAAGAAACCTCAAGGACTCATTTTCCTCAAGCATTTGGCGCAGGCTTGCAGCATGCGCTGATGTGCACCTCCATAGGTACACTGTTAAGTCTTTCACACATTGACTTGAAGCCAGTGCAGAGCACAGAGCCGCGAATGACTCTTTCGAGAAATTATTGGCGTCAAGCTGCAGCTCGGTGGGGCACAGCAACGGTTCTGACATGGCAGAAACGAGGCCTTCTCTGTCCATTTCTATCCAAGGAAGCTGCACACGACCGTACCACTGATTTCTGGCCAGGTCGATAGACAAAGCCTCCCTGCGAGAGACAAAGAAATCACAAAAAATGCAAACTTACGGACAGCCTGTTCGCACATCAAGTTCGGATGCTATCACATGTTCGGGCGCGCGTTAGGGCGAGGATGACATGTAAAAATTGTTTGTAACCCGCCAGCCACGTTTCTTTAAAGGGCAACTGCATGGGTTCAGAAATTGACCAGCTTGAAAGGGTCGAATGTGCGAAACTGGCAGGTAAAGCTTGCACAGTCCTTTTGGGCTAGAATTTGAAATGGTGACGTAATCACCTATTCAAATCGTGACGGCCATCAAGCTTCTCCGCAGCACACAACGCCAAGTCATCAAAGGTACCCGTACAGTTCAAACGCATCAACTCCTGCTTTGAAGGAAAAAAGAAAACAGAAGGCAAAGCCCGCCGAACGTTGCTTGGCAGCATCCAACAAGGCACGGCAGGGTGTGGCTGACGGCAGGGTAACTGAAAATCATACCCTCCGTGATGTCACACTGAACTTCCCAGCACTGCTCTGCTGCTTTGAGGAGAAGACCAAAATTTAATCGTTGATTAGGCCACTGTTTTAAAAGCTTGTGCAAAAAATTTGGCATGCTTTATCTATAGCCTCTATATGCTTAAATCGATTAATATCGCGAAATTCGCAAAAAGTAGTGCAGTTGCCCTTTAAGAAAGGGCAAGTCACACTGCACACTGAAGGCAATGCATATCACACCATACATACAATATGGTCAAGACATTACATAGCCTAAAGGGCTTTCAGGCTTAAGCGCATCGCGGAATACCTTCAACATTATATTCAAAGAAAATTTTACTATAAACCTCGCAGTTACTTTCTGTTCAGGAGTCATGTGCGAAACACGGTGACAGCTCTACTCCTATGCACTTACCTATCAATAAGCAGTGGCAGCTCACCGAACTCTATAAAATTAATTACAAATGACAGATAACTTTCCACTTCTAATGGAGTGTCTCTGAAATTTAAATTATCACATGCGAAAGGTACGCATTGGTTTTGAACACTTACCATAGTAGAGGAGTCCTTATATTTTGATTAGCTTTGTACATGCGGCAAATTTGATCAGGGCATAAATTAGTGCACATGCGCCGCAATTTTACGCAACACTCTTTTAATGAAATGGCTGCGCTGCAGTGGAGAATCGAACTTCCGGTCAACACTGTAGGAGAAACTTAATTTAAAAATCACCCTTTTAATAGCCAGAAAAAGGTATTTTATAACTGCAGTTCCTGCAACGAAAGTAGAGAAGCGCAGATGTTTAAAAAGATGCATATTCTAATGCATGCTTCTTCCGGAATAATTTCTATCACTTGGCGTCGAACAGCTCGAGGTGGCCAGAATTACTGGGCAGTGCTCCACCATGGTGTGCCTCATAGTCAATGTGTCACTTAGGGACCTTAAACCTCATCATCATTAGCAGCCTGGCTACGCCCACTGCAGTGCAAAGGCCTCTTCCATGTCTCTCCAATTAACCGTGTCCTTTGCCAGTTGCGGCACCCTATCCCTGCAAACTTCTTAGTTTCATCGGCCCACCGAACTTCCTGCCACCCTCTGCTACTCTTGCCTTCTCTTGGAATCGACTCTGTTACCCTTAAGGACCAGCAGTTATCTTGCATCTTGCAACAGTTATCTTGGCTGCGCTTAGGTGGATGCCAATGAGTAATTGCTCCCTTATTACAAATTTACTCCACCTTGGAGGATTCCCCTAAACATTTGACCAACACTGTTACCACTTCCGAGTTATTGATCAATTCGCTCTCGCCCTACCATAAGCTTGCCGTCCCGGTTAGCTCAGTTGGTATAGCGACTGCTCCGGTGAAGCGGTGGTCCCGGGTTCGAACCCCGGACCAGGACGAATTTTTCTTTAACTACGAAGTTTCTGAGAAAGCTGTATAGCTTTCCTTTGTAGCCGCATGACTATGCTTGGGTGGATGCCAATGAGTAATCACTCCCTTATTATCTTGCATTCGCGTTACATGCCCTGCCCAAGCCCACTTCTTCCTCTTGATTTCGACTAGGATGTCATTAACCCGCGTTTGTTCCCTCACCCACTCTGCCCACTTCCGGTCTCTTAACATTACGCCTACCATTTTCCTTCCCATAGGTCGCTGCGTTTTCCTTAACCTAAGCGAACCCTTTTCGTTAGCCTCCACGTTTCTGCCCTGTAAATGAGTACTGGCAAGATACAAGTGTTGTATGCCAACCTGATGCCACCAAAATTATCGTAATCCTACCTGCGTCCACTGCATGACAAAGCCCTTCCCTATGTCTCTAATAAAACCTCTCCTTTGCAGCTGCCGCCACTTATCGCTGCAGACTTCCTAATATCATCCATCCGCGTTGCTTTCTCCTGCCTCCTGCTACGGTTGCCTTCTCTTCGAATCCAATCTGTTACCTTTGAGGACCAGCAGTTATCTTGCCTTCACATTATGTGCTCTCCCCCTGCGCTTTTCTTCTTGATTTCCAGTAGGATACCATTAAGTTGCGTTTGTTTTCTCTCCCGCATTGCTCTCTTCCATAGCTCGCTGCGCTGTACTCAACATAATTTCGAACACCATGTATCTTTCCACACACAATACTTACTACACAGTGCAGCATCGAAAAAGAAGACCAGCCGGGAGCATGCCTCGCACAGAAATTCATACACAAGTTAAACGCAGTTGAACTTTGTGTGTTTTTTTTTTTCCCAAATTTTGCGCTGCCATGTTAGGAGTGTGGCCCTTAAACGAGAGAGGGCTTTAATCATTTGTATACGGCATTTATCTGAACTCAATAAGGAAGTAATTACTCATTCGCATCTGCCCAAGCACAGCCATAAAGCTACGAAGGAAAGCAACACAGCTTTCTCAGAAACCTCATAGTTAAAGAAAAATTCTTCCTTGTCCGGACCAGGATAAATTTGTCTTTAACTGCAAAGTTTCTGAGAAAGCTGTATAGCTTTCCTTTGTAGCCGTATGGCTGCGCTTGGGTGGATGCGAATGAGTAATTACTCCCTTATTACAAATCCTTGGGGGATTCCGCTAAATAATTGATCAAGTTAAATATTTTAATGTGAAATATTACTAAGCTATGTCGGCGGGGTCGTGCCACCAAAAGGTGTCCACTAAACGCATCCACAGCAGTTGTGACGTTCTCAGACGAGGTAGCATCAAACGAGTGGTTGTAATCGAGAGAGGATGATGTGAGGATACTGCACAAAAAATAATTATGTTGACATGATGATTAGTTAATTAATTAGAGCCTAAAATGTTGAAAAAATCCTCGAAATAGTGCGGACGTCAATATAGTGAGTGGACGGGAAAACAGCCATGGACGACAAAATAGTGCAATAATAGGCAGAGGAATGAAAATAAAGTTTGAAATGAATTAAAATGTATTTGATGAGTGATAATTAATCGAACAGTAAAGTTTACATAGATTAATTAGTTAATTATCAGCAAAAACCATTGGACGGTTAAATAGGCTGGACGGGGATATAGTAAGTGGGCGGGAAAGCAACTACTGCGCCAAATCTGAAAAACGAGAATGGTTGATTGAGGTAAAAGAAGGTATAATTTGAGTAAATAAATCTATCTTTAATTAAAGCTTAGGATAATTACGCTATTTAACAAAAAATGCTAAAGAAAGGCAACAAGTGCAGAGAAGGCGTCAATGCTTTCGCATTTGCCCCATGTGGGTTGCCTCAATTTTTTTCCGCACTCTCCCCACGTCCCATTTATGTAAATGATCTTTACCAAATTTTCCTCTTAACGTTTGGATTCTTAAAAATTGCTGGTGTTAACATGCAGACAGTAATAAGTATCTTAATAAAAGCTTCCAACTCACTGCTCACTTGAGGCCAAAGAGGAGCCGATCTTCAAAAAGCGCAACGAAGTGTTTTCTTTTAAGCTGCTGCAGAGAACTTGCACAGCAGAAAATGTCATGGTGCACAAAGACACATCAAGGCATTCTAGTGTCTCATTATCTCGAAGACCATCAGATAGTTGTCGAGCAAAAACACTGTCAATACTGCAGTTTTCAAGATTCAGTGAACGAAGGCTGCGATTTTTTGACAACAATGATTCAAAGAGAGCACTCTCTGGTGGCTTCAGGTCCGAGCCAGTGATCGTCAGGCACCTCAACGAACTGTTGTTTCGAAGCTCCCTCAGGACAATTCCCAAGGGATACTTAAATATTTGTGGATTAAGTGCTTCGAGAGATGGACTTTCCAAAAAGAGGTCGAAGTCTTCATCTGATGCAGTTGGGCAACCATCACTTGCAGTCCATTCCGCCAGAATCAGTGTGTGCAAGGTCTGTGTTGACCGCAACAACCTTATACAGTCTCGCAACCCAGCACGGTTCAAAGCAAAACCTAATACTAGCTGCTGGAGGTTTTCACACTGCGAAATGCCACTCATAAGAATGTGAGCAGGGAGGGAAGAAATGACTGCTGTTCTCAAGTCTACTGACTTTACCGAACTGGAATTGGCCATGAGAATTTGAGCCAACCTTAATGCTAACCTATTGTTCACTTGCGCGAAATTTCCAACTTTAAGCGCTTCCAGCTGCTTTATAGGATATAAATTGTCGAGAATTAAGACTAAGTCCAAGACCGACTCAACACATGGATCTCCTTTTATGAAAATGTGATGCAAATTACAAGCACGCCGAAGGATGGATTCAGGAACTGAGGTGACAAGCGGCTGGGAATATCCTTGCCCGACGCTGATTGCTTGAATACAACCGTGTTTCTTCGGTAGCCAAAAGAGGAAAAAAGTTCCGCTGTATAAATTATTCCTCTTCTCCAAGACTCTAGAGGGATGTCCTGCTTCAGTGCACAGTTGCAGCTTTCCTGCCTGCCACTCCCTGAGGTTGAGTTGTAGGGGATTCAAGATGCTGTTCCAGTTTTCGAGTTCGTCACACAGCCAACAGCTGCTCTCCGAGGCTGAGCACTCGCGCTCAAGATCCAACTTCGGAAACTGTTGTCCCCAGTATTGCTCGTCCATTCCGCTTGCTCGCCAGTGTTGTAACGAACGCCTGCAAAGAAAGCATGGTGACGTGTGGGGAACGTGTGAATAACTGTAGAGGTTAATCAGGCAGACGCACAAATGGCATTTCACAAGTTATTGAGAGTTATATCTGAGGCTAGGTTTTGTTGTCAAAAATACGACCCTCCTCAGCATCTCCTCTCTTCCCTGTTGTTATCTTTACTCACATAAAGGTGGCGCAGTAGAGGCGTGAGGCCAGAGAGTTGCAAGAAATTGCCCATTGTATAAGCGCTACAGTGCACCTTTATTTTTTTTCTTCAAGAACATGGTTTGAATTCCCGTGTCACCAGGGGAGGTTTTAGTCAAGATTGCAGAGATTTTGTTGGGGAGGTTGCTTGAGCTGATATTAACGGTGTCTGCGACTGGTCGCTTTGGAGCGCTTTCGAGTGCTCTGACACGAGTCTTCGTATTCGGCTGTTCGGTACCAGGCACTCTTTTTCTATTCGGCTGGTTCTTTCGGAGCGCCGGGCTCCAGAGCAGAGCGCTCTTACACGCTCCAAAAAAGTCAGAGCGACCGGACGCTCTGGGTCATGTGAGTATACTTATCAATCTCGCGTCGCCGGCAAGCCGGTGCTGCGCGATGTGGCAGGCGCCGGCCACAGTGTGTGACATGTATCAGTGTGTTGATGTTCTGGTGAAGTTCCGCACTAACTTCAATCCAACGAAATTGATCAGTATGTCGAGCCTCGGAACGTTTCGCCACGGTGCGTGGCAGCAGCAGTAACGTCAATGAGCGCACCAGTGGCGTTTGCAAGTACACAAAAGGCTTAGCAAGAAGCGGCTAGTACACTGTATTCACGCTTGCATTTTGGACGATTCATCTTTGCGGCTACGTTGGTGCTGTGCAAATGCGATATGTTGGTATTAGTGCATGCAGCGCAAAAACCTGTGTGTGCACAGCGAAAGTGGAATGCTTTCGTGACTGATAGTGGATGTCAGCTGGCAAACATTTTTGGTGGTGACCACACTGATCAAGCTTGAATGTCGCGTTGCGGTACCAACCAGACCCCTCGTTGTGATGGAATATGGATGTACTTCGATGAAAATGTATGATGAATAAATAAAATGCGCTGCACGTTGCTATCTGTAGTGTTTGTAATCGGCATCTAGCCGAATGTTAGCACTCTGTTGGCCACTAAGAGAGAATAAAAACATGGCAGCTCAACTAACGGGACCGCTTTATCAGTATCGCCCAATCTAATCAATCGGGCCCTATCACAGTTTCCGGGAACACTAAGATGGTGTCAGAAGTGCTCTTTTATCTCATGTGAGTACCACTACATCAAGAGTCAGTCCGCCCAATCACCCATCAGCAACAAGCGGCTACCGGCAATCGTAGCCATGGCACATGTGCTCCCTGCCTTCCAGAGTTTTGACCTTCGCGCTACCGACGACAACAATATTGGTCACGAATGGACGAAGTAGATAGAAAGGTTCGAAAACTTTCTTTTAGCTTGTGATATCTCGGCAGATGCACGCAAGAACGCGCTCCTCCTGCACTACGTCGGTGAAGAAGTCTACGACATATATCGCTCGCTCCCCGACAGTGCTGCGCAAGGTGCAACAGCTACAAGCACGACCCAAACCACGCCGAGTACGTCGACGCCGGAATACGATGCCGCTCGAGCGAAACTGAATGCATATTTTGCGCCGCGAGTGAACTCAAAATTTGCTATCTACAAATTTCATCAAGCTCAGCAAAACGTTGGTGAGTCACTGGACGCCTTCTACGCGCGCCTCCGGCAGCTTTCTCGCCACTGTAACTTCGAAAACCTCAACTCTGAAGTCAAGAAGCAAATCATTCTCGCCACAACATCGTCTCGCCTCCGAAAGTATGCCATGCTTCATTCCCTCACGTTACCGGACTTACTTAAGCAAGGAAGAATGCTCGAGGATGTCGAACGGGATGTGTCCGAAATCGAAAAGCACGTCGATAACAATGCGGCGGTGTTCACAGTGCACAAGGAAGGACAACACCATGGCCAACACCAAAGAAATGAACGACAGATGCCACAGCAGGCCTACACACTGCAACGACCTCGTGTCTCGTCAGCAGATTGTCGCAACTGTGGCGGCAAGTGGCCTCACCAAGGCGGTCGGTCCAGTTGTGCTGCATGGGGCAAGACTTGCAAGGCATGTAACAAGGTTGGTCATTTTGCACGGTTCTGTCGCTCAACCAGGAGAACAGTACATGCAGTGGACTATGACAATGACTCAAACACGCAGTTAGCCTGCAGTAAGAAGAGTTCAAGTACTAGAGAGTCTGCAGCCACCTGTGAGTACGTTTTTGTTGCCATGGCTTCCCCTCAAGCAAGTTCATCTCCAAAGGCTATTGTCACTGTCAACAATGTGCCAGTCACTTTCATAATCGACACAGGTGCTAGAATGTCATCTGTTGGTGAAAATGACCTCAAGAGCTGTCGCCTAAATGTGAATCTCCAAGAAACATCCATCAGAGTGTTCCCATACAAATCAACGTCTCCAGTTCAACTTTTGGGCAAAGTCTCTGTTACAATGCGATACAAAGATAAGTGCATCGAAGACGACATTTTTGTCATTCCAGGAAACTGTGCACCACTCCTAAGCTTCACAGTAGCAACCAACCTGGGGCTTGTCCACATCACGTACCAAGTTTCTGACAATCCAGGTGACAAGTCAATCGTGGAAGCATTCCCCAAATTGTTTAGTGGAGTTGGAAAACTCAAAAACCAGCACATCCACCTTTTTGTGAACGACACAGTCCCACCTGTTGCACAACCACACAGGCGTATTCCATTTGCCTTACGTGACGCCACAGAAAAAGAACTCAAACGCCTCCTGTCAGAAGACATCATAGAGCCAGCCATCGGACCTACACCGTGGGTGTCCCCTGTGGTTATTGTGCCGAAACCACATCAGCCTGATGAAATTCGAATCTGCATTGACATGCGTGTTGTGAACAGTGCCATTCAACGTGAACAACATTTGTGTCCAACAGTGGATGATATCATGTTGCCTTGAATGGAGCAACAGTATTCTCGAACCTTGACCTGAAGAATGGATATCATCAGTTGGAACTCGACACTTCTTCAAGGCAGCTGACAACTTTCTCAACACATGTTGGCTTGTTTCGCTACAAACGTCTCAACTTTGGCATCAGCATTACGCCTGAAATCTTTCAAAACACCATCCACCAAGTGCTCAATGGCATCCCCAATGTCCTGAATGTTAGTAACGACATCCTTGTTTTTGGACAAACAAAACCAGAGCATGACGCCTCACTGAAAGCAGTTCTGCAGCGACTCCAAGAAGCTGGACTGACACTCAACGAGAAAAAGTGTCACTTTCATCAACGAGAACTGAACTTCTTTTGATTTATTTTCTCAGCTGACGGCGTTCGTCCTGATCCCAAGAAGATAGCAGCCTTCCTACAAATCAAAACACCAGAGTCACCGCACGAAATGAAGAGCCTGCTCCATTTCGGCAGATTCCTGAGAAACCATTCAGGCAGATTCCTGAGAAACCTAGCTGATCTCACACAGCCATTACGTGAACTGCATTGAAGAAAGTTGCATGGGAGTGGACAGAACGACAGCAGAATGCTTTTGAGAGCTTAAAGCAAGCCATGTCTGATGCATCCACCCTTGCTTACTTTGACCCATCCAAGCCGACAGAACTGGTAGTAGATGCAAGTCCACATGGACTGGGTGCTATCCTCACACAACGTGTCGGTGAACACATTGCAATAATAGCCTATGCAAGTAGAGCGCTCACACCTGTTGAAAGCCGCTACTCCCAAATAGAACGTGAAATGCTCGCAGCTGTATGGGCAATGGAACACTTTCGCCTTTATCTTTGTGGAATTCACTTTCTTTTGCTGACTGATCACAAGCCTTTAGTGAGCATACTGGGAAACCCAAGATCATCACCATCTGCCCGCATTGAGCGCCTCGCTCTACACATTCAACAGTACAAGTTTGATGTACAGCACACCGCAGGAAGTAGCAACCCTTCCGATTACCTTTCCAGGCACCCAATTCCTGAGATGAAAATACATGCCCGCATCGACAAAGTACCCAACGAGTATGTTAACTTCATCCAGTGCCAATGCATCCCAATTGCCTTCCCAGTTCAAGAAGTGGCTGAAGCAACTAAAGCAGACCAGCAGCTACAATTACTTGTCAGTGCTATCCAGCACCTGACACCTAGCAGCTGGGTCGCAGTTGAACTGAAGCCATTTGCATCCATAAAGAATGAACTAACAACACCTGAGGGCATCGTCCTTCGAGGAACGCGCCTAGTTCTTCCCACTAGCCTGCAGAAGCAAGCAGTACTGCTCACCCACAAAGGTCATCAAGGGATCATCAAAACAAAAGAGATGCTGAGAGAAAAAGTTTGGTTTCCAGGCATGGGTAAACTAGTGCACACTTTGATTAAAAGCTGCCTACCATGTCAAGCAGTCGTTCCCCAAGCAAAGCAAGAACCACTTGCCATCACTGAACCACCCAATGGTCCATGGGAGGAAGTTTCGGTTGACTTTTGTGGTCCGTTCCCAGATGGAAAGTACGCTATGGTGGTAATAGATGACTTCTCGTGATACCCAGTAGTACAAGCCACACATTCCACAAGTGCGAACAATGTGCTCCCCCTTGCTGCGACGAGTGTTTTGCCAGTTCGGAATCCCTGCACAAGTAAAAACTGACAATGGACCACCATTCCAAGGCAGAGAGTTTGCTGCACTCTCGAAAGAGTTAGGATTTCGACACCATCGGATCACACCTTTGTGGCCTCAAGCTAATGGTGAAGCAGAACGGTTCATGAGAACATTGAAAAAGCATGCTCACACAAGTCAGCTTGAGAACACAGATTGGAAAGTAGAGCTTGACTCTTTCCTGATTTCATATAGATCTTCCAAACACCTTACAACAGGAAGATCACCATATGAACTGCTGTTTGGCAGACCAATGAGGAATCTTCTGCCGTGCTACACTGAAGCTCCTTCACACAATGAAGACTTAACAAGGTTGAAAACAACCGTGCTCGAGAAAAAGGCACACAACAAACATCATGCTGACGCACGAAGACATACTCAACCACATCGCTTCTGTATCGGCCAACGAGTCTTGTACAAGCAAGAGAGACGCGACAAGTTCACTCCACACTATGATCCAGACCCTTATACCATTGTAAGCATTCGTGGATCACAAATCAAGGCATCGAGAGAAAACAGAGTAATAACGCGCAACTCAAGTTTTTTCAAAGATGTCTCTGGCCTCAAACAAGCATCAGCCACAACACCACTCCACTGCGATGACATCACATATCCACCACCTGTAGTGAACCAGCCTGCACCTCCTATATTGCACCCGCCTACACCACCCGCATTGCACCAGAGTTCTCCAACACGGCGCTATCCACAGAGAAACAGAAGACCTTCACGTCATCTCTCTGACTTTGAGACCTGACTTTGTGACTGTTTGCCAGTGAGAGACCTCTCTACAGTGAACTGTGACAGTGTGTACACATCCATTTAACTTTCCCCAAGAAGGGTAGTGTAGTGTTTGTAATCGGCATCTAGCCGAATGTTAGCACTCTGTTGGCCACTAAGAGAGAATAAAAACATGGCGGCTCAACTAACGGACCGCTTTATCAGTATCGCCCAATCTAATCAATCGGGCCCTATCACAGTCTCCGGGAACACTAAGCTATCGACTGGTACGAGCCAAAAGGCTCTCAGGGTCATCTACTCCATTCACGTGACCGCTCTGAAAACAACTGGCCTATTCGGCTGTGCGGTGCCTCCTGCGACTCAGATTCAGAGATTGCTACCGATCTGCGTGCTCTCGGTCAGGAAATCTAGGCGACCAGACGAAGACACCAGAAATAAAGGCACCCGGGAAACACTTGAGGTGTACATGTGGCGCAGAACTTAACCACAGTGTGTTAACTCGTACTGACGGCAGGAGTGACAACCAAGTTTTAATTGCTTTTATGTTTGATAACTTGCTCGCATGCTTGTGTTCTCCTGTAAATACCATGTATGTAGCATCTGTTTCTCTGCCCTCTCTCCTCCTACCGCCTCATTTTCATTGCATTAATTCCGCCCACCAGCCGCAGTTTGGTTTGGTTATTGGGGTTTAACGTCCCAAAGCAACTCGGGCTATGAGGGACACCGTAGTGAAGGGCTCCGGAAATTTCGACCACATCGGGTTCTTTAACATGCACTGACATCGCACATCGCGGCCACCTGCTGCAATTGCTCAGTGGTTACACAGCACCAGACGCCCCGACAATGTTTGGATGGTGTAATGTAATTTCATATGAAAAAACGTTAGCGAGCCGTACAATGTAAATGCATGTTAAAGCACCCCACCCAGCGCTCGAAAGTATTCGAGAGCGCTGCACTACGGCGTATTTCACAGTCCTTGCAACCATCTAGCAAGTTAAAACACCACGCGCCGTGCTATTCGTTTTGGCCCAATGCCACTCAGGTGCCCGGCTTGAATGCGGCAATTTCCGCGGCCGATACCTTTCTTTTTCTTTCTTCAAATAAACCAACTATTGACCTTATAAAACCCATGCGCACGCTCACTTAGGTTTGCTGGTGGCCAATTTATCTGCACTGGAAGCATTGCAAAACTACAGAATGGTGCACTAACCATAAAGCGAACCCTGCGGCCGATTAGAGCTAAGAACTCCCACTAAATGCTGGCAGCTGTTGTGTTTTGTTGAGGACAGATATGGTGCACCTGGTGATAGTACATTATGCTCCCGACTGCCACGCACGTGGTTCTGTACCAGAGTAGATATGGGGGCAGAGCATATGTACCTAGACTACATTTTGCGAACTACATAACGAATGCCGAGCGTAAAATGACGTCCGACTAGCCATAAATCAGTTGCTATCGGTACTCACCCAAAATGGCAGAGAGAAGCAGGCGCAGTCTAGGCCAGATCGCCGAAAAACATGTTGCGAGAGCTGCACTCCAGCAAACGCTAATACTGAGCTCAGCGGAAGCAAGCGTGAAATTGTGGGGCTATTTTTTCGCCTAAACAGCCTATATATGCTTACAGTTGGTGACGAAAAAACAGCCTTTTCATCTTGGGAGATAAGATTTCCTTCATGCTTTAGGCAACACTTGGCTGCCGTCATTAACAAGCGCGCCTTGGTAATGCCGTCTGCTGTGGCTGCCGCTTGAAAAATGAGGTCCCAGGATTGCAACACAGAAATTTGGAAAAATTTTCGCAGCCGTTTTTTCGTCAAGACTGCGGCACCAAACGAAACCTGGTCACAAGAATGGCTCATAAACTAGGTTCACCTTCTGATTTGAAACACTACAAAACTGCACTGTTAGAAAATTGTGTAAAGCTACGGGAAAAGCTGAACGAATCTCGCCCCGCATGCCAGTTCTTGTTTCGAAACGGGAACTGCTACGCAACTTAGAAGTGCGCAACTGAAGTGCAAAAGCCTTGGTATCTGCATGCAGAGCAACTGCACGCTTATTAGAAGCGTCACACACATGCAGGCTGTTGTTGTTGTGACTGAGAGAAGGATGAAAAGGAAATTGCACGGGCCTGCTACTGGCTCGAGCCAAGCCACCACCGCTGCCACGTGCAGACAGAGGTAGAGTGTACTAGAAAGGTCTTTCTAGTACACTCTAACAGAGGAGAGCCAAAAGATCAGAGGAAGGAGAGAGAGGAAAGGAAAGACGCGCGTCGCAGCAACAAGTCCGCCGGAGCGGACGCTTCTCAAAAAACAGATAAGCGGCCGAAGCCGCGCTCGCCGAAGCGAGAACTTTCTATAAAGGGACCTAGCGAGAACAGATACACGCCATCTCTCCCGTTCAGGCTGTTCGCAAACGGAAATGGCGTTGTCTTGCGGAGTAATACTACCCCTGGAGCCGATGTACGCAGCGCGGAGCGCCACATACGAAGTAGTAGGGCGCGAAAAGCACATTGTCTGGAGGCGACTCTACAAATACAAGCGCTGCAACTGTGTAGCAAGCAACGCAGCATCTCTTGGCCGAATGATGGAGGTGCCGCTTGTTTTCGAGGTATGTATACATTCATTTCTTATCAGTGGTGTCATTATCGAGACGGCACTTTCAGTTTTCGCGGGAAACTCAATCTACGCATTGGCTGCGGCGAAAAGAAAACTATAAGCAACCCGGCGAATCAGCTATTGTGGCGTGAAGTGAAAAGAAAAAACGTGCGCCAAAACGGTCCTCGCGTCGGCGTATCCAGGCTATAATCGTACTGGTCAAGCTGGCTTAATGAACAATTTCTCAATTGATTCCAGTTGGTTTCCAGTTGGCTGCAACTGGAACTCAGCTGGGAGCCAACTGGAATCAACTGAGAAATTGTTCCGAGATCGGTAACATGGGCAGCACGGAATACCAAGGCTCTTTACCGTACAAGCGAGGCACGGGCGCACGCGGTTTCGATTCCCGGCATTTTACTGATAAGGTGATGGGCAGGTGGTAGACATATAGTGTCATCATGGTTTTTTTTTTTCTGTGTGCCTGGGAGGTAATCTGCTCCCTATCCAGCCTTCGACAGATGAGGCAGCTATACTGCTGTATTTACGCATTTTTGTTCGTCCGCTTAATTTCGTGGATCCATCCACTAGTGAAACCAATTGACAATCTCAGCGAATTGAACATATGAACATGTCATTAAGTGCATCAAATAGCTGAAGCGAATTCATTATTTAAGTAATTAATAAATGCATTAAGAGAAGCCCGAGCTCGTCTCCGAGCACATTGAAAGGAGTGCAAATATTCTGCCAGTAGCAACGAACTTATTCACTGAGACTATTTTTCATGCTTAAGCGTTATTTTTATTGTACCTGATACCATTTGTGCATTTTTCTTGCATAGTCGTTGGTTGCTGCTGTTGCGACTATTTCTAAACTTTAACCTTGTGATACCGTGGCTTGTATTGTTTTGTTTCTTCCCCTAGTATTTTCATTGTACATTGCATATTTTTTCATAGCAAGGTGTAATGTGTATTTCCTTTGCCTCTTAATCCTGTTAAATATGATGCTGCAATATTTTAATCTACATGTGTTCATGATTACTGGAAAAACTTGTTCAGCATTGTTCTTATGTATCACTTTGTGACCGCTCACCCCCCTCTCATTGCCTCTGCATGAGCCCCAAAAGAACTTGAAATAAATAAATAAATAAATAAATAAATTTAAATAGCTAATGCAGATTTGAACCAAATAGTTTAATTGGGCTCTATCCCATAATAATTAAAATTAATGGATAAGGGTTGCCACTTTTGTGTTGCTAATTTATTGTCACCTCAGAATTTCCAAGTGCTCAATTGTTTTGTGTTTGGCCCGCTACATTCTCAATTTTCCATGACAGCCTCTACCACTGTTCTCGCCAGCAGCAGAAAAATTTAATGAGTACACATTTGAATTGTGTGTCCTAGACCCAAGTCCTCATTTCGGTAGATCTGCTAAGCATGTTCAAAACAAATGGTCATCAGTTTATTTTAGCATGTAGCAGAGCCCCCAAAAATGTACCAAAAAGCACGCACGCACGCACGTACACACACGCACACACATATATTTTCCCGCTATATATTAAGGGAGATTGCTTTTGATGGTTCAGTAAAGTGTCAGAAATTTTTTTAATGCAATCGAAGCAGGTCGAGTGCAAACATTGGTACATTTGACATGAAATGACCCATATTTCAAGCAAATTGAGCATGTGGACTGTTTGGCAGAGTTCAAATCCTGAGCCATCTGCAGGCAGGCAGTGGGCAGGCTAGTTCCGGTATGGTTGCTAGCTATATTTTAAATAATGCATAAGATGCTCTCCTATTGAGGTTTTTTTTTGATTTTGGAAAGGCAATGCTTTGTTCTTGCTATATAGCCATTTGGTTCATGAATTTTAAATATTCCTTAGAATTAGCATGCACAGATGAGTGTTTTTTTTTGTCAGATGCGGTACAAGTGCATGGTTTGCGATAAAAGATTTCATTCTTAAGAGGCCTTCTTCAAGCACACTTTGCTGCATGAGGGAGTGAGAGGGCGTGTATCTTGTGGCATTCACCAGTGTGCAGCAACCTTTCAAAGCTTTGTGGCTTTACAAAGCCGTGTTGTCTGAGTCCATGCGCAGAGCTTGGTTCCTCTGTGGTTCTCTGCAATCACAGTGCCTTATTGGAATACACCCGGGACCACTTGAGGCGTGAAGATGCAGTATGCTGCCCTTATTATGGCTGCTCCAGTCGGCTCACTACACCTGGCTCATTCAAAAATCATCTCTGTTTGTATCACGCCAAGAAAAAGCATGCGACAGATCCTGCTGCTGAACTTAAGGAAAGTAATACACAGCGCAAAAAACAAGGACAGCAGAGAAGACGCAAACAACAGGACTGGCGTTGTTTGTGTCTTCTCCGCTGACCCTGTTTTTTGCGCTGTATATCACCTTCCCTTAAGATGAGCCACCGACTAGCCCATACCAAAATTTTGATCTGCTGCTGAAGATTATAGTGATTTGGGTGCTGTAAACAGTCAACAAGAGGACATGCATGCACCAGCCCTGTGCAGCCATTAGAAGGCCATAACATCCATAGCTCATGCCTAGAAGAAATTGAGAACAGTGATAATGAAGATGAGGCATTTGATAATGAACCTAGCTTTCTCAAAAGTTTTGCACTATTTTTGCTGAAGCTTGAGGCGAAACATCCGGTTCCCAATGCAGTGGCACAAGAAATTGTCCAAGACCTACGGAGACTTAATGATATGTCTCAACAACAACTACAGAAGGCATTGATTGTAAACGTGCAGTCTGCAAGAAATGGTGAGGAGCAACAACTAATAATTTCTCGGACCTTCCAGAAGGACCTCTTCCAGTCTGCTCTCTCAAATACAGGCATGTTGCAATCAATTCATTGCAGGTCAAAATTCTGCTGTGAAAAGTTGCCCCATGTAGTGCCAGTTCCACTGAAATTGTGCATGAATGTCGCCAATGAGGAGGGGCACTATCATTATGTGCCAGTTACACAAACATTTCATTCACTCATTGCTAATGTGGAGGTAGCCAGTTGTCTCACATCTATTCCACAGCCTTGTGAAGATGGCGTGTATGTAGACTTCACTGATGGTGAAGTTTTTGCTAAGAAATAGTCCTTTAGTGGCAAAAAGCTTTCCCTCATTCTATACCAGGATGGTTTTGTGGTGACAAATCCTTTTGGACCTAGTCGTGGAACACACAAGATGTTCATTGTGTACTGGAGCTTGGGGAACCTTAAGTTATGTGAGATCAGAGGTAGATCAGCAGCACCTTGTTCTCCTTTGCCACAGGAAAGATATCAAGCATTTTAGGAGTGAGGCAGTATTTCGGAGGCTCACTTATGATTTGAAGACATTGGAAACTGACGGCATTTCAATTAATGGTTGCCACTATGATGTTGGCTTATCTTTTGTTGCGTGTGACAGCCTTGGTAGTCCTTTCATTGCAGGTTTTCTAACGGATTTCTCAAGAGGTGAAAACATCTGTCGTTGTTGTGACATCACATTTGATGAATTTCAAACAGGTAATTTAGAAGGAAACATGCAAACAGTTGAGTCTTATAACTTCGCTGTGCAGAAGGTTGAAGAAGACCCAACCTTGCAGCACTACAAAGGTGTCAAAAAGAACTCACCCTTGAATGCACTGGCAAACTTTCATGTCTGTATGCCAGGGCTGCCACCATGCCTTGGTCATGACCTTTTGGAAGGTATTGTGAACTATGACATGGCTCTTATGATCAGTAATTTTGTTAAGAAACTGAAATGGTTTTCATACAGCCATTTAAACATGATGATCCAGTCAAAGTTCAAGTACTCTTCTCTTGACATCAAAAGCAAGCCCTTTTGTGTGCCTCCTAGTGGAATATCTCTAAGTAGAAATGCAACGCAGAACTACACTCTTCTTCTTCTCTTGCCAGTGATTGTGGGAGACAAAGTGCTTGATGCTATGAATGACGTGTGGCAGCTTCTTTTAGCTCTTCAAGAAATTGTCGAGTTTATCATGGCACCAACCATTTCTGCTAGCCAGGTGTCTATGCTTCCTCTCCTTATTGTGCACTACATAGAAGAGAGAAGCTGTGTCCAGATGTACCGCTCCGGCTGAAGCATGACTACCTTGTCCATTATCCGTATCTAATTACACAGTTTGGTCCTCTCATCAAGGCATAGACACTAAGATTTGAGAGCAAGCACCGGTTCTTTAAAAGGTGCGCAAGGTCTGCTGGAAACTACATTAACCTTACAAAGTCACTGGCTGAAAAGCACCAGCTTCTCCAAACATATCTGCTCAGTGCCGACCTCTGTGACCCACCTTTGTACTACAAAGAGTTGATCCCGCTTTGTGATCTAAAGGGCATAGACCAGCCTCAGCGCAAAGCTCTTCAAAGATTTCACCAAGACATTTTGGGTCTTAATTGTGCCCCAATGGTCGCAGTCCAAGGCACGAGCTATAACCTTGGAAACTACATTCTCCTGGGTAAAGAAGCCTTTGAGCTTGGTGAGATCAAAATGAATGTTGCTGGAACAGATGCCACACCTTGTTTCCTTGCTGAAAAAGTCGACTCTGCATTTCTTCCAAACTATCGAGTCTACAAGCTTTCCGACAGGAAATCGAATCACTTCTCATTTGTGCCTCCAAGTGAGCTTCTTGATATACAAGCCAACAGCCTATACCGTGTCCTTGACTCTCTGGTGATCCGTTTGCTCTCCTCTGTTATCTGGTCTGATTCCTCAAGGTATGTGTGACAGGTAACTTCTGATGATCGGGCTGCTTTTATACAGAGGAGAGGCTCGCAGCACATGCATCTCTCAGCAGTTCAGAACCACTGAAAAGAGGCTTTAGAACAGGAAGTCATCATTCCAAAATGAAGAAGGTGCAAAAGATACAATATGCTTGTTTGTAATAAGTGGGCAGTCACTCATCAGCAATTATGAGTAATTTCTCTCCATCCATGTGCAAAATCCTCCCATAGTGATGTCCGACATGAAAGTGAACCTATCTAGTTGCTATACACAGCCGCAAGTTATACATCCTCATCTCTTGAAACAATTAATACCGTAATGCAGTCCATAACATATCAGAACTAACAAAGGCAAAAGTGATTTGATGCCATTTTCGTTTGATTTGGATCTCCAGTACAATTTGCAGCAATTCCTGACCTGGGAAAGAAATAGCTCTATCCACATGATGAAGAGGATCACATTGGTGCTGAAATGCTTGATAACACCTTCTTTTGGGCAGACTTGAAAGTGCTTTTTGATGCTTTATGTTCACAAGGTGGTAGGGGTTTATTTTTAAAAATAAAAAATAAAAAAGGTGAAGCAAAAGAGTGTTGCCAGCCGCGGCAATTGCTATCTATAATATTTTAAGCACCCGAGCTGCAGCCGGCGGAAATGAAAGGGAAAGGGAGAGGATAGTGAGGAGAGTATAGAGGGGAGCGATAGAAATAAAGGACAGGGGAGAGCTTACACTCTGCATATTGTGCTGTAGTTGAGGGCGCAGTCCTCTATTTCCTGTTCAGCATTGTTTCCCAAATATTTCCTTTCTAAGTGCGCCTTGTCAAAATTGATGAAAGTTAACCGTCTTTTTCTCTTCCTTCAAGAGACATACTCTCTCTCTGACATGCAGTTCTTTTTTGTGCAGCGAACTCAGTTTACTTCCGTCTGCTCCTGTACATGTATGTTCCTTGTGACAAATTTGACGATTACTGAAAATTACTACCTCGTTTCCAAGACTGGAGTCTGCAACCATTGGAGGGGGCGACAGAAAGTTAAGTGGGTAAATTAGGTTAGAAAATTTGCGGGGACAAAGTTGTCGCAATTCGCACAGGGTCTATTTAATTGGAGAGATATAGGAGAGGCCTTTGCACTGCAGTGGTAGCAGTCGGGATGGTGATGATATGCTTTACCCTTCAACAGAAGTGTGCCGACTCTGACATACAGAAGTGGCTGGAATATGCTACGCAAAAGACTGCTTTGTTTAGGTGGTCCACTGGCAGCTTCTGTGATAGCAGTGTCTGTACATTTTTGGTGGTGTAATTCTTCCGATGCACAAAGCACACACCACCATGTTTAAGACATTTATGGTTCTGCAGATATAACATCATATTGTTCTTTTGTTTGGCAGATGTTAGTTGAAGTCTGGAGCCAAGATCTGGAACCAAGCTGAGCATGCGTGAAGCTGCGACGAGTTGGATGGCTTGTGTCAGAAGTCGGGAGTCCGCTGTGGTTTTCAGTGCATGCAACCATGGCTTTCATTCTTTCGCTAGTTTTTTTGTGCCATTCACGTACGGCTGGCAACTGTTGTTGTATCAAAGAAATAAGAAATATGAACGCAAGCAATGCTTGGTGAACCCTGCCGTTTCAGGGAAGGCCAGGAAAATAGTAGGCAGGACTTAATTAAGCCTGCATTCTAACAAGACAGCTGGTAAAGGATATTTATTTTCATATTCTAAACATCCTTCAGCCCTCCTCCAGAGATGAGTTGTAATTGAATGGGGTGTAGTTGCGAAGTAACCCCCTTGAAAGATGCTAGTCTCTTTCTATTCGCCAAAACCACGAAGAGTTGTGCTAAAGGACGACATGCACACACGTGCACTCAACCTGTCTGCGTACTGTGTATCGTCCTTTTGGGCTTTTCTTCATGGCTCTACAGAAGTCTTAAAGGCTAGCATTTATGTGACTATGGCTCAGTTAATAACTTTCTTCAGCTATTTCAATCATTTGGCTGAGTAATAAAATCAGAGCTTGACTGCATTGGCTAGTCATGTGTAAGATCCCTAGTTTTTCACAAAAGAACGATGATTTCAGCATTTTTGTGGAATGGTGTGCTAGCAGCCACATTATCTTTTTTTGGATGATAATGTGTCTGTAGAGATCAGTACAATGACAGAACGATAGGAATGTGATTGTTTTTCATCTGAAATTTCAGGAAGGGTACAACCTAGTAATGAACAAAGTTCTACTGATGCCTTGATATGTTTGCTACTCTTCTGCTCGTGCACACGCTGTATGAGAAATTCACAGTACAGGCACCTGCCAAAAGCAGTACTACCATATATGGATGAATGTAGAATGAGCTTTTTCTTTTTAAATCGTACGCTTCAGAAAGCCTCTCGCGTTATATTGGAGCCAGATATGACTACAGCGCAATTTTTTTTTTTCTCAGTTTGATACACCCACAGCGAGTTCACACGACAGGCTCATGAGCTGCGAGAGAAAGCCAACTTTTTGATGACCAGAAACGCGGAAAGAAAACCATACAGGCTATTGAGAAAGAAGCGAAGGGACTGAAAGAGCCTTGATTAGTAGGGAAGAGAAAAAATGCTGAATAAGCACAGCACTGTGCTGTACGGGCCACGAAGCATTAAGACAGGAAGCGATGGCATGCGAGCCACTGCTGTGTGTAAGGCCGTGTATGTGAACGTGTGGGAGCCTTCCTCCAAAATATTGCAGATTCTTCATTTGAAAGTCACAGAATACAAATTTTTTCCCGAAATTAGAAGCTAAGGCATATGGCAGTAACTGCGCTGTGGCTTATGCAAAAGGCATATCTCTTGGGACAGAAATTGGTTGTGTAAAGAATTTCAAATCAGAATGCACTGAGTAACTGCAGTGTCTGGAACAAGTTACTGTTGCCTGCCTAATACTGAGTCACTTGCTTTCTTGGCATCACAGCGTGCCTTACTGTGCGCTTTTATTGCTTTGTTTTGCTTGAAAAGCTAGTATAACCATGTAAATGGTGTTCATATGAACCGTTATTTCCACAGAAGTGGCGCTAAGAGCATATTGGACTGCTGGGAATCCAACTCAACCTAACGGCAGTACTAACAGAGGCAGTTCTGCATTTAGACTAGCCTTAAAATTCTGCGGCTGTAAGCGGGATGATCTAGCCTCTAAATGTGTCTTTTTCTTTCCAGGCAATTGGTTGGCATGAACCCAGAGGAAGGGAGCCGGCAGTTGTCCCGGAGAATAACCTGAGTCCACCCAAAAGTGCACAGTGCCCTTCGGCAGCTTGACAAGTTAAAAAAAAAAGTGGCAAGATTGCATGGCTCAGATTTAGTGTGCTTATGAACTCTGATATCATCATCATCATCATCAGCCTGACTACACCCACTGCAGGGCAAAGGCCTCTCCCATGTCTCTCCAATTAACTCTGTCCTTTGTCAGTTGCCGCCACTGTATCCCCGCAAACGTCTTAATCTCATCCGCCCACCTAACTTTCTGCCGTCCCCTGCTACATTTGCCTTCTCTTGGAATCCACTCCGTTACTCTTAAGGACCAGCGGTTATCTTTTCTTCGCATTACATGCCCTGCCCAAGCCGATTTCTTCCTCTTGATTTCAACTAGGATATCATTAACCCGCGTTTGTTCCCTCACCCACTCCGCCCTCTTCCGATCTTTTAACGTTACACCTATCATTTTCCTTTCCATAGCTCGCTGCGTTGTTCTTAACTTAAGCTGAACCCTCTTTGTTAGCTTCCACGTTTCTGCCCCATAGGTGAGTACTGGTAGGATACAGCTGTTGTATACTTTTATCTTCAGGGATATTGGTGAGCTACCATTCATGATCTGAGAGAACCTGCCATATGCACTCCACCCCATTCTTATTCTTCTAGTTATTTCCCTCTCATGATCCGGATCTGCGGTCACTACCTGCCCTAAGAAGACATAATCTCTTACTACTTCCAGCACCTCGCTACCAATTGCGAACTGCTGTTCTCTCGCTAGGCTATTGAACATTACTTTGGTTTTCTGCATGTTAATTCTTAGCCCCACCGTTCTACTCTGCCTGTCTAACTGATTGATCATGCTTTGCAGTTCTTGTCCTCAGTGGCTTAGCAAGGCAATGTCATCAGCGAATCGCAAATTACTCAGGTATTCTCCATTAACTCTTATCCCCAACTGTTCCCATTCCAGTCCCCGGAATACCTCCTGTAAACAGGCAGTGAAGAGCATTGGCGAGATCGTGTCCCCCTGCCTGACACCTTTCCTTATTGGAATTTTATTGCTGACTTTATGGAGAACTATAGTAGCTGTGCAATCGTTATAAATATCTTCCAATATTTTCACATAGCACTCTTCCACACCCTGATTCCGCAATGCCTGCATGACAGCTGAGGTTTCCACTTTGTCAAATGCTTTCTCGTAATCAATGAAGGCCATATATAGGGGTAGGCTATATTCTGCGCATTTCTCTATCACCTGATTGATAGTGTGAATGTGGTCTATTGTCGAGTATCCTTTACGAAAGCCTGCCTGATCATTTGGTTGACTAAAGTCCAAGGTTTTCCCGACTCTATTAGCAATTACCTTAGTAAATACCTTGTAGGCAACGAACAATAAGCTGATCGGTCTGTAATTCTTCAAGTCATTGATGTCTCCTTTCTTATGAATTAAGATAATGTTAGCGTTCTTCCGATCTTCTGGTACTCTCGAGGTCACAAGGCATTGCGTACACAGGGTGGCTAGTTTTTGTAGCACAATCTCTCCTCCGTCCTTCAATAAATCTGCTGTTACCTGATCCTCACCAGCTGCTTTCCCTCTCTGCATTGTTTCGAAGGCTTTCTTTACTTCCTGCTTCGTTACTGGCGGGATGTCCCATTGCTGTGCTCGACTGCCTCCCTCAGTAACTTGATGATTACATTCGCTACTGTATAGATTTGTGTAGAACTCTTCGGCTACTTCAACTATCTTATCCAAATTGCTGATGACATTGCCGTTTGTCTTTTAGCGTATACATCTGGTTTTACCTATGCCCAGTTTTCCTTAGAGCATGCTCGATTTTCTCCATGTTAAACTTTCT
This sequence comes from Amblyomma mixtum, assembly GCF_055824585.1. NCBI lineage: Eukaryota > Metazoa > Arthropoda > Arachnida > Ixodida > Ixodidae > Amblyomma > Amblyomma mixtum. The sequence continues at coordinate 21,110,502 of NC_143018.1, forward strand.
TATGTCGGCTACCTTGCGCTTATTTATTAACTTCGATAGCTCTGCTAGTTCTATCCTGTCTGTGGAGTTAGACGTCCTCATGCTTTGGCGTTTCTTAATCAGATCTTTAGTCTCCTGAGATAGCTTGCTGGTATCCTGTCGAACCGTCCTACCATCTACTTCTGCGGCGCACTCTAACGATAGCTGTGAGATTATCATTCATTGTTTCAACACTTCGGTCGTCTTCTTCAGTTCAAGCGGAAAATCTGTTCTGCAGCGACATTCTGAATTCCTCTACCTTCCCTCTTATTCCCTCTTAATGCTAACTCGTCAATAGCCTTTCGCTTCACCAGTTTCCTCTGTTCCCTCTTCAAATCTAAGCTAATACGAGATCTTACCATTCTGTGGTCGCTACAACGGACCTTACCGAGGACCTCCACATCCTCTACGATGCCAGGTTGAGCACACAGTATGAAGTCTATTTCATTTTTAGTCTCACCATTGGGGCTCTTCCACGTCCACTTCCTGTTTGTTCGTTTGCAGAAGAAGGTATTCATAATCCGTAAATTATTTCTATCTGCGAACTCTACTAATAATTGTCCCCTTCTGTTCCTAGAACATATGCCATAGTCACCTACCGCCTTTTCCCCAGCCTGCTTTTTACCTACTTTTGCATTAAAGTCGCCCATTAGTACAGTGTACTGTGATTTTACTTTGGTCAATTTGCCGATTCCACATCCTCATAGAAGCTTTCAACTATCTGGTCATCATGGCTTGATGTAGGCGCGTAGGCCTGCACCACCTTCAGCTTGCGCCTCTTATTAAGCCAAATTACGATAGCTGTCACTCTCTCGTTAATACTGTAAGACTCCTCGATGTTGCCAGCTATATCCTGATTTATGAGGAATCCCACACCTAGTTCTCGCCTATCTGCTAATCCACGATAGCACAATACATGCCCGCCCTTTAGTACTGTATACGCCTCATCTGTCCTCCTAACCTCACTAAGCCCTGTGACATCCCATTTAATACCGGCTAATTCCTCCAACAGCCCTGCTAAGCTAGCCTCACTTGATAAGTTTCTTGCGTTAAACGTTGCCAGGTTCAGTTTCCAATGGCGGCCTGTCCGGAGCCAGAGATTCTTAGCACCCTCCGCTGCGTCACAGACCTGACCGCTGCCTTGGTCAGTTGCTCCGCAGCCGCTGGGGACTGACGGCCGAGGGTTAATTGGTTTGTTCATAGAAGGTTGTGATCAAGTACTACACCAGGGTGGCCAAATCCTGTTCTGGTGAGGAAGTGCGTAGTCGGTTCTGGTCACCGAAATCAGGCCGCACTCCAAGCCTGGTTATGCAATTCAATCGACACGCGAGATTTTTTTTTTTAATCCGGTGGAGAATTGCGTGCACCAGGATTCGAACCCCGACCCTCTTGCACGAGAGGCGGATGCTCCACCTCTACGCCATCGCTGGACTGGGTTGGCGCCTTCACTCAAAGCTGACTTACCACTGCCTTCCAAACTGCACAAACTGGTGGTTAATTAATAAACTAGGTGACGTTAAAAATGATAATTGTTGCAGTCGTGCTAACAAAGAATACCTGACGGGCTTGACGCTAGTCGTTAACTATAGGTGTCAAATGCGAGGTCGTTTGCTCTATTATCCAAACATTGCAGTTCGGTGAATGAAAGAAGGGCACTCGGTTAGTAGAATAGGCAGTCGAGCTTCGTATTTAGGCATGTCTAAAAAAAAAATGCTATGGTAAGCACGAAAGCGACTCTGTGTGATATACAACTCCGCTCATTACAGTTCTGGCAGGCGTTTATCCGCGCAGACAGCCTCTGTAGGTCGTGCCACACGACACTGATTGATGTAGCTAATGTCAGTAATTCAGCAAACCCTGCGCTCACCTTTCCACCCTATATGAGTGCTCCGTGTGCAAGCAACGCTGAAATTCTGCTTACTCTGATATCGGAGCTTAGATATTGGATTATTGCGTAGCTGAGATTTAGTGTGTTCATGAACTCTGATATTGGATTACATATTGGATTTTGTAGCTTTTGCAGGTAACGGTTTTATTTATATCATTCAGTGTACATTCTCTGTATAGCTTGCTTTTGCTCTTTTTGTATTTTTGTGTTGCTAATTAAAACTTTCTCAAACTATTTCATTTCTATGCAGTATTTATTCCTAGATTGCATTTCTATCTGAATGTTTTTGAAGGAGATGCAAAAAATGTAATGCATATAGGCACATGTACACAAATTTTGTGGCTGCGCGACAGATCACTGTCGTGCTCCTATCGTGCCCCTCAACCACCCACGCAAAAGCCACTGCAGTTGATAGAACAGACGTTTATTAAAACGAGCAAACAAGGTGACATGAGAATCTTACGGCGCTCATAAAGGAAACAAGTATGTCAAAGAATACACAAATAACTTGGCACTGTTCTTGAGAACTAGACGTACGGGACAGCATGCGGATGTGCTCCGCGTCGAGCACCGCGATGTGCAAGCACTCGCTTAGAGCTGAATGAGATTGAAAAATTGGAGATGACACTTAACCTCTGCCTTAAGGGTATGATGCGATAGTGCAGTGGGTTAGGCTTTCCATTCTGAGCAATTTGATACCTTTCAGCGCATTTTTTTTCAATTGTTTCACTTATTGATGAATTACACTCAATTTTTTTTTAATTAGCACAAAAGCATTGGCTTTTCATTCTGACCATTTTGATAACTTTGAACCCCCTTTTTCCATTTTTTTGATTAATCGATTAATTATTTACAATGATTTCATTAACTTGTCATCGCCTATCACACATCAATCAATCATCAATAAGTAGAAATACACATTACCATGATGTGATTTTTTTACATGGCCCCGATTATAGGTCGCCGGTTCGAGTCCCTGCCGCAGCTAGGCTCTAACTCGTAAGTTTATGGTTTACGAAGCGCTGAATCTCATGACACCATCCGGAATATTCTGCGGCAAACGGTTGTGATGCAATTTTTTTTACGCAGCCCTCGATTATTTCCAATATGCGATGCCGACTACGCCGATGGCTTTTGCACTGAACGAGCTGTATTTGCTATCGTGTAAAATGTCATGAGTCCTGTGTCCATCTTCCAATAAGCTGACATTTTCGTTTTCAGGACACATGTGCACATAAGTGAGCCTAATCGAAAGGTTCCGTTGCTTTTATGGTGCTTGTTTCCAGTAATACAAATCACCTATTCTCACTAAAAAGCTACAGCAAGTATGTTGTCTGCTTGTCATTGAAACTCTTTCAAGTGCTCCGAATGACAGACATCAGAAACCTTCAGGTGTTTTGTGATGGCAATCCAACACTCCAAATTGAGCTTGTCTATTTGAGTGCCTTCTCCTGCATGACACTCTAATTTGCTAGATACAATCTGATTAATTAAGAGATAATTACTCCATATAAACTTCCTCGCTGCCTGAACAGCAGTTTGTGCTTCTGTTTCACTCATTCCTGAGGTTGACTTGACACACGAAATTAAGGATGCCTTTGACTCGAGAAGCTCGAATGCTTCGGCGCATGATTTTCCGACATCCTGCCTCAGCATAAAACTAGCAGCACGGTGGAGGGACGACACATTACGCTGGATAGCTAACCTGATGGCTGGAGTTATGCAGCCAACGTTCACTTCAGTGATGAAAAGATTCTGAAGTAGTGCTCGGGATATGACATCGAGGCTGTCAGGAGTCAGCCCACGTGGGCATGACAAGACCAGCTTATGAAGGTTTTCATTTGTCTTGATAATCGTTGCAAGTAGGTCTGCAGATTCGGTGCTCATCTCACCGCAAACTAGTGCAAGGTCTGTGACGGACTTGTTACAGTGAAGGCCCTGCGATGCCATTACAGCGAAGCCAGGTTTTCTGTACCCATCACTCAGCGCGAGAGATCTCAGAGAATCATTTTTCTCAAGCATTGAGCGCAGGGAGGCGACGTGCATTGAAGTGGCTTCCCACAGGTGGACTGATAACTCCTTAACGCAATAACTGGAAGCCAGTGCAGAGCACAGGGCGGAGAAAGAGTCGGAAGAGAATTCATAGGTGTGAAGATGCAGCTCAGTGGGACCCAGCAACGGATCCGACATGGCAGAGATGAGGCCCTGGGTGTCCATGTCTATCCAGCGAAGCTGCGCACGACCGTACCATTGGTTTCGGGCTAGCTCCGTGGACAATGCCTGCCTGCAAGACAAAGACAAATCAGCAAAAGAAAAAAAAACTGGTGAACTGGTAATGTGTACACGCAGGAACGACCAATCAACGGTAAGACATTTACAGTACAACAGGATTGTCCGGATAATAGGCTGCAAAACATTGTAAACCACTTAAAGAAGGGACCACTTAAGAAGTGTACAACACAGAAAACCGATGGTTATGCACAATCACGGCACAAATAAAACAAGGGCGAGAGTTCGAGTGTCCAACTGCACTTTCAATCTGAATACAATAGATATATTGAGTAACTGAGGGAAAGTGAAAAAGTCCTTTAAAAACTCAGGTCAGTGTTTGGACATGTAGAGATCTCCGTCCTTCAAAAAGCAGAACGGAAACTACTGCACTACACACTTCCGTGTAAATAAGCGTCGTCTGAAGATGAAATTCTCTCTAGTTACTTATGCACAAGGGATAAAAGCAGTTGCAAATCTTCTGGAGAATCATTAAAAGATTATCGCGACATGAAGGTTATAAAGATAAAAGCATTGAAGAAAACTCCAAATCTATTTTGAGTGGTTATGGCCAAATGATTTTCGTTCTTCATCTAACCCTTTCTGACACGTATTACACTCTACTACCAAAAAAAATCTCAAAATTTCTATGTCTATACTAGAGTTCTATATCGCAAAATCAGCATAATAGCTCAATTATTTTAATTGGTTTTGGTCAAATGATTTTTATTCTCCATCTAATTCTTTCAAACACGCATTATGTTTTACTATCGAGAAAATTTGTATGCCTGAGCTAGACATCTATATCACAAAATCAGCATAATAGCTCAAAACACACGGCGCACACATTTACGCTCACATATTTTCACCCTCATGCGGTTATAAGACATTTACGATCAATTAATTATTTTCCTTATCATCCGAAGCTGCTCCCGGAACTAAAATTCAGGAACAGTGCCCTTTATTAAAACGTTCCCCCGCGGTCCAGGAAAAATAAACGACAGCACCAGACAGCACTTCAAAGGCGCGTCATAGAACTTTGCAACATCCGTCTATATTAGCTTGGCTTGGAAAAACGATTATTTTTTCTAAACACTGCATGGCCATGCCATTGTTTCCAGCTGGGATTTGGAATTTCGCTGACATCATTCACTACGTGAAAACATTGCAAGACTTTTTGAGAAAATTTTTGAAAAGTCGCGTGCACGAATCCTAATAAGCCTGGCCGCAAAGGGCTAAATAAGAATGTTTGTACAATTTTGCGCTTCAGCAGAATAGCACTGCTCCAGCTAGGCATCGAATATCAGCTCAACGTAAACGTAGTATACCATAATACAAAACACGCTCACAATCTGTGTCCTACTCGCTAAGTATGTAAGGAAAACAACATGGAATTCAAATTCTTGCGCCACAGTTAAACGGTATAGGGAACACATTTCTGAGCAAAAATACTAAAGGCAAGCATGCTACCGACTGGAAGGCAGAAGAAAACAGCACTATAATCACATACGGCTTAAATCTGCAGTCAAGCTCCATCCACATTCAGGACTGCTGCACACAATTCTTCCACGACAAAAAAGTAGTCCGCAGTTAAAACTAATCACAAGAAAAAAAATGATAAGCTCTAGAATTTTGATACCTGGCTCGTTTAATAAAGTCGCACATTAAAAAGCCGATATCGTTTACTGCTGTCATTGGCTAGCAGTGTAATGGAGGACGCTGCGGACCATGGCTCAGTGTTAGCAACTGCAGTTTTTTTTTTTAAGTTCTATCCTACTATAATCATTTGCGCACTCTTCGACATCATATTCAGCTCGCTGTTGTGAAAGTCTTCCTTCTCATTTAATGCGTGCTGATAAAAAATGCAGTTGAGCTGCGATTTCCCGACATAGCCATTCTCAGTCCTTATTTTCCTAAAAACTTGGTTTATTCTTTCCTCGAAATGCAACAGATTCTGTAATAACCTTAACTTCATTTGCGTCCAACCATTCTAACTGTTTAAAGAAAGTGCAATAAACGCGTAGACAGTATTAGATTATCTTTAAATAATATCAGACTTACCGTTCACTTGGTGTTGATCTACAGAAGCCGATCTTCAGAAGGCTCAAAGACTTATTTTGCTTCAATGAGCTGCAGAGGATTTTCACTGGCGAAGTCTCCACATCGGAGACAGACACATCAAGACATTCTAGTGTGATGTTCTCTAGAAGCCCTTCAGCTATTTGTTGAGCACCGTCACTGTCAATATAGCAACCTTGCAGTGACAATGAACGAAGGCTTCGATTTTTGGACAACACTGACTTGAGCAGAGCCCCCATGGGAGAGTCAATGTGAATGGGGTCCGTGTCGCAGCCGGATATTGTCAGGCAAGACGCTGCATTGTTGTTTTCAAGTTCTGTCAGAATCTTTGTGAAGGGATCCTCGAAGAAATCGTCATTCAGTACTTCGAGCGATGCATCTTCCAACAGGAAGTCGTCGTCTTCATCTGATTCCGTGGTGCAGCCATTACTTACAATCTCTTCCGGTAGATGCAACGTATGCAACGTCTGTGTAGACCGCAAAAAAGTCACGAAGTCTCTCAACCCGGCAGGTTGTAAACTAAAACCCAATGTTAGCTGCTGGAGGTTCTTGCACTTCGAAATGCCATTCACAAGAATGTCGGAGGCAAGGCAAGACATGATGGCTGCCGACACGGCTATTGTCTTGACCGAACTGGAGTTGGCCGATAGAATTTCAGCCAGCTTTATAGCCAACCTTCTGCTAAATGTGACCATATGTCTAACTTTAAGGGATTCCAGTTGCTGTATAGGGGCCAGAGCATCGAGGACTGTAGCAAAATCAAAAGATGCATCTCCCGTTACGGAGACGTGACGCAAATTCGATACATGTGCAGTGATGGAGTCAGGAAGAGTGGTGCCATGCGGATGCGGACAGCCTCTTCCCAGGCTGATTGCATCGATACAACTGTGCTTTTTTGGTAGCCATGCCAAGAAAAAAGCTGCATTGTATGAAGTATTCAGCTTCTCGAAGTCTTCCAAGGGGCATCCTTGTGTAGTTCGAAGTTGCAGCTTTCCTACTTGCCACTCATCGAGGTCAAGTTGTACAGCATTTAGGATACTGTTCCAGTTTTCGAGTTCGTCACAAAGCCAACAGGTGCCCTCTGATGCTGAGCACTCGCGTTCAAGATCCAACTTAGACAACCTTTCTTTCCAGCGCCCCTCATTCATACTGCGTGCATGCCAAAGGTCTCCTTCCCACGTACCTCTGCGAAGAAAGCATAGTGACATCTTGGTAAGGCGTTAGATTCAAAGTGAGAACTGCATTGGCTACATGAGGTAAAACAAAAACGGCGTTGACGCCAGTTATTTAATGATATATGTGAGACTAGCTGATGCTGTAAAACATCCCGGTCAAGAGAATCCAAGGAATCCAAGCAATTTGCTAGGAACGCCTGTTGTACTATGGCCACAGAGCATCTATGCTTATATTTTCCGTTTATGATTTTAATTTTTATGCCACTACTACAGGGGCTACTCGTAATTAAAAGCTAATTTCTGATATTTACCCCTAGCAGTGTTTAGGTAAAAAGACCTGTGAAATACATGAGCAATACATGCACAACACGGTGTGTCAACATTTTTTTTTAGCTTGTAACCCGTGCCCAATGCATCGATCAGGCTTTTTGCTACCAAAACGGAGATATTGTTCGGGATGTTTTATTTGTCTCTTCGCTGTGGAGAACGTGGAATTCGGGAAAGTTTCTTTGGATTCCTGGAAGTACTTCGCTGTCATATAGGTCCGCACACTTTTTTGAGGGCGATCATTTTTTTTTGAAGGGGGAGCCATGAAATATGTCTATTGTTCTGCCACGGTGCCAGCCGCCCACCATGGAGCCCAATGAAGGGAAGGGACAGGAACTCGCAAGTCCTACCCACGTCAGCTGTACACCACAACTATATCCAATATGACGAAACTCGGGGTAGATCATCACACAAGGTTAATCCCAGACACCAGGAAAAAGGAAAAACCAAGACGTGAATAGCAGACAGGAGAGTTGTGATCAAGGGATATGAAAGTGAAAGACGGAGGGGAGGACAGGAAAAGGTGACTGCCGATTTCTCTCCGTCGGGTCAGGCCGAAGGTGCCGTTTACGGGAAGCTGGGAATAAACTGGTGTGTTGCCTTCCCCGAGGGGCCCTAAAAGGTCCAAACACTCGGCATCGGCTCAACCACCAGGATCCCCTTTTCCCCGGACATGGCTGAGCCACGCACGGTAAGCGCAGGTGCGCGGGTCCGTGGTGACGCACTGCTCACCATCATCTTCATGCGGGGATGCTCAGGAACCCATGGTGTTGTAATCACCAGCATCAGCACGCTGCAGATGCCACTGTGGGCATTATCATTTATTAACACTTGAGAGCCCTGTTGGCGCATTACATATGGGGGAGAACAGATAGTAATAATGGGTCACAAAAATAAAGTACGTACATAAAATAAATTGCAAGCACAAGTTGACAAATGTTGACACGAAAAATGTTTTGAGGGAAGGAAAGGGCTCAGTAACTGTCTCACATCCCGGTGGACACCTCACCGGGGCCCTAAGGTAAGAGGAGAAGTCTGGGCAAGCATACAACTTAAGGTGCAATGTCATCGGTTCGAATCCCTGTCGCAAGCTAATCTCCAACTTGACTAGAACATGCAAAGAGAAATCGTAGGACATTACGCGGAGTGCTGTGGGACGAGCGGTTGCTCAACATTGTGGTGCGAATGTAGTCTGGAATATTGGCAGAACGTTGCGGTCAGCCAGTTGTGGGCTTATAAGAGGGATGGAACGTATACGGCAAGCTGAAATTTCGGCGCTCTGTGTGCGTACTACAGCCGCTTGATGTCACACCATTTTTCTTGCCATCGCTGATATTTTCTGTACCATCTGCAGACGCCGCTGGCTTTTCTCTTAATTGGGCTAGTAAGGCTTTCACCCTAAAATTATCTGGGCCATACCAACGGTGTGATAGCGCCCGCATGTCGCAAAGAGTTGGCGTTTGGAGGTCAGTTTCGCTTTCTGCTACAGTTGTGAGATATAGGGCGAAACGCTTGTCTAGAACACATTTTGGGAGTGTTTCGGGCTGAACACGCGATATAACATTTGATAAAAAATAGTCTGGATATAAGCATGTGCAGTTCAACTCATAGGATTTGATCGTCATTCTTTGCCTTCCTGGTTTCAGAGGCTTTGGGAGCCGCGCAACGCACAGTTCGGTCATTCTAGACATGTGTTTTGCCCTCTGTACGTGCTTTTTTTGGTAGGAATTATTCGTTAAACCCATGGAGCAAAAAAAAAAGTGAGGAGAGAGCGTCCGGCGACAACCTTGAAGCCTAGTCTTAACAAGTTATATATAGTAAAAAAAAAAGTTTGTCCCCCCCCTTCCCCCGTGATCACGCCACGTGATGTCGTGCGGTAAAATCTAACCCAGCTGCGCACGCGCATGAGTCTGACTGTAGGTCAACCTCCTTGCTGTAGACGCTCCGCGCCACGCGGGCACTAAAACATACCAGAATCAAAACATAAAGGGCTGACTGGGAGAACGAAAAACTGAGGGAGAAAACGGCTCCATAAACACTCGGCTTGCGAACTCTAGCCGGGTGACGTCACGCTCCCCCCCCCCCCCCGAGTTTTTTTTCCTTCCATGGTTAAAGGGATACTGAAGCAAAATCTTAAAATTGAGCAAAAACACTGAAAATAGATTCTCGGAATGTCATTACACCGAAATCTAGTCGTCACTGCGCATATTTTTCAGCGGATGGTTTTATTTTCGATGTTTCACGAGCGCGCGCCAAGCCCTCCCGCCTGGCGCGATGGCGAGAGCGTGACGTCATGGCACCCCGCTCGCTTGCATTCCCGCGGCGACAAATATGGCGGCGCCCTTCGATGCTTGAAGCCTCGCTTCGGACTTGATTCGACGTTGTAACTGCCTTCTTCAGTGCGTTCAGTGGCCATAAATGGGCCACTGGTCTTTCGCTTCGTCTCCTTTCGCCGATAAGAAAACGTACGAGTAATAAATTTGCTTTGTTTGTTATTTAGAATGACGATTCTGCCCCCTTTTGGCTTGAGGAGCGGTGGTTTGTTGACAACAATGGTTCCCCACCAGATGGCGCCACTAGTCTAAACATCGTCTAAACGTGCTAATGTTAGAAATGACGTAAGGTCCGGAAAAAAATAGCTGCATTTAGCGTACATAAGCGTGCATACGGTTATGGTATGTAGACAGCATCGATTAACGTCTTGACATATCTGTGTACGCCGTGAGCAGACGACAGACAGACAAGGAGCGGCCGACGCAAAACTAAAACTGGAAAAGCCGCGAGTAGCGATGGCAATCGTGCTTTTGCGGAAACGGTGGGCGCGCGGGTGTAATGAACGTTAATGGAACTAACGTTGGGTGTAATGACGTCTAGTCGCAGCTTCCACAGGCGGCCGCCAGGTGCAACGATACGGCAATAAATCGCGAAAAAAAAACGTGTTATCTGCCTTTTTCGCTAAAATGCTTGTCGGATTTATCAATTTTACTAGTCAAGCTCTTGTTTACATGTAAAAGAGCAACTCCAAAAGTTTGGTTCAGTATCCCTTTAAACCCTCTTCGGCTGCGGCGGCAACATAATAAAACAAGTTTCCACAACAATGGCACCCGTGGCGCCATCTGCCGGCCTTCCGGAGAAACAAGAACTATACCATCTAACAGCGCGCGTTCCTGTGAATGACATCAGATGGCGATACCAACACTATGCACCTGGGGGGGGGGCCCTGTGCTGATCACACATGGGTGTCCGGGCATATACTTGGTACCCCGGTCGCCGTGTGTGTCGTGTACCTAGGCGGGGCAGCAGACCAATATCAAGCGAATTTGAGCATCATTCAATGCATCAAAGCAGATGCAAGCCGCTGGGCACTCGACAAGGAAATTATTGGGTTCGGTGACTTCAACGGGCACATCCAAGAGCTGGACGGGTACACCGATCCCAATGGTGAGCTCCTGCAGACTCTGGCTCAGGACCTTTCACTGGAGGTCACTAATCTGCGGGCGGACTGCCAAGGTGCGTTCACGTGGTGTGCTCGGGGGAGTCGCACCTGCATAGACTATGCTCTTGTCAGCAGGCGCCTAGCTTCCCTCATGTGTCGCGTGCACATAGATGAAGAGGGCCGTACAGCCTTGGAAGCGACCATAACCGCATACGACTTGACTTTACAACCTCCGCTAGGCGCAGTACGCCACGGAATCGCAGGCGGTCTCCCAAGCGCTTCCTGCCCATCAAGGCGTACGAGGCTGTCGCAGAAGAATTCGAAGAAAGCCTGGCCCGCGAAGAGTCCGCGACATACGACCAGTACGTGACTGAACTGCGTAGCACCATGGCAAGGCATGAGACTCTGGCCCGCTCGAGAGGAGGACGGTCCAGAAAAATGTGGTGGGATGATGAGGTGAAAGCTGCCTATAAAGCGCGAAGGCTTGCAAACCGCCATCACCGCTATGCTCTGAAGATGCTGACCACGGATGAAGCACTTGCAGCCTGGGGCACCTACCTCGAACGCAAGCACGAAATGCAGGCAATGATACAGCGTAAGATTGCCGAGGCAGATCGGCAGACGCTCGCAGAGATTAAGTCCGCTGGTAATAATGGAGCAGCTAAATTTTGGTCGTACGTAGCGTCTATGGACGGCAGAACACCAGACCCGCTGATCAGAGATGAAGAAACGGGAAAGACAGGCGATCTCCACCGCATACTGACAGACCACATGAGGCAGCTATACGCAACTGATGGCACGCCATACGTCTTCGAAGGCGTGGAAACACCCTCACGACCTCCGGACGACAGGCATTGGACGGTTTCGAGTGGAGCGGTCGACAGGGCCATTGGCAAAATCAGCGCGCGTACAGCCTGCGGTTTGGATGGCATCCCCGCTGGCCTCGTCAAGTGCCTCGGTGCCCAGTCAAGAAAACAAATGGCGAATATCTTCGGGGACATTCTGGAAGGTGCACCGATACCAGCACACTGGCTTCGTGCAAGAGTGACACTGATTCCCAAGAGGGGTGGGGACAGCGGCCTTCTGCGTGACTACCGGCCTCTGACAGTGACAAGCGTAATGTACAGAGTGTTTACGCAGGTGTTAAAAGTGCGGATGAGTGGCTGGGCGGAGCAAAATGGGCATCTGACGGAGCTCCAAAATGGTTTTCGTCGAGACCGGCGGCTGGAGGATAATATTTTTGTCCTCACCCAGTGTATTGAGGTTGCAAGAAGGGAAGCTCGTGGGCTGACCTGCTGTTTTATGGACGTGGCGAAGGCGTATGACAGCGCACCACATGAGCCTCTAATGCAACGCCTAGAGTCATTGGAAATGCCCTCCGCCTGGATCGACGTGCTTCGTCGCCTCTATGCACGCTGCACAGTGGTGGCCACAGTGTGCGGCGTCAGCTCGAAGCCAGTGGCCGTACAGAAAGGGTTGAGGCAGGGCTGCCCGTTGTCCCCTCTTCTGTATATGTTGTACGCTGCAGGGGTGGAGCGCAAGCTGTTGGAAGCGCAGTTGGGGTTCACGCTAAGCTACATCAGCGGTGGTGTAAATGACCGATGGATATTACCGGGCCTAGTCTTTGCCGATGATGTAGTATTAATGGCAGAGACCAATGCGGACCTCCAGGCTCTCATCAACATATGCGCTGAGACCATGGCGCCACTTGGCCTGAGCTTCAACTCAAAGAAGTCGGCGGTGCTGTGTTTTTCAGCGCCGCTGGACGCCGAGCAGCTGGTCCACCTACCAAACGGGGACGTCCTCGAGATGGCAACGGAATACCGATACCTAGGCATTAGGTTCAGCACGCAGCCAGAATATGCTGCAAAACATGAGGAACACTTGAAACAAGCTTCGCAGCGAGCGGGAAACATATTGAGAAGGCGGTGCCTATGGGGCTGCAATCGATTTGTTATGGTCCGCGAGCTGTGGAAGGCAGTTCATGTGCCCGCACTGTCATTTGCAAACTCAGTTATCTGCGTGACAGCGCCCACAAGTGAATGGCTCGAGCGTGGTCAACGAGCGGTGGGACGTCTGGCGCTGGGGTGTCATGGGCGGGTGGCTAACGAGGCAGTGCAGGGAGACCTCGGTTGGTCTACCTTCGAGGCTCGCGAGGCAAGAAGCAAAATAGCCTACGACGGCCGGCTGCGCCTGATGCACAAAAATCGATGGGCGCGCAGAGTCTTTGACTATGTAAGTCAATACTGCCTGCGGACTACATGGGTGAAGCGGCTCCAACACCTTCGTCGCAAGTTCGGCTTCTTCAGAAGTGAAGTACAAGCCGACAACGTGAGGAAATGGGCCAATGCAGTTAATACCCAAGTGCATGCGCAGGAGCGAGAGGCGCGGAGGGCTGCCATGGAGGGGAAGTCGACACTGGAAGTGTACCAGGCAGCCAAGCAGGACATCTGCGTTGAGAGCTTCTACGACAACAGTGTAGGCAGCCGCCTGTTGTTTGAGGCACGCGCGGGTGCCATGCAAACGCTTGTGTACCGCAAGCGCTTCGACACTACATTCGAATGCACCCAGTGCAGAGCCTGCGGAGAGCACGACGAAACAACGGAGCACATCATCCTACTCTGCGAGAAGCTGCCAACGCCACCGCACGAGGGCGCTACGTTTCCGCAGGCGCTGGGTTTCCGTTCTTCGAACGAGGGCTGTACAGCGGATGCGGCAAACCATGCGGCAGTTGCAGCGACGAAGCGCCGATTGACAGAGTGGTGGACGCTGGTGCGACATTAGACCAGTACTGTTTCGTCGGTATTTGCGTGTGTGTTTGCCGCTTCGCGTGTGATAGTGGTGTTTTTATGTGTGTATCTATCCAGCCAGGGCACCTTTGGTAGGCGCCCGCCCGTTACAAAGGGAAGGCTACATCATCATCATCATCATCAACTAAATGTAGCGAAAAGCTTTGAACTTTCCTACACTCCTCCTCTCCTGACGCGCCGCCGGAGAATCGAGCCTCCCATTGGACGAGGCGCCGTAGTCACGTGTTAGCGCGCGCTTTTTGGCTCCGCAGCAGACGCCGGCGCCCACCGGCGCCATTGCCGGGGCTGGGAGTCACGCTTCATTTTCTTTCTGTGCAACAGTTTTGGCGGGAAGCGTTTTTTTTTTTTAAGCTTTGACGGCGTCTACGTGTTGCGGCGATGCCGAGCTTCTATTGCGCGTATAGATGCAACAACCGAGGTGGCAGTGGCAACATTTTTTGTAATTCCTTCCAGAAAAAGCAACGCGGCTCACCGAAAGGTTTGGCAGCACAGGATCGGCCGGGCAAACTGCAATAATGTTGTGGATCCGCGTCTTTGTGAGATAAGTGGTCGTTTTCAGTTGTCAGTCGTTTTTTCGGATGATTTGGTGTGAAGCGCCAGCGGCTGCAGTGTTTCTTCGCACTAAATGCCGTTTGGCATGATTTTAAATTGGCTCGTTCGCTAGCGGGTACGAAAGCCGTGCTGAAGTGCAGGTTTAATGTTGCTCGCATTGCGCGGCGTGTCGGCTTGGTTTCAGTCGGGCTCGTTCGCATGTTGTTTGAGCCCCGCCGTTTACGTTGCTCGCTATGCAGGTCCAGGCTTGATGTTGCGCGCATTGCTTGCCGGCCTAACAAACGTGCGGTTAGGCCGAGATATTTTTTTTTCGATTTTCTCTGATTTACGCAACACGCGATATGCGAAGTTTCAGCAATTGGTTTAGCGGGGAGGATACCTTGCGACGGCACTCGCGATCGCGACGCACTTTTTCGATAAAAAAACTCAAAGATGCGCACGTTTTCTGCGCCCAAGACTACAGTTCTCAAATCGTGTGCTCGGAATCGCGACACCCTTGCTTTTAGGTGGCCCGTCCGTCGGAAGCGACTTACGAAAACTCGTTTTACAAACGCGCACGTGGTTCGCGTTTTCACTGCGGCAGAGGGTTTGGACTGTCAAACCGTCACTTCTGGAAGCAGGGGGTAATCTCTGAATTTAAAATGAACACTTACCCAGGCCGTTTGGAAACAACTGGGTCTCTTTGATTATAAACCTCTGGCTGCCGAGACTATAGTGTACTATACCGAGACGTACGCTTTTTTTTTCTCGGGTGCTCCTCCCACTTCCGGTTAGCGACCAGCAGGGGGAAGCAAGCAGACGACGGGGAGGGCAGCGAAAGGCTATTGAAGTGAGAAGCGCGTGCGGCCATTTTGATATAGACTGGAAGGACTGCCATGCTTCGTGCGGTTGTATTCGATCTCCATCGCTACGAAGACGCTTGTTTCAGCTGGCCCACAGTGCACATCCTCTGAGCGGCGTAGAATGCCGTGAGCCTTTGTTCGCGATTCAGGAGCAAAATAGCTAGCTTCATATTGCGCCAACTTAATTAGAGCAATAATCCTCACGCAATTATGTGGATTGTGGCGCCTTTCATTCGTAAGCTCTTTCCCTACGGCGGAGCTGTAGCCTACAGATGCGATCTGCAGCTATGGCTATCTCTGCGTTAACGCTACATGGTTTCGCCAGAAAGACATTCAATATCTGTTCGTTCAGATTACGCGTGAACTATGGCAGACGAGAGATTGCGGTTGGGAGGAACATATATCCTTCCTTTTTTTCCTCTCACAACCCACATGAATCACAATTCACGAACGTAAAAATCACAGGGACCGTACCAGAGTCAATCACATGGGTTGTCAGCGGTCGTATCTAATTTACTATACGTAGTAAGCCCACCGAGAACCCGGCGTGTCGTCTGATGAGCAATGCACGCGCAATTTGACCCTCGACACCCTCGATCAGATGAGATGAGGAATGGAAGACTCCAGAGTGCGACTGCTTGTCGCATGCTTTTGAGGGTCTCTGGAAACATACGCGTGCGCTTCACAACAGCACACAACGCACCGAAGTGCACATGTTTCTGTCGTACCGAAGCGTAATAGCTGCTTTTTCTGCAGTAGCGGCTTCGCTGAATAACTTCATTCATTTCTTCAGCATCCAAAGGAGCCTATTCCTACTGTGCAGTGCGCTGCAACGAGACGTTGCTGTTGGCAGCCCGACCCCGGTGTGACTTCCTGTCAGAAACGAATTTGCTGCCAGCCAGCTATAGCAGGCAGCTGGCGGCTCGAGCTTGTAAATCTAAAATGCCCACTGTGCTGAATGGGTAGTCCTTGCGTGCAGGTGCTGATGAAGGCCTGGCCTGGCTCTACAGACAACTCGTAAATCCATGGTCACGTGACTGTTCGTGTTGATGAGATGTCATCGTAATTAAGAAAAAAAGGGTGCGTATTTTGAAGTCCGAAACATATTTTACAATGCGCACGTGAGATGGGCCATTGAAGAGCGAGCTAATAGAAGGGCTGGCTTCCAAGAAAGGGGTGGTTACACGATGGCAACTTCTTGGTTCTTGTGCACCTCAAAATGACCTCGACCATCTCATGCGGAGGATTGGCTTATGCCTGTGCTGTTTGAGCGCTTCATTACGGCGTCCCTCTTAGCCTGAGTCACTTTAGGACTTCAAAAACGTATAAACCAAACCAAAACTTTGTGTTCCGTTTTCTTTTGCATACTTTGACAGTATACATGGGCCGAAGCCAAAAATTTCATGATTTTCAATGCATTTGAGGTTTTATAGTGATTTTGTATATTAGTAAAAAACATCCTACCGCTGTCCTTCCCTCGCCCTGCAGGAAAATTGTCATTTTTATGAAGCCCCATCTTATAGTAAAATCGTTCAGTGTAGAAAAAAACAACAAAGTTATCATCGAGAGTAAATCCAACTGCTTCCTCAGAATTGTGGCATGAGTTGTCTGATCGTCCCGTAGTTCGTTCGAATAAACCATCCACTAACGTTTTAAAAGCCATGCGTGCGGCCGCTTTGCACCGAAGTCTCTTTTTTGTCCCGTACGTCACAAGCGCTCCAAAATCTTACGACGCAGAACTGCCCATAAGGCTTAGCGCAGTGCTGTGTACAGGAGACAACACCCACTGATAACGCGCGATTGTTTGTTTTATTCCAAACCAATACGGTGTAACTGGTGACAGTAAATCGATGGTAAACAAATTTCCTGACAGGATATCAAATCCCGCTGCTGTTCGCCACTCTCAAGTGGTTCTGTATCACTCTATAGTTATAGAGGCGTAGCTTGAGCACCTTGAGTACCCTGCGTACTAATCATACGGGCGCCGAGTGAAAAATAATATCTGACTACCAGTAAAACAGCTGATATCGATGCTTACCTTAAAAGGCAGAAGTTAAAATCAGGAGTAGTCCACAACCAATCCCCGAAATGATTGAGCTTGGATAGTTCAGCGGCAGCAAGCACCTCCTTGGTTCAGCCTACGTGGGCCATCCTTGGCTCAGTCCAAGTAAGCGTGCACCTATGGAGCTCTTTTCATTCGCCTACACTTAGCGGTTATCCACGCTGACGAGCGGTGGATGAGGTTTTTCCGGTTGCTTCATAGAACGGTCCATATACTGTTGGTGATGAAATAACCATCTTATCTTTGTGTAAGATAAAGCTTCTCTCCTACTTGACGCCAGGAAACGCCAGTATACCTAGGTGCCGTAACCCACAGGCGCGCCTTGATAACGCTGACCACAGCGGATACCGCTTGAAAAACGGGGTGCCTTGTTTGTGATAACAAATGTCGCTGGGACAAAAAGAATTCACCTTTTTTCTTGTCGGCGCCACGACACCAATCACCTAGCCTTGGTCACATTAGAAGCATATATGTTAGTCTCACATACACATCTGAAAGATTTTCAGGAGACATTTTATCCCGCATGCACCAACTCGGCATTACGCAAGGTTGTTCCGAGGCGATGAATGACATTCAAGTTTAGAAACTGAAAAAAAAAGGCTACAACTGAACTAATTGAGAAGTTTGAAAGCAGGAAAATCGTAAGACAGGTGAAGTCCTCATGTGAACTTTGAAGCAAAAGCTAGTGATTAATTCGCCTTAAGTAATAATAAATGAAATTTGAACAGGACGTAAGTTAATTTTCTTGTCCAACGAGACGCCTCCATAGCCTCATATATCCTGTAAATCTATGCTGAGTGCGATGTATTTTGATGGACAGCTTGAGCTGGTATAAGCCACCAGCGACGCATAAAAGCTATGTGCGCGCAACGCAACACTGTCATACTGCTTTAACATGTAGGACTGTTCAGGTATGATAATTTGGTTTTGTTCGCTTTTTATTTTATGAAAAATAAACAGATTTTCAAATAATACAGATTTTCTTTTCTCGTGCCTAAAATTTTTGCTGAATCCTTGTTTACGTCTGGTCAGCCAAAACCTGCTTAACTCGGGGTGCGAGATTATTCGAATTTTTTTAATAGTAAATTGTATATGCGCCTATACAATCTGCTTCACGAATATGTTTTGTGCCCACAAAATTAATCTAAATTACTCGAATACGATCTCATGTTTTGAAATGGCTTTCGGATATAGGACTCAAAATTCCAGTAGGGAATCTGCGCTGGAGTTTCATTCGCCAACTAGTAGCACTATTTCGGTTATAATCGGTATGGCTTGCAGAAAGCAGATACGTCCGTTTAATTCACACATCTGAAAGATTTGCTAGATTATTTTTTCAGCACGCGCGGGCATGCACACACCAACTCAACAATGAGCTACATAACGGTTATGCAATCCAAGTACATAGAAGCATATAAAGTTGGTGCTTATAAAGGCTTTCCTAAGCAGTTGAGAAAGGAGAAAAATACATAGAAACTGCTACAGCGCAGCGATGAAATCTTAGAATGACTGCTTTTCCTTCAATTATAAAAAAAGAAACATAAAATGAAATGAAACGTTTAATATATATAGTGTACAACATAAGTCAGAATCAAATGCGAAGATCACCGGTGATCACAACACAACTTTTCAAACTTTGACACCATCAGTGTCTGGTGAATGAATTGCATGTTCGC
This sequence comes from Amblyomma mixtum, assembly GCF_055824585.1. Classification (NCBI taxonomy): domain Eukaryota; kingdom Metazoa; phylum Arthropoda; class Arachnida; order Ixodida; family Ixodidae; genus Amblyomma; species Amblyomma mixtum. The sequence goes on from NC_143018.1 coordinate 21,129,635, forward strand.
TTTCACGTGAAGAACGCATAAAAGTATGCACCCACCAAAAAGTTAAACACTGTGGTCATGTGCACTCATTGAATGAACATGTTTTGACTTGAATCCAGTCGGATGTCGCATCCTAAACAGAAGTGCATGATCTGACTGAATTTATGTAAAACTGGTTGTGAGGAAGAGCCACACTCGGACGAATAATTTCACGGCCTGCTGCTGAAGATGCTATCAAACACTCAATAATAGACGTCAGAAACCTTGAGGTGTTTTGCGATGGCAACCCAGCACTCAAAATTGAGCTTGAGTGCATTCACCTGCATGACACTCCAGTTTGCGAGATACAATCCGGTTGATGAAGAGGTAATTGTTCCAGGTAAACCTCCTCGCTGCCTGAACAGCAGTTTTTGCTTCTGTTTCACTCATTCCTGAGGTTGACTCGACACACGGAATTAAGGATGCCTTTGACTCGAGAAACTCGAATGCTTCGGCGCACGGTTTTCCGACATCCTGCCTCAGCACGAAACTAGCAGCACGGTGGAGGGACGACACATTACGCTGGATAGCTAACCTGATAGCTGGAGTTATGCGAACAACGATCACTTCAGTGATGAAAAGATTCTGAAGTAGTGCTCGGGATATGACATCGAGGCTGTCGGAAGTCAGCCCACGTTCGCATGACAAGACCAGCTTATGAAGGTTTTCATTTGTCTTGAGAAGCGTTGCAAGCAGCTCTGCAGACTCGGTGCTCATCTCACCGCAAACTAGTGCAAGGTCTGTCATAGATTTGTTCAACAAAAGCCCTTGTAAAGCCATCACAGCGAAACCTGGTTCTTCGTTAGCAGCATGCAGTGAAAGAAACCTCAAGTCTCATTTTCCTCAAGCATTTGGCGCAGGCTTGCGACATACGCTGATGTGCGGTTCCATAGGTACACTTTTAAGTCTTTCAGGCATTGACTTGGAGCAAGTGCAGAACACAGAGCCGCGAAGGACTCTTCCGAGAACTCATTGGTGTGAAGTTGCAGCTCGGTGGGGCACAGCAACGGTTCTGACATGGCAGAAACGAGGCCTTCTCTGTCCATTTCTATCCAACGGAGCTGCACACGACCGTACCACTGATTTCTGGCCAGGTCCATAGATAATGCCTCCCTGCGAGATACAAAGAAATCATCAAAAGAAAATGTAAACTTTCGGATGGCGCTTTCCTACTTTCAAAAAGACCTGGTGCTTGAACATGTTCAGCGCCAGGGAAGTGTGAAGATAATATGTTAAAACTGATTTTAACCCACCAGCCCTGTTTCTTGAGGACAGGGTAACATAAACTGCCAACAGCATTAGAACTAATGGCTATCCACAAACATGTCACACATGCAATGTGTGCAAGAATTCATCTCATCCTGATCACCTCACCTCATCATCTCATCCACCAGCCAATTTATGTATCCCGCCGCATTGATCATAATCACAAAGTCAGAATTGTGTCATGCAACACGAAATGCTTTTCACAGTAATTCCTGCTGCGAACTTCCCGTGACTGGGACCACCTTCTCGCAGAAGCTGCTGGCATTGAAAATTATGAGCAGTTGCGCATAGCATGAGCTTTACATTGTATATTATGATGCTATTTAACATTCATGTAAACACTTGTATTTTTCTCTCAGTTTTTGTAATATTTACCACTCCCCCTCTATAATGCCACTGACCCTGAGGGGTAATGTAAACATAAATAAAACGAAAAGACTTTACATAACCAAAAACGCTTTCAGGCTTTAGCGCTGGTGCAAAACATTGATGAGGTTACGTGGGGATTTCTGTCCGATTTTCCTGTATGGTCAGTTGACGCCGGATTTTCGGACCGATGAGTCGTATGTAGTACTGTTGTATTAATAACTGAAAATACACGAGCAAACAAACTGAAGTGGTGCTGTTCTTCTCCGTCCTTGTAGGCACCACTTGGTGGTCAGCCGGTGCCATACACACTGAATACGGGAGTCTGAATTCTGCTCTATTTGGCACATGCCTGCGCCGTGGGGAAAGCTGTAAGACGCCAGTAATGGTCGTGGTGATAGTAATAATAAGTTGGTGCAGCGCCACCAGCTGCGCATGCGGAAGGAAGGAAGGAAGGAAGGAACATACGTACCTACCGATCTCAGCGGGTGCGGCCTCTCAAGCGTCCCCCGCGCACATGCAAATAAATGTGGCCACTAACACCACAGTAGTAATCGCAGCAGGCAGCTGTCGTGTGGAAGCTATCAGGGAGCGTGCCACGCGAGGAAATTCATGCGCAGGTAAGCACAGTTGATATTTTTCTTGATATTTTTTACAAAATGGTTTCAATGAGGAGGCGCTGATAAGCGCAGCTTGATAAGCGCAGCTTATTACTTATTACGAAGCTTATTACTTATTACGAGCTTATTACGAATTCTTATTACTTATTGAAGTCACGCATTTAGTGAGAGTGGTCTCTTTGTCTCGTTAGCATGTCATAGTCTGTCGACACAGACCAACCTCAATGTGTCCTCAGCGTCCATTTAAATGCAAAAAACATTTTCACAGACCATGGAGGCTCGGCAGACTCATTTCAGGACTAAAAGTTGAAAGAACTCTGAAGTGCGGCGAATGCCTGCCAAACATGCACGCACCATGTTGTACTGGTCCTTTGCCTTGGACAAGAGGGCCACAATGTCCTTGGTGGCACCATTCTGCGGGCCACTGGGAGTGGCCAATGAGGCCTTGTGCAGGCTGTCACTCTCGGAGGCGCAGCGCTGGCGGTACTTGGACCTGGAGGACATTCTGCCGGTGTTCGCTAGGCTGCATACGAGACACCAGGTTAGCAGGGCACACACACGTGGGTCAGAGCTCAGCGCAGGGCTCTCGCTGGTTTGTCTTCACTCACCTCTGGCAAAGTCTTCCAACCCTTTCGCACTCCTCTGTGTCGTAGAACCAGATGCAGTGGATGCCCGCTGCACACAGTGTGAAGGCACAGAGTGAGTGGGCATGCAACACAAAAAGCAGCTCAGGACACTGGTACTGCCTGCCATTCAACCCCTCCCTGACACTACATACACAACTGCACACAACAAACCCTAGCTTTTTAGTGTAAAAGCACTCGTATGCTCACACACACCAACCAAGAATCTGATCATTTTTCAATCTTGCGTCGTTGCCTAGCAACAGCGATCCCACGCTAAGTTAAAAAAGAAATGATGGTTTGGTTTGGTTTATGGGGTTTAACGTCCCAAAGCGATTAAGGCTATGAGAGACGCCGTAGTGGAGGGCTCCGGAAATTTCGACCACCTGGGGTTCTTTAACGTGCACTGACATCGCACAGTACACGGGCCTCTAGAATTTCTCCTCCAAAGAAATTCCAGCCGCCGCGGCTGGGATCGAACCCGCGTCTTTCGGGTCAGCAGCCGAGCACCATAACCGCTGAGCCACCACGGCGGCTAAAAAAGAAATGAAGTTAATATCCATGACTGGGAGTTGAACCCGTGGTGGCATGAACAGATCAGCTCTGCAGGCTGCTGTGCGACAACACCGCATTATCGCGCCCCGGCCAAACAATGCTCCTTTTAAAGTGCAAACCACTCTTGCGCTGTGCATTGCACACTGTCTTCTTCATCCACTAATACTGCTTCGGGGGCTTCGGGCCCGTACTTTCGCATTATGCTCGGTATAACCAAGTTGACAACCGAACATTTTTTTTCCCCAATGTACGCTGCAGCCAGCCTTGATCTCTTATCAGACCAATTTGGCACCTATCACACTGAAACTAGATCGCTTTTTTATGTTTGCAGCGAACACAGTAAATACTGTTCCTCTAAAGAGTGAGCTTGGCTGCACATCCTTTCACGTGGCCATGCTGACAGATTTGGCCTTTAGAGTTTCTAATGTCTGCATCAAAATGCAACTGCCTTAGCCAGTTCCGTACCTTTAAACGCATGCTTTGCAGCTAAACATCACGGCCACAAAGCCACTGCACAGATACAGTGTAACCCTGTTAATTTGATTCCCACTAATTCGGAAATCCGAATAATTCTGACTGCTGGCGTTGTCCCTGCCAACACCCGCGTAAGTCTAAGTGTATTTTTCGTGCTCCGTGGTGGCCCGCTGCGCGGGTGCTTAAAGGTGCTCTGAAGAGGATTCTGAACTTGTGTTGTTGCTGCGGGAACTCGATCTACACGTTCCTAGCATTCTTAGAAACTGCGACTTATTGCCCTGTGTGGCCGATTTCCCTAATTAAATCGAATTAACGTCCGGCTCCCGCCTTTATTTTTTTAATTCTCCCTTGTACGGTGAGCGGAGTCGACCAACGCATGGAATGCCTTTTTAGCCAGCTCTGTGGAGGCTTTGCTTTCGTTTTATTTTGTTTTTTAGGTTTCCATGAATAAATAGTTTCATTCGCAGATAATATAGCCGCAAAATAAGCCCGCAGAAATAAAAATACGCGCGGACTATTTGCTACTACGGACTACTACGTATTACTCCGCCGATGGCAGAGCGGCAAGCCGCCACGGGACTGGCTGAAAGGCACTCCACGCGTTGGTCGACTCCGCCCACCGTACGAGGGAGAATTAAAAAAAAAAAAGGCAGGAGCCAGGCGTTCATTCGATTTAATTGGGGAAAGCGGCCACATAGGGCAATAAATCGACGTTTCTAAGAAAGCTCGGAACGTGTAGATTGTGTTCCCGCGGCAAAAAGACAAGTTCAGATTCCTCTTCAGTGCACCTTTAAGCGCCGCGAAACTGGCACGCAATAATTCGGGCCCTCCCGATCAGACAGCATGTCATCATATCAACATTGTGAGTGATCGTGTTTCTAACTCACGCCATTTGAAATGTGTCAAAGAGGTATCCGCGCATCTCTTGCATCAGGCAACAACAGACGTGACTTCTTTCAGAGGTCCCCAGCGCTGAAAAATTGTGCAGCCGCATAATTCCGCTTTCGAGCAGTACCCCGCAGTCCTGCAGTCCTATGCATCTTAAGTTTAGAAAAAGCCTCACTGCTGCGCAGTTTTCACTCACCCTAAAACCAGATGACCACCATGCTGGCTTTCACCAAATAAATTTACTATGCTGTGAACTGTTTCTGGCAATTCCGGGGGGCGCCCCCATTCGTGAATTTGAAACTTCAGATAATTCTAACATTTTCCCCGGTCCCTCGACAACCGAATTAACGAGGTTTTACTGTACAGAAATAATGGCTGTCACCAGTAAGCACCACGATAAAGGAAGTCACAAATGCTCATATCTTTAGGAAAAAAGACAAGACAAGTTTACAAACTTCTAAGAAATGCCACAGAGCAGGGGCTATCATCAACTCCCAGTGCATAGGTTTTTAACGCAGAATGCATTAAACCCCCCAGCTTTCTTGTTTACCGGTTTTAAGCAAAATTTAACCCTCCTAATGAATGAAAAGAATGCACCCAGGATTACATATCCGGTATTGTCTTCAATCGTGCCACTACCAAACTATGCAATTTGTAAGCCAATGATTACACAAGGGTGAGTTACTGACTAAGACATGGCAATAACAGCAAAATGATACAGCAAGCCTGCTTCGCCCCTCCTCTTGTTCAGCCGTCCACAGAGCAACCAACTGGAAAGGCTTACTGGAAACTGCTCCCAGACAAAAAAGTGAAACTTGGTCCATTGAGAACACAGATGGAACCTAACGAAAACCTGTTGGTTCCCACAGCGCTTTCGACAGGCCAAACGAACTTTTTCTGACGGGCTGATGGAGCACACCGTGAGCTACAGCCATTGCATAATGACATGCTTTCTTAAGATCGGCAAAAACCTCGCAGTAGGCAGTAGAGGGGGAAGTTCTTAAATACACTTAAACGCAAACAGAGTAATCAGTGGGAGTAAATCTGACTGCAAATGTCATGCTTTTTCTGCTTCATACAGCAGACCTTAAAGGACAGTCATTCTATTGCACGGTCCAAGATGGAGCCCGTAAATGATGTAACACTCACAGCCTGTCTTGTAGAGGAGGAACGGCGACTGTGTTTGGAACTCAACGTCTTGCGTGATCACCTCCAGAAGATTGGTCGTGCTCAGGCGGTTGATAACAAAAAGGCCGTGGCTGGGAGTCTTCGACCTACGTGCAAACAGGGAATGGCAACAGGCACGTGCGATTAGAGAACAAAACGTACAAATCTAAAAAACCTTAATCCTCTTTAGAAGAAATTATGAATTAAGAACGGAAAGACTGCTAAAATATGCAACCTAATGCACCCATGTTGAAAAAAAACCAAGCTGAGTGAATACGTCAGTGCCGCTGTTGTTCTGGGCAACTGGTATGAGTAAATTCAGTATACTGGGCATCTGAGTCCATTTTCTGCAGCTAGTTGGAGTTATAAAGCCCAATACAGAGGGATGATGAATTGACCAGAATTGTGAAAACGTTTGTGTAGGTTTGGATAGAAGTGCAGAATGCACTTGTAGCAACAGGAATCTATGTAGCCATTGTGATACAATCACTTCAGCCCCATTACAGTAACAGTAATTTTCTCATACGCCAGAAACAACGACAGGGTACTTTACAAGAAAATAAAAAATGAAACGCATTTATAGTGCACGGCAGCAATAAGGCAATATTCAAGAGTGCAGCTATTGCAAGGTTCATTTTCCTGGCAGCATTTTTTTAAAAATCACAACTGCAAAGCTGCTGAGGACTGGTCAGTAGTCTTACACCCCCCTAGTGGTGTCGTACATTTTGAACAAAAATCCCCGCCTCCCTGGAACATACTCACACCAAAATTGGTGCTCAAGCTCTGAATGCTCATGAGGATGCATGTACGTGAGGATGCTGTGAACCCTCACTCCTTACATAACTTGATAACAAAATAAAGATAGGACGACCATGTTGCTTTAATTAAAACTGGACTAACGATAAGGACACAGATATGATGGAAGCCAACAATCACCGAAACCAAGGAAAGCCTATGTGAACTGTTTAGTTACTGTTCTTTTATCTGTGGCACTGAACAATTGGAAATGAGTAGTGGCTGAAATATATGGCTCAAAAGATAAATGACTAGAAAACAGAAGAAAAAAACAACTGTATGCCGCCAATGGGATCTGAACCCACAACCTTTGTATTGGATACCTTCACAGAAATTTTTCATGTGCACCGAGTTCATTAAAACTATTACTTTACAAAACATTGGTCCGCTCTAAATTGGAATATGCTTCATCGGTGTGGAATCCTGGGGTCGAATCTCTCATTTCTGACTTAGAATCAATTCAAAACCGTGGTTGTCGCTTCATTCTTTCCAACTATCATCGTACTAGTAGTGTAACTGCCATGAAAGCTCACCTTTCCCTACAGCTTCTTTCCCATCGCAGGTCAATAGCTTCATTATGTACTTTTCACAAAATTCATCATAATCCTCATCTTAAAGAGAAGTTATTAAAAAGACCACCCTATATTTCAGCACGCATTGATCACCGCCACAAAGTTTGGATCCCTCCGTGTCGCACAAGATATTTTCATGATTCATTCATACCCAGAACTTGTGTCAGCTGGAATCACCTTCCCCACAATATTGCTGTAATTACTGATACTGCTGCATTTCGTAACACTGTTATTAATTTTATATAAGTATGTGTGCATAACTTTGTTAATTTATTAGCTGTTGTTCTCTTTTGTGTTTTGTTTTGTGAAATGCTCCCTTTTGTTAATTCTGTTATTGATTTTATACCAGTGTGTGCTGTAACTATATTCAATTTTTCTAGCTGCTGTTTTGTTTTCTGTACTTGCATGTTATTCCCACTCCCCTCTGTAACGCCTAACGGCCCTGAGGGTAAATAAATAAATAAACAAATAAATAAATTTGTATGCTGCATACGATGCTCTACCAATAGGGGATATTCAAAATTACGCAAGTGCGCTTTCCCGCATCACAATGTTGCCCCCAACAAGATGGCGGACCATGCGTTTCCAGCTGAAACAAAGCAGGAAAGACTGTTTTTTTGTTTGATTCTTCCAAAATACGTTTCTTACATTCTATCCACACCTTCAGCACCTGTCCTAAAGCCCATGTAGTTCCTTTATAGCGACGTCGGCCATCTTGTTAGGGGCAACATTGTTATGCGGGAAAGCGCACTTGCGGAATTTTGAATATCCCCTATTGAGCTATGGCAGTGGCTGTCTCCCCCTTCCACTTTCGGGGGTATTTATGTTGTGTGCATCCTAACTTTGTGAGCATTCACCCCCACCTCAGAATATCACAGGCTTGAAGAACGTGTGGCACGAGTCATCAGTGTCACAAGCCCCATCATGCTACTACTGCCAGGAACGGCAAGGCTCCCGACTGCCCTGCACGCCTTTTTCATGTGCACGCCTTTTTCATGTGCACTTTCATAAACATGCTTCATTTTATGTTTGGCCTACACTGCATCAGGAATCTTAAAAGTGCGTTACACGATGCCTGCTAATTGCAAAGCTGGACACTGATAAGAAGAATACACAGCAGCTGATGAAAGACGTGCCAGCGTTTGAATTATGCGGGTTTTTCACAGCATTACGCTTCACTCACAGCGGCAGTTATGATCTGCAAGTCTCCAGCCACACCCTGCTACGACAATGCCAGACTGGGTGGTATTTTATGTATTCGGTTGCGGAATAAAAAAGAAAGAAATAAAGAAAATGATGCTCACCATTCAAACACAAACAGCGCCCCTTCAATTTCTGTTTTTTCCTGCACGCAAAGAATGCAAGAACAAAAAATTAGGAGATCACACAACAAGGCATCAACACTACAACAAATCTGCAGGAAGACATACCAAAGCTTATTGTTCACTGGTAAGGTCCCCCTCTTGTTTTTTTAAAGGTAGCCTGCCAGACTAACAAACAATTCTTTACTCCTAAAAATACTTCTGGCATGCACAACCATGCCATGTTCTTGTGGAGTTAAGATTTGCACGTAGTGAACATGCAGGATGACACAAATCTATGCAAAAATTTGAAGTCTTGCCTGTGCAATCAAAACACCTGCCACAAAAAATTCCTGCGATAATGCCAATCCATTACTGATATAAGGCAGTAAATAGGTGATTACCATTAATGTGCAATCGAAATGTTACATTACGCTGACAACAAATGCTGCTTCATCTGAATATCTCAACCGGCATGTTTTGACCTTAAATATCTTCGGCTGTGAAGTAGGCAAGAAATTATTGAAGCAAACAATGGAATTTGTGCTCCTTCTAGCAAATAGCAAGATAAGAAATTCTGTTTGATATGCTCAGGAAAGGTGTTAATTAAAGGAAAGCACAATTCATTTGGAATTACAAATATGCCAGGACCCCAGTGGTTTTGTTTCAGCCAGAAGAAATCCAGATGGCAAAATGTACACTGCAGAATATCTGAGACTTTTATGACGAGAAAAACAAAGTAGAAATGCCTACGACAGGGAACTGTGGAAACTACAATGTGTTCCATCCATGGCTAAACTCCTCTTTGGAATTTACACTCAAATACCACACACAAAGTGCCACATTATGGCCTGCACTGCCTGAGAAGCAATGTAATGCAATGTAATATCTACAACTGCTTGGATAGGCAGCAGACAGTTTACATTTAATTGGCACAATTTCTACATCAGCAACAAACCAACTGCAGCTAACTGCTGCTTATTACATGCACCAGAAATGCGGTTACTCGAAAGATGTAGCTCGGTAAATTGGGACAAGCACCAGATAAGAATAACGTTCTAAAAAAAAAGGTTTCCCAATGCTGTCAGGTTGAGCAGTTTGGCTTTGAAACAATGCTGTGTACTGGCTGGTAGGCTTGCATAGCGGAAGCCATGTTCATCATCCTTTCGGCTAGCTACCACCATGGGTTTGGAAGCTTTAACAAAACAATCCCGCGCCAGAAACTACACTCAGCACTTTGAAAACCCATCACACATTAATTTTTGACAGTAGGGCCAATCACAAGCACAGATGAAGGAATGTAACAAGAGAGTGATGTTATTACCTTCCTTGGGGATTACGTTAACGGACGGCCCAAACAAGATGGAGAGAAGACACGTTACACTGTAGCTAACACACAGCCACCCACAAGTGAACACAACTATGAAAGCTACTACCGACTGTTGAGAGAGAAGCAAACTTTTGGCATAGCAACCGTGCGCATACACCTTAACGGCTTAACACCTTGCCCTTTGAGAAATGACCATTCACTGCCTTGTAACAGCTCATTCTCTGGTCATACAAGTAGGCAGCCAACAGTGAAACGCAAGAGGCAAACCAACCACGAGGGCTGATCTCTACATGGTCAAGAATACATTACACCATTACACAGCACCATAAACGTGATGGTACACGGCCGATGATCTCAGGAAAGCACTGAGTGGTTTTTCGTGATTCCAGCTATTGAAACTATCACAAAAACTTCTTAATGCACACATGCCCAATGTTAGACGTGCTTACGAATTTCCTAGAGAATAAGCTAAGTGACCATAACAGTGCAGCGTCATGGCATATCCAGAACAATGCACCAGACAGCGAGCATGGAAGCCGATCCCCACTAATGGCTGCCCGGCTTTCCTTTCTCCTCTGGCAGATGCAATATATACCCCACATCCTGTCAGCCAACATCTGCGCAGCGGTGCAAAGTTGCAACTAAAAAAACACCTATGCTCTGCCACGCATCCAAGAAATCCGACGCAACAACAACAAAAACTAGCAACAGTGACAACACGGCGACCCAAACGCACGCTCTATTTCTCGCCAAAAACATGACAAACTACAACCGCTGATCAAACAGAGCGCTAAGAAAAAGGCGCCATTTTCTGTACAACACTGTCAACCGTCTACAGTGCAGCGCAAGCCAAAACAAACTCCCCGAGCACACTCTCAAGGCAATGTGTCATGACAGTTGACCGATAGCCAGACTCGCAGGTAGGTCGTTTCGGAAAAACAATGCCTATTTCGAGACAGCCGCATTTCACTCGACAGTGTGATCGAGTTAGGCATCGCCGACACGGTTTCCGGGCCGCGAATGCTGAACAGCGAGACAATTTCGTTTTTGTCGACGGCGAAATGCTGCAAAATCGTGCAAGCCGATTGTTTCCTCGTCTCCGACGTCCCGGTCTAGTTTTTTTATAGTTGCACGCTTTCGACAGCTTTCTAACAGCGCACACAGCAACCAGCATTCTAAAATGTGCTGGATGTCGGCTAGAATCGGCATTCTTCGTTCTTGACAAGTAGGTACTACCAAACGCGACAGGCCTTCACATACGCAGGCCCGAGGTCGCGTTATGCCTACTCACCAAGTGTCGTCAAATAGCGGAACACTGGAACCATGTTGATAGAGAAAGATACCTCCATCGAGAGATTTAGCTTTACGAGATCACAATCTAAGCACGAAACAAAGCCATCACAGAAATGTGCTTCGTGGCCACTACACACGGACAACGACCGACCTGCAACAGCAGCGGTCGTCGGGCGAGCTATTGTTTGAGGAAAGAGCAGCCAGCCTTGGTTAAGGTGGGGGAGGGAGGATAAAAAGCTCGACAAGGGTGGCTCACCCAGCCGTTAGTCGCCGGGGCGAACTTGTACAGGGCTACTTGGCTCGCGTTGTCGATAATTTCGGTGACCGCAGAGTCGACTCTTTGCAAGGCGGCCAAGTTCATCCGGTTCGCAGCTGCAGTACCGGAGGACATCTTCTCTCGCATAACTCCCTACTACACCACACGCGCCGCCAACAGACTCACTCTCTCGCGCTACTGCGCTTCTGATGCAGGTCGGCCTGGGTCGGCTGTCTTGTCCAGTGAGGAGTGAGACAGGCGAGGAGGGTAACTTTGAGAGAGACAGTCTTGTCCAGTGAGGAGGGAGACAGGAGAGGAGGGTAGCTTTGAGAGAGACAGTCTTGTCCAGTGAGGAGTGAGACAGGAGAGGAGGGTAGCTTTGAGAGAGACAGTCTTGTCCAGTGAGGAGTGAGACAGGAGAGGAGGGTAACTTTGAGAGAGACAGTCTTGTCCAGTGAGGAGTGAGACAGGAGAGGAGGGTAGCTTTGAGAGAGACAGTCTTGTCCAGTGAGGAGTGAGACAGGCGAGGAGGGTAACTTTGAGAGAAAGGCTGAGCTATGGAGAAGCAGTTCCCTTTCTCTTTGATTTTCTCCTCTCTTTTTGCTTTTTTCTCGCAAGCCGATACGCAAGTGCTACGTCACGCCCAAAACAAACCGAAACAAACAAAAGATCAGAACTGGCAGTGTTGCCTGACACGTGAAAGTTCGACGAAGAACATAAACAACTAGCCGTAATCGATGTGGACACATTTTTGCCATTTACTTTTGCTTTATTTTGGTTTGGATATTACCGAAGCAGTTTTATCTTGTAGAAGTCCGAGCTGTTTGAAAGACATAAAACCAAAACTTAAGGCGAGCATGCGCGTTTTGTGGTTTTTCAGTCGTTTGTCTTATCAAATGAAGCTACTGTTACTCAGATTTATTATGGTTCACCACAAACAACGTAAACAAAAGCTTTGTTTCAGCTTGTCTACGAAAACGTGGAAGCGTACAAGCTGTAACGGTGGTAATGGGATCGCGACAGGCATCAACACTTCAGACATGGCGGAATTACTGTTGGATCCGGATATCAGGATATGGGTTTTCTTGCCTATAGTAGTAATCACCTTCCTAATTGGCATAGTGAGGCACTATGTGTCCATCCTCATTTCGTCAACCGAGAAAGCCTTTGAAGCCTTCAAATCGACTAGGGACAGAAAATACAGAGAAGCATTCCTAATCCACAAATATAAAACACTGCAACCAACAGGGATTAACATGTCTAGAGGAAACCTGGAATCTTTCAGGTACATTCCAGGGTTAGCATATGTCACAAAGTGCGCGCATGCTTTATTTTTCTTCTTTCTTCTCCGACCAAAGTGGCCACGGCTGGCCACGGCGCCGGCCGTATGCGGGCATGTCGCGACGCAGCGGCAATGACTTTTCCTCCCCCCGCGTGGGCGTTGACCCCTCGCGACGCTGGGGGGGTCGAGACTACGCCGCCCCCCCTCCTCAGGATTATCGCCGGGAAGAGAGTGCTTTCACGAGGGGGGGGGGGACGGGAAGCGGCCGGTGAAGGCCCTAGCACCCGTCCCAACCTTGAGAAGTTAACATCCCTCCTCGTTAGGACCATACCTTTCCTTCGCGTCCCCTTCAGTTTCTTCATGCTTCTTCTCCCCCCTTCTCAACATCTGTATATCGTTGGTGCACGGGGCCGAGAGGATTCGTTTGCTTTTATTTGTTTTTTTTTGTGGTTTGTCACGTGAACACGGTGGCGGGAAAATCACGACCGAGTTAGTTGGTCCAGAGATTTCGGTGCGTGCCGACGTGTGTGGGGTCAGCCAGGGCAGTGGTCGGCAAGCGGGCCTAGGCGGTGTCTGACGCGTAGAGCGCGGCGACGGCGGCCACGAAAGACGCGTGGAAGACGCGTAACCCGTGGCCCAGGTCGCCCGTATCCGCAACCCCCCCATCAGCACCGCGCGCTTCCGCAGCCCGACGCTCCCTGCGACCGGACCTTGCCACTACGCAGCTAAGTCACCGATTCTCACCACTCGCTCTGCTCTTTTTCTTTGTTCTGTCGCTGTTCTCGTCCTATTCTTTTGTATATTGCTTTAATCGTGTAAGCTAGTTGTATAGTTCTCGCCCTGTTGTTTTCCTTCTTATTGTTAATAGTTGTTTGTGTTCTGATTTTGTGCTTGTTGTTCGCATCGCGCCTGTGCATTACCTCTATTTTGCTTGGTTTGTTTTGTAACCGTTTGTTCGTGTTCTTGCCCAAGTAAAGGGGTTGCTAAAGAAACTTGCCTATACGCCTCATGCCTCCGGTCAACGGCTAATCAGGCATGGCCCCTATCGCCGGTCAGCAGTCTAACCTCATCTTCCGCACGCGGGGTGGAGAAGTTTGTCGCTCCACCCCCTCCTAACTTACGGAGAGTGCTGTGGTGGGCAGGTTGGCCCGATTAATTATAATCTCGGTGCCAACCAAACATCTAGCCGCCCACCATATCGTGACAGCATAATTTTAAATTAATAAATGTCTTGCACGTGCTCAGACCATTTCCTAGAACCTCGCATAAGTATATTATCGTTTCAGGAGGACACAGGGGCGGGATGGGGGGCGCGGGCGTGGAGGTAGACAGGGACAAGGGCTCGTCCCTGTCTGCTTCTATGTCCGGTTTTTTTTTGCGCCCCTGTGTCCTCCTTCCCACGTCATATCTTCCACCACATTTCCGGCCTTCTCACCGTCTCCCTGTGACTCACCCCCCCCCCCCCCCTTTTCTTTTTTTTCTCCTAATCCCCTATTATCAGTTCTCGGAAACCATGACATTCCTGTTACCCCCTCCGCCCCACCTTTTTGGCTTTCTCTGAACTCGAGCCATTCCCCCCCCCCCCCCCCCCTGCCTTGTCCTTCCTTGGAAATACCCCGCCTTCCAGTGCCAGCCTATGTTTGCCTTCTTCTCATTTCCCTGTACCACGCTGACTAATCCTCTTATCTGAGTTTTTCAGGTCCTACAGCGCCTCCCCCCGTCGCAGCCCCTTCAAAGCCTTTGTTCATTACACACCCCCCGGATATAAGTTAAGGTTCACCTCCCTTTACTTCTTTCTTAACCCCTCTACCTATCCCCCTCCCTATCTGCACGCCGGCAGTGGTGGTGGCGATAACTCGCCAGTCACAGGCCCGTGCCAGTTTCCTTTCCTCTTCCTTCATGCACTTACTACTACTACTACTCCCCTTCCTGACACGCATCCCCTCTCACACCACTTTCCTTCCCCACCCCCGGGGCCTTCCTCCTCGGAGCGAAGGCCCTATTTAATCCCTGCCAATGATGAACGCTTTGCCCAGACGAAGACAAGTCCCCTTGTCGAAACGTTGGCTCCAGCAACCTGAGGTTTTCCCCTCCCTTGTTCATTTTTGTGAACTTAATACTAGGAAACTGGAGAGAATCCTTCAAGGGCACTTCAGAGGTAAACGACAGACCATCTGCGCACTTCCTAAACTTCAAAATGTCTATCATCGTCCTATTGAAGTTGTCTCTTTTCGCCAAAGTTCGGAGCGCAGAATGCAGCACATCCTTCTAGAATGCCCCGTTGAAGGCTGTAAAGGCCCGCAGCAGAGCTGAAGTACCAGTGGACAAAAGCCTCTCTTGAAGTGCCAGGCAAAGACTCGTGCTCTGTACACACACACCGCATAAAACGTTGCGACACACGCTGGGTTAGTTAGGTTGAAGTTGAAACACTGAAAAGAGCCCTGTGCAATAGAAATACATTGAAGAAGGATGGATAGCTGGGCGAGTTTGTAATAATACATCGTGGGAGGGAACAGCGCGAACAAGACGACAGACGAAGCAAGAGGACACGAAGACGAGCGCTGACTCGAAACTGAATTTTTTGAAGGATGTGCCGCATTCTGCGCTCCGAACTTTGGCGAAAAGAGAACTTCAATAGGACGACGATCGACATTTTGAAGTTGTTTAGGGAGTGCGCAGATGGTCTGTCGTTCTGAAGTGCCCTTGAAGGATTCTCTCCAGTTTCTTAGTATTAAGTTGTTTTTCGTGCAATTGGTGATCTTGATTCCGCTAGACCAATGCTCTTTGCTCTGTTTGTTCACGTGATGATGCATATATGTTTTCTTTTTCAATAAAAAATTCAGTTTCGCGTCAGCGCTCGTCTTTGTGTCCTCTTGCTTCGTCTGTCGTCTTGTTCGCGCTGTTCCCTCCCACGATGAATTATTACAAACTCGCCCAGCTATCCATCCTTCTTTGCTTTGTTTCATAGAAATATAATTCAGGTATGCGATTGCCCTCCTGGTTAGGTGGAGGTGCACTTGTTAAGGGAACACTGCATCTCTTTGTGATTAGGCGGCACCTTATCAATACAGGCCAACTTCAATTTGTCTTTTACTGCGTCATTAACTGGCATCAGCATGAACTATAGTACCATAAGAAGCAGCAGTGTTTAATCAATGTCAGCATGTACCATTATCGTTGACCTATGTGGGAATAGCATTTACCTGTGGTGAGTTAATGGCTGGGGTTCCAGTGCCGACTCCCAAACATGTTCTTTCCTTCCTCCATCCTCCCAAAGAAGATGGTGGAGTACTTACTAAATGTTACAGAAGGATTGCATGTTTATTCATGCCTTGAAGCTTTTGATGTGAAGCTCCTTGGGGTGTGTCAGGCAGCTAAAAATATGGGCTGGTGGTGTCAGAGAAGGCAATGAACCTTTTTTGAGGGGGGGGGGGGGGGGGGCTTTTTCCCTAGTGGCAACGGGATGAACTAAGCCTGCCGATCAGGCCGGCTATATGTTCATGCTCCCTTATCTTTTCTGGGAAAATTTCTTTGCAATACGGAAGGGTGGACTTACTTTGGGTACAGACGTGTACCATAGAATATTATACAGTGGCGCGAGCAGGGGCTGCTCCTATTGTTCAGCGCGTACCGGTTTTGGTAGAAAGAAGTGGCGGCGCTGTCGTCGCCCGCACTTGAAGCCAGCCCAGTAAAAAAAAAACGAAAGAAACAACGGTCTAATTGTAAAAATTTTGCCACCCATTGGGCTCTACCAATTGAGCCCAACAGTGCTTCCAATTAGAAATAATTGGTCACCCAACCAGGCCAAACGGCTGTAGCTGTAGCCAGTGACTGTTGACCATTAAGTAAAGTTATATCTAATTTAAGAATGCCCGTGGTGATGGTGGAAATGATGAAAACATTTCAAGAGATTAAGCTGCTAATATCTCTTTTATAAGAATCTAATTAGTGTAGTGTTCTGTTTTACATCCAGCTAAATATATATTATACAGAGTGAAGGACATCATTGACTTTCACTTCGATTTTCCAATTGGATCACCCAATGGGAACCAACTGAAGCTTCCAGTTGGAAGATTAGCTTCTAGTTGGTTTTCTGGGTTCCAACTGGGAGATCCAATTGGTTTCAAATTAACATAAGAGTAGCGCAAAACCAGGACGACGGACAAAAGGGGGTAGTTATGGATCATTACCGACTTGCCCCAATTTCCACCCTGGTGACTCACGAATAGACGATATGCGAAATTGCTTGGCAGTCTGGCAACACCGCGCCCACAACTTCCGGTTTCCATCTTGGCGCGGTCGAGCTCGTCGAGCTGGTGCATCGTTTGCTATGCGTACTTTCTTCTTGCGAGTGGAATTTCAACAGGCAAGCTTCAGCTGCTGCGTTGTTTTCACAGCTGATCTTTGACCAAATGTAGGTGCTTTCAATAAGCGCCAGCTCACTCCTACCGCGTCCTCAGCTTCGCTTGAAGTCTGGCGCTGATGATCGCAATAATCGGCACTCGAAAGTGGGTTGGAGAGTCGAACCGTGACCGTGTGCTGTTGTCGTTTTAATGCTCGCATTAAAGCACCAGTTCAAGCATCACGCATTATCATGGCTATTTTATTCCCAGGTGGACACGAATTCATCTGGTAGGGTAGCGAGCGGTTATTTTGCGTTGAGTGCGCACGTGTGTTGACAAACTTCTGTGACAGTGCGAACTTTCGTTCGCGCCGACGCCAGGAGCTTCGTGCATTGCAGTATAATCACACAAGACCCTCGACCAGCTGCGTAATTCGATTCCTTTACTGTAATGTGCAATGCGCATCCGCGGTTTTCAACGTCACCGTTTCAGAGCCTGGCGTCGGTTGATTTTCGCCACAGTTCGTTGAAACCGCGCCCTGCTTAAGACGTAGTCAGTCGACATTAACAAGAGGAAAGTAGGCATGCACATATAATTCAAAATATTGTAAGCAAAGACGCAACTTTTTTTTTATGCGAAGCATATTACTAGAGGTACACTACAGCCCTTCGCCGTAGTTACGCGCCGTGCACACCACGTGGTACAGTGACGTCACACCACGTGACATACCACGTGACATGACGTCACGACAAAGGAAGACAGAGGTACACTACAGCCCTTCACCGTGGTTATGCGCCGTGCACACCACGTGACACATGACGTCACGACAGAGGAAGACTGAGGTACACTGGGAATGTGCTGGAAGCCCGGGCGCCGAGCAAAATATAGAAGATAGAGAGCCTGGGAGACCTTGCTGCGGAGCGAGGACCCCGCTAAGTAGCAACAAGCCATCCGCCTGGCGGCTGAGGCCGTGAAGAGACAATGTGTCTTCACCAGGCCTTAGTTCGCGAGGCTCCTAAGCAGGGCTCCCTTAGGCCTGCGTGCCGGGGGGTCCAAAAAGGAGTCTCATTTCGGTGGAAATAAACGTTTTGATGATGATGATGATGATGATGAGGTACACTACAGCCCTTCGTCGTGGTTATGCGCCGTGCACACCACGTGGTACAGTGACGTCACACCACGTGACATACCACGTGACACATGACGTCACGACAGAGGAAGATGAGGGTCCACCTCGCGCCGTCGCTGGGGTTGCACGCCATGCAGACCACGTGGTACAGTGACGACACACCACGTGAAATACCACGTGACACATGACGTCACGACAGATCGCCGTCACGCGCTGGGAGAGGGAGAACGATGCCATCGCCCAGACACCGGAATGTCCTCGAGCGGCATTCCCGCGCATTTCGAACGCGCGTTCACAATCGGTGTAGGTGAAACGCTCGCTCCACCGGGCAGGCGGACGCGGCTTCCGTGGCAATCCAGGCGCCCACCCAACGCGCGTCTCGGGGTTAGTCGGCGTTCCGCTGTAGCCCACGACGAAGGCTTCTAGTGGTTGTATTAAAATGACCAAGTATTCAACCAAGGAAAGCCATGTATTACCAAGCCTAGCCATCAATATGCTTCGCATCTGACCAGGGTTAACCAAGTTAAGCCTCAGCCATTTTTTTTCTGATAAGCACTTAGCCACCGCGGCGGCTTGATTACAGAAAGATGCTCCAGCTGTAGGTGCATGCACGGACTCGATACGCTGGTCAAGCTGTGTGTGCAGGGGCGAAATTAGCATGTTCGGTTGCTTCCGAAACGTAATTAGATTACTCCCAAACTTGGACAAATGGCTTTGTTGCGAAGCAAGCTGTTGGAGCTTGCCCCAACGATAATGAAATCTGATGGCCTGAAGCGTTTTCAGAACACTGTTGCACGTACTTTCTAGCTTAGAAATGCGTCCCTCCTTCATAATAAAGTAGCTATATTATTCGCTTCTTTTTTTTTTTTTAGATTTTCGTCGCTGCAGATATCGAAGGTATAGGAATCCTCAAGAAATAAAGCATTCGCACCTCAGTTTTTATACGTAGGGTCTATTGCTTCACAAGGACTCCTTAACGCGCATAATATATGCGTATGGTCCAGAGAATTTGCTTGCCCTTCGAAAACTAATTGAACACGGGAAAAACTTAACTGAACACGTAGCAAACTAAGCAGTAATCGGCATATGGTTCTTCGAGTGAACTGATTTCTCCACGGCAGGAGCGATTGGCCCGCTCAAAAAAATTTCCTTCTCTATTACGTTGTTCAAGTATGCGTCTATATATATTCACGCCCGACCGGAGAGTTGATAAATGCACGAAATCGGCTTCTAATTTTGATCAGAGACAACAAGGGCTGTGGTCCTTATCTTAATTTAAACGCAAATCAACTCGAGAGATTTGTCAAAAATCAGCGCAGAAAGCGAAAGCTGCGCACTAATCCGCGTGCTGACACATGATACCTCGCATGGCGTTTTGTGTTACTAAAACGTTGGGACGGAGTAAAAAAATAGAAAAGCGAAAAGCTGGAGCGCACCTAGTTGTGGCACGCATCGCAGTGTCTTTTCACAGTGGAGAGGGTAGCGCAACACTGCATCGGCATTTTACTTTTCAAGCGAAGCGCAGCCGTTTTAACCCAACGCTGGGCAGCGGTTTCGTTTTCTGTCCCGTACCAACATGGAGGACTTAGTTCTCGGAGCGCCGAGAGATGGCGCTGCGCATTTCGCATTACGCAGAACCAATTCAAATGCAGGGAAAACAAATGGACTACCAAAGATGTGAACCAAACAAAACACCAAACAATGGAACCAAATATGTGAAAGCGTCAATGGGCAGCTCGGAAATAAGAAGACATGGCATCTTCTAAGACACCTGCTCGACCCAGAACAAACACGTCCCGTGCAACAAAGTCAACTGTACAGACTCATACATAAATATGAGGGTACAACTGAAGACCTAATCAAAGAGCTAGCAGAACGTTATCTAAACACGGATGATGGTACCACTCAACCAGACTACCGGGGGACTCCTAATCCAAATTTAGACGCAGAAATCACAGACGCAGAGGTCTGGTACGCAATTGGAAAACTGCGGACAACATCTGCGGCAGGACCAGACAAAGTAACAAATAAGACTCTCAGGAACTTAGACGCAACGTCGATCGCGGCGGTTACAGACCTTATGAACAAATACTGGCATGCAGGCAACATACCACCAGAGTGGAAACACGCGAAAATCACTTTTATTCCTAAAGCGGGTAAGAAACTCAGCACTGAGAATCTACGCCCAATTTCATTAACATCATGCCTAGGCAAACTCATGGAGCATGTCATCCTCAATAGGCTCCAAAACTATGCGGAGGACATGAACCTCCTACCTGAAACAATGTTAGGATTCAGGGCCCAACTATCTACCCAGGACATACTCTTCCAGCTTAACAAGGACATAATTGAAGCTGACGAGGGAACAGGAACGAAAGCAATATTGGGTTTAGACCTTGTTAAAGCTTTCGACAACGTCACCCACAAAGCCATTTTGACAAACTTGTCAGAAATCAACCCCGGAGAAAGGACGTACAACTACATCCGATCCTTCCTCACTAACAGAACAGCAGTGATAACGGTCGGAACAATAGAGTCTGCCCCAATCACACTAGGAAGTAAAGGAACGCCACAGGGCTCCGTCCTGTCCCCTTTCCTTTTTAACCTCTCCGTCATCAAAATTCCCCCCGAACTGGCACAAATACCAGACCTACATCACACGTTCTATGCAGATGACATCACATTTTGGGTAACCAAAGGACGCGAAGGCTACATAGAAGACACACTGCAAGCAGCAGTGGACATCATTGAGGCATGCGCATGGGAATCCGGCCTCACTTGTTCTGAGCAAAAATCTGAACTCTTCGTGATCCGTCGTAAACAAAGAGGTAGGCGTACCACGACATCCCCCCCGCAAATAAACGTCTCTGTTAATGGAACATCTGTCAAAGAGGTACAGACCATGAGAATACTGGGGTTGTATTTACAAACAAATGGAAAGAATACTGACACACTCACTAAGCTAAAACGCACGGTAGAAGCGACGGCGCGATTAATCCGCCGCATAGCTAACCGCAGACAAGGAGTGAGGGAAAGAGATTTATGCCGACTAGTGCAGGCCTTTGCGCTAAGCAGGATACTCTATGCCACCCCTTATCTCAAATTTTCGAAAGCAGAAAAGGACAAATTGGATAGTATGATACGGCAGGCCTATAAGGCTGCGTTAGGACTCCCACTAAATGCCTCAACTGAAAGGCTTATGAGGTTAGGAATACATAACACCTACAATGAACTGAAAGAAGCCCATTTAATGGCTCAAACAGCGCGATTAGCCAATTCCAGAACTGGCAGGAGTATTCTTACCAGGCTCGGAATTAACTTTCAACCTACGAATAACGATGCTAAAGTAGACTTACCCCGCGACTATAGGACGGCCCTACTAATCAAACCACTCCCCAAAAACATGCACCCCTTACACCATGAGGGTAGAAGACAAGCAAGAGCCAAAGCCTTACATAACAAATACAGACAGTGCGCTGGAACACTTTATGTAGATGCGGCAGAATACAAAAATACCAATGCCTTTGCAATTGTGGTTGTGAACGAGAATGGTGACCACATCGTCTCGGCGACAATCAAAACGAAATCCTCTGAAACGGCAGAAGAGGCGGCTATAGCCCTCGCCCTAGCGCATACCCAAGGGAGCATCATCTTCAGCGATTCCAAAATGGGTATCAATAATTTCGCTAAAGGGCGAATTACAAACGCCTCCCTTAGAATCCTTAACGCAACCAAATTCTCACCAAATTATTCCCAATTGATATGGGTCCCAGCCCATTCGGGGAATCCGGGGAACGAGGCAGCCCACAATAAAGCCCGAGGTTTCGTCGACCGGGCAGTGGATGAGTCTGGCTCCCTGAATTTCACGAAGGACTCCATGATCACATATCATGATCTCACCAATCATTTTAAACTAGAGAGGAGAATTTTCCCCCCTCCAGACAAAAGACTTACTAAAGAACAAGAGGTTACGTGGCGTCGTCTACAGACGAGATCGATACGCACCCCATCACTCCTCGCGCACATTTATCCAGATCTTTACAACCCACACTGCAAACACTGTGGCCAACGTGCTACCTACGATCCATCCTGTGGGACTGCAAAATAGAGCCACCTCCGGGTGATCTAGTTACAGCTCCTTCTCTCGAGCGGTGGGAGGCCGTGCTGGCTAGCTCTGACCCCAGAACGCAAGTTTTGGCGGTGGAGTGGGCTGACAAAGTCGTCGAGGGCTATGTACTCTCGACCACTTAACGCGACCTCTTGCCAAGCTCTTCCCGGCGAATAAAATGTTTTACAATCAATACCAAGTTGGATTCATGAGCCCAATTGGCTGACCAATTGGGTTCAAGTGGTTCCACCTAAAATCAAATGATATGCCCAATTAGACCCACTGTTTTGTTTTTTTTTGACTGGGTGGGAGGACTGGGAGACCCTGCTGCGAGCGGAGGACCCGGCCGTGCATACCATCGCCACCGGCCGGGCTGCCGGTGTTATGGGCCTTAGGAACGTATGGACCTTAGAAACAAAACATCTGAGTGCAGTGCGGTGGTGCGGGGACCCAGAGGCATAATTCCTTTATTTTTTTTCTCTCCCTCTCTTCTATGCTGATGCTGGGAAATTTAGATCGTAAATCTCTCTCGGCAATTACCGATTTAATGAATGGATATTGGCGTAAAGGAGAACTTCCTCAGTTGTGGAAACACGCGAGAGTAACGTTTATTCCTAAACCCAACAAGAAGCTCAGCATTGACAACCTCAGACCCATATCCCTTACCTCGTGCTTAGCCAAACTCATGGAGCATGTGATCTTGAGCCGATCGCAAGGCTATGCTGAGAATAATGACTTATTACGTAGTACTATGGTATGTTTCAGGAGCCACCTATCAACCCAAGACGTCATGCTCCAGTTGTATAACGACGTCATAGATCCCCAGGATAAAACCGGCAACAAAGCCGTTCTTGGACTTGACTTAGAAAAGGCCTTCGACTACGTGTCGCATGGAGCAATTCTAAGAGGCCTCTCGAGCATAAATGTAGGTGCCAGAACCTACAATTATGTCAGCACTTTCCTATCGGGAAGAACGGCAGAACTCTTAATCGGGGGAATCAGGTCGGATAGAACAGAACTGGGAGATAGAGGCACGCCGCAAGGCTCCGTCCTGTCACCCTTTCTCTTCAACCTTTCACTCATATCGCTGCCTAGCAAGCTAAACGCCATAGAGGACTTACGTCATACACTCTATGCGGACGACGTTACCCTATGGGTGGCGAATGGCTCCAACGCTCACATAGAAGAAACTCTTCAGAAAGCAGTACAAGGAGTCCAGGAGCATAAGAGTAGCATAGGACTCAAATGTTCTCAACCCAAGTCTGAACTCCTTCTAATCAGACATAAACGGAGAGAAAACACCATAGAGGTGAACATTCAAGGTCTCCCGATTAAGGAGGTCGAAACCATTCGAGTACTAGGTCTCTTCATTCAAAATAATCGTAAGAGCAACATTACAATCACCCGTCTGGAAACAAGTCAGGCTCATTCGAAGAATCACTGCTAAAAAGAAAGGTGTGAAGGAGGCCGACATCTGTCGCCTTATACATGCATTCGTCATTAGCAGATTCACCTACTCTCTACCATACCTCAAACTATTTAAGGTGGACATCGATAGATTAAACAGGTTACTCAGACAGGCTTCTAAAGCTGGTCTAGGGCCTCCTAGAAACACATCCACGGACAGAAGAACACATCACTGCACACAAGGCGATGCACATCCAAAGACTGGCCAACATTACAGCGGGAAGGGAGATTCTAGATCGAATAGGCGTAAACGCTGAACCCATGTCTAACCGACCGGGCCCTCTACTACGAGGAGAGCGCGACAAACTAGTCATCAAACCGCTCCCCAAAAATATGCTACCGGGCTTCTACGATGGCAGACGATGAGCCAGAGCGCGGGCTCTGCATAGAAAGTACCTCAATCATCCTGGAGCAGTATGCACCGATGCAGCCGATTATAATTTCAGCCAAGGGGTCTTAGCTATCTGCGCATCCAAATTCATAGCAGGAAGAAGCGAGTGCATCTCTGCGGCCTCGGTCACGGTCAAGTACGCGGATCAAGCAGAAGAAGAGGCCATAGCCTTGGCCATAGCAAATACTGACGCTGACATCATTCTCATTGATTCCAAGACTGCCATACGCAACTTCTCGCGCGGTAGAATATCCCTAACTGCTAGAAACATCCTCACAAACATTACACTACAACGAGAAATGGAACTGGTATGGACTTCTGCCCATTCAGGGAACCCAGGGAACGAAGCAGCCCACCAACACGCTCGAGGTTTTGTCGGCCGAGCGGTGGGCTCTCGTCCAGGGGGATGCGAGATGGAGGCAGTGATTTCGTACCACGACATTACCCAATTCTACAAACTCTCTAGAAGATCGAACCTCCCCCGCACAAGTCACTCTCCAAACACCAAGAGGTGGCTTGGAGAAGACTTCAAACCCATTCTTATCCGAACCCGTACATTTACGCCCGCATCTACCCCGATCTCACAGACCCCACCTGCAAACACTGCGGTAGCACTGCCACCCTCGATCATATGCTGTGGGACTGCCCGGAGGATCCTCCTCCGGAAACTCTTAAAGAAGCTCCCTCACCAGACGCCTAGGAAGAAGTGCTGCGCAGCTCGGACCCCGCCGTCCAGGCAGGAGCCATTGAGCGCGCCGAAGAGGTCGCCGCCAGCTATCAGCAAACGGCCACCTGGCCCTACTGCTAAGCATCTAGGAACCCTTCTTTTCCGACAATAAAGTTTTCTCTCTCTCTCTCTCATGAATTTCTTCACGGTTCAGGTGTCCATCGAGATGTGAGACAGATACTGCGCCATTCCCTTTCCTCAAAACCTAATTTCCATTTTCAAGGCATCGCGCTGAACGAACGGGCTGCAACGCGCTGTCATGTTCCACTCTTAAAGGTGCACTGAAAAGGAACCTGAACTCGTCTTTTTCCCGCGGGAACTCGATCTACACGTTCCGAGCATTCTTAGAAACTGAATTATAGCCCTGTGCGGCCGATTTTCCTAATTTAAATCGGATTAACGTCCGGCTCCCGCCCTTTTTTTAATTCCCCGCAGACGGTAGGAGTAGTGCATCAACTCATGGAGTGCCTTTCAGGCAGTCGCGTGGAGGCTCTGCTTTCGCTTTATTTTATTTTTTTGGTTTCCGTGAATAAATAGATCATGTCAGAGACAACGTAGCTGCAAATTATGCCCAGGGAAATAAAAATACGCATGGACTCTGCTTTCGCCGATCACTACGTATCGCTCCGCCGATGGCAGGGCGGCAAGCCACCACGGGACTGGGTGAAAGGTTGGTCGACTCCTCCCACCGTCTGTGGGGAATTAAACAAAAGGCGAGAGCCCGACGTTAATCCGGTTTAAATTAGGGAAATCGGCCGCACAGGGCAATAATTCGAAGTTTTCAAGAACGCTCGGAACGTGTAGATCGAGTTCCAGCGGTCAGAATACGAGTTCAGATTCCTCTTCAGTGCACCTTTAAAAGCCAAGATTAAGCGTCCTGCAATATTTGTTCACTAAAATACAGACACCACCATCACGCTTGTCTGCGCGGTTTACAAATACGCGCTGTAAATTTGTATCTTAATCATATCTCGTACATAAGCATATGGCACGTTTCTGTGAGCATAATGACCTATCATATTCATATGTGCGAAGTGAAGCGCCGCCCACATTCACGACCACCGCGCAGATTTCCTCCACGACAAAAAAGTAGATCGTTAAAACTTTTCTCGTTACCTAAGCATCACAAGAAAAAAATATTAGCTCGAGAATTTTGATGCCTGGCTTGTTGAATATAGTCAAACAATAAAAAGTTGATGTCGTTTGAGATTGGCCAGCGGAGCAATATGACAGTACGCCGCGCAGTTTGACCCATTGTTAGCAACCAGCTGCTGTTAAGTTGTATCCTGATATAACATTGAGATGAAAACAACGAAAATAGGTTCCAGATAAAACAAGGTCCTATAGTTTTGTACCTTTTTGTAGCCATAGCGCCTGAAAAACCATTGAAACATTGTCATCGGCCAAGCATCATCGGATAAGGGCTCGCAAGTCCTCCTCACATTTGATAACGTGCTTCGGTGCCCGATTGGCGCCTGATGTACACGCAGCCACCTCTGTGCGAGCCGTACCGATAATCACGCTCAGTTGCCTATGTTTTGGCCATTGATAGCGAGTTCCTGTTGTGCCACGTTATGTTCTCGACAACAAAGATTGGTTTGAAAGCACGAACTGATGGGCGATTTGGTTATGCATTGTATGATTGAAACAGCGCCAGGCCTTCAGAGCTGTCCGTTTCCTTCTTTCTCTGCTCTCTTCTTTGGCCTTCGGCCTTGCGCTGTTTCAATCATACAAAGATTGGTTGGTTGGTTGGTTGATTGATTGGTGTTTAACGTCCCAAAGCAGCTCAACTCAGGCTATGAAGGACGCCGTAGTGGAGGGCTCCGAAAATTTCGACCACCTGGGTATCTTTGACGTGCACCGACATCGCACAGCACACGGGCCTCTAGAATTTCGCCTTCATCGAAATTCGATCGCCGCTGCCGGGATCGAACCCGCGTCTTTCGGGTCAGCAGCCGAGCGCCGTAATCACTGAGCCACCCCGGCGGGGCCGACAACAAAGAGTTTTGATTCCGGTTCTTTCAGGTTGTTCTTATTCTTCAGCCAGTTATCTCGAGTTTCTTGGCTGGCGAACCTAAAGATTGGGCCACGCTGCTTTCCCCATTTCGACGGAAGACTGTAGTGCAACAACTTCGCTGGCCCGGAGTTACGCAACACCAAATTTCGACGCAACTTCATTCACTTGCACAAAAAGACTCATTTTTCGTTTCCTGAATTCCATAAATTTCATGATTTTGCTTGCAGTTGCGCCATTCAAGTTCGTTCAGTTCGGCTTTGAGCTGTTTCACAGAAGCAGACAATTCAGCTTTTTAACCTCAAAGAGTTTCTTTACGGATAGTAGTTATATGGTGTCTAGAGACCTAGCTGCCTCAGCACATCGTCGTATTTGGTAGACATATAGCTCAATGGATTGTTCAATGCTGCAAAGTGGCATATAAACATTTCTAGCTTTGCGTTAATTCCAGCCAGTATTATGAGAACATCGCCGTTCACTTGGGACTTTTTGGATTGTCCAGCGTCTGGTGCAGTTTCCTCACAAGAGGCACATTTCCAAGCTTTCCGCCAAGTTTCTTTTTTTTCGGCCGAAGCTGTGGTGCTGTTCCTGAACAGCACGTTACATGGCCATATTTTATTCCGTAAGCAGTATTACGACAGGTTTCAGCCCTTCGCGTCGGGGCGGCCGCGACGCACGTTTGACCTTGAAGGGCGGCGTGAGGCGCGGCGCACTACAGCTGCAGCCGCGCCGCTGCCGAGTGGAGGCGCTGCCCTCGCCGCGCTCTCGCCAGGGGGTATAAAATGCGTTCGTTCCTATGGTTCGCTCGCTTGCCGGCTGTGTCGTTATGGCGCCTGATAAACAGAAAGGGAGGCTACGTCAGCTTGACGAAGCCTCGAAACGACAACGGGCTTCGGAGACAAATGCGAACAGCGCCTTGCTAAGCGGCGCGCTCAAGACGCTGCTAGACGGGCGCACCGCGCCTCTATCGAAACCGAATCGTCTACAACCGGCGACGATCCCGAATGGAACGCTATGGATGCTTACGCAACCTACCAGGTTTAACCAAGGTTAAACCCCAGCAAACTTTTTTTATACAAACTACCGGCTGATCCTCAGTGGCAAACTGATTGCAACAAACAGGGCTAATTGATTCATTCTGACCACTCAAAGCGACAAAAATAATATCTTTAGAACAAAAGTACGCACAAAAAATCAGTGCAGGTTACTCATCCAAGGCAGCGGTAGGAATGAAAAGAGAGCACAAAGGCAAGTTCAATGTTCACCAACCTGCAAGGGGCGAAGCGCGAAAAATGTGACGCCAAGGCTAGTCCGATGCCGCATCCGCCAAATGCCTGGCAGCTCCAACGCATACCCTTCCTAAAGCCGTCGAAGATTGCTTGTCCGCCTCCTGGCGACGGCCGAAGTACAGCCGAATCTTGATTCCGTTCTTATCGCCGTCTTCTTGCGGCGCAGAGCCACGTTTCAGGTGCGATGCTCTCGAGGGTGAGTCTGCTATCCTACAAGGCGTGAAAGAGCAGAAGAAAAAAAAAATTGGCTGGGGCTTAGCTAAGGTTAAGCCTGGATATCTCGAAGTGACAAGCTGCGGTGATCCGCGATAAACACGCGCTTGCGGCGAACGTCAAATGATGACGCATAGCGCGTATGTGCCATTTTTTAAAGCTTTATTCTCCTTTTTTTTTTTGGGGGGGGGGGGGGGGGAGGCATTTAACTCAGGCGCACTACATCAGCCTTTTTCCAACCGCTATAAATTCTGGTCTGGAACAATCACGTAGCACTGAAGAATTCTCTCTCTCTCACACACACACACACGCACACACACACGCGCACGCACAAACATACACACACACGCACTCACGCGTGCGCACACACACACTTACACACGCACACGCCCTTAAAGAAATAAAGCAAGGAAATGAACAGTTCCGTTGGGGGAGTGCTGGGGATGTAGAGAGAGAGAGAGAAACACAGAAATGCCATTCCACGCCAACTGTTCAACTGTTCAAAATTCCGCAAGTGCGCTTTCCCGCATAACAATGTTGCCTCTAACAAGATGGCCGACTTCGCTATAAAGGAACTACATGGGCTTCAGGACAGGCGCTAAAGGTGTAGATAGAATGTAAGAAACGTATTTTGGAAGAATCAAACAAAAAAAACAGTCTTTCTTGCTTTGTTTCAGCTGGAAACGCATGGTCCGCCATCTTGTTCTCAGGCAGAAAAGGCAACACACGCATAAACTTGAACATCAAAATGTTTTAGCAGAACGCTAGCTCATCCCATGTCCCCATTGTGATGACAGGAGAGCCTACCACTGTCTGGTCACCCAGCGGCTGAACCATCCATGAAACATCAATTTTATCTGTTCTCAAAAACAGTATAAAATAATTTTATGGCTTTTGGAGGTTTAACGTCCCAAAGCGACTCAAGCTATGAGAGACGCCATAGTGAAGGAGTCGGGAAATTTCGACCACCTGGGGTTCTTTAACGTGCACTGACATCGCACAGTACTCGGGCCTCAAGAATTTCTCCTCCATCGAAATTCGGCCGCCGCGGTAAGGATTGAACCCGTTTCTTTCACGTCAGCAGCCGAGCACCATAACCACTGAGTCACCGGGGCGGCTAAAATCAGCTTCGCATGTGCCATTATAAAAACTGTTTTATGTTCTGAATGTATAGCACGCAGTTCTGGAGTGATGTAGAACACAGCTGTTACATTTTTCACCGGACCGCTGAAAGAAGACTTACCAGCTGGGAAAAAAATGAACAACGTTGTCTGACGCTTTTCTTTTTATTTTCTGTAAGCACGACATGCATCTCTCATAAAAATTTGCGAGGACACTTTGGCAACTAAAGTGTTCAGAGGCGAAAGCCGAGGACACTGTGCCGTGACCACTTCCGGTGAATGTGACGTCACACCGTTCCTGTGGCTATATTGATAGCCAAATTATAGATCTTTCGGGGATATTAAGTGTAAATCACGCTTAGTTAAACATTTTTCCATCTAATTTGACACAAATCCGACGTTTTTCCGACCATTCTGTGACAATTTTCACTATGCCATGACGACTTCCGGTAGACGTGACGCCACACCGTATCCGTGGATATATCGACGTACGCACTGTTTCGACAATTCTCCCTATAATTAATTGACGAATTAATGTACAGTCATCAAACTTGGCTTCTAGGTTCATTTTTTCCTCCTCTATCTGATGTAGCCATTGGTTTTCTTCTTTAGTTCTCGAGTTAAACGCATAGTTTCTTACTATGGTTAAACGTGTGTGACGCGCTTTGTTAACAGACGACAGTATGAAGCCTGTTTCACATGCAAGCGAAAATGCTAGCGAATCCTGCCGCCGCGGCGGAAAAACCTGTTTGGAGTCATTCCTGCGATGAGCGGCCAAGTTTCAACAAGTTGGAAATTTTTGGCTGCGACGTGCCGCTCAGTCGCTCATTCGCTTGCATGTGAACCGGCCTTGCGCCATTAAAGGCTTTCCTTACAATTTGCATGGCTTTGCGGCTCTCGCAATCGTTCATGCGTAGAACGTCCGCAATATTCTGTCATGGCTCTCTGACTGCCTAAGCAGCTGCGTCAGCCGAAGGGAGGGAGCGCGCGTGGATCTGGCGACGTACCGCCTTTGTCAAAAGTAACCAGGCTGCATGTTTTATTTCTAGCTTGTATAGTGGAGCCCTTGTGACTGTCCTGGAGATTGACAGGTGTTGGAAGGTAAGAAAACCCCCATTCCTTACCTTTAGCGACCATTTCAGCTTCAGGGAAGCTGTAAGGGCTCCACTGTACGAGCCAGAAGCAAACCATGCAGCCTGGTTACTTTTGACAAAGAGTGACGTGGCGACACGCGCGCAGTCCTGCGCTGTTTTCGCGGACGGCTGCTCCAATCATACACAATCCTCACTTATTAAAACCTACGAACTGTGTCTTTTAAGCCGCATGAACAAGAGCGAACGACAGAAACAAAAGCTACGTAATCAACTGTAGCAGCACATCTGCACGGAGTGTGTCCCGGCATAGTTTCGTTTTCTCGCCGTTGGTCTTATGCGCTCGTAAGCCGCCGATTAACGGGGGCAGTAAAGCGATAAAATGCAAAATTCCGCTCTGGCCTGCGTGCGGTCGCCGTTCGGCGCGCGCTAAACGTAAGTTGTCAAAATACCAGCACAAGGTAAAGAGCAATAGCTCGAGGTGCCATTCCCGATGTACAGCGCAGGAACGATGCCACAATTGCAGCAGAGTTGTATCGCACGTGTTTCTGCAGGAGCTACAATGCGACTGACTCGCAAAAACGTAGCGGCAGAGAAAACACAGCATCCGGGAACGCTACGACTGGATTGTGCTGCTGTGATGTTTGTTTGACCTCTACATTTGACGGTGCCTTCAATACGGTTTGTTGGGCAGCGCAAAACAATGAGCGCTGAAAATTGTTTTACATGAATGAACCAGTGATATGTATTAAAAGCATGCGGAACACTGTGCTTGACATGGACAAAGGCCTTTACCATACCTATCCAATTAACCGTGTTCTCTGCCAGCGCCGGCCACCTTACAAACAGAGCGCGAAACAACTTGCAAGTAATGTTGGAAGGTGATACAAGTAACACAAAAAGTACTCAAAATGGCGATTACGTACTAGACTAGCTGTAACAACTACATATATACATTGGTCGTTGCACGAGTGTGAGCGTGTGAGATGAGTAACCTTCATCTAACGAAGTTGGTACGAAGGCCTAGTTGTGGGAGGGGTGGAGAATATATAGGACAATTATCATATTGAAAAACAGCGCGAAAGACGACGGACGAGAAAAGGCGAGACGAACGCAGTGCTGACTAACCATTCAATTCAAGTCATAACAACCATTCACAACTGTACTCCAGAATATCGGACAACGAGTTTGTATACACATAACGCTCAATGCCTGCCTCGCACGAACATTTACAGAGAAATAGCGGCGTGGGCCGAGCCATGCAAAGTGTCGTTGCGCGGTGTATAGCTTCATTCACAGGACGTGCCGCGATATATCTTTATGCGTTTTTTTTTCTCCTGATGTCTGGGTAACAAGGGCACTCCGCATGGGCATCCGGAAGGGGGGGCAAGGGGGGGGGGGGAGGCCGTTCCCCCCCCCCCCCATGCACTAGTAGAAAACTGCACAGCTTGATTAGCACGCTTAAGTGATATTAATTTATAGGATTTTGCTTATTGAGTTCAATTCTTTGTTCATTAATAAATTCCAATGTTTGTTCTCTAAGCCTAGCACTAATTTGCTGTTTCTAATTTTTGTTTCATGTGCGCAGTTTAGACCACAAATATTTCTTTTTAGGCCTACCCTACGCCTCCCCCATACCCGACCATCCCCCCCCCCCCCCCCCCCCCCCCCCCTCCTGGAAAAAATTCTGCGGACGCCCTTGGCACTCCGTAACATAAGCTCCACGGTTGGGCGGACGTCCATGTTACACCTCGTACACGTTAGTCGTCACATGGTCGTCGGCGTTGGTCTCCAGGTTTTCGGTCTCGTCTTCGAGAAACTTGTGGAGCGTGGTGTTTTTGGGGCGAGGACGGCCCCAGGAGATTCGTGGCGGTGTCGCGTGTAGAAGCAGGTGGGGGAGCTAATATGCTTGGTTGGTTTATGGGAGTTTAACGTCCCAAAGCGACTCAGGCTATGAGGGACGCCGTAGTGAAGGACTCTGGAAATTTCGACCACTTGGAGTTCTTTAACGTGCACTGCCAACGCACAGTATACGGGCGTCTAGCATTTAGCCTCCACCGAACGAGCGCCGCGGCTGGGATTGAACCAGCGGGCAGGTAAAATGTTAGGTAGGCATCCTGCCTCTGTGGCATTGGTTTCCATAGAAATAAAATAAAGAAATAAAATGCAGTCTGCGCGCAGCGAGGGGGTTCAATGCGGGCTGCGCTATCATGAAACGCATTCCTCGTCAGGGTTAGGAACTAAGCACTCGTTTAATATTTTTGTGCCCTGCATAATTTTGGCCATGAGGTGATGGAGTAGCAATTCTCATTAGCGACGACATAGAATACTCTAGCCTTGCTGGGCTTACTGATACGGAGACGATTGGGTGCAAGGTTAAACTAAAAATATTCGTTGTAACTGCAAACGCCATTTACTGTCCTCCAAATTTTACCCTCTCCGGCTATTAGAGAATACATTGTTCAACATAGGTGAAATCTGGGCGTGATACTGGCTAGCGATTATAACTCTTTCCGGAATGACTGGCAGGTAAATCAAAGGTATAAAATCAGGATAGTGCCTAAATGCGCATCATGTCATTGCAATGTGCATCAAACAAACAACGCAACATTTTCTTGTTTCTCAAATCACATTACTGCCACATAAGTTACCAAAATAGGACAGTATGATCGCCCTATGTAGAAAGAACGCTCGTTCAGAGCACACTATGATAGCGCGATGTTTAATATCAACTTATTACACAGATGCGCGCACAAGAAGAAGCTGGAAACAGTGTTCCAGGTATATTTAAAAAATAATTTTCTGACCCTGGTTTGTCTGGAAATGAAGTACTATACGGAAAAAAAAGGCGTAAAAGTATGCAAAAATTTCGCGTAAATAACGCACGCAGTGTACAAGATGGGGCAGTCCAGTGGTCAGTGACTTCTTGGCAGGCGCAGCTGTGAGGGAGGGGACAGTACACAACGTGTTCGCTTTGATACAGTCGTATCAGCTTGCATAGTGAGCGAGCACCGCCTGCGCAACGTCTTGAGCCACCTGGCGGACAACGAAATAAGTGAAGCCGTCTTTTGCAGCCTTGTCCTCGCGGGGATCTCGGAGGCTTTGTACTGGACAGCATGTACGGCTTGCACCCGCCGCGTTTTCAGAGCAGGTGCCTGGCGCAGGCGACGGTGGCGATCTTCTGGGCGAGTATCTCGCTGCTCAGGGGCGTCACGTGCACGTTGGATGAGATGAAGGATGCCCGGAACGGAACGTGCACTTCCAGCCGGATCAGGTTCATGTCTGGCTTGTCCATTATGGGTTTGAGTATGTTCCGCAGCATCTCTCGGTACGCTACGCCTGCAAACATAGAAAAAATTCACGGGGTGAAGCGCATTTTGGAGGTTCTCTCCGATCATGAATGGCAGTTTACCATTATCCCTGAAGAGAAAAGTATACAACAGCTGTACCTTACCAGTACTCAACTACGGGGCGGAAACGTGGAGGCTAACAAAGAAAGTTCAGCTTAAGTTAAGGACAGCGCAGCGAGGTATGGAAAGGAAGATGATAGGTGTAACGTTAAGAGACCGCAAGCGGGCAGAGTTGGTGAGGGACTAAACGCGGGTTAATGACATCCTAGTTGAAATCAAGAGAAAGAAGTGGGCTTGGGTAGCGCATGTATTCAGAAGGCAAGATAACCGCTGGTCCTTGAGGGTAACGGAGTGGATTCCAAGAGAAGGCAAGCCAGGGGGCGCCAGAAAGTTAGGTGGGCGGATGAGGTTAAGAATTTGCGGGGATACGGTGGCTGCAGCTGGAAAAAGACACGGGTAATTGGAGACATGGGAGAGGTGTCTGCAGTGGGCGTAGTCAGGCTGATGATGATGATGAATGAGCGTACAGCTGTAAAGTTTTCACCTCTTACAGTCCAGTTTTGGTTTTAGGTTGTCTGGACGGCGCTCACGAGCAAGGGCCTTCATTTCTGTTTAGTAATTTATTCTACCAAATTATTTATTTGGACACCGCGAAGTTGCTATGGTGTGCCCAGAAGTTATAACTGACGTTGATTAGGTGCACCAGCGCCGTGGCACTGCGTTTACCTAGAGGCGTGGTGTCCTTGGTAATGTGCCTGGCGAGCTTAATGTGCGCCGAGTGTAGCGGCACAATGTAGTCGTCTGAAGAGCCGAGGAGCACGATATTCTTGAAATGCGTCAGACCTGCGTGTCGACGTATGCGAATATTAATGCGGCAGCATTACAGTTGTCGTCACACCGAAACCCCGCCAATGTCCCGGACTAAATTCCCTGATTGGTCGAGACAGTGGTGACGTCACTAGCGTCACGTGACCACCGAGGACCAATCACAGCGCTCCGTCAAATTTGAAAATCCAGCATCACCGGAGGCGCTGGGAGGCTGCGACGCTATCGATTTTGCTACTGGGGAAGGCGTGCGTGTCAAGCTTGTTTAACATGCAAGCGAAAACGCTAGCGAATCCTGTCGCCGCGGCGGAAAATCCTGTTTTGAGTCATCGCGGCGGTGAGCGACGAGGTTTCAATAAGTTCGAAACTTTCGCTGAGACGCGCCGCTCAATCGCTCATGCCGCTCAGTCGCTTGCATGCATGTAAACCATCCTTTAGACCACCCCGCCATTGATGCAGCCGAATATGCCACGCGTTTAATTTGGATCTCTGTCGCCACTCATATGCGTGACCGAAAAGTACGACCAGATTACCAAGCAGGCAGCAGATAAGAAGCTCACATACTGGTTATGCTTTCTGGCCACATATGCGGCAGCAGTGATGTCAGGGGATAATGCACCGCGTCCAGCATTGAGGTTTTTAACTGGTCAAGCCAGAATGTATGCCGTAAAAAAACAAAATGCAGGAACAGTGGAGCTAGGTAAAGTGAATAAGCATGCAGTGCGGCAGAAATGAATGATTTTGTGACACCAGTTCTGCCTGTGTTTGCTACCATCACATCTCCTGTCGTACTCTCAGTGAGCGGCTGTACGCGGGACATAGATCAGAAACACGACGAAAGGTGTCAATGGCATGCTTAGGGCACCTGTGTGCTTGCTGAGACGGTAGAGGTACGTCTTGCGGATATCCGAGCTGTCACAGAGCATCATTTGCCGCAGCGACTCGGTGTATTCGTATCTCTGGAGGTACCAGGTGCCTGGAAAATATTGCATAACGAAAAATTATAAATCCAGGTTGTAAAAGTTGTACTGAGTACGTGAATGAACGACCAACGTGCGTCCGACTAAACAAGCGAAGCTCATCTTCGAAGAGCATAGAGCAGTTAAACATATTTGCAAGAGCGATCACGAAGTGTTCCTTCCGGCAAGGTAAGCATATGTGTACCAAAGAAACAACTGTTACAAGAAGCTCTCCAAAATATCAGGTAAATGAGGTTGATGTCGGCTATGGAGGAAGGTCGAAATACCAGCAAGGAGTCTGATGACACTTCCTTCAAGGTCGCAAGAAGGCGGCACCGCCATCTTGAAATGTGTGTTGGTTCATCATCTTTGTAATGAGATTTTTCTGATTTTGTTTCCAGATAATCGCCATTCTTACAGACAATGCTGGCTTCCCATAAAACGGCGCAGTTTCTGCGGCTGATTTACCCGAGCTTGATCGCCGGTTTAAGTAAATAGTTAATATACCCGCAGAACGTTTCTGTGGTGCATTCGGAGTGCAGTCTAAACAGAAAGGAGTTAAAAGGGAGTAAAATATCCACTAGCGCACTGCCTTTTATAAAAGGAAGTGCTCGAAAGGATATTACTCCCTTTTTACACCCATACTACCCATACGCTCGTATAAGCGTATTCGTCTTCAGAGTGTGGGAAGAGCCCCACTCCCTTCTGCCATACGAGACGAATAATGCTTGGCGATGGTGGCAGTAACCTTACGAAACGAAATATACCGATTACAGTGCTCTGTTTAAACATTGTGTTCTTATACATTCTTTCTTGCTTCTGCATTTTCTTTGATGTAATTTCGCTCAGGTACCATTTCACTGAGCGACACACCAACTGTCAAATTACGTTTTTCACGGGAGAAAATTACTGGAAAAGTGCAGCGCAGCAGTAACAAGGACGAGACGAGAAGGACGCAAATTACTGCCACACTTTTTGCCCAAGAGTGGATTGGAGAAACAGGGATAATTAACACTTCCCTCCCCAAGATACAGCCCATATGTCGGCTCTCATGGACAATATCATCACTGGCCAGACAGCGAGAGGAAGCTCTTCCAGTTTGCACTCACAAGGATGCAGACGACAGTACTATTTGTCATTGGAATGGAGGGCACCACACGCAGCTATGAGTGAAAAAATGCCTCCGCCGTCTGGAAGACGTTGAAGTAAAGAGCGTTAGCTGTTCGGTAGCGCCATCTATCGTCCAGGTGATGTATCGCCACGTGATTAGGCTATTTTTCCATACCTTACGGCGAGCGGGCTCCTATCGCCTTGAGGTCGGATATTTTTGAGCGATTTGGGCCGAAAAAGTTTTTCGACTCTTTGGAGGGCCATTTTTCCTTCCCTCAAGGCGGTAGGTGCCCGGTCGCCGTGAGGTATGAAACTGTGAACTGCCGAGTGCTGACGACATGGCCGCAATGTTAAGCCTAAGCATAAGTAAATATAACCAAATTAGGCAATATTGGTGTCTAACATGTCCTACTCATCGAGCCCGTTACGAATATCTATTAGTTAGATTATGACGTCATCGGTTGGTTAATTATAAGCAATCAAATATAAGCATAACCATAACAAAACATTAACTTCATTAGCTAACTTTGCTGCCTAACCTGTTCTACTCATATAGAGGATTCCAAATATCTAATTCGTTTTATGATGCCTCATTAATTACTGAGTTAAAAGCGATTAAACATAGTCATGTGATAGTTAATTATAATGTCACAAAATCAGTGACGTCATCAAACGTCAATTCGATATACTAATGACGTTGCTATATCGATTTACTATGGGGGCCGCCATCTTGAATTCCTCGGGCTTAGATAATTTCACGCAGAAGGGAGGTGGCTGCAGACCCCAAAAAATCGACAAGCGTGATGAATAAGAGCTAACTCTCTTAAAAGAGAATACTGCGCAACCGGTGAAGGAGACAGCGTAACAGATGCTTGCCGATGTTGATCACAAGGGAGGTGTTGAAGACGGTGCCCATGTGTGGCCCGCTCAGCGACAGGAAGGTGTGCATTAAGCAGAGCAGCGGCTGCAGCGGGGCTTTCGTAAGCGCCGCCCGGATGATGACGTTCCCCATCGAGAAGCCGATGAAGCTGGACGGCAGCAGAGAAGAAGCATGAGCATTGCAGGAGCGATTACCAATAACCCTCTTCTGGTAAAAAAATATGGTACCTTGCTCCATCTTCTGAGCACCAAAAGTTCAAGAAATGTCGATTTTTAACCCTAGTTTCGCAACTGGTATCACTCAGATATGACAACAGACAGGGATTCCGGCCCACAGTCAACGTTTTTTGCCCAGGATCGAAGTGAGTGAACACGCACATGTCCTCGCGTGAGAGTTCTGTGCTTGTTTAGCTGGACAGGGAGATCTGTGGTAATTGTACAAGCTTCAAGCCTAAAATAGCTTAAGGAAAAAGAAAGGCAAGGCTGGCTCAAAATGCAGGCGTGCTTACCTTAAAAAAAAAATGTTACTTTCGTCTTCAAGTGCATGAGGGGCCCAACTTCATTCACTCATTTTAGCACAACGGCGCCTTTGTGCCTTGACACTAAGGTGCTTTCTTTTTAGTTTTATGGCCAATAAGTAACCCCCTACAGACATGCGTATTATGAGCGATTAACGGTTTCCATGTATACCGTACGAAGATGCATTTTAGTGGCTTTCATAGGAACGTGTCTCCAAAAACAGGGCCCGTTTGCACAAAACAACCGTGTTAAATCCAGCCTGGTTCCGAATTTAGTCTACATTGCGGTCTACAATAAGACTGGACATCTGTGCCGAAGTAATGCCCTAGAACGAACGGAACTAGATTTGGAGCGGCATATTGTTATTGTTGATTAAGGAAAGATTTGCACTCCGGTCGGCAAATTAGAGTTAATAGACACCTTTAGCATACCGTGTACCGTGTTACCTTTGTTACCGGAATACAGAGAGCCCGCCTACCGCCGGTGAGCACGCGCTGATTGGTCCCGATGCTGCAGGCGCGCGCGTATCTGCCGGGTGCGTGGCGCCATCTGGCGTCGTCAAACCGATTTGCGTATGCGCATTGGCTGCGCGCGGGCTCCCGGTATACTCCGGTACCGGTAACGTAAACACGGTACACGGTATGCTAAAGGTGCCTAAAAGCACAGAGCGATTCGCGATCTGCTACCGTGATCTGCTTCCACGGGGCGTCACTGCGCGTGCGCAGAACGCCATTGCGGCGCCAGATGGCGCCACGTTCCCGTCAGCTGCATGCGCGCCTGCCGCGTCGCGACCAATCAGCGTGTATGCAGTGGCGCCCCGCGGAAGCGGGTCACGATAGCGGGTCGTGGATCGCGCTATGCTATAATTCTCTATTGATAGGGAACGCTCCACGGCATAGCATGTAATGATATGGTAAGAATTTTGCACACACTCCTTCCAAAATTGCATTGTAGGTGATAAAACTGTGCTAACAAAAATCAGACGGTCATCTTCCAGATCGGCAAATATTTGGAAAGTTGAACATCTGCGCGCGCATGTATTGAGGAGTTCAACACCAAGTAACGCGACTCAGCGACCCGAGGCTGACCTTATCCTGGCAGGCTTCTTTGAGTGCTTCTTGATGTGGTCCACGATCTCAGTCGCCAGTCGTGCTCCGAGGGTATCGAAGTTTCGGAACGTTACCTCTCGCTGGTGTAGGAAGGAAGATTAGCGGACAACGGCGCTGCTACGTTTTGCGAATAGCAAAATAACGAATACAGGCAATAGCAAGAGCGATACCATTGCTACTGCCATTAATACTGCGAAGTAATCATACCAACAATTAACTAAATTAATTAGTCACCGTCATTGGCAGCGTTGATTTCAGCGAAGGGCAAGGGCCTTCAATGCCTACACCGTCCAAGGTAACCGTATCACAAACTTTCTAATCCAGAGAAGTTTATCTGAGCCTCTGTCGTCCGCCCTTGCGTTTAGAGTCCTCCAGGGACTAAAGAAATGATAAAATAAAATAGAGGACGACCGCACCAAAAGGGGTCATATGCCTGTTCCGTCTCGTCTCGTCTACGTTTCCCGTACCATTGTATGCACTATGCCACTGTAAGGCATGTCTCATTATCTCTTTTGTGCATTGTGTGTACTGCCCATGGCCATTAACTCCCTTTATCTCGAGTCAGAACCACACTTTTCTCTAAACCATGCTGCTCTATAACTCTCTCAGCATTACAGCTGTAATTCTCAATTTGATCGCTAGGCGGATTGCCATTGCAAGTTTCGGCTAATGAATATACATGTATTCAAAAACAGAGGGAATCGGTAGCTGAAGTACACAGGAAATAAAGCTAGCTACTGTGTTTTCAGCTTCTACGCAGTGCAGATGACCCTACTCTTGCTGACAGCGTTTGTTATACCTGTGACCGAATTATTAATCACAAATATTGTGGCACATGGGGAGAAGGCCAGCATACTATAAGATTTTCAAGAATAGCCGAGACCGTGCGAGTGTGTTGCGCCCAAGAAGAGCCGTACAGCTTAGTTATTTAGAGATACGGTAATCGACGGCGCTGAATTGAGACGTTGAATTCAGAAAACCATTCTTAGGTTTGAATGCACTGTGATCAACTCGGGCGACGACCAAACAAAGTAGTCAATGATTTCAAAACCAAGGCGTCAGCCAGCGTTTGGCTACTTTACCCGAGGACCTCATTGTCTCTCGGGATTTTCATAAAACTTTTGCAACGCCGCACTATAGGCAAGCAGATGGCACACAAGAAATTCTGCTGCGAAATAGCATGTTTTCTGAGTACGCCGACCAGCTCAGTTGCTTGCGGTGTAGCATTAATACGTTGAGTGGTTTCAAGGACAAAACGAGACAGAGACTGTACGAATTGCTCCTTGGCTTTCTCACATGCAGCTATGAGCGCTGACTTCTGGCAGGAAAAAGGGAAGCGGGATAGTTCACCAGCTCAGCAGCTCTCTTTGCTGTGACAGAACGTAGCGAGTATAGAGCGCTGCTTGCGACACCTATCGGAAAGGGTGGTGCTCACGTGACCTTGGCCTCCTCACCTCGTTCGCCCTGGACATGAGGAAGCGAACGTTGGAGCAGGGCAGGGCGAGCTCCAGGAAGACGCGGAGCAGGCGCAGATCGGTCGAACAGCCTGAGCATCGCAGAAACGGCAGGGAACCACGGTTGTAGAGCGTAAAATGCCTTTATCTCTCGTTTTCAGCAACTGTAGTAGGACGCTGTCTCCTAATCGCGGCGAAGTTCACGCCCCCCTCAAGGCTGACGCCGACCAGGACGCGATTTGTCGTCCAGAGTATACTTTTATACTGAAGAGGACTGAACTATGTACCAACTCACGCCGGCACGCGACCAGCAGCCCTAACGTCTCACCAGTAGGCCATCAAGGCTGGATACGTTCAGCCTTCCTAACAGGAATTTGTGCATGTGATTAGATTAAGCAAATAATCGGCAGCTGGACTGATTGCACATAAGGATTCATAGATCGCGCCACTCAGTGGTCGATGCACTGGTAACAGGTGACGGGGCGTAAGGGTCATATAGCACATCAAAACAAAGGGAAATGGCACAAGCACCATCTTCACTAGCGGTTATTCTTCATGCCTGGTATGAAGGTTCTGCGCGTTCACGTGCTTGGCTGCGGCAACTGAGGGCTGCATATATCCAATGGAAGCACAGATAAAGGGTTTAAGGCGACTCGATTTCTGTGAAGTGGACAAAGGTGAATGAGCTTGCTGGTTTACCGACAGCACGCTCTCAGCTTCAAGAATTGTAGACGAAGAGCATTGCCTCCAGAATTGTAAATGCCTATCGATGCCCGATAATGACGAATGAGGCATTTCCCTGTCCGGCTCCTGTCCTTCACTCCCTATTAAATTCTGGGTCTATCCTAGCTTAAAGTGGACACGTAGTGTCACGCCTGACTGCGGCGTGTCGCGGAGGCAATAAGAAGCGCTTGCGGTGCCGCAGCCTGATTGACATAACACGGGAGCTCGCCAGTGATAGCCACAAAGGGAATGATCGGTGGACGAGACATCCGAACCAGTGCCATTGAAAAGGGGATGATATTGCAGACGTTGATGATACAGGGGGCGCTGGTTAAGCACGCGTGATCGCAGTTCCCGCCCGTATAAAAATGGTCTTTAGACACTCTATAGACTTCTTATTGACTCTATTGACTTCCTATAGATATTGCTTTTTGTTTATTCATAGTCTATAGACAAAAGTCTAGAAAAAGTGTATGGCCATAAATCTATAGATTGTCTATAGACTGTCTATGGCATTTGTAGTGCCTATAGACTCTTCTCTAGGATTTGTCTATAGACAGTCTATAGACTTTATAGACAAGTCTATAGACACTCTATAGGCTGTCTAAAACATTTTTTGTAAGGTCGGTGAATAAATAGCATCGTCGCGAAGCGCACATCAGATAAACATTTTATCAGATGCATAGTTTTTGTTTTATTACAGCCTTCTCCGGATAGTTAGTCGCGACTATCAAGTCCCCCTCCTACCAGTTAAGAAAGACAATGTCGCAGCCGCTTATCAGAAAGGTGTGCGAGGGACGGCAAAAGAACGTATCAGACGAGCAGATGGAAGACATGCACAGCCTAATTATGTTGGCGCACATTTTAGCCGTCAATTACACACGACGAAAACGTAGCGTCAATGAAGCAGAGCCCCTAAACGTATACTAACTAACAAAAGATGTACGCACCGTACATTCCGTGTACCAGCACGATCAGGTGAACGTTATCCGACATGGCCGTCTTCGCTTGGGGAAAATTCAACGCAAACAGCTCCGAAAAGTCGGGCCTGCGTGAATGCAAGCGGGAAATCTGGGAGCGGTTATCGTTCTAAACATCACCGAAGAAGCTTTGCCACAGCGCAGAAAAGAAAAGAAATAAAATATCTGGACAGTGATGCAATCGAGTGAACGCTCGCAAGGGCCATAATCTCGTTTTCCAAGCTTGCGTTGCAGCCCTGGCGACGTCGTCACAATTTTTCTACGGCACTGTTATAGCGTTATATCCGAGTGTACAATGGCATGGGCACGGTGCCGATAGCACTCATGCTGCCGTAGCGCCGATCGCTGGATTAAGACGCGCCCTCCTACGTAAACAATGAGTTCGAACGTACTGTGGTTATGGTTCTTTCCACAATTCATCCGGGTTGTGGCTTAGATACTCAGACGCGCAAAAGTGCCGGCTCTGCACACATGCCAATATCTTTCAATTAGACGCTTTTAGCAACGACCTATCCCTACCTTTTTTATCGCTGGCGAAGGTCTAAAACCAAGTCTGCGGTGACGGACACACATGCCAAAAGAAGGCGTCCTTAAAGGGAAACTGCATAGGTTTTAGAAATCAACGAGCTTAAGAGGGTCGAATGTGTTAAACTTGGAGGTAAAGCATGCGAACTCTTTTTGGGCTAACACTTGAAATAGGTAATCGCCGATTATAATCCGGACGCCCTTCAAGCTTCTCCGCAGCGCACAACGCCAAGTGGGGGGCGCATGATGACGTCATCGAAGGTATCGGTGCATTTACAACGCACAAACGAATGCTTTGAAGGAAAAAAAAAACCAACGGCACCGAAGGGGAACCCTGCCGAGAGTTGTTTGGCAGCTTCTAACGCGTCAGGGCAGGGTGCGGCTAACGATAGCGGTAATTTGAAAGGCTGTGGCTAGAGTTCCGTCCAGACGGAACTACAATTTGCGCTAGAGTTCCGTCTAGACGGAACTATAACTTGCGCTAAAGTTCCGTCCAGACGGAACTGCATGTAGCGATGGGGTTCCGTCCAGACGGAACTATATCTGACACCGTATAGTTCCGTCCGGCATTATCTTCCACAAGAGTTATGTGAAGACGGAATTAAAGCTGGCGTTAGGGATCTGGAAACCAGTTTGCTTGCCGAGTTTTGCAAGTCCATTTAAAAAAGTGGCAATCCTGTTCCGCCTAATGTGTGACAGGATATTCTGCTGCATCATTTTATTTTCCAAGCAGTCATTGAGAAATGGCAATAGATCGAGTTTTGGCTTGGGTTTGTTGGCGTGTTTGCATAATGCTTGTTGACCGTTTGTGTACGTCTTAGTCTTTTTCGCACTACGTCATCTTGCAGCACAAATAGCGACAGGGCTTCACATACTTTGCGAAGAGTTTCTACACTCTGCTTCTAACAGTGTCATTTTCCCGATCCTGCATGCATGCACGGAAGTTATACCTTCGAGGATGTAACTAAACGCAGTACGCGGACAGATATTTTGGTGCCGTATACATGCGTAGAGAGAACATCTGGACACAGCTTTGTCAACTGGTTATTCCAGAGGCAAAGAAATGCTTTATGTGGGTAGAAGTCACCCATTTTGTGTGGTATGTACCGTAAGGACCTTACACAGTTTTAGTTTTACGTACGTAGAGCCTTCACGCATGTAAACGTGAGCAGTCTACGTAGC
Organism: Amblyomma mixtum; assembly: GCF_055824585.1. Taxonomy (NCBI): domain Eukaryota; kingdom Metazoa; phylum Arthropoda; class Arachnida; order Ixodida; family Ixodidae; genus Amblyomma; species Amblyomma mixtum. Next base: position 21,173,949 of record NC_143018.1, read on the forward strand.
GCACGCTCGTGTCGCTAGGATGTAGTGCCGCGCCATCTAGTACAGATAAAGAAAACTAATTTTGCTTAGTCCAGCTGCTTGGAGCGGAGCCAGGCCAAGCCACAGTGCGGGCGGTAAACACTTTCCCTCTTTCTTCTCACAAATGTTGAGCGATTTCATTCCACCGAACTGTATGTTGCCTGTTATCATCAAAGAGATTGCATTCGTTCACGTCCCGCATCATATTTAAATCATCGGTTTTCGAGAAGCGAAGGCGCGCTGGTGTCCCACTCATGTTAACGACGTCTGCGTGTGGAGCCAAAACGTGCACTGTTTTGTTTTTCCCGCTGACTATGCTGAGGGTCTCGCGATTTCCCGCGAGGTTCTGAGCTTCGCGCGGTCTCGCGAGACCGTCGGCACACTCGTTGCTATGACGACCACAAACGCTTCTCCGTCAGGCTTGGAAGCTGCTGAAACGGATTTCTATCTGGAAAACAGAAGCTAGTTCTCACCTAAAACTTCATGCGAAAGCAAGAATGGACCAACTGAAGGCATATACAGCAATTTACAGCACGATAACACGTCGAGGCATTAGCGACGAAGCTGTTATCGTTGTGAAGCGGGCGGGCAGGGCGCCGCCATCTTGCCAACGCCACGTACGCAAGCAAGTGAAGACCGCAACGCAAAGATCCGAATCTCACGTATACGTCCGTGCGACCCACACAGACACTTCATGTTCTGCGCATGAGCACTGGTGACACGAAATGCTTTACTTACGTGAAGCTTCTGTGTACGTGAAACTAAAACGGTCTTTTGTATGGACGGAACTCTAGCTGCAGTAATTATTCCGTCTGGACGGAACTGCAGCAGCAGCAAATGTTCCGTCTGGACGGAACGCTAGACACTCCGAATTTTGAAATCATACCTTCCGTGACATCACGCTGAGTTTTTCTGCACTCCTCCGGTACATAGAGGAGAAGCGCAAATTTCAATCGTCGTTTACGTCACTATTTTAAATCCTAGTGCAAAAACACTTGGCATGCTTTACCTACAGCCTACATAGATTTGAATCCTTGAATATCGCGAAATTAAAAAAAGTACTGCAGCTGCCCTTTAAGTGCTGCTGAAAACAATTCGAAGCTGGACGCAAGATCGAGGATTGCGGATCAAGAAATGTGCCGCTGGTCACAATGGAACTCTGGAAGCTATCGTGTTTTAATTCATGGCTCTCTAAGCGGGAATGATTTTAAATCCCTGCCGCATTATTCTATCTTTACCGTATTTCCCTGGGTGCTAACAAACGTCTTTCAGTGTTCATGCACTGCGTTTTACCCAGCTTCGGCACCTCTACGCTTGTACGATAGTCAACGAGTAAAGTTGGGCCAAAGTGGTGATCACCTGTGGGTCTGGGTGGTGTACTTCGGCACATGAAAAAAGCGTTGCGGGGAGGGGGAGCGGAAGACAAGACATTAGAGGGACACATCACGCTATGACCAAGTGCTGAACTTTAACCCTTTCGGCCCTGGATTTTTTATTTCGGCCGTAGATTTTTTTGCTCCGCGTTTTTACAATGCCTAAGGCCCCATAACCCCGCAGTAAAAATTTAAAGCTTGTGGTGCGAGCATTAATCGATTTACAGGTATGGTGTCAAAATCGGACATCAGGGCTCAATGGGTGTAAAATGCTAATGGGACCGTTTTGGTAACCGCAACCTACAAAAAAGAAATTAACGAAAAAATTTCTTGTTTTACAGTGTGGAGACCTATAAAGAAGCTTTTTCTACTTTGTAAGGGATAGATAATCTCGCAGTTTCCACAAAAAACTTCGCTCGCTCCTGTTTACCTTGCGTTTTGTATCATACCTCCGCGTTCTTGTTCCTGCCAGGTTTGTGTTCCAGCTTGTGTACGTCACGTCAACAGCTCACATGTTCAAAACTTGCGTAGCCTTCCGGGAAGGCGAAAGTGGTCAGGATAAAAAGGCTTTCCTCGAATCTGTAACGCCCTTCTCTATCGAGCTTCACGACGCACTTCCGTAGCGCCCAGCGAGAAGGTCGGCAAATCTAAGTTCTAAGCTTGCGCGCGGCACACTGCATCTCGCTTGCGCTTGTTTTGAAACCAGCTGTTTGCTATAGAAGAATTTATAAAGTGGAACATAATCTCGTCGTGTCTGTGTCTTGACCGAATGCTGTTCCCTACAGGTGACGGGAAATTCCCTCTCATCCATAGGCTTATGAGTTCGGGATATCTCTCGGCGGGGGAGAAAGCAGGAGCTGATTATCAGCACACCAAATACGCTTTCTCAAGAAAACACAGCCAAACACGCTGCATTGATCAGAGCGTCGAGGGCGCGCCACACGTGCTGCACAAGCGGCGGAGCGCGAGTTTCAGTGTAAATACCCCGGTCGCTTCTTCCAGCTCAGTGTCGATGCTCACAGCTCACAGGAGGAGGAGAGAGGTAAAAAAAAGGCACAAAAGCACAAGGTCAGGCGTGCATTTGTTCTCGCTATTCATTTGGTCCGGTTGCTGTTCGCCGACATCCGCATGGTCATTTCCTGGCTCAATCCGAATATTCATCATGTATGATAGCGAAAATTTTCATTTTCCAATTCATCAAAAAGCAAATTTTGAGATTTTATCCATTTTCTGTAATGAACATTCATGTCAGCAGTCCAAAAAGGCCGTTAGTATAGGTGCATCTGCTGAAATGCTAGCAGATTCTATTCTACAAAGATGACCTATCATCACTCAATGGCCACCGCTGGCAACCGTTGAGCCCTGATGGTGTCAAAATCGCACATGTCAAAAATGTGTTTAAACGCAGCGTCTACGCATTCAGTAATGTTTACGACGGGGATGTGAGCTTGGATAGGCGTTTCACACAACATATAAAAGTCTGAGCGCAGAAGAACGATTGCTTGGTGAGATAAAAATGAACAAATTTGCTACACCTCGGCTTCTTCACTCCATGCCTCCCATGCTGCTACTTCTTCCTTAGACTGCACAGCTCAATGGAAGTCCGTGAACAGCGATGTCGATAGCAGCAGAGATCCCTAAGGAACTATTGTATTAAAAATTAATAGTATTTTCTTCTGTTAATCAGACGTGAGCGGAATATTTATGTTGTGGTGTCAATTGACACCGCCAGGGCCGAAAGGGTCAAGGACATTAGCACTTACACGTGAGTTCGAGCAGGAATATATCGCATGAACAGACATTTCCGCAATGGCCTAGAGCAAATGTGGCGTGCTGTAGAGTTCGTAAATGACGCCTACCAGTAGCTGCTAGGCTCGAAAAATGTTCGTTAGCTTTTGTTTTCATTCATCGGCTGGTAACTGCGAGGAGTGGGAGTCTTCCGTATGTGGATCTTTAACAGTATAGTACATCCATAAATAACCTAGGCGCCATGGGGGTATTGAACAGAACAGTAGTGGAACGCATGTGTTCTGATCCCTTTAGTTAAGTTATGACCAACAAACCCCGGTCATGGTTTCCTGAAATTTATTGAAATATTTAACAATGAAAAAAAATTACATTTTTCTCAGCGTGACACCTAATGATGTCGCTAATGCCGCCAAATAAATGAGACCAAGCGCCATCAAATCACTGCACCTGATTAGAGAACTGAGCATCATCATCAGCCTGATTACGACCCCTGCAGGGCAAAGGCCTCTCCCATGTCTCTCCAAATGACCCTGACGTTTGCCAGCTGCGGCCACCGTATCCCCACAAACTTCTCAATCTTATCCGCCCATCTCACTTTCTGCCACCCCCTGCTACGCTTGCCTTCTCTTGGAATCCACTCCGTTACCCTTAAGGACCAGCGGTTATCTTGCCTTCGCATTACATGCCCTGCCCAAGCCCATTTCTTCCTCTTGATTTCAAACACGATGTCATTAACCTGCATTTATTCCCTCACCTACTCTGCCCGTTTCCGGTCTCTTAACGTTATACCTATCATTTTTCTTTTCATAGCTTGCTGCGTTGTCTTTAACTTAAGTTGAACTGAGCACATTATTTTATATAAGCGAATTATGTCACTCTAAAAAAACAAAAACAAATGCTTAGTAGAAAAGGAATCGTTTTCCCGTGCTTCGACTGTTATGCAGGCAACGGCGATTTTCTTCCGTTATCTCCGCATAAAATTTCACTTACGCTCGCCATGAAACGGGTATCTTGAGGGATTCCCACAGTCCTCGCCTCAGTTGGCTGAACCTGCAACACAAGTTACTTCATGATCGATCAGGACAACATGTCTCATTGCGGTTTTTTTTCTCTCGTAACCCTTATAGAGACGAAACAAAAAAGTTTTCGAGGCTTGCCGCAGCACCACTAAGGGGATAATTAATACGGGCAAGGGCGGGGGTCCCACAGAGCGCCATACGGCTTTCAGGAACCCCGTAGTGAAGAAAACCGGATAAATTCCGACCTTCAGAGGTTCCTTAACGTACACAGATATCGCATAGCCCATGGGTGTTTTCCTATTTCGCTCCCGTTGAAATGTGCCCGCCTCAGTCAGGATTGAATCTCGCCACCTTGGGCTCGGCCTCCGAACTCCATAGCCATTACGCCACGGCGGCAGATTAATAAGGCATTCGGCAAGAACAATACTTTGTCTCTAGCAGTTTCTCACCTCACGGTGTTACGTTGCAATGCTGGAGTAATAAGCATCGGTTTTGTTGCACTGTATTACGACATCTGGACTCCTTAATATGACAGAACAGTTCAGATATGCAGCAGGAAATAGGGGACCTGCGCTGAAGTTTGCCATGTCGATTGCAGCGCCGTAACACACAGCCTAGCGAGAGAAGCAAGCTGCAGTTTTTGGTGCCTTCGTAGCGCTTTTCTACGGCACCTTCTTGCGCTTATTGGCATGAGCTTCCGCGGTCTGTCGAAGCCACTCGTGGCGTGCGTCAGCTATCCGGACTACGTCGAGAGAAGCTAGGCAATGAGTGCTATCAGCCAAACGCGAGCTTCTAATCGCTCATAATGTGCTATCACTTTTGAAGCGGCGCAAACGGCTGACGCAGCAGTTTTTAGTCGCCCCCTGGGCAGCGCAGGTTCCTTATGAAGTGACATATGTTAGGTTGAGGCAACCAAAAGGAAATAAAAATAATAATAAATAATAATAATGAAGTGACAGTGAGCAGCGTCGCTAGGTTCAACCATGGTCGAACGCCTGAACCCTTACAAAGACAAAAAAGAAGAAATGTTACAAATGACCGGCGCCTCACTTTCATGTTTCAGTATTCTTTACTTGTTTAATGCACTCGAAAAAGCCGAAATTTGGTACGGAGACTTCAGACTTTCGCGGATATGAGTGCGGCAAAGCCTAGGCTACAACAAATGTGTATATGGTTTGGTTTATTTATTTCATAATACTGCAGGCCACTGCTTGGCCCAAGCAGGAGTTTGTTTGGTTTGGTTTATGGGGTTTAACGTCCCAAAGCAACTAAGGCTATGAGAGACGCCGTAGTGGAGGGCTCCGGAAATTTCGACCACCTGGGGTTCTTTAACGAGCACTGACATCGCACAGTACACGGGCCTCTAGAATTTCTCCTCCAAAGAAATTCAGCCGCCGCGGCCAAGATCGAACCCGCGTCTTTCGGGTCAGCAGCCGAGTACCATAACCACTGAGCCATCGCGGCGGCAACAAATGTGTATATGTGGGTGGCACATTACCTCTGGGTGTCGTAGATTCTATAGCAGCCCGAGTTGGCGTTCTGATAGAGTTCGGACAGCGCCGGAGACAGGGAGGCGGCCGACGGTCGCCGGAAGCGGAAGTAGGTGGCCCGCAGCTGACGGTTGCAGTTGCACAACTCGCTCTCCGGGTGTGTGCTGAGCGCCAGCAGCTCCATGCTGCCCGCCGTCAGCGTGTGCACCGACGCCAGCTCAGCCACGTCGTCCTGGAGGCCGCTGGTGCCATCTGCGGGCGGGTAGCAACACTAAAAAACTAGCAAGTTGCTCGATGGTGAATAGAACGCTACTACGTAAAGCCTCTGACAAAAAAGTAGGGGTGTAATCTGTCTACGGATGGACGACTACACTGTAGGAATGCAAGCGCGCTGACCCGTGTTCTTAGGTGATAGAAACATGATATGCGCATGCAATTTTCAGATTCGATTCAAAATAGGTCCTTCCATGTCAAGCGCAGGGTGAACTCTGGGATAGTTGCGGCCAGCAGGAGTGTAGGCAACTAGCGCATGCTTGCAAAGGACGTGTCCCATGCGGAAAATCTGTTGCATAAGCCGCGAGACTGCTCCGAAATTTGCACAAGTAGGGAGGGGGGTTGCTGACCATAGAACGGCGCCGAGGGGAGGGATGAGGCAGACAGCGAAAGAAACTCGGACTCTAGCTTTGGCACAAGCATAATAAAGACTTTTAGCATTGCGTGTACCGCTGCCGAACCACGCGCCGCCTGTGCTTATACGATGATTAATTAAATGCGTCAGGTGTGCTGCACCAAGCTCGCCAACACGTGGCGCCATCTGGCGTCCTCATGGAGGACTTTAATGGCTGTCGATGACTAGGCATTTCAGAGCAACAATTCTCGTAGTGATGCCGTGCATATTTATTATCGCAACGTTATCATAGGTGATAATTTGAAACATCCGCGTACTTGGTAGAGTAGAGAGCTATGCTATCTTTAACACTAACAAAGAGAGGAAACAAAAATTGAGCGTCGTTTAAGCAGCCCCTTGAGCACTTATGCAGGTTCTATAGTACGGGGCTAGATGCACGGACGGACCGCAACCACACAAATGTTGAGGACCAAGGGAGGCGAAACTGCATTGGAAGATCAGACCGCAGAGATTGATTCTATCGCGGAATGAGTATACGCCCAACAAAGGACGCTTTCTAGAAGATATGACGGCGGTATAGAAGAAGTGTGCGGTTGCTTTCCCGCACAGTGATATTTCTTGCAGCAAAGCAAGCTTTACAGGTGATACGAATGCAGATGGCTCTTTTTCTTGGAATGCCAAACAATGTCCGGCGTGTGGTCTCACTGGTTCCATGTAACGGCCGAAGGACAAGATGTGACTTTTTATTTTGTTATCATACGATGACGTCACTGGGATGAGGCTCAATGGAGAGATGCGTTTTTTTTTGTTCTTATGGTGAGCGAAATAAATGTGAGAAATTTTTAGAACAGAACATGGTACGAATCCTAGGCATGTGGCTGCAGAGCAGCCGAAAATGCAGCCATACCATCAGCCTGTTGAGAAGAGCCGCGGAGCAGGTTGGCAGAATGATCAGTAGAGTCCCTCAGAGAAGGTACGGGATGAAAGAAGAAGATACCCTCAAACTCGTCAACAGCCTAATCGTTAGCAGAGTTATGTACTCCTTGCCCTACCACGCAACAACAAAGGCGGAGCGAGAGCAAGCCGACTGTATTCTCAGGAAGGCATACAAGATTGCTCTACACCTGCCCAGAAACGCATCAAACGAGAAGCTACTCCAACTCGGAATCAGCAATACCTTCGATGAGCTTGCCGAGGCTCAATTGGGGGCACAACTCATCAGACTCAGAGGCTCCTCTACGGGAAGGGCGCTCCTGAGAAGGTTGGGTCGGAACACGTGCGGACTCATAGACAGATACGCGGACGTACCGGACGACCTTAGAAAGACCTTTAATGTAGGACCCCTGCCTAAAAACATGGATCCTAACCTACACGAGGACAGACGAAAAGCAAGGGCCGAGTAGATAGAAAGGAGGCTAGGCCGATCAGAGAACGCAGTCTATACGGACGCCTCCATGTACGTACATGCAGGGAAGCGCTTAGCCGCTACGGTGGTAGTTAATAGCACAGGAGACATGGCCACATGCGCCTCAGTGGAGGTCGTGGGCATAACGGAGGCCGAGGAAATTGCCGTCGCGCTGGCGGTAGCAGAAGGCTATAGGAAAGGCCGATCCCTAAACATCTTAACAGACTCGAAAGACACGTGTAAAAACTATACGAAGGGCAGAATTAGCGGCATGGCCCTCAGGATAATCAGTGGGGCAGCAGCCTCTGCTGAGAAGACACCCATACAACACATAATCTTGGTCCCAGGCCACGCAGGCGTAGCGGGGAACGAAACAGCAGACAGCCTAGCTCGAGGGCTTACATACCGAGCAGGCATGTCAGATGTTCTGGAGCTTCAGCTACTAGCATGCGAGGGGGATACACAGAGACATTACAACTATACAGAGGGACTAGATTCAAGTACCCACCACCACACAAAGCCCTCACGAGGGAGGAAGCAGTCGGCTGGCGTAGGCTACAAACAAACTCCTTCCCCAACTTGTACATCTATAACAAGATGTCACCAACACAATACAGAGCAAACTGCCCCTGGTGCGGCGACACACCCACACTATACCACATCACATGGGAGTGCGAACGAAATAAAGCATTCCACCAACACGAATTCCCGAGTGCGGAGCAATGGGAGAGCCGGCTCACCAGCAGCGAGCTCGCGGCCCAAAGGGCCTTAGTGCGGCACGCTACTGATGCAGCGCGACTCAGTGGAGCCCTGGACTAGGGGCCCAACCTTGCTGAAGAGAAGCCTCAAGTCGCCGGCGCCACGAAAAACGACGGAGGCTTCGAATCCGCGAATCTCTTAAAAGATCTAAATAAAAGTTTTCTACTACTACTACTACTATAGATATTTTTATGTCCAGAGTGATTAACACTGCATTAATTTTAGCTCAACACTTTTTTTGCACCTTTCAGTGCGTGTCACTTTTGCGGCGTATCACCACAACTTTGCCATGCTTAGAAGCACGCCGCTCTGCGATTAGCCCCAGCGCGGTCAGCAGCTTGCCTTCGTCTGGTGTCGCAGGAGAGGTGAGCGGGCGGTAGCGCTCCTCGAAGATTATGGGCGTGTTCTTGTTGTTTCCGTCCAGCGGCCAGCACTCGATCTCGAGAATGGGGAGGCTCTTGAAGTAGTTCGAGCCGCGGATCTTGCGCGCCAGCTGCCGGTACATGTCTTCGCTGCGGGAGACCGTGGTGGAGGATGACAGTGCAGACGATTGCACTGACTGTCTAAGATAAAAAGCCTGATGGTGCCTAGTCCATGTTGAAACTTTCATTATTCCTCAGTATATCAGTTTCACGACAGTTTCATCTGATGTAACCTGTTAGATCCTAGGTATTATACAGGGTGTTTCACCTATGACTAGAGCGCTTTTTAAGGTATAGTATTGCAAGCGGTGTAGTACACCAGAGTACTGTTGAGACGTGCTAACTACCGGACTGGTTACCTAATATTGAACAGTTAACTTTTTAACTACTACTTTTTAACTTCTTAATTACTGAGAGGAGCGTAGCCGACCGCAAGTAATATCCATACCAGTTTTTTAGAATTTCGAATATGTGGCTACACTCGGCGCTTGGCCCAACAAACTTTGGCTATTTCGACGAGTTACGTCTACTGAAGAGGTTGCTTTGCCTGCAAGCTTCTCGGAACTGCATGTATTTTAGCGCGATTCCCCCCTATCTTGATCAATTTGCGTTAAATCCATCTACCTGTCATCTCTCTGCGTTGTGAATGTAGTTATCCGAAATTATTTTTTTGCTTTAACGATGTTGTGAGTAATTACGGCGAACTTCAACCTCCGTACGCTTTCCAGTGATAACACGCAATAAAAACTCCCCGTTCAATATATATATATATATATATATATATATATATATATATATATATATATATATATATATATATATATATATATATATATATATATATATATATATATATAGCCGCCGCGGTGGCTCAGCGGTTATGGTGCTCGGCTGCTGACCCAAAAGACGCGGGTTCGATCCCGGCCGCGGCGGCTAGAATTTCTTTGGAGGAGAAATTCTAGAGGCCCGTGTACTGTGCGATGTCAGTGCACGTTAAAGAACCCCAGGTGGTCGAATTTCCGGAGCCCTCCACTACGGCGTCTCTCATAGCCTTAGTCGCTTTGGGACGTTAAACCCCATAAACCAAACCATATATATATATATATATATATATATATATATATATATATATATATATATATATATATATATAGTAGTTGCAGGAGGTCTTGTCGTTCAATGGGCCAGGAAGACTTGTAGAAGAAGGGGTCACAACCTTGCAATTATCTTAATTTAATACCGACAGTTTCGGACGGAGGACCGTCCTTCCTCAGGGTATACACACCCTGAGGAAGGACGGTCCTCCGTCCGAAACTGTCGGTATTAAATTAAGATAATTGCAAGATTGTGACCCCTTCTTCTATATATATATATATATATATATATATATATATATATATATATATATATATATATATATATATATATATATATATATATATATATATATATATATGTATATATATATATGGTTTGGTTTACGGGGTTTTAACGTCCCAAAGCGACTAAGGCTATGAGAGACGCCGTAGTGGAGGGCTCCGGAAATTTCGACCACCTGGGGTTCTTTAACGTGCACTGACATCGCACAGTACACGGGCCTCCAATTTCTCCTCCAAAGAAATTCAGCCGCCGCGACCGAGATCGAACCCGCGTCTTTCGGGCCAGCAGCCGAGCACCATAGCCACTGAGCCACCGTTATATATATATATATATATATATATATATAGCGAAGTATACGCTTCGTTAAAGGAAACATTTATTCTACTCGACGTTTCGATCGGAAGGCCGATTCGATCCGATCGAAACGTCGAGTAGAATAAATGTTTCCTTTAACGAAGCGTATACTTCGCTATATACTCTTGTAAGCAGTCAAGTACTCCATGCTTCCGCAACCTATATATATATATATATATATATATATATATATATATATATATATATAAGGCAAAGTCACCAGAAATTGAAAAAAATAAGAGGATTTAATTCACGACGTTTCGGCTGGAGGGCTAGCCTTTTTCGAGTGGCCCTCCAGCCGGAACGTCGTGAATTAAATTATGCTTTTAAATTTTTGATGAAGACTTTATCTGATATATATATATATATATATATATACTGTAACGGCCTTTATTGACAGTTGTGAAGGCCGGTTAGAGCGAGCAAGGACAGGTCCGAACCCGGAACAGTGCACGCTCTCGTCTCGCGCCGCGCGTCGGCTCTGCTGCTTCAGCTGCCGATCGTCGTCTTCTCGTCTCGCGCCTCGCCTCGGTTCTGCTGCTCTGACTGCTGATGATCTTCCTCTTTACATTTGGCCCCGGGGGAAAAAGAGCCATCCTGGCGATTTAGGGGGTCAACACGACGCAGGGGTCGTAGTGCGGCTTCAATCGCGAAACGTGGACGGTCTCGCGCCCACGTCGTCGGAGATCGGGTGATGGCGTCACGGGCTCAACTACGTAAGTGACGGGAGAAGTGCGCTCAAGGACGCGGTAGGGTCCCTGGTAGTTCGGCAGCAACTTGCTAGAGAGACCTGGTGCAGCAGACGGCACACGGAGCCAAACAAGGGATTGCGGCTGAAAAGTGTCGGTGCCATGGGAGTGGTCCAAGCGGTATTTCTGGCGCCCTTGGTCGTCGGACGTGAATGACCGGGCGAGCTGGCGGCACTCTTCAGCGTGTCTGGAGGCTTCAGATACGGTTGTGGTTTCTGACGAATCAGGATGATAAGGAAGAATAGTGTCGAGCGGCGAGGATGGTTCACGGCCGTACAGAAGGAAGAATGGTGAGAAACCAGTAGTGCTCTGCGTAGCGGTGTTGTAGGCATACGTGACGAAGGGGAGGACGACGTCCCAGTCAGTATGGTCGGCCGCCACGTACATTGACAACATGTCACCTAATGTTCGATTGAAACGTTCAGTCAAGCCGTTCGTCTGGGGATGATAGGCAGTAGTGGTGCGGCGAGTAATGTTGCATTGCTGCAGGAGAGATGAAACGACGTCTGACAGAAACACCCGCCCACGGTCGCTCAACAGTTCACGCGGTGCTCCGTGCCGAAGTATGAAATGGTGCAAGAGGAAGGTGGCAACATCCCGCGCTGTAGCAGCTGGGAGGGCGGCTGTTTCAGCGTACCGTGTCAGGTGGTCTACAGCGACGATAACCCAGCGGTTTCCTGCAGCAGTGTACGGAAGGGGTCCATACAGGTCAATGCCAACTCGGTCAAATGGCCTGGATGGGCAAGGCAAAGGCTGCAGAGGGCCGGTCGAATGATGACGACCGAGCTTGCGGCGCTGGCAATCAGGGCAGGAACGGACGAATTTTCGAACGTAGTTGTACATGCCGCGCCAGTAATAGCGGAGGCGAAGCCGGTTGTAGGTCTTGAAAGCACCGCCGTGACCAGCTTGCGGGTCGCTATGAAAGGCTGCGCATATTTCTGAGCGTAAATGTCCAGGGATCACTAGGAGCCATTTGCGGCCATCAGGGAGATAATTTCGGCGGTACAAAATCCCATCATGAATAGTGAAGTGGGCAGCCTGACGGCGGATTGCACGCGGTACCGACACGACAGAACGGTCTGAAAGATAACGTACAAGAGAAGTGATCCACGCGTCCTTGGACTGCTCGTTGGGCATATCGTCCAATGACAAGGGGGCGCAGTCGATGGCGGGAGGAGAGGCACATTCATTGGCTAGAGGTGAACGAGACAAAGCGTCGGCGTCGTTGTGCTTCCTGCCAGAGCGATAGATCACACGAATATCGTACTCCTGAAGGCGTAAGGCCCATCGGGCGAGGCGGCCATTTGGGTCTTTGAGGGAGGACAGCCAACATAGGGAATGATGGTCCGTGACGACCGCGAAAGGCCGGCCGTATACGTAAGGTCGAAATTTTCCGATTGCCCAAACGATGGCCAAGCACTCTTTTTCGGTGACGGAATAGTTTTGCTCTGACTTCGTCAGGGTGCGGCTCGCGTATGCAACAACATACTCCGCACACCCCGGTTTCCGTTGAGCAAGAACAGCACCGATACCAACGCCACTGGCATCTGTGTGGATTTCAGTTGGAGAATCAGGGTCAAAGTGGCGCAGTACGGGTGGAGAAGTAAGTAGACGGCGCAACGTGGTGAACGCTTCGTCACAGGCAGGACTCCAGCTTGATAAGTCGCTACTGCCACGAAGAAGGCCAGTCAGAGGTGCGATGATAGAAGCGAAATTTCGGATAAAGCGTCGGAAGTAAGAACATAAGCCGATGAAACTGCGAAGTTCCTTCATCGTAGAGGGCTTCGGGAACTCAGAGACAGCACGAAGCTTTGCTGGGTCAGGAAGAACACCCTGTTTTGACACGACGTGGCCCAAAATCGTCAACTGGCGAGCAGCAAAGCGACATTTCTTTAAATTGAGTTGAAGCCCGGCTGCCGCGAGGCATCTCAAAACGTGCTCTAGGCGAACGAGGTGCGTCTGGAAATCTGGAGAGAAAACAACGATGTCGTCCAAGTAACATAAGCAGGTTTTCCATTTCAGGCCGCGCAGTATGGTGTCCATCATTCGCTCAAAAGTGGCAGGGGCATTGCATAGTCCGAAGGGCATGACGTTGAATTCATACAGCCCGTCAGGCGTCACAAAGGCTGTCTTAGGGCGGTCATCGTCGGCCATCGGGACTTGCCAATACCCCGAACGGAGATCTAACGATGAAAAGAATTCAGCTCCCTGCAGGCAGTCAAGTGCGTCGTCAATGCGGGGCAGCGGATAGACGTCTTTTCGGGTGATTTTGTTGAGGCGCCGGTAGTCAACGCAAAAGCGGATAGAGCCGTCTTTCTTGGTGACAAGGACGACGGGGGAAGCCCAAGGACTGTGTGATGGTTGTATGACTCCACGCTGCAGCATATCATTCACCTGGGTGTCGATAACCTGGCGTTCGGTGGCCGAGACGCGATATGGGCGTTGGCGCAACGGCGAATGGGCGCCTGTGTCGATCCGATGGGTAACAGCTGAAGTGCGGCCCAAACGGTGGTGAGAGAAGTCAAACGATGACCGAAACTTATCTAGCATGGTCGCAAGCTGGGTCTTCTCTGATGGCGAAAGATTCGCGTCGATTGAGCCCGCGAAGACGGCCTCGGCAGCGGGATCAGGAGACGGTGGGGAAGAAGTGCGGCAGGAGTCGTCCTCAGAGGGGTCCCAGGTGACGACGGAGGCAAAGGGCTGGACACGTCCCAGGCATTCACCGCGAAGAAGAGTAGAGGGGCACAGGAATGGATTCGTCAGGGGCAAGGCGCTGCAGCCGGCGGAGACGGTAAGCACGGCGAATGGCAGGGGTAGACAGTGGCGAGAAGCGAAGGAGTCGGACGGGATGAAGATGACAGGGCCGTTGGATGCAGAGTCGCAATGAACAGAGACGAGCACAGCACAGCACGGCGGGATCATGACGTCATCAGCCACAGTCAGCTTGGAGCACAAGTTAGTGGAAGCGTTCACCGAGTCGTCGCCGAATGGAAGAAGGGCGACTTCGGAACGAGTGCAGTCGATGACAGCGTCATGGTGGGAGAGAAAGTCCCAGCCTAAGATGACGTCGTGAGACGGCGATGGGAAGACGATGAATTCAACAATATAAAGAACATCCTGAATAGTAACTCGGGCTGTACATGCCCCCAAAGGCGCGATAAGTTGCGAATTAGCGGCGCGAAGCATAAAACCATATAGCGGAGTCATCACTTTTCGTAACTGGCGGCACAATTTCTCACTGAGTACAGATACAGCAGCACCGGTGTCAACAAGCGCGAAAGCATCGGTGCCCTCCACAGAAACCGCGATCAAATTTGTCGGAGAAAGTCGAGGTCTTGAGCTTGGCGACGAGCACGCAGTTCTTGCCTCCGGAACTGCGGGCACTAGTTTTCCGAAGGGGAAGAGGGACGACGGCGCATCGGGGAAACCGAGCGGCGACGCGGAGATGGAGAACGGCGGCGAATAGACGGGCTGAGATCGGAGGAAGCAGTGGTCTCAGAAGGCATAGTGCGGTGAAAAGGCTGGGGAGGGGCGTAGGCGTAACCTCGAGGGTCGGGAGCGGCAGCAGGGGACAACACTTGGCGGCGGCAGTGACGCATCACGTGACCAGGAATGCCACAGGCATAACAAATGGGTAAGTTGTCCGGTGTCCGCCATGGACGGAAACGTTGCGGTGGTGGCCGGGCAGGACGAAATGGTGTCGACTGCGGTTGATGCTGGTACGAAACGAACGTTTCTGGCCGGGGACGCCTGACGGCTTCGGCGTAGGTAAGTGGCGCAGCGACGGGAGGCGAAGAGGAAACCGATGGCAGGGCTTCGGACACTTGCTCCCGAATGACGTGCTGAAGTGTCGGAGTTAGGTTAGAAGGACTCGGAACAGCAGGAAGAAGCGACAGCTGCCGCGCAACCTCCTCACGGACAAACTGCTTGATCTGGAGCAGTAGCGAGCTGTCTTCTGTCGTCATGCTGAGGCTAGTAACTGTGTCTGTCTGTGGAGACGGCTGCCGAGTGAAAACGCGCTGTCGGCGAAGCTCATCGTAGCTTTGGCAGTGGTCGAATATATCGGTAACAGAGGTGACGTTCTTGCCCACAAGCATATTGAAAGCGTCGTCTTCGATTCCTTTAAGGACGTGTTTAACTTTATCGGCCTCTGCCATGGACGCATTGACACGCTTGCAGAGATTGACGACGTCTTCAATGTAACTAGTGTATGATTCACCGCTCTGCTGTGCACGAACGCGAAGACGCTGCTCGGCTCGAAGTTTGCGTACCGCCGGACGGCCGAAGATGTCAGAGAAGCTGGTTTTGAATTCGGTCCAAGTGGTGAAGTCCGATTCGTGGTTTTGGAACCAAAGGTGGGCAACGCCGGTCAGGTAGAAGATTATGTTGGTAAGCTTCATACTGTCGTCCCATCGGTTATGAGCGCTCACCCTGTCGTAAGATGACAGCCAGTCCTCCACGTCGTTGTCGTCCGTGCCGCTGAAGACGGCCGGGTCGCGCTGGCGGAGCGCACCATGGCAAGCAACGGGTGCCGGCGAAGAGCCGGCTGGCTGGTGGGCGTTGGCAGGCATGGGGGTAGCGATGGTCCGGTTGCGTAGCTCCAGGACGGAATCCCGCAGCCTCCACCAAGATGTAACGGCCTTTATTGACAGTTGTGAAGGCCGGTTAGAGCGAGCAAGGACAGGTCCGAACCCGGAACAGTGCACGCTCTCGTCTCGCGCCGCGCGTCGGCTCTGCTGCTTCAGCTGCCGATCGTCGTCTTCTCGTCTCGCGCCTCGCCTCGGTTCTGCTGCTCTGACTGCTGATGATCTTCCTCTTTACAATACAAATAATATATATGCGCCGACACTCACCCCACCACGCCGTCGTAGTAGACCGCGCCGGCGCCCTTGTCGAGAATGAGGTAGCCCTCGCAGAGCCTGGCGGTGCGCGCCCTCTGCAGTGGCTCGTAGAGGACGAAGCGCAGCTCCTGGTGTCCCACCACGGCCTCCAGGTATTGCTCCCACAGCACGACCAGGATGATGCTCAGCTTCTTGGCCTCCTCGTCCCGGAAGCACACCGCCTCCGGCCTGTCCAGAGTGCTGTAGCGACTGACCCGGGTGCGGGCCTGCGCACGCGACGACGCCCGTGGGGCTTTCAGGGTGACTTATAGCTACCCTCCACTGTAAGACTTTCGTTTAAGCAAGTTGGTTGTATCGAGACATATCTGCGTAAAGACGAACTGGCACGAGTCTTGTCTTGTGTCGGTTGTCCTCGTTTTATCGGGCCTGGTCGCATTTATATAGGTATGTCTCTCCACAATGGTCTTGTGAACAAATGGTTATTAAAACAAAATAATGTGGAAGTTCCTCGATGAAGCCTCTATACTAAGGCAGAACTTTTTTTGGTAGTGCGGTAGAGGCTAGACAGGAAAGGGACGGAGACGGGCTTTATCCCTGTGCCGTACTGTTCCTTGTTTGGTTCCACAGCTTCCCCTTTTTCACCCCTCCGCAGCTCCAGCCTGAACAGTGAACCAACCTATCCCCCCCCCCCCCCCCCCCCTACGGCACTGGAACAAAAGCCCCTCTCCTTTCGTTTCCTGCCTAGCCTTCGCGGCATTGCCAAAAAAAAAAATAGTTGTACCGAGTTATAGTCTCAGTCATCATGTCGGTTCCTAGGTTCTTTTATCATACTACTTGAGAAACTCTCAAAGACCCAATGTGTTGAAAATCCGGTGGTCCATTTGGACCAATACTCGGAGGCTTGCTGAGGGTAGCGACGCCTGTAAGTGATAAAATAAAGTGTTCACAATTTACAAACTCCGAGGTGATCGATAACACCGCTGGTGTATGAGAGGCATGCTGTAATTAAAATGCGTGATATATTATTCTGATCGATAAATTAAAAAAAATGAAACCAACGTTAGGTTACACTGCTCCTGAAGTTAACGAGGATGATTTGGGAATATAGTTTGTTTCAAGACTTCCTATAATGCCTCCGTATCTGCTTAATTCCGCGAAGCAGCGTTTGCCAGCTGGCATGAACAAGGAGTTCCTGTTCCGCCTATCGCCCAGCCATAGCGAGTCCTCGTTGGCAGAGCTGGTCAGCCCCTCCTTCCAAGACGCTCAGATTGAAGGATTGTAGGGACAAAAGGGATTGTCTAAAGATGCGGGAACATCTCCTTTGTTCTCACTAGTATGGAAAGACGATCTCCACAATAGGAACAGAGAGAGCTGACGACAGGAATTACTGTATGCAGTCAAATAGCGGCATCTGGAAAATGTCGGTCTTTAGCTGCCCGAAGAAAGTTGTTTGATAAGAGTTTGGTGAAAAGGGCAGAGAAGTAGGAATAAAAACACATTGATTTCTTTTAAGGTTTTATGGGGGTTTTAGCGTCCCAAAGCGACTCAGGCTATGAGGGACGCCGTAGCGAAGGATCCGGATATTTCGACCACCTGGGTTTTTTTAACGTGCTCTGACATCGCACTGTATACATGGGCTTCTAGAATTTCGCCTCCATCGAAATTCGATCGCCGTGGCCGGATCGAACCCGCATCTTTCGGATCAGTAGCCGAGCGCCATAGCTTCTAAGCCACCGCGGCGGCTTTAAACGCATTGCGTATAAATGACAGAACACCGTTGGGGACTTTGCACATGGTCAGTCGCGCATGTTCGCGGACAAACCCAGGTTTGTTGCCTCTTTCAGCTGGATAAACGTAGCGTTAATAGAGGAAGTACCTAGTGAAAAAAAAAAGACGGCCCCGATAAATAGAAGAGCTTCAGGGTCATTTTAAACTCATTTTAGAAGCCATATCTTGTAAACGAGGCTTCCTCAAAATTTTGCCAAAAGCTGGCTCCAAACTTTAGAGAACAGGAACACTTCGCTTCTTACTTAGACTCCTCCAAGTTACAAAATATTGCGTTCCTGGCTATGTAGTACCTGTCTGCATTCCTCGGATTACTACTGCAAGCCCTAAAACGGACTCAAATATCAAGAAGCCTGCCGGCTGATTCTCGCTGATACGCACACATACACGGAGGAATTCACCCTCACCCTTTCTGAGCCGGCGTCATTTCCGATGTCCCCTTCTCGGCTTTCTGAAAAAGAGTACAGTTCAAACTCGATAACGTGTACTCCTCAGAGAACAGGGAGCATGACAATAACGTGTTATGTTTTTCTCTGATAACGCATTTTACTTTGTGGGCGCGTAAGCCGGTTTTTAAATTCAGCGTCTTAAGAGTGCTTTTAAGGCACTTGTAAACTAACTACCTACAGAAGTCCCGACACGAAGTTCAACCTACAAGTTCAATGTAGAAGTTCGACCCCATGCCATTGTTCTCCCCGCTCGTCGGTGCTTTTCAAATGAGCCGCATTGCGGTGTTTAGCCAAAAAATTGCCCGCCAACACTGCTTCAGTGTTCGACTTAACAGCGTTGGCTACGGGAGCTTCAAGATGTTTCCTTTTCGGAAACATCCCTACTTCTAAGACATAAGCAGCGTCATCTACCTCATGAATTTTGCACTACTATTGCGATTTACAGCCACCTTCGCTATATCCGGAATATTTCCTAGCTACATCAGTTAGTACATTTTATAAACGTGTGCATCACAACACGACGAATCGCTTGACATAATCCAGAATCCCCCGCTACAAACAATTCGGCCGTAATGGCCATATGAAGGTCCTCGGAATGCACGTTTCGGGGCCGGAAAGGTCGTCGTTGCGAATCCCACACATACTTTGGGCTTCATCTCAACTAATAATTTTATTCTCAGGAAAATTCCAAGTAATTTGACACCCCTTGGAACATTCTGCGTCAACCGGGTGGTCATCAAATTTTATGCAGATGGTGGTTCCGGGAGGGTCCCACTTCGATGGCCACTATAGTGGCCCATATATAACGGATCGAAAATATCGGCATGAAATGAAGCGTTACGCGCCCACTGTTGTTGTGTCATATAGTGTGGTCACATGGTTGCTGTTTTGGTCAATTTGACCAATACTGCAGACAGACGCGTCCTTGACAAACTTAAGTAGTAAGAGCCAACGCTCTTAAAAGTTTCTAAAAGTGAGTCTTCAGCACCTAGATAACTAGAGCAGCTCGAAAACGCACTTAACCCGTAGCACCCCCTTGAAACTCCCCCTTTTCACACCGTCATTCATCCCTTCAGTGGTAGAGAGTTCAAATAAGAAAACACATGTTTATCGGTTGCTGCTGCCACAAATGGCTCTTATAGATTTTGCCCTGCCCTGAACGACAGGTGTTAAGGATGCTAGACATGTAGTCCTGTTCACAGCGATATTGGTTGTTGTTCACAAGTATGTTCGCACGTATCACACACTTGCTAAACTTACTCCTTGCAAATCGTCTCATTGGATAAGGTATTCGGCCGGCGAGCATGCATGAGCTATGTACGGACTGTCCTTGTGAGCAGTCCCCACTTGCCAAAAATTCAGGGGGGCACACTATTGACCTAATGTGCGGCAAGCCGAAAGCCTTTAGCGCGATGTTGCTGCTTGTGTCACTGACGTGTGGTTAAGATGTTAATTAAGTACACAATTGTTTGTGAATCTCAAATGCTACTGGAGGGCGTTTGGGAGGCATCCGTCATATTCGACGCCTTTCTGCAAACACTTTCCAGCGTCCTAGACAAGGAGAACTGCATATGCGCTGGCAGGAAGTAGCGTAGCCATTAGCACGCTCGGCTGTGGAACGGAAGGATGGTGGCTCGAATCCCACCGTGCACAAGGATTTTTTAAAGCGAAAGCTTTACTGCTTGCACTTTCAGCCTTTGCCGTGGCGCGGCGGTGCCACCATTGACCTTTAGTTGACCTCTGTGTGACGTCATGTGTGACATCACGCCGAAGAGAAGGGCGACCGACTCGCGCCGTCACAAGCCGCGGCGGTGCCACCACCGGCGCCTAACTCCTGCGCTCTCCGCTAGGAGCGCGATTGTGGCGTTACGCTGAAGAGATTAGGCTCGACTCACGTCGCTAGAAAGCAGTAGCTGTGCCAACCACCAGCGGCTTAACATTGCTTCGCGATCTCGCGCCGTCCATGTGCGACGGCGGTGCACATGAACGGCGGCCTGACTGGACTGGATTGTACTGGACTGGAATGGATTGGATTGGATTCGAATAGATTAGATTACATTAGATTACATTGGATTGGATTGGATTGCATTACTCTGGATTGTATAACCGATGCATCATCACAAGTCTAACCACAAGCACCACCACCAGCTACACTACCAGCTGAACCACGGCGTAGGTACGGATATTGCTTTCGCAATTACCGGGATTAACCAAGCTAAGCCACAGCGATTTTTTTTTCCTGGTCTGACTACAAAAAGCGTGACACCTCTGCTGACAACCTTCTTCTGACAACCTTCTGTCGACAACGATGAGGCATTAAAGGTTTTCGCCTTAAAATGCTTCGCCAATTTCATCTACGTTTAGATCACAGACCCTCAATGCACTCGAGTCACTTCAAAACAGAGCAGCCAGATTCATTCATTCCTCCTATTCGTACGACATCAGTGTGACATCTTTAAAAGCGGAATCCAGTTTAGCGCCCCTTTCACTTCGTCGTCGTATTTCTAGCCTCTGCCTATACCATAAATTTTTCCATAGTTCGCTGCGCTGCGCTCCCTACATTGCCCCGCCAGCCGGCATATCCCACCACATTCGTCATCCTTTCCAAGTGTTTCGCCCCCGTGCCCGTACTGTTACCTGTGCCGCTTCTTTTTTTCACCGTGTTTCTGTAGACTGGAACGACCTCCCCAATGACATCGCTACCATCTCATGCCCATCCACATTCGCCGAAGCTGTTACCAACCATTTTTCAACATAACACTTGTTCATTTGACTGTATGTACCCACCCCTTATGTAATACCCCCAGTGGGTCTTTAAGGTATTAAAATGAAATGAAATGTTCTTGTCGAAACGCCCTGTGTTTTACGCTATTTCAAGTCGGTTGGACTCCAGCGCGTACGCCCGACGCGACCTGCAAGTTTGTGGCGTGCTCACTGCGGTCGACCGAGGACTGGCGCTGGTGCTCCTCGAGTATCTTGCGCAAGTGGCTGGCGGTCTGCGTCAGGAGTGAATTGAGCTCCTGCTGCACTGTCTTGTCGATGGGCGCCGAGTAGCAGCACGAACTCTGCGTCGCGTGAGCGAATATGAGCAGCCATATTTACAATCTGCATTTTGTAGTACCAGCTACTCAAGATGGTTCCACGGCTCAGATCCATGTGCTGGATCGTTTGCGCTTCCTTGCAGCAAGCACTTATCTATCAAGTTAACTGCACCTTCTTGCCATATTTTCTTGTTTTCTTATCACGCTTCCTTGTATCCGTTTTGCTTTGCAAACACGTTTAAATAAATGTGCGTGCATTGCGTCACAGTCTGTGGCAAAATGACGTGCAGGTAAAGCCAGAAGCGTTCAAGAGCTTAAACAATAACTAAGTGGTCAAAAGTCCACAGTCGAGCCTTACCTGATCATCGCATGTACACAGTTGGCCCACCAGGTGGCTCACTGAGGCGTTCCTCATGCTTCTGCAAATCAAAACGCCAGCGAAATTACGTAACCCAGGAGAAATAGTTCGCGATAGCGGTTACATGCCACAAGTGGGCACAGCAGGAGGCGTGGAACCCCAAACGCGTCACAAGTACTGTGTAGATCAAATGTTTAGGGGAAACCCCCAAGGTGGAGTAGAATTGTAATAAGGGAAAAGTTACTCATTGACGTCCACCCAAGCGCAGCCATACGGCTACAAAGGAAAGCTATACAGCTTTCTCAGAAATTTCGCAGTTAAATAAAAATTCGTCCTGGTCCGAGGTTCGAACCCGGGACCACCGCTTCACCGGAGCAGTCGCTCTACCAATTGAGCTAACCAATTGAGCTATTTCTGAGAAAGCTGTATGGCTTTCCTTTGTAGCCATATGGCTGCGCTTTGGTGGACGTCAAAGAGTAACTACTCCCTTATTACAAGTAATGTGTAGGTACTGTCTGGTGAGAAGGAAGTTAGAATCAGCTGTGTAAGCTAAAATCCGCTTTTCTTCGAGCACCTATATTAACGCACCTACCTACGCACCTGCGTTCAGGTTAAGTGGTGGTATGGGGTTACCTGCCTAAATGCGGACCACAGATCTTTGTTCTTATCAGTGACAAAACTTCCCATAGATGGTGGTGAAAACTTATCGATAATTACGGTGGGTTGGGATTACAGTAGTTCCTCGGTCTTAGCGGCCGCCCTCGCGGAACTGATCATCTTCTTCTGTACAGCCGGGCCCGAGCTGAGTATCAAGGCGTGTTCGTTTCGTAGCGAAAGCTACACTGCTATAGCTGGGACGCATTTCGCCGTGAGCCTCCGATTGACCTTGAAACGACTTTGAGATAAGTCATGGCTAGTGTTGCTGTGCACATATACCTAATCATGTGTGATACACTTCGCGGACCACCATTGACCTTGAGCTTTGACTTTCAACTTTGACCTGGACCCGTGACCATGACCTTTGGCTTTGACCTTTCACGTTTAATATAACCTTGACACTTGACCTTGAACTTTTATCTTGAACTTTGCCATTGAATTTTGACTGCAAGTTGTCAGCAGAGGCAGTAAGCAAACTACGAGGTATTCACGTCGTGTCATGTGATTCAGTTCACAGTTGTGACGTCAGGTATGGGGTATATATAACCAGAGCTGTGCTCTACTGACCATCGATTAGTGTTTGTCTCCACCAATCCAATCAATGAATATGAATAAGCGGCTGTGAAGTGGCGAGGAGAATTAAGAAACAATAAAAGATGTGCCAAAGCTAAACCATGTTTAATCATGCTTATGTAGGTTTCGCTACGTGACACTCGGTTCGGCAGAGTTGAACCGCTGCCTAACTTTTTTGGGAGTATTCTCTTCGGAGTGTCATTGTATTGTGTGT
The DNA here is from genome assembly GCF_055824585.1 of Amblyomma mixtum. Taxonomy (NCBI): domain Eukaryota; kingdom Metazoa; phylum Arthropoda; class Arachnida; order Ixodida; family Ixodidae; genus Amblyomma; species Amblyomma mixtum. The sequence goes on from NC_143018.1 coordinate 21,197,213, forward strand.
AGTAGATTAGAGTAGTTGCCGCATACTAGTCATCACGCAGCCATTTCCAGTCTTGGCGTCACGAGTGAATCAAGCAGCGGAAAAAAAATTCAATTTCAAATCAATTTAAATGCGTCTTTTGCTGCCGAATAAACATCAGCACAACCACAGACCCAAAACGATCTGCTCTTACTAAGTGCGAAAATTGTCCGGGATGGTCTTTAGGGTCACTTTAACGTTGAGGTCGAATTTGCGGATTCATTTCCTTAGTGAATGGTGGCCCTATTCTCATCAGTGTGAAATGTGAAAATACCAGTGCGCTGATACAACGGCACGCATTAAAACAATGGCTGGTACGAAATGTCCCGATTCCCAATTCATGACGTGCAAATTACCCTATTTCTTCCCCTGATCAATACAATTCATTCCACGTCTTCAAACTAACATCAACACCCTCCCACGTGTAGCGTGACAAGGCGTTCATTTTTGCACGTCTGATTTCTCATTCTAACCTCGACGTATAGAGCGGATCGGGCAAATAAGTGATGGAAATGTGTTCTGGGGTATCTTATATCAGGCAAAGAGGTGCGAAGGAAGGCGCCCCCCCCCCTCCCCCCCCCCCACCTGTCGCTGGGGATGCAGATGGTGGTGAGGGACGCGTGCACTGTCATGGTGAGCACGCTCAAGTTGCTCGCTTCGAACACCAGAGGGTAGTAGTGGTGCAGGCCGCGGACGGGGTCAAAGGTCAGCGTCGTCACGCGCGCCGTCACGGCAGTGAAGGGCGAAGGCCGCTTGGCTCCCTTCGAACGGCCGTCCCTGCGCCAGAAGACGGCCACGTTGGTATGTACAGTCTTTGTCAAAAATATACAGCCCAAGGGGTTTGCTTCCAAACCATGTACCGGAGCTCTTAAGCCCATTTCACAATCCTAAGCTTGGGAGGGCTGATGACTTAAGTTCCTCCAGCCTTCGTGAGATTAGGGTCCCTGAGTACGCAAGAGGAGCCACGCTGCAGGGCACAGAAGCAGGACCCTTGAGCTGTCTACTTTTGACAAAGAGTGTACAGTCTTTGTCAAAAGTAACCAGGCTGCGTGGTTTGCTTCTAGCTCCTGCAGTAGAGCCCTTACAGCTTCCCTGAAGCTGAAATGGTCGTTAAAGGTAAGGACTGGGGGTCTTCTATTTTTTATTTTATTTATTTTTTATTTCAATACCCTAAAGGCCCAATGCGGGCATTACATAGGGGGGGATTCATGAAAGAAAACAAAAGATATAAAACACAGAATACAAACGGCTGAAAACAGAAGTAAACAAGTTAAGAAGGCAGGTACAAGTTAATAAGAGGAACAAAAAATGAGGTATTTGAAAAAAATTCACATGTAGCAAACCGCGCAAAAAAAAAAAAAAAACAAGAAAAATCCCGGCTTCGAAAGTTGCTAAACACAGCATCTAACATTTTGCGGAACGTTACGGCCAGCACACACACACACTAGAGCAACCAAGAAAAAACAAAACAAAAAAAAAACAAAAAAAAGAACGCACATCAACATATGTTAGAATTTTCTAAATAGGACCAAATAGCTGTTTGAAATGAGGATGTTTCAGCGATAGTCGCAATGCTAGAAGGAAGCGAATTCCACTCTTCGATAGACAAGACCAATGGTGAGTATTTGTATCGTTCTGTCCGAGCGAAAATAGGTTTAATCTTCTGCATGTGATCTACACGAGCCGATGTGTGCGGTGCCGGGAGAAGATGAGAGCTTGAAAATGGTGTGTTGCTGTGGTAGATAGTATGGAAAAAGGATAAACGGCTGAATTTTCTGCGCATGACCAGAGGCGAGAGATGGAGCGATAGTTTCAGTGCTGTTACACTTTGATACCGAGAGTAACGGGAAAGGATGAAACGAGCAGCTTTGTTTTGAATAGATTCCAACATGTTGATGAGATAGACGTGATGAGGGTTCCAGATCACCGACGCGTATTCTATCGCAGGCCTGATCAGCATGTTGAATGCGTGTAGTTTTGTGTCCTGGTTGGCTTGGTGCAGTCGGCGTTTAAGAAGACCAAGTTTTTTTAAGGCTTTGTTAGTGATTTGTTCAATATGAGTGCTCCAGGATAAATTAGAGTTAAAATTTACTCCGAGGTATTTTACCGACGCTGCAGTTTCAATGGTAGTATTATTAACTGAGTAGGCATTAGGGCTCATGTTGGCAACGGAAGTAAACTTGAGGTGTTTAGTTTTATCGGCGTTAATTACCATTTGCCACCTGCCGCACCAATTAGTTCCTGCCGCACCAATTACCTTCCAACGCCTTTAGACGTTTAGGAAAGCCACAAGGGCTCCACTATACAAGCTAGAAGCAAACCATGCAGCCTGGTTACTTTTGACAAAGACTGTACATTTCGCGCGACGAAACTACAAGGATCATCACCATTCGTGAGGGCTAACTAAGCGACACGACAGTTAGTGCAAGCAACTAGAAAGTAAGGCGCCTGTCAGCCACAAACAACACTTATAATTTGTTTCTGACAAGAGTAAGATAATTGGATTCTGGGCATCTCCCCGCTCAGTTTCGCACTTCCCTGAACGCGGGTTCAGCTGGCGGGCATCTTTGCTCTTCACGTTTGCATTGGCAGATCTTCCGCCTTGGCTCAGCGTCACTGGCGCACAAGTTCCGATGAAAAGAAAAAGAACTGAAAGGACACTTGCTCGTCCGATGAAAAGAAAAAGAACTGAAAGGACACTTGCTCGTCTTCCGTCTTGGAGCACCAGATTTCCAGGTGCAGTTCGTAGGTGGCGTCCATGAGCCGCACCCGAACCTGGGCAAGGGTTTGATGATGATCGTTCAAGGGACACAGAGGAGAAATTGATGTTCTCTTATATCGACAGGGTACCGTGTTCTAACCAGAAAGAAGCCACTATAACTGGAAACGGAGCTTTCATAAGCTAGAAAAAAAGAGAGAAGAAATACTGGTGTCGTCAGTGCAGGACGATTTCTCAAATGAAAGAATGCTTGCGTTGACGCAGATTTTTGGGCAGGGGTTCCAGAGGCTTACCTCCACCGCCATTGACTTGAAAAATACGGCAAACCGTTCTTTTCGGTAAGGTTGTCACAAATTTTAAACGCCTTGCGGAAAGAGTTTTAGAAGTCCAATTACTTAGGGATAAATGCACCTTTTACTGCCTTACAAATGTCAGCATAGCCAGAAAGAGCCGGATAAACAATTTGACCATAAAACAATAGTAATAGGAGTCATCCTTATGTTACTTTAAGATTGCGTTTGTGCGGTCACTAATATTGCGTGTGCACGCACGCGCCACAAACACACACGCACACACAAACACTTCTTTCAGACTGTGCTGCGCAGCCAACACTTAACACTTCACACATGACTGCAAATAGTCATCATCATCATAAGCCTGACTACGCCCAGTGCAGGGTAAAGGCCTCTCCCATGTATCTCCAATTAACCCTGTCCTTTGCCAGTTGCGGCCACCATATCCCCGCAAACTTCTTAATTTCATCCGCCCACCTAACTTTCTGCCGCCCCTGCTACGCTTGCCTTCTCTTGGAATCCACTCCGTTACCCTTAAGGACCAGCGGTACTTCTGCCTTCGCATTATATGCCCTGCCCAAGCCCATTTCTTCCTCTCGATTTCGACTAGGATGTCTCTCTGCCTGACACCTTTCCTTATCGAAATTTTATTGCTGACTTTATGTACGACTATGGTAGCTGAGCAAGCGTTACAGATATATTCCGATATTTTCACATGACACTCTTCTACCCCCTGATTCCGCAATGTCTGCATGACAGCTGGGGTTTCCTTTGAGTCAAATGCTTTCTCGTAGTTAATGAAGGCTATATATAGGGGTTGGTTATATTCTGCGCATTTCTCTATCACCTCACTGATAGCGTGAATATGGTCTATTGTCGAGTATCCTTTACGAAAGTCTGCCTGATCATTTGGTTGATTGAAGACTAAGGTAGTCCTGACTCTATTGGCGCTTACCTTAGTGAATACCTTGTAGACAACGGACAGTAAGCTGATCAGTCTGGCAACAGTAGGGGAAGCAATTTTGTAACGTTCAAACTGTGGGCCAGTCAGCACCTCTGTCTGTACGTGGTATCAGATAGGAGCACCAAACGTAGGTCCTTACGTCGTTCCTTAGGAAAAGGTGCACCTCAAAGCGCACCGCTTCGTTCAGGTCGGTCTGGATGGAGTCGCAAGTCCGGGTGATGGGGAACGTCTTTGTAACGTAGGTACCGTTCAGCCGCTCTGCGAATAAGTGATGGCTGCAGTGGGGCTTACGCGAAGACCTGTTTAAACGCAATAGCTTCCTTTCATTCCCTTTCATACGGTTTGCTGACAATGCTTGTACCGTGTGCGCGCCAGAATGTTGCACATGTCAGACAACATGTTATGCTGAACTATCAGAGTCATCCCGTGGCACTTACTGCGACCAGTGGTATAGTAGTAATAGTAATGACAGTAGTAGTAGATGGGAGTTGATGGCACAGCGGGAAATAAGGATATGTATTGCATCAAACAGGAAGTGGCGAAGGATGCCCTGCATTGGCTTAGTTGCAATGCCGGTACGCGGCTCAGCTTCCAAAGTACCTCGGACTCAGCCGCCGGAGCATTTCCCCATATCGATGGAGGCGAAATACGAAAAGGCCTGTGTGCTATGCGGTGTCATCGCGTACTAAAGAACCCCCAGGTGGCGTTAATGAATCCGGAGCCTTCCACTAAAGCTTCCTTCTTAGCTTCATAAATGCTTAAGAACGGTTCAGTTGGTTTTGTTCTTCTATGTACCACCGGCTGATATAGGTATATACTTCTTAACGTTCCGCAGTACTCCATACACCGAGGAAGCAATGTACAGGGTCGTCCACTCTTAGAAGGCGCTGACGCATGACCGTGCTCTTTGGAGGGTCACTGCGTCCGAAACGGCTGCGCTTCGAAGCGAAGTGGCCGATGACGCGAAGCACCACGTCCAGGTACACCTTCTCCTGCGACACTTTGCTGCGATGAACGACTGTGTCGCACGCGGTGGCCCTCAGAAGAGTGCGGCCATGCGCTAGCGGGTTCTAACCAAGAGTGGACGACCCTGTACGTCACTGTTTTCAGGCGTCAGAAGTTCGTGTTAATGGGCTAATGTTTAATTTGTGCGACGCCTGAATGAAACGTGTGCATCACGTGACCGCCCTCAGCTTTAAATCCAAATTATTGAGCTCTGTGCACCCCACTCTCTGCAAGGCGCGGCCGTCCATGATGAACTTACTTGTTGGACCGAGGAGCACTTGGGAGTAGTATCTCGAATCACCTTGCATGGATACTCGTACCTGGTAGCGGCTAGACGAGTGTGAAAACAAAACAAAACACTTGTGATAAACGCCACTAAGAACCGTCGCGCACGCTTTGATTGCTAATAACGTCATATAATTAGAATATTTGGTGATTCAATAGACCATTATTTTTCCCCGTGCTGCTTGTCCTGATACATGGGCCACCGGATCACATTGTATGAACGATACATCTTTAAATGAGCACGCCATACTTGTTTACCACAACAGCATATTTTTCTGGGTAGTCTTGTAGTATTTTCTAGCACACAATCACCAGTTATAGCCACTGCGTTGCCAGACATGCTGCCACAGATCGCTTCTTCCAGGAGCTCAATCATCTTGATGATTTGGCATCACTAAAGATTGGCTGTGAAAAGCAACCCCGTATATGTATGCGAATTTCGTAGTCTCTTCGTAGTGAATTTTTCATGCTTCTACCCAGATTTATAGTCACAAATGATAAAAATACTCCTCTGTCATCCGATCAAAACAATCTAGGCTTGGCTACCTGGTGGACATAGAGGATGAACTTAAAGCTTAAAACAAAGGCATGCAGAAAGGAAGACACATGCGTCCTAATACCTAAACTTCACAATGCACGATGCAATTTATTAAACCAACTTAAGTAGAACTTAAGCACTCCCGAACAACACGGTATACGATCGGTTCTCGCACATCAAACAACCGAATGACTCGTTCTGAAAGCGAAATAGAGCCAATTGACGTACCCTTCGGCGTCCAGGTAGAAGTTGTACAGTGTGTACAGGTCGACCACGAAGTCGACCACCACTTCGTGCTTCATGGTGTGGTGTCGTCTGTTAATAGAAACGCCAAGACGATCATGTGCTGCAGTACGTACGCCAGATCAGAAGCACAACCACAACTACGACACGCACAAAATAGTACAAAAAGGTCGTCACACCGAACACTACCAAAGCGGCGGGGTTGCTCTGCGGGAAAGCACTGAGTAGACGGAAGCGAGACACCGTAGCCTGGTCGTACAGAAAATCACTTAGTCGTTGATCGGAGGACTGGCTACTGCTAATAGCAAAGGAAACGATATCGCAACCGTGTTCGTCAGTAAGATCACGAATTGCATTTATACAAGAGCCTGAAGAAGATCGCCCTCTAGTTTTCAAAGCTGTACGCACTTCAAATGGGTTTGGAATTGGCCGGTTCTCGCCAATCGCAATACAGACGAAGACATTAGCCAAAGCGGGGGGCACCCTGTCGCTACAGCCTACGATACCACATTAAATTAGGGCTGTGGCTTCCACAAAACGTTCTATACGTGGACTGCTGCATGGTTGGCTGACGAAGGAAAGCTGGAGAATTACAGCAGCAGACGCGATTATAGTCCAAGCCAGGCAGCCAACATTAAAAGAGCTGGCCAATCACGCACGGTACTTTCAATAGAAAAGCCTCGTTAAGCTCCCTTCCTGAATGACAGGATTCACAACCGTGTTCGTAAGCGTTCTCACCTGAAACCTGTTGGTGCTTGGTTGGCGACCTTTCTTTCGCAAATCAAAACAGCGAAACCCATCAAAGCCGAAGAGGGCAAACATTAAGCCATTTGCAGCAGCCAGCGAAGAGACGCCTAACGCGGTCGCCAATCATAAACCAACAAAAATAAGCATCCATTAAGAAAACTTTGTCACTCTGGCCACAGGATAGGTTGATGAGACACTATGAAGAAAACAGAAAACTGCATCGATTTGCTATTTAGGGAACTCGTTGAAAATGTCAAATTTTGTCTTTGGGATACAGTTCGTGTAATGAGTCGACCAGAATACAGTGAAATGTAGACAATTCTGATGTGGACGCGTTAATCAGACTTCTAGAACTCGAACTGATCTAAATGAATAGCACGGGAACTTGCACTTACCAATGTGAGACGCTTCTAACTTCGGACACATTCGGTTTGGTTTTACATTCGTTTATGGTTCATGGGGGTTTAACGTTCCAAAGTGACTCAGGCTATGGGGACGCCATAGTGAAGGGCGCCGTAAGTTTCGACCACCTTGGGTTTTTTAACGTGCACAGACATCACACAGTACAGGGGTCTCTAGGATTTCGGCTCCAACGGCGGTCGAATTTCGGTGGAGGCGAAATTCTAGAGGCCCGTGTAGTGTGCGATCTCAGTGACACATTCCTGAAACGGCTGTGAGAAAAGCAGCTACTCTGACGTGAAGCTGACGCGAGAGACCCGTCAGGGTTAATTCTCCAAAAGAAACACATGGTGTTCATATCACGATACGATTAGCGACTAGATCTGCTTCGCTACTGACGCTGGTAGTGTTGAAATACTCACTTATGAACGAAGGTTTTGGTAAAAATCGGCTCGTCGTGGACAGCTGTGCACTTCCCTGGTTCGATTTAGCAATCTTCTCCGTCTTCTCCGCGTGTTGGCGATGACTCGTGATGGTTAAACGTTTGCTTTTATTTCTTTTTCCTTCTTTTGCGTGAGGCAGCGATTAGAAAGGCTAGAAATATTACACCGAACTGCTAAGAGTTTTTAACATGAATGTTTAAGCGCTAGCTGTAATATGAGAACAAATAATACATTCAACTGAGAAGGATGCATATAGTGTGAATCAGTCAGTGACTGCTTAGGGGAAGTGAGGCAGAAGGATTACATATGACACTCAGTGCTTACTTCGAGCGCAAGCAGCGTGGGACGGATTCAACCCTTGAAAAAATATTTTAGACAGTCTAAAGACTGTCCATAGACTTTTGCTCATAAAGTCTATGGACTCTCTATAGACAAATCCTAGAGAAAGGTCTATAGCAATACAAATGCTCTAGAGAGTCTATATACAATCTACAGATTTATGGCCATACACTTCTAGTAGACTTTTGTCTATAGACAGCCTATAGAGCATGAATAAACAAAAAGAAATATCTATACGAAGGCAATAGAGTCTATAAGAACTCTATAGACTGTGTGTAGACCATTTTTATAAGGGAAGCGCCGTTATTAGCATGCTGTAGTCTATTGTATATGGTGACGTACGTCTTCAGGTGCTTTTCTTGGGTTCGCAATATCAGGGGCTGTACCACAACATGTGCTCTACTATCGGACGGGCGTCTGTTACACTTTCTACTGTGACACGTGACTGTTGCCGCTTGGTTCTCGCCGTCTGTCTTCAAATCGACGTTCTCGCGCGCTAGAAGCTCATGGTGCGTGGCTTTCTAGGGGGACTGCCATTCGCCAATCCCATCTCTAGTGAGCGCGTATCCCCATACGAACCAAGAGGATCAAGACGTGTGGAATTATGACCTAAATTTCTATGCACTTCTCTCCGATGCTCGACTGTTTGCCGGCTTTCTAAGCAAACACTTTCACGTATGGAAGTGAAAGTTGGACTTGGTCTTGGCTGGCTGCAGTCAAAACTGAAAACCGAGCCTCGAACCGAAACCGAAGTGCTAGAACACCTAATTCTCATTTGTCCAAACCATGCTAAATTGCTCACCATTTCTTTTTCTCCTATTTCAATCCCCATTTTCTCTACCCTAGCATGGCGCAGTATAGTCGTGATACCACTTTGCTCGGTGAACAGTTTCAAGCGCCGGGCAACTTGCCTTCCTTCCTGAATCACAATATCTCTTTCTGAACCGAAGAAAGCGAGCTGATAAATAGACAATTTCAGCTGTGCGTCCGCAGCGACTATCTGCGCGGAATGATGCTGCGGTGGTGGTAGTGCGCATGCTCAAAATACAGATGCGAGCCTTGCGCATCTGACGTCGTACATTGACGGAAGCTTCCGCTGCTACGGCGGCCGATAGGTTGGAGCGCAAATGATTCACAAGAAATCGGCCAGCTTAAGGACAAACAGCGAGAGCAACAATCGCTTCAGAAGCTATAAAACGCGATGCTACACGCAGGCCTTCCTACAGTATAATAATCAAGGCGCACTAAAAACGAGAGTCCGGCATGATTTCCGAGAGGAGCAGCAACTGCGCTTGGTTCTGTGCAGCACGTGGTATATCGGAGGTAGTTGCTTCTCGTGTTTGCTTTTTGCTGCGAAAGCAACACTACGCCAGCCAGTTCGCCTCGTCGCGACGGCGCGACGGGCGTGGTCGCACTCTGACCTTTAGCTGTTGCCTAGCAACCGCCGCAGCTGTCGGCGCGCCGCCGCTCAGAGCGCCACCTGCATCTGCGCTCCGCCGTAGCGCCGGCCTCGGAGCCGCTGCCGCTCACTTCGCCAGTTGTGCGCGGTATAGGAGAGGAGGCGTCGCAGTGCGTGTATACCAGGTGTCCCAGCTAAATGTAACCAAGCTTTTAAAAAACAAGGGGTGTCCTAGCCGTCTGAAACCAAATGAGGGTTGTTTAGAGTCGCGTGGCCTAGTCTGCAGTATTTTTTCGTTCTTCAAGGTTGACTAATTAGTTCAGCTTAATTAACTAACTTTTTAATTATTGATTTGAGGAGCAAAGTGTCAATGGAAAAGTTGTATATCGCTTTGAGAAACAGCTTACTGATACATTTGCAGCAAAGTAATATTTACGTAAAGTAGTTTTTTCACCGGCCTTTAACCATAACCCGTACAATAAAAAAAAAGCTTCCACATGACGACTGTGCCCCTCTCCTCGATGAGACTTTGGCTGCACATTTGGGCAGAGAAGTGAGCGAGCAGCTGGCCGCGTGACGACTTTCTTTTAAGGTCAATAAATGAAGCTACGTAAATCGTAACTTGACGGAAACAGCCCTACTAGCGGTTTTTCGAGGTGATCTAAAACTTTTGCATTGAAACTTTCTTCCTGAAGTCAGTAATTAAAAAGTTAGCTAATTAAACTTAACTAACTAATGAACTTTGAAGAGCGAAAAAATACTCAAGACTAGGCCCACGCGACTATGAACAACCCTGAGTTGGTTTCACTGGACTAGGACACTTCGCCTTTTTTAAAAGTTTGGTTACATTTAGCTGGGACACCCGGTATATACGGTTCGGCGTAGCGGGAGGCGAGCCGTTATGGAAAGCGACGAGACGGCTAGAATGTAGCTTTCGCAACACGATTTGGTTAACCAGAGTTAACACCAGCCAATTTTTTTTCATGCGATCACAAAAGTAAAGGCTGCCACGGGCAAAACTTGCTCGATGCCTGAGCCAAGCCTCCAAGCTGTGGTGGCACTTCCACAACTTAGTTGCTCAGATGCTTCTTGCCGAGCAGCTACGATATGCCCGCGGCTCGCACTATTGTTTTCATCAGCTGAGCTGGGCGCCGCAAAGCCAGCGATGAATTCATGGTGCGGACTAACTTTAGACCTTTCAACTTAAGAAACGTTCGAGTCGTTACGAACCTGGAAACAAGAATGTGAAGAAGTGGGGAATTTCAGGGAAAAAGTCTCATAGCATACGGGTGTTCACCACACCACGGCATTCGTGCGCTAGGGAGTTTAACTCGCCTATGCGCCGCCCTAAACTGCGGCTCATTTGCAACAAATTTCTTTGTGCTATTCACGCAAACAGATAAAAAAAAACGTTATAATTGAATGTTTAGTTAAGTTTAGTTCAGTAGCGGAAGTGTCACCACAGCTTGGAGGCTTGGCTCAGGAATCGAGCAAGTTTTGCCCGTGGCAGTCTTTACTTTTGTGATCGCATGAAAAAAAAAAGCAAACACGAGAAGCAACTGCCACCGATATACCACGTGCTGCACAGAACCAAGCGCAGTTGCTGCGCCTCTCGGGAATCATGCCGGACTCTCGTTTTTCGTGCGCATAGCAAGAGCAAAGTTATCCAAGCCAAGCCAAATATATTATTTCAAGTTATTACAGTACATAAAAAACAATAAATTGTACCTCTCTGAAGCAAACCTCCAAGAACCAAAATACACCTTACGTAAACACACAAGAAGAATACCGCTCACTAGGACCAATTATGGCAGACAGATCTTACATTTCCAAGTTCCTTATTTGCTGAATTACATAGGAGAAGAAATTAAATTCGAAAAACCGGAGTTTAAGAAATATGTCAAATCGTATTTGTTAAAAAAACCCATTTCTTTTCTTCAATAAGACATTGTTGCATTCATTAATTTTCGGTGTAATCAAGGTGTATATATATTATCAGAGTACGGTGTGCTATGTGTCTGTAATTTGTGTGTGTGTGTGTGTTTGCAATTACATGAGTTTTGCAGAGTGCCGAGATGTGCATTTAGCGTTTCTTTTTTCCCTTAAATTCTACTAAGTGTTGTCTAATCCCGTATATATATGTTCACTTTTATGTGTTGAAATATTTATATGTTCAAATGTGTTTTTTTGTAATTGAGAGCTGTTTCCCTGTCTATCTTTTCTTTTTATTAAGTGTGCACTGAAATGCCGAATTGTGCTACCTGGGGCAGGAGCCTCTGTCAGGCTATGAACCTTTAGCTCCTGCTCCTTTTTTCTCTGTTGTGAGAAAATAAAATGAAATAAATAAATAAAGAAAGAAAGAAAGAAAGAAGGAAAGAAAGAAAGAAAGAAAGAAAGAGAGAAAGAAAGAAAGAAAGAAAGAAAGAAAGAAAGAAAGAAAGAAAGCTTTACCGCAAAGCAAACGCTTTGGCGGAGCCGCCGCGCTAAAGCAGACGACGCAGCGGAGGCCCCACCTACAGCTGTCTCTGCGTTTGCGCGCTAGCTCCCCAGGCGCAGTGGATGTTAGCAAAAAGCGATTGGATTGGTGGCTGAAAAGCCGAGATGTGACATAAGGTTAGAAGTGTAGGAAACCGTAGTGAAAGAAGATGGCGAATCTTAATGAGAATTAACAACACAGTTGAAAAAATAATGAAAGAAAAGCTGAGCATGGTGGCAATTGCCACCACTCCGTTTCAAAGGGGGCGCTCCTATCTATCCATCCATCCAGCCACGCAGAGCGGTGTTCAAGGTAGAAGTGGACGACCGTGTACATCACACAACATAGAACCACACATAACCAATCCAAATAGAGTTCACTTGAAGGCACTGCTGGCCAGCTCAGAACTAGAGGTCCAGATACTCCCGATTAGAAGAGCCAACAGGCTTGCGGAAGCCAGCGGAGCCCTGAAATAAGGGCCCCGACCATCGATAAGCCTCCCATGATTCCAGCAGAATAACCAATAATTAAAAAAAATTATTGGCTCAGTTGCCTTCCCAAGTCCCGAACGTGAGTCATACAAGGAAAGGCTCGATCCGCTGTTTTTATTTCTTCCTCTAAATAACGGCTTACTTCTTAAAACAATGAGCTGGGTGAGCCATGGACGTCACAGAATACAGAAATGTTCCGCCGCATTGTCTCTGGAGGGAGGCTATGAGCCGAAGCTGATAAGGGATTTGAGGAGGAAATGAAACCGGTGTGCTATCTCTCATATCTCAAGGGCGCTAAGGAACGCCAGCCTGGATGCGATAACGCTTGCTGACGCTGTTCCGACCTCCTGCCTGCTGAGCGACGTCCTGAGCGGCGATCAGTGTGGAGATCATGCCGGACCCGGGCGCAACAAGGCTGCTGCGGCTGAGCGCCGGAGGCCCCTGCGGCGTCAAATGGAGGCCCACGCGGTTTGCAACGGACGTGGTGGAGCGATATGTGTGCTCTCTATGCGGGGTGATCCCAAGGAGCACCCAGTTGCTTCCTTGCGGACACACGCTGTGCGAGACATGCAAAAGCGCCAGTAGCCAAGATGGCGCGGGGGGCGTCTGTCCGCTGGACCAGGAACGCTTCTACGAGGATGAGTGCAACAATACCGTGTTGCCTGCAAGAAAGATTGATACCCTCAAGGTGAGGCTACTTCACTGAAAAGTATTTATGCGATTAGTGAATGGAGTTAGGTTTGTGGCAATATTGTGCTATTGTAGGATAAAACTTAAAAAGAAAACAGCAGTTGTTAACACTAAGCCACGGTTCGCGGCGTACTGTGTTACTCCGCTAGCCAGCCACAAAAGCAAATGAAATAAGCTTTTTAACGTTTGACTTTATTAAACAAGTAAGGTGTCAAATTCAAGAGCTTATAACCTTTTCTTGTGACTATATTCTTGTTTAGGCGACAAGAGCAGTTTTAACAACGGACTACTTTTTTGTCGTGGAGGAATTCTGCGCGCGGAGGCTGAATGTGGGCGGAGCTTCACTGCAGACTTAAGTTGTGTCCGACTATAGCAAAACTCGTACAGGTTCACTTTTGCTGTTTGGCCGCTTTCACTGAGATGTCTTTTTTTTTTTTAATGGCAACTTTATTGCGAGAACAGGTGATATACGTACACACTGTTTGCACCGATAACTACAAAGCTAGTGGCCGGTCCAATACAAAAACTACTTCCAGTTCACCCACAGGGCGCGGAAGACTAAAGAGTTAATCATGATATACATGCCAGTTCATTTCGATTCGTAGTTCTAGAATGGCAGCTTTCTGTTGACTTCGACATAAAGCGATATAGGCTTCGGGACGAACTGATGTCTTGCAAAGTCGTGATAAACGCGTCAGTGTCGAACTCCAGTTATGCAAGGCACGCTAGCGCCTGTCACCGAAGTCTTTATCTGCCATTAAATATAACTACAATAATGATCTCTGTTACCTTGCTTGCGGCAAAAGACTCCGTGATCACTATTTGATATTTTTTTAACGTTTAATTAAATAACGTTCCTCTCTTCACGCATGTCGAAAAATGAGCCCCAGTGAATACCGTCTTTTCTTGAACAATTTATGCAGTAAATAGCCTCTATAATGTTTCGGGAATAGCCTTACTAGGCGTTTTCAGGCATGGTCACTTCAGTCTTTGTCTATTACAGGTGAAAAACAACAATTAAGAGCTGCATGTTCTGATCATATTGGCTTCTGCGTTCCCGCTTAATATTTTGGCAAAAAAAAAAGAAGACGAACAAAGGCCTTGGACTAAGCTTGTGATAAGTAAAAGTAGAAAGGGTTCGAGGCATTAAATTTGAGTCACTGTTAACGCAACGATCTATACTCGTCTACTCGTATACTCGTCAACGATGTATACTTCGTCTTGAATATTTTCGAATCTTAGCTTTTGTTTTGATTCAGTCTTTTCCCTGAATACTCTCGTATACGTTTTTGCAATAAGCAACGGTTGCTATATCTGTTTTCTTCTTCGCCCAATCCAGCGTTCTAGATCTATTCTTCGTTTAGTGCAAAGATCAAATCCAATGAATACCTATTGATTACAAATTAACTCCTGCATTCTTTATCTTCCGCATAAAATGTTGAAAATTGAGTGGTTCCCGCACGGCTTATCTTGCATGTAAAATACTGAAACGTGAGGGATTTAACCTAAAATATTGAAAATTGAAGAATTGCATTATACGGTAAATAGGCGGCGGAAAAACACTTTTGCGAAGAAGCTAAAATCGCCATATTTACAAACCTACTAACGCAGTCATGTCAATAATAGAGATATGCCTTCGAAGAGAAATGGCAAAAAATTTTCAAATTGTCTTGACCCATGTGCGACAGTGCCTTCGATTCGTGCGCTCATATAAGCCCTCCTTTTGTTATTCGCAAGAAAATACCATAAAATACTCCTTCCAAGTGCCTCCTGATAATATTTGAACACCGTTTATCATTCCGAACGCCGATACACAGGAGCAAGCGATCCAGCTTTACACCAGCACTCTTTTGTGAGCAGGAATGACGTCATCAGGGCTAAGGCTGCTCTTGCTAAACGAATGCGCCCTGCAGCAACAGTTTGCAACGCTGTTCGCTTGTCATTTACGTTCTGCGCTCGTCGGTAAATAGCTCGGTGCACACGGGTGCTGGTAAATACTCTTCGACTCGAAGTAATTCTAAAGAGGAATCGCTTTTATATCTCTTTTATATCTCAAGGCCTTCTGCTGGAACGAGGGCCACGGCTGCCGATTCTCGGGAGCCCTTGCAGACGTCCTGCGACACTACGAGGAAGACTGCTCCTACCACACCGTGGAATGTCCGCGGTGTGGCGACAGCGTCCCGCACGCTAGTCTGGCCCCGCACTACAGCGTCGGCTGCCACGGCGCCGTGGGCACTGCTGCAGACCAGCGCGAGCCGCCTCGGAACGACGGTGTCTTCGGGATTCATGACGTCACCGCCGCCCTGGAAGAGTTCAAGGCGCTCCTGAGGGAACCTCAGCAGGACCAGCTGCCGGCATTGCAGAGCAAGATGAACGAACTCTCCGAGGAAATGTCGAAACACGGTTGCCTCCTGGGGGAAATGGGCGAGATGCTTCGGCGGATTTCTCCGGATGAAGATCGGGACAGCGGAGACCGCATGTCCTGGCGAGTGGAGCAGAGACACATCCTGCGAAGACTGAATGCCTTAGCAACTGAATCGCTGGCCCGTGTGCAACATGCGGACGCACCGGAAAACCTTCGCACGAAGATTCCCACAATCTGCTGTATCTACACTCAGCGACGGAAATGGCAAGCTATACCTGCCACTTGCAGCCTCTTCCTACTAACGGACACTCGCGGGGGGCCTGAAGCCGTTAGTTATTATTTTTCTGTGACCAACATGAAGACAATTGATCCACTTATTGTTGACGGCCGCAACGTTCTTGGCGAGGTCACTCAGTGGCACAGCGAACATGTGTATTTCACCATGGCCGTGACCGTAGAAGGCGGCAAGGACTTGTTGGAAATTTCTTTGCGGTTTGGTCACACCCTCGAGAGCGCATTTCCGCAGGTATCTGACTTGAAGGTAACTATATGTAGAGACTACAGGTTGATGCGTAAGGTGGATGAGGCTGAGGCACGACCCGATGATTTAAGCTGGCAACACACATTCTACGGTACTCTCTCTCTGGTCAGAGAAAACAACGTCAGGGAGGATGGAACTATGATGATCGTGGTCGAGTTTACAGTCTAGTCAGTGCTATCTGTGGCTGCTAAAACGAAAACAAATTATGAAGTGTCCTCGGCCAAACGACCGGTATTCTAGGCTTTTGTGTTTAGAAGAAACATTTATTTGTGTCATGCCTGTTTTCGTCTCCCCTGGCACTGGTTTCTGTCGCGCGTATTTAGATGCATAGATTATATTGAGAGCAAAAAATAAATAAAAATAAAGATGTGGTCAGTGAAATTCAGAATGTTTCTTCCCACACTTTGGCTGCAGTGGTGAGCACTGCTGCGGACATGTGACTTGAGGGAAACCCGGCATGGCCGAAGCGCTAAATTCTCGTTGACGTTAACATACTCGGGAAGCTCTTTCAGATTCCTAAATGTGGGAATAAAATAAAGACGAACTGCAATAATCTCTTACGGCAGCATGGCTGGGTTGTTCATTTGTTTTTTTTTATATATTTTTGCTTCTGGTATGCTGCTGGTCATTGAAGACCAATTGTGGGAGGTCACTTTAGGAGCAACAAATGAAGCACAAACCAATTACGAACGCCCAGCATTTCGCCTAATATACGCGAAAAATGGATGGAAAACACATGAAGCAGTAAAAGGAGAAAAAAAAATCACTTCCGAGAAGAATATTCAGTACACTTTCTTCAAAGCCAGCGAGGTTGCCTGCTGAAAACACATCAATTGGAATTGCATTCCACATACTAGAAAAAAAAAAAACTCCAGGACTGCACTTAAGTCTGCTTAAGACCGGAAATGCGAAAGCCTTTCCCTGTCCACTCTTTTTGCCTGGATTATTCTTTTTTCATTTTTTATATTTTATTGTTTTATAAATTTCTTGTTTATTTTCATTTTATTTTTTCCTTTTTACTGTTGTGTTTATTTTTGTTTTCATTTTTCATTTTTTCTTTTTTCATTTCAAACATATATGTTGCTTCTCAACTGCTACTCAATCAACTTTTACATTTTATCTTATTTACCATACCACCTATGATTGACAGTTCGTGCGGGCAGCTTCCCTCCACAAGTTCCGTCCACGCCACTCATGAGACAAGAAAGGCTTACGCCTTAAAAAAAAAAGTGGTTGAAAATTTAGAGCGGGCGAAGTGCATTTCGAGGCAAGGAAGATGCTTTTGTCGAGTTTGACGAACTACACGAGGATGAGTGAGTGATGCTAGTCAACTCTTAGTTAGTGAGCGTACAGCAGGAATAAGAGCCTCCGTCTGGCAATCATTCTTCTACTATAGTTCTACTTCTACTGTGCTAAGCTATGCTATGCTATGCTATGCTATGCTATGCTATGCTATGCTATGCTATGCTATGCTATGCTATGCTATGCTATGCTATGTTATAATAAGGGAGTAATTACTCATTGGCATCCACCCAAGCGCAGCCATACGGCTACAAAGGAAAGCTATGTCGGAGACGAAAAGGGGGGACAAAATGCGGCGCCATTCGACACGCGATTTCCTCGGTCAAGGACCCTTGTACATGTGTGTGTGCGCCTGTGTGTGCGTGTGTGAGTGTGTGCGCGCGAGCCGACAGGGCGGCAGGCGCCCGAAAGGGGCTCCCGTGGCCGTTCCCACGCGACCGTCCCTGAACCGGGCGGCAGGCTTTCCGGGAATTCTACTATCCAAGGTCGGAGAGGCGGGAGCGGCGGCAGAAGAGGGAGAAAGGAAGACTCGGCCCGGCATCGAAAGACAGTGCTTTGTGAGACGCTGAACGAACAGGTCGTGCTTCCAATCGTTCTGTAAAGTTTTCTTATTTTACCATTCGGCCAATTAAACCAGTTGTTAGGTTTTACCGGAGTTCCTTCTTTGGGAACGAAACTAACGAACGCGTACGGAGAGCCCGTATTCCCTCACGTACAAACAACACAAGCTATACAGCTTTCTCAGAAACTTCGTAGTTAAAGAAAAATTCGTCCTGGTCCGGGGTTCGAACCCGGGACCACCTCTACACCGGAGCAGTCGCTCTACCAACTGAGCTAACCGGGACGACCCTTTTGTCTCGTGATGTGTGCAGAAGTTTTTCCTCGCAACATCTTCACGACCGGGTCACGCAGCCGCCTCAGTCGTTCACGCTACACAGGCGTGAACAGGCTTATGTCGCCCTATACAGCTCGTTCTGTAATCTGTGGGATGCAGCAAATGCCGTCGCTCCTGTACAACATGGTTGCAAAAGAACTGGTTTTTTTCTTTATTCCGTTTCCGTGGTTTGTGAAGGCTGAACGCATGGTCCTGCAGGATCCTGCAGGCACCATGCATTTTACTGCCGACCGTGCGCTGAGATGAAGTCGCCTACGACACATATAAGCTATGTACGCACGGCGGAGTCTGTTACCGTGTACTCAGACCTCCCCGAGTACGATAATAAATATTATCTGCTCTTACCGATATGTGATAGGAATTAGCCGAGTACGAAGACTTTTTTTCTTAGTAGAACTTTTTAAAGTGTAAAGTCTCTGTTAACATCATTCCAGGAAAAACTTGGGTCCTTCTTAACCACAATCTTAAAGAAGAAAATGTGGCAGCATTTGGAAGTTGGCCCATTCAGAATTATTCCAAAGAACCCCCAAAATTTGAACATAGGACCACTCGATCAAATGAATTAAGGTAGGTTATTGGGTGGATTGAGGTGGATTATTGTGCATTGGCGGGTAGATTGATTTGGATTAGTGGATATTAGTAGGTGGGTTAAGGGGAACAGTGGTCTGAATTATCGTAAGACCAAATGATCATCCACTGGAATGTACTTGAACATTCTATAGTCCCCAGGTTTTTAAATTTAGCGGTGCTGATGAAGACGCGACGCTTTAGAACAATCAGAAAATTTCTTTACAGAGAAATCGACTTCTTTTTGCAAGACAACTTAAATGTCATCACATTGAAATAATTCGGGGGAGGCTTGAGCACCGTCTTGAGGGTCTGACGCGGTAGCCTTATTGGGTCCCATTGGTGGGTACCTAGTCCTCATGTAATGCGCCTAGAAATGGGCGCTCAAGGAAATAAGAACCAAATAAAGATGAAATGAAATATTCATACATTCGAAATTCTCACATTTTGCAATATGAGTTATTGTTAAGCTTGACTCGCTCATTGTTGTATTCTATGTAATACTTTTGTTACTCCTGCCCTCCTAAGGGCCTGCAGTATTTTGTAAAAAAAAAAATGGCTGAGGCTTAACTTGGTTAACCCTGGTCAGATGCGAAGCATATTGATGGCTAGGCTTGGTAATACATGGCTTTCCTTGGTTGAATACTTGGTAATTTTAATAAAACCATTAGAAGCCTTCGTTGTGGGGGAAGACAACGGCATGGCTACAGCGGAACGCCGACTAACCCCCAGACGCGCGTTGGGTGGGCGCCTGGATTGCCACGGAAGCCGCGTCCGCCTGCCCGGTGGAGCGAGCGTTTCACCTTTGATTGTAAAACATTTTATTCGCCGGGAAGAGCTTGGCAAGAGGTCGCGTTAAGTGGTCGAGAGTACATAGCCCTCGACGACTTTGTCAGCCCACTCCACCGCCAAAACTTGCGTTCTGGGGTCAGAGCTAGCCAGCACGGTCTCCCACCGCTCGAGAGAAGGAGCTGTAACTAGATCACCCGGAGGTGGCTCTATTTTGCAGTCCCACAGGATGTGATCGTAGGTAGCACGGTGGCCACAGTGTTTGCAGTTTGGGTTGTAAAGATCTGGATAAATGTGAGCGAGGAGTGATGGGGTGCGTATCGATCTCGTCTGTAGACGACGCCACGTAACCTCTTGTTCTTTAGTAAGTCTTTTGTCTGGAGGGGGGAAAATTCTCCTCTCTAGTTTAAAATGATTGGTGAGATCATGATATGTGATCATGGAGTCCTTCGTGAAATTCAGGGAGCCAGACTCATCCACTGCCCGGTCGACGAAACCTCGGGCTTTATTGTGGGCTGCCTCGTTCCCCGGATTCCCCGAATGGGCTGGGACCCATATCAATTCGGAATAATTTGGTGAGAATTTGGTTGCGTTAAGGATTCTAAGGGAGGTGTTTGTAATTCGCCCTTTAGCGAAATTATTGATACCCATTTTGGAATCGCTGAAGATGATGCTCCCTTGGGTATGCGCTAGGGCGAGGGCTATAGCCGCCGCTTCTGCCGTTTCAGAGGATTTCGTTTTGATTGTCGCCGAGACGATGTGGTCACCATTCTCGTTCACAACCACAATTGCAAAGGCATTGGTATTTTTGTATTCTGCCGCATCTACATAAAGTGTTCCAGCGCACTGTCTGTATTTGTTATGTAAGGCTTTGGCTCTTGCTTGTCTTCTACCCTCATGGTGTAAGGGGTGCATGTTTTTGGGGAGTGGTTTGATTAGTAGGGCCGTCCTATAGTCGCGGGGTAAATCTACTTTAGCATCGTTATTCGTAGGTTGAAAGTTAATTCCGAGCCTGGTAAGAATACTCCTGCCAGTTCTGGAATTGGCTAATCGCGCTGTTTGAGCCATTAAATGGGCTTCTTTCAGTTCATTGTAGGTGTTATGTATTCCTAACCTCATAAGCCTTTCAGTTGAGGCATTTAGTGGGAGTCCTAACGCAGCCTTATAGGCCTGCCGTATCATACTATCCAATTTGTCCTTTTCTGCTTTCGAAAATTTGAGATAAGGGGTGGCATAGAGTATCCTGCTTAGCGCAAAGGCCTGCACTAGTCGGCATAAATCTCTTTCCCTCACCCCTTGTCTGCGGTTAGCTATGCGGCGGATTAATCGCGCCGTCGCTTCTACCGTGCGTTTTAGCTTAGTGAGTGTGTCAGTATTCTTTCCATTTGTTTGTAAATACAACCCCAGTATCCTCATGGTCTGTACCTCTTTGACAGATCGTCCATTAACATAGACGTTTATTTGCGGGGGGGATGTCGTGGTACGCCTACCTCTTTGTTTACGACGGATCACGAAGAGTTCAGATTTTGCTCAGAACAAGTGAGGCCGGATTCCCATGCGCATGCCTCAATGATGTCCACTGCTGCTTGGAGTGTGTCTTCTATGTAGCCTTCGCATCCTTTGGTTACCCAAAGTGTGATGTCATCTGCATAGAACGTGTGATGTAGGTCTGGTATTTGTGCCAGTTTGGGGGGAATTTTGATGAGGGAGAGGTTAAAAAGGAAAGGGGACAGGACGGAGCCCTGTGGCGTTCCTTTACTTCCTAGTGTGATTGGGGCAGACTCTATTGTTCCGACCGTTATCACTGCTGTTCTGTTAGTGAGGAAGGATCGGATGTAGTTGTACGTCCTTTCTCCGGGGTTGATTTCTGACAAGTTTGTCAAAATGGCTTTGTGGGTGACGTTGTCGAAAGCTTTAACAAGGTCTAAACCCAATATTGCTTTCGTTCCTGTTCCCTCGTCAGCTTCAATTATGTCCTTGTTAAGCTGCAAGAGTATGTCCTGGGTAGATAGTTGGGCCCTGAATCCTAACATTGTTTCAGGTAGGAGGTTCATGTCCTCCGCATAGTTTTGGAGCCTATTGAGGATGACATGCTCCATGAGTTTGCCTAGGCATGATGTTAATGAAATTGGGCGTAGATTCTCAGTGCTGAGTTTCTTACCCGCTTTAGGAATAAAAGTGATTTTCGCGTGTTTCCACTCTGGTGGTATGTTGCCTGCATGCCAGTATTTGTTCATAAGGTCTGTAACCGCCGCGATCGACGTTGCGTCTAAGTTCCTGAGAGTCTTATTTGTTACTTTGTCTGGTCCTGCCGCAGATGTTGTCCGCAGTTTTCCAATTGCGTACCAGACCTCTGCGTCTGTGATGTCTGCGTCTAAATTTGGATTAGGAGTCCCCCGGTAGTCTGGTTGAGTGGTACCATCATCCGTGTTTAGATAACGTTCTGCTAGCTCTTTGATTAGGTCTTCAGGTGTACCCTCATATTTATGTATGAGTCTGTACAGTTGACTTTGTTGCACGGGACGTGTTTGTTCTGGGTCGAGCAGGTGTCTTAGAAGATGCCATGTCTTCTTATTTCCGAGCTGCCCATTGACGCTTTCACATATTTGGTTCCATTGTTGTTTTTGGAGAGTAAGTGTATGTTCCTCGATTCGCCTCTCGATTTCAGCGATCTTTTTGCGTAGTCGCTTGTTGTGTTTTTGCTTCTTCCAGCGTTTTTGGAGGCCTTTTTGTGCCTGCCACAGGTGTAGCAGCTTTGAGTCTGCAATCTGCTCCTCCTTCTCAACTGGCACCGCAACGCTAGTGGAGCTGACATCCTCATTCAGGGAGATAACCCAGTCGCTAAGGTTAGAGATATCCTTTGGAGCTGTTTTGTCGCGAAGTTGCCTGAACTTGTCCCAATCCGTGGTTCGTATTTCTTTTGCTTTGTTTTTAAGTTTTGTCGTGGGGAAGGTGATGCTAAGGATGAAATGATCACTACCAAGGTTTTGCCCGGTGTTGACCCACTTTGCGTCCTTGACGTTTTTAGAGAGGGATAGGTCTGGAGATGTGTCGACACATACACTGTTACCCATGCGTGTGTGGTCGCTCGGGTTGTTTAGCGTTGTGAGCCCTAGTGACTGTATGATTTGCCAGAGCAGGTTCCCTTTCGGAGTTGCTTTGGTATATCCCCATGCTGGGTGTTGAGCGTTGAAGTCTCCCACAATTATTAGTTGAGCCCTAGCAGCCAGCTTTACTGTGTTTATCAACAAGTGTGGGAGTCCATTGCCTTTGTTTCTGGGCGGGTTGTATACATTAAGGATGAAGAGATTTGAGTCTCCTTTTTGCCTTGGTACTATTTCAAGTAGGGTGTAATCTTCTTCCGAATCATTTATAAAATGTTGAATTGCGGTGATATTTCTATGCACCAGAGTGGCTGTGAAGGAGCCGGCTGCGCTACTAGTATCATAATGAGGTGGCAGATATGCTTTATAGCCTGGCAGTGTAGCCCTGCCGCTAGCTTCTTGCAATGCAATCACGTCTGGGGTTGTAACAGACGGTGCTTGTTGGATGTGGAGCTGCAAGTGGGCCCGCTTGCGGCGGAAGCCTCTGCAGTTCCATTGCCAAATTTCAAATTTTTGGCGTTGTGCCATGTTGGGTTATAGATGGTTGTGGCGTCGTGGACAGATCCAAGATGGGGGGTAGGCGGGCCTCGATAGTTGTAAGCCTATCCATTATTTGCTGCATGCACGTGGCTATTTGGGATACCTGTCCCTCTAGTGTTGCAAAGCGAATATCTATCTCTGCAAATTTGGTAGTAACGAGGCCTTGGAAGGTTGCTTGTTCTGTTGATATAGCGCTAGTTCTCTCTGACAGAGTATTGATGTCTGCCCTGAGTTTGGTAGGCGCTTTCGACGGCTGCGGGGTGTCGGCTTCCGAAGCCTCGGCCTTTCGTTTGGATTCCTCGCCTTCTTTTGTAGGAAGCGGTCTTTTAGTTGCTATTCTGGCGTCTGTGTCCGTCGCGTTATGGGCCGAAGACTGGGACGCGGTGGAGGGAGTGTGGCAAATGGCGTCTGTTTCCATCGCACTATTGGTCGAAGCCTGGGACGCGGTGGGTGGCGTTCTAGCCGCAGTGGCATTCTGTACCTGATGCGCTTGTAACAGGCGTTTAATGTCAGCCAACTCTTTTTTAAGGCTGGCAATTTCTCTGTCTCGGGATTGTAGTTGTATCTGAAACTCCTTCTCTCGAGCGTCAATAGATTGGGAGGCCTCTGCTGGCCAGCTCACCTTTTTGTTGGAGCGGCTATCGCTGCGTCCGCGGCTCGAGCTTCGCTTGTCGTTCCCTGCAGGGTTCCCCAGGGGCGGGAAGGAGCTGGAGTTGTTCCGGCTGTGGCTGCCTCCTTTTCCGGTAGCACCCTGTTCCTTCTTCCTGGGCCTAGATTGGTGTCCGTGTAGTGATGAGTCGTTGTCCCCTTGCTTGGGTGCCTGGTTGCCATGGGGCGTTCCTTGTTTGTTCCTGTTGATCAGCCGGAATTTGCAGTTCCGGCTGCCTGTGTTGTGGCCCCCGTTGCAGACGATGCAGACGGGTTGGCAGGTTGGCTGTTCTCCCTCAGGTGGAGGCGAGTGATTTTCTCCGCAGCGGCGGCAAAGGTTCGTTGTAGGTTTGTAGCAGACGTCGGCCCGGTGTCCTACCCTCCTGCAGTTGTAGCATACTTCATGTTGCTCCCTGAAGGGGTGGACCCGAAAGACGCCGCACTGATAGATTACTTGGCTGGGTAGCTTCTTTCCAAAAAAGGTGATTTGTATTGTTCTGGACTGTCCGATCCTTCGGGCATCCACAACTTCTATTCCTTCGTTTCTGTTTCCGAAGCCTTGGCGAACCGCTTCGGGCGAGTCTCCCGCGTAGGCGTTGTAAATGACCCCTTTTACCGAGTCTTCGGGCGCCGCCACGTACGACGTAACGTTGTAGGTTTCACCTTGGAGGTTCAGTTTTTCAATCTTGGCGTATGCAGTCGCCCGTTGACGATCGGGCGTGCATAGCGTGAAGGTGTTGTTGGCCGTATTGACTCTGATAATGTCTTCATTCTTCACCGTATCATACGGCAGCCTGGACACCTCGCAGGCGCAGAAGAGTAGTAGTCCGGGCGCAAAGTCCCTCAGATTCCAACCTTGTGGTCGGCAGACGATTTTGTAGTCATCGGTCGGTAAGCGCGGGAGAAGTGCTTTCTTGCTGAGTGCAAGTAGCTTTTTCCCGTTCTTTCGCGATGGAAAATTGGAATTAGACTTGCCTTGGCCGTGCCCCTGCGCAGGCTCGTCGTCGGTTGATGCGGGCCCTTTATTCTTCAGGCCTCGTTGTCGGTCGCGGTACCGAAGAATGGTTTCCCATTTTCCGTCCTCGAGCTCCGACGCTGATATTTTCTCGCCTTCCACGGCGTACTCCATCTTTGCAGGTCCCTGGGAGCTCAGTTCCCGGCGGAGAGGTGACGAGCTAGGTCGAGCTCGATGGCTAGGCCGGCAGTCAGCCGGCAATATGCCTAGGTGTCCGTAGATTGGCAAAATCCGGCTTCAGCAGGCACTGGACAATGGCCCGGATGTCGTCCAAAATATTCGAGCCCGAAGGCTGACTCTTTCTGCCGAAAAGTGGCTTCGAGGCGGGAGCCCATGCGAGACACGTCAGCCAGCGTTTCACCTACACCGAGTGTGAACGCGCGTTCGAAATGCGCGGGAATGCCGCTCGAGGACATTCCGGTGTCTGTGCGATGGCATCGTTCTCCCTCTCCCAGCGCGTGACGGCGATCTGTGGTGACGTCATGTGTCACGTGGTGTGTCGTCACTGTACCACGTGGTCTGCACGGCGTGCAACCACGGCGAAGGGCTGTAGTGTACCTCCGTCTTCCTCTGTCGTGACGTCATGTGTCACGTGGTGTGTCACGTGGTGTGACGTCACTGTACCACATGGTGTGCACGGCGCGTAACCACGGCGAAGGGCTGTAGTGTACCTCTAGTAATATGCTTCGCATAATAAAAGTATTTTATGCCGCCATTTTCTATCGCAAGCCATTGACTTTCAAGAAAGCTAAGAATGTTTTCTTGGAAAGTCCATGGCTTGCGATAGAAGGATGGCGACATTGGCTACACGGACAATGTGAAGGACAAAGATGACTGCGCTTGCCAACGCACGTGCACGAGCCACGCGCATCGCGCTCAGAGGAGAAGCTGACAGCTGCCCCGGAAAGGCGTCTGGCGACCGCTGTCCATGGAGACCTCGGCGCCAATGCCAGCACCCATGGAGGACGGCAGCAGTCCATGGCTGGAAGACGTCCTCCCTGGGGTGACGGACGACGGAGTGCCGGAGCCGTCTTGGGCCGAAACAGAGCTGCGACGAGAGCCGCTGCGCAGTGGAGGCCAGCCCCGCATGCCGCAGCCTTCCGCGCAGGACGGCGTCTTCCCATCGGTCACGCGGGTCGCGGTGAGCACACCGCGGGCGCCGTCCTGGCGGTGACCGTCGCTACGTCCTACATCGTCGGCACGTGGCTAGTATTCATCGCCCAGCGGCTGTCCACGCCCGTCGTCTCCCTCCATGGACCGGCACCAAGTCCCGCCGCTCCCGGAACCAATTGGGGAGCCCGGCGGGTTTAGGTGGCTGCTTTGCAGCTCCGAGGGGACTTGGCAGGCGCCGCGCCAGGCGCCATACCGGGTGCGCTGCACCATGCGCCGACGAGAACCTGGTCTGGAGGCGCACCACCAGGCGGCATAACGGGAGCCACTTCAGGCTCCACGCAATGACTCCTCGTGGCCAGAGCTGCCATCTACGAGTCTGATAGGTCCATCTTGTCGCGCAGATAACAAGGACTGGAACAGCTACGCTAGTAGCACTACAGTGACAAAAGATGTACAATTTAATTATTGCCTCTTGAAAACACCAAGGTTGGTATCACCAAGTAATATGCATAAAATTCATTGCCTACCATGAATTCTTTGTCAGTATTATTTCCAACGCGGACAGCCACAAAAACAGAGGAGCCGCCGGTCACGCGCCTTTGACCCCACACACTGCTTGGTGCCCTGAAACCCTACTTCACAGGCGGCAGCTCACAATGAAACGAGATGGGAATGATTGCGTAAAAAGTATTGCGGGCTTTGCGTAATTGCGTGCATAGCGGAATAGCGGGTCCAGAGGGCGCATGCGCAGAACGCTAACGGGGAAATAGCGTTAGCGTACGCACGCAATTTTCAGGAGTTATAGCGTTGCGGCAGTTGCGGCTTTTGCGCCCTTAGCGTGGAAACATGGCGGCGTCCTTCGAAGCGAGAGCCGCCCGCTTCAGCCGATTCAGCAGTCCTTGCGATTCCGGTGCCTGTGTTCTCCAGTAAATACCGTGTATGTAGCGTCTCCATCTCTGCCCTCTCTCCTACTACCGCCTCCTTTTTTTCGTATTAATTCCTCCAACCCGCCGCGGTTGTTCTGTGGTTACTTCGTTCGGCTTCGGATACGAGCGACGCGGGACCAGATATCGGACGCCCCAACGTCTGGACGGCGCAACGTAATTTCATAATGAAAAACGCTATCGAGCTGTACAATAAAATTTTTTATGTTAAATCACCCCAGCCAGCGTTCGAAATTATTCAATCAATCAATCAATAAATAATTTAATCAATCAATCAATCAATCAATCAATATTTTTTCTTGACAATACAAAGTGAACAAGGGAGGGGAAATCCTCAGGTTGTTTGCCAACGTTTCGACAAGGGGACTTGTAGCCGCCCGGACGAAGACGAGTCCTCTGGTTGAAACGTTGGCGAGCACCCTGAGAATTTTCCCTGCATTGCTCACTTTGGGATGATCACAGTCATGCCATGCTAGCTGAAAAGAATGTACGAGTGTTCGTCAAGCATTCTCTAGCACAACATGCAAAGCACACAAGCAAACATATGACGAAAACAATACATCTGTAGTGTAATAGGAACACGTGCAGATTACAAAAGATATACCCATCTTCAGGTTTCAGTGAAGAACCTGAATAATTTGAAGACAGGCAGTTGAAGCAATTATTTAAGAAAACTTGCACTGGAGTCGGAATGGAGATTTACGCAAAAATACTTGTGTACTACTCTTTAAATGAATAAGCTTAATTCATGAAAATTTTCGCTAAACAATTGCTATCCATCTTTTACTATCGTGCACGCACTTCTCGAGCGGCCTCAATCGCTGCCCCTATCAATCATCACAAAATAAATGTCTTGCGCGAACAAAGCAGGACATTATACGAGGCATCATACACGTATTTGCATCGCAATGTTCCGCACTGCACTCTCAGCACACGGATTTCTTTCTTACTAATAGCCTTCTTAATGCTGCGCTTTATGACACACTCGGTGCGTGCATGCTGCACTTCAGTTCGATGTCAAGCTGGTCTCTCACCAAGAGCGTGAGAACTGCACCCCTAAGTCGGACTAGATGCGGCGACGCGGTGTCAGCACACTTCTTTAACAGAGCTTGCTTTCCAAGAAAGCGCTTGAGCGTTCGTTGCACACCACGTTTCGCTTGGCGTAAGCAGATGAATCGTTGAAATGCTCACTTGAGAAACTGGAAAGTCGTGCACGTGACTTGGGGCTTGAAACATTGAAGCTGGCTAATGACACCCCATTTTCAAGTCAGGGCCGTCTCAAAAACACGCTGACGACGCAACGACGACGCAGCGTTTCTCTTTCGAGCGAAACAGTGTTACTCCCCCCCCCCCTTCGAGCGACCCGCCCTTGCCGGTCCCCGAAGCTCGGTGCGGAAGAAAGCGAGAGCGAGGAGAGAGAAACAGCGGAGGAGGAGAGGCGAACCAGCTTCCGGTTGCGACAAGGAACGCCAGCCTGGATGCGATAACGCTTACCGACGCTGTGTCCGACCTCCTGCGTGCTGAGCGATGTCCTCAGCGGGCGATCAGTGTGACAAGCATGCCGGACCCGGGCGCAACAAGGCTGCTGCGGCTGAGCACCGGAGGTCCCTGCGGCGTCAAATGGAGGCCCATGCGGTTTGCAACGGACGTGGTGGAGCGATATGCGTGCTCCCTATGCGGGGTGATCCCAAGGAGCACCCAGTTGCTTCCTTGCGGACATACGCTGTGCGAGACATGCAAAAGCGCCAGTAGCCAAGATGGCGCGGGGGGCGTCTGTCCGCTGGACCAGGAACGCTTCTACGAGGATGAGTGCAACAATATTGTGTTGCCTGCAAGAAAGATTGGTACCCTCAAGGTGAGGCTCCTTCAGCTGAAGAGTATTTATGCGGTTAGCGAATGAAGTTAGGTTTGTTGCAATATTGTGCTATAGTAGGATAAAACTTAAAAAAAAAACAGCAGTTGTTAACGCTAGGCGCGTACTTTATTACTCCGCTAGCCAGCCACAAAAGTAAATAAAATAAGCTTTTTAAAGTTTGGCTTTATTAAACAAGCCAGGTGTCGAAATTCTTGAGCTTGTAACCTTTTCCTGTGGCAAAATTCTTGTTTAGGGGAGAATAGAAGTTTTAACAACGCACTACTTTTTTTGTCGTGAGGGAATTCTGTGCGCCGGTCCTGAAAATGGGCGGAACTTCGCTGCATATAGCAAAACACGTACAGGATCACTCTGGCTGTTTGGCCGCTTTCACCGAGATGTTTCACATGCCAGCTAGAGCATGGGATCGGTAAATTGGTTCTCGACTGAATCTTGTTACTTATTACTTTCATAACTGCGTGAACGTTTCGAATTTAGAATTTGATTTTTAGATGTTTGTTATTCGGTTCCAACTCGATTCAAGAAATTGACGTATCGAAAATTTACGAATATTCGGAACTGACCGCGTCCTGCAGACTTGCGTAAATCCGACCTCTGCAAAACCGCAATATCTCGGCCAATTTCTGGAATATGTAATTTAAAGCGTCAGGAACACGGCGCAAAGGCGTCCGCTTCGCTTTCTTCCCCGTCGTTTTTCGCCCGGATCGGTCACTG
The DNA here is from genome assembly GCF_055824585.1 of Amblyomma mixtum. NCBI lineage: Eukaryota > Metazoa > Arthropoda > Arachnida > Ixodida > Ixodidae > Amblyomma > Amblyomma mixtum. Next base: position 21,226,672 of record NC_143018.1, read on the forward strand.
TCGGTCTCGGCACCTCATGCGAAATTCCGAAAGGGGGGCCTTCTCATACACTACACTTCATGAAAACAAGGTGAGCGAGCCCACGGTTGGATCAATCAGAATGGGGAAGCGCGCGGTTTGCAGTCTTGTGATTCCATAGTGTCGTTCATACTTTGATTAATATATTTCTTTCTGAGACAAAAACTGGAGCAGGAGCAAAAAAGAGCATCTTCATGTTTTTAATATTGCTTGATTTCTTTAAGTACCCTCGATTGAAATGATTTTTCCGTCAATAATTGTCCGCACCTGTTCGCTTGGCTTCGACTAATACATTTGACTTGCTCGTAAGCAGCTCTCAATAAGATGTTTTATTCTTCAGTCCTAAGCCAGTGAAATGAATACTGTACAATCGGTAAGATAAGGTTCGGGCAAACAGTATGCAAATATATGCATGAGGGGGGGGGGGGGGGGGGGGAGGAGGAAGAGCTGGGGCGTCATTTAAGAGCGGGGGCGTTGATTTCAATTCGCAGTTCTTGAATAGCAGCTTTCTGTTGACTGCGGCATAAAGCGATACAGGCTTCAGGATTAAGTGATGCCTTGCAAAGTCGTGATAAACGGGTCACTGTAGAACTCTAGTCATGCAAGGCAGCCTATCGCCTGTGATAGAAGGCTGAATCCGCCATTAAATATAACTGCAATAATTATCTCTGCTACCTTACGGCAAAAGACTGCGCGATCACTGTTTGCCTTTTTTAACGTTTAATTAAATAACTTTTCTCTCTTCACCCATGTCGAAAAATGAGTCCCAATGAATATCGTTTTTTTTTTAAATTATTTATGCAGTAAATTGATTATTTAATGTTTCGGGAATATCCTTGCTATGTATTTTAGGCATGGTCACTTCAATCTTTGTCTATTACAGGAGAAAAAGAGCAATTAAGAGCTACACGTTCTGATCATGTTGGCTTCTGCGTTTCTACTTAACATTTCGCAAAAAAAAAAAGACGAAAAAAGGCCTTGGACTAAATTTCACAGAAAAAAAGTGGGACGGGCTCGAGGCATTAAATTTAAGTCCCTATTAACGCAGCGATGTAAACTCAGGGAAAAATGAAATACTAAAAATATTTTCTGGCAAGGCAACTGGCAGAAAATTACTTCATATTGCCACGTATCATTGTAGTGTTTGTTCGTTCACGCTCAAGGCAGCAGGAAAGGGTCGTTATCACTTTTGTTCGTGACGCGAGAAGCGACCAGTCTAATCACGATTGATCGCAGCCATGAAAGGCTGCATCTAGGTTTTTCCAGACTACCGTAGATGATCTTGACCTGTTATCTGGAAGTTTCCTTGCCGGCTTTAAATTGAGCGATGCCGCGAGCGGCGGGCATTCGTAGTTCGACGACTGACGAGCACGTTTGTTGCTTACGCCGCCGCCGAGTGATTCAGTTCTTTTGCGGGCGCAAGTCAGCCCAAATAAAGAGCTTCGTTTCCAAGTCTTGTTGGTGTTTTCGTGACCGCTGGACTGCCGTCACTACAACGTGACATCTGGTGGAGGTGCTGGGTAGCCTGCCATGTTCCGGACACCCCCTACAAGTCGTGACGCCAGCCCTCTGAGTCATCTACCGCAGGACCTGAGTCCACTCCAACGCGCAGGCCGACGCCTGCAAGAGGACGCACCTGAGTTCGGGATTCTGCCGGACCCTACCCGAAAGCGAAAGCCAGCAGCAACGTCTACCATGAGCTTGCCCCAGACGATGACTCCAATCATTCTTCAGCAGCCGCGGGTGCCACCAACCTTCGACGCTTCGCCTGGCGCTGACCCCGAAGAATAACTAGAACAGCTCGACCGTGTGGCGATTTTTAACCAATCGGACGATGCCACGGAATTAAGGTACGTCTTCTTCGCCAAGCTTGGAGGGACCAGCAAGGATCTGGTTTGAAAATGAGGAAGCTAGTCTCACGAACTGGGAAACCTTCAAGGAGCAGCTTCTGAAGACCTTCACAAACGTCGTGCGAAAGGAGAGAGCCCAGCAGCTGCTGCAGTCTCGCATACAACACCCAAACGAGACTGTTGCAGTGTACACTGAGGAGATGAAGCGTCTCTTTCGGCGTGCCGACTCGAGCATGAAGGAAGATGAAAAGGTCAAGCTGCTAATGCGAGGAGTTAAAGAGCAACTCTTTGCAGGCCTCGTACGGAACCCACCCAAAACCGTCGCGGAATTCGTCGAAGAGGCATCCACCATGGAAAAAACTCTTGATGCCAGAGCCCGCCAGTATGACCGCCAGCAGCGCTTTTTGTCAGCAAGCTGCATGGACACCGCTAACAACGATAACCTGCGGGAGGTTATACGTGAAATTGTGCGAGAAGAGCTCCGACGATTGCTGCCAACGGGAACGCGTCCGCAGCTTTCATCGCTCACAGACGTCATCCGGGATGAGGTTCAACAGTCCTTGGGTGTGACGCCGACAACTTCGCAGCCTCTGCAGCCCACAGCCATGACTTACGCCGCAGCTGTGCGCCGTCCTGCACCTCGACGACGGGACCCACGCCCCTATCGCCCTCAGCCAGCTGCTTTGGACCGCCGCCCTCTCGCCCCAACCCGCCCGTCCTACGAGCGCCGCACAAAGCCGAAGAAATGCGACGAGTGGAGAACTCCCGACCAGCACCGCCCACTATGCTTCCACTGTGGCGAAGCCGGTCACGTCCTCCGGCACTGCCCATACAGAAGACTGGGCATCCGAGGGTTCTCTTACGACGCTCCACGACCCTGACCCGACCAGCGACCAGCCGAAATCGAGGAGTTTTTGCGTCGGGAAGGATGCTCATCGCCGAGCCGCCTATCGCGTTCCCCGTCGCCATCATCACCGCGCTTTGTATCTACGCAGTGTGTGGACGCTCCCCCAGCCCCCGAAGGTTAAACTAAATAAAGCAGCTTCTGGAGGTGAGGTTGCTTCTGAGCGCAAGGAAAAATATCCTCCATCGACGAAAACGTAAGACCATGCCTCAACTACGACGACAACACCGACGACGCCGACGACGACGCGGCCAGAGTCTAAGCTTTTACCACCGCCCAGAGAAGTAACGTTGGAGTACGCCCACCGCAGCCTCACTGCTCGACGAAGCCGAGATCGTACACCGAAGACCACGTGTAATACGAAAGCGCGAACAAGTGACCTTGAAGTTATGGTCGACGGTCACGCGGTTACTGCCTTGGTGGACACCGGAGCTGACTACTCCGTCATGAGTGGGCCACTCGCTGTCCGACTCAGGAAGGTAACAACAACCTGGGATGGCCCGCTGATCCGCACCGCAGGTGGCAACCTGATTACGCCGTCAGGACGCTGCACCGCGAGAGTTGCTGTAAACGGGAGAACCTATGTGACAACCTTTCTGATCCTGCAGCAGTGCTCGCGAGACGTGATTTTGGGAATGGACTTCCTGAATGAACATCGAGCGATCATCGACCTTCGATCTAAGTCGATCAAGCTTTCCACGGACAAAGCCATACCTGTTGCGACGAGCGCGACTCATCACGTTGCCTTAAACGTCCTCGACGAAGCATTGAGCGTGCCGCCCCGATCGAGTGTCCTCGCCTACATAGGTACTGGGGACATCGAAAATGCCGAAGGCGTCATCGAGGGGAACACCCAGTTACTCCTGGATCGAGGATTGGGCGTCGCAAGGGGAGTCGCCGAAATCCGACATCGCCAAGCCCAGATGTTGCTAACCAACTTCACCAAAGAATACCGGCATCTAAACAAAGGTACGACGATCGCTTTCTTCGACGAGCTGGCAGACATCAGAGACAAATTTGCCCTACCCGACCAACTCGTAGAACCATCTGACCAAGGCCATCAACCAACGTTTGATATCAACCGAGCATTACCACGGAGCAGACGAGACCGAATACGCAGTCTTCTTCAAAAGTACAGGGATTGCTTTTCATCAGCATCGAATATGCGATGAACCCGGCTTGCTAAGCACCGCATTGTCACAGACGAACACGCTCGACCACTGCGACAGAGCCCCTATACCGCGTATCGCCGCTAGAACGCCAAGCTATCTGCAGGCAAGTTGAGGAAATGCTTCGTGACGATGTCATCCAGCCATCGAGGGGCCCCTGGGCAGCACCAGTCGTCCTAGTGAAAAAGAAAGTCGGCACCCTTCGCTTTTGCGTCGATTACGGCCGCCTGAACAGCATTACGAAGAAGGATGTCTACCCCCTCCCCCGCATCGACGATACATTGGACCGGCTGTGCAACGCTCAGTACTTCTCATCGATGGACCTGAAGAGCGGCTACTGGCAAATTGAAGTCGACGAAAGAGATCGCGAGAAGACTGCGTTCATCACACCAGACGGACTCTTCGAGTTCAAGGTGATGCCACTCGGCCTCTGCTCTGCCGCAGCGACGTTCCAGCGAGTAATGGATACGGTGCTCGCAGGCTTGAAGTGGCAAATTTGTGTAGTCTACTTAGATGACGTTGTTGTCTTCTCCTCAAGCTTTGAAGACCATCTCAGAAGGCTTCAGATAGTGCTGGAAACAATCGTCTTCAGGACTAACACTGAAACCAGAGAAGTGCCACTTCGCCTACGAGGAGCTGCTGTTCCTTGGTCACGTCGTAAGCAAGGATGGAGTTCGCCCAGACCCTCAGAAGACTGCTGCGATCGCAGAGTTTCCACAGCCTAATGACAAGAAAGCTATACGCAGATTCCTTGGATTGTGCGCTTATTACCGGCGATTCGTGAAGAACTTTTCGTGCATCGCTGAAACTTTGACTCAACTTACCAAGGCTGACGTGCCTTTTAAATGGGAAACGCCTCAAACGGAAGCTTTCAAAGAGCTGAAGCGCCGCTTACAGTCCCCTCCTGTGCTCGGGCATTTTGATGAAAACGCCGAAACCGAAATCCATACCGACGCAAGCAGTGTGGGCTTAGGAGCGGTCCTCGTTCAGAAAAATGGAAGACAGGAGAAAGTTATCGCGTACGCTAGCCGTTCACTGTCGAAAGCCGAGGCCAACTATTCGACCACCGAGAAAGAATGTCTCGCCATTATTTGAGCCACGTCGAAATTTCGCCCCTACCTGTACGGACGACCATTCAAGGTTGTGAGCGATCACCATGCTCTGTGCTGGCTAGCCAATTTGAAAGATCCCTCCGGCCGCCTTGCTCGTTGGAGCCTGCGCCTTCAAGAATTCGACATAACTGTGGTCTACAAATCTGGCCGCAAGCATTCCGATGCAGACTGCTTGTCGCGAGCCCCCGTCGACGCAGCACCGGAAGAGGAAGACGGCGACGCTTTCTTAGGACCGTTAAGCGCCAGCAGTTTAGCGCAGCAGCAGCGCTCGGATCCTGAATTGCAAAGCCTAGTTGATTATTTGAAAGGCAAGACCGCATCGCCTCCCCGGGGGTTCAAGCGCCTCCTGTCGTCCTTCACAATAATGTCCTCCTAAAGAAGAACTTCGCGCCCAACAGGACAGTACATCTTCTTGTCGTGCCCAAGAATCTTAGGCAAGAAATTATGCAGGCATGTCATGATGAGCCGACTGCAGGGCATCTCGGGATTGCTCGCACGTTGCACCGCATCCAGGAGAAGTACTATTGGCCGCGGCTAGCTACCGACGTTTCCCATTACGTGAAAACGTGCCGTGAGTGTCAGCGACGCAAAACGCCTCCGACTAGACCAGCTGGACTCCTGAACCCCATACCACGTGCAACTAAGCCGTTTCAGCAAATAGGAATGGACCCCCTCGGCCCCTTTCCGACTTCATCATCAGGTAACAAGTGGGTCATCGTGGCCACCGACTACATGACCCGATACGCCGAAGCAAAAGCGTTGCCTAATGGTACCGCAAAGAAGTCGCAAAATTTTTATGCGAAGCATACTACTTTAGCTACCACTTCAGCCCTTCACCGTGGTTATGCGCCTCCAAATCACGTGATACATGACGTCACACCACGTGACACGATGACGTCACGACAGTAGAGAAACGGGGGCCCACCTCGCGCCGTCGCTGTGGTTGTGCGCCTCCAAATCACGTGATACATGACGTCACACCACGTGACACGATGACGTCACGGCAGTGGAGAAACGGGGGCCCACCTCGCGCCGTCGCTGTGGTTGTGCGCCTCCAAATCACGTGATACATGACGCCACACCACGTGACACGATGACGTCACGACAGTGGAGAAACGGGGGCCCACCTCGCGCCGTCGCTGTGGTTGTGCGCCTCCAAATCACGTGATACATGACGTCACACCACGTGACTTGATGACGTCACGACAGTGGAGAAACGGGGGCCCACCTCGCGCCGTCGCTGTGGTTGTGCGCCTCCAAATTACGCGACACGATGATGCTTCGCATTCTCCAGGCTTAACCAAGTTAAGCCTCAGCCATTTTTTGTCGAGCAAATTCTCCTGCGACACGGCGCCCCCGAAGTGCTCATCACAGACAGAGGAACGGCATTTACAGCGGAGCTGACGCAAGCCATTTTAAACTACAGCCAGACAAGCCATCGGAGGACAACTGCCTAAAATCCACAAACCAACGGACTCACAGAGCGTCTGAACAAGACCATCGCAGACATGCTCTCCATGTACATCGACGCCGAACACAAGACGTGGGACTCCATTCTGCCCTCCGTGATCTTCGCGTATAATACTGCCGTCCAGGAGACAACCAGGTTTACCCCATTCCAGCTGGTATACGGCAGGAAGCCCACGACAACACTCGACGCAATGCTCCCGCACGTTTCTGACGAAGACAACCTCGACGTCGCCGCCTACCTTCATCGCGCCGAGGAAGCCTGAAGACTTGCGTGGCTTCGCATTCAAGACCAGCAGCACACCGACGCCCGACAGTATACAATCTGCGCCGACGAGACACGCATTACAAGCCAGGTGATCGCGTTTGGATATGGACGCCAGTTCGCCGCCATGGATTGAGTGAAAAGTTGCTGCGACGCTACTTTAGCCCGTACAATGTTCTCCGTCGCATCGGTGACCTCGACTATGAAGTCATCCCCGACGGCACGACAGCATCTCAGCGACGCCGCACACGCCCGGAAGTCGTACATGTCGTACGCCTGAAGCCATATTACGAACGCTAAAGGACTCGGGAAGTTTTCATTGTCCGTGTTTATTTTCATTTTAAAGCATCGAGACGATGCCTCTTTGGAAGGGGGGTAATGCCACGTATCATTGTAGTGTTTGTTCGTTCACGCTCAAGACAGCAGGAAAGGGTCGTTACCACTTTTGATCGTGACGCGAGAAGCGACCAGACTAATCTCGATTGTTCGCAGCCATGAAAGGCTGCATCTAGGTTTTTCCAGACTACCGTAGATGATCTTGACCTGTTATCTGGAAGTTTCCTTGCCGGTTTTAAATTGAGCGATGCCGCGAGCGGCGGGCATTCGTAGTTCGACGACTGACGAGCACGTTTGTTGCTTACGCCGCCGCCGAGTGATTCAGTTCTTTTGCGGGCGCAAGTCAGCCCAAATAAACAGCATCGTTTCCAAGTCTTGTTGGTGTTTTCGTGACCGATGGACTGCGGTCACTACAACGTGACAGTACTTTGTATTTTTTAAATGTCATCTTTTGTTTTGACTCAAGCTTTTCCCTGAATACTGTCGCATACGTTTTTGCAATAAGCAACGGTTGCTATATTTGGTTTCTTCATCGCCCCATATAGCGTTTTAGATCTAGTCTTCATTTAGTGCAAGGAAGTCCAATGAATACCAACTGATTACAAATGAACCTCTGCATGGCTTATCTCCCGCACAACATACTCAAGATTGAGGGATTTTCGATAAAATATTGAAAATTGAAGAATGACATTAGGCGGTAAATAGGCGGCGAAAAAACACTTCTGCGAAGAAGCCAAAATCGCCATATTTACACACATACTAACGCAATTCACGTCAATAATAGAGATAAGTCTTCGAATAACAATGCCCAAAAAGTTTTAAATTGTAATCACGCATTTTCGACAGTGCCTATCGATTTGTGAGCTCATATAAGGCCCCCTTTTGTCATTCGCAAGAAAATAACGAAAAAAAAAACTCCCTCCAAGTGCCTCCTGATAATAGTTGAACACCGTGTATCATTCCGAACGCCGATGCACAGGCGCAAGCGATGCAGCTTGACACCAGCACTCTTTTGTGAGCAGGAATGACTTCATCAGGGCTAAGGCTGCTCTTGCTAAAGGAATGCGCGCGGCACCAACAGTTTGCAACGTTGTTCGCTTGTCTATTACCTTCTGTACTCGTCGTTAAATAGCTCGGTGCACACGGGTGCTGGTAAATACTCTTCGACTCGAAGTAATTCTAAAGAGGAATCGCTTTTATATCTCTTTTTATCTCAAGGCCTTTTGCTGGAACGAGGGCCACGGCTGCCGATTCTCGGGAGCCCTTGCAGACGTCCTGCGACACTACGAGGAGGACTGCTCCTACCACACCGTGGAATGTCCGCGGTGTGGCGACAGCGTCCCGCACGCTGGTCTGGCCCCGCACTACAGCGTCGGCTGCCACGGCGCCGTGGGCACTGCTGCAGACCACCGCGAGCCGCCTCGGAACGACGGGGTCTTCGGGATTCGTGACGTCACCGCCGCCCTGGAAGAGTTCAAGGCGCTCCTGAGGGAACCTCAGCAGGACCAGCTGCCGGCGTTGCAGAGCAAGATGAACGAATTATCAGAGGAAGTGTCGAAACACGGTTGCCTCCTGGGGGAAATGGGCGAGATGCTTCGGCGGATTTCTCCGGAAGAAGATCGGGACAGCAGAGACCGCATGTCCTGGCGAGTGGAGCAGAGACACATCCTGCGAAGACTGAATGTCTTAGCAACTGAATCGCTGGCCCGTGTGCAACATGCGGACGCACCGGAAAACTTTCGCACGCAGATTCCCACAATCTTCTGTTTCTGCACTCAGCGACGGAAATGGAAAGCTAGAGCCCCCTCTTGCAGCCTCTTCCAACTAACGGACACTCGCGGGGGGCCTGAAGCCGTTAGTTATGGCTTTTCTGTGACCAACATGAAGACAATTGATCAACGTATCGTTGACGGCGGCAGTGTTCTTGGCGAGGTCACTCAGTGGCACAGCGAACATGTGTATTTCACCATGGCTGTGACCGTAGAAGGCGGCAAGGACTTGTTGGAAATTTCTTTTCGGTTTGGTCACACCCTCGAGAGCTCATTTCCGCAGGTATCTGACTTAAGGGTAACTATACATGAAGGTCACGGGTTGATGCGTAAGGCGGATGAGGTTGAAGCACGACCCGGTGATCTTGGCTGGCAACACACGTTCTACGGTACTCTCTCTCGAATCATTAAAGATAGTGTCATTGAGGATGGGACTATGTTCATCGAGGTCGAGTTTACAGTCTAGTCAGTGCTATCTGTGGCTGCTAAAAAGAAAATAAATTATGAAGTGCACTCGGCCAAACGCCCAGTATTTTATAGGCTTTTGTGTTCAGAATAAAAACTTAATCATGTCATGTCTGCTTTCGTCTCCCCTGGCACTGGTTTGTCGCGCGTAGTTACATACATAGATTATATTGAGACAAAAAAAAATAAATAAAAATGTGTTCAGTGAAATTCAGAATGTTTCTTCCCACACTTTGGATGCAGTGGTGAGCACAATCAGGCACAGGTGACCTGAGGGTAACCCTTCATGGCCGAAGCGCTAAATTCTCGTTGATGTAAACACACTCGGGAAGCTCGTTCGGATTCCTAAACGCGGAAATAAAATGAAGACGAACTGCAATCATCTCTTAAGGCAGCATCGCCAAAGGCTGGGTTGTTCATTCGTTTTTAAAATTTTTGTTCCGGATATACTGCTGGTCATTGAAGACCAGTTGTAGGAGGTCACTTTAGGAGCAACAAATAAAACACAAATCAATTACGAACGCCCAGCATTTCACCTAATATAGACGAAAAATGCATGGAAAACACATGAAGCAGTAAAAGCCGAAAAAAAAAATCACGAGAAGAATATTCAGTACACTTTCTTCAAAACCAGCGAGGTTACCTGCTGAAAACACATCTATTGGAATTGCATTCCACATACTAGAAAAAAAAAACTACAGGATAGCACAAGTCTGCTTAAGAGCGGAAATGCGAAAGCCTTTCCCTCTCCTCTGTTTCACCCTACATATTTAATTTTTTTTCATTTTGTATTTCATCTTTTTGTTGTTTTTGTATTGTTTATTTCCGATCAGTTTTTTTTTTCCTTTTTATTGTTGCGTTTATTTTTGTTTTCATTTTTTTCATTTATGAGTTTTTCATTTCATTACATATATGTTGTTTATCAGCTGTTGCTCAATCAACTTTTACATTTTATTTTATTTACCACACCACTTATGGTCGACAGTTCGTGCGGACAACTTTCGTCCACAGCTTGTGTCCATGCCACTCATGAACCAAGAAAGGCTTACGCCTTTAAAAAAAAACAAAAAAAAGAATTGGCTGAAAATTTAGAGTGGCAGAAGTGTATTTCGAGGCAAGGAAGATGCCTTTGTCGACTTTGACGAACTACGCAGGCTTGAATGAACGATACTCGACACTTATTTCGTGAGTGCACTGCAGGAATACGAGCCTCAGTCTACCAATCATTCTTCTGCTATAGTTATACTTGTACCATACTATAATATACTATATCATACTAAACTATTCTATAATATACTATACTATACTGTACTATACTATACTATACTGTACTATACCATACTATGCTATACTATACTGTACTATACCATACTGCAGTATACTATACTATACTATACTATACTATACTGTACTATACTATACTGTACTATACTACACTGTACTACACTATACTGTACTACACTATACTGTACTATACTATACTGCACTATACTATACTGTACTACACTATACTGTACTACACTATACTGTACTACACTATACTGTACTATACTATACTGTACTACACTATACTATACTTCACTATACTATACTATACTATACTGTACTATACAGTACTATACTATACTGTACTGTCCTATACTATACTATACTTTACTATTATATACTGTACTGTACTGTACTGTACTATACTATACTGTACTGTACTATACCATACTGTACTATACTGTACTATACTGCACTATACTATACTATACTGTACTATACTATTCTATACTATACTGCACTATGCTATACTGTACTATACTGTGCTATACTATACTGTACTATACTATACTGTACTATATTGCACTATGCTTTACTGCACTATAATATTCTATACTATACTATACTATACTATACTATACTATACTATACTATACTATACTATACTATACTATACTAGTGTACTATACTAGTGTGGGATGTGCTCACGAGAGTCTGTACCGTGCGTGCCGCCCTGGCCGCGTGGAGTGTGTTAACGCACAAGTGGTAGCGCCAAAGGAGAAAAAATGAGCCGACGCTGAAGCAGCGATCGAATATCGAGCGTTAACGCACCTAACATAGGTTGTCGGTTCGAGTCGCTGCTGCAAGCTAGGCTCTAACTTATATGGTTGGTGTAAAGGACGACGAATCGCATGACACCATAAGGAATATTCTGAGGCAAACGGTTGTCCCTCAAATTTTACAAGGATGTCGGGACTAAGTGGCTCGACTTCGACGCCTACCAGAGAAGGATATGAAATTTTTTTTTTTCGCTGAGAGGTTTCTTTTTTTTTTTTTTTTTGTAGCCCGTATGGCAAAAGGTGAGAGACGAGAACCTGCGTTCCAGTGGTGATTTGGCCTTTGGCATGCTGCTGAGAACCTGCGCTTATTCGCGTTCTTCGTCGATATCGCGCTCTGCGCAAACACAGTTGGAAATTCGGAAGGACTTTTCGCACTTCTCCCGAACAGGCCGTTTTGCCGACAGAAGCCTCATACTTCGCCTCAGAATAAAATTCTTTTTTTCCATGCATAGTTGTACGCTTTGTTATCAGCTCACATTCAGGCATATGTCCTTGCAAAATGCACCCCCCCCCCCCCCCCGCTCCCGTGTTATAATGCCATTGTGGTGCTGCAGGCACTTGAATAGCCAAAAAAAATAAATAAACAGATCAAATAAATAGAAATAAATTGAGCTCCTCTGAAGCGCTCGGGAATTCTTGTCTGCGACTGCAGCTATTTATCATGCAAAATTAATCAAGAAATGGTGTGTGATCCCAAATACAGGCATCTGTGTTTATGGCCGAAAAGAGAAGAAAACTAGGCAGTGCCACTGGCTACGCCTCAGTGCCTCAGTTCGCTCAGCTCGCGGTGGAAACAATAGACGCGCCTCGATGTCGCGCAGTCACCACCGAGTTACTCACTCAGCTGTGGCCTTACGCGTGGAATTAAAAAGAAAGAAAAAATACAAAATCTATGATACGCGGGACGGAGAGGAACGGAGAATCGAAGAAAAAAAAAGGAATAATTAAACAGCGCAAAATGAAGCTCGGCTGAAAAAATATTTAAAAAAAACAAAGAAAAACTAAAAAAATATGAATGCGAATGAAACAACAACAACCGATAAAGAGGTGAAAGACGTTTTGGAGTTGAATTCTTTGACTCATGACGAAGGAATGGAAGGAACGTTTTTGGTGTAGCAATATGATTTTAATAGAGATTTCATTCTTAAGGCATACAGGTGAGTTTCCCAGGATCTCATTAATTAGGCACCAAATGAGGTGCTCTGAATTTATAAGATACGACTTTCGCCCCCTTTTGTCTCGTGATGTGTGCAGAAGTTTATCCTCGCAACATCTACTCGGGACAACAGGGTGCTCACAGCACTCCTACGTAGGCGTTATTCTCGCCTCCCAGTTTCCGCCTCAGTAGTTCACGCTACACAAGCGCGAACAGGCTTATGTCGCCCTATACAGCTCGATCTGTAATATGTGGGATGCAGCAAATGCCGTCGCTCCTGTACAACATGGTTCCAAAAGAACTGTTTGTTTTCGTTATTCCGTTTCCGTGGTTTGTGAAGGCTGAACGCAGTGTCCTGCAGGATCCTGCAGGCACTATGCATTTTACTGCCGACCGTGCGCTGAGATGAAGTCGCCTACGACACATATAAGCTATGTACGCACGGCGGAGTCTGTTACCGTGTACTCAGACCTCCCCGAGTACGATAATAAATATTCTCTGCTCCTTCCTGTATGTGATAGGAATTAGCCGAGTACGAAGACTTTTTTTCTCAGTAAAACTTTTTAAAGTGTAAAGTCTCTGTTAACGTAACTCCAGCAAAAACTTGGGTCCTTCTTAACCACAATCTTAGAGAAGAAAATGTGGCAGCATTTGGAAGTTGGCCCATCCAAAATTATTCCCAAGAACCCCCCAAAATTTGAACGTAGGTCCACCCAATCAAATGGATTAAGGTGGATTAGTGGGTGGATGAACAGTGGGCTGAATTATCGTAAGCCCAAATGATCCTTAATTGGAAGGTACTCGAACATTCTAGTCCCAAATTTTCAAATTTAGTGGTGCTGATGAAAACGCGACGCTTTAGAACAATCAGGGAATTTCTTTACAGAGAAATCGACTTCTTTTTGCAAGAATGCCACCGCACTAAAAAAATTCGGGGGAGATTTAAGCTCCGTCTTGAGGGTATGACGCGGTATAGGCTTAGCGGGTCCCTCAGTAGGGTACCTACCCCTCATCTAAAGCCCTTAAAAAGGGGCCTTTAGGGAAATAAAAATGAAATAAAGATTAAATAAAATATTCATATAATTGGGAATTCTCACATTTTGCAATGTGCGTTATTTATTGCTGCCCTTGACACGCTCATTGTAGTATTCTATGTAATATTTTTGTTACTCCTGCTCCTCCTGCCAGGGCCCTCGAAGGGCCTGCAGTATTTTGTAAAAAATAAAAGTATTTTATGCCGCCATTTTCTATCGCAAGCCATTGACTTTCAGGAAAGCTAAAAATGTTTTCCTGGAAAGTCCATGGCTTGCGGTAGAAGAATGGCGGCGTTGGCTACACGGAAAATGTGAAGGACAAAGATAACTGCGCTTGCCAACGCACGTGCACGAGCCACGCGCATCACGTTCAGAGGAGAAGCTGACAGCTGCCCCGGAAAGGCGTCTGGCGACCGCTGTCCATGGAGACCTCGGCGCCAATGCCAGCACCCACGGAGGACGGCACCAGTCCATGGCTGGAAGACGTCCTTCCTGGGGTGACGGACGACGGAGTGCCGGAGCCGTCTTGGGCCGAAACGGAGCTGCGACGAGAGCCGACGCGCAGTGGAGACCAGCCGCGCACGCAGCAGCCTTCGGCGCCGGACGGCGTCTTCCCATCGGTCACGCGGGTCGCGGTGAGCACACCGCGGGCGCCGTCCTGGCGGTGACCGCCGCTTCGTGCTACATCGTCGGCACGCGGCTGGTATTCATCGCCCAGCGGCTGTCCACGCCCGTCGTCTCCCTCCATGGTTCGGCGCCAAGTCCCGCCGCTCCCGGAACCAATTGGGGAGCCCGGCTGATTTGGTGGCGGCTGTCACCGCGGTGCCCATAGGGTGCCTCTTTGCAGCTCCGAGGGGACTTGGCAGGCGCTGCGCCATGCGCCGACGAGAACTTGGCCTGGAGGTGCCGCACGAGGCGCCATAACGGTAGCCACGTCAGACACCACGCAATGGCCCCTCGTGGCCAGAGCCGCTGTCTACGAGCCTGATAGTGCATCTCGTCGCGCAGATAACAAGTACTGGAACAGCTACGCTAGTAGCACTACAGTGACAAAAGATGTGCAATTTAATTATTGCCTATTGAAAACACCGGGATTGGTATCACAACGATATATGCATAAAATTCATTGCCTACCACGAATCCTTCGTCTGTATTATTTCCAACGCGGACAGCCACAAAAACAGAGGAGCCCCCGGTCACGCGCCTTTGACCCCACACACTGCTTGGTGCCCTGAAACCCTACTTCACAGGCGGCAGCTCACAATGAAACGAGATGGGAATGATTGCGTAAATAGAGTTTTAGTGTCGCGGGCTTTGCGTAATTGCGTGCATAGCGGAATAGCGGTTCCAGAGGGCGCATGCACAGAACGCTAACGGGGAAATAGCGTTAGCGTACGCATGCAATTTTCAGAAGTTATATCGTTGCGGCAGTCGCGGCTTTTGCGCCCTTAGCGTGGAAACATGGCGGCGTCCTTCGAAGCGAGAGCCGCCCGCTTCAGCCGATTCAGCAGTCCTTGCGATTCCGGTGCCTGTGTTCTCCAGTAAATACCGTGTATGTAGCGTCTCCATCTCTGCCCTCTCTCCTACTACCGCCTCCTTTTTTTCGTATTAATTCCTCCAACCCGCCGCGGTTGTTCTGTGGTTACTTCGTTCGGCTTCGGATACGAGCGACGCGGGACCAGATACCGGACGCCCCGACAAAGTTTGCACGGCGCAACGTAATTTCATAATGAAAAACGCTATCGAGCTGTACAATAAAATTTTTTATGTTAAATCACCCCAGCCAGCGTTCGAAATTATTCCGGAGTGCTGCACTGAGGCGTCTTTCAGAGTCTGCATCCCTCTAACAACACCATGTACCGTGCTATGCCAACCAGGTGCCCAGCTTCAATCAATCAATCAATCAATCAATCAATCAATCAATCAATCAATCAATCAATATTTTTTCTTGACAATACAAAGTGAACAAGGGAGGGGAAATCCTCAGGTTGCTTGCCAACGTTTCGACAAGGGGACTTGTAGCCGCCCGGACGAAGACGAGTCCTCTGGTTGAAACGTTGGCGAGCACCCTGAGAATTTTCCCTGCATTGCTCACTTTGGGATGATCACAGTCATGCCATGGTAGCTGAAAAGAATGTACGAGTGTTCGTCAAGCATTCTCTAGCACAACATGCAAAGCACACAAGCAAACCTGTGACGAAAACAATACATCTGTAGTGTAATAGGAACACGTGCAGATTACACAAGATATACTGTTGGGACTTGGACATCCCACCGCTGCCACCACTGTTGGGACTGGGGGTCCTAGCCAGGAAACGGTCGAGGCGACGGTGAGTAAAATGACTCTTATGTACAGTATGTACAAGGGCTTTTACATGATACAAGGGTAAAGAGCACCACGGGCTAGCACAAAGAAGAAGAGCGGCCCCGGCGGGGAGCGTAGCTCCGGCGTGATGGCTCTTCTGCTGCCCGTCTGCAGCGCGGGTTCAGCGCGGCTCCGTTTTTATAGCCGCCCGCTAACGGTTGCGGCATCCAGCAGTTCAAATCCTCCAATCAGGTCACAGCACTGGCCACCGTTCAAATTAGACCAATGGTCGAGAGGCGGTGGCCGGCGGCGCGTCGGAGGAGCCCGCACCGACGGAGAGGAGGGGAGGAGGAAGGGTCGGCGCCGGCGTGGCTGGATGAGTCACGCTGCACGTCGCGACATGCCCGAGAGAGTCAGGGCCTGCTTTGAGCGCCGGCGGGCGCGCAGCGCTTGTTTTCAGAGATGCTAGCCAGCGAAATGGGAGCTCCGGCACTACAATACCCATCTTCAGGTTTCAATGAAGAACCTCAATAATTTGAAGACAGCCAGTTGAAGCAATTATTTAAGAAAACTTACACTGGAGTCGGAATGGAGATTTACGCAAAAATACTTGTGTGCTACTCTTTAAATGAATAAGCTTAAATCATGCGAATTTTCGCTAAACAATTGCTATCCAGCTTTTACTATCATGCACGCACTTCTCGAGCGGCCTCAATCGCTGCCCCTATCAATCATCGCAAAATAAATGTCTTGCGCGAACAAAGCAGGACACTATACGAGGCATCATACACGTATTTGCATCGCAATATTCCGTACTGCACTCTCAGCACACATATTTCTTTCTTACTAATAGCCTTCTTAATGATGCGCTTTATGACACACTCGGTGCGTGCATGCTGCACTTCAGTTCGATGTCAAGCTGGTCCCTCACCAAGAGCGTGAGAATTGCACCCCTAAGTCGGACCTGATGCGGCGACGCGGTGTCAGCACACTTCTTTAACAGAGCTTGCTTTCCAAGAAAGCGCTTGAGCGTTCGTTGCACACCACGTTTCGCTTGGCGTAAGCAGATGAATCGATGAAATGCTCACTTGAGAAACTGGAAAGTGGTGCACGTGACTTGGGGCGTGAAACATTGAAGCTGGCTAATGACACCCCATTTTCAAGTCAGGGCCGTCTCAAAAAAATTCTCTGCCTCTCCCGTAACCGAGAGTAGAGTAAGCATGAAATGTTTACGGGCCTAATGTCATCTCGGTGGACACCCGAACCGCACCGTACAGGAAGGGAGGAACGCCACCACCCGTTCAGCGCGATGCCTTGCCATTTGAACGCAAGGTTTTTTGAGGAAAGGAAATGGCGCAGTAATTCTCTGCCATCTCGGTGGACACCCGAACCGCACCGTAATGGAAGGGAGGAACGCCACCACCCGTTCGGCGCGATGCCTTGCCCTTTGAACGCAGCGCTTCTCCCCCGGATCACGTATGACAACGAAGTGTAACGTGGCATTTATGTGCTTTTTGCACGCGTTATTAGAAATCGGAAATTATAATTCCGTGCATTATCAAACCCACAGCTCCACTGATATCTTGATAAACATTGAGAAGGCACTGGCAGCAGTTATTTTTTGTCTCGTTTGGACAACCGGCGCTTGCATGCCGGTCGCGTAGGAGGGCTTAGAGAGTCTCGTTAAATCTCGTTAAGTCTCGTACGGTGCCCGGATGTTCTCGTTTCAGAGCCCGGATGACTGGAATTCAGTGCCCGGATAACTGGAATTCAGTGCCCGGATGAGTGGATTTCAGTGCCCGGATGATGGCTCTCGGTCTCGGCGTGACGTCACCACACTGCCGACAACGGGAGCTAAAAGCATTTCATGCTTAAAACACGCTGACGACGCAACGACGACGCAGCGTTTCTCTTCGGAAATTTCGACCACCTGGGGTTCTTTAACGTGCACTGACATCGTGTACTGTGCGATGTCAGTGCACGTTAAAGAACCCCAGGTGGTCGAAATTTCCGGAGCCCTCCACTACGGCGTCTCTCATAGCCTTAGTCGCTTTGGGACGTTAAACACCAAAAACCAAACCATCTTTCGAGCGAAACGGTGTTACTCCCCCCCCCCCCTTCGAGCGACCCGCCCTTGCCGGGCCCCGAAGCTCGGTGCGGAAGAAAGCGAGGAGAGAGAAACAGCGGAGGAGGAGAGGCGAACCAGCTTCCGGTTGCGACAAGGAACGCCAGCCTGGATGCGATAACGCTTACCGACGCTGTGTCCGACCTCCTGCGTGCTGAGCGACGTCCTGAGCGGCGAATAGTGTGACAACCATGCCGGACTCGGGCGCAACAAGGCTGCTGCGGCTGAGCACCGGAGGCCCCTGCGGCGTCAAATGGAGGCCCACGCGGTTTGCAACGGACGTGGTGGAGCGATATGTGTGCTCCCTATGCGGGGTGATCCCAAGAAGCACCCAGTTGCTTCCTTGCGGACACACGCTTTGCGAGACATACAAAAGCGCCAGTAGCCAAGATGGCGCGGGGGCGTCTGTCCGCTGGACCAGGAACGCTTCTACGAGGATGAGTGCAACAATACTGTATTGCCTGCAAGAAAGATTGGTACCCCCAAAAGGTGAGGCTCCTTCAGCTGAAGAGTATTTATGCGATTAGTGAATGGAGTTAGGTTTGTTGCAATATTAAGGCGAAAGCCTTTAATGTCTCATCGTTGTAAGCAGCAGTTGTCGACAGAGAATGTCACGCTTTTCAGTTGGTCGAAACGGTCGTGACGTCACAGTGCGCCAATTTTAAACGGGGCCAATTGTACTTTGGCTAGTAACACATGCAACCAATTGAAGGGACCATATAGTGATGCTCCAAGTAAGTGGGACTGAGCTTAGTTAATTGCTTAATTACCCAATTAGCCTAATTAACTTCTCTAGTCAGGCCATATAAATAAATAAAACCTAGAAAGAAATTGGTCGAGCTCGGGAATCGAACCCCGGTCTTCGGAGTGCGAGACGAGCATGCTATCCACTCCGCCATGCATGCCAGCTCGATGGTTTGGAATGAACAAAGGCACGTCTAATGAATACGGTGTCTTCGCTCACTGCCATCCTCCTCCCTTCCCTTCCGGCGAGGTTTAGGTGTCCACCGAGATATGAGAGAGAAATACATTTCCTTTCCTCAAAAACCAATTTACCGACGAGCCATGCGTAGAACCGAATGGGCGATGGCGTTCTATGGACTCCCTGGCAGCGTTGCAAGACGCTCTCGCGTTCCACTCTTAGAGGCGAAGCTTAACATCTTAACCACACATCAGTGACCACACTTTAGGTCAAAAAAGTGCACCCCCCCCCCCCCCCCCCCTGAATTTTGACGGGTGTCCACCGAGATATGTGAGACAGTTACTGCGTAATTTTCTTTCCTCAAATACAATTTTCATTTTCTTCATTACGGGCCATCTTCGTCTTTCTTCTTTCACTCCCACTTCCTCCGTTCCTCTACGGTGCGGTTCAGGTGTCCACCGAGATGGCAGAGATTTACTGCGCCATTTCCTTTCCTCAAAAACCGTTCCGTTGAAACGGCAAGGCATCGCGCCGAACGGGTGGTGACGTTCCGTGGACTCCCTGGCAGCGCTACAACACGCTGTCGCGTTCCACTCCTAAAGGCGAAGCTTAAGCTTAATTAGCAGTTAATTAGTATTCAGGCATTAATCAGTAATTAACCATTAATTAGTGATTTGTCATCACTTAGTAATTAGTACTCAATTACATTTGACGCCACCAGTGCCACAGAAGCACTGAAAGTGGTGCGGAAAACGATTTCGCCTCTACGCACTTTAGACAGTCAAAGTGCCCCCTGAATTTTTGTGCTATTGTAGGATAAAACTTAAAAAAAAAACAGCAGTTGTTAACATTAGGTCACGGTTCGCGGCGCGCTGTGTTACTCCGCTAGCCAGCCACAAAAGTAAATTAAATAAGTTTTGTAACGTTTGTCTTTATTAAACAAGTAAGGTGTCAAATTCAAGAGCTTATAACCTTTTTTTGTCTATATTCTTGTTTAGGCGACAAGAGAATTTAACAACGGACTACTTTTTTGTCGTGAGGCAATTCTGTGCGCCGGTCCTGAAGATCGGCGGAACTTCACTGCATATAGCAAAACTCGTACAGGATCACTCTGGCTGTTTGGCCGCTTTCACCGAGATGTTTTACATGCCAGCTGGAGCATAGGATCGGTACTGAATCTTTTTACGTATTACTTTCATAACTGCGTGAACGTTTAGAATTTAGAATATGATTTTCAGATGTTTGTTATTTGGTTCCAAGTCGATTCAAAAGATTGAGGTATCGAAAATTTACCAATATTCGGAACCGACCGCGTCCCGCAGACTATCGTAAACCCGACCGCTGCAAGACCGCAATATCACGGGCAATTTTTCGAGTATGTAATTTAAAGCGTCAGGAACACGGCACAAAGGCATCCGCTTCGCTTTCTTCTCCGTCGTTTATCGCCCGGATCGGTCAGAGTCGGTCTCTGCTATTCTTGCATCCTGTGCCAAGTTCCGAAAGTGGGCCTTCTCATACACTACACTTCATGAAAACAAGGTGAGTGAGCCCACGGTTCGAACAATGAGACTGGGAAAGAGCGCGGTTTCCTGTCTTATCATTCCATAATGTCGTTCACACTTTGAATAATATATTTCCTTCTGAGACAAAAAGTTGGAGGAAGAGCAAAATGAGCATCTTAATGTTTTTTTATATTATTTCATGTTTAAGTACCCTCAATTGAAATGATTTTTTTCTTCAATATTTGTCCCCCCGCCGCAGTGGCTGAGTGGTTACGGCGCTCGGCTGCTGGCCCGTAAGACTCTAGTGCGATGCCGGCCGCGGCGGCCTAATTTCGGTGGAGGCGAAATTCTAGAAGCCCGTGTACTATGTGATGTCAGTGCACGTTAAAGAGCCCCAGGTGGTCGAAATTTCCAGAGCCCTTCACTATACGGCGTCCCTCATAGCCTGAGTCCCTTTGGGACGTTAAACCCCAATAAACCAAACCAAACCAAACCGATACTTGTCGATACTTGTTAGCTTGGTTTTGCACGTTAGCAGTTCTCAATGAGATGCTTTATTCTTTAGTCCTACGCCAGTGGAATGAGTACAGCACAGTCGGTACGATAAGAATCGGGCAAACGGCATGCACAAGCGTGCGCAAGATGGAGGAGGAGCGGGGGCGTTGATTTCAATTCGTAGCTCAAGAATAGCAGCTTTCTCTTGTGGGGACGCCTTCGTCCCCTGCGTTCACTTTCCCGCACTGCACCCCACTGTTGTTAGCTGCCCCCGAAAAGCACTCCCTTTAGTTTGGTTACTCTAGCTAACAGGGGAGGGCGCTCGCGTCGCAGCGACAGCAGCGCCACGGATGGCGTGTTTGGCCGCTCGCGCGCGGGGGAAGGCTAGGTCAGTTCACTATAGCTAGGTCTCTTCTGCTCGGCGTCGGGAAGCGTGTTGGACGTTCACGCGCAAAGCTCCGCTCTTGGCCGCGGGCGTCCTCGTGTGGAAACTTCTTCCCCTCAGCTCGTTCCGTCGGGCCTCGGAGTTTATCCCTTTGCCCTACCGTGGGCGGACGTTCGCTCGTAGCCGTGCTGGTGAGTCGGACATCCTAGATTCCTCAGTGTATTTTGTTGCTAGCTGGCGTTATTGTTGCTATAACAATAAATGCCTTGTTTGTGTCAGCCAGTGTGTCGTTCCTTTGTTCCCGTAGAGCACGGCCCGCCGTGGTCGGCGTGCGCTCAGTAGCGCTCGCGATCACGGGGTGGGGTCAGCGCGGTTTTGAACTGAGTCAGCCGTGCTTAAACGGGGAGAACGTATTTATCCCCCCCATTTAAACCCCATATCTGGCGCCCAACGTGGGGCCTGCTCTTGGAACATTGGACGACAGTCTGTTCGGTTCGAGGAACGCTCTTTGTCCGGACTTGACAAGTGCTAGGCCTAGAGTGAATTTTGATCGCTAGGACCTGCGGCATGCTTTCTTGAGTGCGAGGTGTATTGCGCTGCAGCATGTCTGAACTTTTCGACATGCTCAGCATGTTTTTTTTTTGTGAAGTTTTCTTCCTGGAGTTTCTTCAAGAACCACTTGGTCCGCATCGAGGGAGCGCGAGGCCTAGCGCCCGCGGAGTTGCCGAGCCCGAAGCGAGTGAGTACGGAAGCCGCGTGGGTGGTCCGAGTTTTCTGTATATATTTTCTCGCTGTCTCTTTTTCGACTCTGGGAGTCGCGGCTCTGGGAGCCGGGTGGCCTGGGGCCACGGGTGCCGTAACGAGCTCGCTGGTATTGCAGCTCGGCACCGGGCGTTCCGACACCGTCCGATACGGTGGGCGCCGATCGCTCAGAAGCTGCTTTGTGCAGTGAGCGGGGAGGACCACCCCACAACGCTGATGTCTCCTCGCGGCTGCGCGCACGAAACCCGTTTCGGGTCTTTCTTTTGTTGGGGGTCGTTGACCGTCACAATGGCAGTGAGGCCTAAGGCTTTTCGGAGCTGCCTGCACATGTCAAAAGTGACACGACCACCGGACCGTGGTGTTGAGAGGGGGCGCACTTTGCTGGCCACCCGTTTTTTTTTGTAACCTCGCATGAACTGAGCATTCTCGTTCAACTCAAGAAAGGGCTTTGTTCACTCGAACTTTGCGTTGCACAGCCGCCCGACACGTTTTGCTAGCGAGTTGAGCATTGAGCCACCAGGCCCTTGTGTACACCGTTTCCCCTCCCGTGACCTACGTTAAAGGCATGCGGAGTGTGTTTCGGAAATTTTACAGATCTGGAGCCACTGCGGCTTGCTGTCCTGTGCACATCGTCTCGCTGCCGCCTGCTGCGACGGAGCGGCCTGTATCCTGTTCGCCGCATCCATCCGGGGCAGCCGTGGCGAGACCAGACAGCAGCCACGCCTGGCTGCTGCTGCCCTGGCGACTACTGCGGAATGTTGGCCTGCAGTGGTCAACCGGCCCTCCTCTTCGCGGGCCTGCGGGCACATAGCCCGCGGGCCATGCGAGTCGTCCCAGCGGAGACCTTCACGCCGCCTTCGGAATACCGCGGAAGACTGCGTGCACCCTGTCGGCGTGACCTCCGCTGCACGACCTGCCTCAAGTGCATGAAGACCAGGAGACTCCTCCATAGCATGTAACTTGCAGGCGCGTGGGTCTATTTAAGGTTGGGGGGATGTGGGGACGCCTTCGTCCCCTGCGTTCACTTTCCCGCACTGCACCCCACTGTTGTTAGCTGCCCCCGAAAAGCACTCCCTTTAGTTTGGTTACTCTAGCTAACAGGGGAGGGCGCTCGCGTCGCAGCGACAGCAGCGCCACGGATGGCGTGTTTGGCCGCTCGCGCGCGGGGGAAGGCTAGGTCTCTTCTGCTCGGCGTCGGGAAGCGTGTTGGACGTTCACGCGCAAAGCTCCGCTCTTGGCCGCGGGCGTCCTCGTGTGGAAACTTCTTCCCCTCAGCTCGTTCCGTCGGGCCTCGGAGTTTATCCCTTTGCCCTACCGTGGGCGGACGTTCGCTCGTAGCCGTGCTGGTGAGTCGGACATCCTAGATTCCTCAGTGTATTTTGTTGCTAGCTGGCGTTATTGTTGCTATAACAATAAATGCCTTGTTTGTGTCAGCCAGTGTGTCGTTCCTTTGTTCCCGTAGAGCACGGCCCGCCGTGGTCGGCGTGCGCTCAGTAGCGCTCGCGATCACGGGGTGGGGTCAGCGCGGTTTTGAACTGAGTCAGCCGTGCTTAAACGGGGAGAACGTATTTATCCCCCCCATTTAAACCCCATACTGTGGACTACGACACGAAGCGATACAGGCTTCGGTATTAACTGAAGTCTTGCAAAGTCGTGATAAACGCGTCAGTGCAATGCGGTAGTCATGCATGGATCGCTATTGCGTCTCTCTTGCGTGCCTCTCTTCACGCATGTCGCAAAATTAGTCCCAATAAATATCGTAATTTTTTGAGCAATTTATGCAGTAAATAGCCTATATAATGTTTCGGGAATAGCCTTGCTATGCGTTTTCAGGCATGGTCACTTCAGTCTTTGTCTGTTACAGGAGAAAAACAACAATTAAGAGCTGCACGTTCTGATCCTGTTAGCTTCTGCGTTTTCACTTAGCACTTCAGCAAAAAAAAAAGGAACGAAAAAAGGCTTCGGACTAAAATTTACAGAAAAAAAAAATGGAAAGGGTTTGAGGCATTAAATTTAAGTCCCTGTTAACGTAACGATGCAAACTCAGGGAAAAGTGGAACACCGAAAACGTTTTCTGGCAAGACAACTGGCAGAAAATTACTTCATATCTAAAATGTTATTGAAAGTTAGCGTTTTTTTTTTACTGAAGCTTTTCCCTGAATACTGTCGCATACGTTTTCGCAATAAGCAACGGTTGCTATATCTGTTTTCTTCTTCGTCCCATCCAGCGTTTTAGATATACTCTTCGTTCAGTGCAAGGATCAGATCCAATGAATAATAGCTGATTACAAATAAACTTCCGCACGGCTTATCTTCCACATAAAATATCGAAAATTGAGGGATTTTTCATAAAATATTGAAAATTTAAGAATTGCATTAGTCTGTAAATAGGCGGCGAAAAAACACTTCTGCGAAAGATTCTAAAATCGCCATATTTACAGACTTACTAACGCAATCCATGTCAATAATAGAGGTAAGTCTTCGAAGAGCAATGCGATAAAGTTTTTGAATTTTCTTCACACATGTGTGACAATGCCTTCTATTCCTGAGCTCATAAAGCCCCGTGTGCTGTGCGATGTCAGTGCACGTTAAAGAACCCTAGGTGGTCGAAATTTCCGGAGCCCTCCACTACGGCGTCCCTCATAGCCTGAGTTGCTTTGGGACATTAAACCCCATAAACCAACCAACCATAAAGCCCGCTTTTATTATTGTCAAGAAAATAAAAAAGAAACTTCCTTCCAAATTCCTCCTGATAATAGTTGAACACCGTGTATCATTCCGAACGCCGACGCGCAGGAGCAAGCAATGCAGCTTTACACCAGCACTCTTTTGTGAGCAGGAATGACGTCATCAGGGCTAAGGCTCCTCTTGCCAAAGAATTGCGCGCTGCACCAACAGCTTCCAACTTCGTTCGCTTGACTATTACGTTCTGTATGCGTCGTTAAATAGCTCGGCGTACACGGATGCTGATAAATACCCTTCGACATGAAGTAATTCTAAAGAGGAATCGATTTTATATCTCTTTTTATCTCAAGGCCTTCTGCTGGAACGAGGGCCACGGCTGCCGATTCGCAGGAGCCCTGCCAGACGTCCTGCGACACTACGAGGAGGACTGCTCCTACCACACTGTGGAATGTCCGCGGTGTGGCGACAGCGTCCCGCACGCTGGTCTGGCCCCGCACTACAGCGTCGGTTGCCACGGCGCCGTGGGCACTGCTGCAGACCACCGCGAGCCACCTCGGAACGACGGTGTCTTCAGGATTCATGACGTCACAGCCGCCCTGGAAGAGTTCAAGGCGCTCCTGAGGGAACCTCAGCAGGACCAGCTGCCGGCACTGCAGAGCAAGATGAACGAACTCTCCGAGGAAGTGTCGAAACACGGTTGCCTCCTGGGGGAAATGGGCGAGATGCTTCGGCGGATTTCTCCGGATGAAGATCGGGACAGCGGAGACCGCATGCCCTGGCGAGTGGAGCAGAGACACATCCTGCGAAGACTGAATGTCTTAGCTACTGAATCTCTAGCCCGTGTGCAACATGCGGACGCACCGGCCGCCGTTCGCACGAGGATTATGAACTCAATCATCTCTTTCTACATTGTGCGACGGGAATGGTTAGACATACCCCCCACTTGCAGCCTCTTCCGACTAACGGGCACTCGCGGGGGGCCTGAACCCGTTGTTTATAGTTTTTCTGTGACCAACATGGAAAAAGTTGATCCACTTGTTTTTGACAGCCTCCATGTTCTTGGCGAGATCACTCAGTGGCACAGCGAACATCTGTATTTCACCATGGCTGTGATCGTAGAAGCCGGCAAGGACTTGTTGGAACTTTCTTTTCGGTTTGGTCACACCCTCGAGAGCGCATTTCCGCAGGTATCTGACTTAGAGGTAACTATACGAGGAGGCTACAGGTTGATGCGTAAGGTGGATGAGGCTCAGGCACCACACGATGATTTTGGCTGGCAACACACATTCTACGGTACTCTCTCTCGAATCATTAAAGACAGCGTCAAGGAGGATGGGTTTATGGTCATCATGGTCAAGTTTACAGTCTAGTCAGTGGTATATGTGGCTGCTAAAAAGAAAACAAATTATGAAGAGTCTTCGGCCAAACGTCCAGTATTCTAGGCTTTTGTGTTTAGAACAAATATTTATTTGGGTTATGTCTCGTTTCGTCTCCCCTGGCACTGGTTTCTATCGCGCGTATTTAGATACATAGATTATACTGAGAGTAAAAAAAATAAATAAAAATAAAGATGTGGTCAGTGAAATTCAGAATGTTTCTTCCCACACTTTGGCTGCAGTGGTGAGCACTGCCGCGGACATGTGACTTGAGGGAAACCCGGCATGGCCGAAGCGCTAAATTCTCGTTGATGTAAACATACTCGGGAAGCTCTTTCGGATTCGTAAATGTGGGAAAAACAAATAAAGACGAACTACAATAATCACATACGGCTGCACCGCCAAAGGCTAGGTTTTTCATACGTTTTATTAAATTTTTGCTTCTGATAAGACCAATTGTAGGAGGTCAATTTGAGCAAAAAATGAAACACAAACCAATTACGAACGTCCAGCATTTCGCTTAAAATCCACGAAAAGTGGATGGACAACACATGAAGCAGTAAAAGCAGAAAAAAACCACTTCCGAGAAGAATATTCAGTACACGTTATTCAAAAGCAGCGACGTCGCCTGCTGAAAAGACATCTATTGGAAGTGCATTCCACATACTTAAAAAAAAAAGTACAGGATTGCACTTAGGTCTAGAGCTGTGCACGGGCTCGGGCCGGCCCGAAAGCCCGTACCCGGCCCGCGGGCCGGGCCGGGAACGCGGGTCGGGCTCGGGCCTTTCATAAGTCTATTCACCCGGGCCGGGTTCGGGCCACGGTATATTTGTCTTGGACGGGCCGGCCGGGCTTCGCGATCGCGATTGCTCCTGCGTGGCTCCAGCCGCCCTACTGTTGCAAGGTTCGAAACTAATCTGCAGGAGCGCCGCACTTGCCTCAAGCCGTCATCAATGGACGATTTGTTGTTTTTACATATTAACTTGGAGTGATAACTCTCTACATGCGCCGCTTTTGCATATACTCACTAATTTTCATCTAGACCATGAGCGCCGAGCATTTTAAAAAAATTGAAATAAACTGATTTTTCTTAAATTACCTCTTTCTGTTTCATCGTCACTTCAATTAAAGTTTTGCAGGTCGGGCCGGGCCCGGGCCCGGGCGGGCTTAGGTTTCTTCAGTGTCGGGCCGGGCCGGGCCTCCGTCAGTACTGTGAGGCTCGGGCCGGGCGCGGGCTGAAATTTGCGGCCCGTGCACAGCTCTACTTAGGTCTGCTTAAGAGCAGAAATGCGAAAGCCTTTCCCTCTCCTCTCTTACACCCTGCATATATAATTCTTTTTTCATTTTGTATTTCATATTTTTGGTCGTTTTTGTATTTCTTGTTTATTTTCGATCAGTTTTTTCCTTTTTATTGTTGCGTTTATTTTTGTTTTCATTTTCTTTTCATTTCTGCTTTTTTTTAATTTCATTACATATATGTTTCTTATCAGCTGTTGCTCAATCAACTTTGACATTTTATTTTACTTACCACACCACCTATGACTGACAGTTCGTGCGGACCACTTCCGTCCACAGGTTCAGTCCATGCCACTCATGAACCAAGAAAGGCTTACGCCTTAAATAAAAAAGAAAGAAAACGAGTGGTTGAAACTTCAGAGTAGGGAAGTGTATTTCGAGGCAAGGAAGATGATGCCTTTGTCGACTATACTATACTATACTGTACTACACTATACTATACTATACTATACTATACTATACTATACTATACTATACTATACTATACTATACTATACTATACTATACTATACTATACTATACTATACTAGTGTGGGATGTGTTCACGTGAGTCTGTACTGTGCGTGCCGCCCTGGCTGCGTGTAGTGTGTTAACGCACAAGTGGTAGCGCCAAAGGAGAAAAAATGAGCCGACGCTGAAGCAGCGATCGAATACCGAGGGTTAACGCACCTAGCATAGGTTGCCGGTTCGAGTCCCTGCTGCAAGCTAGGCTCTAACTTATATGGTTGGTGTAAAGGACGACGAATCTCATGACACCATCAGGAACATTCTAAGGCAAACGATTGGCCCACAAATTTTACAAGTAGGTCGGGGCGAAGTGGCTCGACTTTGACGCCTACCAGAGAAGGATATGGAATTTTTTCCGCTGGGAGGTTTGTTTCTTTTTCTTTTTTTGTAGCCCGTACAACAAAAGGTGAGAGACGAGAACCTGCTTTCCAGTGGTGATTTGCCCACTGGCACGCTGCTGAGAACCTGCGCTTATTCGCATTCTTCGTCGATATCGCGCTCTGCGCAAACACAGTTCGAAATTCGGAAGGACTTTTCGCACTTCTCCCAAACAGGCCGTTTTGCCGACAGAAGCCTCAGGCGAAACAGCGCAAAATGAAGCTCGGCTGAAAAAAGAATAAAAAACAAAAAAACTAAAAAAAATATGAATGCGAATGAAACAACAACAACCGATAAAGAGGTGAAAGACGTTTTGGAGTTGAATTCTTTGACTCATGACGAACGAATGGAAGGAACGTTTTTGGTGTAGCAATATTATTTTAATAGAGATTTCATTCTTAGGGCATACAGGTGAGCTTCCCAGGATCTCATTAATTAGGCACCAAATAAGACGCTTTGGATTTATAAGATACGACTTTCGCCCCCTTTTGTCTCGTGATGTGTGCAGAAGTTTATCCTCGCAACATCTACTCGGAAGAACAGGGTGCTCACAGCACTCCTACGTAGGCGTTATTCTCGCCTCCCAATTTCCGCCTCAGTAGTTCACGCTACACAGGCGCGAAGTGGCTTATGTCGCCCTATACAGCTCGATCTGTAATATGTGGGATGCAGCAAATGCGGTCGCTCCTGTACAACACGGCTCCAAAAGAACTGTTTTTTTTTTTCTTTATTCCGTTTCAGTGGTTTGTGAAGGCTGAACGCAGTGTCCTGCAGGATCCTGCAGGCATCATGCATTTTACTGCCGACCGTGCGCTGAGATGAAGTCGCCTACGACACATATAAGCTATGTACGCGCGGCGGAGTCTGTTACCGTGTACTTAGACGTCCCCGAGTACGATAATAAATATTATCTGCTCTTTCCTGTATGTGATAGGAATCAGCCGAGTACGAAGACTTTTTTTTAGGGGTGTGCGAATATTCGAAATTTTCGAATATAGTTCGAATATTATATTTTTAGTATTCGTATTCGATTCGAAATCCAAATATTCGTGTTGTTGCGAATAATCGACACGACGAGAATATTCGTATCTAGCCGAATATTCTATTGCGGGCATCGGCGTTCATTTCGGTCCGCAAGTTCAATCGACAGAGACATAACAACATGGCGGCGCCGACGTTGGGCCATGCAGTAGCTGACTGCACTGGTGAGCTCCTTTGTGGCTATACCTGCGAAGCTGGTATAGTCAGAGCTGTGCACGAAATACCTCGCAATACGAGCCAGTTCAGTGCCAATTGAGGGGGCATTTTCTGTGGCTGGAGAAGTCGTTTCAGCTAGAAGGGAACTACTTCTGGCTGACCATGTGGAGCAGCCGGTTTTCCTTCACGACAACCTTTTATGTTCATCCCAGCAACGCGCTTTTGTGCTTACGGCTAGTTAGCCTTGATCAATGCTGTGTACTAGCCATCTTCTCTGACATTTTCACTCTTCTAAGAACAATGTTCGAGACTGATACTTTTTGTGCAGCCACACACACCTTTTGTGCTCATTTCATCACTGATAGTTGAACTGTGATGTTCTTGGGTGCTAAAATAAATTTTTGTAGTGGTTAAATGCGTCTGTCCTTGATTATTCGATATTCGGAACCAAGTATTCGTATTCGATTCGTATTCGAGAAATTTGATATTCGCACACCCCTACTTTTTTTCTTAGTAAAACTTTTTAAAGTGTAAAGTCTCTGTTAACATAACTCCAGCAAAAACTTGGGGCCTTCTTAGCCACAATCTTAAAGAAGAAAATGTGGCAGCATTTGGAAGTTGACCCATCCAAAATTATTCCAAAGAACCCCCCAAAATTTGAACCTAGGTCCACCCGATAAAATGGATTAAGGTAGGTTGGTGGGTAGATTGCGGTGGATTATTGTGCAGTGGCAGGTAGATTGATTTGGATTAGTGGTTATTAGTAGGTGGGTTAAGGGGAACAGTGGGCTGAATTATCGTAAGCCCACATGATCATCCATTGGAAGGTACTCGAACATTCTAGTCCGCAGATTTTCAAATTTAGTGGTGCTGATGAAAACGCAACGCTTTAGAACAACCAGGGAATTTCTTTACAGAGAAATCGACTTCTTTTTGCAAGAATGCCACCGTATTAAAAAAATTCGGGGGAGATTTAAGCTCCGTCTTCAGGGTATGACGCGGTAGCATAGTGGGTCCCTTAATAGGTACCTACCCCTCATGTAATGCCCCTGAAAAGGGGCCTTTAAGGAAATAAAAATGAAATAAATATTAAATAAAATATTCATACAATTGGGAATTCTCACATTTTGCCATGTGCGTTATTTATTGCTGCCCTTGACACGCTCATTGTAGTATTCTATGTAATATTTTTGTTACTCCTGCTCCTGCTACCGGGGCCTGCCTAAGGGCCTGCAGTATATTCTTAAAAAAAAAAAGAAATGTTCTATGCCGCCATTTTCTATCGGAAGCCATTGACTTTCAAGAAAGCTAAAAATGTTTTCTTGGAAAGTCCATGGCTTGCGATAGAAGAATGGCGGCATTGGCTACACGAAAAATTTACCGACGATTACGTTACTTCGTAATGCGAAATTTGAGCGCAGCAAATAAGCTGTTTCACCTTTTCGATAGATTGAGGCAAAGAAATCGAGCAACACATGTATGCGCTATCACAGAATTTTTTTTTTTATTTTTCACACGTATTCCTTTAACAAAGACTCCACTAACAGTTCTTGACAGTCATGAAGGAAGCTCAAAAGAAAACATTCGACAGAAGTCTGTCTGGTTGGGAAATTTAATGTTAGGAGAAGGTAAGTGACGCCAACCAAGTAAAATACAGGAAAAACACGACGTTTCGGGACCGGCTCGGCCCCTTCTTCACGGTGTGACTACGGGCGAGCGCAGCTGCGCTCGCCCGTAGTCACACCGTGAAGAAGGGGCCGAGCCGGTCCCGAAACGTCGTGTTTTTCCTGTATTTTACTTGGTTGGCGTCACTTACCTTCTCCTAACATGAAGGAAGCTTTGTGGTCGGAGAAATAGACTGATATATGTTCGACTTGGTACACCAATGCTTGATTCTCAAAGACGAGATCTATACAAGTGCCTCGCGAGGTTGTCACAGCCGTGGGACGCGTTACGAGCGAGAGGAACGGGATGTTCTCCCGCATAAG
Organism: Amblyomma mixtum; assembly: GCF_055824585.1. Classification (NCBI taxonomy): domain Eukaryota; kingdom Metazoa; phylum Arthropoda; class Arachnida; order Ixodida; family Ixodidae; genus Amblyomma; species Amblyomma mixtum. Next base: position 21,258,245 of record NC_143018.1, read on the forward strand.
TGTTAGGAAATTGCTGTTTGTCTTTATGTCAACATTAAAGTCCCCCACTACTAACATCGGTGTGGATCGATGGACGGTTAATGCGAGTTGCAGGAAGTGCACGACGTCTTTCGTGAGTGCGGTAGGGGCGAAGTAGGCAGCTACTACCAGCAAGCCGTTGGGCAACTTTGCGGCGCACAGTTCGCCAACTTCATGTGACGTGCCAGACATTTCGACTGGTATTGCAGAGAGACCTGTGCGCAAGTAGATAGCGACTCCCGCCGCTCTGTTGTGGTCTCTGCGAGCACCACAGCAGTATAGGAAATCTATGATTTCGAGAGGCTCTTCGGGATCCATCCAGGTTTCAGCAAATCAAAGTACAGAGGAATGGCGCAGAATGTGATCGTGGTGTACGTCCTTGGCATGTGCGGCAAGGGAGCGTACGTTAAGAATGTGGTTGTGAATGATGAATCAAGTGCTGCCAGCGAATGACGCGTCCATCGGCTGTCTGCGTGTGTTACTGATGTGTGGTTAACATATTAAGCTTCGCCTGTAAGAGTGGAACGCGACAGCGTCTTGCAACGCTGCCAGGGAGTCCACAGAACGCCATCGCCAATTCTGCTGTACGCCTTGCTGGATGGTAAATTTATTTTTTGAGGAAAGGAAATGTATCTCTCTCGCATATCTGGGTGGACACCTGCACCTCGCCGTAAGGGAAAGGGGGAAGATTGGAGTGAACGAAGACGCCGTATTAGCTAGACGCGCCTTTGTTCATTCCAAACCATTCAGCTGGAATTACGGAGTGGCTAGCGTGCTCGTATCGCACTCCGGAGACCCTGGTTCGATTCCCCAACTCGACCAATTTCGTTCTCGGTTTTATTGATTTATGCGGTCTAACTAGAAAGGTTAATTAGGCTATTTCATATTTATATTATTGTATTTCTATCCATCGTGTTCTGTCATTAACCTGTCAATTGTTGGAACTGTCTAGGATGTTCGACACAACGTATATGAAACGAGCAACGTCTTACTGAGTGGGGAAGTGCGTGGTGGTGGAGGGAACGCGGCTTTTTTTTCAGCAGCGTCTCCTTCAGCGGACGCTGTTGTAGCTGCGGCGCGCGTCTTTCTTTTCTTTTCTTCTGACCTCTTCATTCTCCTGTATATTAATTAGGCTAATTGATTAATTAAGCAATTAACTAAACTCAGACCAACTTAATTGCAGCATCACTATACGATCCCTTTGATTGGTTGCATGGTTACTAGCCAAAGTACAATTGGCCCCATTTGAAATTCGCGCACTGTGACGTCACGAGCATTTCGACCAATTGAAAAGCGTGACATTGGGGGCGGAGCTGGTTACGAGGCCGACGCCGACGCCGACGCGAAACCCAGGAACGGACGCCAAAGAGCTGCGCTCTAAAATGTGAACGACAGAGGTGACTGCGCTTGCCAACGCACGTGCACGAGCCACGCGCATCGCGCTCAGAGGAGAAGCTGACAGCTGCCCCGGAAAGGCGTCTGGCGGCCGCTGCCCATGGAGACCTCAGCGCCAATGCCAGCACCCACGGAGGACGGCAGCAGTCCATGGCTGGAAGACGTCCTCCCTTGGGTGACGGACGACGGAGTGCAGGAGTCGTCTTGGGCCGAAACGGAGCTGCGACGAGAGCCGCTGCGGAGTGCAGACCAGCCCCGCACGCCGCAGCCTTCCGCGCAGGACGGCGTCTTCCCATCGGTCACGCGGGTCGCGGTGAGCACACCGCGGGCGCCGTCCTGGCGGTGACTGTCGCTACGTCCTACATCGTCGGCACGTGGCTGGTATTCATCGCCCAGCGGCTGTCCACGCCCGTCGTCTCCCTCCATGGACCGGCACCAAGCCCCGCCGCCCTCGGAACCAATTGGGGAGCCCCGCGGATTCAGGTGGCGGCTGCTGTCACCGCGGTGCTCATAGGGTGCTTCTTTGCGGCTCCGAGGGGACTTGGCAGGCGCCGCGCCAGGTGCCATACCGGGTGCGCTGCACCATGCGCCGACGAGAACCTGGTATGGAGGCGCACCACCAGGCGGCATAACTGCTAGCCACTTCAGGCTCCACGCAATGACGCCTCGTGGCCGGAGCTGCCACCTACGATCCTGATAGGTACATCTCGTCGCGCAGGCAACAAGGACTGGAACAGCTACGCTAGTAGTACTATAGTGATAAAATATGTGCAGACTAAATATTGCCCATTGAAAACACCGGTATTGGTCTCACCAAGTAATATGCATAAAATTCATTGCCTACCATGAATTCTTCGTCTGTATTGTTTATTTGCAACGCGGATCATCTGGCAGACACGAAAACAGAGGAGCCGCCAGTCACGCGCCTTTGACGCGACAGATACTACTCGGTGCCTTGAACCCCTGCTTCACAGGCGGCAGCTCACAAAGGAGGAGATGGGAATGATTGCGTAAATAAGTAGTTAGAAATCCAGCTTCCCTACTGCGTGGTTGCTAGTGGGTGGTGGTGGTGGAAAACATTTATCTACAGATACACTTCAGGAGGTTCTGCACGAGCTGACCCAGGGGGGGCCAGCCCTTAAAAGTACTAGGTGGAGGTCCCTAGTTAGGGACCCCAGTAGCGTCGGCCGCCGCCCGGGCTCACGCGCCCAAGGCCCGTTGGGCCTGCAGGTCAGAGCAGCCGAGCAGGGTCGCCTCCCAGTCCTCCCGGGTTGGGTTGGGGTGAGGGGAGATAGCAGGGTTGGAGGGGCAGGCCCACACCATGTGATAGATCTCCGAAGACTTCTCCGCACAGTGCGGACAGCTGCCCGAGAAAGAAGGGTCGAAGTGTTTGAGAGCTGCCGGAACCGAAGCTAAGTAGCATTGGGCTCGTTCAGTACTTCGGAGGGAGTGGGTAGCCCGCCCTCGCCTTCAGCGGCAACGCTTATCCCACTAACCCTCACGAGTCGAACTCGTGCTGCCATCGCTCGTCGCGCTTCTGAAACTATTAATTTGAGCAGTAGCTGCGTAGGATCACAACAGTGTCCTCCTCTTCACCAAGAGCACTTAAAGAGACCCACAAGAACTTGCAGCTAAGCGTTTTGGAGAAGAAAACACCACACAATGTAGATATCGTGCCGCATTGTCTGCAGCAGTCTGCAGGAATCTGCGAAGCACGGCAAGGTGTGCGAGAAAGCTGGGGAAGTCTGATCCTACCCGTCCTTGACGTCACTACCCCAGCAGCTCAGTTAGTGGGCCCAGTATTGGAAATATATTGCCATAATGCCGGAGCTACTAAGGACCTGAGTGGAACCAGCCATTTCCGATATTGGGCCGATTAGCTGCGCTGCTTGGGTATCTACTTCCTCGCCTACTCGGCACAGAGCGCTTAAAGGCTTAAACGCAGTCGCGTTTTCAATCCACTATTACGCTACTGTTTCTTCGCGGCTCATTACTCAAATTACCGTTTAGCCAGCTGTGATGCCAAGAAGTGCGACAATTTCAGCATGCTGCGTGTCCACAAAGCCCCTAAGGTAACTAGAAGTGCTTGTTCTCCAATCTTGTCGCCTCACACGTACGGCACATTGCTATAGCTTTCCCCTTCTCTGTTTCCGCATCAACTAGAGTTTCCCTTCTCACACCACATACTTATCGCTATAATCGTTTGGTAGTGGAAAGATCTCGGCCGCGGCGGCTGAATTTCTTGAAGGCGAAATTCTAGAGGCCCGTGTGCTGTGCGATGTCAGTGCACGTTAAAGAACCCCAGGTGGTCGAAATTTCCGGAGCTCTTCACTACGGCGTCTCTCATAGCCTCAGTCGCTTTGGGACGTTAAACCCCAATAAACCAAACCAAACCATTTGGTAGTGCTCGTAGCATGCTCTGTATCCAAGCCCAGCTTCCCAGGGTGCAATGGCGCAAAAAGAAAGCGCAAAAATTTTCCGCTGGCCAGGAGGTGGCCATCAGCAAAGGCATCGACGAGGCGTGCTCATCTGCCACAAGACAATTTGGGATGCAGTGAACTGCTGCGTCCAGCGTGCGCATGAGTTGTGCGACCAAGACAGGCAAAACCAGAGCTTGCGATGAAATCGTCACCGCAGGACCTTTTATATAGTGGCCAGTATCGCCTACAGCACCTACCAAACGGAGCTAAATATTCCCAATACGTCCTTCTCGGTCTTCTACGAGACCCGTCTTCTGGGCACTTGTGGGCCGTGGAAGAAACAGGTGCGCGTTGTCAAGGTTGACATAATCGGTTGGAGTATATTCTTTAAAAAAATGGTCTGTAGACAGTCTGTAGACTTCTCATAGTGTCTATTGCCTTCTTATAGATATTTATTTTTGCCTATTCATGGTCAATAGACTGTCCATGGCATCTGTATTGCCTATAGAGTGTTCTCTAGGATTTCTCTATAGAGAGTCTATAGACTATATATACACAGAAGTCTATGGAGTGCCTAAAAAATGTTTGCAAGAGATAGTAGGTGGCTGTTGCCCGTTTTGAAGGCTCCCGCAACGCACATTGTGAGCACACTATAAGCGCTAGGTATGCTGTCCTCGGCATACAATGTGGCAGGTAAGCCCGTTGGCATCCGACGGTTGTGACCTAGCTCTGATGTTGCTACAACGGAAAAAAATACGAAGAAATCACGGGGCCCCTTCGACTTCTTTACGACGTTCAACTCTACTAGGCATGTGTGACGTGGTAGCTGGAACCACCGATTCGGGAAGCCCAGCATCAGTTTACATCCCGGCACAAGCTAGCTCTATAAAGCAATGTTTGAACGGGCCCAACACATGTCTTAACTATCGATTAGGTCCCACAGCTTTTCTAATGTAAGTGTTCTCATAAGATGTTTAATATCTGCATAAAAACCATAATTGAGATAGTTGCAAGTTACAAATATGGGTATGTGACGTGCTATTGGATCTGTATTAATTGCGACCCAATTATCACTCGTGATGTTGATCAGCGCATGACAAATTAGCGTGCTGGAACTGCAAGCTGCACTTGTGGGCTGTTATGAGCTTGCATAAGTTATACGACTCTTATTGCAAGGCGTAATAGCTAGCTTCATCAAAGAGGTCTATATTAGAATCAGTGAAAATTATATTATGGTGGCTTTTTAATGCGCAAAATTTGCTCTAACTGAATGAAAATTTGAAAGAAAAAATTTAATGGGAGCACTTTGATGATCTAAATTGCGCAGAGGCGAAAGCGTTAACCACTTCTGGCACTGCCATGCACAGTGTGTGCGTTTACTGGGTATCATAAACATTCAACTAATTATCAGTAATCAACTGATTATCTTGAAACTAATTAACTGGTTATAATTCACTAATTAGCCATGATTAAATATTAACTAATTATAATTTACTGTTCATACACCTACTACTACACCAATAACTATCATTACTGACTTTTCAAGTAACTATTCTTAATATCATACTCATGATTGACAGGTGTTAGTCATGAGCCATGACTCGTGAGCCGGTGAGTCATGAGCCATAAAAGGCTTTCGCCTTAAAAGTGAAGGCAAACCACACCAATTATGGCGCAGTCAATCTTTACGAAAAGCCTCTCATTGCGTGATCACTAACAGTAGCAGTTGACAGAACATTATATACTATACTATCATTAACAAAAAAGCAGCACCGCCTCCTAGTGTGCACATGAACACCGTGGTCAAGAAGACAGCTTGTAGGCTGGTGCGGGAAGTGATTCAGTTCCCTTCAGCCACGATGCACAAACAGTGATCAGATCATTGCGAGAAACAGTAGCAATGAGTGAGTTATTTTTCGGAGACTGTGCACATTGCAATGAAACACTGATAACTCGTCCTCATCGTTCGTTAGCTGATCAATTCGACACTAAACAGCACGACAAAAAGGAAGTGCTCTACGAGGTGAAGTTAGAGACAATGACACATACTGAGCAAGACACGCCAGGCCATCCTCGCAACTAATTTGCGAAACAGCCGAGTTTTCAGATTTTCCCATAAAGATTCTCCCCTCCAATAGCCACGCAAATTTCCTGTCTTTAGCAAACTGCGCTTGACATGGCTTTCCCAGCAGCACCTTGTTCTCTGCACGCAGATGCTCACTGATGTTTTGCTGGAAGCATTATGTGTTTGTTGTATGCTGCTTTATAAATTCTCTATGAAATGTTCTTTTAGTGCTGTATTTGTAGTCGCAGCATTTTGAATTCCCCAAGTTCAAAGTTTGTATTTTTTGTCCTGAAAATTGCACTGTTTCCGAACGTAAGGCTTTAGGGACCTAGTCAGGTACACAGTACATTTTGCCCCAAATCCTTTAGCACAAAAAGCTAAGAAAAATAGAAATAAAATAAAATGTACATCGGGTCACTCTTTCCAGAATCCAGGAAACTACTGTCGACCCTAGTCTGGATAGCTGGTGAGAAAAACTGAAATCGCGCAGCACGTGTAGCAAAACGTATCACAAGATTCGCCTCTTCGTTGTTCTTTGAGTGCACGCCACACACGTCGTCTTTGTTGTCGTCAGAGATGGTGGTTCCCAAGAAAGTAGCAAACTTCCCCACACACCGGCGCAGGTCCTCATTTTTGACCACTGCAATACCCTTAACCGCAATGTTTTGGTTGCTCGTGTTTGGTTTTAGTTCAATCATCTCATTTTTTTTGCTCTTTCCACACCTGCCGAGTTTCTTGCCGGCATTGAGAACACTGTATATTAACTTCAGCCAACTCTCATTCACATCCTTCTTGCATTGCTCAAAGCTCATAAAGCCCATAGATTCGTTTACATTCTAAATCAGCATCTCGGATCCGATTCATCGCTGGTGTCCACGTGACACAAACGGGCAGTAAAGAGGAATACAGAGATGCAATTGCCATTTGCCTTCAAAAGCAGGAGATAAACGAATGAAACTGTTTATTGGGTGTCAAAGAAAAAAAAACAGCAGGGAACGGATCGAGTTAATTTAGAAACGCTGCAGCACTGTTTGCTGCCAATGCAGCCGGGCAGTGTCTGCATAGCATTACAAAAATAAGTTAATTTTGCAACAATGCGAGGTTGATTACCAAGTGCATGGTTTGCAGAAAGCTGATACGTTTGTTTCACTCACATATTGCAAACATTTTCAACACTGCCGTTTCATCACACACACACACGCACATGAACTCAGCAATGATCTGCACAACGGAATACAATGCACACACAGACATATAATACCATTATAAACGCTTTCCTAACAAATTCAGGAACCAAAATAAGAAGCAAAAATTTATAAGGGACAACAGTGCCGAGCTAAAATCTGAAGAGAATGATAACTTTACCTTCGCTTAAGAAAAAACAAAGCATAGGAAGAATTGTAATGCGCTTACCCAATGAGACATCTCCAGAATATATGTGGTGAAAAACAAAAGGTTTCAAATCAAATGCAAATATCGCTGCTGATCACAACACAATTTTTCGCATTTTTAACACCATCAGTGTCTGGTGAACAAATGGTATATTTGCTTCCACGCAAAGGACGCACAAAAATATGCACTCAATACAATTTTAAGCATTGTTAACATGAACACACAATGCATGAGCATATGTTTCCATTTGAATTCAGCCGATATTGCATCCTAAACAGATGAGCACGATCTGGCAGCAGTTATTTAAAACTGTTTTTGACTGTGCAGTAACATTCGTGCGAAAAATGTCACATACTCCTGCTAAGGGCAGTTTAAATCACAGACATCAGAAACCTTGAGGTATTTTGCGATGGCAACCAAGCACTCGAAATTGAGCTCGTCTATTTGAGTGCCTTCACCTGCATGACACTCCAGTTTGCGAGATACAATCTTGTTGATGAAGAGATAGTTGTTCCAGATAAACCTCCTTGCCGCCTGAACAGCAGTTTTTGCCTCTGTTTCACTCATCCCTGAGGTTGACTTGACACACGAAATTAGGGATGCCTTTGACTCGAGAAGCTCAAATGCTTCGGCGCACGGTTTTCCGACATCCTGCCTCAGCACAAAACTAGCAGCACGGTGGAGGGACGACACATTACGCTGGATAGCTAACCTGATGGCTGGAGTTATGCAGCCAACGTTCACTTCAGTGATGAAAAGATTCTGAAGTAGTGCTTGGGATATGACATCAAGGCTGTCAGGAGTCAGCCCACGTGGGCATGACAAGACCAGCTTATGAAGGTTTTCGTTTGTCGTGAGAAGTGTCGCAAGCTGCTCTGCAGATTCGGTGCTCATCTCATAGCACACTAGTGCCAGGTCTGTCAGAGATTTGTTCAACAAAAGCCCTTGTAAAGCCATCACAGCGAAACCTTCTTGTCTGCGAGGAGCACACAGGAAAAGAAACCTCAAGGACTCATTTTCCTCAAGCATTTGGCGCAGGCTTGCAACATGCGCTGATGTGCTGCTCCATAGGTACACTGTTAAGTCTTTCACACATTGACTTGAAGCCAGTGCAGAGCACAGAGCCGCGAATGACTCTTTCGATAACTCATTGGTGTGAAGTTGCAGCTCGGTGGGGCACAGCAACGGTTCTGACATGGCAGAAATGAGGCCTTCTCTGTCCATTTCTATCCAAGGAAGCTGCACACGACCGTACCACTGATTTCTGGCCAGGTCGATAGACAAAGCCTCCCTGCGAGAGACAAAGAAATCACAAAAAAATGCAAACTTACGGACAGCCTGTTCGCACATCAAGTCCGGATGCTATCACATGTTCGGGCGCGCGTTAGAGCGAGCATGACATGTAAAAATTGTTTGTAACCCACCAGCCCCGTTTCTTTAAAGGGCAACTGCATGGGTTCAGAAATCGACAAGCTTGAAAGGGTCGAATGTGCGAAACTTGCAGGTAAAGCTTGCGAAGTCCTTTTGGGCTAGCATGTGAAATGGCGACGTAATCGCCTATTCAAATCGCGACGGCCATCAAGCTTCTCCGCAGCACACAATCGCAAGTCATTTATTTATTTATTTATTTACAATACTCCTAAGGGCCCTCGTGCAAGGGTATTACATAGGGGGGGGGGGGGCGATACAAGCATAAAAATATGGCACAGGCATTTGAAACAAAATACACGTAATAATGAATTAAAACTAGTAATGTACACAAATAACACAACAAACAACGCAGAATAAAATAATTATAAATGCGCAAAGGTACCGTACAGTTCAAACGCATAAACTCCTGCTTTGAAGGAAAAAAAAAACATGAAGGCAAAGCCCGCTGAACGTTGCTTGGCAGCATCCAACAAGGCACGGCAGGGTGTGGCTGACGGCAGGGTAATTGAAAATCATACCCTCCGTGACGTCACACTGAACTTCCCAGCACTGCTCTGCTGCTTTGAGGAGAAGACCAAAATTCAATCGTCGATTAGGCCAGTGTTTTAAAAGCTTGTGCAAAAAATTTGGCATGCTTTATCTATAGCCTCTATAGGCTTGAATCCATTAATATCGCCAAATTCGCAAAAAGTAGTGCAGTTGTCCTTTAAGAAAGGGCAAGTCACACTGCACCCAGTATTGAAACTGAAGGCAATGCATATCACACCATACATACAATAAATGGGCAAGACATTACATAGCCTAAAGGGCTTTCAGGCTTAAGCGCATGGCGCAATACCTTAAACATTATATTCAAAGAAAATTTTACTAAAAACCTCGCAGTTACATTCTGTTCAGGAGTCATGTGCGAAACACGGTGACAGCTCTACTCCTATAGACCTTTCCAAAAAGGGCTCCCTGGACGCTGCCATATTGTTCCCTGGACTGCAGTGGGCACCTCCCGCTAGCACGGTGGAAGCGGCGAAACGCCTCCTCTCTGGACTGCTAGAAACCGGTTCCGCCGCCGGAAACAATATGGCAGCGCCCAGGTTGGAAAGGTGTATACACACTTACCTATCAATAAGCAGTGGCAGCTCACCGAACTTTATAAAATTAATTACAAATGACAGATAACTTTCCACTTCTAATGGAGTGTCTCTGAAATTTAAATTATCATATGCGAAAGGTACGCATTGGTTTTGAACAATTACCATAGTAGAGGAGTCCTTATATTTTGATTAGCTTTGTACATGCGGCAAATTTGATCAGGGCAGAAATTACTGCACATGCGCAATTTTACGCAACACTCTTTTAATGAAATGGCTGCGCTGCAGTGGAGAATCGAACTTCTGGTCAACACTGTGGGAGAAACTTAATTTAAAAATCACCCTTTTAATAGCCGGAAAAAGGTATCATTTTATAACTGCAGTTCCTGCAACGGAAGTAGAGAAGCGCAGATGTTTAAAAAGATGCATATTCTAATGCATGCTTCTTCCAGAATAATTTCTATCACTTGGCGTCGAAAAGCTCGAGGTGGCCAGAATTACTGGGCAGTGCTCCACCATGGTGTGCCTCATAGTCAATGTGTCACTTAGGGACCTTAAACCTCATCATCATTAGCAGCCTGGCTACGCCCACTGCAGGGCAAAGGCCTCTCCCACGTTTATCGAATTAACCCTGTTCTTTGGCAGTTGCGGCACCCTATCCCAGCAAACTTCCTAGCGGTGGCGGAGGGCTATAGAACCGGGCGGTCACTAACAATACTTACGGACTCTCAAACAGCCTGCCGAAATTACATGAATGGCAGGATAGGTCGTCACGCGCTCCGTATACTCCTCGCAGCAAGTGACAGAATTAAAAACCGGGAAGAACAAAACGACAAGATCCGACACAAAATTGTGTGGGTACCGGGGCACACGGGGGTGGCAGGGAACCGGGAGGCCGACAGGATAGCTCGAGGATACATTACTTTCCGAGCTTCCGACGAGACCGCGGAACTCGCGCCAGCACCCAGGGAATACTCGGCCATACTACAAAACTATAGAGGCAGAAGAATGCGATATCCCCAACCGCACAAATCTCTCAGCAGAGAGGAAGCTGTCACTTGGAGACAATTACAAACAGGCTGTTTCCCAAACCTACATATACTAAACAAAATGCACCCTACGATATACACGAACAAATGTCCCTGGTGCGACGAAAAACCTACTCTATACCACATCACATGGGCCTGCCAAAACATAGACGTGGTCCCCAAAATACAAAACCCGAGTGCGGAGCAGTGGGAGACTCTGCTGTCCAGCGACCGCTGCGAAGACCAACAAGGTCTGGTGCAGCGAGCTCAACGGGCGGCAGTGGCCAGCGGAGCCCTGGACTGAGGGCAACCGACCACTGATTAGAGGCGGACGACTTCGACAGAGAAGGCTCCTGGGGGTAGAACCAAGACGTCTCTGAAGATGCCCCCAAACCGCATGAAAAACAATTAGTGCATATAAAGTTTTCCCTTCCCTTTTCCCTTCCTTAGTTTCATCCGCCCACCTAACTTCCTGCACCCTCTGCTATGCTTGCCTTCTCTTGGAATCGACTCTGTTACCCTTAAGGACCAGTAGTTATCTTGCATCTTGCAGCAGTTATCTTGGCTGCGCTCGGGTGGATGCCAATGAGTAATTACTCCCTTATTACAAATTTACTCCACCTTGGGAGATTCCCCTAAACATTTGACCAACACTGTTCCCACTTCGAGTTATTGATCAATTCGCTCTCGCCCTACCATAAGCTTGCCGTCCCGGTTAGCTCAGTTGGTAGAGCGACTGCTCCGGTGAAGCGGTGGTCCTGGTTCGAACCCCGGACCAGGACTAATTTTTCTTTTACTACGAAGTTTCTGAGAAAGCTGTACAGCTTTCCTTTGTAGCCGCATGACTATGCTTGGGTGGATGCCAATGAGTAATCACTCCCTTATTATCTTGCATTCGCGTTACATGCCCTGCCCAAGCCCATTTCTTCCTCTTGATTTCGACTAGGATGTCATTAAACCGCGTTTGTTCCCTCACCCACTCTGCCCACTTCCGGTCTCTTAACGTCACGCCTACCATTTTCCTTCTCATAGTTCGCTGCGTTTTCCTTAACTTAAGCTGAACCCTTTTCGTTAGCCTCCACGTTTCTGCCCTGTAGATGAGTACTGGCAAGATACAAGTGTTGTATGCCAACCTGATGCCACCAAAATTATCGTAATCCTACCTACGTCCACTGCATGACAAAGCCCTTCCCCATGTCTCTAATTAAACCTCTCCTTTGCAGCTGGCGCCACTTATCGTCGCAGACTTCCTAATATCATCCATCCGCGTTGCTTTCTCCTGCCTCCTGCTACGGTTGCCTACTCTTCGAATCCAATCTGTTACCTTTGAGGACCAGCGGTTATCTTGCCTTCGCATTATGTGCTCTCCCCCTGCGCTTTTCTTCTTAATTTCCAATAGGATACCATTAAGTTGCGTTTGTTTTCTCTCCCGCATTGCACTCTTCCATAGCTCGCTGCGCTGTACTCAACATAATTTCGAACACCATGTATCTTTCCACACACAATACTTACTACACAGCGCAGCATCGAAAAAGAAGACCAGCCGGGAGCATGCCTCGCACAGAAATTCATACACAAGTTAAATGCAGTTGAACTTTGAGCGTTTTTTTTTTTTTTTCAGATTTTGCGCTGCCATGTTAGGAGTGTGGCCCTTAAACGAGCGAAGGCTTTAATCATTTGTATACGGCATTTATCTGAACTCAATAAGGAAGTAATTACTCATTCGTATCTGCCCAAGCGCAGCCATAAAGCTACGAAGGAAAGCAACACAGCTTTCTCATAAACCTCATAGTTAAAGAAAAATTCTTCCTTGTCCAGACCAGGATAAATCTGTCTTTAACTGGAGAAAGCTGTATAGCTTTCCTTTGTAGCCGTATGGCTGCGCTTGGGTGGATGCGAATGAGTAATTACTGCCTTATTACAAATCCTTGGGGGATTCCGCTAAATAATTGATCAAGTTAAATATTTTAATGCGAAATATTACTAAGCTATGTCGGCGGGGTCGTGCCACCAAAAGGTGTCCACTAAACGCGTCCACAGCAGTTGTGACGTTCTCAGACGAGGTAGCATCAAACGAGTGGTTGTAATCGAGAGAGGATGATGTGAGGATGCTGCGTAAAAAAATAATTATGTTGACACGATGATTAGTTAATTAATTAGAGCCTAAAATGTCGGAAAAAACCTCGAAATAGTGCGGACGTCAATATAGTGAGTGGACGGGAAAACAGCCATGGACGGCAAAATAGTGCAATAATAGGCAGAGGAGTGAAAATAAAGTTTGAAATGAATTAAAATGTATTTGATGAGTGATAATTAATCGAACAATAAAGTTTCATTGACATAGATTAATTTGTTAATTATCAGCAAAAACCATTGGACGGTTGAATAGGCTGGACGGGGATATAGTAAGTGGGTGGGAAAGCAACTAATGCGCCAAATCTGAAACACCAAAATGGTTGATTGAGGTAAAAGAAGGTATAATTCGAGTAAATAAATCTATCTTTAATTAAAGCTTAGGATAATTACGCTATTTAACAAAAAATGCTAAAGAGAGGCGACAAGTGCAGAGAAGGCGTCAATGCTTTCGCATTTGCCCCATGTGGGTCGCCTGAATTTTTTTCCGCGCTCTCCCCATATCCCATTTATGTAAATGATCTTTACCAAATTTTCCTCTTAACGTTGGGATTCTTAAAAATTGCTGGTGTTAACACGCAGACAGTAATAAGTATCTTAATAAAAGCTTCCAACTCACTGCTCACTTGAGGCCAAACAGCAGCCGATCTTCAAAAAGCGCAACGAAGTGTTTTCTTTTAAGCTGCTGCAGAGAACTTGCACAGCAGAAAATGTCATGTTGCACGTAGACACATCAAGGCATTCTAGTGTCTCATTATCTCGAAGACCATCAGATAGTTGTCGAGCAAGAACATTGTCAATACTGCAGCTTTCAAGATTCAGTGAACGAAGGCTGCGATTTTTTGACAACAATGATTCAAGGAGAGCACTCTCTGGTGGCTTCAGGTCCGAGCCAGTGATCGTCAGGCACCTCAACGAACTGTTGTTTCGAAGCTCCCTCAGGACAATTCCCAAGGGATACTCAAATATTTGTGGATTAAGCGCTTCGAGAGATGGACTTTCCAAAAAGAGGTCGAAGTCTTCATTTGATGCAGTTGGGCAACCATCACTTGCAGTCCATTCCGCCAGAATCAGTGTGTGCAAGGTCTGTGTTGACCGCAACAACCTTATACAGTCTCGCAACCCAGCACGGTTCAAAGCAAGACCTAATACTAGCTGCTGGAGGTTTTCACACTTCGAAATGCCACTCATAAGAATGTCGGAAGGGAGGGAAGAAATGACTGCTGTTCTCACGTCTACTGACTTTACCGAACTAGAATTGGCCATGAGAATTTGAGCCAACCTTAATGCTAACCTATTGTTCACTTGCGCAAAATTTCCAACTCTAAGCGCTTCCAGCTGCTTTATAGGATATAAATTGTCGAGAACTAAGACTAAGTCCAAGACCGACTCAAAACCTGGATCTCCTTTTATGAAAATGTGATGCAAATTACAAGCACGCTGAAGGATGGATTCAGGAACTGAGGTGACAAGCGGATGTGAATATCCTTGCCCAACGCTGATTGCTTGAATACAACCGTGTTTCTTCGGTAGCCAAAAGAGGAAAAAAGTTCCGCTGTAGTATAAATCATTCCTCTTCTCCAAGACTCCAGAGGGATCTCCTGCTTCAGTGCACAGTTGCAGCTTTCCTGCCTGCCACTCCCTGAGGTTGAGTTGTAGGGGATTCAAGATGCTGTTCCAGTTTTCGAGTTCGTCACACAGCCAACAGCTGCTCTCCGAGGCTGAGCACTCGCGCTCAAGATCCAACTTCGGAAACTGTTGTCCCCAGTATTGCTCGTCCATTCCGCTTGCTCGCCAGTGTTCTCCTCGATGTAACGAACGCCTGCAAAGAAAACATGGTGTCGTGTGGGGAACGCGTGAATAACTGTAGAGGTTAATCAGGCAGACGCACAAATGGCATTTCACAAGTTATTGAGAGTTACATCTGAGGCTAGGTTTTGTTGTCAAAAATACGACCCTCCTCAGCATCTCCTCTCTTCCCTGTTGTTATCTTTGCTCACATAAAGGTGGCGCAGTAGAGGCGTGAGGCCAGAGAGTTGCAAGAAATTGCCCATTGTTATAAGCGCCACAGTGCACCTTTATTTTTTTTTCTTCAAGAACATGGTTTGAATTCCGGTGTCACTGGGGGAGGTTTTATTTATTTATTTATTTCAAAATACTGCAGGCCTATGTGGTCCAGGCAGGAGGGGCAAACAACCTAACAACACACAAAAGAAACGAAAAAACAACACAGCATCATTCGGCGATAACAAAGGGAAGATAAAAACAACAGCATTAAAAAATACAAAATGAGACAACTTAACCAAGGAAATGTTCTTCCAATGTGTTGCTAAAATTGCTATTGTGAAAAAGGGATTCTGGGAGCATGTTCCAATTAGAGATGGTTCTGGGGAAGAAGCTATACTTAAATGAAATTGTTCGTGCGAAGATAGGCTGCAGTGTGTGTTCCTTAGTGTGTCATGTTCGGTGGTAGAAGGTTGAACATAGTTAGGTATTGGAATGTTTACCTCGCGTGAAAGAATCTTACGGAGGAACAAAATTCGGTTTATTTTGCGGCGGTCTGAAAGAAGTGGGATATTATTTTCTGCCATTAGCTTTGTAGGAGAATCAAGTCTGCTGTATTTGTGGAAAATAAACCTGACTGCTTTCCTTTGAATGATTTCAAGGGAGTTAATGTTCTTTTTTGTATGCGGATCCCAAATAATAGATGCGTATTCGAGCTTCGTGCTAAGAAAAGTGTTATATGCCAAAAGCCTAATATTAGAGGGAGCGGAACTGAGTTTTCGTTTTAGGAAACACAATGTTGAGAATGCTGAAGAGCAAATTTGGGACATGTGCGCTGACCAGTTTAATTGATTGGTAAGTATTAGTCCTAAATACCTATGGCTGGCGGCTTCTTGAATGTTGGAGCCTTGAAGAGAATAAGTGAAAGTGCTAATATGTTTTTTTCTTGTTACACGTAGCAGTACAGTTTTCTTGATGTTAAGAGCCATGCTACAATCCACACACCATCGATCAATAGCTGCCAGGGAATCTTGGAGAACTCCATGATCTGAGGATTCCCTTATCTCTTTGAACAATACGCAATCATCAGCAAATAATCGTATGGATACTGAATTTGGAATAACACCAGGCAAATCATTTATATATAGGAGAAACAATAAAGGACCCAATACACTTCCCTGCGGTACACCAGAAGAGACGCCCAGGGAACCGGAAACTGCACCATTTACATCAACAAACTTACTCCTGTTTTCCAAATATGCATCAATCCATTGAATAAGTTTTGTTGTCAAAAATACGACCCTCCTCAACATCTCCTCTCTTCCCTGTTGTTATCTTTGCTCACATAAAGGTGGCGCAGTAGAGGCGTGAGGCCAGAGAGTCAAGATTGCAGAGATTTTGATGGGGAGGTTGCTTGAGCTGATATTAACGGTGTCTTCGACTGGTCGCTTTGGAGTGCTTTCGAGTGCTCTGACACGAGTCTTCGTATTCGGCTGTTCGGTACCAGGCACTCTTTTTCTATTCGGCTGGTTCTTTCGGAGCGCCGAGCTCCAGCGCAGAGCGCTCTTACACGCTCCGAAAAAGTCAGAGCGACCGGACGCTCTGGGTCATGTGAGTATACTTATCAATCTCGCGTCGCCGGCAAGCCGGCGCTGCACGATGCGGCAGGCGCCGGCCACAGTGTGTGACATGTATCAGTGTGTTGATGTTCTGGTGAAGTTCCGCACTAACTTCAATCCAACGAAATTGACCAGTATGTCGAGCCTCGGAACGTTTCGCCACGGTGCGTGGCAGCAGCGGTAACGTCAATGAGCGCACCAGTGGCGTTTGCAAGTACACAAAAGGCTTAGCAAGAAGCGGCTAGTACACTGTATTCACGCTTGCATTTTGGACGATTCATCTTTGCGGCTACGTTGGTGCTGTGCAAATGCGATATGTTGGTATTAGTGCATGCAGCGCAAAAACCTGTGTGTGCACAGCGAAAGTGGAATGCTTTCGTGACTGATAGTGGATGTCAGCTGGCAAACATTTTTGGTGGTGACCACACTGATCAAGCTCGAATGTCGCGTTGCGGTACCAACCAGACCCCTCGTTGTGATCAAGTGCACTGGGGATGGAATATAGATGTACTTCGATGAAAATGTATGATGAATAAATAAAATGCGCTGCACGTTGCTATCTGTAGTGTTTGTAATCGGCATCTAGCCGAATGTTAGCACTCTGTTGGCCACTATGAGAGAATAAAAACATGGCGGCTCAACTAACGGGACCGCTTTATCAGTATCGCCCAATCTAATCAATCGGGCCCTATCACAGTTTCCGGGAACACTAAGATGGTGTCAGAAGTGCTCTTTTATCTCATGTGAGTACCACTACATCAAGAGTCAGTCCGCCCAATCACCCATCAGCAACAAGCGGCTACCGGCAATCGTAGCCATGGCACATGTGCTCCCTGCCTTCCAGAGTTTTGACCTTCGCGCTACCGACGACAACAATATTGGTCACGAATGGACGAAGTAGATAGAAAGGTTCGAAAACTTTCTTTTAGCTTGTGATATCTCGGCAGATGCCCGCAAGAACGCGCTCCTCCTGCACTACGTCGGTGAAGAAGTCTACGACATATATCGCTCGCTCCCCGACAGTGCTGCGCAAGGTGCAACAGCTACAAGCACGACCCAAACCACGGCGAGTACGTCGACGCCGGAATACGATGCCGCTCGAGCGAAACTGAATGCATATTTTGCGCCGCGAGTGAACTCAAAATTTGCTATCTACAAATTTCATCAAGCTCAGCAAAACGTTGGTGAGTCACTGGACGCCTTCTACGCGCGCCTCCGGCAGCTTTCTCGCCACTGTAACTTCGAAAACCTCAACTCTGAAGTCAAGAAGCAAATCATTCTCGCCACAACATCGTCTCGCCTCCGAAAGTATGCCATGCTTCATTCCCTCACGTTACCGGACTTACTTAAGCAAGGAAGAATGCTCGAGGATGTCGAACGGGATGTGTCCGAAATCGAAAAGCACGTCGATAACAATGCGGCGGTGTTCACAGTGCACAAGGAAGGACAACACCATGGCCAACACCAAAGAAATGAACGACAGATGCCACAGCAGGCCTACACACTGCAACGACCTCGTGTCTCGTCAGCAGATTGTCGCAACTGTGGCGGCAAGTGGCCTCACCAAGGCGGTCGGTCCAGTTGTGCTGCATGGGGCAAGACTTGCAAGGCATGTAACAAGGTTGGTCATTTTGCACGGTTCTGTCGCTCAACCAGGAGAACAGTACATGCAGTGGACTATGACAATGACTCAAACACGCAGTTAGCCTGCAGTAAGAAGAGTTCAAGTACTAGAGAGTCTGCAGCCACCTGTGAGTACGTTTTTGTTGCCATGGCTTCCCCTCAAGCAAGTTCATCTCCAAAGGCTATTGTCACTGTCAACAATGTGCCAGTCACTTTCATAATCGACACAGGTGCTAGAATATCAACTGTTGGTGAAAATGACCTCAAGAGCTGTCGCCTAAATGTGAATCTCCAAGAAACATCCATCAGAGTGTTCCCATACAAATCAACGTCTCCAGTTCAACTTTTGGGCAAAGTCTCTGTTACAATGCGATGCAAAGATAAGTGCATCGAAGACGACATTTTTGTCATTCCAGGAAACTGTGCACCACTCCTAAGCTTCACAGCAGCAACCAACCTGGGGCTTGTCCACATCACGTACCAAGTTTCTGACAATCCAGGTGACAAGTCAATCGTGGAAGCATTCCCCAAATTGTTTAGTGGAGTTGGAAAACTCAAAAACCAGCACATCCACCTTTTTGTGAACGACACAGTCCCACCTGTTGCACAACCACACAGGCGTATTCCATTTGCCTTACGTGACGCCACAGAAAAAGAACTCAAACGCCTCCTGTCAGAAGACATCATAGAGCCAGCCATCGGACCTACACCGTGGGTGTCCCCTGTGGTTATTGTGCCGAAACCATATCAGCCTGATGAAATTCGAATCTGCATTGACATGCGTGTTGTGAACAGTGCCATTCAACGTGAACAACATTTGTGCCCAACAGTGGATGATATCATGTTGCCTTGAATGGAGCAACAGTATTCTCGAACCTTGACCTGAAGAATGGATATCATCAGTTGGAACTCGACACTTCTTCAAGGCAGCTGACAACTTTCTCAACACATGTTGGCTTGTTTCGCTACAAACGTCTCAACTTTGGCATCAGCAGTACGCCTGAAATCTTTCAAAACACCATCCGCCAAGTGCTCAATGGCATCCCCAATGTCCTGAATGTTAGTAACGACATCCTTGTTTTTGGACAAACAAAACCAGAGCATGACGCCTCACTGAAAGCAGTTCTGCAGCGACTCCAAGAAGCTGGACTGACACTCAACGAGAAAAAGTGTCACTTTCATCAACGAGAACTGAACTTCTTTGGACTTATTTTCTCAGCTGACGGCGTTCGTCCTGATCCCAAGAAGATAGCAGCCTTCCTACAAATCAAAACACCAGAGTCACCGCACGAAATGAAGAGCCTGCTCCATTTCGGCAGATTCCTGAGAAACCATTCAGGCAGATTCCTGAGAAACCTAGCTGATCTCACACAGCCATTACGTGAACTGCATTGAAGAAAGTTGCATGGGAGTGGACAGAACGACAGCAGAATGCTTTTGAGAGCTTAAAGCAAGCCATGTCTGATGCATCCACCCTTGCTTACTTTGACCCATCCAAGCCGACAGAACTGGTAGTAGATGCAAGTCCACATGGACTGGGTGCTATCCTCACACAACGTGTCGGTGAACACATTGCAATAATAGCCTATGCAAGTAGAGCACTCACACCTGTTGAAAGCCGCTACTCCCAAATAAAACGTGAAATGCTCGCAGCTGTATGGGCAATGGAACACTTTCGCCTTTATCTTTGTGGAATTCACTTTCTTTTGCTGACTGATCACAAGCCTTTAGTGAGCATACTGGGAAACCCAAGATCATCACCATCGGCCCGCATTGAGCGCCTCGCTCTACACATTCAACAGTACAAGTTTGATGTACAGCACACCGCAGGAAGTAGCAACCCTTCCGATTACCTTTCCAGGCACCCAATTCCTGAGATGAAAATACATGCCCGCATCGACAAAGTACCCAACGAGTATGTTAACTTCATCCAGTGCCACAGCATCCAAATTGCCTTCCCAGTTCAAGAAGTGGCTGAAGTAACTAAAGATGACCAGCAGCTACAATTACTTGTCAGTGCTATCCAGCACCCGACACCTAGCAGCTGGGTCGCAGTAGAACTGAAGCCATTTGCATCCATAAAGAATGAACTAACAACACCTGAGGGCATCGTCCTTCGAGGAACGCGCCTAGTTCTTCCCACTAGCCTGCAGAAGCAAGCAGTACTGCTCACCCACAAAGGTCATCAAGGGATCATCAAAACAAAAGAGATGCTGAGAGAAAAAGTTTGGTTTCCAGGCATGGGTAAACTAGTGCACACTTTGATTAAAAGCTGCCTACCATGTCAAGCAGTCGTTCCCCAAGCAAAGCAAGAACCACTTGCCATCACTGAACCACCCAATGGTCCATGGGAGGAAGTTTCGGTTGACTTTTGTGGTCCGTTCCCAGATGGAAAGTACGCTATGGTGGTAATAGATGACTTCTCGTGATACCCAGTAGTACAAGCCACACATTCCACAAGTGCGAACAATGTGCTCCCCCTTGCTGCGACGAGTGTTTTGCCAGTTCGGAATCCCTGCACAAGTAAAAACTGACAATGGACCACCATTCCAAGGCAGAGAGTTTGCTGCACTCTCGAAAGAGTTAGGATTTCGACACCATCGGATCACACCTTTGTGGCCTCAAGCTAATGGTGAAGCAGAACGGTTCATGAGAACATTGAAAAAGCATGCTCACACAAGTCAGCTTGAGAACACAGATTGGAAAGTAGAGCTTGACTCTTTCCTGATTTCATATAGATCTTCCAAACACCTTACAACAGGAAGATCACCATATGAACTGCTGTTTGGCAGACCAATGAGGAATCTTCTGCCGTGCTACACTGAAGCTCCTTCACACAATGAAGACTTAACAAGGTTGAAAACAACCGTGCTCGAGAAAAAGGCACACAACAAACATCATGCTGACGCACGAAGACATACTCAACCACATCGCTTCTGTATCGGCCAACGAGTCTTGTGCAAGCAAGAGAGACGCGACAAGTTCACTCCATACTATGATCCAGACCCTTATACCATTGTAAGCATTCATGGATCACAAATCAAGGCATCGAGAGAAAACAGAGTAATAACGCGCAACTCAAGTTTTTTCAAAGATGTCTCTGGCCTCAAACAAGCATCAGCCACAACACCACTCCACTGCGATGACATCACATATCCACCACCTGTAGTGAACCAGCCTGCACCTCCTATATTGCACCCGCCTACACCACCTGCATTGCACCAGAGTTCTCCAACACGGCGCTATCCACAGAGAAACAGAAGACCTTCACGTCATCTCTCTGACTTTGAGACCTGACTTTGTGACTGTTTGCCAGTGAGAGACCTCTCTACAGTGAACTGTGACAGTGTGTACACATCCATTTAACTTTCCCCAAGAAGGGTAGTGTAGTGTATGTAATCGGCATCTAGCCGAATGTTAGCACTCTGTTGGCCACTAAGAGAGAATAAAAACATGGCGGCTCAACTAACGGACCGCTTTATCAGTATCGCCCAATCTAATCAATCGGGCCCTATCACAGTCTCCGGGAACACTAAGCTATCGACTGGTACGAGCCAAAAGGCTCTCAGGGTCATCTACTCCAATCACGTGACCGCTCTGAAAACAACTGGCCTATTCGGCTGTGCGGTGCCTCCTGCGACTCAGATTCAGAGATTGCTACCGATCTGCGTGCTCTCGGTCAGGAAATCTAGGCGACCAGACGAAGACACCAGAAATAAAGGCACCCGGGAAACACTTGAGGTGTACATGTGGCGCAGAACTTAACCACAGTGTGTTAACTCGTACTGACGGCAGGAGTGACAACCAAGTTTTAATTGCTTTTATGTTTGATAACTTGCTCGCATGCTTGTGTTCTCCTGTAAATACCATGTATGTAGCGTCTGTTTCTCTGCCCTCTCTCCTCCTACCGCCTCATTTTCATTGCATTAATTCCGCCCACCAGCCGCAGTTTGGTTTGGTTATTGGGGTTTAACGTCCCAAAGCAACTCGGGCTATGAGGGACACCGTAGTGAAGGGCTCCGGAAATTTCGACCACATCGGGTTCTTTAACATGCACTGACATCGCACATCGCGGCCACCTGCTGCAATTGCTCAGTGGTTACGCAGCACCAGACGCCCCGACAATGTTTGGATGGCGTAATGTAATTTCATATGAAAAAACGTTAGCGAGCCGTACAATGTAAATGCATGTTAAAGCACCCCACCCAGCGCTCGAAAGTATTCGAGAGCGCTGCACTACGGCGTCTTTCACAGTCCTTGCGCCGTGCTATTCGTTTTGGCCCAATGCCACTCAGGTGCCCGGCTTGAATGTGGCAATTTCCGCGGCCGATACCTTTCTTTTTCTTTCTTCAAATAAACCAACTATTGACCTTATAAAACCCATGCGCACGCTCACTTAGGTTTGCTGGTGGCCAATTTATCTGCACCGGAAGCATTGCAAAACTACAGAATGGTGCACTAACCATAAAGCGAACCCTGCGGCCGATTACAGCTAAGAACTCCCACTAAATGCTGGCAGCTGTTGTGTTTTGTTGAGGACAGATATGGTGCACCTGGTGATAGTACATTATGCTCCCGACTGCCACGCACGTGGTTCTGTACTAGAGTAGATATGGGGGCAGAGCATATGTACCCAGACTACATTTTGCGAACTACATAACGAATGCCGAGCGTAAAATGACGTCCGACTAGCCATAAATCAGTTGCTATCGGTACTCACCCAAAATGGCAGAGAGAAGCAGGCGCAGTCTAGGCCAGATCGCCGAAAAACATGTTGCGAGAGCTGCACTCCAGCAAGCGCTAATACTGAGCTCAGCGGAAGCAAGCGTGAAATTGTGGGGCTATTTTTTCGCCTAAACAGCCTATATATGCTTACAGTTGGTGACGAAAAAACAGCCTTTTCATCTTGGGAGATAAGATTTCCTTCATGCTTTAGGCAACACTTGGCTGCCGTCATGGAACAAGCGCGCATTGGTAATGCCGTCCGCTGTGGCTGCCGCTTGAAAAATGAGGTCCCAGGATTGCAACACAGAAATTTGGAAAAATTTTCGCAGCCGTTTTTTCGTCAAGACTGCGGCACCAAACGAAACCTGGTCACAAGAATGGCTCATAAACTAGGTTCACCTTCTGATTTGAAACACTACAAAACTACACTGTTAGAAAATTGTGTAAAGCTACGGGAAAAGCTGAACGAATCTCGCCCCGCACGCCAGTTCTTGTTTCGAAACGGGAACTGCTACGCAACTTAGAAGTGCGCAACTGAAGTGCAAAAGCCTTGGTATCTGCATGCAGAGCAACTGCACGCTTATTAGAAGCGTCACACACATGCAGGCTGTTGTTGTTTTGACTGAGAGAAGGATGAAAAGGAAATTGCACGGGCCTGCTACTGGCTCGAGCCAAGCCACCACCGCTGCCACGTGCATACAGAGGAGAGCCAAAAGATCAGAGGAAGGAGAGAGAGGAAAGGAAAGACGCGCGTCGCAGCAACAGGTCCGCCGGAGCGGACGCTTCTCAAAAAACAGATAAGCGGCCGAAGCCGCGCTCGCCGAAGCGAGAACTAGGGCCCCTAGAAATAGCGAGAACAGATACACGCCATCCCTCCCGTTCAGGCTGTTCGCAAACGGAAATGGCGTTTTATATTGTCTTGCGGAGTAATACTACCCCTGGAGCCGATGTACGCAGCGCGGAGTGCCACATACGAAGTAGTAGGGCGCGAAAAGCACATTGTCTTGAGGCGACTCTACAAATACAAGCGCTGCAACTGTGTAGCAAGCAACGCAGCATATCTTGGCCGAACGATGGAGGTGCCGCTTGTTTTCAAGGTATGTATACATTCATTTCTTATCAGTGGTGTCATTATCGAGACGGCACTTTCAGTTCTCGCGGGAAACTCAATCTATACGCATTGGCTGCGGCGAAAAGAAAACTATAAGCAACCCGGCGAATCAGCTATTGTGGCGTGAAGTGAAAAGAAAAGAAAAAACGTGCGCCAAAACGGTCCTCGCGTCGGCGTATCCAGGCTATAATCGAACTGGTCAAGCTGGTTTAATGAACAATTTCCCAGTTCATTCCAGTTGGTTTCCAGTTGGCTGCAACTGGAACTCAGCTGGGAGCCAACTGGAATCAACTGGGAATTGTTCCGAGATCGGTAACATGGGCAGCACGGAATACCAAGGCTCTTTACCGTACAAGCGAGGCGCGGGCGCACGTGGTTTCGATTCCCGGCATTTTACTGATAAGGTGATGGGCAGGTGGTAGACATATAGTGTCATCATGGTTTTTTTTTTCTTTGTGCCTGGGAGGTAATCTGCTCCCTATCCAGTCTTCGACAGATGAGGCAGCTATACTGCTGTATTTACGCATTTTTGTTTGTCCGCTTAATTTCGTGGATCCATCCACTAGTGAAACCAATTGACAATCTCAGCGAATTGAACATATGAACATGTCATTAAGTTCATCAAATAGCTGAAGCAAATTCATTATTTAAGTAATTAATAAATGCATTAAAAGAAGCACATACTCGTCTCCGAGCAAATTGAAAGGAATGCAAATATTCTGCCAGTAACACTGAATTTATTCACTGAGGCTATTTTTCATGTTTAAGCGTTATTTTTATTGTACTTGATACCATTTATGCATGCTGGTGTTGCGACTATTTCTAAACAACTTTAACCTTGTGATACCGTGGCTTGTATTGTTTTGTTTCTCACGCTAGTATCTTCATTGTACATTGCATATTTTTTCATAGCAAGGTGCAATGTGTATTTCCTTTGCCTCTTAATCCTGTATAATATGACGTTGCAAATATTTTGATCTACACACGTCACGATTACTGGAAAAACCTGTTGAGCATTGTTCTTGTGTATCACTTTGCAACTGCTCACTCCCCTCTCGTTGCCTCTGCATGAGCCCCAAGGGAACTTTAAATAAATAAATAAATATGTATATTTGAACCAAATAGTTTAATCTGGTTCTATTCTATTAATTAAAATTAATGGATAAGGGTTGCCACTTTTGTGTTCCTGATTTATTGCCACTTCAGAATTTCCAAGTGCTCAATTGTTTTGTGTTTGGTGCACTATGTACTCAAGTTTCGATGACAGCCTCTACCACTGTTCTCGACAGCAGCAGAAAAATTTAATGAGTACACATTTGAATTGTGTGTCCTGGACCCAAGCTCATTTGGGTAGATCTGCTAAACAGGTTCAAAACAAGTGATCATCAGTTTATTATAGCATGTAGCAGAGCCCCCAAAACGTACCCCCTTTATATGCCCAGAGGCAATAACATTACTTAAAAAGAACACACACACGCACACATGCACGCACACATGCACACACACACACATTTTCCCGCCACAAATTTTTTGAATTCAATTGAAGCAGGTTGAGTGCAAACACTGGTGAATTTGGCATGGAATGACCCATATTTCAAGCAAATTGAGCATGTGGACTGTTTGGCAGAGTTCAAATCCTGAGCCATCTGCAGGCAGGCAGTGGGCAGGCTAGTTCCGGTTTGGTTGCTAGCTATATTTTAAATAATGCATAAGATGCTCTCCTATTGAGGTTTTTTTTTGTTTTTGGAAAGGCAATGCTTTGTTCTTGCTATATAGCCATTTGGTTCATGAATTTTAAATATTCCTTAGAATTAGTGAGCATGCACAGATGACAATGTTTTTTTTTTTTGTCAGATGCGGTACAAGTGCATGGTTTGCGATAAAAGATTTCCTTCTTAAGAGGCCTTCTTCAAGCACACTTTGCTGCATGAGGGAGTGAGAGGGTGTGCATCTTGTGGCATTCACCTCTGTGCAGCAACCTTTCAAAGCTTTGTGGCTTTACAAAGCCGTGTTGTCTGAGTCCATGCGCAGAGCTTGGTTCCTCTGTGGTTCTCTGCAATCACAGTGCCTTATTGGAATACACCCGGGACCATTTGAGGCGTGAAGATGCAGTATGCTGCCCTTATTATGGCTGCTCCAGTCGGCTCACTACACCTGGCTCATTCAAAAATCATCTCTGTTTGTATCACGCCAAGAAAAAGCATGCGACTGTATCACGCCAAGAAAAAGCATGCGACTGATCCTGCTGCTGAAGTTAAGGAAAGTAATATACAGCGCAAAAAAACAAGGACAGCAGAGAAGACGCAAACAACAGGACTGGCGTTGTTTGTGTCTTCTCTGCTGTCCCTGTTTTTTGAGCTGTATATACTTTCCTTAAGACGATGCGTTGACTAGCCCATACCAAAACAGTCAACAAGAGGACATCGCATGCACCAGCCCTGTGCAACCATTAGAAGGCCATAACATCCATAGCTCATGCCTAGAAGAAATTGAAAACAGTGATAATGAAGATGAGGCATTTGATAATGAACCTAGCTTTCTCAAAAGTTTTGCACTATTTTTGCTGAAGCTTGAGGCGAAACATCTGGTTCCCAATGCAGTGGCACAAGAAATTGTCCGAGACCTACAGAGACTTCATGATATGTCTCAACAACAACTACAGAAGGCATTGATTGTAAACATGCAGTCTGCAAGAAATGGTAAAGAGCAACAACTAATAATTTCTCAGACCTTCCAGAAGGACCTCTTCCAGTCTGCTCTCTCAAATACAGGCATGTTGCAATCAATTCATTGCAGGTCAAAATTCTGCTGTGAAAAGTGGCCCCATGTAGTGACAGTTCCACTGAACTTGTGCATGAATGTCGCCAATGAGGAGGGGCACTATCATTATGTGCCAGTTACACAAACATTTCATTCACTCATTGCTAATGTGGAGGTAGCCAGTTGTCTCACATCTATTCCACAGCCTTGTGTAGATGGTGTGTATGTAGACTTCACTGATGGTGAAGTTTTTGCTAAGAAATAGTGCTTTAGTGGCAAAAAGCTTTCCCTCATTCTATACCAGGATGGTTTTGTGGTGACAAATCCTTTTGGACCTAGTCGTGGAACACACAAGATGTTCATTGTGTACTAGAGCTTGGGGAGCCTTCCAAGTTATGTGAGATCAGAGGTAGATCAGCAGCACCTTGTTCTCCTTTGCCACAAGAAAGATATCAAGCATTTTGGGAGTGAGGCAGTATTTCGGAGGCTCACTTATGATTTGAAGACATTGGAAACTGACGGCATTTCAATTAATGGTTGCCACTATGATGTTGGCTAATCTTTTGTTGCGTGTGACAGCCTTGGTAGTCCTTTCATTGCAGGCTTTCTAAAGGATTTCTCAAGAGGTGAAAACATCTGTCGTTGTTGTGACATCACATTTGATGAATTTCAAACAGGTAATTTAGAGGGAAACATGCGAACAGTTGAGTCTTATAATTTCGCTGTGCAGAAGGTTGAAGATGACCCAACCTTGCAGCACTACAAAGGTGTCAAAAAGAACTCACCCTTGAATGCACTGGCAAACTTTCATGTCTGTATGCCAGGGCTGCCACCATGCCTTGGTTATGGCCTTTTGGAAGGTATTGTGAACTATGACATGGCTCTTATGATCAGTAATTTTGTTAAGAAACTGAAATGGTTTTCATACAGCCATTTAAACATGATGATCCAGTCAAAGTTCAAGTACTCTTCTCTTGACATCAAAAGCAAGCCCTCTTGTGTGCCTCCTAGTGGAATATCTCTAAGTAGAAATGCAACACAGAACTACACTCTTCTTCTTCTCTTGCCTGTGATTGTGGGAGACAAAGTGCTTGATGCTATGAATGACGTGTGGCAGCTTCTTTTAGCTCTTCAAGAAATTGTCGAGTTTGTCATGGCACCAACCATTTCTGCTAGCCAGGTGTCTATGCTTCCTCTCCTTATTGTGCACTACATAGAAGAAAGAAGCTGTGTCCAGATGTACCGCTCACGCCGAAGCATCACTACCTTGTCCATTATCCATATAGTTTGGTCCTCTGCTCAAGACATGGGCACTGAGATTTGAGAGCAAGCACCAGTTCTTTAAAAGGTGCGCAAGGTCTGCTGGAAACTACATTAACCTTACAAAGTTGCTGGCTGAAAAGCACCAGCTTCTCCAAACATATCTGCTCAGTGCCGACCTCTGTGACCCACCTGTGTACTACAAAGAGTTGATCCCGCTTTGTGAACTAAAGGACATAGACCAGCCTCAGCGCAAAGCTCTGCAAAGATTTCACCAAGACATTTTGGGTCTTAATTGTGCCCCAATGGTCGCAGTCCAAGGCACGAGCTATAACCTTGGAAACTACATTCTCCTGGGTAAAGAAGCCTTTGAGCTTGGTGAGATCAAAATGAATGTTGCTGGAACAGATGCCACACCTTGTTTTCTTGTTGAAAAAGTTGACTCTTCATTTCTTCCAAACTATCGAGTCTACAAGCTTTC
Source organism: Amblyomma mixtum (assembly GCF_055824585.1). Classification (NCBI taxonomy): domain Eukaryota; kingdom Metazoa; phylum Arthropoda; class Arachnida; order Ixodida; family Ixodidae; genus Amblyomma; species Amblyomma mixtum. The sequence continues at coordinate 21,286,795 of NC_143018.1, forward strand.
CGACAGGAAATCGAATCACTTCTGCATTGTGCCTCCAAGTTAGCTTCTTGATATACAAGCCAACAGCCTGTATCGTGTCCTTGACTCTCTGGTGATCCGTTTGCGCTCCTCTGTCATCTGGTCTGATTCCTCAAGGTATGTGTGACAGGTAACTTCTCATGATCGGGCTGCTTTTATACAGAGGAAAGGCTCGCAGCACATGCATCTCTCAGCAGTTCAGAACCACTGAAAAGAGGCTCCAGAACAGGAAGTCATCATTCCAAGATGAAGAAGGTGCAAAAGATACAATATGCTTGTTTTTAATAAGTGGGCAGTCACTCATTAGCAATTATGAGTAATTTCTCTCCATCCATGTGCAAAATCCTCCCATAGTGATGTCCGACATGAAAGTGAACCTATCTAGTTGCTATACACAGCCGCAAGTTGTACATCCTCATCTTTTGAAACAATTAATACCGTAATGCAGTCCATAATATATCAGAACTAACAAAGGCAAAAGTGATTTGATGCCATTTTCGTTTGATTTGGGTCTCCTGTACAATTTGCAGCAATTCCTGACCTGGGAAAGAAATAGCTCTATCCACATGATGAAGAGGATCACATTGGTGCTGAAATGCTTGATAACACCTTCTTTTGGGCAGACTTGAAAGTGCTTTTTGATGCTTTATGTTCACAAGGTGGTAGGGGTTTATTTTTAAAAATAAAAAATAAAAAAGGTGAAGCAAAAGAGTGTTGCCAGCCGCGGCAATTGCTATCTATAATATTTTAAGCACCCGAGCTGCAGCCGGCGGAAATGAAAGGGAAAGGGAGAGGATAGTGAGGAGAGTATAGAGGGGAGCGATAGAAATAAAGGACAGGGGAGAGCTTACACTCTGCATATTGTGCTGTAGTTGAGGGCGCAGTCCTCTATTTCCTGTTCAGCATTGTTTCCCAAATATTTCCTTTCTAAGTGCGCCTTGTCAAAATTGATGAAAGTTAACCGTCTTTTTCTCTTCTTTCAAGAGACATACTCTCTCTCTGACATGCAGTTCTTTTTTGTGCAGCGAACTCAGTTTACTTCCGTCTGCTCCTGTACATGTATGTTCCTTGTGACAAATTTGACGATTACTGAAAATTACTACCTCGTTTCCAAGACTGGAGTCTGCAACCATTGGAGGGGGCGACAGAAAGTTAAGTGGGTAAATTAGGTTAGAAAATTTGCGGGGACAAAGTTGTCACAATTCGCACAGGGTCTATTTAATTGGAGAGATATAGGAGAGGCCTTTGCACTGCAGTGGTAGCAGTCGGGATGGTGATGATATGCTTTACCCTTCAACAGAAGTGTGCCGACTCTGACATACAGAAGTGGCTGGAATATGCTACGCAAAAGACTGCTTTGTTTAGGTGGTCCACTGGCAGCTTCTGTGATAGCAGTGTCTGTACATTTTTGGTGATGTAATTCTTCCGATGCACAAAGCACACACCACCATGTTTAAGACATTTATGGGTCTGCAGATATAACATCATATTGTTATTTTGTTTGGCAGATGTTAGTTGAAGTCTGGAGCCAAGATCTGGAGCCAAGCTGAGCATGCGTGAAGCTGCGACGAGTTGGATGGCTTGTGTCAGAAGTCGGGAGTCCGCTGTGGTTTTCAGTGCATGCAACCATGGCTTTCATTCTTTCGCTAGTTTTTTTGTGCCATTCACGTACGGCTGGCAACTGTTGTTGTATCAAAGAAATAAGAAATATGAACGCAAGCAATGCTTGGTGAACCCTGCCGTTTCAGGGAAGGCCAGGAAAATAGTAGGCAGGACTTAATTAAGCCTGCATTCTAACAAGACAGCTAGTAAAAGATATTTGTTTTCATATTCTAAACATCCTTCAGCCCTCCTCCAGAGATGAGTTGTAATTGAATGGGGTGTAGTTGCAAAGTAACCCCCGTGAAAGATGCTAGTCTCTTTCTATTCTCCAAAACCACGAAGAGTTGTGCTAAAGGACGACATGCACACACGTGCACTCAACCTGTCTGCATACTGAGTATCGTCCTTTTGGGCTGTTCTTCATGGCTCTACAGAAGTCTTAAAGGCTAGCATTTATGTGACTATGGCTCAGTTAATAACTTTCTTCAGCTATTTCAATCATTTGGCTGAGTAATAAAATCAGAGCTTGACTGCATTGGCTAGTCATGTGTAAGATCCCTAGTTTTTCACAAAAGAACAATGATTTCAGCATTTTTGTGGAATGGTGTGCTAGCAGCCACATTATCTTTTTTTGGATGATAATGTGTCTGTAGAGATCAGTACAATGACAGAACGATAGGAATGTGATTGTTTTTCATCTGAAATTTCAGGAAGGGTACACCCTAGTAATGAACAAAGTTCTACTGATGCCTTGATATGTTTGCTACTCTTCTGCTCATGCAAGCCAGCACAAGTAGTGCTGCGGCTCTGGCAGCAACACTCTCACACTCTGTATGAGAAATTCACAGTACAGGCACCTGCCAAAAGCAGTACAACCATATATGGATGAATGTAGAATGAGTTTTTTCTTTTTAAATCGTACGCTTCAGAAAGCCTCTCGCGTTATATTGGAGCCAGATATGACTACAGCGCAATTTTTTTTTTTCTCAGTTTGATACACCCACAGCGAGTTCACACGACAGGCTCATGAGCTGCGAGAGAAAGCCAACTTTTTGATGACCAGAAACGTGGAAAGAAAACCATACAAACTATTGAGAAAGAAGCGAAGGGACTGAAAGAGCCTTGACTAGTAGGGAAGAGAAAAAATTCTGAATAAGCACAGCACTGTGCTGTACGGGCCACAAAGCATTAAGACAGGAAGCGATGGCATGCGAGCCACTGCTGTGTGTAAGGCCGTGTATGTGAACGTGTGGGAGCCTTCCTCCAGAATATTGCAGATTCTTCATTTGAAAGTCACAGAATACAAATTTTTTCCCAAAATTAGAAGCTAAGGCATATGGCAGTAACTGCGCTGTGGCTTATGCAAAAGGCATATCTCTTGGGACAGAAATTGGTTGTGTAAAGAATTTCAAATCAGAATGCACTGAGTAACTGCAGTGTCTGGAACAAGTTACTGTTGCCTGCCTAATACTGAGTCACTTGCTTTCTTGGCATCACAGCGTGCCTTACTGTGCGCTTTTATTGCTTTGTTTTGCTTGAAAAGCTAGTATAACCATGTAAATGGTGTTCATATGAACCGTTATTTCCACAGAAGTGGCGCTAAGAGCATATTGGACTGCTGGGAATCCAACTCAACCTAACGGCAGTACTAACAGAGGCAGTTCTGCATTTAGACTAGCCTTAAAATTCTGCGGGTGTAAGCGGGATGATCTAGCTTCTAAATGTGTCTTTTTCTTTCCAGGCAACTGGTGGGCATGAACCCAGAGGAAGGGAGCCGGCAGTTGTCCCGGAGGATAGCCTGAGTCCACCCAAAAGTGCACAGTGCCCTTCGGCAGCTTGACAAGTTAAAAAAAAAAGTGGCAAGATTGCATGGCTCAGATTTAGTGTGCTTATGAACTCTGATATCATCATCATCATCATCAGCCTGACTACACCCACTGCAGGGCAAAGGCCTCTCCCATGTCTCTCCAATTAACTCTGTCCTTTGTCAGTTGCCGCCACTGTATCCCCGCAAACTTCTTAATCTCATCCGCCCACCTAACTTTCTGCCGTCCCCTGCTACATTTGCCTTCTCTTGGAATCCACTCCGTTACTCTTAAAGACCAGCGGTTATCTTTTCTTCGCATTACATGCCCTGCCCAAGCCCATTTCTTCCTCTTAATTTCAACTAGGATATCATTAACCCGCGTTTGTTCCCTCACCCACTCCGCCCTCTTCCGATCTTTTAACGTTACACCTATCATTTTCCTTTCCATAGCTCGCTGCGTTGTTCTTAACTTAAGCTGAACCCTCTTTGTTAGCTTCCACGTTTCTGCCCCATAGGTGAGTACTGGTAGGATACAGCTGTTGTATACTTTCTCTTCAGGGATATTGGTAAGCTACCATTCATGATCTGAGAGAACCTGCCATATGCACTCCACCCCATTCTTATTCTTCTAGTTATTTCCCTCTCATGATCCGGATCTGCGATCACTACCTGCCCTAAGTAGACATAATCTCTTACTACTTCCAGCACCTCGCTACCAATTGCGAACTGCTGTTCTCTCGCTAGGCTATTGAACATTACTTTGGTTTTCTGCATGTTAATTCTTAGCCCCACCGTTCTACTCTGCCTGTCTAACTGATTGATCATGCTTTGCAGTTCTTGTCCTCAGTGGCTTAGCAAGGCAATGTCATCAGCGATAGCAAATTACTCAGGTATTCTCCATTAACTCTTATAACTGTTCCCATTCCAGTCCCCGGAATACCTCCTGTAAACAGGCAGTGAAGAGCATTGGCGAGATCGTGTCCCCCTGCCTGACACCTTTCCTTATTGGAATTTTATTGCTGACTTTATGGAGAACTATAGTAGCTGTGCAATCGTTATAAATATCTTTCAATATTTTCACATAGCACTCTTCCACACCCTGATTCCGCAATGCCTGCATGACAGCTGAGGTTTCCACTGAGTCAAATGCTTTCTCGTAATCAATGAAGGCCATATATAGGGGTAGGTTATATTCTGCGCATTTCTCTATCACCTGATTGATAGTGTGAATGTGGTCTATTGTCGAGTATCCTTTACGAAAGCCTGCCTGATCATTTGGTTGACTAAAGTCCAATGTTTTCCCGACTCTATTAGCAATTACCTTAGTAAATACCTTGTAGGCAACGAACAATAAGCTGATCGGTCTGTAATTCTTCAAGTCATTGACGTCTCCTTTCTTATGAATTAAGATAATGTTAGCATTCTTCCGAGCTTCTGGTACTCTCGAGGTCACAAGGCATTGTGAACACAGGGTGGCTAGTTTTTGTAGCACAATCTCTCCTCCGTCCTTCAATAAATCTGCTGTTACCTGATCCTCACCAGCTGCTTTCCCTCTCTGCATTGTTTCGAAGGCTTTCTTTACTTCCTGCTTCGTTACTGGCGGGATGTCCCATTGCTGTGCTCGACTGCCTCCCTCAGTAACTTGATGATTACATTCGCTACTGTATAGATTTGTGTAGAACTCTTCGGCTACTTCAACTATCTTATCCAAATTGCTGATGACATTGCCGTTTGTCTTTTAGCGTATACATCTGGTTTTACCTATGCCCAGTTTTCTCCTCACTGATTTTAGGCTACCTCTGTTCCTTAGAGCATGCTCGATTTTCTCCATGTTAAGCTTTCTTATGTCGGCTACCTTGCGCTTATTTATTAACTTCGATAGCTCTGCTAGTTCTATCCTGTCTGTGGAGTTAGACGTCCTCATGCTTTGGCGTTTCTTAATCAGATCTTTAGTCTCCTGAGATAGCTTGCTGGTATCCTGTCGAACCGTCCTACCACCTACTTCTGCGGCGCACTCTAACGATAGCTGTGAGATTATCATTCATTGTTTCAACACTTCGGTCGTCTTCTTCAGTTCAAGCGGAAAATCTGTTCTGCAGCGACATTCTGAATTCCTCTACCTTCCCTCTTATTCCCTCTTAATGCTAACTCGTTAATAGCCTTTCGCTTCACCAGTTTCCTCTGTTCCCTCTTCAAATCTAAGCTAATACGAGATCTTACCATTCTGTGGTCGCTACAACGGACCTTACCGAGGACCTCCACATCCTCTACGATGCCAGGTTGAGCACACAGTATGAAGTCTATTTCATTTTTAGTCTCACCATTGGGGCTCTTCCACGTCCACTTCCTGTTTGTTCGTTTGCAGAAGAAGGTATTCATAATCTGTAAATTATTTCTATCTGCGAACTCTACTAATAATTGTCCCCTACTGTTCCTAGAACATATGCCATAGTCACCTACCGCCTTGTCCCCAGCCTGCTTTTTACCTACTTTTGCATTAAAGTCGCCCATTAGTACAGTGTACTGTGATTTTACTTTGGTCAATTTGCCGATTCCACATCCTCATAGAAGCTTTCAACTATCTGGTCATCATGGCTTGATGTAGGCGCGTAGGCCTGCACCACCTTCAGCTTGCGCCTCTTATTAAGCCTAATTACGATAGCTGTCACTCTCTCGTTAATACTGTAAGACTCCTCGATGTTGCCAGCTATATCCTGATTTATGAGGAATCCCACACCTAGTTCTCGCCTATCTGCATGCTAATCCACGATAGCACAATACATGCCCGCCCTTTAGTACTGTATACGCCTCATCTGTCCTCCTAACCTCACTAAGCCCTGTGACATCCCATTTAATACCGGCTAATTCCTCCAACAGCACTGCTAAGCTAGCCTCACTTGATAAGGTTCTTGCGTTAAACGTTGCCAGGTTCAGTTTCCAATGGCGGCCTGTCCGGAGCCAGAGATTCTTAGCACCCTCCGCTGCGTCACAGATCTGACCGCCGCCTTGGTCAGTTGCTCCGCAGCCGCTGGGGACTGACGGCCGAGGGTTAATTGGTTTGTTCATAGAAGGTTGTGGCCAAGTACTACACCAGGGTGGCCAAATCCTGTTCTGGTGAGGAAGTGCGTTGTCGGCTCTGGTCACCGAAATCAGGCCGCACTCCAAGCCTGGTTATGCAATTCCATCGACACGCGAGATTTTTTTTTTTTAATCCGGTGGAGAATTGCGTGCACCAGGATTCGAACCCCGACCCTCTTGCACGCGATGCGGATGCTCCACCTCTACGCCATCGCTGGACTGGGTTGGCGCTTTCACTCAAAGCTGACTTACCACTGCCTTCCAAACTACACAAACTGTTGGTTAATTAATAAACTAGGTGACGTTAAAAATGATAATTGTTGCAGTCGTGCTAACAAAGAATACCTGACGGGCTTGACGCTAGTCGTTAACTATAGGTGTCAAATGCGAGGTCGTTTGCTCTATTATCCAAACATTGCAGTTCGGTGAATGAAAGAAGGGCACTCGGTTAGTACAATAGGCAGTTGAGCTTCGTATTTAGGCATGTATAAAAAAAAAATGCTATGGTAAGCACGAAAGTGACTCTGTGTGATATACAATTCCGCTCATTACAGTTCTGGCAGGCGTTTATCCGCGCAGACAGCCTCTGTAGGTCGTGCCACACGACACTGATTGATGTAGCTAATGTCAGTAATTCAGCAAACCCTGCGCTCACCTTTCCACCCTATATGAGTGCTCTGTGTGCAAGCAACGCTGAAATTCTGCTTACTCTGATATCGGAGCTTAGATATTGGATTATTGCGTAGCTGAGATTTAGTGTGTTCATGAACTCTGATATCGGATTAGATATTGGATTTTGTAGCTTTTGCAGGTAACGGTTTTATTTATATCATTCAGTGTACATTCTCTGTATAGCTTGCTTTTGCTCGTTTTGTATTTTTGTGTTCTTAATTAAAACTTTCTCAAACTATTTCATTTCTATGCAGTATTTATTCCTAGATTGCATTTCTATCTGAATGTTTTTGAAGGAGATGCAAAAAATGTAATGCATATAGGCACATGTACAGAGAATTCCGTTTTTATGTGCGGGAATTTAAAAAATTCCTGTGAGCAAACTACTGGCCTAATCGGGAGCAAACTTCGCTCACGGGGTAGCATATTATGGTCTACGTTATTTGAGATGTAATTAAACGTCGGTACTTGCCTGCATTTCCTGAAATTAAGAAGAAACTGCTGTCAACTGCGAGAAAAGCTGTCGCAGACGAGAGCTATACGCGAGCCGAACAGCTGGTTTGACAGGGCACGCCATCTGCCGGAAGGCGAGGCAAACGCGTCTAGACCGTTTACAGCGCGCAGTTCTTCCGTTTGAGACCAGATGGCGCCACACGTGCGCTCAGAACACGGCACCATTACTCGCCTCGTAAGTCGCCGGCGCGTGCGCCTCGACGCAGCAGTGGAAATATCGCGGGTGGCTGCCGAATGTGTTCTTTCTATTATGTGAATAGGCAGAGGAAACACGTGCTGTGCTGTGGATTTCAATAATTGCGACAGAGAGTTAAAGGTGCGGGATGCGATCGTTTGCGATCGCTTCATGGAACCGAACTGCACAAGTAGGTAATACCAATGTTCACGCCCATTCGACACGCACCCTTTCCTAACTGGCGAGCGCAACAAACACGTTCGCCAGGGCTAGATAGCTAATAAAGAAAGGTTTCGATCTTGGAAAATCTGCGAGGGTAAGTGCTCAACACAGCCGCATGATGAAGCTGTTCCGCCGCCGAAACCATGACGGCGTGCTTTCAGTTGTTGTGCACTGTGCTGAGGCCGCATTGATCGTAAGTGAGTGTGTGTGGCCATTAGTAAAAGGAGCGCCCGAAGCCGAATTAGGAACGAAAAAAAAAAACGACGACTTGCGCTCCTACATGCTGCTGCTGTTTATTATGCACCGCACTGCCGTGCGAGCCGACAACGCTACCGTCAGTCCGTGTATTACACGCCGTCTTGGTGCTACTGTTCAATTTTGCTCCAAGTAGCGCGGTTTCCGTGGACCGTATTCGGATTACAGCATTTGGTTTACGGCTGCTGTGTTGGGCGGTTGTCACTTGCTCGCGGTCCATGCGAGACAGTCACTAAAAGTGACTCCGCACGCTCAGAGTGAAGCTGGTTAATTACAACCAAAGAGACCATGAGCATTTTCATGTCCGCATATCGAGCGTCGAGCGTACCAAAAATTTTTATATGAGGCTGACGTTATTGTGAAATTCGTCTAGCATGAACGCGTTGCCATGCGCGCGTTATAACAATTATATCGCGGAATCCTTCGAAATGATTGTACGCCAGATTATGACGGCTGCTTGATGCATGGTACTGCTACCATGATAGTCAACCTTGGTGTGCCTATTTATATTTGTCGCCTTTCTATGTTTATCCAACCAGTAGGAAATATTTCAGGTTTCCTAAGCACCGTTAACAGGTTGTAAAGAAATGAGTACGATGTGCATGTGAGCGTTTTACAGCAGTGTCTGCATGCAGGTACACGATAGGACAACGACCTATAAGGCCGCAGGAACATTCAACCTTGACGTTTTATATAATAACAAAAAAACATTAAGCAGAGCCTTCAGCGCATGCAAAGACAAGCATTCAGGCGATCCGTCCGTTGGCTCGAAGAGGCGGAGAGCTCAGCGGCTCTATGCGACATGAAGTCCTATCGCGTTTTCACGCCTGAAGTGATCAAATTAGGGTTGTCACATGTCCTTCCAAGCTTTGGCCAAACCATAGTGTCGTCTTCCCTCTCCTTTACAACCGTATCAGCCGAAACACTGCCTGTCGGAACCGAACCATCCGACGCAGGAGCCTTCGCGACGAGGCGCGCGCCGAGCGGTCAGGAGGCGAGTAATGGCGGCGTGATCACGTGATCAAAGATGGCAGCCCCCATGATACGCCGCTGTAAAGCGTCTATAGCTCTCGTCTGCGACAGCTTTTCTCGCAGTTGACAGCAGTTTCTTCTTAATTTCAGGAAATGCAGGCAAGTACCGACGTTTAATTACATCTAAAATAACGTAGACCATAATATGCTACCCCGTGAGCGAAGTTTGCTCTCGATTAGGCCAGTAGTTTGCTCACAGGAATTTTTTAAATTCCCGCACATAAAAACGGAATTCTCTGTACACAAATTTTGTGGCTGCGCGACAGATCACTGTCGTGCTCCTATCGTGCCCCTCAACCACCCACGCAAAAGCCACTGCAGTTGATAGAACAGACGTTTATTAAAACGAGCAAACAAGGTGACATGAGAATCTTACGGCGCTCATAAAGGAAACAAGTATGTCAAAGAATACACAAATAACTTGGCACTGTTCTTGAGAACTAGACGTACGGGACAGCATGCGGATGTGCTCCGCGTCGAGCACCGCGATGTGCAAGCACTCGCTTAGAGCTGAATGAGATTAGAAAAATTGGAGAGGACACTTAAGGGTATGACGCGATAGCGTAGTGGGTTAGGCTTTCCATTCTGAGCAATTTGATACCTTTCAGCGCATTTTTTTTTCAATTGTTTCACTTATTGATGAATTACACTCAATTTTTTTTTAATTAGCACAAAAGCATTGGCTTTTCATTCTGACCATTTTGATAACTTTGAACCCCCTTTTTCCATTTTTTTGATTAATCGATTAATTATTTACAATGATTTCATTAACTTGTCATCGCCTATCACACATCAATCAATCGTCAATAAGTAGAAATACACATTACCATGATGTGATTTTTTTACATGGCCCCGATTATAGGTCGCCGGTTCGAGTCCCTGCCGCAGCTAGGCTCTAACTCGTAAGTTTATGGTTTACGAAGCGCTGAATCTCATGACACCATCCGGAATATTCTGCGGCAAACGGTTGTGATGCAATTTTTTTTACGCAGCCCTCGATTATTTCCAATATGCGATGCCGACTACGCCGATGGCTTTTGCACTGAACGAGCTGTATTTGCTATCGTGTAAAATGTCATGAGTCCTGTGTCCATCTTCCAATAAGCTGACATTTTCGTTTTCAGGACACATGTGCACATAAGTGAGCCTAATCGAAAGGTTCCGTTGCTTTTATGGTGCTTGTTTCCAGTAATACAAATCACCTATTCTCACTAAAAAGCTACAGCAAGTATGTTGTCTGCTTGTCATTGACACTCTTTCAAGTGCTCCGAATGACAGACATCAGAAACCTTCAGGTGTTTTGTGATGGCAATCCAACACTCCAAATTGAGCTTGTCTATTTGAGTGCCTTCTCCTGCATGACACTCCAGTTTGCGAGATACAATCCGGTTGATGAAGAGATAATTGTTCCAGATAAACCTCCTCGCTGCCTGAACAGCAGTTTTTGCTTCTGTTTCACTCATTCCTGAGGTTGACTTGACACACGAAATTAAGGATGCCTTTGACTCGAGAAGCTCGAATGCTTCGGCGCATGATTTTCCGACATCCTGCCTCAGCATAAAACTAGCAGCACGGTGGAGGGACGATACATTACGCTGGATAGCTAACCTGATGGCTGGAGTTATGCAGCCAACCTTCACTTCAGTGATGAAAAGATTCTGAAGTAGTGCTCGGGATATGACATCGAGGCTGTCAGGAGTCAGCCCACGTGGGCATGACAAGACCAGCTTATGAAGGTTTTCATTTGTCTTGATAATCGTTGCAAGTAGCTCTGCAGATTCGGTGCTCATCTCACCGCAAACTAGTGCAAGGTCTGTGACGGACTTGTTACAGTGAAGGCCCTGCGATGCCATTACAGCGAAGCCAGGTTTTCTGTACCCATCACTCAGCGTGAGAGATCTCAGAGAATCATTTTTCTCAAGCATTGAGCGCAGGGAGGCGACGTGCATTGAAGTGGCTTCCCACAGGTGGACTGATAACTCCTTAACGCAATAACTGGAAGCCAGTGCAGAGCACAGGGCGGAGAAAGAGTCTGAAGAGAATTCATAGGTGTGAAGATGCAGCTCAGTGGGACCCAGCAACGGATCCGACATGGCAGAGATGAGGCCCTGGGTGTCCATGTCTATCCAGCGAAGCTGCGCACGACCGTACCATTGGTTTCGGGCTAGCTCCGTGGACAATGCCTGCCTGCAAGACAAAGACAAATCAGCAAAAGAAAAAAAAAACTGGTGAACTGGTAATGTGTACACGCAGGAACGACCAATCAACGGTAAAACATTTACAGTACAACAGGATTGTCCGGATAATAGGCTGCAAAACATTGTAAACCACATAAAGAAGGGACCGCTTAAGAAGTGTACAACACAGAAAACCGATGGTTATGCACAATCACGGCACAAATAAAACAAGGGCGAGAGTTCGAGTGTCCAACTGCACTTTCAATCTGAATACAATAGATATATTGAGTAACTGAGGGAAAGTGAAAAAGTCCTTTAAAAACTCAGGTCAGTGTTTGGACATGTAGAAATCTCCGTCCTTCAAAAAGCAGAATGGAAACTACTGCACTACACACTTCCGTGTAAATAAGCGTCGGCTGAAGATGAAATTCTCTCTAGTTACTTATGCACAAGGGATAAAAGAAGTTGCAAATCTTCTGGAGAATCATTAAAAGATTATCGCGACATGAAGGTTATAAAGATAAAAGCATTGAAGAAAACTCCAAATCTATTTTGAGTGGTTATGGCCAAATGATTTTCGTTCTTCATCTAACCCTTTCTGACACGTATTACACTCTACTACCAAAAAAAATCTCAAAATTTGTATGTCTATACTAGAGTTCTATATCGCAAAATCAGCATAATAGCTCAATTATTTTAATTGGTTTTGGTCAAATGATTTTTATTCTCCATCTAATTCTTTCAAACACGCATTATGTTTTACTATCGAGAAAATTTGTATGCCTGAGCTAGACATCTATATCACAAAATCAGCATAATAGCTCAAAACACACGGCGCACACATTTACGCTCACATATTTTCACCCTCATGCGGTTGTAAGACATTTATGATCAATTAATTATTTTCCTTATCATCCGAAGCTGCTCCCGGAACTAAAATTCAGGAACAGTGCCCTTTATTAAAACGTTCACCCGCGGTCCAGGAAAAATAAACGACAGCACCAGACAGCACTTCAAAGGCGCGTCATAGAACTTTGCAACATCCGTCTCTATTAGCTTGGCTTGGAAAAACGATTATTTTTTCTAAACACTGCATGGCCATGCCATTGTTTCCAGCTGGGATTTGGAATTTAGCTGACATCATTCACTACGTGAAAACATTGCAAGACTTTTTGGGAAAATTTTTGAAAAGTCGCGTGCACGAATCCTAATAAGCCTGGCCGCAAAGGGCTAAATAAGAATGTTTGTACAATTTTGCGCTTCAGCAGAATAGCACTGCTCCAGCTAGGCATCGAATATCAGCTCAACGTAAACGTAGTATACCATAATACAAAACACGCTCACAATCTGTGTCCTACTCGCTAAGTATGTAAGGAAAACAACATGGAATTCAAATTCTTGCGCCACAGTTTAACGGTATAGGGAACACATTTCTGAGCAAAAATACTAAAGGCAAGCATGCTACCGACTGGAAGGCAGAAGAAAACAGCACTATAATCACATACGGCTTAAATCTGCAGTCAAGCTCCATCCACATTCAGGACTGCCGCACACAATTCTTCCTCGACAAAAAAGTAGTCCGCAGTTAAAACTAATCACAAGAAAAAAAATGGTAAGCTCTAGAATTTTGATACCTGGCTCGTTTAATAAAGTCGCACATTAAAAAGCCGATTTCATTTACTGCTGTCATTGGCTATAGTAGGATACAACTTAAAAAAACAGCAGCTGCTAACACTGGGCCGCGGTCCGCGGCGTTCTGTATTACTCCGCTGGCCAATCGCAACAGTAAGCGAAATGAGCTTTTTAATGTTTGACTATATCAAACAATCCAGGTGTCAAAATTATAGAGCTCATAATCTTTTTCAAGTGGTAAGCTTTTTATTTACGTGACAAGAAACGTTTAAGCAGCTGACTACTTTTTCGTCGTGGAAGAATTCTGCGCGCAGAGGCTGAATGTGGGAGGAGCTTCACTGCAGACTTAAGTTGTATCTGACTATAGCAGTGTAATGGAGGACGCTGCGGACCATGGCTCAGTGTTAGCAACTGCAGTTTTTTTTTTTAAGTTCTATCCTACTATAATCATTTGCGCACTCTTCGACATCATATTCAGCTCGCTGTTGTGAAAGTCTTCCTTCTCATTTAATGCGTGCTGATAAAAAATGCAGTTGAGCTGCGATTTCCCGACATAGCCATTCTCAGTCCTTATTTTCCTAAAAACTTGGTTTATTCTTTCCTCGAAATGCAACAGATTCTGTAATAACCTTAACTTCATTTGCGTCCAACCATTCTAACTGTTTAAAGAAAGTGCAATAAACGCGTAGACAGTATTAGATTATCTTTAAATAATATCAGACTTACCGTTCACTTGGTGTTGATCTACAGAAGCCGATCTTCAGAAGGCTCAAAGACTTATTTTGCTTCAATGAGCTGCAGAGGATTTTCACTGGCGAAGTCTCCACATCGGAGACAGACACATCAAGACATTCTAGTGTGATGTTCTCTAGAAGCCCTTCAGCTATTTGTTGAGCACCGTCACTGTCAATATAGCAACCTTGCAGTGACAATGAACGAAGGCTTCGATTTTTGGACAACACTGACTTGAGCAGAGCCCCCATGGGAGAGTCAATGTGAATGGGGTCCGTGTCGCAGCCGGATATTGTCAGGCAAGACGCTGCATTGTTGTTTTCAAGTTCTGTCAGAATCTTTGTGAAGGGATCCTCGAAGAAATCGTCATTCAGTACTTCGAGCGATGCATCTTCCAACAGGAAGTCGTCGTCTTCATCTGATTCCGTGGTGCAGCCATTACTTACAATCTCTTCCGGTAGATGCAACGTATGCAACGTCTGTGTAGACCGCAAAAAAGTCACGAAGTCTCTCAACCCGGCAGGTTGTAAACTAAAACCCAATGTTAGCTGCTGGAGGTTCTTGCACTTCGAAATGCCATTCACAAGAATGTCGGAGGCAAGGCAAGACATGATGGCTGCCGACACGGCTATTGTCTTGACCGAACGGGAGTTGGCCGATAGAATTTCAGCCAGCTTTAATGCCAACCTTCTGCTAAATGTGACCATATGTCTAACTTTAAGGGATTCCAGTTGCTGTATAGGAGCCAGAGCATCGAGGACTGTAGCCCAATCAAAAGATGCGTCTCCCGTTATGGAGACGTGACGCAAATTCGATACATGTGCAGTGATGGAGTCAGGAAGAGTGGTGCCATGCGGATGCGGACAGCCTCTTCCCAGGCTGATTGCATCGATACAACTGTGCTTTTTTGGTAGCCATGCCAAGAAAAAAGCTGCATTGTATGAAGTATTCAGCTTCTCGAAGTCTTCCAAGGGGCATCCTTGTGTAGTTCGAAGTTGCAGCTTTCCTACTTGCCACTCATCGAGGTCAAGTTGTACAGCATTTAGGATACTGTTCCAGTCTTTGAGTTCGTCACAAAGCCAACAGGTGCCCTCTGATGCTGAGCACTCGCGTTCAAGATCCAACTTAGACAACCTTTCTTTCCAGCGCCCCTCATTCATACTGCGTGCATGCCAAAGGTCTCCTTCCCACGTACCTCTGCGAAGAAAGCATAGTGACATGTTGGTAAGGCGTTAGATTCAAAGTGAGAACTGCATAGGCTACATGAGGTAAAACAAAAACGGCGTTGACGCCAGTTATTTAATGATATATGTGAGACTAGCTGATGCTGTAAAACATCCCGGTCAAGAGAATCCAAGGAATCCAAGCAATTTGCAAGGATATGGCCACAGAGCATCTATGCTTATATTTTCCGTTTATGATTTTAATTTTTATGCAACTACTACAGGGGCTACTTGTAATTAAAAGCTAATTTCTGATACTTACCCCTAGCAGTGTTTAGGTAAAAAGACCTGTGAAATACATGAGCAATACATGCACAGCACGGTGTGTCAACATTTTTTTTTTAGCTTGTAACCCGTGCCCAATGCATCGGTCAGGCTTTTTGCTACCAAAATGGAGATATTGTTTGGGATGTTTTATTTGTCTCTTCGCTGTGGAGAACGTGGAATTCGGGAAAGTTTCTTTGGATTCCTGGAAGTACTTCACTGTCATATAGGTCCGCACACTTTTTTGAGGGCGATCATTTTTTTTTTGAAGGGGGAGCCATGAAATATGTCTATTGTTCTGCCACGGTGCCAGCCGCCCACCATGGAGCCCAATGAAGGGAAGGGACAGGAACTCGCAAGTCCTACCCATGTCAGCTGTACACCACAACTATATCCAATATGACGAAACTCGGGGTAGTTCATCACTCAAGGTTAACCCCAGCCGCCAGGAAAAAGGAAAAACCAAGACGTGAATAGCAGACAGGAGAGTTGTGATCAAGGGATATGAAAGTGAAAGACGGAGGGGAGGACAGGAAAAGGTGACTGCCAATTTCTCTCCGTCGGGTCAGGCCGAAGGTGCCGTTTACGGGAAGCTGGGAATAAACTGGTGTGTTGCCTTCCCCGAGGGGCCTTAAAGGTCCAAACACTCGGCATCGGCTCAACCACCAGGATCCCCTTTTCCCCGGACATGGCTGAGCCACGCACGGTAAGCGCAGGTGCGCGGGTCCGTGGTGACGCACTGCTCACCATCATCTTCATGCGGGGATGCTCAAGAACCCGTGGTGTTGTAATCACCAACATCAGCACGCTGCAGATGCCACTGTGGGCATTATCATTTATTAACACTTGAGAGCCCTGTTGGCGCATTACATATGGGGGAGAAGAGATGGTAATAATGGGTCACAAAAATAAAGTACGTACATAAAATAAATTGCAAGCACAAGTTGACAAATGTTGACACGAAAAATGTTTTGAGGGAAGGAAAGGGCTCAGTAACTGTCTCACATCCCGGTGGACACCTCACCGGGGCCCTAAGGTAAGAGGAGAAGTCTGGGCAAGCATACAACTTAGGGTGCAATGTCATCGGTTCGAATCCCTGTCGCAAGCTAATCTCCAACTTGACTAGAACATGCAAAGAGAAATCGTATGACATTACGCGGAGTGCTGTGGGACGAGCGGTTGCTCAACATTGTGGTGCGAATGTAGTCTGGAATATTGGCAGAACGTTGCGGTCAACCAGTTGTGGGCTTATAAGAGGGATGGAACGTATACGGCAAGCTGAAATTTCGGCGCTCTGTGTGCGTACTACAGCCGCTTGATGTCACACCATTTTTCTTGCCATCGCTGATATTTTCTGTACCATCTGCAGACGCCGCTGGCTTTTCTCTTAATCGGGCTAGTAAGGCTTTCACCCTAAAATTATCTGGGCCATACCAACGGTGTGATAGCGCCCGCATGTCGCAAAGAGTTGGCGTTTGGAGGTCAGTTTCGCTTTCTGCTACAGTTGTGAGATATAGGGCGAAACGCTTGTCTAGAACACATTTTGGGAGTGTTTCGGGCTGAACACGCGATATAACATTTGATAAAAAATGGTCTGGATATAAGCATGTGCAGTTCAACTCATAGGATTTGATCGTCATTCTTTGCCTTCCTGGTTTCAGAGGCTTTGGGAGCCGCGCAACGCACAGTTCGGTCATTCTAGACATGTGTTTTGCCCTCTGTACGTGCTTTTTTTGGTAGGAATTATTCGTTAAACCCATGGAGCAAAAAAAAAAGTGAGGAGAGAGCGTCCGGCGACAACCTTGAAGCCTAGTCTTAACAAGTTATATATAGTAAAAAAAAAAGTTTGTCCCCCCCCTTCCCCCGTGATCACGCCACGTGATGTCGTGCGGTAAAATCTAACCCAGCTGCGCACGCGCATGAGTCTGACTGTAGGTCAACCTCCTTGCTGTAGACGCTCCGCGCCACGCGGGCACTAAAACATACCAGAATCAAAACATAAAGGGCTGACTGGGAGAACGAAAAACTGAGGGAGAAAACGGCTCCATAAACACTCGGCTTGCGAACTCTAGCCGGGTGACGTCACGCTCCCCCCCGAGTTTTTTTTCCTTTCATGGTTAAAGGGATACTGAAGCAAAATCTTAAAATTGAGCAAAAACACTGAAAATAGATTCTCGGAATGTCATTACACCGAAATCTAGTCGTCACTGCGCATATTTTTCAGCGGATGGTTTTATTTTCGATGTTTCACGAGCGCGCGCCAAGCCCTCCCGCCTGGCGTGATGGCGAGAGCGTGACGTCATGGCACCCCGCTCGCTTGCATTCCCGCGGCGACAAATATGGCGGCGCCCTTCGATGCTTGAAGCCTCGCTTCGGACTTGATTCGTCGTTGTAACTGCCTTCTTCAGTGCGTTCAGTGGCCATAAATGGGCCACTGGTCTTTCGCTTCGTCTCCTTTCGCCGATAAGAAAACGTACGAGTAATAAACTTGCTTTGTTTGTTATTTAGAATGACGATTCTGCCCCCTTTTGGCTTGAGGAGCGTCGGTTTGTTGACAACAATGGTTCCCCACCAGATGGCGCCACTAGTCTAAACATCGTCTAAACGTGCTAATGTTAGAAATGACGTAAGGTCCGGAAAAAAATAGCTGCATTTAGCGTACATAAGCGTGCATACGGTTATGGTATGTAGACAGCATCGATTAACGTCTTGACATATCTGTGTACGCCGTGAGCAGACGACAGACAGACAAGGAGCGGCCGACGCAAAACTAAAACTGGAAAAGCCGCGAGTAGCGATGGCAATCGTGCTTTTGCGGAAACGGTGGGCGCGCGGGTGTAATGAACGTTAATGGAACTAACGTTGGGTGTAATGACGTCTAGTCGCAGCTTCCACAGGCGGCCGCCAGGTGCAACGATACGGCAATAAATCGCGAAAAAAAACGTGTTATCTGCCTTTTTCGCTAAAATGCTTGTCGGATTTATCAATTTTACTAGTCAAGCTCTTGTTTACATGTAAAAGAGCAACTCCAAAAGTTTGGTTCAGTATCCCTTTAAACCCTCTTCGGCTGCGGCGGCAACATAATAAAGCAAGTTTCCACAACAATGGCACCCGTGGCGCCATCTGCCGGCCTTCCGGAGAAACAAGAACTATACCATCTAACAGCGCGCGTTCCTGTGAATGACATCAGATGGCAATACCAACACTATGCACCTGGGGGGGCCCTGTGCTGATCACACATGGGTGTCCGGGCATATACTTGGTACCCCGGTCGCCGTGTGTGTCGTGTACCTAGGCGGGGCAGCAGACCAATATCAAGCGAATTTGAGCATCATTCAATGCATCAAAGCAGATGCAAGCCGCTGGGCACTCGACAAGGAAATTATTGGGTTCGGTGGCTTCAACGGGCACATCCAAGAGCTGGACGGGTACACCGATCCCAATGGTGAGCTCCTGCAGACTCTGGCTCAGGACCTTTCACTGGAGGTCACTAATCTGCGGGCGGACTGCCAAGGTGCGTTCACGTGGTGTGCTCGGGGGAGTCGCACCTGCATAGACTATGCTCTTGTCAGCAGGCGCCTAGCTTCCCTCATGTGTCGCGTGCACATAGATGAAGAGGGCCGCTACAGCCTTGGAAGCGACCATAACCGCATACGACTTGACTTTACAACCTCCGCTAGGCGCAGTACGCCACGGAATCGCAGGCGGTCTCCCAAGCGCTTCCTGCCCATCAAGGCGTACGAGGCTGTCGCAGAAGAATTCGAAGAAAGCCTGGCCCGCGAAGAGTCCGCGACATACGACCAGTACGTGACTGAACTGCGTAGCACCATGGCAAGGCATGAGACTCTGGCCCGCTCGAGAGGAGGACGGTCCAGAAAAATGTGGTGGGATGATGAGGTGAAAGCTGCCTATAAAGCGCGAAGGCTTGCAAACCGCCATCACCGCTATGCTCTGAAGATGCTGACCACGGATGAAGCACTTGCAGCCTGGGGCACCTACCTCGAACGCAAGCACGAAATGCAGGCAATGATACAGCGTAAGATTGCCGAGGCAGATCGGCAGACGCTCGCAGAGATTAAGTCCGCTGGTAATAATGCAGCAGCTAAATTTTGGTCGTACGTAGCGTCTATGGACGGCAGAACACCAGACCCGCTGATCAGAGATGAAGAAACGGGAAAGACAGGCGATCTCCACCGCATACTGACAGACCACATGAGGCAGCTATACGCAACTGATGGCACGCCATACGTCTTCGAAGGCGTGGAAACACCCTCACGACCTCCGGACGACAGGCATTGGACGGTTTAGAGTGGAGCGGTCGACAGGGCCATTGGCAAAATCAGCGCGCGTACAGCCTGCGGTTTGGATGGCATCCCCGCTGGCCTCGTCAAGTGCCTCGGTGCCCAGTCAAGAAAACAAATGGCGAATATCTTCGGGGACATTCTGGAAGGTGCACCGATACCAGCAGACTGGCTTCGTGCAAGAGTGACACTGATTCCCAAGAGGGGTGGAGACAGCGGCCTTCTGCGTGACTACCGGCCTCTGACAGTGACAAGCGTAATGTACAGAGTGTTTACGCAGGTGTTAAAAGTGCGGATGAGTGGCTGGGCGGAGCAAAATGGGCATCTGACGGAGCTCCAAAATGGTTTTCGTCGAGACCGGCGGCTGGAGGATAATATTTTTGTCCTCACCCAGTGTATTGAGGTTGCAAGAAGGGAAGCTCGTGGGCTGACCTGCTGTTTTATGGACGTCGCGAAGGCGTATGACAGCGCACCACATGAGCCTCTAATGCAACGCCTAGAGTCATTGGAAATGCCCTCCGCCTGGATCGACGTGCTTCGTCGCCTCTATGCACGCTGCACAGTGGTGGCCACAGTGTGCGGCGTCAGCTCGGAGCCAGTGGCCGTACAGAAAGGGTTGAGGCAGGGCTGCCCGTTGTCCCCTCTTCTGTATATGTTGTACGCTGCAGGGGTGGAGCGCAAGCTGTTGGAAGCGCAGTTGGGGTTCACGCTAAGCTACATCAGCGGTGGTGTAAATGACCGATGGATATTACCGGGCCTAGTCTTTGCCGATGATGTAGTATTAATGGCAGAGACCAATGCGGACCTCCAGGCTCTCATCAACATATGCGCTGAGACCATGGCGCCACTTGGCCTGAGCTTCAACTCAAAGAAGTCGGCGGTGCTGTGTTTTTCAGCGCCGCTGGACGCCGAGCAGCTGGTCCACCTACCAAACGGGGACGTCCTCGAGATGGCAACGGAATACCGATACCTAGGCATTAGGTTCAGCACGCAGCCAGAATATGCTGCAAAACATGAGGAACACTTGAAACAAGCTTCGCAGCGAGCGGGAAACATATTGAGAAGGCGGTGCCTATGGGGCTGCAATCGATTTGTTATGGTCCGCGAGCTGTGGAAGGCAGTTCATGTGCCCGCACTGTCATTTGCAAACTCAGTTATCTGCGTGACAGCGCCCACAAGTGAATGGCTCGAGCGTGGTCAACGAGCGGTGGGACGTCTGGCGCTGGGGTGTCATGGGCGGGTGGCTAACGAGGCAGTGCAGGGAGACCTCGGTTGGTCTACCTTCGAGGCTCGCGAGGCAAGAAGCAAAATAGCGTACGACGGCCGGCTGCGCCTGATGCACAAAAATCGATGGGCGCGCAGAGTCTTTGACTATGTAAGTCAATACTGCCTGCGGACTACATGGGTGAAGCGGCTCCAACACCTTCGTCGCAAGTTCGGCTTCTTCAGAAGTGAAGTACAAGCCGACAACGCGAGGAAATGGGCCAAGGCAGTTAATACCCAAGTGCATGCGCAGGAGCGAGAGGCGCGGAGGGCTGCCATGGAGGGGAAGTCGACACTGGAAGTGTACCAGGCAGCCAAGCAGGACATCTGCGTTGAGAGCTTCTACGACAACAGTGTAGGCAGCCGCCTGTTGTTTGAGGCACGCGCGGGTGCCATGCAAACGCTTGTGTACCGCAAGCGCTTCGACACTACATTCGAATGCACCCAGTGCAGAGCCTGCGGAGAGCACGACGAAACAACGGAGCACATCATCCTACTCTGCGAGAAGCTGCCAACGCCACCGCACGAGGGCGCTACGTTTCCGCAGGCGCTGGGTTTCCGTTATTCGAACGAGGGCTGCACAGCGGATGCGGCAAACCATGCGGCAGTTGCAGCGACGAAGCGCCGATTGACAGAGTGGTGGACGCTGGTGCGACATTAGACCAGTACTGTTTCGTCGGTATTTGCGTGTGTGTTTGCCGCTTCGCGTGTGATAGTGGTGTTTTTATCCAGCCAGGGCACCTTTGGTAGGCGCCCGCCCGTTACAAAGGGAAGGCTACATCATCATCATCATCATCATCATCATCATCATCATCATCAAGTAAATGTAGCGAAAAGCTTTGAACTTTCCTACACTCCTCCTCTCCTGGCGCGCCGTCGGAGAATTGAGCCTCCCATTGGCCGAGGCGCCGTAGTCACGTGTTAGCGCGCGCTTTTTGGCTCCGCAGCAGACGCCGGCGCCCACCGGCGCCATTGCCGGGGCTGGGAGTCGCGCTTCGTTTTCTTTCTGTGCAACAGTTTTGGCGGGAAGCGTTTTTTTTTTTTTAAGCTTTGACGGCGTCTACGTGTTGCGGCGATGCCGAGCTTCTATTGCGCGTATAGATGCAACAACCGAGGTGGCAGTGGCAAGATTTTTTGTAATTCCTTCCAGAAAAAGCAACGCGGCTCACCGAAAGGTTTGGCAGCACAGGATCGGCCGGGCAAACTGGAATAATGTTGTGGATCCGCGTCTTTGTGAGATAAGTGGTCGTTTTCAGTTGTCAGTCGTTTTTTCGGATGATTTGGTGTGAAGCGCCAGCGGCTGCAGTGTTTCTTCGCACTAAATGCCGTTTGGCATGATTTTAAATTGGCTCGTTCGCTAGCGGGTACGAAAGCCGTGCTGAAGTGCAGGTTTAATGTTGCTCGCATTGCGCGGCGTGTCGGCTTGGTTTCAGTCGGGCTCGTTCGCATGTTGTTTGAGCCCCGCCGTTTACGTTGCTCGCTATGCAGGTCCAGGCTTGATGTTGCGCGCATTGCTAGCCGGCCTAACAAACGTGCGGTTAGGCCGAGATATTTTTTTTTTCGATTTTCTCTGATTTACGCAACACGCGATATGCGAAGTTTCAGCAATCGGTTTAGCGGGGAGGATACCTTGCGACGGCACTCGCGATCGCGACGCACTTTTTCGATAAAAAAACTCAAAGATGCGCACGTTTTTCTGCGCCCAAGACTACAGTTCTCAAATCGTGTGCTCGGAATCGCGACACCCTTGCTTTTAGGTGGCCCGTCCGTCGGAAGCGACTTACGAAAACTCGTTTTACAAACGCGCACGTGGTTCGCGTTTTCACTGCGGCAGAGGGTTTGGACTGTCAAACCGTCACTTCTGGAAGCAGGGGGTAATCTCTGAATTTAAAATGAACACTTACCCAGGCCGTTTGGAAACAACTGGGTCTCTTTGATTATAAACCTCTGGCTGCCGAGACTATAGTGTACTATACCGAGACGTACGCTTTTTTTTCTCGGGTGCTCCTCCCACTTCCGGTTAGCGACCAGCAGGGGGAAGCAAGCAGACGACGGGGAGGGCAGCGAAAGGCTATTGAAGTGAGAAGCGCGTGCGGCCATTTTGATATAGACTGGAAGGACTGCCATTCTTCGTGCGGTTGTATTCGATCTCCATCGCTACGAAGACGCTTGTTTCAGCTGGCCCACAGTGCACATCCTCTGAGCGGCGTAGAATACCGTGAGCCTTTGTTCGCGATATTGTTCGCGATTCAGGAGCAAAATAGTTAGCTTCATATTGCGCCAACTTAATTAGAGCAACAATCCTCACGCAATTATGTGGATTGTGGCGCCTTTCATTCGTAAGCTCTTTCCCTACGGCGGAGCTGTAGCCTACAGATGCGATCTGCAGCTATGGCTATCTCTGCGTTAACGCTACATGGTTTCGCCAGAAAGACATTCAATATCTGTTCGTTCAGATTACGCGTGAACTATGGCAGACGAGAGATTGCGGTTGGGAGGAACATATATCCTTCCTTTTTTTCCTCTCACAACCCACATGAATCACAATTCACGAACGTAAAAATCACAGGGACCGTACCAGAGTCAATCACATGGGTTGTCAGCGGTCGTATCTAATTTACTATACGTAGTCAGCCCACCGAGAACCCGGCGTGTCGTCTGATGAGCAATGCACGCGCAATTTGACCCTCGACACCCTCGATCAGATGAGATGAGGAATGGAAGACTCCAGAGTGCGACTGCTTGTCGCATGCTTTTGAGGGTCTCTGGAAACATACGCGTGCGCTTCACAACAGCACACAACGCACCGAAGGGCACATGTTTCTGTCGTACCGAAGCGTAATAGCTGCTTTTTCTGCAGTAGCGGCTTCGCTGAATAACTTCATTCATTTCTTCAGCATCCAAAGGAGCCTATTCCTACTGTGCAGTGCGCTGCAACGAGACGTTGCTGTTGGCAGCCCGACCCCGGTGTGACTTCCTGTCAGAAACGAATTTGCTGCCAGCCAGCTATAGCAGGCAGCTGGCGGCTCGAGCTTGGTAAATCTAAAAGGCCCACTGTGCTGAATGGGTAGTCCTTGCGTGCAGGTGCTGATGAAGGCCTGGCCTGCCTCTACAGACAACTTTAAGCAGCGACGATGGCACGTAATGCTTCGTAAATCCATGGTCACGTGACTGTTCGTGTTGATGGGATGTCATCGTAATTAAGAAAAAAAGGGTGCGTATTTTGAAGTCCAAAACATATTTTACAATGCGCACGTGAGATGGGCCATTGAAGAGCGAGCTAATAGAAGGGCTGGCTTCCAAGAAAGGGGTGGTTACACGATGGCAACTTCTTGGTTCTTGTGCACCTCAAAATGACCTCGACCATCTCATGCGGAGGATTGGCTTATGCCTGTGCTGTTTGAGCGCTTCATTACGGCGTCCCTCTTAGCCTGAGTCACTTTAGGACTTCAAAAACGTATAAACCAAACCAAAACTTTGTGTTCCGTTTTCTTTTGCATACTTTGACAGTATACATGGGCCGAAGCCATTATTCTTTATTTCATGATTTTCAATGCATTTGAGGTTTTATAGTGATTTTGTATATTAGTAAAAAACATCCTACCGCTGTCCTCCCTACGCTGTCCTTTCCTCGCCCTGCAGAAAAATTGTCATTTTTATGAAGCCCCATCTTATAGTAAAATCGTTCAGTGTAGAAAAAAAAACAACAAAGTTATCATCGAGAGTAAATCCAACTGCTTTCTCAGAATTGTGGCATGAGTTGTCTGATCGTCCCGTAGTTCGTTCGAATAAACCATCCACTAACGTTTTAAAAGCCATGCGTGCGGCCGCTTTGCACCGAAGTCTCGTTTTTGTCCCGTACGTCACAAGCGCTCCAAAATCTTACGACGCAGAACTGCCCATAAGGCTTAGCGCAGTGCTGTGTACAGGAGACAACACCCACTGATAACGCGCAGCTGTTTGTTTTATTCCAAACCAATACGGTGTAACTGGTGACAATAAATCGATGGTAAACAAATTTCCTGACAGGATATCAAATCCCGCTGCTGTTCGCCACTCTCAAGTGGTTCTGTATCACTCTATAGTTATAGAGGCGTAGCTTGAGCACCATGAGTACCCTGCGTACTATTCATATCGGCGCCGAGTGCGAACTAATGTCCGACTACCAGTAAAACAGCTGATATCGATGCTTACCTTAAAAGGCAGAAATTAAAATCAGGAGTAGTCCACAACCAATCCCCGAAATGATTGAGCTTGGATAGTTCAGCGGCAGCAAGCACCTCCTTGGTTCAGCCTACGTGGGTCATCCTTGGCTCAGTCCAAGTAAGCGTGCACCTATGGAGCTCTTTTCATTCGCCTACACTTAGCGGTTATCCACGCATGACGAGAGGTGGGTGAGGTTTTTCCGGTTACTTCACAGAACAGTCCATATACTGATGATGAAATAACCATCTTATCTTTGTGTAAGATAAAGCTTCTCTCCTACCGGACGCCAGGAAACGCCAGTATACCTAGGTGCCGTAACCCACAGGCGCGCCTTGATAACGCTGACCACAGCTGATACCGCTTGAAAAACGGGGTGCCTTGTTTGTGATAACAAACGTCGCTGGGACAAAAAGAATTCACCTTTTTTCTTGTCGGCGCCACGACACCAATCACCTAGCCTTGGTCACATTAGAAGCATATATGTTAGTCTCACATACACATCTGAAAGATTTTCAGGAGACACTTTATCCCGCATGCACCAACTCGGCATTACGCAAGGTTGTTCCGAGGCGATGAATGACATTCAAGTTTAGAAACTGAAAAAAAAAAGGCTACAACTGAACTAATTGAGAAGTTTGAAAGCAGGA
Source organism: Amblyomma mixtum (assembly GCF_055824585.1). Classification (NCBI taxonomy): domain Eukaryota; kingdom Metazoa; phylum Arthropoda; class Arachnida; order Ixodida; family Ixodidae; genus Amblyomma; species Amblyomma mixtum. The sequence continues at coordinate 21,312,614 of NC_143018.1, forward strand.
AAATCATAGACAGGTGAAGTCCCCATGTGAACTTTGAAGCAAAAGCTAGTGATTAATTCGCCTTAAGTAATAATAAATGAAATTTGAACAGGACGTAAGTTAATTTTCTTGTCCAACGAGACGCCTCCATAGCCTCATATATCCTGTAAATCTATGCTGAGTGCGATGTATTTTGATGGACAGCTTGAGCTGGGATAAGTTAAAGCCACCAGCGGCGCATAAAAGCTATGTGCGCGCAACGCAACACTGTCATACTGCTTTAACATGTAGGACTGTTCAGGTATGATAATTTGGTTTTGTTCGCTTTTTATTTTATGAAAAATAATTAACCGAGCGTACAGATTTTCTTTTCTCGTGCCTAAAATTTTTGCTGAATCCTTGTTTACGTCTGGTCAGCCAAAACCTGCTTAACTCGGGGTGCGAGATTATTCGAATTTTTTTAATAGTAAATTGTATATGCGCCTATAGAATCTGCTTCACGAATATGTTTTGTGCCCACAAAATTAATCTAAATTACTCGAATACGATCTCATGTTTTGAAATGGCTTTCGGATATAGGACTCAAAATTCCAGTAGGGAATCTGCGCTGGAGTTTCATTCGCCAACTAGTAGCGCTATTTCGGTTATAATCGGTATGGCTTGCAGAAAGCAGATACGTCCGTTTAATTCACACATCTGAAAGATTTGCTAGATTATTTTTTCAGCACGCGCGGGCATGCAAACACCAACTAAACAATGAGCTACATAACGGTTATGCAATCCAATTACATAGAAGCATATAAAGTTGGTGCTTATAAAGGCTTTCCTAAGAAGTTGAGAAAGGAGAAAAAAGCATAGAAACTGCTACAGCGCAGCGATGAAATCTTAGAATGACTGCTTTTCCTTCAATTATGAAAAAAAAGAAACATAAAATGAAATGAAACGTTTAATAGCTCGCTTGACCAGTCAGACAACACCTCTATATATATAGTGTACAAAATAAGTCAGAATCAAATGCGAAGATCACCGGTGATCACAACACAACTTTTCAAACTTTGACACCATCAGTGTCTGGTGAATGAATTGCATGTTCGCTTTCACGTGAAGAACGCATAAAAGTATGCGCCCACCAAAAAGTTAAACACTGTGGTCATGTGCACTCAATGAATGAACATGTTTTGACTTGAATCCAGTCGGATGTCGCATCCTAAACAGAAGTGCATGATCTGACTGAATTTATGTAAAACTGGTTTTGAGGAAGAGCCACACTCGGACGAATAATTTCACGGCCTGCTGCTGAAGATGCTATCAAACACTCAATAACAGACGTCAGAAACCTTGAGGTGTTTTGTGATGGCAATCCAACACTCCAAATTGAGCTTGTCTATTTGAGTGCATTCACCTGCATGACACTCCAGTTTGCGAGATACAATCCGGTTGATGAAGAGGTAATTGTTCCAGATAAACCTCCTCGCTGCCTGAACAGCAGTTTTTGCTTCTGTTTCACTCATTCCTGAGGTTGACTCGACACACGGAATTAAGGATGCCTTTGACTCGAGAAACTCGAATGCTTCGGCGCACGGTTTTCCGACATCCTGCCTCAGCACAAAACTAGCAGCACGGTGGAGGGACGACACATTACGCTGGATAGCTAACCTGATAGCTGGAGTTATGCGCCCAACGATCACTTCAGTGATGAAAAGATTCTGAAGTAGTGCTCGGGATATGACATCGAGGCTGTCGGAAGTCAGCCCACGTTCGCATGACAAGACCAGCTTATGAAGGTTTTCATTTGTCTTGAGAAGCGTTGCAAGCAGCTCTGCAGACTCGGTGCTCATCTCACCGCAAGCTAGTGCAAGGTCTGTCATAGATTTGTTCAACAAAAGCCCTTGTAAAGCCATCACAGCGAAACCTGGTTCTTCGTTAGCAGCATGCAGTGAAAGAAACCTCAAGGACTCATTTTCCTCAAGCATTTGGCGCAGGCTTGCGACATACGCTGATGTGCGGTTCCATAGGTACACTTTTAAGTCTTTCACGCATTGACTTGAAGCAAGTGCAGAACACATAGCCGCGAAGGACTCTTCCGAGAACTCATTGGTGTGAAGTTGCAGCTCGGTGGGGCACAGCAACGGTTCTGACATGGCAGAAACGAGGCCTTCTCTGTCCATTTCTATCCAACGGAGCTGCACACGACCGTACCACTGATTTCTGGCCAGGTCCATAGATAATGCCTCCCTGCGAGATACAAAGAAATCATCAAAAGAAAATGTAAACTTTCGGATGGCGCTTTCCTACTTTCAAAAAGACCTGGTGCTTGAACATGTTCAGCGCCAGGGAAGTGGGAAGATAATATGTTAAAACTGATTTTAACCCGCCAGCCCTGTTTCTTGAGGACAGGGTAACATAAACTGCCAATAGCATTAGAACTAATGGCTATCCACAAACATGTCACACATGCAATGTGTGCAAGAATTCATCTCATCCTGATCACCTCACCTCATCATCTCATCCACCAGCCAATTTATGTATCCCGCCGCATTGATCATAATCACAGTCAGAATTGTGTCATGCAACACGAAATGCCTTTCACAGTAATTCCTGCTGCGAACTTCCCGTGACTGGGACCACCTTCTCGCAGAAGCTGCTGGCATTGAAAATTATGAGCAGTTGCGCATAGCATGAGCTTTACATTGTATATTATGATGCTATTTAACATTCATGTAAACACTTGTATTTTTCTCTCAGTTTTTGTAATATTTACCACTCCCCTCTATAATGCCACTGACCCTGAGGGGTAATGTAAACATAAATAAAACGAAAAGACTTTACATAACCAAAAACGCTTTCAGGCTTTAGCGCTGGTGCAAAACATTGATGAGGTTACGTGGGGATTTCTGTCCGATTTTCCTGTATGGTCAGTTGACGCCGGATTTTCGGACCGATGAGTCGTATGTAGTACTGTTGTATTAATAACTGAAAATACACGAGCAAACAAACTGAAGTTGTGCTGTTCTTCTCCGTCCTTGTAGGCGCCACTTGGTGGTCAGCCGGTGCCATACACACTGAATACGGGAGTCTGAATTCTGCTCTATTTGGCACATGCCTGCGCCGTGGGGAAAGCTGTAAGACGCCAGTAATGGTCGTGGTGATAGTAATAATAAGTTGGTGCAGCGCCACCACCTGCGCATGCGGAAGGAAGGAAGGAAGGAAGGAAGGAAGGAAGGAAGGAAGGAAGGAAGGAACATAGGTACCTACCGATCTCAGCGGGTGCGGCCTCTCAAGCGTCCCCCGCGCACATGCAAATAAATGTGGCCACTAACACCACAGTAGTAATCGCAGCAGGCAGCTGTCGTGTGGAAGCTATCAGGGAGCGTGCCACGCGAGGAAATTCATGCGCAGGTAAGCACAGTTGATATTTTTTCTTGATATTTTTTTACAAAATGGTCTCAATGAGGAGGCGCCCATGTAGGGCAAAGGGGCTGGTAGGCGAGTGTGACCCTTAGTCGAGTGTATGTGGAATATAACTGAACTTAGATTTTTGAACTTTCTCCCCGCACAAAATTTAGGCGAAAAAAAGCTAACATTAGCTACACTTCCGCCTTGACGTCAGTATTCTTTAAAAAAAAAAGTATTTAATTGCGTTCAACACGTAGACAATGTAACAATATCTTAAGAGTAGCTTCCCACTCACCGCTGACCTGATGTTGCCCTGTATACGCCAATCTTCAGCAGGCGCAACGAAGTATTGTGTTTTAAGGTGCTGCAGAGAACTCGCACAGCAGAAGACTTGACGTCGCAGGAAGACACATCGAGGCATTCTAGTGTCTGATTACCTCGAAGACCATCAGATATTTGTCGAGCACCAACGCTGTCGATATAGCAGTATTTAAGAATCAATAAACGAAGGGTTCGATTTTCTGACAGCACTGACTTAAGGAGAGTACCCACTGAAGAGGCAATCGGCATGGGCTCCATATCCCAGCCACTAATTTTTAGGCACGTCACTGTTCTGTTGTTTTGAAGCTCTGTCAGGATCTTTCCGAAAGGATCCTCTAATATATGGCGATTAAGCGCTTCTAGCGATGGACTTTCCAGCAGGAGTTCGCCATCTTCATCTGATTTCGCAGTGGAACCATGATTCAAAATTCCTTCCAAAAGATGCAGCGTATGCAAGGTCTGTGTTGACCGCAACAGCCTCGTTAAGTCCCTTAATCCAGCAGGGTATAAGCCAAAACCTAATGTTAGCTTCTCAAGAGTTTCACACTTCGATATGCCACTCGTTAGAATACTGGAGGCGAGGGAAGACATAATGACTTCCGATACGGCCACTGACTTGACCGAACTAGAATTCGCTTCGAAAATATGCGCCAGCCTTAATGCTAGCCGTTTACTGATTTTGACCTCATTTTTAACTTTAAGGCCTTCGAGTTGCTGTATAGGACATAAATCGTCGAGAACTAAAGCCCAGTCCAAAGGTGCGCCTCCTGTAATGGCGATGTGCCGCAAATTAGATGTACGTCTACCTATGGAATCAGGAACGGCGGTGACGTGTGGTTGTGAATATCCTTCCCCAAGGTTGATTGCTTCAATACAACTGTGTTTCTTCGGTAGCCATACGAGGAAAAAAGCTCCAGTGTATAAATCATTCAACTTCTCCAAGTCTGCGGAGGGATGTCCCGCTTGAGTGCGCAGTTTCAGCTTTCCGACTTGCCACTCAATGAGGTCGAGTTGCAGGGCGTTCAGGACACTGTTCCAGTTTTCGAGGTCATCGCACAACCAGCAGGTCTTGTCCGGTGCCGAGCACTCGCGCTCAAGATCCAACTTCGCCAACTTTTCTTTCCAGTATTTCTCGTCCATTTCTCGGGCTCTCCAAGAAACACCTCGACCTCACGCACTCCTGCAAAGAAAGCATGGCGACATGTGGAGAAGCCGTGAAGAACTGTGCTGATGAAATGAGTTCACGCGCGAACGGTTTTAACGCAAGTGACTGGAGGTTTTATCTGAGGAGAGATTTTGCTCTAATATCTCCCCCCCCCCCCCCCCCCCCGTACCCCACCCGACCCTTCCTCTTCATTGCTTTGTCAAAAATCACAAACCCACGAATCCGTGGCATATGAAAGAAACCGCCTAAAGTTGTAAGCACCGCAATGTATACCTTTGTATTTTTCCTCCCGTACATTAAGTCCTTATCGGACTGTGGGAAGGGCTTGTCACGACTACTTAATCCATTTTGGTGACGTGTTTGCTGAGCTGGAATTTGCTGAAAGCATCCGTAAAACGTATCAGCGGCACATGAGCCACGGCACCTAATCACGGTGTGTTAAACCGCACGGAGGGCAGCTTAGGTGTTGTAACCAAGTTTTCAGTACTTTTGTGTTTGCTATCTTGCTTTGTTTTCTTGTTCTCCTGTATATGCGTGTGTATAGCCTCTACGTTTCTGTCCAATCCTGGTGCTGCCAGCGTTTATTCGTTATATTTTCACCCACCCGCGCCGATGTCTCAGTGGTTACTGCCTTCGGCTGTGGATCCAGACAATGAGGGACCAAATCCTGACCGCGGCGTTCGCAGTTGGATGGAGCCGATACGAAAACATGACAATGTGTTGTGCAATGCAATACATGTTAAAGCGTCCCAGGTGGTCAAAATAACTCAGGACCCGGCTTGAATTCGCCGATCTACGAGCCGTTATTGTCATATTTTCCTTCTTCCTATAACCACCCACTGGCCTTTTAAAACCATTGAGCACACTCACGTAGCTCTGCTGTGCATGACACTTTGGTCATTTTATTTTCTGCTGCATCGAAAGTGCTCCAAAAACTATGGAGTGGTGCACATACGCGTACGGCCAACCGCGGGCCGATGACAGCCAACAACGCCCACTGAATGCGGGCAGCTGTTTGCTTTGTGGCGAACAAATGCGTAGCTGGTGAGAGCGTATCATGAGTAAGAAAAGTTCGGGACGGATTTATATCACGCGGTTCTTTACGACTCCCACGTGCTTCGGTCTCGGCTATATATGGCTATGAGGCATGAACCTATAGACTATACAGTGTGTGCACTATTAGTATTGATGCCGACCGCAAAGTGACGTCCGACTAGCAGTAAAGCAATTGCTTTCGATGCTTACCTTTAACTATAGAGATGACAAACAGTGGCCGCATACAACACATCACCCAAAGAACATGTTGAGGGGTTGCACTGCAGCAAGCGCCTGCTTCATTCCGTCCAAGTGGTTAATCCTTGGCTCACCCAAAGCAATCATACTGTTCTGGGGCTGGTCCATGCTGACGAGGGTAAGGTGAGGCTTGTGCGATTACTTGACAGCTCCACCTGACTCCTTAGGTGCAGCCGAACGGACGACAACCCCTTAATATCGCAGCAGAAAACAGCCCATACAAAAAGCCAGCTTATCTTTGCGGGAGATAAGGAATTCCTCCTGCTTAATGCAAGACTTGGCTACCCTCACTGATAAGCGCAGCTTGATAACGCTGTCCGCTGTGGCTGCCCCCAGAAAAAAAAGGGGTTCCGAGTTTGCAACAAGGAAATCTGGGAAAATGTCCGCGGCTGTTTTCTCGTGGGTGGTGGTGGTGGTGGTGAAGAGCATTTATTTAGTAATTTACAGAGAGGTGCTCGGGGGAGAGGCCCCTAATGGGTCTCACACCTTACAATACTAGGCGGAGTCCTTCATTCCGGGATCCCGTTGGTCGAGACCGCTACACAAGTCCGCCGAACCAGGGCCTGTTGGGCCGATAGTTCCTGGCAGCTGAGCAGGGCCGCCTCCCAGTCCTCTCGGGTAGGGGATGGGGTGATTGGGGGGAGAGAAGGATTTTTTCTGCATGCCCAAACCATGTGGAAGGTGTCGGCCACCTCCCCACAGAATGAGCAGCGGCCGTCGAAAGAAGGATTAAAGTGCTTGAGAACCGCCGGGCACAGCAGGGTGTTTGTAAAGAGCCTGAGGAGAATTCGTTCGCCAGCTTTACTCAGTCCATTCATAGGAACTGGGTATCGCTGGTGTTCGGTACGATAGTGCTCAGTAATTTCTTTAAAAGAAAGGAGAGGGCTCTGATCTGGGTTAAGCTCCTCCCAAGGGACGCCTGGTGCCCGGTGAGTGAGTGCGCGGGCTGCCTCATGGGCGGCTTCGTTACCTGGCATGCCTTGGTGGCCGGGGATATGATTGAGCGATGAGTTGGATCGCCGTCGCGAGTACTGCGGTGTAAAATTTGTTGAGCGAGTGGAGTGATCCAACCGAACTCAAAGTTACGACAGGCTCCGCGAGAGTCTGTGAGGATGAATTTAGAGTCGGGATCGGAGGCTGCGAGGGCGATCGCCACCTCCTCCGCATGCGTTGAGTTGGGCGCTCTGAATGAGAGGCCGTCCACCTGTTTTCCCTCGTGCATGGGGATGGCGACATCAAATCGTAACTTGGTCACAACGGTGGCTCATATGGTATGTCCACCTACTTGTTTGGAAGACTGCAGGACGCACGTTTTTTCCTGCACGCTCCAAATAGGCAATATGCTGATGTTCTGAAACGAAGCAATGACCTCTAGACCAACTTAGGAAAAAGGTTATATTTGCATGTTGGTAAATAACCTACATGAACAGAAAAAATTTACGGACGATTACGTTACTTCCTAATGCGAAATTTGAGCGCAGCAAATAAGCTGTTTCACCTTTTCGATAGACTGAGGCAAAGAAATCGAGCAACACATGTATGCGCTATCACAGAATTTTTTTTTTAGCAGACGGAGGACTTCCATCGGTCGTCTCGCTCATGGCTCAGAAAGAACTGGCAGATAATTTCGCAGTGGCGAACGGCAGCGGCAATTTCGGCTCGGGCGGTGCACATATACAGATCCGCCGCCACCGATCTGGCTCTCTGATTGCCACCGCACAGGGCGAACGGCAGCGGCAATTTCGGCTCGGGCGGTGCACATGTACAGATCCGCCGCCACCGATCTGGCTCTCTGATTGCCACCGCACAGGGGTTGCATTGGAGGAGGAGCGAAGAAAGGAATTAAGTTCGAGCCGGCGCTTTGACAACCGGAGACTCGCAGGAAGAGGGGGGAGGGGGGCGGCGTGTACACCCAGCGGCAAACGATGGGGGCAGAAGCGCGCGCAGCAAGCGGACAACACGATAAAGGGAGGAGGGAAGAGAGCAGCGACTGACTGATGCCGCTGACGCCGATAGTGAGTCAACCCCAGCTGCGGATGAAAGGGGGGCGGAGCTGGTTACGAGGCCGACGCCGACGACGACGCGAAACCCAGGAACGGACGCCAAAGAGCTGCGCTCTAAAAAGAATGGACCTCGATAGGCAGTAATGCCGTTCTTCAACGAGGCACCTTGTTGGCCGAGAAGCTGCAATCAGAACCTAATGTTTCACAATTCTGTGCTGAACACATTGCATTTGATATAGGGGGGTTTCACCTAAGATGTTCTGCAATTTTCAAAAATAGGCTTTTTGAGTTACTAGAGCGCTTTTTTCGGTATAGCATTATCAGAGGTGTAGCGCATCAAAATACAGCTAGGGCGCCCTAGCTAGTAGGCTGGTTAACTAACGACACAGCGGCTAGGCGCCTCTTGCGTTCCGCAGTTTGGCTTCTCCGCTTGGCTAGCCGTTCTTCGCGCTCTTCGGGGTCTCGGCTGCTCGCTTGGCTATCCTGAGCTTGTTCTTCCTCTGCATGCCCGCCCAGTACCGAGCGACGACTTCGGGATCCGGCGAGATGATCGTCGTCCGATACCGCCGTGGCGCTGTTGTTGTTGTTGTGACTGAGAGAGGGATGAAAAGGAAATTGCACGGGCCTGCTACTGGCTCCAGACAAGCCACCACCGCTGCCACGTGCAGATAGAGGAGAGGTAAGAGATCAGAGGAAAGAGAGAAAAAGGCAAGAAAAGACGCCCGTCGCAGCAACAACTGCGTCCGCCGGAGCGGACGCTGCTGAAAAAATCAGATAAGCGGCCGAAGCCGCGCTCGCCGAAGCGAGGACAGATACTCAAGTGAAGTACAGTCTTGCCGTGGAGCGGCGGCCGCAGACTCCTTTTATTCTATGGCGAGCGTCTGACGACCCAGCGCATCGCCTCCCGAATACATTGCGAGCCTCGCGCATGCGCACTGCGCACCTGTGGCGAAACTGGTTGACGTGGCTACGGCGCGCTTGCAACACTAACCTTCTGGCACCGGCAAAATCACTGAGGGTAGGCCAGTGTAGCTTTCGCTACAAAAGTTTTGACCACCACCGCCACCAAGGTGGTCGAAATTAATATGGAGCCCTCCACTACGCCACCTCTCTCTCTTCCTTTCTGTTTTCACTTCCTCCTCTATCCATTCCCTTACGGCCCTGTTCGGGTGTCCACCGAGGTATGTGAGACAGTTATTTCCTTTCCCCAAAACCAATTTCCATTTTTTTAGACGGCGCTTGCTAATTGACGCGCACGAGCTACGTGAGTCACGGCCAGAGAAGCTGAGAGGTGCCTCGGAAAGACGCCTGCCGAAAGCTGTCCATGAAAACCTCGGCGCCAAAGCCGCCACCTATGCATCGCCGGCAGACGGCTTCCCTTAGGGGACAGACGACAGTGTGCTGGAGGTATCCGCTCACGAAACAGAGCTACGACGAGCAGCTGCGCAGTGGAGACGAGCCCCGCACTCCGCAGCTTTCAGCACCGGACGGTGTCCTCCCAACCGTGAAGCGGGACGCGGTGAGCATCTGGCGGGCCTGCCTTGCTTTCGTAGTCCTGGCGGTGATCGCGGCTACGTGCTACATTGGTAGGTGTGTTCCCAACCGTGAAGCGGGACGCGGGGAGCATCTGGCGGGCCTGCCTTGCTTTCGTAGTCCTGGTGGTGATCGCGGCTACGTGCTACATTGGACGGTGTGTTTCCAACCGCGCAGCGGGACGCGGGGAGCATCTGGCGGGCCTGCCTTGCTTTCGTAGTCCTGGCGGTGATCGCGGCTACGTGCTACATTAGTAGGTCTGTTCCCAACCGTGAAGCGGGACGCGGGGAGCATCTGGCGGGCCTGCCTTGCTTTCGTAGTCCTGGTGGTGATCGCGGCTACGTGCTACATTGGACGGTGTGTTTCCAACCGCGCAGCGGGACGCGGGGAGCATCTGGCGGGCCTGCCTTGCTTTCGTAGTCCTGGTGGTGATCGCGGCTACGTGCTACATTAGTAGGTGTGTTCCCAACCGTGAAGCGGGACGCGCGGAGCATCTGGCGGGCCTGCCTTGCTTTCGTAGTCCTGGTGGTGATCGCGGCTACGTGCTACATTGGACGGTGTGTTTCCAACCGCGCAGCGGGACGCGGGGAGCATCTGGCGGGCCTGCCTTGCTTTCGTAGTCCTGGCGGTGATCGCGGCTACGTGCTACATTAGTAGGTGTGTTCCCAACCGTGAAGCGGGACGCGGGGAGCATCTGGCGGGCCTGCCTTGCTTTCGTAGTCCTGGTGGTGATCGCGGCTACGTGCTACATTGGACGGTGTGTTTCCAACCGTGCAGCGGGACGCGGGGAGCATCTGGCGGGCCTGTCTTGCTTTCGTAGTCCTGGTGGTGATCGCGGCTACGTGCTACATTGGCCGGTGTGTTTCCAACCGTGCAGCGGGACGCGGGGAGCATCTGGCGGGCCTGCCTTGCTTTCGTAGTCCTGGTGGTGATCGCGGCTACGTGCTACATTGGACGGTGTGTTTCCAACCGTGCAGCGGGACGCGGGGAGAATCTGGCGGGCCTGCCTTGCTTTCGTAGTCCTGGTAGTGATCGCGGCTACGTGCTACATTGGGCGGTGTGTTTCCAACCGTGCAGCGGGACGCGGGGAGCATCTGGCGGGCCTGCCTTGCTTTCGTAGTCCTGGTGGTGATCGCGGCTACGTGCTACATTGGACGGTGTGTTTCCAACCGTGCAGCGGGACGCGGGGAGCATCTGGCGGGCCTGCCTTGCTTTCGTAGTCCTGGTGGTGATCGCGGCTACGTGCTACATTGGACGGTGTGTTCCAACCGTGCAGCGGGACGCGGTGAGCATCTTGCGGACCTGCCTTGCTTTCGCCGTCCTGGCGGTGATCGCGGCTACGTGCTACATTGGACGGTGTGTTCCCAACCGTGAAGCGGGGCCCGGTGAGCATCTGGCGGGCCTGCCTTGCTTTCGCTGTCCTGGCGGTGATCGCGGTTACGTGCTACGTTGGACGGTGTGTTCCCAACCGTGAAGCGGGGCCCGGTGAGCATCTGGCGGGCCTGCCTTGCTTTCGCCGTCCTGGCGGTGATCGCGGCTACGTGCTACATTGGACGGTGTGTTCCCAACCATGAAGCGGGGCCCGGTGAGCATCTTGCGGGCCTGCCTTGCTTTCGCTGTCCTGGCGGTGATCGCGGCAACGTGCTACGTTGGACGGTGTGTTCCCAACCGTGAAGCGGGGCCCGGTGAGCATCTGGCGGGCCTGCCTTGCTTTCGCCGTCCTGGCGGTGATCGCGGCTACGTGCTACGTTGGACGGTGTGTTCCCAACCGTGAAGCGGGGCCCGGTGAGCATCTGGCGGGCCTGCCTTGCTTTCGCCGTCCTGGCGGTGATCGCGGCTACGTGCTACATTGGACGGTGTGTTCCCAACCGTGAAGCGGGGCCCGGTGAGCATGTGGCGGGCCTGCCTTGCTTTCGCCATCCTGGCGGTGATCGCGGCTACGTGCTACATTGGACGGTGTGTTCCCAACCGTGAAGCGGGGCCCGGTGAGCATCTGGCGGGCCTGCCTTGCTTTCGCCGTCCTGGCGGTGATCGCGGCTACGTGCTACATTGGACGGTGTGTTCCCAACCGTGAAGCGGGGCCCGGTGAGCATCTTGCGGACCTGCCTTGCTTTCGCTGTCCTGGCGGTGATCGCGGCTACGTGCTACATTGGACGGTGTGTTCCCAACCGTGAAGCGGGGCCCGGTGAGCATCTTGCGGGCCTGCCTTGCTTTCGCTGTCCTGGCGGTGATCGCGGCTACGTGCTACGTTGGACGGTGTGTTCCCAACCGTGAAGCGGGGCCCGGTGAGCATCTGGCGGGCCTGCCTTGCTTTCGCCGTCCTGGCGGTGATCGCGGCTACGTGCTACATTGGACGGTGTGTTCCCAACCGTGAAGCGGGGCCCGGTGAGCATCTTGCGGGCCTGCCTTGCTTTCGCTGTCCTGGCGGTGATCGCGGCAACGTGCTACGTTGGACGGTGTGTTCCCAACCGTGAAGCGGGGCCCGGTGAGCATCTGGCGGGCCTGCCTTGCTTTCGCCGTCCTGGCGGTGATCGCGGCTACGTGCTACGTTGGACGGTGTGTTCCCAACCGTGAAGCGGGGCCCGGTGAGCATCTGGCGGGCCTGCCTTGCTTTCGCCGTCCTGGCGGTGATCGCGGCTACGTGCTACATTGGACGGTGTGTTCCCAACCGTGAAGCGGGGCCCGGTGAGCATGTGGCGGGCCTGCCTTGCTTTCGCCGTCCTGGCGGTGATCGCGGCTACGTGCTACATTGGACGGTGTGTTCCCAACCGTGAAGCGGGGCCCGGTGAGCATCTGGCGGGCCTGCCTTGCTTTCGCCGTCCTGGCGGTGATCGCGGCTACGTGCTACATTGGACGGTGTGTTCCCAACCGTGAAGCGGGGCCCGGTGAGCATCTTGCGGACCTGCCTTGCTTTCGCTGTCCTGGCGGTGATCGCGGCTACGTGCTACATTGGACGGTGTGTTCCCAACCGTGAAGCGGGGCCCGGTGAGCATCTGGCGGGCCTGCCTTGCTTTCGCCGTCCTGGCGGTGATCGCGGCTACGTGCTACGTTGGACGGTGTGTTCCCAATCGTGAAGCGGGGCCCGGTGAGCATCTTGCGGGCCTGCCTTGCTTTCGCTGTCCTGGCGGTGATCGCGGCTACGTGCTATGTTGGACGGTGTGTTCCCAACCGTGAAGCGGGGCCCGGTGAGCATCTGGGGGGCCTGCCTTGCTTTCGCCGTCCTGGCGGTGATCGCGGCTACGTGCTACATTGGACGGTGTGTTCCCAACCGTGAAGCGGGGCCCGGTGAGCACGTGGCGGGCCTGCCTTGCTTTCGCCGTCCTGGCGGTGATCGCGGCTACGTGCTACATCGTCGGCACGCGGCTGGTTTTAATAGCCCAGCGGCTGCCCGCGCCGATCGTTGCCTTCCATGCATGGGCCCGCGCGATGTCCAGCCGTCCTTGGAACAGTCTGGAGCCCTGCGGATATAGTTGGCCTGCTGTCCCAGCAGTGTGCGCCATGCCAGGTGATCACCGACTGGCGAGGGGCCTGTCGGAACGTCGAACGAGGCGGCATTTCCTTCCTAGCCTATCGAATATACTAAAATTGCATACGGGATACGGACCCCGCACACCGTTACCTCATATGGGCCCCTGCTCATCAGGGGTTGGCAGGAAACGAGGCAGCATACGCAGCTGCCCGCGCGCTCTCTCACCGGGCTGTTTTCACTTTCCCACCTGATCAGGAACCCGATTTTAAACCGGTTTATACGTTCAAAGATATCACAACCTACTATCAAGATAGCCATCGCCTTTACCCTAGCCCATGTTAATGCCTCAAGAAGGCGGATGAGCGGCTCCTTCTCCGCCTCTTCACCAATACATTGCTGTGCCCGGCAGCCCTAAAACATTTCGACCCCTCCTTTAACGGCAACTGCCCGCACTGTAGTGCGGTGTCTTCGGACACCTATCACATGGTGTGGGCCTGCCCCTCCAACCTGGCCATTCCCCCATCCCCAACTCAACCCGGGAGGACTGGGAGGCGACCCTGCTCGGCTGCCACGACTTACAGGCCCAAAAAGCCTTAGTCGGGCGTGCCCGGGCGGCGGCTAACGCCACTGAGGTCCCAAACTAGGGACCTCCACCTAGTGTTTGTAAGGATCGGTCCCTTATGGGCTGATCCAAACACCTCCTGTCCGTTCTGAATAAATGTTTTCACCGCCACCACCCCCACCCATGCCAGGTCCCGCACGAGGCGCCATACCGCGTGCCATGTCAGGCAACAGTTCGTCGTGGCCACAGTCGCCGGCTGCTCTTCGCTGCGTCCGTCTCGTCGCGCGGAAGACTTGTGCCGAGGGCTGGAAACTGTACGCTGAGTACTTCAGTGACAAAAATGTGTATAAAGTAAATATCGCCTACTAAAACTTCATTGCCTGTCTTGAGTTCTTTTTCTGCATTGTCTTCAGCCCATGAGGAACACGAAAGGCTTGAAAACAGAGGAGTCGTTGGTCACATGCCTTTGCGGCCATGGAGAGACTGCATGGTACCTGTGGAATTAGGGTTTTCATGGAAAATAAATGGCGCATTTACACAACTGCCTCCCTTCTTGGTGGACACCTCAACCGCGCAGAGAGAAAGACTGAATGAGGGAGTGAAAAAAAAGCGCCATAGTGGTGGGCTGCGGTATAACTTAGGTTTATGGTTATCTTTAACATGCACTGACATAGCGCAGCACCTTCTACTGGTAAAACCCGACCGCAGCGGCCGCGTTTCGATGGAGGCGAAACGCAAAACGTGTGCGAATCGGAGCGCGTAAAATACCCTCAAGTTTTCGAAATTACTTCGGAGCCACACCCTACGGCTCCTCTTTCTCTCTGTCTCCTTTCACTCCCACCTTCCTCGATTCCCTTACAGCTCGGTTCACTTTTACGAGCAATATGACCCGCCGGGAGGCCGGAGGTTGCGGCGTTCGGCTACTGAGCCTGATGACGCGGGAAGTTGGAAAACGCAAAGTTGTTGTTGTTGTTGTTCACCTCATGGGATGGCGCATACCCACAGAGGGGGATCGGCCAAGAAGAGGGGTGCATAGAGAGTTTTTGAGATTTTTAAATATAACAAAGATTCCCGAGCCCTCGACTTCAGCGCCTCTTTCGCTCTTCTTCGTTTTCCTTGCCCTTCGTACCTTCCCCCACGCCGCTACTCAGGATTAGATAAATTTCGAGTTAATTGGTTTTCGAGGGAAGAAAATGGCGCAGTATCTGTCGCACATCTCGGCGGACACCTGAACCGCGCCGTAAGGGAAGGGAGGAAGGTGGGAGTGAAAGAATAAGAGAAAGAGGTGCCGTAGTGGAGGTCTCCGGAATAATTTCGACCACCTGGGGATCTTTAACGTGCACTGGCATCGCACAGCACACGGGCGCCTCTTGCGTTTCGCCTCCATCGAAACGCGGCCGGCGCGGTCGGATTCGAACCCGGGTACTCCGGCTCGGTAGACGAGCGCCTTACCACTGAGCCACCGCGGCGAAATTTAGAGTTAAAAACTGGCTTTGGGGGAAAGGAAGTTTATTTATTTATTTTTTTATTTAGTTACAAATACTGCTAATCCCAATTGGGATTGTGGCAGGAGGGCTTAGTAAGGTTAACAAAACGCGGTCAAGCATAATCGGAACATTCAACTGGTCAGCATGTTAAGAAAAACAACAAACGGTAAAACAGAGTTATGACGGAAACAATCAAATAGCACATAAAATAAGGCTAATGTCGGTAGTATTATACAAAGAATAACAAAATGAGGAAACAATGCTAGTTGTTATAATATGCAGGAGAATATGTTATAAGTATTCTAGAGCCCCTTTTGCTTAACCTTGAAAACTGGAACAAAAACTTATACGAGAAAAAAAATTGCCGACGATTACGTTATTTCGTAATGCGAAATTTGAGCGCTGTGACGCCACACAGTAGCGGTAGAACGAGCGCGCGCGCGTCTGCGGTGGCAGCTGCACCGCCGCTCCTTCGCCAGACGTCTCATTGCAGTCGAGTGAGTGAGACGCATGGCTCCGAAGCGGCCCAGTGATTCCGCGCCAAGGGGTTCGGGGAAGCGGCAGTGGGTTGACCACAAGGCTTTCACCAAGCACACTTTAGAATTTCCAAAGTGTCTTCGGTTTTTTTTTTTTTTTGAGGAAAGGAAATGCGCAGTATCGGTCACCCACAGCTGCGAAACCAACAGAGCGGGGGCTTGGAAAGCAGAGGGTAAAATTTGTAAATTGCTTTTTGAGGAAAGGAAATGCGCAGTATCTGTCTCACATATCTCGGCGGACACCTGAACCAGAGGGAAGGCGCATAACTGTCCTCTAGGAACAGTGGACACCTCAATCGTGCTTTAAGCTACGTGGCGGTAGTGACTGATGTGCTCTGCATGCTTTGGCATTGACAACGTTGCGCCAGAAACGCTGCAACCTGCCATGTTGGCAGGATGGGTGGGGACTTTAATGTAGATATAGAGACAAGCGGAAATTTCTTACACTTATGCGGGAGAACATCCCGTTCCTCTCGCTCGTAACGGCTCCCACAGCTGTCCCTAACGGGCTGATCCAAACATACCTCCTGTCCCTTCTTAATAAATGTTTTCACCACCACCCCCACAACTGTGACAACCTCGCGAGATACTTGCGCAGACCTCGTGTTTGAGAACCAGGCATTGGTGCAGCAAGTCGAGCATATATCCATCTATTTCTCCGTCCAGAAAGCTTCCTTCATGACAATCAAGAACTGTTAGTGGAGTGTTTCTTGAAGAAGGAATATGTGTGAAAAATAACAAGTTGTCTGTGTAATGGTACATACATGTCTTGCTCGAATTCTTTGCCTCAATCTATTGAAAAGCTGAAACAGCTGAAACAGCTGATGTGCTGCGCTGAAATTTCGCATTAGGAAGTAACTTAGTCGTCGGCAATTTTTTTTTCTTCACAACTGCAGTGTTCCCCTCCACAATGAACTTCGCCGCAACAGCTCCCTTTAGCATTAATGCTTATAGGGTGTGTGTTCTGCGGCACCTGAAATACACTTCCTCTTCCTGGCATCACCCGTGATCGAGAACCGGTTGTAAGGACAATTTATACAGGTAAAGCGATCTGTCTACAGTGCTCTCGAGTTCTTCACACCTCGCTGGACCACCCTGCCTCTCTGTTGACCCCTCCGATATAACAAATGGGTCGAACACCAAGATGTGAGAATGTGTCCCTTGTTTTAAACCGCCTGGAACCTCTGGCTTCATGCTTACAAGCAGATCGGTCGCACACAAGCTTAAGCGCATTCTCCCGGAAGTTGATGGGAAAATAGAGTTAATTTTTTCGCCTTCATGTATACATTGCGCTTTCGCAATAGCCATGCTGTCCAAGAAGAAGAGCACGGCTGGCGAGCTGTTCAGCGACGTGTGTCCCACGCCTGAATGAGCCGAAGTCGTTTATTTGCAAACAGTCCCCCTTAATACGGGATGGGACGCAATGATGCAAGGAAGCGGTGAACAACGGAGACCATCTGCTCACCCCGCCG
The DNA here is from genome assembly GCF_055824585.1 of Amblyomma mixtum. NCBI lineage: Eukaryota > Metazoa > Arthropoda > Arachnida > Ixodida > Ixodidae > Amblyomma > Amblyomma mixtum. The sequence goes on from NC_143018.1 coordinate 21,329,830, forward strand.
ACAAAGATCAATTTTTAGATTCCGAAAATTAATAAACATTCATTCATACTCGAAGATAACAAGCGCCTTCATGGTTGGAGTAGTCCCACGGTGAAGCACTTATGAAGGACCTTTATTAGCTTCACTTAGTATTAGCGTCCTTCCAATGGCGTTTCTTCGTTATGGTCAAATTTCTCCATGCGATTGGTGTTCTTTGTATAAATATTTCCGCCTGAAATGAGCACTAATGTCTTCTGCGAACGCAAAAGCGTCTATGTGGATGCCCGAAGCATCGGACTGAAAAAAAGAAAGAAACGATCATTCAACCGTACTTCCTGAAAACATTGGTCCAGAAATCAGTAATTCCACCAACATGGTCGCATATTTTGTTACCACAGCACCAAGAAAACATAAAACAAACATAAAACCACTGAGGTGGGACTCCTGACAGCTGAATATGAATCAGAGAGAGAAGGGAGGGACGCCTATATCCGGTGACAAACGTTTCGACACGAGGGCTTACCTTCTGACCGAACACAAATCCTCCCGTCGAAACGTCAAGCGGACCCCCTGCCCTTGTTCATTTCGTGTTGTGAAGAATCCTGTCTTCCCGACTCTCTTCTGTCATGTAGTGCTAGTGACGCACAAAGCTATGCACACATGCACAAAAAAAAAAGCTCTCCTAAAGCAGCAGTTTTAGCCCTCCTCTCCAAGCATCATCATCATCATCAGCCCGACTACGCCCACTGCAGGGCAGAGGCCTATCCCATGTCTCTCCAATTAACCCTGTCCTTTGCCAGCTGCGGCCACACTGTATATGGAGACGTCTTAATCTCATCCGCCCACCTAAATTTCTGCCGCCCCCTGCTACGCTTGCCTTCTCTTGGAATCCACTCCGTTACCCTCAAGGACCAGCGGTTACCTTTCCTTCGCATTACATGCCCTGCCCAAGCCCATTTCTTTCTCTTGATTTCGATTAGGATGTCATTAGCTGTGATTACATGTCCGCTTCCGGTCTCTTAACGTTACATCTATCGTTTTTCTTTCCGTAGCTCGCTGCGTTTAAGCTAAGCTGAACCCTCTTTGTTAACCTCCACGTTTCTGCCCCTTAGGTGAGTGCTGTTAAGATACAGCTGTTATGCACTTTTCTCTTGAGATATATTGGTAAACTGTCATTCATGATCTGAGAGAACCTACCATATGTGCTCCACCCCATTCTTATTCTTCTAGTTTTTTCCTTCTCATGATCCGGATCAGCAGCCACTACCGACCCTAAGTAGACGTATTCCCTTGCTACTTCCAGCCCCTCGCTACCAACTGCGAACTGCTGTTCCCTTGCTGGGCTGTTGAACATTACTTTCGTTTTCTGCATGTTAATTCTTAGCCCCACCGTTCTGCTCTGACTGTCTAACTTATTCATCGGGCTTTGCAGTTCATCTCCTGAATGACTTAGCAAGGCAATGTCATCGACGAATCCCCTCATATAAACAGGCGGTGAATAGCATTGGCGAGATCACGTCTCCTTGCCTGACACCCTTCCTTATTGGAATTTTATTGGTTACTTTTTGGAGGATTCTGGCGCCTGTGCAGTTGTTATAGACATCTTCCAATATCTTACCATAAGACTGTTCTACATCTTGATTCCCGATTGCCTTCATGAAAGCTGAGAAAGCATTATCATATCATATTATGTTTTGAAGTGTTAAGCGGGGTGCTCAAGCGATGAAGTAACCATTAGGAGAAATTATCTTCATATTCTATTTTATTTAGCTTGTGTACAAAGAAATTTAAATTTCATTTCTATAAAAAAAGATGTGTGAGTGAAGGGGAGGGATTGTGACCGTTTCCGTTGAGATTTTACGGATTTAGAAACATCTATCAAATAATAACTCCGAGAAGCATGGTGGAGAAAATAACATGCTACTGATCAATGATGCAAATAATCCTTTACTCCCTCGAGATCTCTTTGAATGGAATCCATGTGCGCGCTACGGACGATTTCCAGATGTGTTTTTTTTTTCATCTGGATTTACTAAACGGTGATTTTTCTTTCTGCGCGAATGAAAACACTTGTAGTACTCACGGTTCTCGAGACATGGACACTGGTCATGATAGAGATCTCCTTTAGCTGGGCCGCCCACAGAGCACCTTTGTCCAATCCTAAGCCTCTTCGCACACCGCCACTTCAAGCAGCAGTATCCCCTTTCACACTGCACAGAACTTTTACAAAATCCACCGGCCTTCACAGACCCCTAATGAAAAAAAAAAAAAAGTTGCCGGAAAATCAGTGTAAGCAGGATGACCAAACGCAGATAAATTTTCATTTGTGACAGGGGCCTCTGTCCTGAGCGAAATTTTTATTTCGTATGTTGACGAGGAACAGGAAAGCGACTTGTAACGACAACTTCATAAGACAGTCAGGTATTTTGATGACTATTTAGTGCTTACAGACCGCGGGTGGTTTGCGGCTCGCATGGCTGACATTCTCAAAGTGTTCACTGAGTGCTAGCCATGGCTGCAGTATCTATAAACGTTGGGCTGCAGTTCATCATTTTGCTCACAGCGCAACAAGAACGTGACATGAGACGAAAGTAACACAAACAAGCGCTGACTATCAACGGGTTTTGTTGAAGAACGAAAGGCGTATATATACAGACATTGAAAAACTTATCATCACAACTAAAGTTATCTGGAAAGCACGTGGGAGGTCAGAAATTACCTCTCGGATAATGCAGCTTTCCGCCTTGCTGATGGCTGCAGTTCACTGTCCGGGCGAAAGTAGGCGAAGATTTGATTCGAATTGGCGGCTACGTTTCGATCGCGATCATGTATGCTGGAAATGAACCCCGACATCGACGAAGGCATTTCTAATTTCACATTCAGTCCACTTTAAGCTAGTGAAAAAGTAAATTACCGCCTGCAAAGTGTATTGACCAAGTCTTGCTGTTATGCTCTTGGAGATAGTTTTCACACGTAGTTGCTTACAATGAGGAATTATAGGTACCAAGATCATGTTGTAATAACCATGATTTTCTCTCGGTTACTACGGTCTGCGACGCGTCAGGGCGCTCAGTGAGGACTGGATGGTCAGAATGAAAAGAAGAAAAAAATGAGAGACTTTTTGCCTAAATTCTATAAACGTGCGAAAGCAGAATTGCATGAACGATATCCACGACGATGAGGACAGTACTATCTGTCTGACTTCGTGCCGCAGATGGAAGTTCATGAAGACAATGATGTGCGATTCACAGCGCGACAGCGTGTTGCAGTTAACACTAAGGCAACAACAACAACAATAACACGAGGTGCGTTCGACTGGGGCGGTAGCCTAGTACATGAACTACACGTAGAGCATTGCTCACCGCAATAAATACCATTAAAAAAATGCGATAGCCCACTGCTATCGCTTATCAACATCGTCATCAGTCTGACTAAGCTCACTGCAGGGCAAAGGCCTCTCCCATGTCTCTCCAATTAACCCTGTCCTTTGCCAGCTGCGGCCACCATATCCCCGCAGACTTCTTAATCTCATCCGCCCACCTGACTTTCTGCCGCCCCGTGCTACGTTTGCCTTCTCTTGGAATCCACTCCGTTACCCTTAAGGACCAGCGGTTATCTTGCCTTCGCATTACATGCCCTGCCCAAGCCCATTTCTTCCGCTTGATTTGGACTAGGAAGTCATTAACCCGCGTTTGTTCCCTCACCCACTCAGCCCACTTCCGGTCTCTCAACGTTAGGCCTAAGATTTTTCTTTCCATAGCTCGCTGCGTTGTCCTTAACTTGAGCTGAACCCCCTTCGTTAGCCTTCACGTTTCTGCCCCATAGGTGAGTGCCGGTAAAATACAGCTGTTGTATATTTTTCTCTTGAGGGATATTCGTCATCATCAGCCTGACTACGCCCACGGCAGGGAAAAGGCCTCTACCATGCCTCTCCAATTATCCCTGTCCTTCGCCAGTTGCGGCCACCGTATCCCCGCAAACCTCTTAACCTCATCAGCCCACCTAACTTCCTGCCGCCCCCTGCTATTGGTATTGGAATATTGGTAAACTGCCGTATCCTCTCGCTCAGTGGCCTGCGAAGTCGATCTATTCGCGCCGTTTCGGGTTCGAATCCCAGTAGCGGATATTCATTTGATTTAATGTTATTAGCTTCTTTAGCTTGGCACAAATCCGCAAACATCGAAAGATCCCGCCCGGGGTTTGTCCATCGAAATGGTTGGTTGGTTTATGGGGTTTAACGTCCCAAAGCGACTAAGGCTATGAGAGACGCCGTAGTGGAGGGCTCCGGAAATTTCGACCACCTGGGGTTCTTTAACGTGCACTGACATCGCACAGTACACGGGCCTCGAATTTCTCCTCCAAAGAAATTCAGCCGCCGCGGCCGGGATCGAACCCGCGTCTTTCGGGACAGCAGCCGAGCACCATAGCCACTGAGCCACCGCGGCGGCTGTCCATCGAAATAGTGCTTCGCACTAAAAAGTTGCAGTTCTGCCACACTTGCACCGCGTATCCCACGGGCTAATGATTAATCAAATAATAATTAATAACTAATCGAATGGCAACAGCTTGTATTGTAGGATGGCTCATTGTCAAGGGTGCGAAGTAATCAAGAAGAGAAAGAATAAGTGCACTATTTTGTTTCGTCACACACAGCTGCTGTGCATACATAAGGACCGGTCCGCACGAGAAGTGGTGGACGATTTTTGTACCGTAATGCATTAGTTAACCGTCAATCTGTCTATGTGATAAAGAGATCGAGTTTTTTGACAACGTCTGAGCGTCGCGCGCATCTGTGCGTGATGCTAATGCTTTTTTTTTTTTCACCCTGTATCATGAGGAGCAGATCTTTGATTGTTGCTTTTGTCTATGACAGGTTTTGCAAATAAAGCCTTAGGTGAGAGTCAGCGCTTGCCGTGTGTAAGCCTTTCTTTCTGTCCCGCTCTCCTTTTCGCTGTTTACTCAGCATTAACGCTATCGCATTAGAACGCTTTCATTGGCGTCATGGTTTCGCACACTTGTAAGCACACTGAGGACAAATTTCACTTAGCTTGTATTGATTAGATACCATGTTCTAATCAAAAAGAGACCACTCTCACCGAAAATGGAGCGAGCTTTTGTTAACCTAGAAAAGACCCGAACACGAAATACAGGTTTCGCCATGACCGGTAAAGTCCGCAAGGAAAATGTATGCGTCGACACGTATTTTTCTGGCACAGATCCCGGAGGCTACGCTACACATATTTTTCTTGCACAGATCCCGGAGGCTACGCTAAACCGCCGTTCCGTTTACACCGATGGCAGCTCCTTTTGATTGAGGACGCCACTTGTTGGTATCAACAGGGGGGAAGATTTTTAAATCCAATTTACTCGGCGATAAGTGCGTCTTTTGCTGCTGAACGAACGACAAAATACCCAAAAAGAGCCAAATAATCAGTTTTTCTAAGAACATTAACTCGATGCAGTGGTCCCAAGTGGTCCTTTACTGGCCGGTTAAATACCTTGCGCTTTCATAAAGCAGAAACACTCGTTTTTGCTTTCCAACACTTGACAGTTAGCCACCGTAGGGCTGTATAGTGGTGACCGCAATATGAAAGCTAATCTACATTATCTCTTTGTAACTAACCCTTCACAAGAAGGCAGCATTAAATTTTTGACTCTTTTCATTTCTTCGGTCGTATTTATGTGAAAACTATACAAACCGTACAGGTGAAGGCGAAATTAGTGAATAAACATTTTCAACCTTGAATCACAGTCCACATCAACTAACTTTTTTAGGCGTTGATAATCGTGGAAACAGCCGAATGAATGCGCCACTTGAGCGGCAAAAGCGGCTTCTGTGTGACATATGTTTGAAATTTCAGTACTGAAGAGCCGTTTCCTACATTTATATACACGTACTGCTTGGAAGAAGGAAAGACGCAATGCGGCTTTGTATTGAAAGCCTGATATCAAAGCTGTCATCACCGGAGTTCGCCATCATTTTTAGATAGCGCGCTCTTAATGAATCGTGAACACAGTTATAGCATCTCGCAAAAATGCTTGTGGCATCGTATATGACCGCTGCAAAGCAAAATTTGCATCCGTACTATTCCAGATCTCCTGCTTACCGGTTTGAATCTGATGATGCTTCCTGTGAGAGGGTCGACAGGTCTTTGCTCTAAGGAACTGTCTTCAGGCTCTGACCATGCTACATGAATTACCCCCAACGCAACTACGCTAAAGAAGATGACTGCTTGGCAGTACATGGTTGAGGAGAGATGCCTTCGCAGACGACTTGGCTATTATATATCGATATGCTGCCAGTTTCCTAACAATAGCTGCTCTTTTAAAACAACGCACATGGTTCACATATATAATCTTGCACGTTTCCTAACACGACGACAGAGTGACCGACAGTGTGTAGGAACAATACTTAACAACCCCTTAGAATATTCAACTATGATAGACATGCAGTTGGTTTGCGTAGAAGGCGACCTTTTCTCGTCAAGCGCGTTGTTCTTTTTTCTTATGACCTTAGTAAAGATGGATGTGAAAAGTGGCCTTACGATATCAAATACAAGATTCTCAAAACCGGCCTTGTCGGTGACGCCGTTTCTGATATATGTCAAGGGAAAAGGATACCAGTTGATTTGACACTCTTGTTTTCTTTATTTTACCAACAGGCTGATCCAGCACGGCTAACCAGCACCAGGTTATGTCTTCTTAGAAAATATTGGGGATATTACCAAAAACTGAGCAATATGCAATGAAATACACAGTTATCCTAATTAAAGAATTTGTCTGTCCAATTTACGCTTCTTACTTCATTGTTCCCTTCATTGGTATGGCATATTCCTGTCTCCAACAGGACCGCTGGCCGTGTCGGAGTGTCCTTTAAGTAAATTCTAAGAAGTTTCAGGATACAGAGCCTTGCTTCCGTTTCATTGCTTTTGAACATTATGACTCTTGGGGATAACCTGGTTTGACAGGAATATATTAAATCACTCAAAACTGTGCAGAAAATCAGTCCAAGTTTAGGAAATGTACTTGAACATAGGTGCTTTTATTACTCGTAGCATTTTTTCATCGCAAGTGACGCAAGTGAAGGCCAGTTACGCCTAACCGCCGATTTGCCAACCGAAGCTTCTAATCTCTGGGTGGAGTTGTAGCAAAACCGAGAGGTATGGCATGGTACGATAAAGTAGGGCATGACATGATATGGTATAGTACGGTATAGTATGATATGTTATGGTATAGTACGGTACGGTATGTTATCGTGTAGTCTGATGCGGTACGGTCTAGTATTGTATCATAGGGTGTGGTACGGTACGGAAAAGTATGGAATGGCCCGGTATAATATAGTATATTACTGCATCGCGTTATTACGCTACGGTAGGAAATTGGTTTGGTTTGGTTTTATGGGGTTTGACGTCCCAAAGCGACTGAGGCTATGAGAGACGCCGTAGTGGAGGGCTCCGGAAATTTAGACCACCTGGGGTTCTTTAACGTGCACTGACATCGCAGAGTACACGGGCCTCTTGAATTTCTCCTCCAAAGAAATTCAACCGCCGCGGCCGGGATCGAACCCGCGTCTTTCGAGTCAGCAGCCGAGCACCATAATCACTGAGCCACCGCGGTGGCACTGCGCCATTTTAGGTAGGAAACTGCATGGAATGGTACGTTATGAAGTGCCAAGACATGGAACGGTATGGTATTATTTTGATAGAACTAGGCTTCACATCAGGAGCAAAATCCGCCGTCCGATGTCGTGAAATTTGCTGACTGGTCGAGAGGGGACGGGATTTTGGACGTCATCCTCACCTGCGCTGACTGGCCACCCTGACTGAGCGAGATAGGTTTGCGTAAACTTGGTACATTATCACATCCTGCCCACAATGCCAGGTGACAAATTAATGCTTGATCGAGAGAGGCCATGTCAACTTCTGACACCATCACAACTTGCCCACCTGGTTGTGAACAACATGGTTTCTAGACAGCAACCTAGCTAGAGAGTGAAAATCAAGAATGAGAGAAAAAAAAACGTGATATACGCAAATGTCGGCATCGTCCCAGCATAGCGCATACCTGCTTCTGCAGCTAGCATTCCGAATATGCTCGCGTTCTTTTCTTACGGTGGCTTAACTATCCCGCATAATTTTTGTATTTTATTGTAAAGTGCGTTACGGTACTATACAGAATGTATGGCATGGTATGGCTTGACACGACATAGTATGGCATTTTATTGTATGGTGTAGTACGGTACAGTATGGTGTAGTACGGTACGGTATGGTATTGTACTGTATTCTACTGCACGCATTGACACGGTATGGCACGGTATGTTATGGTATGGAATGGTAGGGTACGGAACTGTATGGTATGGTATGGTATGGTATGGTATGGTATGGTATGGTATGGTATGGTATGGTATGGTATGGTATGGTATGTGTGGTTTAACGACTCAAAGCACATGCGCTATCAGAGGAGCTGCATTGGAGGGCTCCAGGGATCCTTCAGCACGGAGTGATAACTCGCAACACTTGGGCGGTTTCCCTTCATAGAGATCTGGCCACCTCGGCAGTTAAACCACTGCGGCAAATACAGCATGTTGCAGAAACAAACCGACCATCCTGACTGCAGTGCACAGTTTGAAGCTTTGTCCAAAGACTCGGTATCGAGAAAAAAGGCACACACTCTCACTTCTACCTATAGAGTTTCTTAGAGTTTCTTAGAGTTTCTTCTATCTTGTATCTAATTTTTAGGTAATAAAGTTTGCACTTTCATGGATTATGTGTATTACTTTCATACACTATCTGTGTTATTGCATTCTATTGTACTGCATCTGCACAGTTTATTGTTATGTGGATTAAGACATCTGCTGAAGCATAATGACGCGTGTGCCAGTTCATTCCATGAAGTGTTTTTTCGCTGCAGTCCACGGCGACAGGATTACGACTCCACAGGTCGTGGTTAAACAGCTTGTCCCACACCCGTTTTACCCTTCCCTGTTTGTACCGCATATGATTAGAATATGCTCTATGTCTTCCTTAAAATTTGTTTCCTTGAGAATGTACAAAAGCGATGCAAGATTATATACAGAATGTTAGCTATTGAATAAGCAGAGATACTGCCAGTGTGAGACCACCGAGGTGCCAATATACACAGGAGACGAGGTTCGATGAAGAAAAGTTGCCGAACGACCCAGAAAATAGTCCTAGTTAGCTATTGAAAAGCATAAACGGGTGGCTGAATTTATTGTGGCGCTCAAATGTAAAAAAAATATCTGAGGCTTAGCTAAGGTTAAGCCTAGTCAGATGCGAAGCATATTGATGGCTAGGCTTGGTAAAGTTCCTCGCTTTGTTCTTCAGTTGTAGTAGAACGTTGTCGCCGAGCCGCATATTGAGCACGCCGCTTAGCCAGACGTTCATCCCGCTCTTCATCGGTCTCTGTGGCACGCTGAAGCTTTCGCTTCTCGTTCAAATCAGCCCTGCTTCTAGGCGGCATCCCAACACCTGGCCGCCTCGTAAGTGCCCGGAGAGCGAGGCAAGCTCAGCTTCATACCGCTGCTGTAGCGTCACGTGGTCAGCCGCCGCGCCTCTGATGTGGAGCCTCCACCGCCGCGGCCGACGGCGCGAGCCGGCAGCCCATCTCTCCTCTGCTGTGACGTCATGTTGTCACGTGGTGTCACGTGGTCACGCTAAAGGTCAATGGTAGCTCTACCGTCGCGCTCGACGGGCTGTAGTGTAGCTCTAGTAATATGCTTCGCATAAAAAATTGGCGGGGGCTTAGCTTTGGTTAAGCCTGGTAGGTTGCGAAAGCAAAAGCGCAGCGCCTCCAACAGAAGGAACGCAGTGCGCCGCGTCTACAGGTCACGCGTGGCTACGGGCCGCCGCTGCGCGACGACTGAAAGCGTCTTGGAACGCAGTGCGCCGCGTCTACAGGTCACGCGTGGCTACCGGCCGCCGCTGCGCGACGACTCAAAGCGTCTTCGGTAATTTTTTTTATATTTGTTTTTAATGTCGTTGCGACTGAGAGAAAGAAAACAATCTACAGCTGGTATGACGTCACAGCGGCAGTAGCGCCACTGCGCGGCGCGCCAGAGGTGCGCGGCGCGGCGCAACTGCAGCCGGGCTATCTGAAGGAGCGAGTTGGTCGCCCATATTCACTCCGGTAAAGGTCAAACGCAACTGCGGCCGGGTCACGCGAAGGCTTGAAAGTGCGAGTAGTATTGCTTTCGCAATAAAACACCAAGCTTATTTACAGCTAGACAAGTTCACAAGTCGGAGGATTAGCGGGCGATTCCAAGCCACATTGCTTGCTTGAAAGGTCTTTCTTTTTTTCCTGATGTCATTATCCATTTCTAAGAAGGCCATGCTCTTTTTATTGATATGTTCACAAGCCTGACGGAAGCCAACAGGCGCTGTCGTCATCTTTGCCGCTGATTAATCGCTTAGCAGACATGTACAAGCGCAAAAAAAAAAAAACGGACAGAGAAAGAATCTTAGACAACAAGGTGCTCGTGTTGTCGAAGTCTCTTTCTCTGTCCGTGTTTTTTTGCGCTTGTACGTGTCTGCTATGCACCAACTAGGCCAAAGATCTGTGCTCTTGAGATCAATCGCTATCATATAAAATCTATTCTCTGCTTACAGAACTTCTGAGAGTGAAACCATTTTTTTTCTAATGTCACGTTAGGATCCTAGCAGGGACAATGAATCAAAGCTTTCATTATTCTTCGAGAATAGGCCTGCTGTCGCTGCGTTGGCAAGAATGTGCGATAGAACAAGAGCTCCGCACTTATACACCAGCCCTGGAGAGGCGCCATGCGCTGACGTTTCTTTATTTTTCAGAGTAAATGGGAAAAAAGAAGAAAAAGTATGAACGACAAAATGCTCAACATTTGTCATATTCTACTCGCGTTAAGAAAATAATATGAATATTATATTCCAAGTCATCCACTTCTTCATACACGGAGCACTCTGCTGACGCGTGCGTCGCCACAAGATAAAGTGACATGGGCAGCTGACTATTATCCTGCAAACGCTAAAATGACGCACATCTTCTTGGCTAGAACATGACCTTTATTTAAGGGCTCATACAATAATACCATCGCAACAGCTGTTAAGAGTAAGTTGCTAAAGATCAAGAGCTTTATAGGCAGGTGGTTACGAAAAAAGCAGCAATGCACTGTCGACCTCACTCTGAGTGTTCGCCTCAACCGCACACTGAGGAAGCGGCTAAAGGAACGAAAAGAGGTTAGAGATAAGGAAGTGCAGGCAGAGGAATCATGCACCGAACTCAGAGTAAAAACTGGTACAGTTGGGATAAACGCAATGCATAGGTCATTATTTACGTTGGTATGTTACATGTATTCAAATAGAGAAATCTTAATGACCAAATCAGTGAAAAACAATGCAAAATAAAGTGGCGCCATATTCATTCAGACTAAGCCTATACTTGCTAGCATACCAAGTGATTCGTTGTAACCTGCAGAATTAAAGTGACGTTTACCGAGCACTTTCCTCGGCTCGGATGATTGCTGTTTGCGTGTAGAATAACTATGATGAAACTGGCAGTGACAATCGCTACGAAGGGCTTGACTGAATTCACAATGGCGCCTGCTTCCCTTCAGTGGCTGTAGTGAGACGAATTAGTCCGGATATATTATACAAGGCATGATAACCTAGTTGAAATCAAGAGGAAGAAACGGGCTTGAGCAGCTGGGCATGTAATGCGAAGGCAAGATATAACCGCTGGTCCTTAAGGGTAACAGAGTGGATTCCAAGAGAAGGCAAGCGTAGCAGGGGGCGCCAGAAAGTTAGTTGGGTGGACAAGGTTAAAAAGTTTGCCCATGATACGGTGGCCGCAACTGCCAAAGGATAGGGTTAATTGGAGAGAAATGGGAGAGGCCTTTGCCCTCCAGTGGGCTTAGTCAGGCTGATGATGATGATGATGATGTTATACAAAAGTTGGAGGGTTTTGGTTCTGACCTGATAATTATTTTCTGCTTCGAATTTCAACCGCTTTTTCCTGTAGCAAACCTCTTTCTCTCTCATTTTTTTTTTGTTTTGAAAATGTACTATTTTCAGATGTGCGAAAAAAATAAACATCGGGAGAGAAAATACGGAAACAATGCCCAGTTTGCAGCAAGGTGATTGCCCGGAGTTTTTTTACAAAAGCTTTTGCTAGCGAACTAGCCTGCAAGGAAAAAAAAAATAATGCATGGAAACTCTTGAAGAGAGCTGAAGTGACGGGACAGAATGACAGAAGAGCACATTAAACAACACAGTAATTTTGCTGTCATTAGGATGCGCTTCACTGCGTTTGTCAAAACCGAATAAAAAGAAGTTATTCAGCACACAGGCGACGCATGAACTGATGAAGATTACGTCGCACTAAACGAACATGCCACCCTCAAAATTCATAAAAGTGACAGACACTTTAAGCTCTAAAAGTGATAAAATTTTGTCCGAGAAGGGAGAGAATAAACTATATTAATATAGAGTAATTAATCGGGTGGTTCACCCAGGTCCGGGAAACCATTGGCGAATACAGCCCTCCAGGCCTGACCGATCAGCTGGCGTTGAAGGGGGAGCTCTGTGTGAGCCAGCTCCGCCTCCCACTTGTCATGGCCGAGTTCCTGTGAACTCTACGCTCTATGTTGCTCGGGGCAGTTCCGGACCATGTGGAAATTCCCACGTAATTTTGAAAGCCTGCAGTCCCGCTAGTTTCGATGCACCACTGCACTGTAGTTGAAATATCACTTTGAAGAATGGAATAAAACAGGTCTTCGATGTGATCAAGAAGGCAAAGACCCTGATTACCTTCCTTCATGCGCGAAAAAAAGTTAATCAATTTGATACCCTGACCGGGTGGACAACGCGAAGGATCTTCACATTCTTTTGCAGGAAGCTGGAAAGAAGACTCCCATAAGAAGATGCTTCGGTGACAACCGCGCGCAGAGGAAAATCCTGCTTGTGAGCTTTTGTTAGAAAGAATACAGTAAAACTCTTTTTGTCTGCTCCATCAATTCTTTTCAGGAGATTAACGAAGATCGGCTTTTTGTCAAGGGGAATAACAGGCTTTTTGACCCTCGCGACAACTGAATGCGTTTACACAAAATTCTTCGTTTCTCTCTCCCTGGCCTTATCTAGGCAGACTTATCTTGGCATCGCCACAAACCCGCCTTCCTACTTTGATATATGTAAAGTGAGGTCATTGAATTCTAAGCGCTCAGCAGTGAATTTCACAGTGAGCTTGGCCTTACCACGCAGAAAATCTCTCCGCACGAGACAATCAGTACCTTCAGGCGTGCGAAAACTTACCCCTTCTCATTAGCTAAGTTCTAAATTTTCGTAACCAATGAAACAAGGTCTATATCCTTCTCTCTAGACCCCTTGGAAAACTTTGACCACGTATTCTCAGGGACACACACCCGACAAGGGAGGAACGCTGAAAATGTAAAAGTAAAGGCGCCAAAAAACGACACACACACACAAGACAAGAGAACGGGACAGAGCGCCACTCACAACTGAGTGGCGCTCTGTCCCGTTCTCTTGTCTTGTGTGTGTGTGGTTTTTTTGGCGCCTTTACTTTTACAATGAATTACCAACTAGCCCAGCAAGAAGTTCTCTTAAGAGGAACGCTGAGCGCTGTACGGTTCTAAACAGCAAGTGACAAGTTTAAGCTGATAAATAAAGTGGATAACAATATCATCAGCACCCAAAGCAATACCGTCCAAACATCTGTTTAACAAATTGAGCATAATGCCCTTCAACATTGTCCAGGATTTCAAAACGGTCATTTTAGTCCACCGAATAATTAGCACAAACACACTGCATCACCCTTCCGTATTCATCTCTGCCAAGGGTGACACTATAGGGAGCTATAGGGCACTATAGCTCATAACATATACGGGAGGCGCTCAATATCCTTCATCGGGGCTCAAAAACACCGCTACGATGGCCTGCACCGTGATGTGCGCTACCCTGCCAAATCTCTCGTCTTGCTGTGGCTCCCATCCCGTCGTGTGGGGTTATGTGAAAAACTTTTGCCGCGCTACACAGGTCCTTATCGTGTATTACGGGCAGTGACCGACGTAACGTATGAAATCACGCCGCTGCACCCAAAGTCGACGTCCGCTCCAATGACATCCGAAGTCGTTCATGTAGCTCGTCTCAAGCCCTATCACCCACCCTCGACATCGCACGCCTAACACGCACCGGGACGTTGCCTTCAGCCGAGGGGGATAGTGTTACCGATGAACTGGTTACTCAATAAGTGGACGAATCGTGAACGAAGAAGTGCCGGTGCGCTGAACGACGACGACGTTGACAGTGGGTAGCTGGGCTCTCAGAGTCTGAGCTGAGTGCTGGCCATCTCAGAGCAGCCGCCAATATAGACTTACCGCCGTAACATCCCCGTAACAATATTAATAGAAGACATTTAAATTTTTCTATGTCTGTAACGGTATATACCATATATAACTCTAGCAGGAAAACCGCGCAAAGATTAGTCGCGCCACAAATCGCAACATATGCTGTTTCGGTAGTTTCCACAACGTTTGACATTTAGTTTCCAGAACGCAAGTTTGCACAGTAGTAAGCGTTCTAAAACGTGCGGCTCGTGCGGAGAATTTTGTTGGCTACGATCGAACTCCAAACAGAAGATGGAAGCAAACAAAGTAAAAAACAAGACAATGAACGATGGCTATGTATTGTTATACGCGTTCTGTTCTTGAACTGCGCGACTGTGTTCAACATTCTTCATGAAGAAGCGCCGAGATGATAGATCTTCTCCTGGGGCAATTTTCGTCGAAAAATGGCTTGAAGGATTTGCTGGGGCAAAGAAATCTGGGAAACAAAGTCTGCAACGTAGTACATTTTTAACATGACATATAAGGCGCTTTTCGGGCTGGCATGGATGGCATCAAGCTTGCGACGCAGGAGGTCTTCGTCAGCAAAACTCTCGGGGCTTCTCCAGCTGGCATTAATTGCATCAAGATTCCGCCCCAGGAGCTCTGCTTTACCAGTAACTCTCAGCACAACATGATCTACGCAGACTAAGCACTCCAGTAGATATATGGGGGAATCGGCAAATTTTTGTTGATGCGTGCAAAGACGAGACAGTGAGAAATCCACAATGAATAAATTATGCTGATGTGTATGTACTTTGCCTAAGACTCGTTTTCTTGTACGTCTAAAAAAAAGCCAACAATGGTGTGTTAAAGCTTTATCTGACGATTCAAGCCCGAAAAGATTGAGTTCATCGAGCAAGTTGCTAAAGCTGTGCTTTATTTTGTGCTTTGTTTGTTTAAAAATGGAGGACTAGCGCAATTTTTTGGAGCAAACCAGAAGAATGAAGGGCGCCGCTGCGTGACTGAAACGTTTATAAGAGAGGCATGGCTTATCTAACGCGTATATGCTTTTTTCAGACCAAGGACTGCGTAGGAGAGGAAAAACTAATGATATAATGACGTCCGTTGTGGGGTCTGTTTTGTTCCTTTATTTTACCATCACACATGCACGTCCGTCGGGAGAACGCGTGAGTAGGCTTTATTGCTGTTGTTTAGTTTAATGCTAGCAATGCTGCCGCATAACTGGCTTGTACTTTCTAAAACGTTTTTCCTGATTGACCATATGATCATATGCATGGGAGCACGAGAGGCAAACTGCGTTATTTGTACTTATATACTATTGCGTTTATTGTGTACTTTACATGCATGCATCTTTTAAAATTTGCCCTCGTGGTCGCAGTGATGTGCTCGGGGATCGGGACCAGGGTCTTCACCGCGTTAGGACGAAGCAGAAGACTACGAAGGGAAGCCTTCGGGAGAAATAGCAAGCTTGAAGGTTTATTTTACATATTTACAGCAAGTAGACCAAAGTCAGAAAATGGGGGAGGATGATCTGGCACACCGCAGATTGCTGCTTAAATGCAGTTCACATTCCCCAGGCAGACCAGCTAGGGAATCTGATCTCTGGTTGAGCGTCCAATGGGCCGCCAGCGTCTTCTTAGGCTCCGCCTTCCCCACGTGGCACCGCACACCGCACAGACACACACACACACACACGGGCAAGGAGGAACTTGGCGTCTCTCAGTGGCGAACTGTTTGACCAGGCCCAAAAGTCGTTGCTGCTGTGAGATGAGCTTGATCGATGGGGATGCGAACGCTGACTGCTCACACCGGTGACCTCTTCAGGGACAAATCAGCCGTGTCGCCCCTCCGCTTGTCGTCTCCTCAGGGCGCACGCGGGTAATGAGTTGGCGGCGCCGTCGCCCCCGCTGTAGTCGCCACTGGGTCCCTTCCGTCGTTCCACGGTCAGTCCGGGAGAAGCGCCGCACTCAGCCTTCCCGGCGAAGGGGATTAGACGCCTTTGTGTACGCCGACGCCGTCGCCAGTAGCTGCCCCACGCAGTGTCTCTTTTGTCTTCCCCGAGCAGCAGCGCTTGGGCCGAAGTGGCCTGATGGCGCCCGGCTGGCTCGCCTGTTTCCGCTGCCAGTCCCCAGGAGTGCAGTCCGGCACCAGAGCCGCATTCAGCATCGCCGGCGAAGGGGATTTGAGCCTTTGTCCACGCCAACGCCGAGAAACAGCAGCGCCTTTGGCCGCATACCTGACGGCGCCTGACTGGCTCGCCGTTCTCCGCTTGCTTGGTCTGCGATCATTACAGCAGGCATATTACCCCTGAGGCGTGCCAGCAGCTTTCCGATAGATGGATTTCACAGAGGCAGATTACTGTTCAGAACGCACGTGCTCTGAATCAAGTTGTGAGCGGTAAAAATATGTTTTTGACGGTGACAGTTCTTTCAGAAAATGCAGAAGACAACGCAGAAGATAATGTGATATTCCGAAATCGGCGTGTATGCTTCATGAGGAGACGTTCCGAGATATGTAGCATTCGAAAGTCGGTTCATGCAGATGCTTGATATACGCAACAACCAAAATTAAACAAGAGAAACATGGATGTTTATTTTATTACAGGCTTCTTCACTGCTCTTAAAGCGTACTGATAGCATCAAGTAACGACTGCGCTAACTAATGCGTTTTGCTAGCATTTTCGTTCTCTGATCATTAAGACAGGTGGCCGACAAAATTGGTGCGCAAACTATTCTACCCTTTCTCAGCGGGATGGTCAATATTCGGATCTCAAAAAGTTTATTTTCCAGGTTGAACTGGAGGGCTTCCTCTATAACAGCTGACTGTACAGCGTGGTTGTGGCCAGAAAACGTTTGCATGCAGTAGCAGCGAATGCGAGGAGAATTATTTTTAAAACCAGTCACATATACAATAGTCACATTAAAAAAAAAACTACATATATTCATACTGAGAGTAAATTGTTTTCACTAAATTAACAAATACACAAAAACTGAAACGGCCATACTCATGCTCACACCAAATTATATTTCAACAAAATATTTTCGCAGCTCAGTTTTGATATTTTTTTGTTTTGGTATACCCCTGTAACCTATAAACACATCTAAAAAGGCCTTAAAAGAAACTAAACTTTTGATGTGAAGTTCTGTAGTCCATCACCTTCTTGAATATGCCTTCATAGTGTGGAGCGTGAACTCAGTAACCGAAATTAGGAATTTTGGCATTGTACACAGACAACCGTTTCGTTTCATTTTTCAGCGATATGACCGTAATCTCTCTCCCTCTTCAGCTCTCTTATGCGAATTTAACTCCTCCTTCAGAACGTTGCTGCTTTGATTTTCTAAAGTTTTTTCATTGCATTTACAGTTCTCATTGACACCTCTCGCAAAACACTTATCTAATGTTCGCTTAACCAACCTTATCAAGAAACTACCACCCCTAAATATGGCATCTTTTTACGCAAGAAGCAACCTATTTAACGCGAAAACTGGAGTTCTGCAATACACTTTCTGGCAGCAGCCATGCGATTCTATTAAATCACTTTCAACAGAGCACTGTAGCTGGTTAGCGTATTATACGAGCGGTTCTGCACGCGAGGTCAGGTTTGCGTATGTACGTTTTGTTTTATTTTTAATGCGAAAGCATTACTTGGCTGTGTCGACGATTTCCCGTCCGCAAAACGCGTCGGCAACGGTTGCTCCATTCGCGTGTGAGAACTAAGCGAAAAAGAATGATTGTGTGTGATAGAGGATGATTGGAGGATGATGCACGTCAAAATTTGGTCGATGTGGAGTAATTAGTTAATTAGAGCCAAAAATGTCACTTAGGCGTCGAAATAATATCGAACTTCGATATAATGCGAGGACGTAAAAACAGTACTAGACGACAAAATTTCAGGAAAAAAAGCAACCATGTGACAGAGGATGATTAAATGTGGTTGTACGCCAAATCTGACTGATCGGGATTGGTTAATTAATTAGAGGCCAAAAGGTCATTTCGGCGTCAAAATAGCCCCAGGCGCGCATATAGTGCGAGGACGTGAAAACAGCGGTAGACGTAAAAATTGGAAGACGTAAAAAGAGAGGCAAACAGTCAAAAGAGAGAAAAAGCGGCAAAAAAATTGTCGACGATTACGTTACTTCCTAGTGCAAAATTGGAGCGCAGCTCAACAGCTGGGTAACAGCAGGGTAACCGCTGGTCCTTGAGGGTAACGGAGTGGATTCCGAGAGAAGGCAAGCGTAGCGGGGAGCGGCAGAAAATTAAGTGGGCGGATGAGATTAAGAAGTTTGCGGGAATATGGTGGCCGCGGCTGGCGAAGGACAAGGGTTAATTGGAGAGACATGGGAGAGGCCTTTGCCCTGCAGTGGGCGTAGTAAGGCTGATGATGATGACAGCTGGGTCAGCTTTTCGATAGATTGAGGGAAAGAATTCGAGCAAGACATGTAGGCACAATCACAGACAACTTTGTTATTTTTCACAGATATTCCTTCAAGAAACACTCCTCTAACAGTTCTTGATTGCCATGACGGAAGCTTTGTGGTCGGAGAAATAGATGGATATATGCTCGACTTGCTGCACCAATGCCCGGTTCTCAAAGGAGAGGTCTGTGCAAGTATTTCGCGAGGTTGTCACAGCCGTGGTAGGTGTTACGAGCGAGAGGAACGGGATATAAGAAATTGCGGTTTTTCTTAATATCTACATTAAAGTCCCCACCCACTCTGCCACCCTGGCAAGTGGCAGTTAGTGGTTGATCTCGAGAGTTCGCTCATCGTTGTCAGCGCTAACGCATACAGCCCAGATCTCTCTGTCATCGCACCACGTAAGTATAAGCGTGATTCAGGTGTCCACAGACCCAAGGAGCCAGTTATGCACACCTCTTTTCCTTAAAATGATCGCAGTGTAAAACGTTAACGCGAACGCCAATGAACACAATGAACTCCGACGGCTTATGGCTTCAGCGCCACGTTTCTGGCACAACGTTGTCAATGCCAATCCATGCAGCGCACATATATCACTACCACCACGTTCATTGCCAACGCATGCAATATTGGTTCATGATGCGTGTTTTCCAGAGGCTGTGTAATTCAATTAAAAAAAATTGGAGGCTTATCAAGGTTAAGCCCAGTGGATGCGAAGCATGTCCTTAGCGTTTGGAGGCATCTTGACCGCATACACGCCCGGCGCAAAGACGCTGGCGCGGTTGCGGGCACAGAGACTGACGCGACGGCGGGCATGCGCCGCCTCATCCCTGGCCTGACGTCACATATCACGTGATGCAGCGATGGTGGCGCCGCCGCCGCGTCGCGCGCGACGGCGCGATATGAGGCCCCATCTGCAGCCGGTGTGACGTCATCACGTGACGTCATGTCACTGACCTACTTGAAGGTCACTTGAAGGTCAATGGTGGCCACCGCCGGGCGTCGCGCGAAGGCCCGAAACCTACGTTAATATGCTTCGCATAAAAAATCGCTGTGGCTTATCTTGGTTAAGCCCGGTAATTGCGAAAGCAATATCCGTACCTACGCCATGGTTCAGCTGGTAGTGTAGCTGGTGGTGGTGCTTGTGGTTAGACTTGTGGCGATGCATCTTTATCCAATCCAATGTAATCTAATCTAATCAAATCGAATCGAATCGAATCCAATCCAATCCAGTCCAGTCAGGCCGTCGTTCATGTGCACCGCCGTCGCACACGGACGGCGCGAGATGGTCGCCCAGCTCTTCGGCGTGACGTCACAACACCTGTGGCGCGCCTGGCGGAGAGAGCGGGAGTTAGGCCGCCGTTCATGTGCACCGCCGTCGCACAAGGACGGCTCGAGATGGTCGCCCAGCTCTTCGGCGTGACGTCACAACACCTGTGGCGCGCCTGGCGGAGAGAGCGGGAGTTAGGCCGCCGTTCATGTGCACCGCCGTCGCACACGGACGGCGCGAGATGGTCGCCAGCTCTTCGGCGGGACGTCACACAGAGGTCATGCGAAAGGTCATTTCATGTGCACCGCCGTCGCACCGCAAAGGCTAGAAAGTGAAAGTAGTATTGCTTTCGCAATAAACAGCAGCTTTTCCTCCGTGACGTATGGATGGATGGATAGGAGCGCCCCCTTTGAAACGGGGCGGTGGCAGCCGCCACCATGCTCAGCCGTCCTTTGTTTTTTTTTTGTTTTTTTTTTCTTTTATTCACGTGGTTTGGTGACGTGAAGTCACCAAACCACGGCTGCCCGGCCGCGCCCAAGGGCTGAACTGAGTGATTGCAATATGCTATGCATAAAAATTAGCTGTGGTTTAGCTCTGGTTAAACCTGGAGTGGCGCGATACCTAGAGCTGGCCGTCTGGAACTCGCCGAGACGAATTGCAGTCAGTATTTCGCCGCTGCGTTTCGCTGGGCGTTCCATCTTCATCTTCGTCCCTGGACGTGGATTCGCAGTTACTAGGCAACGGATGACGTGTGTCCACCGAGATACGTATGTGAGACAGTTACTGCGTAATTTCCTTTCCTTAAATTCATTTTCTTCATTACGGCCCCTCTTTCTGTTTCTTCTTTCACTCCCACTTCCTCCCTTCCTCTACAAACGGATGACGGGTATCCACCATGATACGCGAGACAGTTAAGGCGTAATTTCCTTTCCTCAAATACAATTTTCATTTTCTTCATTAAGGCCCCTCTTTCTGTTTCTTCTTTCACTCCCATTTCCTCCCTTCCTCGACAAACTGATAAAGGGTGTCCACCGAGATATGCGAGATAGTTACTGCGTAATTTCGCTTCCTCAAACACAATTTTCATTTTCTACATTACGGTCCCACTTCTTTTGCTCCAAACTGCCTCCCTTCCTGTACGGTGCGGTTTGGGTGTCCACCGCGACGGTTGCTAGGCGACGGCTCAAGGTCGGTGCGACCACGGTCGAGGTGCAACCACGGCGCAAGTGCGACCATGCTGAAGAGGCGAAGCGGCTAGCGTAGCTACAGTAGTGTAGCTATTGCTACAAAACGTGTCTAAGGGTTTAGTTTGGTTTATTAGGGTTTAACGTCCCAAAGCGACTAAGGCTACGAGGGACGCCATGGTGGAGGGAAGAGCTTGGCAAGAGGTCGCGTTAAGTGGTCGAGAGTACATAGCCCTCGACGACTTTGTCAGCCCACTCCACCGCCAAAACTTGCGTTCTGGTACGGGTACGGTTGCCGTACGGGTACGGTTTCGATCTTCCGTTTGAAATTTTGCGCCAAAAGAACAATGCGTGCTCACTGGGGGGGTGCTGCCACCTCTTAGGACTTACAAGAAGTGTTTGAATTTTGTGCTGCCTTCTTACGGAGATAAGCAGAAATCATGTCTAGCTTTAGCGCGGCGGCACAGACTGCGGCAACACCCCTTTTGTAGTTTTGGTTTCGCCGCGTGATCGCAACGGAGTCGCGCGAAATTTGAGTTTTCTTTTTGTCAGCAGTATCTTGCAGGGACTGCCGAAGTTGATTTCTATCTTTATTGACACTGCTCTTAGCTTGCTTATCACAGTTGCTCGCGAGGTATTCTCGCCCTCTGTGGCAACGCGCCTACGCGGTTTCGATTCCGCCGCGGGATCGCAACGGAGTCGCGCGAAACGTGTTTTCTCTTTGTGGGCACTGTTTTGCAGAGGCGGCGAAAGTTGATTTCTATCTTTATTGGTGCTGCTCTTAGCTTGTTTATCACCGTTGCTATTCTATTCTATTGAACATTTTCCAGTTGTGAGTGATGCTGTCACCAAAGTACTGTTCCTAATTTTTTTTACTATTTATTCTCGATTATATACATTTTGTAGATTCAAGATCCGCAATAAAGTAATTTGACCACCTGGGAAAGTTTTCTTCAAAATAATTCGACCCTCAAAGGGCTAAGGATTCATCCACAAATGACAGTGCAGAGAGATATCCTGCAGACTGCGCTGGGCCACCCCAGCGGGATGGTCCTGCGGGGTGGTTGAGGGGTTCGTTGCGTAGCTGTTACATAGTTGCAGTACCGGAAGAATCTGGCTGTCAAAACTTACCGAAGCAGCGGGATAGGCCCATATGCTCTGTTGCCAAATTCATAGAGTTCGTGGGGAATGAACATCACGCGTGTGTGTTGTATCCAGCGATGATCGGTCGCTCATAATTCCTGGTATACTGATTTTATTTCCACACCTTGAACCTCCTTTGGTCATGCTGCGTATTTGTTTGCCAACAGGGAAATGTTGAAGGAAAGACGTGTACATCAAGCGCCGATTGCCTGCCGTTTACACACTACTGCTGTGTAGTGCAGTATCAGTTAGCTAGAAGTGGCATCTGCCAAAGGCGCCCGGGTCTTAACGAGAAATGCGGTATATCACTCGTCAGAAACAGGGAGAACAACAACCTCTACGCTCCTTACCTTCTTAAGTGCCCTTGTATGACGCCACCAAGTACGTACGGAGTACATTTACTTGCTTTATTTTTGTTTGGTCATCCCATCTCATTAGTAGTAAAGAAGCGATCTGCCACAGTTTGGATTACCACGCTCCAAACTACAGCGAAATCCACAAGTAACAAATATTAAAATTCATAACGCGGGAATCATAGACAGCTTCACGAAACCGTATTTACAAAAATGCTCCGACTATTATTACTGTCAGAATAGTTGTCATTGCCATGGACGTGTAGGGTAGCATATCGTTATACAGGGTGTTTCACCTAAGATATTACACAATTTAAAAAAATAGGCTTTTTGAGTTAGAAGAGCTTTTTTTTTGCGGCATAGCATTGTCAGCGATGTCGTACATCGGAATAAATCTAAGGTGGGCTAATTTCCGGGCTACTTAACTATTATTGTATATTTAACTTTTTAAACACAACCGTTAGGCTCCTTAAATATTGCGATGCGTGTAGCCCAGGGTATAAAGTTCCTACACATTCCTACAAGTTTCTACAAGTTCGCATATAAAGCTCCTACAACCTGAGACACCACAGAGCAGTACTCTGGGCCCCGTCCTTTTTTGTCTTATGTAAATTACTTAGGGTTAATTGATAAATCATACAGCTTTCTTATATGTACTGACGACTATGATGCTTTCCTTACCTGAAGAGTTCCAAGAAGTATTTTACCCCTTGCAATAACAATTTCCTCTAAATAGTGAAAATGAGATCAAAGTATTATCCTCCGATTGAATCATTCGAAAAAACCCTACGGTCTTTTTTATGCACCTGGTAAATAAGATGAAGTGTAAGATAGCGTTATCATTGGTCCATATAAAATTTACAGAGAAATGTCTGAAAACATTCAAACTTTTTTCCGAACACAGCCTTTGGAATGCACATGTTGCCACATTTGGTCAAAAGTGCGAAAGCAGATGAAATCCTCATTAGAAGTGGCCATTTATTTCTAGCCAAAGTAAAAAACGCTCTTGTATAGCGTTTTGTTTAACTCCCAACTTCGGCACTGCACCCTGTTACGAGGAGACACCATTTTATCAAATTTAAACAAACGGATCGGACTGCAGAAGAAAGGAGTTCAGGCAATAGAAAATGTACGTGATCAAAAGGGTTGAGAATAAGGCGAGTTGGTAGACGGAGTGACGACAACACAAGTGCTCATGAGCACTTGTGTAGTCGTCACTCCGTCTACGTCCTTGTCCTTTGGGGTGCCACAGCAGCGAAAGTATGAAAATGTACGATTTTATAAGCAAGCTGAAATCTCTTTCCACCAAAATAAAATGGTGAAAGCTGATAATATATAAGAGCACAAACTAATAATAAATTATTCCAGAGCGGTACAAAGGAAGTTAGATTCATTCCTTGCTAATTTACACAAATTAACTACGTTGTGCATAGAAAATTTATTTTTCATGCGCAAACTCACACTCGAATACACTCCAAAGCACACTTAACAATGTACAAAACTACACACAACCGTAGTTGAACTGAGCAAAAAGGATACTTTTGAAATATTTTTGTAAACACCTTGTTTCAAAAGATTACAACACACTGTTCCTATTCCAATTTTTGTTTGTCTTGCTGTCATTGCCAGTCAGCGTCTAATAGTCATTTTACGTATTGCGCGCAGCAATTATGAAAGGAAAAATTATAACGAAAAAATTTTCGCCGTTGTCTGGTTGGTGGCAGCCTTGTAAATCTGCTGCTGCGAATCTTTTTCTCCTATCCCCTTCTTTTTCCATGGATCACTTTTTTTTTGGTGAAAATGAAATCTTTATTGACGGCTTGATAACGTTAATTGTAAATCAGTGGATGAAGTCTGTAACGAACAGAACGTAGCGGGAACGGTGATGATGATGATGATTATGATAAAAGAGCTTTTCCAAGTTCATCAATTATACCTGAGTAGCTTTCCCGATCTTAAACAGATTGTTCAGACTATAGTCTCCAATTGTCACAGCTCACTTGCTCTTATCTTATCTGTAGGCGATGCTCCCTATCCCAGTGACAAATCACGTGCTTATGAAAAGGAGAACCAAGCACTTTCACATCATACACAGCCACTGTGCGCTTTACTTTGCACAGAACTGAACAGGGCAGATTAGACGTGCAAAATAAAAACGCCTCTGCTGATTCCGCTCCGATGTTGTCTTGTAATCAAAGCTCATATTATCGATGCGCCACCACTGAAAGGTTAAGGGTTAATGCTTACAATGAATTTGAAATTAGATTAAAATTATTATCCGGCTTTGAAGAGATCTTCTATGCGACGTACAGTGCAGCAATTTTCTATTTTTTTCAACATTTACTGAGCAAACTTGTTCTGCCGCTACGCATATCAAATATGTTTTGTGAACAAGAGAAAATTCCTTCATAAAATTTATGTAACTAAATAATCCAATGCTATTTTTTATAGCAAAATAAATATCCCCAAAGCTATTACCTAGTATGTCTGACGTCGTACCAGCTTTTTAATCATTGTCTGGTGTAGTGTTAACGAGGTGATAAAAAATATCCCAAATTTTTCTCCCTGCTGCCAAAAAGAATTCTAGAGAAATATTTTATCACTAACATTAATGCCATCCTCACACTCGCCATTAATATAAAGTGACAGAAAAGCGCGAGCTACAAGCAGAATTTTACAGAGGGTGCTTATGACAGAGGAGCCTTTCTTAATTTAATCTGCATCTGAGAAAGCAACGAAGAAAGGGCAAATGGAATGTTAGAACTGCATTTTGATGTTCTCATTGCTTGAATCATACTGAAAAGCATTTTGTTAATGGAACGCACTTCTCTAACACAAAAGTAATATTTTTTAGCTATTTTCATCCCGACGGTTCCTCTAGCTATTGCCTCGAAGTTCTAGAATCTGTTTTTGAACTCATATTTCTCTCTTTTATTTGCTTGCAGAATACACATGCTATCGTAGCTTGCGGAACAGAGACAGTTTTGGAGTTTGCGAACCATACTCCAATGCCCGTCCTGGTGGTTAGCGCCAGCAATTTGCTGTTTCATGACACTGGTCGAAAATAAATTTTTTATTAAGCAGCAATAACTTGCACGTGTCCCAAGATGTCTTTTCTTGCTTCTTTACACTCGAAAAAAAGAATTGTTTTTTTTTCTGCAAAGGCGCCAAAAGATGACATGCCTTTCGCTCTTGGTGGTGGTGGTAAGAACATTCAAAGCCGTTCATGATGCGGAAAGAAGCGGCAGGGCGCATGCTACCATCGCAGAGCGTTCTGTGCAGAAGGGGCCTGCGCTTTTGTTTTCAGCCACTTCAACCAACACTCTCTAATCTTCCGCATGTGGATACAACGGGAGAATAGACCTTTTCCATACTGCGATCCGCTTCCACCAGGACTCTGCTGCGCATGCGCAGATTGCGGCGAAGCTCTTGATATGGGCACGTACCAGCCATTGCGAAGATTCAATTGGGCCTTCGCGTATTTTACCTTTTTTCACGTTGCGCCCCCTGGGAAGCGGGCGAAAATTCGATTGCTGCACAAACATGAATTGAAAACAAACGCGCTTGGCCGCCGCAAGTGTCATTCGCTTCCACTAGGCGCGAAATGTGAAGGCAAAGTGACAGGTGTCTCTCATTTTCACCTGTCATCAGTACGAACAGCGCTTGCGCGGTTGAAGCTTGTAGCTTGTTTTCAACCAGTTGATCTAATGATAGGGCCGAATTAAAGTACTTTGCAGCGGTTTTACAGTAGCTTTGAGCAGATGAGAGCCGCCCATGCTCCATGCTTCCATGTAAAAAAAGAGAACTCTAAAATCGCGGGTCACGCTATGCTAGAGCACTGTAATGATAATTTGCAATCTGAGAGAGCCTTTCTTCAGAGGATACAGGTCTGTGCATATGCTGTCATAGCCCATACTTTCGCGCTCGAGAAATCTGCTAAATTGCAGATTTTGTAACCCGGATAGAGGGGAAAGCCCCCGAGAGAGCTGTTGGTTCGACAGTGAGGCAAATCGCTGAAGCGTAACTGTACCACCTTGTCCTGTGTTGTGAGTTGCGGTGTGTTCTTGCCCTCCCTGCATGCATCACTCCTTCCTCCTGCTAAAAAAAAGTTGTTCGTAAATTCGGCATAGTTCAGTTCCGAGGTTCCGGGCGGAGGTTGTACAGTGGCGAGGATTCCTCCTCAGCATTTTCAATGCGCACACACCACCACACATGGTCGGCATTTTTTTCGCAGCGCAACTCGTCCGAAGTATGTTGTGGTGTGGTGTCCGCATATGAACTCTGACAGGACGCAGCACGTTCTTATCTTCCAGTTCTCTATATAGCAATATGCTTGCAAATAGCACACTCTATTATAATACTTTGATGGGACACTTGTATTAACGCAGCATTATTCTTACTTACGTGTGCATGCGTTGCCTATAGTACGTAGGAAGTAAATGCTGTGTATGGAGCTATCATACGTATGTAGGTTTTTTACGTTTCACCTTTTATGTGACCTTGTTTTTACGTGTTCAGTTTTTTGTTGGCTTTAAATAGCTGCCATCGCTTCTGTCATCTTCGCACCTACTCCTAAGAGGCAAGGTGACGAGTTTAACGAGTTGCGCATTATTGATCTTTAGAGCGAAGTGCGAACCAGGAGGACCACAAAAAGAAGGAAGACGACGACGGAAGGACCACCTGGATCACATGACCGCAGAACGCACATTCTCTAGGGCCCTCACACCCCGGCTAGCATGTCCCTTCGAGCTTCAGATTTTTCCTGGAATTATGCGCTTCTGGCGAGCAGACGAATACTACACCTAGAATTATGACATGCTGCTGCACCTGCACAGATTTCGTTTGCCCAGAGAAGGTCCGTTACAGGTATAGAAAAATATGTCATATTCAGGCTTGGGTACTGGGGCAGATTTATTACTAGTAAGCTCCACCAAATGCAAGCAAACTGGGCACTCCTAACAGATTGCACTTGCTCAAGACCTTGTCATATAAAAGTTACGCTTTTACTTCATACATTTTTTAGCTGACGACTAGAAGAGAGGACCACACAGTGAAACCAAATAATGGGAAACGTTTGCCTTTCACAACATGATTCTGGCAATTAAACTACTCACGATTTCAGAGTACGAAAAAACAATGTTTACGACTACGTAGTCGGAAATCAGTAACTAATGCTCCAAAACGAGCCCGCATTTGAGCGGAAGGAAAATACATGACAGCATTCAAATAATAATAATACAAATAAAACGATGAAACACTGTGCACCGGGAGTGCCAAAAGAACAGGTAACTTCACGTTAGGTGTTCTCGTTGGAACATATCCGTGATGTGAGGGCTGCTTTGAAGGCTTTCCATCTTCTCAGGCTGCGCAGAAATTCCTCGCACTCATGAGAAATACGCGGGCCCACTGGTACAAAATGTACGTCACTCACAACCACAACGGCCCAGCTCCAGCTCATTGGGAACGCTGCACGAAGAATTTTGTGCAGTCACACCGGCGTGTAGGTAGAGTAAGCGCGCAGGTGTTGCAGCCGAGTGGCATTGCTCTTCTGGTGAGCCCCGTGTCTCACAAGGAGTAATCGATTTCCGGCAGCCGGAGTTACACTTTTAAGAGCGTGAGCTCTTACTCGTCAACGTTTCTAGATTTCGTGGGGTCTGCTACCACCCTGAGATCACAGCGCCATCTGCGGCAGCAACTAGAAAAGAGCACATCTCGCATTGAGACTTGTAGCGCCATCTACAATAGTTACAGAAACAATCACCTGCCGAGTGCCAATGATGTCGTCACTGTCCAATATGTTGGATAGAGGTATAGCTGTGTGAGTATGACGTCAGGGGATGAAATGGCGGCATAGTTACTTCACTTATCACAGGGCGGTGTTTGTGCTGATTAAGAAGAACCGAAAAGAAGGATGTGAATGCATGTATGAAGACGAAATTGTTACGGAAGAGGACAGTTCGTCGTACCAATCAAGTGAAGATTTTAATGATGGTGCCAGTGAAGATTTTAAGCAGTGATTTGTGTGGGAGTTGGGTGCAATACGCACAAGTGAAATGTTTGTGAGTGTGTTTATCATACGGGGGAAACAAACGTAGAAACTCGTATTTCCACTGATGTACATCCCTTTAATCTCATTCATATCAATTCCAGTAAACCAGCAGCTAACGTTCGTTACTTCAACATCTTCAGACTGTGGCGCCCTTTCTTTTAGGATTTAACTTGACACCCTAATGATGAAACCTCCTAAATACTTAATCTATGGAATCCCAGTTGTCTTGCTTCTCTGCTACTACAACGTCATCTATAAGTGAAATTGGACGCCGTGCAGACCCTGCAAAATTTCTTCCATACGACTCTGGAATCTCGCCGGCATCGAAGCAACAACAAAGGGCAGTCTGTTGCGAGAGTGAAACCCTTACAGGTTGTAACCACCTCAAATTTTTTTGCAACGGTTGATCCACCAACGGCGGATTGATTTGAAGGACGTCCTTGAGGTCAATCCAGACGTCCTTCTGGTCAATGCAACTGAACACCTCGCCGCCGTTCAAGTACTTGCTGAGTGAGGTGGTTCAGTGTTTCTATTAGCAACAAAATGTGCGAGCAAAAGTACACACACTAGAGACGAGGCTGACAGGTCGAAAATTGGAGTCAGCGAAAATGGCATGGATTCGCGGCAGCGGGCATGGCTCAGAGTGGCATGCGGCGTTCTCAGGTTCTGAATCGATTAAAGTATAATAATTATCCTTCTTTTGGCTAGTCAGCGGACTAGAGTAGAGAGATTAGGGGCTGGTTATGATTTACGTATTAAGGAAGCAATAGTCACCGTAACCAAAGAAATCATGGGGGAATATTTCTAATTTGTTTTAAATTTGCGGTATTTATTAACACAAAATTATTAGAAAATTATTAGTGCTCCAGGAATTTATTTTCTTTATTTTTAGGCGGCACCTCTAATTTTAACGCTTTTTGTTAGGCAGAGCAGAATGAATGGTTCCAGAAAGACAAGAGTAGAGAACAGCACGTCGCAAGGTGCTTAAAGGTGTTATGCCACTCACATCAGTCAAGAATGGTCCTCTTTTTCTTGTCAGTATAGACCCACACCCTTTTCATAACAGATCCTCGAAGAATGTTTTTGAACAAGTTTTGTTTACAATAGCTTTGTAGGACTTAACTTTTGCGCATGCGCATATTCATCGAACACGAATAAATATTTCCATGAAAGCCAGTGAAAGCCATGCGAGCGATGGAGACAGTTTATTGCACAAGTGAAAAGGCTGGAGATATAAACGCGATGACTTGACACACTTTGCTTGCTAAAAATATTTACGGCATCATCAACGTCTTTCTCGTAAACATACGCCAAAGCGTTCACCTTGAGGAACAACACATTCGGCTGAAAGAAATTTTGAGGGCATTAATTTCATCTGTAATAGAGCTAAAAACACAGGGAGCATTTTTTTATCGAGCGTTCATAGGTGCAACAGTGTTTCTGCTAGTTCGTCTAGAGAAGGAGTTGAAGGAGACAGAAATTTATATTTCATGTATCCACTCCTGCCTAGGCCTGAGAAATTTTTTCACTGAGTTAGATAATAAAATACTCTTCGAACACTCTTTATCTCCATCTTGTTTTAGCCGCCGCGGTGGCTCAGCGGTTATGGTGCTCGGCTGCTGTCCCGAAAGACGCGGGTTCGATCCCGGCCGCGGCGGCTAGAATTTCTTTGGAGGAGAAATTCTAGAGGCCCGTGTACTGTGCGATGGCAGTGCACGTTAAAGAACCCCAGGTGGTCGAAATTTCCGGAGCCCTCCACTACGGCGTCTCTCATAGCCTTAGTCGCTTTGGGACGTTAAACCCCATAAACCAAACCAAACCAAACCAAACCATCTTGTTTTGAAGTATTTTGTAAGGTTTTCGTCAATTTAAACTCACAGTGCCACATAAATACAAAGCAACATATTTGCAAGTTATTTGCGCATTGACGACTCAATACACTTTTATTAGCAATAATAATGACTGTTATTTATGCAGTTATTAGGGCATAATGAAGCGATTTTTTCAGCTAAGATATAATATACATAAAGACACACTCGAAAAACAAGAATCAACAATATCTTCAGTACCCGTTGTATGCTATGCAGTTTCTAAGCTCATATAGGCAAGGCAGATGAGAATTAAACACTCTCCTTGCAGTTTACATGAGTGCGATCTGCCAGACGAGTAAACCTGCTCTAAGAAATTTCTGAATGGAGAATCTGTGCGGCTTCAGGTTGATTTTGACCACTAAGGGTCCCATTAAGCGCACTGAAAGCTCAGTTCATAGACGTTTGGGCTATTTTCAGCCAATAAAATAGAGCCACCTACGCCAGGAGCACCTTGCGCCTTCGGGCACACCAGTCGAGTGCCAATATCTGTGGGCCGAAGTGGCAGTTGCCGTAGGTATTATCCCCTATAGAAGAGATTGCGGTTCGATACCCCAACCTGACACTCGCACAAGGCCTTGAACATAAAACGCGAAGATAATACTGGTTGCATAAACAATCAATGCATGCACTCTACCACCTTACCTTTTCTCCCGCGACAGGGGCAGTACTTCATGTAGTACCCTCCTTTCACCTGATCTTCCGTGCATTCCTCGCACAGTCTGGCTCGTCGCTTGCACTTTCTACTGCCACCGTTTTTAGAGCAACAGAGATTCCTTCGACATTCGTCGCTGTTCAAACAAGGCTCGCCGATGCGTTTCTTCTGAAATATGCCCACAAAGGAGCCAAAAAAAAAGGCAACCTTCATACTTTCTTTCACATAAACTCACGTATGGAGCCAAAAAGTTGCAATGAATTCCCATTAACAGTTTGTTGCTTGAGGGTAAGCCTTTTGGAGTTGTCTTTATGATCATAGCAGTTTTTGTAGACGTTGCTTGAAACACAAGCGAAAAAAGTCGCTAGATTCCTTTGGTAACAGTATATTATGCTAGTGCCGCACATTACAAAATATTGACCTTTTAAGCACTGTGTAGTTCCCTTGCTTATGGGGCAGATGTGGCATTCGCATTTTAATTGATTCGATTTTGTTTCGCGCGACCACACTAAGAGGCAAGCGTTTTGTTGATGCTGTCAGATTGCTCACTATTGAAAACTTCACAAGCTTGTCGCCACCCCTCAAAACAATGGCAAGGAAAAACGTTTGCTCTCAAAAATTTCATCGCATGTTATAAGACTGCTCGAAGCTCACTTCAGACATCAACAGTTGGTAAAAAGGTAGTGAATCCAGATTGAAATAAACTGTCTGAACCTCATGAAACTTCACTTCTCGACATAATCTCCTTTTGAACTTTTGCTTAACACTAAACGACATACTTCTGGACTTGTCACCATACACTAGAGCGAATAAGTGCCATAGGTAGCGGTATGTCAGATCCTATCCAAAGGAGGCTGACTGCAATGTAAAAAACACGACGAAATAACAGGGCAACACAGTCGAAGGTGGCATGTGCTTACTGGAAAGCCGCCGAATACGGCGGCTTTCCTTCCATCCTGATTCATCCTGATTGGTCAGAAAGTGACCACTTGATCTTGGAATGACGACATCATCAATTTTTGTTACAACGTAATGCCGCTTTTACTTCTACTTTTGCTGCAACTACTGCTGCTCGGTCAGCCTCCCTACTTACCCCTCCTCCACTACTGCTACCAGTACTCACGCTACTGCCACCACTGCTTCCAGTGTGCTGATATTACTTCACTACCACTGCACTACTGCTAACAGCTACATGCTACTACTACTAAGTTACAACTGCTACTGCTCAATGACTGAATGAATGAACGACAGGATGACTAAATGAGCAAACGGCGTGGCAAGATTTGTGTGAAAAGCAGAAATTGTTTCATCCTAACCTGTTGAATGATGATCTAAATAATTTTACACCTCTACGAACATTCTCGTACGCTGTAAGTTAAATATTACACTAACTGTTCCCTGAGCCGTGCATTGAATGCTTTACAGAAATTGAAAATTGAAAAATTCTCACCCGATATCGGTGTATTTGGAAGCCTTCGCTTTCGTGTTCAGAATCCTCTTTTACCGCTACTTGATACAAATCGTCGTAGTCCCGTCTTTCACTCCTCACAACAACGAAAAGTGGTAGAGCACAGCATACCAATAAGAATCGCATCTTTGCCGTTAAGCTTGCATGGATGAAAGCCGGAGCTATGTACAACAACGTCTTGTTTTGAGAACTGATCAAAAAATCTACTTTTAGTTGCCCTGACGCCTGCGGCAGTCTTGTCTGTATGGTATCGCGAAGGCGGCTCCACTTCATCCTCTCGTAGTGTCTGGCATTCTCTAGAAAGCAAGAACACAAAAAACTGGTCGCATTGTTTACATGATACGTCCCCTGTATTCCCAGAGGAGGAAAAAAAGGTCACGTCAAGATTGTTGCCAGCCTTCCTCTTCACTTTGCCTTCGTGTTCAGTGAATAAAAAGATATAAAAAAAGTAGACCTGGCCGAAGTATTTGCGCTGCCTTGTAGGGTTTTCCGACAGAGGTGCTGAAACTTACATTCCTCGTGAACCGTTTTCTGACAGGATGGAGCACCTTGTGAAGCTGTCCTGCAAAAAATGCTTCTCTGCAAGCAGTTGAAATTGCTTAGAAAAATGGCTGAGGCTTAACTTGGTTAAGCCTGGAGAATGCGAATCATCATCGTGTCGCGTAATTTGGAGGCGCACAACCACAGCGACGGCGCGAGGTGGGCCCCCGTTTCTCCACTGTCGTGACGTCATCGTGTCACGTGGTGTGACGTCATGTATCACGTGATTTGGAGGCGCACAACCACAGCGACAGCGCGAGGTGGGCCCCCGTTTCTGCACTGTCGTGACGTCATCGTGTCACGTGGTGTGACGTCATGTATCAAGTGATTTGGAGGCGCACAACCACAGCGGCGGCGCGAGGTGGGCCCCCGTTTCTCCACTGACGTGACGTCATCGTGTCACGTGGTGTGACGTCATGTATCACGTGATTTGGAGGCGCATAACCACGGTGAAGGGCTGAAGTGGTAGCTAAAGTAGTATGCTTCGCATAAAACCTTATTGTCGCTTTCACACGCTATGCTTTCGCAGCAACTGTCTTCAGTTCAACACATTTCCCGTCTCAGCCAATCCATCCGTCTCAGCTAAAGCATATTTAGGGCAGGTGGCACCAACTGGATTTGAGAACTATATGGCATTTATTTCATCATTGCGAGAATATGATAATTCGCCAGCATTTCACTCCACGTTTTCTCTACATTAAGTCCCTATGACATGTTTTCATTTTTTAAAATTATTCACAAATACCAGGTCTTCGAGAAGGCTAAAGTAACATCTGCGCGAGACGCGTACTGCAACGTCCAAACAAATTAGCTTATTTAGGTTCTAATCGCTCGCTGTGGCAGAAACAAGATGACAGCAATTTATACGGGGAACGAACTAAGCATTATAAATTATGAGTTTTACTGATGCTGCAAGGATATACCTGTTTTGATTTAGTATGCCTGTTATACAGCTGACCTTTTGCAGTATAAAGTTAATATGCTCATCCCATTGTAATATGCTCGTAAAATAGGTATAAAATGACTACCAATAACTTCGATTGGGTGCGCTAGTTCAGCTTCTGTAGAATTGTCCTGCAAGTTTATATTACTAGAGATATATGTGCCCTTTCTATGAAAAAATACAGGTTTTGTTTCCGCAGTATTTATTATTAAAAAGGTATGTGCGGAGAGCTTCATTAGCCTTGCTGAAAAGGTCAGGAGTCAAAGTAAATGGCAGAAATGTTCTAGGGTCGTATGCATACATTACGAATTTTGCCTGTTTAATATCGTTGATGTAGAGTTTGAAAACGGATGGGACTCAGTATACCGTTTTTCAGTCCAGCGGAGATGATTTCTCAGTCATGTAATGAAAAGCCATTTAATCAGAGACACTGCCGGCGGTGCTATAGGTAAGATTGCAGTAACTAAAGAGGCAGACCCCGAATGCCTCACTGTTCAAGTTTGTAAAAAAGGAGAGTGTGAATCATGTGATCAATAGCCTTTACTTGAATAATGCTCGGAGGTACCATATTTAAGTCGGCGATCAGTTTTGCACCTGAGACCTGTGGATGCACACTCTGTTGTTAAAGCCTTTGCAATAAAAAATAACAATTTGAGTCGATTTAAACTACTGAATATAATGCGTGTTGTCACTTTTCTGTCAAAACACATGAAAGGTATGAAGTTACAAACGCCAAAATATATTATAAACAAAGTTCTGGCATCGATGAGAAAGCACCACTGTGTTGCCTTTTCCCTTGATTACCTGGAAAGGCCCATAAATTGAAGAATTCCGGAGCTGAAATCTTTTCAGGGAGTTCTTTGCTGACGCGAAATTATAGAAAGCTTTATTACGACATCAGCGTGTCGCAGTGCAGAGTCTGAGAAGCTTCCGACGTCACTGTCCGGCCGCTTTGAAAGATAAAGAGAAGATTAACTTCCTTTTTTTCAGTCTTCGAAGGGCCGCAGAGAAATATCGCTATCGCACGTTCTTCAGCGCAAAATCCACTAATAGGCTGAACTACAGCGTGTTCTTAGGGGAGCGTTACACCTGACACAAGGCTCATTTGTTTTGGTTTGGTTTATTGGGGTTTAACGTCCTGCGGGTGATATCACCCCAGTGGTGATATCAACATGCACTGCTAGAATCCTGGATCAAAATCCCATAGAAAGGAAAGCCAGAATTATTTGGACACTTGCTCACGGCGGCTTAGCCGGGAACGAGGCGGTCAACACGGTCAAGAGAGAGAAAAATAGACGGAAAGGCAGGGAGGTTAACCAGGCGATGCCCAGTAGGCTACCCTACACTTGGGGAGGGGAACAAAGGGGAAAAAAGGAAAAAGAGCGGCAATGAAATGAGTTTTCGAAGTGTTCATCGACCACTGTATCAAGGGGACGGAGGGCGTGCACTAAAAACTTAATTATAGACGGGAATACAACCCCGAGTCATTTAAAAATCTCAGGAACGCTTTCACCGCTTTCCTTTGTGAGGAGGGTTGTGTCCAAGGCCCCAGAACATTGGACTCTGTTAGAGGACGCGAGTCCAAGCGGTACAGAGTAGCAGTCAGGAAACCGCGCTCTCGCTCAAAACGAGGGCAGTCACAGAGGAGGTGTCCGATCGTTTCATCACATCCGCACTGCTCACACGCTGGAGAGTCTGCCATTGCGATGAGATTGGAGCAGGCGTTTGTGAACGCCACTCCCAGCCACAGGCCGCACAGCAGCCTAGTATTACCGCGGTAAAGGCCGAATGGTATATGAAGTTGAAGCAAGAGGTTGAAGTGATGCGAGCGGGGTGTCCAACCTCCAGGGGTAGACCACGACTGTACAGTCACGTTTCGGGCGAGTAGTTGAAGGTGCCTTGCTGCGCCAGCTCTTGTCAGTGGTATGCGGACCGTGTTGGTTGTATCGTGAGCCGATAGAGCAGCATCTTCAGCTGTTCGATTGCCTGGTAGTGCAGATATCGTATCTCCGCTAGAAGTTACTCATGGTCGCTATGCCTCAATGCAGATTGAAGACCTTCTAGGGCAGCTTTTGAATCACAGAAAACAGCCCATTTTTGAGGTGAATGTTGTGAGATATACTTTACCGCCGGAAGAAGTGCGGCCAATTTTTATACGTTGGGCGGGTGGAGTGCGCCACTGGAAGACACAACATAGGGAACGTTGGCTAATTACAGCGAAATAACACATTACAGACTAGGGAGGAGACTAGGACGGCGCCCAGTGACCCGTAAGGGTCAAGGAAACCTTAAATTTATCAGCAATAAAGTTTTTTTTCTATCCATCCATCCGAACCCTGGGGTCCTGCCCCGTAGTTCAGGCGTGGTTAAGAAAATTGGTAAATTGGTTTTTGAGGAAAGCAAGGCGCAGTATCACATTATCTCGGTGTACACAAGAACCGCGCCGTGATGGGAGGAAGGTGGGACTGAAAGAAGGAGAGAAAGAGGTGCCGTAGTGGAGGGCTCCGGAATATTTTCAAACACCTGAGGATTTTTAACGTACACTGCCATCGCACAGCACACGGGTGTCTTTTCAGTTCCGCCTCCATCGAAACGCGGCCGCCGCGGTCGGGTTCTGTTGGGCAAATAAAGTTTACTCTCTCTCTCTCAGTGGATATGGAGGAATGATGAAAACGGGGAAGACAAGGGCTTCTCTACTGATGGGTTAACTACCATGCCACTGCGTGTCGTAGGAGGAGGTAGCAGAGGGGAGAAACAGAGAGAGAGGGAGAGAGAGAGATAATGCGCGTCCCCGTGTGGTCAAAATTTATACTGCAGCCCTCCACTACGGCACTTTTTCTCTCTCTCCCACTCCCACCTTCCTCGGTTCTCTTACGGCGCGGTTAGAGTGTCCACCGAAATTTTATACAACCGCAGAAAGACAAGTTGCGGCCGTGTATCTGTTTTTTCAGCCAGCGTCCGTCCCGGCGGACGCAGTTGTTGCGACGCGCGTCTTTACGCTCTCTTTTACTCTGTCCTCTTATCTTTTAACTGTCTTCTATCTACACGTGGCAGCGGTGGTGGCTCGGCTGGAGCCAGTTGGCAGGCCCGTGCACTTTCCTTTTCATCCTTCTCTCAATCGCAACCAACAAGTTGACAGCTGCCCAGGAAATACGACTGCCAAACGCTGTCCATAGAAGCCCCGGCGCAGTGCCGCCATCGACGGAGGACGCCAGCAGTCGATCGCTGGCAGACTGCCATCACCTTGAGGCGACGGACGCTCACCATATGGAGTCGCGACGAGAGCCGCTGCGCAGTGGAGAGGAGTCCCACACACCGCAGCCTTCAGCACTGGACAGCATCTTCCCAACGGTCAAGCGGGACGCGGTGGGCATCTCGCGGGCCTGCCTTGTTTTCGCCGTCGTGGTGGTGATCGCGGCTACGTGCTACAACGGACGGCGTCTTCTCATCGGTCAAGCGGGACGCGGTGAGCATCTGGAGGGCATGCCTTGTTTTCGCCGTAATGGCGGTGATCGCGGCTACGTGCTACATCGGACAGCGTCTTCCCATCGGTCAAGTGGGATGCGGTGAGCATCTTGCGGGCCTTCGTTGTTTTCGCCGTACTGGCGGTGATAGCGGCTACGTGCTACATCGGACAGCGTCTTCCCATCGGTCAAGTGGAATGCGGTGAGCATCTTGCGGGCCTTCGTTGTTTTCGCCGTACTGGCAGTGATCGCGGCTACGTGCTACATCGGACAGCGTCTTCCCATCGGTCAAGTGGAATGCGGTGAGCATCTTGCGGGCCTTCGTTGTTTTCGCCGTCCTGGCGGTGATCGCGGCTACGTGCTACATCGGACAGCGTCTTCCCATCGGTCAAGTGGAATGCGGTGAGCATCTTGCGGGCCTTCGTTGTTTTCGCCGTCCTGGCGGTGATCGCGGCTACGTGCTACATCGGACAGCGTCTTCCCATCGGTCAAGTGGAATGCGGTGAGCATCTTGCGGGCCTTCGTTGTTTTCGCCGTAATGGCGGTGATCGCGGCTACGTGCTACATCGGACAGCGTCTTCCCATCGGTCAAGTGGGATGCGGTGAGCATCTTGCGGGCCTTCGTTGTTTTCGCCGTACTGGCGGTGATAGCGGCTACGTGCTACATCGGACAGCGTCTTCCCATCGGTCAAGTGGAATGCGGTGAGCATCTTGCGGGCCTTCGTTGTTTTCGCCGTACTGGCAGTGATCGCGGCTACGTGCTACATCGGACAGCGTCTTCCCATCGGTCAAGTGGAATGCGGTGAGCATCTTGCGGGCCTTCGTTGTTTTCGCCGTCCTGGCGGTGATCGCGGCTACGTGCTACATCGGACAGCGTCTTCCCATCGGTCAAGTGGAATGCGGTGAGCATCTTGCGGGCCTTCGTTGTTTTCGCCGTACTGGCGGTGATCGCGGCTACGTGCTACATCGGACAGCGTCTTCCCATCGGTCAAGTGGAATGCGGTGAGCATCTTGCGGGCCTTCGTTGTTTTCGCCGTACTGGCGGTGATCGCGGCTACGTGCTACATCGGACGGCGTCTTCTCATCGGTCGAGCGGGACGCGATGAGCATCTGGAGGGCATGCCTTGTTTTCGCCATCCTGGCGGTGATCGCGGCTACGTGCTACATCAGACGGCGTCTTCCCATCCGTCAAGCGGGACGGGATGAGCCTACCGCCGTCCTGCTTTGCTGTCGCCGTCCTGGCGGTGATGGCGGCTACGTGCTACTTGGCGGAGATCGCAGCCACGTGCTACATTGTCGGCAAGCGGCTAGTCTTTATAGCCCAGCGTCTGTCCGCGCCAATAGTCGTCTTCCATGGGCTTGAGCGAGGTCCTGCCGCCCCTGGAACCAAGTGGGCAGCCCTGCGGATATAGTGGGCGGCTGTCCTAGCAGTGCATGGGTACATCTCGAAGGACCTGAGTGGTGTCATCCAATGCGCCATAACAGGTGCCATGTCAGGCGCCATGCAATGGTCCATTGTGGCGCAGCTGCCATCTGCGCCCCCGCTGCGTCCGTCTCTATGCACGGACTTCTCGTTCCAAAGGCTGGAACCTCTACGCTAAAGGTACTTCCGCGATAAAATAAATATCGCCTACTAAAACTTCCTTGCCTGCCTTAATTCTCATTTTGCATCTTCTTGAACTCATGAGTCTCATGTGAAAGTGATATATCACGGCAGTCGTCTGCTGACCCAAAAGACGCGAGTTCGATCCCGGCTGTGTCGGTCGAATTTCGATGGAGGCGAAATTCTAGATACCCGACGCGGTGGCTCAGTGGTAAGGCGCCCGTCTAGCCGGAGTACCCGGGTTCGAACCCGACCACAGCGGCCGCGTTTCGATGGAGGCGAAGTGCAAAATGCGCCCGTGTACTGTGCGATGTCAGGGCACGTTAAAGATCCCCAGGTGGTCGAAATTATTCCAGAGACCTCCACTACGACACCTTTTTCTCTCTCTCTTCTTTCACTCCTACCTTGTTCCCTCGCCTACGGCGCAGTTCAGGTGTCCGCCGAGATATGTGAGATAGATACTGCGCCATCTCCTTTCCTCAAACACCAATTTATTTAATTTCTAGAGGCATGTGTACTGTGCATTGTCAGTGCACGTTCAAGAACGCCAGGTGGTCGGCATTTCGGAAGCCTTTCATTACGGTGTCCCTCATAGCCTGAGTCGCTTTGGGACAAACCCCCATAAACCTAAACCATGAAAATAAAGAGCCATTGGTCACATGCCTTTGCAACCACAAAGAGACTGCATGGTACTAGTACCCGAGAAACTGGCGAAAGGACGACGTTGACGTTATAAGGAAAAAATAATAAAGATTCTGGCTTGCTAATGTCACTATTCAAAGTATGTTCGGTAGTGGTCTATTTCCAACTGAGAACGGTCCACACGACGCGCCTCCTAGAGATCGATAAGTCCAAAGAATAAGCGTTACTTGCATCAACAAGTTTACGGAAGCGACAAGCTCAATTACCTCGCGAGCTTTCATTGAGGTCCTATGACAGCGAACATTCATAAAGCAGCTCGGTACAGTGTAGAAGACAGCCATGCTTCGGCTACGATATTCTCCCCTTAATGGAAGACGTCACCCTGCTGGTTCCTTGCAGACAGGGTCATGTGACTGCGTCAGAGTGCAAAAACTACTTGGGAGTATCATGCCAGACGGTGCATTGCCCATTCAATGAGAAAAAGTAGAGTGATTGGCCTTGCAGCATGCTCGATTAACATTATGGGCGCCGCTTTTGAATTACACTGTAGAAGAGGTACGCTTCAAGCCTAGCGACACATTGGTTTCAGTGCACGCCCCTTTTTCTTTATCAAAGAAAACAAATAAAAACCAGCCAGGAAGATTGCCAGTGGTTCTGCAAGCCCTGAACGAAAGACGCATTTCGCTCGTTATCCTAGTGCTAGTTGTGGACCCAGGAGCATGTCACAAAGTCATGGTAGTGTGAAGCGGCCGCCTATCAATTGATTGTATACCGCTTGCCATGGCCAAGACACTAAGCGCCACTGATGAGAGGAATATCGATGAATAAAAAAGCGGATAGGTCTTGCAAATGCCGATCAGATATCAAGCTGCAGTTAAAGAAAGAAATCACTAATAATTCTATTACCCATGGACTAAAGACCCAGTAAGGCGTACCCGACGGTCTTTCGTGTATACATAGCCCATAGTCCACTCGACCAGAAATCGTTGGTCGTGAGGGGCCGGTTTGTGATGGTGACCAATGTGTTCTCCTACTGCACCCACTCAGTGTTTATACGCTTAATGAATGCTTTTCCTCCTCCTCCTCAACGTTTTAAACGCGAAAAAGATGCCATGAGCTGTGGGCGTTGACTGCGGCCAGCACAGAGGCTGATTCTTTCCCTCTTTATATGTTGTTTTTATTTAATTTCCAAGAAATGGGGAGGCTGAGGTAAAGACCGCAGACAAGAAGCTTCTCAGCCATCAACCGCAATCGACATAGCAACAGCTTAGATATGCGGCAAGCAGTCACAGTAGGTAAAACACAAATCAAATCAAAACGCCAATAATACACATGTTGCAAACCGGGCAACGCAGACAACATGAACGCATTACATGGTAATTATATACCATGAGTAAATAGAAAATGTAAAAATAAACAATACTACTGCATTAAATGTGGACAAAAGTTCACATGCAGCACTTATTGCACTGCACATATTGCTATTTCACAGCAGATATAGTGTTATTGGGCAATGAGGTACGTAACTGGGGAGAGACACCTTGACTGGGAGGGTGTGAGACTGAGTTCGTCAATGCCGCCGTTATGGAAGGTGTTTAGCAACCTTGGAAGCGTACTTTTTAACAATTGTGAACCATAGTTGGTCCAGAATCATGGTATATTCCAAAATTCTTCTATTCTAATGGGGCACGCCTAAAGTTTTGCTATATATTGACAAATTTTTTAGAGTAGCAGTGTTTTCCTTAATGCACATGCTATATTTAAGCAGGAGACTGCGGGTGTATACGCGCTGTACCTTGCGATATGTTATATTTCATAAATAGGTTCGCAGTGTGCTCAGTGTACGGGACCTTAGCTAGTACGCTTATTATCGCCTTCTTCATTAGTAAATAGCTAACTAGAAATAGATTTGAAAAATTCAACGTTGTGCCCCAAGACAAGTGTTACAATTCATACGGAGAGCGAACAAAGCATAAGAGGTTAGCAGTTATACTAATGATGAAAGGATATACCCGTTTAGATTTAGTGTGCCTGTTATATGGCTGAGCATTTGCAGTACGAAGTTTGCGTGCTCATCCCATCGTAATGTTCTCGTTGAATAGGTACAAAATAAGTACCAAGAGCTTTGACAGAGTGTGGGAGTTTAATATTTGTAGAATTGTCCCGCAAGTTGATATGTCTAGATACATGGGTGGCCTCTGTGCTAAAAATTACTCTTGTCTTCGAAGTTTTCATTCTTAGCATGTTAAGTGCAGATCACACGCCAAGTTCATGGAGAGCTTTATTAGCTTTGTTAAAAAGGTCAAGAGGGAAAGTGGATGGAAAAAATGTGCTAGTGTCATCGGCATATATTACAAATTTAGCCTGTTTATACGTAGGTCTAACGCTGATGTAGGGGTTGAATAGGAAGGGACCCAGTATGCTTGCTTGCGGTTTACCGGAGATTATTTCTCGATCATGTGTTGAAAAGCCATTTATTGAGACAAACTGCCGGCGGAGTTGTGGGTAAGACTGTACACAGGCGCCGCCAGGCGGCCGTTCGCCAGTTTTTTGCAGGAAAATCGTTCCATGCGGGTCGGCTTTTGTAGCGCGCTTGATGATCTCCTTTTGTAACCCCTTGCGGTACTTCCTTACTATTTAATTCAAAGTAATGCGTATGGTAGGTAAAGAATATTGAGACAATTAATTTAGTGGAATGAAATGTTTTGAGCTCTACTAAGTACGTGCGCAAGTGAACGTCTCAGAAACACTTTCTTTCAGAGGCAAAACATTTTATTGGCGGCGAAAAGATGGCTTGAAGAGCGCCCGTGTATCAGGGGGTAGCCCATCAGTCTCAAGCTACCTCTTAGGACAAACGATTCGTGTCTTTCTGGCAGGTACCATAACGACTTTGGCCATCCGTCTTGCATATGAGACCTGCGGATGTAGAGATCGTTTTTAAATCTTTAAAACAAAAAAGAAAATAATTTTTTTCAAATTAAATAGCAGACATAACGCACGGAGTCACTTCTTTCTCTAAAAACGCGAGAGAGCTCAAAAGAATAGTAATGCCAAAACATATATTAAACGACTAAAATTTTGTTCGCCACTCTAAACAGCCCCTTTCCACTTGTCGTCGATCACACATTTTGGACCACGTTGTAAGCTCCGTGTCATTCCACTAAGTTGTGACGATTTACATCGTCTTCTCTGTCTACTGAACGCAGCATTTCAGCGGGCTAAATAGCCTGGCGAAATGTGCTTTTTTTTATTATAAATCTCATGTCCTCTCCCCAAATACCCACACCATCCTCTCTAGAGAACTTGAGCGAGAACATCATCATCACCATCATCATCATCAGCCTGACTACGCCCACTGCAGTGCAAAGGCCTCTCCCATGTCTCTCTAATTAACCCTGTCCTTCGCCAGTGGCGGCCACCGTATTCCCGCAAATTTCTTAATCTCATCAGCCAACCTAACTTTCTGCCGCCCCCTGCTACGCTTGCCTTCTCTTATGATCCACTCCGTTACCCTTAAGGACCAGCGGTACTTCTGCCTTTGTATTACATGCCCTGCCCAAGCCCACTTCTTCCTCTTTATTTCAACTAGGATGTCATTAAAGGGACCATGAAAAGAATTAAAAGCCGCTTGTAAATGTTAGAAGTTATGCTCAGAAGCACTGACACCAAGTATGAGTCTTCGGAACTGAGCCGGCAATTTATTATGGCTTTTTAAAAATCGCGTTTTTTAAAATTCGCGGGCCGATTGGTGTCTTCGTAGGGAGCGATTTTGAAACCAAAACCGGGAAAACAGACGTCACTAGTCCAATGACGTCGCTAGGCCACCACACGCTGTCATTCGCTCGAGCCACGGCAGCTACGACGTCACGGGCACACTTCCGGTAGCGGTGAAAATCGTCTGCTCGAGGCGCCGCGCGACCCCCTCGGGCAAGCGCGGGCCAGGGCATTGCCTTCACGCATATGTTTTCAATTTACCTCTGCTTACCTCTGCCGCCTCTTTCTGCCGGGAGTTCGGGAGCAAAGAAAGCGCCGAGACCGGAGAGACGCTGCCGACGCACGCTGCTGCTCGGGAGTGCGACAACCGGAAGTTGTAAACCGAACGTCAGCGAATGACGTATTCATGGGCGGAGCCCAGTCCCGGAGCTGTTTTCTTTATTTTTTCTTGGTGCTCCGCGCGTATGAGTTGAGGGGGGAGAGGAGGAGCGTGATTTTTAATCGTCTATAACTTCGTTGTTATTCATGCTAGCTCGAAAATTCTTTCGCTGGGGTGACGAGTGATGGATTGCCTATCTTTACGTAATCTCAATTAATTTGTTTCATAGTCCCTTTAACCCGCGTTTGTTCTCTCATCCACTCCGCCCGCATCCGATTTCTTAACGTTACACCTACCAATCAGTTTCTTGTTAACTGCGAGGAACCGAATACCTCTGGGTGTGAACGGGGGGTCTTTTTTTAAGGGTGCGTTACAGGACGTGCCAAAAGAATACAGCGTCCC
This sequence comes from Amblyomma mixtum, assembly GCF_055824585.1. Taxonomy (NCBI): domain Eukaryota; kingdom Metazoa; phylum Arthropoda; class Arachnida; order Ixodida; family Ixodidae; genus Amblyomma; species Amblyomma mixtum. Next base: position 21,374,251 of record NC_143018.1, read on the forward strand.
AGAAGTCGAGCAATACATGTTCGACACTTTCTGGTTTCATACATCATCATCATCAGCCTCATTACGCCCATTGCGGGGCAAAGACCTCTCCCATGTCTCTCCAATTAACCCTGTCCTTTGTCAGCTTCAGCCATCGTATCCCCGCAAACTTCTTAATCTCATCCGCCCACCTAACTTACTTTCTGCCGCCTCCTGCCACACTTGCCTTCTCTTGTGATCCACTCCGTTACTCTTGAGGACCAGCGGTACTTCTGCCTTCGCATTACATGCCCTGCCCAAGCCCATTTCTTCCGCTTGATTTCGACTAGGATGCCATTAACGCGTGTTTGTTTCCTCACCCACTCTGCCCGCTTTCGCCCGCTTAACGTTACACCTATCATTTTTATTTCCATAGCTCGCTGCGTTGTTCTTAACTTAAGCTGAACCCACTTTGTTAGCCTCCACGTTTCTGCCCCATAGGTGAGTACCGGTAAGATACAGCTGTTGTAAACTTTTCCCATGAGGGATGTTGGTAATCTGCCATTCGTGATCTGAGAGAACCTGCCATTCAAGATGTTTCAAGATGTTTTCCCCAGCAGTAAAAAACGCTTTTGATGATTTTCATCGTGTAATTAAACGGCTGGAGAGTGCTCACCTAGAATAAGCGCAATGAAATAGCGTTGTGTTGTATTCCGCTTAGTGGGGCATAAGCATCTAAAGTTACGATGCACTAACCTCAATCATGCAACGATATAGAGCGCTCACCATTTTCGCAGGGGCAGCCTCCGATGTAGGATTTATATTTGGTGTTTTCCGGCCACTTTTCTGTCGAGCAGCCCTGGCCGACTGTGCTATTCCTTTTCCTGCATTTGTTTCCCTCCCGTTCAGTCATCCGAGCGCAGCAAAGGCCTGCTTTGCAGTTGGCCTCAACGTCGCAACGCCCTCCCTCGTCGTAACGCTGGAGGAAATATGACGTCAGTATTACTTTATCTGCACAATATGCCAAACGCACACATATGAATGCTGCCGCTTGCCGATGGTCGGGATCAAGCCTTTTTTCATTCTTTTTTAGAAGTTAGTTTACCTATTCTTTTGCGTGTATGTTTCACGGTGTATGCCAAAATTCTGTCTCGTTCATGCGTCACTTGAAAGGCTTTGCATAATGTGCCCAAAGAATATAATCAGATAATTGATAACTGTGGCATGACGTTGTCACTGCACCGCCGTACTGCTGCATGCCTCTCATTGGTTTTTACAAAGTGCTGCAGAACGCTGGTCGATGCATACTGCCAGATTTCTGTACATCTCTCAGTTTTTCCGGTCTTATTGGCTACGTGTCTAAATATTTTTGATTAATAAAAATTCACAATAGAAAACATGGTTTCTCTCAAGTATGTTATATAACTACGCATTCCGTTAAGGCCCCGCCGCGGTGGCTCAGTGGTTACGCTGCTCGGCTGCTGACCCGAAAGACGCGGGTTCGATCCCGGCTGCGGCGGCTGAATTTCGATGAAGGCGAAATTCTAGCGGCCCGTGTGCTGTGCGATGTCAGTGCACGTTAAAGAACCGCAGATGGTCGAAATTTCCGGAGCCCTTCACTACGGCGTCTCTCATAGCCTCAGTCGCTTTGGGACGTTAAACCCCAACAAACCAAATCAAATCATTCCGTTAAGACTTTGGATGAAATAACCGAAATTCTCGGCGTCCACCGAGTAGTACACATTGCTTGTTCAGACGATTCTAATACATTAGAGGACGTCCTTTTTGGTAAATTCATCACAAAAATGAAAACGATTGGTGTGACTGCTAATATATGCATTGATTTACTTAATACTTGGCCATGCCTGCGCAGTCTTGAAATATTGGTGAAGTACACTGCCGTTTACTGGATGTTTGCCCTAGCATTCGTCTGTGGTCGATTTTTGGTCATATAATAATATTTAATTATCTACATTGACGAGCTTGTTCAAACATGGAAATCCTCAGTTTCATTTGCATTATTTGATGTCGTCGGCATAATTTTTATTCGTATTAAACCAGTTTCCGACAAACTGATTCTCTATAACAGCTTGCAGTTATTCGCATGTTTTTGTGGTAGACAGGTAGTAACCACACTTTTCGAATAGTTGTTGTGTTGGGATCAGGAACAACTCAAACGAATTGGAATTTTGTACCATATAAACAATGGCATATATATATGCAGACATTGTTATAAATACCTCGATACGAAAATAACATCCTGATCAAAGGCATGAAGCTCATTGAAAGTACTTGGTCCTCAATGCGGCAAAAGGTGTTTTTTTTTTTTTGCATGCACCATATGGACAAGATTAAAGCGTACACGACTTATGTAAGACATAATTTCGAATATGCGTGCGCGGCACGAGATCCGCATGCACCAAGTGACACTAAAAAAATTAGAACATAGAAGTTATTCGAACTAATTAATAATTTATAGACCCCTCGACTCACCGTCAACCAGGAGGGGTAATCCAGATCTTGACTTGCTCCCTGTAAAAAGAAAAAAAAAAGCCCGTCTAGTCTTCCTCCAGTACCTGCGATATTCTTAACTTCTCATTGACCCGGAGACTACCTCTCAAAGACCCCTGAGACCCTCCCGCCATAAACAATAAATATTATATCAATTGCATTTTCATCATTTGTCGCGTATAACTCCTTTTTTCCTCAAACGACTTTTTAAGGAAACACCCTGCTGTAATTCCCCATTTTCGCCACGCAGTAATTGAAGTGTGATATCTTGTACTGTGCTTTGCATTTTAGTTATTATTTCAAATGTTTTGTGATGTGTGTGTTCCTTTTCTTTAATTGCATGCATATATGTTGTACTGCGCTCTCATGTTACACATGCACTAGTTTTCAATTAAACGACAAATGAAGCTCCCTGAAGTACATCATCTCAAGCAGCGCTATAGATGCTTCCAGCGAAATCGGGAACCTGGCCTCCAGTTCGTAATTCAACAGTGACCGTCGCACTGCTAGGGGCAAGTTCGCTGCACCTGCCAGCGCCCTCTCTCGTGGGGAAAACGACTGACATCAGAGGCAAATCGTCGACTTCGCCGGCAAGGTTTCTTCCCAGAGTGCCGATGATCAGTTCAGACAACTTCCGAGGCATGAAAACTCCCTGCAGCTTAAAGGTGCACTGAAGAGGATTCTGAACTTGTCTTTTTGCCGCGGGAACTCGATCTACACGTTCCTAGCATTCTTAGAAACTGCGACTTATTGCCCTGTGTGGCCGATTTCCCTAATTAAGTCGAATTGACGTCCGGCTCCCGCCTTTATTTTTTTAATTCTCCCTCGTACGGTGGGCGGAGTCGACCAACGCGTGAAGTGCCTTTCAGCCAGCTCCGTGGAGGTTTTGCTTTCGCTTTATGTTCTTTTTTAGGTTTCCATGAATAAATAGTTTCATTCGCAGATAATATAGCCGCAAAATAAGCCAGCACAAATAAAAATCGGCGTGGACTATTTCCTACTACGGATTACTACGTATTACTCCGCCGATGGCAGAGCGGCAAGCCGCCACGGGACTGGGTGAAGGCACTCCACGCGTTGGTCGACTCCGCCCATCGTACGAGGCAGAATTAAACAAAAAAGGCGGGAGCCGGACGTTAATTCGATTTAATTAGGAAAATCGGCCACACAGGGCAATAAATCGAAGTTTCTAAGAAACCTCGGAACGTGTAGATCGAGTTCCCGCGGCAAAAAGACAAGTTCAGATTCCCCTTCAGTGCACCTTTAAGGACGCCTCTTTTATTAGCTGCGACATTGTCCACATTTGCGATACATCTATCGGTCCACCCCAGAAGGCTTGCCAGGTGAAAGGACCGAACAGTCTTTGAAGGCCTCCCTTCTTTGGCCCGCCCTCGATATTCGTCACTCAGCAACGGCCTCTGTGGTCACTAATGAACATCAATGGTCGCCGTTGTCTCCGGATGCCAGCTTCAGACATCCACACGCCTACCTTACCGCTTTATTATTTCCTCCTAAGAACCACCGGCACCTGTCGATCTGAATCGACAGACTCATATGGTGGCCGGAAGGGATATTTATTTCGAAGATCACCGCTGGATTGGCCCCATATGGGCTCATCGCTCTCTAGATTAGCCGTTACGGCGCCCCTGAACAATCACGGCTAACCATGGTCGTGAGTTCGAACCAGCCCTATTCAGCAATATATCGTGTTTCTCTGCGTCAAGCACATCAGAACGTCCGCTTATCACCCTATATCCGAATGTGTCATAGAGAGCGTCCATCAGCATCTGAAAATTTCAGTAATAACGTTTGCGTTTCCCGCCTTACGGACACCTGTGGTCTCTGCCTCCGCCGCGAGAAAAGAGTTTTATTTTGGCTGCGTAGAAGCAATGAAGTGCAGTGTCAAATACTAATTGAAACTTAGGCCCATTTATTTTTTTGTGTTGGATATCGGTTCTCACCAAGTTCCATGCAATAACGGGATGGGCATATGGGGCAAACAGCGGGAAATAAAACTGCGTTGACATTTTTGGTCTAACATGTAGCGAATACATAGCGCCCATAGATCAGGCCACATTTTTGTCTTTGCCGGATTCACGGTTAGGTATGCAGCTGTTAATGACAGAGCGGCCGAGAGTATGTACAGGGGCGATGGAAAGAAACGCGAACAGAGGGGCGCTCCGCTGTTTGCATTTTTAATCGCACTTTTACTTCGGTGGCAGCATAAAGATGCTAGAGTCGTTCGTGATGCTTTCTAGGACGACTGTAAGGTCATTTTTTTTTGTTTTTCACCCAGGTAAAAGCGCCATAAAAATAAATTCGAACAGTGGAGAGATTAGGCGCCGGGCTGTTCGCGTTTCTTTCCAAAGCGATAGTACACTGCCCGACATATGGTTTTTCAATTCAGCCACATTAAAACTAATACAGCAGGTCGAGCCACAAAACACAGACCCGTACTGACGTTGGTATGTTATCTGTATTTAAGCAGGACAATTTTAATCCGCGTAGTAACTGGAAAACATTGCAAACAAAAGTGAAGCCAGTATTAATTCATTCAGAGCCAACTTTTTAGCATATCAAGTGCTACGTTGTAACCTGCACAATTATTACGATATCAATTCTGAACTTACCTCCACCGCATGATTCCCCGTAGAGTGTAGAATAACAATGAAGAAAGCGGCAGCAACAATGACCATCAGGGGCTTCAGTGAGTTCATCATCATGCCTACTAGACCTCAGTAGCCGTGGTAAGGCGAAAAATTGCCGCCAATTTATACAGTAGCTGAATAATTTTGTTTTTGACCTGATAACGTGTTTTTATGCTTCCAATTTGACTCTCTTTTTCCTAACGCAGGCCTCTCTTCTATCTCTCTCTCTCTCTTTTGTATGAAAACTGCATCAGACAGCCAGAAATGCTAAAAACATTTCATTAAAAATTGAATGAAAATTTGCACCGCAAAAAAATTAATGAAAGAAATGTCGGAAACAATGCGCAGTACAGCAAGCTGCTCGCCCGCAGCCTGCAAGCAAGACAACGCTGGAACAGAGATCAATTGACGGGACGAAATGACAGAAGAGCGCACTGAACAAGGTAGTATTGTTATTGGCGCTTTGCTGTCCCTCCGAGCGCTTCGCTGAGCTGGCCGTTTAAAAATTTGTGCCTGCTGCGCGAGGAGTAGGCAGGACGAGGAATTATTTATTCATTAAAAATGAAATGAAAATTTGCGCCGCAAAAAATTAATGAAAGAAATGTCGGAAACAATGCGCAGTACAGCAAGCTGCTCGCCCGCAGCCTGCAAGCAAGACAACGCTGGAACAGAGATCAATTGACGGGACGAAATGACAGAAGAGAGCACTGAACAAGGTAGTATTGTTATTGGCGCTGTGCTGTCCCTCCGAGCGCTTCGCTGAGCTGGCCGTTTAAAAATTTGTGCCTGCTGCGCGAGGAGTAGGCAGGACGAGGAAATATTTATTCATTAAAAATGAAATGAAAATGTGCCGCAAAAAATTAATGAAAGAAATGTCGGAAACAATGCGCAGTACAGCAAGCTGCTCGCCCGCAGCCTGCAAGCAAGACAACGCTGGAACAGAGATCAATTGACGGGACGAAATGACAGAAGAGCGCACTGAACAAGGTATTATTGTTATTGGCACTTTGCTGTCCCTCCGAGCGCTTCGCTGAACTGGCCGTTTAAAAATATGTGCCTGCTGCGCGAGGAGTAGGCAGGACGAGGAATTTATTGTATTTGTGAGGACCATCGAATCACTTCTGACGTTTTGATATCTACCCAAGAAAATTTCAGGGCTTAAAAAAACAACAGTATTACTGCAGAAGTAAGTATATCATAGGCAGATGAAACCGCTCAATAATGTGGTGCTCAATAAGACGGACAGACAGATGCACAGAATCCACTTTGTTATAGGGCGTGCGTGGATGCACTAACGTCGTCTTGTTAATGTTTTTCTTTTCTTAACGTTCTTCCTCTAAAGTCTCTGGCTGTAGTCTTAATCTTCTTTCTCTCAAAGTCTCTGGGTGTAGTCCTCTTGATTTTGGTTATATTTAACTTATTGTTTCCGGTATTTTACGCCGCTAATAATCTGGTCGCCTGCTGCTTTGTGCAACAGATGACCGTAGTAAGCTTAGAGCGATTTCGTTTACACACGGACACATAATCCGATCCTAGAAGTTAGTGTGTTTGTTTCTACGCCAGTTTTATGCGCTTTGCATATGTAAACAAAAACAGCCTGTTTATGTTGCGCGTCATGATCCTATGAATTGCATGTCGAATCTGTTCTCACCACTGAATTTCTTGTGCGTGCCTCGCTTCTATGTTCACGCGTAGTGCTCATGTCCAACGTTTGGAATATTGGAAAACCGTAAGGTTTTGAGCCGTTGCGGTGGCTCAGTGGTTATGGCGCTCGGCTGCTAGCCCGAAATACGCGGGTTCGGTCGCGGCGGAGGCGGTAGCATGATAGACGCCCGTGTACTGTGCGTTGTCAGTGCACGTAAAGAACTCCACTAGGGCGTACCTCATCACAGCGTACCGAGATTTTAGGCAAGAGCGAATCGAAAGAAGTTTGAGTTGTGTCACTTACTACTTTTATTGCTCTTTCGGGGTTTCATACAGGTTGAGAACACAGACCGCTTAATTCATTTGTGTCAATGGGCCAACCAGGCCATAGCTGTGGTTAAAGCAAAGGAATGACGTTCGGCCTGCTTGTGGAGGCCATAAGGTTAGTCGCAGAGACTTACGAGATTCAGGCAGTAGCCACGAGAAGACGACGTTACGAATGCGTTATGAATGTGATAAACAAACTGTAGAACAACAGCAGACGAAAGACAGAAACGGAGACGAAATGGACGAGTCTCTCTTTCTGTGTCGTTCGTCTCCTGCTGCGCTGCAGTTTGTTTATTAGCCATGCAAAGGCAATCCTCGCTGTTTACCAGTATGCCTGCTGATTTCGGCAAACGCTGTCCCTTGCTGAACATGTTTACTAAATAAGTGCAGCGTGGCAGTGCTTATTTTGGGTTAACAGTTAGTTCACAACTGTGACAGATTGAACGACAGTGCTGCAGTGGATATGGCATGCCCAAGTGGTTGTTTCAGTAACTATTGTAGATGGCGCTACAAGCCTCAATGTGAGATGTGCTGTTTTCTAGCTGCTGCCACAGGTGCCGCTGTGATCTCAGGATGGTAGCAGACCCCACGAAATCTCGAAACGTGATGAATAAGAGCTAACGCTCTTAAAAGTGTAATTCCGGCTGCAGGAAATCGAGTACTGTTTGTAAGAGACGGGGTCCACCACAAGAGTAAATCGACTCGACTGCAACGCCTGCGCGCTTACTCTACATACACGCCGGAACGACTGCACAAAATTCTTCGTGCAGCGTTCCCAATGAGCTCGAGCTGGGCCGTTGTGGTTGTGGGTGAAGTACATTTGGTGCCAGTGGGCCTGTGTCTTTCTCGCGAGCGCGAGGAATTTCTCTGCAGCCTGAGAATGGGAAGTCTTCAAAGAAGCCCTCACGTCACGGGTACGTTCCAACGAGAGCATCTAACGTGAGGTTATCTGTTGTTTTGGAACTCCTGGTGCACAGTGTTTCATCGTTTTTTTTTATTAATATTTGAATGCTAAACATGCGCTCGTTTTGGAGTGCTATTTACGGATTTCCGACTATTTAGTAGTAAACACTGTTTTTTTGGTTTGGTTTATGGTTTATGGGGTTTAACGTCCCAAAGCGACTAAGGCTATGAGAGACGCCGTAGTGGAGGGCTCCGCAAATTTCGACCACCTGGGGTTCTTTAACGTGCACTGACATCGCACAGTACACGGGCCTCTAGAATTTCTCCTCCAAAGAAATTCAGCCGCCGCGGCCGGGATCGAACCCGCGTCTTTCGGGCCAGCAGCCGAGCACCATAGCCACTGAGCCACCGCGGCGGCTGACTGTTTTTTTTTTTCGTACTCTGAAATTCTGAGTGGTTTATCTTGTGGAAAGCAAAGGTTTCACATTATTTGGTTTCACTGCGTAATCCTCTGTTCTAATGTTTAGCGATAAATGTATAAAGTAAAAGCGTAACTTTTATGTGACAAGGTCTTGAGACAGTGCAACCTGTTAACAGTGCCCAATTTGCTGACAGTTAGTGGAGCTTACTAGTAATAAATCTGCCTCAGTACCCAAGCCTGAATATGACGTGTTTTTCTATACCTGTAACGGACCTTCTCTGGGCAAACGAAATCTCTGTAGGTGCAGCGGCATGTCGTAATCCAAAGTGTAGTGTTCGTCTGCTCGCCAGAAGCGCATAATTCCAGGAAAAATCTGAAGCTCGAAGGGATATACTCGCCGGGGTGTGAGGGCACTAGAGAATGTGCGATCTGCGGTCATGTGATCCAAGTGGTCCTTCTGTCGTCGTCTTCCTTCTTTTTGTGGTCCCATGAAAGTATTATAATGGAATGTGCTATGTGCAAGCATGTTGCTATATAGAGAACTGCAAGATACGAATGTGTCGCGTCCTGTCAGAGTGCATTTGCGGAGACCACACCACAACATACTTTGCAAGAGTTGCGCTGCGAAAAAAAAAAAAAAATGTCGACCATGTGTGGTGGCGTGTGCGCGTTGAAAATGCGGAGGAGGAATCCTCGCTACCCCGCACACTCCGCCGGGAACCGCGCAACTAAACTATGCCGAATTTACGGACAACTTTTTTTTTTTTTTTTAGTACGAAGAAGGAAGGAGGCAGAGGGGGCAAGAAGTCAGCGCAACTCACAACACAGGACAAGGTGCTGCAGTTACGCTTCAGCAGTTTCCCTCACTGTCGAACCAACAGCTCTCTCGTGGGCTTTTACCTTTATCCGGGTGACAAAATCTGCAAGCTTGTAGATTTCTCCAGCGCGAAAGTATTGACGATTAAAGCATATGCATCAACATGTAGCCTCTGAAGAAAGGTTCTCTCAGATTGCAAATTAGCATTACAGTGCTCTAGAATAGCGTGGCCCGCAAATCTGCAGTTCTCGTATTTTTTTGTTTTTTTACACGGAAGCAAGGAGCATAGGCGGCTCTCATCTACCCAAAGCTACTGTAAAGCCGCTGCAAAGTACCTTAATTCGGCCCTATCCTTAGATCAACTGGTTGAAAACAAGCTACGAGCTTCAACCGCGCATGTGCAGTTCATACTGGTGACAGGTGAAAATGAGAGGCGCCTGTCACTTCGCACGCATATTTGGCGCCTAGTGGATGCCAATGACACCGGCGGCGACCAAGCGTGTTTGTTTTCAATTCATGTTTGTGCAGCAATCGAATTTTCGCCCGCTTCCCAGGGGGCGCAACGGGATAAAAGGTAAAATACGCGAAGGCCCAATTAATCTTCGCAATGGCAGATATGTGTCCATATCAAGACCTTCGCTGCAATCTGCATATGCGCAGCAGAGCCCTGGTGGAAGCGGATCGCAGTATGGAAAAGGTTAATTCTCCCGTTGTCTCCACATGCGGAGGATTAGAAAGTGCTGGTTGAAGTGGCTGAAAACAAAAGCGCAGGCCCCTACTGCACAGAACGCTCTGCGATGGCAGTACGCGCACTGCCGCTTCTTTCCGCATCGTGAACGGCTTTGAATGTTCTTACCACCACCACCAAGAGCGAAAGGCATGTCATATTTTGGCGCCTTTGTAGAAAGAAAATAATTGTGTTTTTTTTTAGAGTGTAAAGAAGCAAGCAAAGACACCTTAAGACACGTGCAAGTTATTGCTGCTTAATAAAAAAAATTTATTTTCGACCAGTGTCATGAAACAGCAAATTGCTGGCGCTAACCACCAGGACGGGCATTGGAGTATGGTTCGCAAACTCCAAAACTGTCTCTGTTCCGCAAGCTACGATAGCATGTGTATTCTGCAAGCAAATAAAAGAGAGAAATATGAGTTCAAAAACAGATTCTAGAACTTCGAGGCAATAGCTAGAGGAACCGTCGGGATGAAAATAGCTAAAAAAATATTACTTTTGTGTTAGAGAAGTGCGTTCCATTAACAAAATTACTTCAGTGCAATTCAAGCAATAAGAACTCCAAAATGCAGTTCTAACATTCTATTTGCCCTTTCTACGTTGCTGTCTTACGCTCAAATGAAATTAAGATAAGCTGCTCTGCCACAAGCCCCCGTAAAATTCTGCTTGTAGCTCGCGCTTTTCTGTCACTTTGTGTTAGTGGCGATTGTGAGGATGGCAGGAATTTTAGTGATAAAAATATTTCTCTAGAATTCTTTTTGGCAACAGGGCAAAAAATTTGAGGTATTTTTACCACCTCGTTAGCACTACACCAGAAAATGATTAAAAGGCCAGTATCACGTCATTCTAGGTAATAGCTATGGCCCTATTTATTTTGCTATAAAGAATAGCGTTGTATTATTTAGTTACATAAATTTTACGAAGGAATTTTCTCTTGTTCACAAAACATATTTTATGTACGTACAAGCAGAACAAGTATGCGCAGTAAATGTTCAAAAAATAGAAAATTGCTGCGCTGTACGTCGCATAGAACATCTCTTCAAAACCTGATAATAATTTGACTCTAATTTTAAATTCATTGTAAGCATTCACCCTTAATCTTTCAGTAGTGGCGAATCAATAATATGAGCTTTGATTACAAGACAACATCGGAGCGGAGTCAGCAGAGGCGTTTTTATTTTGCACGTCTAATCTGCCCTGTTGAGTTCTGTGCAAAGTAAAGCGCACAGTGGCTGTGTATGATGTGAAAGTGCTTGGTTCTCCTTTTCATAAGCACGTGATTTGTCACTGGGATAGGGAGCATCGCCTACAGATAAGATAAGAGCAAGTGAGATGTGACAATTGGAGACTACAGTCTGAACAATCTATTTAAGATCGGGAAAGCTACTCAGGTATAATTGATGAAGTTGGAAAAGCTCTTTTATCATAATCATCATCATCATCACCGTTCCCGCTACGTTCTGTTCGTTACAGACTTCATCCACTGATTTACAATTAACGTTATCAAGCCGTAAATAAAGATTTCATTTTCACCAAAGAAAAAAAGGGATCCATGGAAAAAAAAGGGGATAGGAGAAAAGGATTCGCAGCAGCAGATTTGCAAGGCTCCCACCAACCAGACAACGGCGAAAATTTTTTCGTTATAAATTTTTAATTGCATGATTGCTGTTCTCAATACGTAAAATGACTATTGGACGCTGTCTGGCAATGAAAGCAAGAAAAACAGAAAAATTGGAATAGAAACAGTGTCTTGTAACCTTTTGAAACAATGTGGTTACAAAAATTTTTAAAAAGTATTCTTTTTGCTTAGTTCCATTACGGTTGTGTGTAGTTTTGCAAATCGTTATGCTTGGAAATGTGTTCGAGTGTGAGTTTGAGGATGCGAAAGAAATTATTCGTGCACAACGGAGGTAATTTCTCGAAATTAATAAGGAATGAATCTAGCTTCCTTGGTACCGCTCTGTAATAACTTCTGAGTTTGCTTTTACCATTTATTTTTTGTGGAAAGAGATTTTGGCTTGCTCATAAAACGGTACATTTTCTATTTCCTGAACTGCTTTCTTCTGCAGTGCGATCAGTTTGTTTAAATTATTAAAAAATGTCTCTCCTCATAACAGGGTGCAGTAGCTAAGTTTGGGGTGAAACAATGCGCTATACAAGAGCGTTTTTACTTTGGCTGGAAATAAACTGCGACTCCTAATCAGGATTCCAGCTACTTTTCGCACTTTTCAGAAAAAGTGCCAACATGTGTGTTCCAATGCCTGTATTCGGAAAAAATGCCGAAAGCTTTCAGACATTTCTCTTTGTAAATTATATATGGACCAATGATAACGCTATCTGACTCGCCATCCTATTTAGCAGCTACATAAAAAAGAACGTAGGGTTTTTTCGAATGATTCAATTGGAGGATAATATTTTGATCCTATTTTCGCGATTTAAATCAAATTATGCTTGCAAGGGTAAAATAATTTTTAGAACTCTTCAGGTAAGTAAAGCATCACAGTCGTCAGTGTAGATAGGAAAGCTGCATGATTTATCAATTAACCGTAAGTCATTTACATGGCAAAAAAGGACAGGACCCAGAATACTGTTCTGTGGTATCTCAGGTTGTAGGAATTTTATACGTGATTTATGCTCATTAACCTGCCTGCGCTCTCTGAGGCTGGCCTCTCCCCTGGAAAATTCTCACCACATCTGCCCTAAGCTCTTTAGGACGTGAGCACAGGCTGACCCATAGGTCGCAGAAAACCTGAACTTTCAATAATCCAGAAAGCTGAGACCGTAGCCTGATGCGGTTCTCATCCAAATGAGTGGAAAGAATTGATAATTTTCTAAAAACGGGATCGTGAAGCTGTCTATGATTCCCGCGTTATGAATTTTAATTTTTGTAAATTTTGGCTTTCACTGTAGTTTGGAGCGTGGCAAATCAAAATGTGGCAGATCGCTTCTTTACTTCTAATGAGATTGGATGACCAAACAAAAATAAAAAAAAGGAAATGTACTCCGTACGTACTTGGTGGCGTCATGCAAGGGCACTTAAGAAGGTAAGGAGCGTAGAGGTTGTTCTTCTCCCTGTTTCTGACAAGTGATATACCGCATCTTTCTTGGAGACCCCGACGCCTTTGGCAGCGACCACTCCTATCTAACGGCCGCTGCACTACACAGCAGTAGTGTGTAAACGGCTCGCAATCGGCGCTTGATGTACACCGCCTTCCTACAACATTTCCCTGTTGGCAAATAAATACCAAACATGACCAACAGCGGTTCTAGCTGTGGAAATAAAATCAGTGTACGAGGAATTATAAGCGACCGATCATCGCTGGATACAATACACACGTGTGATGTTCATTCCCCACGAACTCTACGAGTTTGCCAACAGAGCATATGAGCGCATTCAGCTGCTTCCGTCAATTTTGACAGCCAAATTCTTCCGGCACTATAGCCATGTAACAGCTGCGCAACGAACTGTTGCGGCACCCCGCAACCACCCCGCAGGGCCATCCCGCTGTGGTGGCCGAGCGCAGTCTGCACGATATCTCTCTGCACTGTCATTTGTGGATGAACCCTTAGACACGTTTTATAGCGACAGCTGCATTACTGTAGCTACGCCAGCCGCTTCGCCTATTCAGCATGGTCGCACTTTTGCCGTGGTTGCACCTCGGCCGTGGTCGCACCGACCTTGAGCCGTTGCCTAGCAACCGTCGCGGTGGACACCCGAACCGCACCGTGCAGGAAGGGCGAAAGTGGGAGTGAAAGAAGAAATTGGGGCCCGTTATGCAGAAAATGAAAATTGTATTTGAGGAAAGGAAATTACGCAGTAACTGGCTCACATATCTCGGTGGACACCCGTCATCCGTTTGATGACGTCAGAGATTACCCAAGTAAATCATCGATAGCATTTATAGTGAATGGTAGCATTATATCGTTTAACCACAGTGAAGCCTAAGCGTAGTCGTGGCCTGTAGCTCGCTAATTCTCTGTCATCTCGGTGGACACCCGGACCGCCCCGTACAGGAATGGAGGAAATGGGAGTCAAAGAAGAAAGAGAAAGAGGGGCAGTAGTGAAGAAAATGAAAATTTTATTTGAGGAAAGGAAATTACGCCGTAACTGTACCGCATATCTCCGTGGACACCCGGCCGTCATCCGTTTGTAGAGGAAGGGAAGAAGTGTTAGTGAAAGAATAAACAGAGAGAGGGGCTGTTTTGAAGGAAATGAATTTGAGGGAAGCAAATTGCTACGCAACTGCGAATCCACGTCCAGGGACGAAGATGAAGAAGGAACACCCAGCGAAACAAAACAAAAAAAAAATCTCAAAAACTCTCGATGCATCCCTTTTGTTGGGTGATCCCCCTGTGTGGGTATGCGCCATTCTATGAGGTGAACAACAACAACAACGCGAAAGATTGACTCTGACTCAGCGAGTTCCACTCGGCCAGCTGTAGCGCGTCACTCCAGGTTTAACCAAAGCTAAACCACAGCCAATTTTTTATAATTCAATTACATAGCCTCTGGAAAACACGCATGATTGACCAATATTGCATGCGTTGGCATTGAACGTGGCGGTAGAGACAGATGTGCGGTGCATGCGTTGGCATTGACAACGTTGTGCCATAAACGCGGCGCTGAAGCCATAGGCCATCGGCGTTCATTGTGTTCATTGGTTTGGTTTGGTTCGGTTTATGGGGTTTAACGTCCCAAAGCGACTCAGGCTATGAGAGACGCCGTAGTAGAGGGCTCCGGAAATTTCGACCACCTGGGGTTCTTTAACGTGCACTGACATCGCACAGTACACGGACCTCTAGTTCATTGGCGTTGGCGATCAAGTGGTTTCCGGCGCACGCGGGCGACGCGTCGGAACGCAGTGCGAACCACAATGAGACGGCACGCAGCGCCGCGAGCGCTAACCAACCGCGCCCCGGCAACACACCGTCCGACGTGGTTCGAAGCCAAGGACCGCATGACCGACTACAGCGAAATCACGAAGGCCTATCGCCTGGCTCGCAGGACTCTCCCACCCCCGCACCCGAGGCTGAGTCGAGCGGAGGCGGTACTACTGAGACAGCTCCAGACCGGATCGCTACCGAGCCCGGGACTGATGCATCGCATGTACCCCGAGACCTACCCGACCGATACGTGTAGAGTCTGCCGGAGGGAGCCGGCAGATCACACGCACATCTTGTGGGACTGCATCAGAAATCCAAAGGAAGCAAGATCAGGAACAATCCCTCCGCGGCTGGAGGCAGCCGCGAAGAGCAGCGACCATGACCAACAGCTATGGGCCGTCCAGCAGGTCCTCGGGGCGCTCGAAAGGCAGGGACCCAGCGAGCCGGCAACGGCGAGCGGAGACCCGCGCCGAGTAACGGCAGCCTCGTAGACGACGTAGGCCCTCGTCGGGGCGCGTGAGCGCCCAACTGCAGGCACAAATAAAGTTTGCTCCAATCCAATTCAATCCAATGGCGGTGTCAACGTTTTACACTCCGATCATTTTAAGGAAAGGAAGTGCGCATAATTGGCTCCCTGGGTCAGTGAACACCTGAATCGCGCTTATACTTACGTTGGGTGATGGAAGAGAGATGTGGGTTGTATGCGTTAGCGCTGAAAACGGGGAGCGAACTCTCGCGATCAACCATTAACTGCTACCTTCCAGAGTGGCAGGGTGGGTGGGAACTTTAATGTAGATGTCAAGAAAAAAAGAATTTCTTATATCCCGTTCCTCTCGCTCGTAACGCCTCCCACTGCTGTGACAACCTCGCGAAATACCTGCGCAGACCTCGTCTTTGGGAACTAGTCATTCGTGCAGCAAGTCCAGCATATGTCCATCTATTTCTCCGACCCAAAAGCTTCCGTCATGACAACCAAGAACTGTTAGTCGAGTGTTTCGTGAAGAAGGAATATGTGGGAAAAATAACAAAGTTGTCTGTGATTGTACATAGATGTCTTGCTCAATTCTTTTCCTCATCTATCGAAAAGCTGACACAGTTGTTGAGCTGCGCTCAAATTTCGCATTAGGATGTAACGTAATCGTCGGCGATTTTTTTATGCGTAGCATATTGCAATCACTCAGTTCAGCCCTTGGGCGCGGCCGGGCAGCCACCAAACCACGTGACGTGATGTCTCCAAACCACGTGAAAAAAAAAGAAAAACAAAAGAAAAGAAAACAAAAAAAAGAATAAAAGAAAGAAAAAGACGGCTGAGCATGGTGGCGGTTGCCACCGCCCCGTTTCAAAGGGGGCGCTCCTATCCATCCATCCGTACGTCACGGAGGAAAAGCTGCTGAGAAAATCGAGTACCGCCAAGCAATACCTCGCGCAAAAAGACCGCGCAATATGCAACGCATTCTTGGCTTAACCAAGCTAAGCCTGGGCATCTTTTTTTGTCTTTTTTTTTATCTCTTTTGACTGTTTGCCTGTCATTTTACGTCTTCCAATTTTGACGTCTACCGCTGTTTTCCCGTCCTCGCACTATATGCACGTCCCGGGCTATTTTGACGCTGAGATGACCTTTTGGCTTCTAATTCATTAACTAATTAATCCCGATCAATCAAATCTGGTGTACGATATTTTATCTTCCTCTGTCACATGGTTGCTTTTTTTTTCCTGAAACTTTGTCGTCTAGTACTGTTTTTACGTCCTCGCATTATATCGAAGTTCGATACTATTTCGATGCCTAAGTGACATTTTTGGCTATAATTAACTAATTACTCCACATCGACCAAATTTTGACGTGCATCATCCTCCAATCATCCTCTATCACACACAATCATTCTTGTTCGCTTAGTTCTCACACGCGAATGGAGCAACCGTTGCCGACGCGTTTTGCGGACGTGAAATCGTCGACACAGCCAAGTAATGCTGTCGCTTTAAAAATAAAACAAAACGTACATACGCAAACCTGACCTCGCGTGCAGAACCACTCGTATAATAGGCTAACCAGCTGCAGTGCTCTGTTGAAAGTGATTTAATAGAATCGCATGGCTACTGCCAGAAAGTGTATTGCAGAACTCTAGTTTTCGCGTTAAATAGGTTGCTTCTTGCGTAAAAAGATGCCATATTTAGGGGTGGTAGTTTCTTGATAAGGTTGGTTAAGCGAACATTAGATAAGTGTTTTGCGAGAGGTGTCAATGAGAACTAGAAATGCAATGAAAAAACTTTAGAAAATCAAAGCAGCAACGTTCTGAAGGAGGAGTTAAATTCGCTGATAAGAGAGGTGAAGAGGGAGAGAGATTACGGTCATATCGCTGAAAAATGAAACGAAACGGTTGTCTGTGTACAACGCCAAAATTCCTAATTTCGGTTACTGAGTTCGCGCTCCACACTATGAAGGCATATTCAAGAAGGTGATGGACTACAGAACTTCACATCAAAAGTTTAGTTTCTTTTAAGGCCTTTTTAGATGCACTTATAGGTTACAGGGGTATACCAAAACAAAATATACCAAAACTGAGCCGCGAAATTATTTTTTTGAAATATAATTTGGTCCGTCCACTTGTAGATAGCTGAATTATTACTTCCTTGATAAGATTTCTACTGAGCATGAGTATGGCCGTTTCAGTTTTTGTGTATCTGTCAGATTTAGTGAAAAAAATTTACTCTCAGTATGAATATATGTATTTTTTTTTAATGTGACTATTGTATATGTGACTGGTCTGAAAAATTCTCCTCGCATTCGCTGCTACTGCATGCAAACGTTTTCTGGCCACAACCAGTCTGCTGTTATAGAGGAAGCCCTCCAGTTCAACCTGGAAAATAAACTTCTTGAGATCCGAATATTGGCCATTCCGCTTAGCAAGGGCAGAATAGTTTGCGCAGCAAATGCTGTCGGCCACCTGTCTCAGTGATCAGAGAACGAAAATGCTAGCAAAACGCATTAGTTAGCGCCGTCACTACTTGATGCTCTCACTACGCTTTAAGAGCAGTGAAGAAGCCTATAATCGAATAAACATCCATGTTTCTCTTGTTTAATTTTGGTTGTTGCGTATATCAAGCATCTGAACCAACTTTTGAATGCTGCATATCTCGGAACTTCACCTCATGAAGCATACACGCCGATTTCGGAATATCACCTTATTTTCTGCCTTGTCTTCTGCATTTTCTGAAAGAACTGTCAACGTCAAAAACATATTTTTACCGCTTACAACTTGATTCAGAGCACGTGCGATCTCAACAGTAATTGGATTGGATTGGAACAAACTATTTGTGCCTGCAGTTGGGCGCTCGCGCGCCCCGACGAGGGCCTACGTCGTCTACGAGGCTGCCGTTACTCGGTGGTGGTGGTGAAGAGCATTTATTTAGTTATTTACAGAGAGGTGCTCGGGGAGAGGCCCCTAATGGGTCTCGCCCCTTACAATACTAGGCGGAGTCCCTCATTCCGGGATCCCGTTGGTCGAGACCGCTACACAAGTCCGCCGAACCAGGGCCTGTTGGGCCGATAGTTCCTGGCAGCTGAGCAGGGCCGCCTCCCAGTCCTCTCGGGTAGGGGAAGGGGTGATTGGGGGAAGAGAAGGATTTTCTCTGCATGCCCAAACCATGTGGAAGGTGTCGGCCACCTCCCCACAGAATGAGCAGCGACCGTCAAAAGAAGGATTAAAGTGCTTGAGAACCGCCGGGCACAGCAGGGTGTTTGTAAAAAGCCTGAGGAGAATTCGTTCGCCAGCTTTACCCAGTCCATTCATAGGAACTGGGTATCGCCGGTGTTCGGCACGATAGTGCTCAGTAATTTCTTTAAAAGAAAGGAGAGGGCTGTGGTCTGGGTTAAGCTCCTCCCAAGGGACGCCTGGTGCCCGGTGAGTGAGTGCGCGGGCTGCCTCATGGGCGGCTTCGTTACCTGGCATGCCTTGGTGGCCGGGGACCCATATGATTGAGCGATGAGTTGGATCGCCGTCGCGAGTACTGCGGTGTAAAATTTGTTGAGCGAGTGGGGTGATCCAACCGAACTCAAAGTTACGACAGGCTCCGCGAGAGTCTGTGAGGATGAATTTAGAGTCGGGATGGGAGGCTGCGAGGGCGATCGCCACCTCCTCCGCATGCGTTGAGTTGGGCGCTCTGAACGAGAGGCCGTCCACCTGTTTTCCCTCGTGTATGACTGCAGCCGTGTACCATTCTCCCCTGGAGCGGTAGGGGCCTGCAATGTCGACGTAGAAGACGTGTTTCTTTGAGCCATAGTGGCGGTGCAGGGCATTCGCCCGCGCCTGGCGCCGGCCATTATGGTCTTCCTTGTTCATTTTAGTCGGAAGGGGTCGAACGTAGAGGGCGCTTCTCCACAGTTCTGGCACTCGAACCCGTTCCATGGTATGGTGATCATGTCTGATATGTAACCGGTCCAAGAGGCGGCGACCGCACACGGTCTGGGCGAGACGCGTGTATTGGTTAACGAGATGCGCCTCGCGGAGTTCTCGATAGGTGTTCACCACCCCCAACGCGAGGAGTCGCGCGTTGGAAGTGGATATCGGGAGGTCGAGGGCTCCCTTGAAAATTTTGCGGAGTACAATCTCCAAGTGATCTTCTTCATGTTTCCGTAAGCGGAGGTAAGGAGTCGAGTACAGTACTCGACTAGTTACGAAGGCATGCGCGAGCCGCATCGCATCCTTACTTCGCAACCCTCCTCGCTTGTTGGAAACGCGGCGAACCATTCGGCCCACCTGGTCGCCGACTTTGCGGAGTTTGGCAAGAGTTGTGTCTGCCTTACGATGTTGATTAATGAAGAGACCGAGCATTCGTAGCTCCTTCGCTTCACGGATGGGGCCGCTTGCGAGAGAAAGCTGAACGGAGATTTTGCATTTCGGAGAAGATCGAATATGCACAAATTCAGACTTGGACGGGGAGCACTGGAGGCCGCAGTACGTGGCATAGTGGTCAACTATGCTCGCCGCTGCTTGCAGGCATTCCTCCATCTCTCCTATGTTTCCCGTAGTGGCCCAGATGGTGATGTCATCGGCGTACAGCGCATGCTGAACACCGCCGACAGCCGCCAGCTGTGCCTTTAGGTACATCATAGCAATGTTAAAGAGAAGCGGGGACAACACAGCGCCATGTGGTGTGCCCCGCTTTCCCATCTCAAACGGGCCGTACTCGGTCTCTTGTATACATATATAGGCCAATCGGTCTGTTAAGAAATCTTTGATGTAATTGAATGTACGAGGACAACAGTTGGTCTCGCTAAGGTGCTTTAATATGACGCCGTGTTTTACATTGTCAAACGCACCCTTGAGATCGAGTGCTAGGACTATTTTGTCGTTGTGTGGGTGTTCTATGGGTTCGAGAACCTCGTGATGAAGCTTTAAGAGGATGTCTTGTGCGGACTTACTGGGTCGGAAACCGAACATGGTGTCGGCAAAGGAGCTCTTGCTCTCGAGATATTCTGAGAGGCGGTCACGGACCATCGTTTCCATCAGTTTTCCTACGCATGAAGTGAGGGAGATGGGCCGGAGGTTGTCTGTGTTTACCGGTTTCCCCGCCTTCGGGATAAAGGTTACCAATGATGTCTTCCAATCCGGTGGCAACGAAGTGTCCCCGGTCCAAATGGCGTTAATATATTCGAGTAGGGTTTCGTATGCCCGATCAGGAAGGTTCGCCAATAATTTGACTGTGACCTTATTCCTCCCGGGCGCCGTCCCCCTGCGCATTTTGGCAAGAGCCGCGCGAAGGTCGTGAAGCTGGAAAAGTTGATCCAGTTCCGGATTATCGCAGCCTGCATACGAATAATCCTGCCCGCGCGGGTCTTGATCCTGATTGAGGTATTGTGAGCGCAAGGTGTTCGCTAGCTGCTTCGTGTTTCCTTGAAAGTTGTGTATCGCGCGATTGATGTGTTTCTGGGTCTCCGAGCATGTACGTGTCTGCTGAGTCAGTTCTGAGAACGTGTGTGCCCGCTCTCTCGAGATCCCGGCTGGGGTCGCCATTTGCCCGACAAATATGTCCTCGGGCTATGTTATCGGCGGCCTCATTTCCAGGATTGCCAGAGTGAGCCGGCACCCACACGAGTTCGATACGCCTATCAAAATTTAGGGTACACATTCTTAGTATCTGCCACGCGGGGGGATGGACGCGTCCGTGGGCGAAGTTAAGAATGGCTATTTTGGAATCACTAACTATATAAGCCGCATTGGTTGTGGCAATGGCTATTGCTATAGCTGCTTCCTCTGCTTCTTCCGGGGGTACAGGGGGCGTCTATGAAACGGGTAAGCGGGGGGGGGGGGGGGGGGGGGGTCTGCTGGATGGTAAGCCACAGCTACTGAACGGTCTGGACCACACGCGGTGTCCACCCGTTGCACGTCATCTGAAGTACCAAATTGTTTATGGAGAGTTTTGGCTCGCGCGACTCGGCGGGATTGATTGTATTTAGGGTGGACATTCTTAGGCAGGGGTTTGAAGATAAGCGCGGTGTGTGTGGTGCGAGGGAGAGGGATGAAGTCTGTAGTGTGTGCGGGCATGCGAATTCCCAGAGAATCGAGTATATATTGTCCGGCTACCGTGCCAGCCAGACGAAGGTACGGTGTGTAGCGATGTACTATCAGCGTCAAATGAAATACGAACAAAACACTTGAAACGCGAGCACAAAAAATCAAGCATATTAGAGGCTGGAGGTGAAATACAGGCGTGTGCTATTAACATTTCAGAAGAGCGGTCTTTTCGGCTTCGATGGGAAAATCAACTGCTCATGTATTTTGCCTCCCTAGTATAATATCTGTGATTTATGTTGTTTGCGTTTCAATTGGCTTGTTCGCGTTTCAATTGACGCTGACAGTACATCTAAAAGTTCTTGTATAGTGCTGTGCATTCCTAATTTTAAGAGCCTGTCCGTGCTAGTGCTCTTTGGTAGGTTAAGCACTGCTTTGGTAGCCATGCGAATTAGAGCATTGATCTTATCTTTATCTGCACAGGAGAGGTTCAGGTAAGGAGTGGCGTAAAGAATGAGACTAAGCACAAAGGCATGCAGCACCTTGAGATTGTCTGCTTCGTCAAGACCGGCTCGTGAATGAGAAACCCTTCTGAGAAGAAGAATGACGGAGTAAGTGGACTGTTTTAGTGCTTTCGGAATAAGGTTGTTTTCCCCGTGTCCTGTAAATGCAGGCCAAGCATGCGGAGGGTAGATGTTTGCGGTATGGGAGTGTCAGGCAGGTAAATCGTAATGGGGGTGGTAGGGACGCGCCGCGGGCGGATTATGAGGAGTGCTGACTTTGTGGGGGAGCACTCAAGCCCAATGTTTGCCGCGTGAGTAGCAATAGTTGTGGCTGCTTCCTGAAGGGTCGATTCTATGTCGCCATCCGAGCCGTATGTGGTCCAAACCGTTATATCATCCGCGTAAAGTGTGTGTCCTAAGTGCTGGACGCGACTGAGAGCCTTGGACAGGGGGATGGGGGTGAGATTGAAGAGGAAGGTAGATAACACCGCCCCTTGCGGGTTGCTAATATTACCAAGGGTGAAGGAGGGGTCTGTATATCATCTATATGCAGGCAGGCGGTGCGGCCGTTTAGGAAGGCCCGGATATAGTTATTGGTTTTAGTCCCTAACTGTAGCTCTTGGATGCCCTGCAGGATGGCGCTGTGCGTAACCTTGTCAAACGCTTTGGTGAGGTCGACTGCCAGGATTACTCTGATGTGATGTAACATGTCATTGAAGATAGCGTGTGTAATCTGCTGCAGGGCGTCCTGTGCCGAGAGATGGGCTGGAAATCCTACCACAATATGGGGATATAGTCCATGGGATTCCATGTGTCGCCTGAGACGGGTGAGGATGACATGCTCGAACAGTTTGACCGGGCACGAAGTCAGCGAAATGGGACGGAGATTTTGGGCATTAATGAGCTTGTTTGGTTTAGGGATGAAGACTATTTTCCCGTGCTTCCATTCAGCAGGTAGCGCTCCCATTTCCTAGCACTCTTTGAAGTAGTCGGTGAAAAGGGCAATTGAACGGTCGTCTAGATTTCTGAGCATGACATTTGTGATTTGGTCCTCCCCAGGGGTTGAGTTTCTGAGCTTGAAGAGGGCTGCTCTGACTTCAACCTCCATAATGGGGGCGTCAAGGGAGGGTTGATCGGAGCCTACATAGTCGGGATATGATACAGCTTGGCCCACAGTGGTATAAGTTGATTGGAGTTGGCGTAACAGTTCTTGATGATTATGTCGATTTTGATGGGTAAGTCTTTAGAGTGTAGGCCGGGTTTGCTTTTTAACTCCAGTGGGGACTATCATATGTTGTAGAAGATGCCGGGCCCTGAAGGAGGAGAGATTACCTCGTAATCCGTCACATAATTGGTGCCAGTTAGATTTACTGTGTACGACGCTAGGATCTTCTATTTGCTTTTGTATTTGCGCCAGTTTTAGCTTAAGTTTCTCGAGTCTGTTTCTCGTTTTCCAGCGAGTGAGGATACTGTTTTGTGGTTGTAGTAGGTGCGCTGACGACCATCTGCAATGGGAGTTTCGGGGGTGGTTTGGAATGTTTTCGCGAAAGCTTGGACGTCCCGCTTGAGTTTTGTCATCCATCTGTGGATGTTAAAAGAATACTTGTGTTTTGGCCTCTCTGTGCTTTGGAAGATTATACCTGCTAGGTAGCAGGGAACGGCGCATGGCCAGCACGTACGCGCCTATGGGTTCCGACGCGATAGGCGTTCGCGCAGCTTGTCGGCACCTGGCGCCACCTGGCGCCACCTGGCGCTATGGGGAGATCTGCGCATGCAGTGGTGCCCTCTGGAAGGGGATCCCGGTAGCCGATTGCGGACCGTGCTGTGTTATATATCTCTAGTGTCTACAATCAAGTGACCGGTTAGTTTCTTAGCGGAGCTTCTCTAGAGCTCGCTATGACTAAGCGGGCTACGCAGTT
Organism: Amblyomma mixtum; assembly: GCF_055824585.1. Classification (NCBI taxonomy): domain Eukaryota; kingdom Metazoa; phylum Arthropoda; class Arachnida; order Ixodida; family Ixodidae; genus Amblyomma; species Amblyomma mixtum. The sequence continues at coordinate 21,398,025 of NC_143018.1, forward strand.
TCGAGCGGAAGAATTAAGTGGCGACTACATTTTGCGTGGCAAACTGGCAAAAGTGTGACGTTGACGATATGAGGAGAAAATAATAAAGATTCTGGCTTGCTAATGTCACGTTTCAAATAATGTTCTGTAGTGGTCTATTTCCGACTGAGAACGCTCTATAAGACGTGCCTCCTAGAGATCGATAACTCCAAAGAATAAGCGTTACTTGCATCTACAAGTTTACGGAAGCGACAACCCCAATTTCCTCGCGAGCTTTCATTGAGGTCCTATTACAGCGAAGATTCATGAAGCAGCTCGGTACAGTGTGGAAGACAGCCAAGCTTTGGCTATGATGTTCTCCCCTTAATGGAAGACGCCACCTTGCTGGTTCCTTGCAGTAATGGTCATGTGACTGCTTAAGAGTGTAAAAACTACTTGGGGTTATCTTGCCACACTGTGCATTTCCCATTCAATGAGAAAAAGTACAGTGATCGGCCTTGCAGCATGCTCGATTAACATTATGGGCCCCACTTTTGAATTACACAGTAGAAGAGGTACGCTTCAAGCCTAGCGACACATTGGCTTCAGGGCACGCCCCCTTTTTTTGTCTAAGAAAACAAATAAAAACCAGCCAGGAAGATTGCCAGTGGTTCTGCAAGCCCTGCACGAAAGACGCATTTCGCTCGTTATCCTAGTGCTTGTTGTGGACCCAGGAGCATGTCACAAAGTCATGGTAGTGTGAAGCGGACGCCTATCAATTGATTGTATACCGCTTGCCATGGCCAAGACACTAAGCGCCACTGATGAGAGGAATATCGATGAATAAAAAAAGCCGATAGGCCTTGCAAATGCCGATCAGATATCAAGCTGCAGTTAAAGAAAGAAACGACTAATTATTCTATTACCCATGGACTTCATACCCAGTAAGGCGTACTCGACGGCCTTTCGTGTATACATAGCCATAGTCCACTCAACCAGAAATCGTTGGTCGTGAGGGGCCGGTCTATGATGGCGACCAATGTGTTCTCCTACTGCACCCGCTCAGTGTTTATACGCTTAATGAATGCTTTTCCTCCTCCTCCTCAACGTTTTAAACGCGAAAAAGATGCCATGAGCTGTGGGCGTTGACTCTGGCCAGCACCGAGGCTGATTCTTTCCCTCTTTGTATGTTGTTTTTATTTAATTTCCAAGAAATGCAGAGGGTGAGGTAAAGACCGCAGACAAGAAGCTTCTCAGCCATCAACCGCGATCGACATAGCAACAGCTTATATATGCGGCAAGCAGTCACAGTAGGTAAAACACAAATCAAATCAAAACGCCAATAATACACATGTTGCAAACCGGGCGACGCAGACAACATAAACACATTACATGGTAATTATATACCATGAGTAAATAGAAAATGTAAAAATAAACAATACTACTGCATTAAATGTGGACAAAAGTTCACATGTAGCACTTATTGCACTGCACATATTGCTATTTCACAGCAGATATAGTGTTATTGTGCAATGAGGTACGTAACTGGGGAGAGACACCTTGACTGGCAGGGTGTGAGACTGAGTGCGTCCATGCCGCCGTAATGGAAGGTGTTAAGCAACCTTGGCAGCGAACTTTTTAAAAATTGTGAACCATAGTTATGGTCTGGAATCATGGTATATTACAAAATTCTTTTATTCTAATCGGGCGCGTGGAAACGTTTTGCTATAGATTGAGAAACTTTTTTTTTGACCAGCAGTATTTCCCTTAATGCACATGCTGTATTTAAGCAGAAGACTGCGGGTGTATACGCGCTGTACCTTGCGATATGTTATATTTCATATAGGGCTGTGGCTAGAGTTCCGTCCAGACGGAACTACAATTTGCGCTAGAGTTCCGTCCAGACGGAACTGCATGTAGCGATGGGGTTCCGTCCAGACGGAACTTTATCCGACACCATACAGTTCAGTCCAGCATTATCTGCCACAAGAGTTACGTCAAGACAGAATTAAAACTGGCGTTAGGGATTGGGAAATCAGTTTCCTTGCAGACTTTTGCATATCCATTCAAAAAAGTGGCAATCCTGTTCCGCCTAATGTGTGACAGGATATTCTGCTGCATCATTTTATTTTCCAAGCAGTCAGTGAGAAATGCCAATAGAACGAGTTTTGGCTTGGGTTTGTTGGTGCGTTTACATAATGCTTGTTGATTCTTTGTGTACAGTCTTTTTCGCGCTACGTCATCTTGCAGCACAAATAGCGACAGGGGTTCACATCACTTCGCAAAGAGTTTTTGCACTCTGCTTCTAACAGTGTCATTTTTCCGATCCTGCATGCATGCACGGAAGTTATACCTTTGAGGATGCAACTAAACGCAGTACGCGGACAGATATTTTGGTGCCGGATACATGCGTAGAGAAAACATCTGGATACAGCTTTTCAACTGGTTATTCCAGAGGCAAAGAAATGCTTTATGTGGGTAGAAATCACCCATTTTGTATTGTATGGATAGTACGGACATTAGACAGTTTTAGTTTTACGTACGTAGAACCTCCACGCACGTAAACGTGAGCAGTCTACGTAGCGTACGCTCGTGTCGCTTCGTGCAGTTTTAGCTACACTTTTCGGGAAGCAAACTGTGTAGATCTGCTATAGAACCTAAAAAATGCGCTAGCATGTTGTGCCGCGCCATCTAGTACAGATAAAGAAAGCTAATTTTGTTTTATCGAGCTGCTTGGAGCGGAGCCAGGTCAAGCCACAGTGCGGGCGGTAAATACTTTCCCCCTTTCTTCTGACAAACGTTGAGCGATTTCATTCCACCGAACCGTATGTTGCATGTTATCTTCAAAGGGATTGCATTCCTTCATGTCCCGCAGTATATTGAAATCATCGCTTTTCGAGAAGCGAAGGCGCCCTGGTGTGCCACTCATATTGACGACGTTTGCGTATGGAGCGTATAATAGCTCTATGTATGTAGCCAAAACGTGCACCGTTTTGCTTTTCCCGCTGGCCGTGCCGAGGGTCTCGCGATATCCCGCGAGGTTTTGAGCTTCGCGTGGTCTCGCGAGACCATCGGCACACTCGTTGCCATGACGACCACAAACGCTTCTCCGTCAGGCTTAGGAGCTGCTGAAACGGATTTCTATCTGGAAAACAAAAGCTTTTTCTCACCTAAAACTTCATGCGAGAGAAAGAATGGACCAACTGAAGGCAAATACAGCAGTTTGCACCACGATACCACGTCGAGGGAATAGCGACGAAGCTATTATCGTTGTGGAGCGGGTGGGCAAGGCGCCGCCATCTTGCCAACGCCACATACGCAAGCAACGTGAAGACCGCAACGCAAAGATCCGAATCTCATTTAAGTCCGTGCGACCCACGCAGGCACTTCACGTTCTGCGCATGCGCACTGGTGACCCGTAAGCGCTCTACTTACGTGAAGCTTCTACGTACGTGAAACTAAAACTGTCTATTGTATGGACGGAACTCTAACTGTAGAAAATATTCCCTCTGGACGGAACTGCAGCAGTAGCAAATGTTCCGTCTGGACGGAACGCTAGACACTCCGTTCATTTTATATAGGTTCGCAGTGTGCTCAGTGTACGGGACCTTAGCTAGTACGCGTATTATCGCTTTCTTCATTAGTAAATAGCTAATTAGAAATAGATTTGAAAAAATGAAACGTTGTACCCCAAGACAAGCGTTATAATTCATACGGAGAGCGAACAAAGCATAAGAGGTTAACAGTTTTACTAATGATGAAAGGATATACCCGTTTAGATTTAGTGTGCCTGTCATATGGCTGAGCATTTGCAGTACGAAGTTAGTGTGCTCATCCCATCGTAATGTTCTCGTTGAATAGGTACAAAATAAGTACCAAGAGCTTTGACAGAGTGTGGGAGTTTAATATTTGTAGAATTGTCCCGCAAGTTGATATGTCTAGATACATGGGTGGCCTCTGTGCTAAATATTACTCTTATCTTCGAAGTTTTCATTCTTAGCATGTTAAGCGCAGACCACACGCCAAGTTGACGGAGAGCTTTATTAGCTTTGTTAAAAGGTTAGGAGGGAAAGTGGGTGGAAGAAATGTGCTAGTGTCATCGGCATATATTACAAGTTTAGCCTGTTTATACGTAGGTCTAACGTTGATGTAGGGATTGAATAGGAAGGGACCCAGTATGCTTCCTTGCGGTTTAGCGGAGATTATTTCTCGATCATGTGATGAAAAGCCATTTATTGAGACAAACTGCCGGCGGAGTTGTGGGTAAGACTGTACACAGGCGCCGCCAGGCGGCCGTTCGCCAGTTTTTTGCAGGAAAATCGTTCCATGCGGGTCGGCTTTTGTAGCGCGCTTGATGATCTCCTTTTGTAACCCCTTGCGGTACTTCCTTACTATTTAATTCAAAGTAATGTGTATGGTAAGTGAAGAATATTGAGATAATTATGTAGTAAAGTGAAATGTTTTGAGTTCTACTAAGAGCGTGCGCAATTGAACGACTCAGAAACGCTTTCTTTAAGAGGCAAAAAAATTTATTGGCGTCGTAAAGATAGCTTGAAGAGCGCCCGTGTATCAAGCTACCTTTCATGACACACTTTTAATTTTTTCCTGGCAGGTACCATAACGACGTCGGCCATGCGTCTTGCATATGAGACCTGCGGATGCAGAGTTTGTTGTTAAAGCTTTACAATAAAAAAATAAAACAGCAATTTTTGTCAAATTAAATAGCAGACATAACGCACGGAGTCGCTTCTTTCTCTAATCACGCGAGAGAGCTCAAGAGAATAGTAATGCCAAAACATCCCGCTCCCAAAATACTCGCACCGTCCTCTCTAGATAACTTTGACGAAACCATCATCATCATCAGCCTGACTACGCCCACTGCAGGGCAATGACCTGTCCCACGTCTCTCCAATTAACCCTGTCCTTCGCCAGTCGCGGCCACCGTATTCCTGCAAATTTCTTAATCTCATCCCCAAACCTAACTTTCCGCCGTCCCCTGCTACGTTTGCCTTCTCCTGAAATCTACTCCGTTACCCTTAAGGACCACCGGTTATCTTGCCTCTGCATCACATGCCCTGCCCAAGCCCACCTCTTCCTCATTATTTCGACTACGATGTCCTTAACCCGCGTTTGATCTCTCACCCACTCCGCCCGCTTCCGATCTTTTAACGTTACACCTATCAATAAGTTTCTTGTTAACTGCGAGGAACCGAATACCTCTGGGTGTGAACGGGTGGTCTTTTTTTAAGGGTGCGTTACAGGACGTGCCAAAAGAATACAGCGTCCCAGAAGTCGAGCAATACATGTTCGACACTTTCTGGTTTCATACATCATCATCATCAGCCTCATTACGCCCATTGCGGGGCAAAGACCTTTCCCATGTCTCTGCAATTAACCCTGTCATTTGCCACCTGCGGCCATCGTATCAACGCAAACTTCTTAATCTCATCCGCCCACCTAACTTACTTTCTGCCGCCCCCTGCTGCACTTGCCTTCTCTTGTGATCCACTCCGTTACCCTTAAGGACCAGCGGTACTTTTGCCGTTGCATTACATGCCCTGCCCAAGCCCCTTTCTTCCGCTTGATTTCGACTAGGATGCCATTAACCCGTGTTTGTTTCCTCACCCACTCTGCCCGCTTCCGCCCGCTTAACGTTACACCTATCATTTTCCTTTCCATAGCTCGCTGCTGAACCCATTTTGTTAGCCTCCACGTTTCTGCCCCACAGGTGAGTACCGGTAAGATACAGCTGTTGTAAACTTTTCCCATTAGGGATGTTGGTAATCTGCCATTCGTGATCTGAGAGAACCTGCCATTCAAGATGTTCCAATATGTTTTCCCCAACCGTAAAAAGCGCTTTTGATGATTTTCATCGTGCTGGAGAGTGCGCACCTAGAATAAGCGCAATGAAATAGCGTTGTGTTGTATTCCGCTTAGTGGCGCATAAGCATCTAAAGTTACGATGCACTAACCTCAAGCATGCAACGATATAGAGCGCTCACCCTTTCCGCAGGGGCAGCCTCCGATGTAGGCCTTATGTTTGGTGTTTTTCGGCCACTTTTCTCTCGAGCAGCCCTGGCCGACTGTGCTATTCCTCTTTCTGCATTTGTTTCCCTCACGTTCAGTCATCCGAGTGCAGCAAAGGCCTGCTTTGCAGTTGGCCTCAACGTCGCAAGGCCATCCCTCGTCGTAACGCTGGAGGCAATATGACGTCAGCATTACTTCATCTGCACAATATGCCAAACGCACACATATGGATGCTGCCGCTTGGCGATGGTCGGGATCAAGCCTTTTTTCATCCTTTTTAGAAGTTAGTTTACCTATTCTTTTGCGTATATGTTTCACGGTGTATGCCAAAATTCTGTCTCGTTCATTCGTCACTTGAAAGGCTTTGCATAATGTGCCCAAAGAATATAATCAGATAATTGATAACTGTGGCATGACATTGTCGCTGCACCGCCGTACTGGTGCATGCCTCTCATTGGTTTTTACAAAGTGCTGCAGAACGCTGGTCGATGCATACTACCGGATTTCTCTAGATCTCTCCGTTTTCCCGGTATTATTGGCTACGTGTCTCAATATTTTTGAATAATAAAAATTCACAATAGAAAACATGGGTTCTCTCAAGTATGTTCTATAACTACGCATTGCGTTAAGACTTTGGATGAAATAACCGAAATTCTCGGCGTCCACCGAGTAGTACACATTGCTTGTTCAGACGATTCTAATACATTAGACGACGTCCTTTTTGGTAAATTCATCACAAGAATGAAAACGATTGGTGTGACTGCTAATATATGCATTGATTTACTTAATACTTTGCCATGCCTGCGCAGTCTTGAAATATTGCTGAAGTACACCGCCGTTTACTGGTTGTTTGCCCTAGCATTCGTCTGGAGTCGATTTTTGGTCCTATAATAATATTTAATTATCTTCATTGACCAGCTTGTTCAAACATGGAAACCTTCAGTTTCATTTGCATTATTTGATGTCGTCGGCATAATTTTTATTCATATTACACCAGTTTCCGACAAACTGATTCTCAATAACAGCTTGCAGTTATTCGCATGTTTTTATGGTAGGCAGGTAGTAAACATACTTTTCGAATAGCTGTTGTGTTGGGATCAGTAACAACTCCAACGAATTGGAATTTGGTACCATATAAACAATGGCATATATATATGCAGACATTGTTATAAATACCTCGATACGAAAATAACATTCTGATCAAAGGCGTGAAGCTCATTGGTATACTTGGTCCTCAATGCGGCAAAAGGTGTTTTTTTTTTTCATGCACCATATGGACAAGATTAAAGCGTACACGACTTATGTAAGACATACTTTCGAATATGCGTGCGCGGCATGAGATCCGCATGCACCAAGTGACACTAAAAAAATTAGAACATAGAAGTTATTCTAATTAATTAATAATTTATAGACCCCTCGACTCACCGTCAACCAGGAGGGGTAATCCAGATCTTGACTTGCTCCCTGAAAAAAGAAAAAAAAAAAGCCCGTCTAGTCTTCCTCCAGTACCTGCGATATTCTTAACTTCTCATAGACCCGGAGACTACCTCTCAAAGACCCCTCAGACCCTCCCGCCATAAACAATAAATATTATATCAATTGCATTTTCATCATTTGTCGTGTATAACTCCTTTTTTCCTCAAACGACTTTTTAATGAAACACCCTGCTGTAATTCCCCATTTTCGCCACGCAGTAATTGAAGTGTGATATCTTGTACTGTGCCTTGAATTTTAATTATTATTTCAAATGTTTTGTGATGTGTTCCTTTTCTTTAATTGCATGCATATATGTTGTACTGAGCTCTCATGTTACACATGCACTATTTTTCAATTAACAGACAAATGAAGCTCCCTGAAGTACATTCTCTCAAGCAGCGCTATAGATGCTTCCAGCGAAATCGGGAACCTGGCCTCCAGTTCGTAATTCACCAGTGACCGTCGCACTGCTAGGGGCAAGTTCGCTGGTTTGCTGCACCTGCCAGCGCCCTCTCTCGTGGGGAAAACGACTGACATCAGAGGCAAATCGTCGACTTCGCCGGCAAGGTTTCTTCCCAGAGTGCCGATGATCAGTTCAGACAACTTCCGAGGCATGAAAACTCCCTGCAGCTTAAAGGTGCACTGAAGAGGATTCTGAACTTGTCTTTTTGCCGCAGGAACTCGATCTACACGTTCCTAGCATTCTTAGAAACTGCGAATTATTGCCCTGTGTGGCCGATTTCCCTAATTAAATCGAATTGACGTCCGGCTCCCGCCTTTATTTTTTGAAATCTCCCTCGTACGGTGTGCGGAGTCGACCAACGCGTGAAGTGCCTTTCAGCCAGCTCCGTGGAGGTTTTGCTTTCGCTTTATTTTCTTTTTTAGGTTTCCATAAATAAATAGTTTCATTCGCAGATAATATAGCCGCAAAATAAGCCAGCATAAATAAAAATCGGCGTGGACTACTTCCTACTACGGATTACTACGTATTACTCCGCCGATGGCAGAGCGGCAAGCCGCCACGGGACTGGGTGTAAGGCACTCCACGCGTTGGTCGACTCCGCCCATCGTACGAGGCAGAATTAAAAAAAAAAAGGCGGGAGCCGGACGTTAATTCGATTTAATTAGGAAAATCGGCCACACAGGGCAATAAATCGCAGTTTCTAAGAAACCTCGGAACGTGTAGATCGAGTTCCCGCGGCAAAAAGACAAGTTCAGATTCCTCTTCAGTGCACCTTTAAGGACGCCTCTTTTATTGGCTGCGACATTGTCCACATTTGCGATACATCTATCGGTCCACCCCAGAAGGCTTGCCAGGTGAAAGGACCGAACAGTCTTTGAAGGCCTCCCTTCTTTGGCCCGCCCTCGATATTCGTCACTCAGCAACGGCCTCTGTGGTCTCTAATGAACATCAATGGTCGCCGTTGTCTCCGGATGCCAGCTTCAGACATCCACACGCCTACCTTACCGCTTTATTATTTCCTCCTAAGAACCATCGGCACCTGTCGATCTGCATCGACAGACTCATATGGTGGCCGGAAGGGATATTTATTTCGGAGATCACAGCTGAATTGGCCCCATATGGGCTCATCGCTCTCTAGATTAGCCGTTACGGCGCCCCTGAACAATAACGGCTAACCATGGTCGTGTGTTGGAACCGGCCCTATTCAGCAATATATCGCGTTTCTCTGCGCCAAGCTCATCAGAACGTCCGCTTATCACCCTACATCCGAATGTGTCATAGATAGCGTCCATCAGCATCTGAAAATTTCAGTAATAACGTTTGCGTTTCCCGCCTTACGGACACCTGTTGTCTCTGCCTTCGCCGCGAGAAAAGAGTTTTATTTTGGCTGCGTAGAAGCAATGAAGTGCAGTGTCAAGTACTAATTGAAACTTAGGCCCATTTATTTTTTTGTGTTGGATGTCGGCTCTCCAAAAGTTGCATGCAATAACGGGATGGGCATATGGGGCAAACAGCGTGAAAAAAAACTGCGTTGACATTTTTGGTCTAACATATAGCGAATACATAGCGCCCATAGATCAGGCCACATTTTTGTCTTTGCCGGATTCACTGTTAGGTATGCAGCAGTTAATGACAGAGCGGCCGAGTGTATGTACAGGGGCGATGGAAAGAAACGCGAACAGGGGGGCGCTCCGCTGTTTGAATTTTTAATCGCACTTTTACTTCGGTGGCAGCATAAAGATGCTAGAGTCGTTCGTGATGCATTCTAGGACGACTGTAAGGTCTTTTTTTTTGTTTGTCACCCAGGTAAAAGCGCCATAAAAATAAATTCGAACAGTGGAGAGCTTAGGCGCCGGGCTGTTCGCGTTTCTTTCCAAAGCGATAGTACACTGCCCGAGATATGGTTTTTCAATTCAGCCACATTAAAACTAATACAGCAGGTCGAGCCACAAAAACACACACCCCTACTGACGTTGGTATGTTATCTGTATTTAAGCAGGACAATTTTAATCCGCGTACTAACTGGAAAACATTGCAAACAAAAGTGAAGCCAGTATTAATTCAGTCAGAGCCAACTTTTTAGCATATCAAGTGCTATGTTGTAACCTGCACAATTATTACGATATCAATTCTGAACTTACCTCCACCGCATGATTCCCCGTGCAGTGTAGAATAACAATGAAGAAAGCGGCAGCAACAATGACCATCAGGGGCTTCAGTGAGTTCATCATCATGCCTACTAGACCTCAGTAGCCGTGGTAAGGCGAAAAATTGCCGCCAATTTATACAGTAGCTGAATAATTTTGTTTTTGACCTGATAACGTGTTTTTATGCTTCCAATTTGACTCTCTTTTTCCTAACGCAGGCCTCTCTTCTATCTCTCTCTCTCTCTCTCTCTCTTTTGTATGAAAACTGCATCAGACAGCCAGAAATGCTAAAAACATTTCATTAAAAATTGAATGAAAATTTGCGCCGCAAAAAAATTAATGAAAGAAATGTCGGAAACAATGCGCAGTACAGGAAGCTGCTCGCCCGCAGCCTGCAAGCAAGACAACGCTGGAACAGAGATCAATTGACGGGACGAAATGACAGAAGAGCGCACTGAACAAGGTAGTATTGTTATTGGCGCTTTGCTGTCCCTCCGAGCGCTTCGCTGAGCTGGCCGTTTAAAAATTTGTGCCTGCTGCGCGAGGAGTAGGCAGGACGAGGAATTATTTATTCATTAAAAATGAAATGAAAATTTGCGCCGCAAAAAATTAATGAAAGAAATGTCGGAAACAATGCGCAGTACAGCAAGCTGCTCGCCCGCAGCCTGCAAGCAAGACAACGCTGGAACAGAGATCAATTGACGGGACGAAATGACAGAAGAGAGCACTGAACAAGGTAGTATTGTTATTGGCGCTTTGCTGTCCCTCCGAGCGCTTCGCTGAGCATGCCGTTTAAAAATTTGTGCCTGCTGCGCGAGGAGTAGGCAGGACGAGGAATTATTTATTCATTAAAAATGAAATGAAAATTTGCGCCGCAAAAAATTAATGAAAGAAATGTCAGAAACAATGCGCAGTACAGCAAGCTGCTCGCCCGCAGCCTGCAAGCAAGACAACGCTGGAACAGAGATCAATTGACGGGACGAAATGACAGAAGAGAGCACTGAACAAGGTAGTATTGTTATTGGCACTTTGCTGTCCCTCCGAGCGCTTCGCTGAACTGGCCGTTTAAAAATATGTGCCTGCTGCGCGAGGAGTAGGCAGGACGAGGAATTTATTGTATTTGTGAGCACCATCGAATCACTTCTGACGTTTTGATATCTACCCAAGAAAATTTCAGGGCTTAAAAAAACAACAGTATTACTGCAGAAGTAAGTATATCATAGGCAGATGAAACCGCTCAATAATGTGGTGCTCAATAACACGGACAGACAGATGCGCAGAATCCACTTTGTTATAGGGCGTGCGTGGATGCACTAACGTCGTCTTCTTAATGTTTTTCTTTTCTTAACGTTCTTTCTCTAAAGTCTCTGGCTGTAGTCTTAATATTCTTTCTCTTAAAGTCTGTGGTTGTAGTCCTCTTGCTTTCTTGAATTCACTTTGTTATAGGGCATGGGCGGAAACACTAACGCCGTCCTGTTAATGTTTTTTTTCTCTTAACGTTCTTTCTATCAAAGTCTCTGGTTGTAGTCTTAATCTTCTTTCTCTCAAAGTCTCTGGGTATAGTCCTCTTGATTTTGGTTATATTTAACTTATTGTTTCCGGTATTTTACGCCGCTAATAATCTGGTCGCCTGCTGCTTTGTGCAATAGATGACCATAATAAGCTTAGAGCGATTTCGTTTACACTCGGACACATAATCCGATCCTACAAGTTAGTGTGTTTGTTTCTACGCCAGTTTTATGCGCTTTGCATATATGTAAACAAAAACAGCCTGTTTATGTTGCGCCTCATGATCCTATGAATTGCATGTCGAATCTGTTTTCACTACTGAATTTCTTGTGCGTGCCTCGCTTCTATGTTCTCGCGTCGTGCTCATGTCCAACGTTTTGAATATTGGAAAAGCGTAAGGTTTTGAGCCGTTGCGGTGGCTCAGTGGTTATGGCGCTCGGCTGCTAGCCCGAAATACGCGGGTTCGGTCGCGGCGGTGGCGGTAGCATGATAGACGCCCGTGTACTGTGCGTTGTCAGTGCACGTAAAGAACTCCACTACGGCGTACCTCATCACAGCGTACCGAGATTTTAGGCAAGAGCGAATCGAAATAAGTTTGAGTTGTGTCACTTACTACTTTTATTGCTCTTTCGGGGTTTCATACAGGTTGAGAACACAGACCGCTTAATGCATTTGTGTCAATGGGCCAACCAGGCCATAGCTGTGGTTAAAGCAAAGGAATGACGTTCGGCCTGCTTGTGGAGGCCATGAGATTAGTCCCAGAGACTTACGAGGTTGAGGCAGTAGCCACCAGAAGACGACGTTACGAATGCGTTATGAATGGATAAACAAACTGTAGAACAACAGCAGACGAAAGACAGAAACGGAGACGAAAAGGACGAGTCTCCCTTTCTGTGTCGTTCGTCTCCTGCTGCGCTGCAGTTTGTTTATTAGCCATGCAAAGGCAATCGTCGCTGTTTACCAGTATGCCTGCTGATTTCGGCAAACGCTGTCCCTTGCTGAACATGTTTACTAAATCAGTCCAGCGTGGCAGTGCTTATTTTGGGTTAACAGTTAGTTCACAACTGTGACAGATTGAACGACAGTGCTGCAGTGGATATGGCATGCCCAAGTGGTTGTTTCAATAACTATTGTAGATGGCGCTACAAGCCTCAATGTGAGATGTGCTGTTTTCTAGCTGCTGCCACAGGTGGCGCTGTGATCTCAGGATGGTAGCAGACCCCACGAAATCTCGAAACGTGATGAATAAGAGCTAACGCTCTTAAAAGTGTAATTACGGCTGCAGGAAATCGAGTACTGTTTGTAAGGGACGGGGTCCACCACAAGAGTAAATCGACTCGACTGCAACGCCTGCGCGCTTACTCTACATACACGCCGGAACGACTGCACAAAATTCTTCGTGCAGCGTTCCCAATGAGCTCGAGCTGGGCCGTTGTGGTTGTGGGTGACGTACATTTGGTGCCAGTGGGCCTGTGTCTTTCTCGCGAGCGCGAGGAATTTCTCTGCAGCCTGAGAAGATGGGAAGTCTTCAAAGAAGCCCTCACGTCACGGGTACGTTCCAACGAGAGCATCTAACGTGAGGTCATCTGTTGTTTTGGAACTCCTGGTGCACAGTGTTTCATCGTTTTTTTTATTAATATTTGAATGCTAAACATGCGCTCGTTTTGGAGTGCTATTTACGGATTTCGGACTATTTAGTAGTAAACACTGTTTTTTTGGTTTGGTTTATGGTTTATGGGGTTTAACGTCCCAAAGCGACTAAGGCTATGAGAGACGCCGTAGTGGAGGGCTCCGCAAATTTCGACCACCTGGGGTTCTTTAACGTGCACTGACATCGCACAGTACACGGGCCTCTAGAATTTCTCCTCCAAAGAAATTCAGCCGCCGCGGCCGGGATCGAACCCGCGTCTTTCGGGCCAGCAGCCGAGCACCATAGCCACTGAGCCACCGCGGCGGCTGACTATTTTTTTTTTCGTACTCTGAAATTCTGAGTGGTTTATCTTGTGGAAAGCAAACGTTTCACATTATTTGGTTTCACTGCGTAATCCTCTGTTCTAATGTTTAGCGATAAATGTATAAAGTAAAAGCGTAACTTTTATGTGACAAGGTCTTGAGCAAGTGCAACCTGTTAACAGTGCCCAATTTGCTGACAGTTGGTGGAGCTTACTAGTAATAAATCTGCCTCAGTACACAAGCCTGAATATGACGTATTTTTCTATACCTGTAACGGACCTTCTCTGGGCAAACGAAATCTCTGTAGGTGCAGCGGCATGTCGTAATCCAAAGTGTAGTGTTCGTCTGCTCGCCAGAAGCGCATAATTCCAGGCAAAATCTGAAGCTCGAAGGCATATACTCGCCGGGGTGTGAGGGCACTAGAGAATGTGCGATCTGCGGTCATGCGATCCAGGTGGTCCTTCTGTCGTCGTCTTCCTTCTTTTTGTGGTCCCATGAAAGTATTATAATGGAATGTGCTATGTGCAAGCATGTTGGTATATAGAGAACTGCAAGATACGAATGTGTCGCGTCCTGTCAGAGTGCATTTGCGGAGACCACACCACAACATACTTTGCAAGAGTTGCGCTGCGAAAAAAAAAAAAAATAATGTCGACCATGTGTGGTGGCGTGTGCGCGTTGAAAATGCGGAGGAGGAATCCTCGCTACCCCGCACACTCCGCCGGGAACCGCGCAACTAAACTATGCCGAATTTACGGACAACTTTTTTTTTTTTTAGTAGGAAGAAGGAAGGAGGCAGAGGGGGCAAGAAGTCAGCGCAACTCACAACACAGGACAAGGTGCTGCAGTTACGCTTCAGCAGTTTCCCTCACTGTCGAACCAACAGCTCTCTCGTGGGCTTTTACCTTTATCCGGGTGACAAAATCTGCAAGCTAGTAGATTTCTCCAGCGCGAAAGTATTGACGATTACAGCATATGCATCAACATGTAGCCTCTGAAGAAAGGTTCTCTCAGATTGCAAATTAGCATTACAGTGCTCTAGAATAGCGTGGCCCGCGAATCTGCAGTTCTCGTTTTTTTTTTTTACACGGAAGCATGGAGCATAGGCGGCTCTCATCTACCCAAAGCTACTGTAAAGCCGCTGCAAAGTACCTTAATTCGGCCCTATCCTTAGATCAACTGGTTGAAAACAAGCTACGAGCTTCAACCGCGCATGTGCAGTTCATACTGGTGACAGGTGAAAATGAGAGGCGCCTGTCACTTCGCACGCATATTTGGCGCCTAGTGGATGTCAATGACACCTGCGGCGGCCAAGCGCGTTTGTTTTCAATTCGTGTTTGTGCAGCAATCGAATTTTCGCCCGCTTCCCAGGGGGCGCAACGGGAGAAAAGGTAAAATACGCGAAGGCCCAATTAATCTTCGCAATGGCAGATATGTGTCCATATCAAGACCTTCGCTGCAATCTGCATATGCGCAGCAGAGCCCTGGTAGAAGCGGATCGCAGTATGGAAATGGTTAATTCTCCCGTTGTCTCCACATGCGGAGGATTAGAAAGTGCTGGTTGAAGTGGCTGAAAACAAAAGCGCAGGCCCCTACTGCACAGAACGCTCTGCGATGGCAGTACGCGCACTGCCGCTTCTTTCCGCATCGTGAACGGCTTTGAATGTTCTTACCACCACCACCAAGAGCGAAAGGCATGTCATATTTTGGCGCCTTTGTAGAAAGAAAATAATTGTGTTTTTTTTTTCGAGTGTAAAGAAGCAAGCAAAGACACCTTAAGACACGTGCAAGTTATTGCTGCTTAATAAAAAAATTTATTTTCGACCAGTGTCATGAAACAGCAAATTGCTGGCGCTAACCACCAGGACGGGCATTGGAGTATGGTTCGCAAACTCCAAAACTGTCTCTGTTCCACAAGCTACGATAGCATGTGTATTCTGCAAGCAAATAAAAGAGAGAAATATGAGTTCAAAAACAGATTCTAGAACTTCGAGGCAATAGCTAGAGGAACCGTCGGGATGAAAATAGCTAAAAAAATATTACTTTTGTGTTAGAGAAGTGCGTTCCATTAACAAAATTACTTCAGTGCAATTCAAGCAATAAGAACTCCAAAATGCAGTTCTAACATTCTATTTGCCCTTTCTACGTTGCTGTCTTACGCTCAAATGAAATTAAGATAAGCTCCTCTGCCACAAGCCCCCGTAAAATTCTGCTTGTAGCTCGCGCTTTTCTGTCACTTTGTGTTAGTGGCGATTGTGAGGATGGCAGGAATTTTAGTGATAAAAACATTTCTCTAGAATTCTTTTTGGCAACAGGGCAAAAAATTGTAGGTATTTTTACCACCTCGTTAGCACTACACCAGAAAATGATTAAAAGGCCAGTATCACGTCATTCTAGGTAATAGCTTTGGCCGTATTTATTTTCCTATAAAGAATAGCGTTGTATTATTTAGTTACATAAATTTTACGAAGGAATTTTCTCTTGTTCACAAAACATATTTGATGTACGTACAAGCAGAACAAGTATGCGCAGTAAATGTTCAAAAAATAGAAAATTGCTGCGCTGTACGTCGCATAGAACATCTCTTCAAAACCTGATAATAATTTGACTCTAATTTTAAATTCATTGTAAGCATTCCCCCTTAACCTTTCTGTAGTGGCGAATCAATAATATGAGCTTTGATTACAAGACAATATCGGAGCGGAATCAGCAGAGGCGTTTTTATTTTGCACGTCTAATCTGCCCTGTTCAGTTCTGTGCAAAGTAAAGCGCACAGTGGCTGTGTATGATGTGAAAGTGCTTGATTCTCCTTTTCATAAGCACGTGATTTGTCACTGGGATAGGGAGCATCGCCTACAGATAAGATAAGAGCAAGTGAGATGTCACAATTGGAGACTACAGTCTGAACAATCTATTTAAGATCGGGAAAGCTACTCAGGTATAATTGATGAAGTTGGAAAAGCTCTTTTATCATAATCATCATCATCGTCACCGTTCCCGCTACGTTCTGTTCGTTACAGACTTCATCCACTGATTTACAATTAACGTTATCAAGCCGTAAATAAAGATTTCATTTTCACCAAAGAAAAAAAGGGATCCTTGGAAAAAAAAGGGGGATAGGAGAAAAGGATTCGCAGCAGCAGATTTGCAAGGCTCCCACCAACCAGACAACGGCGAAAATTTTTTCGTTATAAATTTTTCCTTGCATGATTGCTGTTCTCAATACGTAAAATGACTATTGGACGCTGTCTGGCAATGAAAGCAAGAAAAACAGAAAAATTGGAATAGAAACCGTGTCTTGTAAACTTTTGAAACAATGTGTTTACAAAAATTTTTAAAAAGTATTCTTTTTGCTTAGTTCCATTACGGTTGTGTGTAGTTTTGCAAATCGTTAATTATGCTTGGAAATGTGTTCGAGTGTGAGTTTGAGGATGCGAAAGGAATTGTTCGTGCACAACGGAGTTAATTTCTCTAAATTAATAAGGAATGAATCTAGCTTCCTTGGTACCGCTCTGTAATAACTTCTGAGTTTGCTTTTACCATTTATTTTTTGTGGAAAGAGATTTTGGCTTGCTCATAAAACGGTACATTTTCTATTGCCTGAACTGCTTTCTTCTGCAGTGCGATCAGTTTGTTTAAATTTTTAAAAATTGTGTCTCCTCATAACAGGGTGCAGTAGCGTAGTTTGGGGTGAAACAATGCGCTATACAAGAGCGTTTTTACTTTGGCTGGAAATAAACTGCGACTCCTAATCGGGATTCCAGCTACTTTTCGCACTTTTCAGAAAAAGTGCCAACATGTGTGTTCCAATGCCTGCATTCGGAAAAAATGCCGAAAGCTTTCAGACATTTCTCTTTGTAAATTATATATGGACCAATGATAACGCTATCTGACTCGCCATCCTATTTAGCAGCTACATAAAAAAGAACGTAGGGTTTTTTCGAATGATTCAATTGGAGGATAATATTTTGATCCTATTTTCGCGATTTAAATCAAATTATGCTTGCAAGGGTAAAATAATTTTTAGAACTCTTCAGGTAAGTAAAGCATCACAGTCGTCAGTGTAGATAGGAAAGCTGCATGATTTATCAATTAACCGTAAGTCATTTACATAAGATAAAAAAGGACAGGACCCAGAATACTGTTCTGTGGTATCTCAGGTTGTAGGAATTTTATACGTGATTTATGCTCATTAACCTGCCTGCGCTCTCTGAGGCTTGCCTCTCCCCTGGAAAATTCTCACCACATCTGCCCTAAGCTCTTTAGGACGTGAGCACAGGCTGACCCATAGGTCGCAGAAAACCTGAACTTTCAATAATCCAGAAAGCTGAGACCGTAGCCTGATGCGGTTCTCATCCAAATGAGTGGAAAGAATTGATAATTTTCTAAAAACGGGATCGTGAAGCTGTCTATGATTCCCGCGTTATGAATTTTAATTTCTGTACATTTCGGCTTTCACTGTAGTTTGGAGCGTGGCAAATCAAAATGTGGCAGATCGCTTCTTTACTTCTAATGAGATTGGATGACCAAACAAAAATAAAAAAAGGAAATGTACTCCGTACGTACTTGGTGGCGTCATACAAGGGCACTTAAGAAGGTAAGGAGCGTAGAGGTTGTTGTTCTTCCTGTTTCTGACAAGTGATATACCGCATCTTTCTTGGAGACCCGGACGCCTTTGGCAGCGACCACTCCTATCTAACGGCCGCTGCACTACACAGCAGTAGTGTGTAAACGGCTCGCAATCGGCGCTTGATGTACAGCGCCTTCCTACAACATTTCCCTGTTGGCAAATAAATACCAAACATGACCAAAAGCGGTTCTAGCTGTGGAAATAAAATCAGTGTACGAGGAATTATAAGCGACCGATCATCGCTGGATACAATACACACGTGTGATGTTCATTCCCCACGAACTCTACGAGTTTGCCAACAGAGCATATGAGCGCATCCAGCTGCTTCCGTCAGTTTTGACAGCCAAATTCTTCCGGCACTATAGCCATGTAACAGCTGCGCAACGAACTGTTGCGGCACCCCGCAACCACCCCGCAGGGCCATCCCGCTGTGGTGGCCGAGCGCAGTCTGCACGATATCTCTCTGCACTGTCATTTGTGGATGAACCCTTAGACACGTTTTGTAGCGACAGCTGCATTACTGTAGCTACGCCAGCCGCTTCGCCTATTCAGCATGGTCGCACTTTTGCCGTGGTTGCACCTCGGCCGTGGTCGCACCGACCTTGAGCCGTTGCCTAGCAACCGTCGCGGTGGACACCCGAACCGCACCGTGCAGGAAGGGCGAAAGTGGGAGTGAAAGAAGAAATTGGGGCCCGTTATGCAGAAAATGAAAATTGTATTTGAGGAAAGGAAATCACGCAGTAACTGTCTCACATATCTCGGTGGACACCCGTCATCAGTTTGTAGAGGAAGGGAGGAAGCGGGAGTGAAAGAAAAACCAGAAAGAGGGGCCGTAATAAATAAATTGAGAATTCTATTCGAGGAAAGGAAATTACGCAGTAACTGTCTAACATATCATTAACATAACATAACATATCATATCATAACATATTGTTACGTAGCCGTTGGGGCTCGTAACCGAAACGCTTTAATGGTTGACGTGGACGGCACCGGAGAACAAGCCAAGAGCACCCAGAGGAAGCCGGAACCGATCTTCTTCTTCTTTCACTCGGCGGTGCACGCGACTTGCGAAGAGCAGCCGCCTAGTGGCTGCTTGTGGAAACGTATCATTACCCCCCTCCCTAAAGAAAAAACATCGACCCGATGCATGCGCAAGAAAAGAAGGTAAGAAAAGCAGTTCACAAGAACATGGCAGAAAATAAGCAGTTAGTAAGCAAGGATGGTGCGAAAATGAACGGTCACAAGAAGCATGTGGTTATGGCGTGGCGGTAGGCTGCTAGCGGTGCTCGCGCGAAAAGTACGGCTTCATTCGCACGACGTGGACGACTTCGGGCTTCTGCTGGCGGCGATGAGAAGTAGAAGAGCCGTCTGGAAGAAGTTCGTATGTGACGTCACTGAGCTGACGGACCACTCTGTACGGACCGAAGTACTGCTTTAGCAGTTTCTCGGAAAGCCCTCGGCGTCGAATCGGAGTCCACACCCACACCATGTCGTCCGGTTCGAAGGTCACTACTCGGTGGCGGTGATTGTAACGCCGAGCGTCTCGGCCTTGCTGGTTCCGGATGCGCAGTCGCGCAAGCTGCCGTGCTTCTTCGGCGCGCTGAGTAAAGTCCTCGGTACCAGCTTCGGAGTCACGACCGTCATGGGGCAACATGGCCTCTAGCATGGTGGACACCTCGCGGCCATACAACAGAGAGAAGGGCGTCATGCGCGTTGTCTCTTGTTGTGCCGTATTGTACGCGAATGTGACGTACGGTAGGATGTCATCCCAAGACCGATGTTCAACGTCCACGTACATAGACAGCATGTCGGCGAGAGTTTTGTTGAGACGTTCGGTCAGGCCATTCGTCTGTGGATGGTAGGCGGTGGATTTGCGGTGGGTAGTGCCACTCAGCTGCATGACGGATTCCAGCAGCTTGGCCGTGAAAGCTGTGCCTCGGTCCGTTATGACAACTGACGGGGCGCCGTGCCTGAGGACGATGCGCTCGATGAAAAATTTCGCTGCTTCGGCTGCCGTGCCTCGTTCGAGGGCCTTTGTTTCAGCATATCGCGTGAGGTAATCGGTAGCGACTATTATCCACCGGTTGCCCGAGGAGGAAGTTGGAAAAGGGCCCAACAAGTCCATGCCAACCTGCTCGAATGGAAGTCTGGGCACTTGGACAGGCTGCAGTAAACCAGCTGGCCTTACAGACGGTATTTTCCGTCGCTGGCAATCGTGGCACGTTCGTACATAGTGGCGCACTGCCGCCGCAAGTTTGGGCCAGTAAAAACTCTTTTGAATGCGAGCCAAAGTTCGAGCATAGCCGAGATGACCGGCGGTGGGCTCATCATGACATGCCTGCAAGACTTCGTCGCGGAGAGTGTCTGGCACGACGAGGAGATAATCCCTTCCCGTGGGAGAGAAGTTGATCTTGTAGAGCACGTCGTTTAGGAGACAAAACGAGGAGTGCGTTCTGGCGAAGGGACGGGGTACTTCCGTAGTACGGGCTTTCAGGAAGTCGATGAGTGGAGCGAGTCCCGGGTCCTCACGTTGGCGCTGCGAAACAGTGACTGTGTCGACAGTTGCGATAAGAGGGAAGTCGGGCTCTTCGTCTTCGTTCGCCGACTGGATAGGCGAACGGGACAAGCAGTCGGCGTCGTTGTGCTGGCGTCCGGACTTATACACGATGGTCATGTCGAACTCTTGTAGACGTAAACTCCAACGTGCAAGGCGTCCGGAGGGATCGCGCAAGTTCGTCAACCAGCAAAGAGAATGATGGTCGCTCACGACCTGGAAGCGGCGGCCATAAAGATACGGGCGAAATTTCATCACTGCCCAGACAACAGCGAGGCACTCTTTCTCGGTGGTGGAATAATTGGTTTCAGCACGAGACAAAGTCCGGCTAGCGTACGCGATGACTCGCTCAGCGCCATCCTGCCACTGTACGAGCACAGCGCCGAGGCCTACGTTGCTTGCATCCGTGTGAACCAGGGTCTCGGCATGGGCATCGAAGTGGGCAAGCACAGGCGTTGTTTGCAAGCGGTGCCGTAATTCATCGAATGCCTTTTGCTGTTCTTCTGTCCAGGTGAAGGTGACATCATCTCGGGTGAGACGCGTCAATGGGGCAGCAATTCGTGAAAAGTTTGCAATGAATCGGCGGTAATAGGCGCAGAGTCCCAAAAAACGCCGGACTGTCTTCTTGTCGGATGGAGTAGGGAAGTTGGCGACGGCTGCAGTTTTGGCGGGATCGGGCTGAACACCTCGACGGCTGACGACGTGGCCCAGGAACAGGAGCTCTTCGTAACCGAAGTGGCACTTTTCAGGTTTCAACGTGAGGCCGGCAGATCTTATAGCCCGTAGCACGGTGGAAAGGCGTTGGAGGTGTTCCTCGAACGTTGGGGAAAACACAATAACGTCGTCCAGATATACTAAACAAGTTTGCCATTTAAGGCCGGATAAGACTGCGTCCATCATTCGCTGGAATGTCGCTGGAGCGGAGCACAATCCAAACGGTAGGACCTTGAACTCGTATAGTCCATCCGGTGTGACAAACGCAGTCTTCTCACGGTCCCGTTCGTCTACTTCGATCTGCCAATAACCGCTTTTGAGATCGAGCGAGGAGAAGTAGCGCGCATGGCGCAGCCGGTCCAAGGAGTCATCAATGCGTGGTAGCGGGTAGACGTCTTTTTTTGTGACCTGGTTGAGTTTGCGGTAGTCAACACAGAATCTCAGACTGCCGTCTTTCTTCTTAACCAAGACGACAGGTGAAGCCCAGGGACTCCTCGATGGCTGTATGACACCGTCATTCAGCATTTCGTCTACCTGCTGAGCGATGACTTCGCGTTCCCGCGGTGACACTCGGTATGGGTTCTGTCGGACTGGTCGGATACGTTCGTCGGTTATTATGCGGTGCTTGGTGAGGGGCGTCTGCTTGACCGCGGAGGCAGACGAGAAACAGTCTTGAAACTGAGAGAGCAGCCCGACAAGTCGATCCTTCTCGGTAGGTGATAGAGCGGGGTTCACATCGAGGGCGAATTGGGCCGGTCGGCTGGCAGATGTCCCGGTCTGGAGTGCGATGCAATCAGAAGTTTCGGCGATATCTTCCAAGTAGGCGACCGTGGTCCCTTTGGCGATGCGTTGTCGCTCATTGCCGAAATTGGTAAGGAGTACATCCGCGAGGCCGTTGGTCGGATGGACGATACCGCGGGCAACACAGACGCCGTGATGGAGCAGCAGCTCAGTGTTCTGTTCGGCCACCCCTGCAGCACTCGACTGGTCGTCGCACCTGACGGTAACGAGAGTACATGAGCGTGGCGGCACGGTTACATCCGCGTCAAGGATGCGCAAAGGTGCGTGGCGTCGTTCGGCGTCTGCGGAAGTCGGTGCAGGCGGTGAAAACGTGACCAAACGGCGAGGAACGTTAATGACGGCACCATGCTGTCGTAAGAAGTCAAGGCCGAGGATGAGGTCCTTGCAACAGTTGGGCAGAATAACGAAAACCGCAACAAACACGGAGTCGGCAATGGTGACTCGTGCAGTGCAACGCCCTAAAGGTGTCATAAGGTGGCCACCAGCAGTACGAATTTGGGGTCCAGGCCATTCAGTCCGAACTTTTGCGAGCCGATCCGCGAAATTCTTGCTGATTATTGAGAAGTCTGCTCCGGTATCTACTAAAGCAGTCACTGGGTGCCCGTCAACAAGCACGGGAAGGTCGGCGCTAGCTGTGTCATTGGTATGAGGGAAGCTCGGAGTCACGGAATCACGCTGCGGCGGCGTCGCTGTCACGGAATCACGCTGCGTCGTCACGGGGGGGTCTTCGGGACGTCGGTTTCGTTTTTCAGCAACCTGCCCCCCTGAGGTCGCCGCCTTCAGTTTCCCCGGCGTGGGCTTGGCGATCGCCCCCTCAGCGTATCGCTGAAAGTACGACGGCTAGGTGACGAGTAGCGGACGGGAGAAGGTGACCGTTGGCGGCCGTTCGGTGAAGTCTGCTGGGCAGCAAGGTATTCCTCGATTTCCCGAGGTCGCTCACCGAACCGTGGGCGCGGGGCGTGACGTGAAAATCCCTGAAGCCCGAGTTCACGGTAGGGGCAGCGCCGATACAGGTGGCCGGCTTCCCCGCAGTGGAAGCAGAGCGGCCGCTGACGAGGAGTGCGCCAGATGTCGGCCTTCCGGACCGGTGGTTGCATGGCGAGTCCCTGCTGCGGTGGCCGCTGGTAGGAGGGTGGCGGCAGTACGGACGGCGGCTGCGAGTCGAACGGGATAGGCTGCGCAGGAGGCACCGCGGGCTGACGGACAGCTGCTGCATAACTCAGAGGGCGTGGCTCGGGCAGCAACTGAGGCGGTGCAAACGCTTGCCGGATCTCCTCGCGCACGACTTCGGTGAGGGCAGCGGGTGTGGGATCAGGCGAGATGATGTGGAGTTTCCGGAGCTCCTCGCGAACTACGTCTCGGATCAACTCTCGCAAAGAGGAATGTTCACTGGCGCTGCACGAAGCGGCCACTGAGCTGAAGGGCTGAACGTACGCAGACTCGTTTCGTCGGGAACGCTGCTGGAGGGCTCGCTCAATGAGGGTTGCTTCACTGATGAAGTCGGCAACGGTCTGGGGGGGATTCCGCACCAAACCAGCGAAAAGATGTTCTTTTACGCCCTGCATCAGGTGGCGCAACTTCGCGGCCTCCGTCATGTCGGGATCAGCCCGCCGACAAAGACGGGTCACGTCTTCGGCAAACATGGCGACGCTCTCGTTGGGCTTTTGGATACGGGCTTCCAGGAGGCGGCGCGCTCGGTCGCGGCGGTCGGGGCTGGAAAACGTATCGCGCAGCTGCTGGCGGAAGGCATCCCAGCTTTGAAGACCGGTCTCCCGGTTCTCGTACCAGGTTTTGGCGCCGTCTTCCAGCGCGAAGTATACGTTGCGCAGCTTCATGGCAGAACTCCACTGATTAAAGTTGGCCACACGTTCAAACTGTTCAAGCCAGTCGTCGACGTCTTCAGTAGGAGCGCCATGGAAACTCGCCGGTACACGGGGCTGCTGGAGGGTTAGATGAGGGGAACTCGCCTGCGCCATGGGATGAAGCTGAACGGGGCGGCGGTCGGGAAGGAGACCGAACTCTGGGGAGAGGCCGTGAACGCGGCGGCTGCTGCGATGAACGGGTGTAGATACCAGCGGGAGTCGGTCGGGACTCGCTGAACCGCTGCGAGAAGAGGTCCGGGACATGGGATCTTGAATGCACCTCCACCAGTGTTACGTAGCCGTTGGGGCTCGTAACCGAAACGCTTTAATGGTTGACGTGGACGGCACCGGAGAACAAGCCAAGAGCACCCAGAGGAAGCCGGAACCGATCTTCTTCTTCTTTCACTCGGCGGTGCACGCGACTTGCGAAGAGCAGCCGCCTAGTGGCTGCTTGTGGAAACGTATCAATATCATTAGCATTATATCGTTTAACCACAGTGAAGCCTAAGCGTAGTCGTGGCCTGTAGCTCGCTAATTCTCTGTCATCTCGGTGGACACCCGGACCGCCCCGTACAGGAATAGAGGAAATGGGAGTCAAAGAAGAAAGAGAAAGAGGGGCAGTAGTGAAGAAAATAAAAATTTTATTCGAAGAAAGG
Source organism: Amblyomma mixtum (assembly GCF_055824585.1). Lineage (NCBI taxonomy): Eukaryota > Metazoa > Arthropoda > Arachnida > Ixodida > Ixodidae > Amblyomma > Amblyomma mixtum. The sequence continues at coordinate 21,422,775 of NC_143018.1, forward strand.
AAATTACGCAGTAACTGTACCGCATATCTCCGTGGACACCCGGCCGTCATCCGTTTGTAGAGGAAGGGAAGAAGTGTTAGTGAAAGAAGAAACAGAAAGAGGGGCTGTTTTGAAGGAAATGAATTTGAGGAAAGCAAATTGCTACGCAACTGCGAATCCACGTCCAGGGACGAAGATGAAGAAGGAACACCCAGCGAAACAAAACAAAAAAAAAATCTCAAAAACTCTCGATGCATCCCTTTTCTTGGGTGATCCCCCTGTGTGGGTATGCGCCATTCTATGAGGTGAACAACAACAACAACGCGAAAGATTGACTCTGACTCAGCGAGTTCCACTCGGCCAGCTGTAGCTATCGCGTCACTCCAGGTTTAACCAAAGCTAAACCACAGCCAATTTTTAGAGCGCAGCTCTTTGGCGTCCGTTCCTGGGTTTCGCGTCGTCGTCGGCGTCGGCGTCGGCCTCGTAACCAGCTCCGCCCCCAATGTCACGCTTTTCAATTGGTCGAAATGCTCGTGACGTCACAGTGCGCGAATTTCAAATGGGGCCAATTGTACTTTGGCTAGTAACCATGCAACCAATCCAGGGATCGTATAGTGATGCTGTAACTAAGTTGGACTGAGTTTAGTTAATTGCTTAATTAAACAATTAGCCTAATTAATATAGAGGAGAATGAAGAGGTCAGAAGAAAAGAAAAGAAAGACGCGCGCCGCAGCGACAACAGCGTCCGCGGAAAAAAACGCTGCTGAAAAAAAAACAGATAAGTACGAAGCCGCGTTCCCTCCACCACCACGCACTTCCCCACTCAGTAAGACGTTGCTCGTTTCGTATACGTTGTGTCGAACATCCTAGACAGTTCCAACAATTGACAGGTTAATGACAGAACACGATGGATAGAAATGCAAGAATATAAATATGAAATAGCCTAATTAACCTTTCTAGTTAGACCGCATAAATCAATAAAACCGAGAACGAAATTGGTCGAGTTGGGGAATCGAACCAGGGTCTCCGGAGTGCGATACGAGCACGCTAGCCACTCCGTAATGCCAGCTGAATGGTTTGGAATGAACAAAGGCGCGTCTAGCTAATACGGCGTCTTCGTTCACTCCCATCTTCCCCCTTTCCCTTACGGCGAGGTGCAGGTGTCCACCCAGATATGCGAGAGAGATACATTTCCTTTCCTCAAAAAATAAATTTACCGTCCAGCAAGGCGTACAGCCGAATTGGCGATGGCGTTCTGTGGACTCCCTGGCAGCGTTGCAAGACGCTGTCGCGTTCCACTCTTACAGGCGAAGCTTAACATGTTAACCACACATCAGTAACACACGCAGACAGCCAATGGACGCGTCATTCGCTGGCAGCACTTGATTCATCATTCACAACCACATTCTTAACGTACGCTCCCTTGCCGCACATGCCAAGGACGTATACCACGATCACATTCTGCGCCATTCCTCTGTACTTTGCTTTGCTGAAACCTGGATGGATCCCGAAGAGCCTCTCGAAATCATAGATTTCCTATACTGCTGTGGTGCTCGCAGAGACCACAACAGAGCGGCGGGAGTCGCTATCTACTTGCGCACAGGTCTCTCTGCAATACCAGTCGAAATGTTTGGCACGTCACATGAAGTTGGCGAACTGTGCGCCGCAAAGTTGCCCAACGGCTTGCTGGTAGTAGCTGCCTACTTCGCCCCTACCGCACTCACGAAAGACGTCGTGCACTTCCTGCAACTCGCATTAACCGTCCATCGATCCACACCGATGTTAGTAGTGGGGGACTTTAATGTTGACATAAAGACAAACAGCAATTTCCTAACACTTATGCGGGAGAACATCCCGTTCCTCTCGCTCGTAACGCGTCCCACGGCTGTGACAACCTCGCGAGGCACTTGTATAGATCTCGTCTTTGAGAATCAAGCATTGGTGTACCAAGTCGAACATATATCAGTCTATTTCTCCGACCACAAAGCTTCCTTCATGACTGTCAAGAACTGTTAGTGGAGTCTTTGTTAAAGGAATACGTGTGAAAAATAAAAAAAAAATTCTGTGATAGCGCATACATGTGTTGCTCGATTTCTTTGCCTCAATCTATCGAAAAGGTGAAACAGCTTATTTGCTGCGCTCAAATTTCGCATTAGGAAATAACGTAATCGTCGGTAATTTTTATAATTCAATTACATAGCCTCTGGAAAACACGCATGATTGACCAATTGTCGTGTCCGGTCGCTGTGTTGAATGCAGCGAAAGACGCACACGGTACTTTAAGACTTCGTTTATTTAAAGCCGATGAGGGTGCGACCAGCGTCGACCGAGGCAGGAGCCGAACTGGCCGACCGAAGAAAGGAGGGAGCGGAGCAGCGTCCACGGGAGCGAGTGGCTTCCCAGAACAGGAGGAGGGTGCGGGGGCGCACCGTGGGGGGGCATCGGGTGACAGCGTGCGACGAGGGGCAAGTGTCGTTAGGAGGAGGATTGAGTGGTCGTTAGGAGGAGGATGCGAACTGTCGTTAGGAGGGGAATGCGAGTGGTCGTTAGGAGGGGGCGCACACGCACAAAAGCAATAAGGGGACACAACACTTCCTTCCCCCTTAGAAAGTTGCCTGGTATCGTGCAGGGGGTCGGCGCTCACGCGTGGAGGCGCGCTGGCTTTGTGCGCTCGGGGGAGAAACACTTGTAGGCTGGCTGTTGTTCGCTGTGTCTCCTAGGTCTGTCCTGGGCGAAGTCTCTTCTTCCGGGAAGGGGTGCCAGGCTATGTGGGAAGATGGTGCACGTGTTCTCTCCGCTGGCGGACAGCTCTCAGACGGCGTCGTAAATCTACGCAGCTGGTTGAGATGTCGGCGTGCTACTGTGCCATGTATGTTGACGAGCCAAGAGCGCAGGCCTATGCGTCTGACAATTGTAGCTTCCTCCCAGCGTGGCTTTTTCAGAAACTGTCGGGCGAGGACGCGCTGCCCCTCATTAAGCGTGCCGCAGCGCGGAATGGCTTTTTCTTCCCGGAACGTCTCTGCCTTTGGCTCGGGGAGGATGGCTGTGAGCTGGGTTCGCATTTCACGCTCGAACATCATTTTCGAGGGGGTCTCGCCTGTTGTGCTCTGAACTGTCGTGTGCTGCTTGAAGAGAAAGCGCGCAAGGCGGCGCTGCAGCGAGCCTGTCTGATCTCTTTCAAGGGCGCGTTTTAGCTCGGCTACGTAGCGCTCGGCTTGTCCGTTTGTCGCTGGGTGGTAGGGGGCCGATGTAACTGATGAGATCCCGTTGTCGCGATAAAACTTGAGGATCTCCGCAGACACAAACGGTGTTCCGTTGTCCGACACTACCTTGCGCGGCAGGCCGAACGTTGCAAATAGTGATCGGAGGTTGTCAATGACTGCTGCCGAAGTCGTCTGTCCCATTTGCCTTATCTCAAGCCACTTTGTGTAGGCATCTACGACCACAAGGAAAGTGCAGCCCTCAATTGGTCCTGCAAAATCAATGTGCAATGTGTGCCATGGTGTGTCTGGCTTTTCCCATTCTGGGACAGGAGCTTTCGGCGGGGCGCTCCGGCTGCTCTGGCAAGGCTTGCATTCTCGCACCACTGTTTCGATGTCGTTGTCAATGCCAGGCCACCACATGTAGCTTCTGGCACACTTTTTCATTGCAACGATGCCCCGATGTCCGGCGTGGATGAGAGACATAGCTTGTGCGCGTAGTTCTCTCGGCATCACAACTCGGGACCCAAATATGATGCAGCCGCGATGGGTGCTCAACTCTGTAGCTCGCCTGCGGTAAGCGTCGAAGTTGTCCCCTTTGAGTTTATGCACGTTGCCTTGTTGAACAGCTGTGTAAACTAGCCGGAGAGCTGCGCACTTCTGCGTAGATGCTGCAACTGTGCCTGCTGTAAGCGGAGGTTCTGGCAGTGCTTCGAACATCAGAACGTCTCCTGGTGGAAATGGTTCGTCAACAGTTGCGTCTAGTGGCAGACGGTTTAGCGCATCGGCGTTTTGATGTTTACCAACCATGTTCTGGCTCGGCGTCTGGTGTATGCCGCATATCATCACGCCTAGTGGAGAAAACCAGTTTCTCCCTAGAAGGCTTGATCCTGTGCCCTTCACAACAAGCAGAGGTAGCGTATGGGTCTGGCCGTTGTAGTTAACCTGCACGTTGGCAGAGCCCAATAGTGGCAGATTGTGTCCTGACCACGTTCGCAGGTGCGTGTCGTCTTGTTGCAGGGCGGGTGCGTCAGATGGCCATGAAGTTCGGAACGTGTCCTCACTGATCAGAGTACAGGCTGCGCCGGAGTCCACCTCGAACTTAATCAGCTGGTGATGTACGCTTACTTCTGTAAAAATCTTCGGTCGCGTGCCGAGATTCATGGTGTTCAGGTCGTACAACACAGATGGTGTTGCTGATGTTGTTCCATGGAGATCAGATAGCGGCGTATTCTCTGAGGCGTTGACGCTGTGATTAGGCTGGGAAGGTGACTTTATCTTGGCAAGTCTCCGTTTCGTAATGCATGCTCTTTCGATATGCCCTCGCTTGTGGCAAAAATTACACGTGGCTGACTGGAATCGACATCCCTGGGGGTTGTGTTGGTCGTCACACCGCCAGCAGCGTTGTGCCTTTTTGGCCGATTTTACAACAACAGAAGGCTTGCGCACCTGGTTGCTTGTCTGGTGTACCGGCTCGGTGTTCCGGCGAATCCCTCTCTGCTGGTGACCGGCGCTCTCCGCTCGAACGGCGATGTCGTAAGCTTTGCTGAATGTGAGGTCCTTCTCAGCGAACAGGCGCTGCTGCAGTGACTCGTCACTCAGTCCGCACACAAATCTGTCGCGTAACATCACGTCCAAGGGAAGCATGGTGGTGTTAGCAGAAGAAGCTGCGTCTCCCTCCTGCCCGGTAGCTGTTGTCGACAGCGTTCCAAAATTGCAGTCGGCAGCGAGCTTCTTGAGCGCGGCTACGTAGGCGCTCACAGTTTCTCCTCCCAGTTGATCTCGTCGTTGGAAGCGAGCCCGGCTGTAGACCTCGGATGGCCTTGGGTCGTAGTGCTTTTGCAGCGCTTTTACGATGTCGTCGTAAGACACTGCCGCTGGTGTGCTTGGCTGAATAAGGGCGCAGACAGTATCGTAGGTCTGCTCCCCGCACAGCGTCAGCAGGTTGGCCCTCTTCAAGGCTGGGTCTGTGATGTTGTTAGCTTCAAAGTAGAACTGAAGGCGTCCAACCCACGATGACCACGATGAGCCGTTGAACTCTGGTATCTGATTGGGAAACCCTCGCGTAGCCATGGCTTGTCAATAGCGTTGCGTAGCGCGGGTCGAATCCACTTTCTCGTCGCCACTGTCGTGTCCGGTCGCTGTGTTGAATGCAGCGAAAGACGCACACGGTACTTTAAGACTTCGTTTATTTAAAGCCGATGAGGGTGCGACCAGCGTCGACCGAGGCAGGAGCCGAACTGGCCGACCGAAGAAAGGAGGGAGCGGAGCAGCGTCCACGGGAGGGAGTGGCTTCCCAGAACAGGAGGAGGGTGCGGGGGCGCACCGTGGGGGGGCATCGGGTGACAGCGTGCGACGAGGGGCAAGTGTCGTTAGGAGGAGGATTGAGTGGTCGTTAGGAGGAGGATGCGAACTGTCGTTAGGAGGGGAATGCGAGTGGTCGTTAGGAGGGGGCGCACACGCACAAAAGCAATAAGGGGACACAACACTTAGTGTTGTGTCCCCTTATTGCTTTTGTGCGTGTGCGCCCCCTCCTAACGACCACTCGCATTCCCCTCCTAACGACAGTTCGCATCCTCCTCCTAACGACCACTCAATCCTCCTCCTAACGACACTTGCCCCTCGTCGCACGCTGTCACCCGATGCCCCCCCACGGTGCGCCCCCGCACCCTCCTCCTGTTCTGGGAAGCCACTCCCTCCCGTGGACGCTGCTCCGCTCCCTCCTTTCTTCGGTCGGCCAGTTCGGCTCCTGCCTCGGTCGACGCTGGTCGCACCCTCATCGGCTTTAAATAAACGAAGTCTTAAAGTACCGTGTGCGTCTTTCGCTGCATTCAACACAGCGACCGGACACGACACCAATATTGCATGCGTTGGCATTGAACGTGGCGGTAGTGACAGATGTGCGGTGCATGCGTTGGCATTGACAACGTTGTGCCAGAAACGCGGCGCTGAAGCCATAGGCCATCGGCGTTCATTGTGTTCATTGGTTTCGTTTGGTTTGGTTTGGTTCGGTTTATGAGGTTTAACGTCCCAAAGCGACTGAGGCTATGAGAGACGCCGTAGTGGAGGGCTCCGGAAATTTCGACCACCTGGGGTTCTTTAACGTGCACTGACATCGCACAGTACACGGGCCTCTAGTTCATTGGCGTTGGCGATCAAGTGGTTTCCGGCGCACGCGGGCGACGCGTCGGAACGCAGTGCGAACCACAATGAGACGGCACACAGCGGCGCGAGCGCTAACCAACCGCGCCCCGGCAACACACCGTCCGACGTGGTTCGAAGCCAAGGACCGCATGACCGACTACAGCGAAATCACGAAGGCCTACCGCCTGGCTCGCAGGACTCTCCCACCCCCGCACCCGAGGCTGAGTCGAGCGGAGGCAGTACTACTGAGACAGCTCCAGACCGGATCGCTACCGAGCCCGGGACTGATGCATCGCATGTACCCCGAGACCTACCCGACCGATACGTGTAGAGTCTGCCGGAGGGAGCCGGCAGATCACACGCACATCTTGTGGGACTGCATCAGAAATCCAAAGGAAGCAAGATCAGGAACAATGACTCCGCGGCTGGAGGCAGCCGCGAAGAGCAACGAGCATGACCAACAGCTATGGGCCGTCCAGCAGGTCCTCGGGGCGCTCGAAAGGAAGGGACCCAGCGAGCCGGCAACGGCGAGCGGAGACCCGCGCCGAGTAACGGCAGCCTCGTAGACGACGTAGGCCCTCGTCGGGGCCCGCGAGCGCCCAACTGCAGGCACAAATAAAGTTTGCTCCAATTCAATCCAATGGCGGTGTCAACGTTTTACACTCCGATCATTTTAAGGAAAGAAGGTTCGCATAATTGGCTCCCTGGGTCAGCGGACGCCTGAATCGCGCTTATACTTACGTGGGGTGATGGAAGAGAGATGTGGGTTGTATGCGTTAGCGCTGAAAACGGGGAGCGAACTCTCGCGATCAACCCATTAACTGCTACCTTCCAGAGTGGCAGGGTGGGTGGGAACTTTAATGTAGATGTCAAGAAAAAGAGAATTTCTTATATCCCGTTCCTCTCGCTCGTAACGCCTCCCACTGCTGTGACAACCTCGCGAAATACCTGCGCAGACCTCGTCTTTGGGAACTAGTCATTGGTGCAGCAAGTCCAGCATATGTCCATCTATTTCTCCGACCCAAAAGCTTCCGTCATGACAACCAAGAACTGTTAGTCGAGTGTTTCGTGAAGAAGGAATATGTGGGAAAAATAACAAAGTTGTCTGTGATTGTACATAGATGTCTTGCTCAATTCTTTTCCTCATCTATCGAAAAGCTGACACAGTTGTTGAGCTGCGCGCAAATTTCGCATTAGGATGTAACGTAATCGTCTGCGATTTTTTTATGCGTAGCATATTGCAATCACTCAGTTCAGCCCTTGGGCGCGGCCGGGCAGTCACCAAACCACGTGACGTGATGTCTCCAAACCAAGTGAAAAAAAAAAACAAAAACAAAAGAAAAGAAAACAAAAAAAAGAAAAAAGAAAGAAAAAGACGGCTGAGCATGGTGGCGGTTGCCACCGCCCCGTTTCAAAGGGGGCGCTCCTATCCATCCATCCATACGTCACGGAGGAAAAGCTGCTGAGGAAATCGAGTACCGCCAAGCAATATCTCGCGCAAAAAGACCGCGCAATATGCAACGCATTCTTGGCTTAACCAAGCTAAGCCTGGGCATCTTTTTTGTCTTTTTTTATCTCTTTTGACTGTTTGCCTGTCATTTTACGTCTTCCAATTTTGACGTCTACCGCTGTTTTCCCGTCCTCTCACTATATGCACGTCCGGGGCTATTTTGACGCTGAGATGACCTTTTGGCTTCTAATTCATTAACTAATTAATCCCGATCAATCAAATCTGGTGTACGATATTTTATCTTCCTCTGTCACATGGCTCCTTTTTTTTCTGAAACTTTGTCGTCTAGTACTGTTTTTACGTCCTCTCATTATATCGAAGTTCGATACTATTTCGACGCCTAAGTGACATTTTTGGCTATAATTAACTAATTACTCCACATCGACCAAATTTTGACGTGCATCATCCTCCAATCATCCTCTATCACACACAATCATTCTTGTTCGCTTAGTTCTCACACGCGAATGGAGCAACCGTTGCCGACGCGTTTTGCGGACGTGAAATCGTCGACACAGCCAAGTAATGCTGTCGCTTTAAAAATAAAACAAAACGTACATACGCAAACCTGACCTCGCGTGCAGAACCACTCGTATAATAGGCTAACCAGCTGCAGTGCTCTGTTGAAAGTGATTTAATAGAATCGCATGGCTACTGCCAGAAAGTGTATTGCAGAACTCTAGTTTTCGCGTTAAATAGGTTGCTTCTTGCGTAAAAAGATGCCATATTTAGGGGTGGCAGTTTCTTGATAAGGTTGGTTAAGCGAACATTAGATAAGTGTTTTGCGAGAGGTGTCAATGAGAACTAGAAATGCAATGAAAAAACTTTAGAAAATCAAAGCAGCAACGTTCTGACGGAGGAGTTGAATTCGCTGATAAGAGAGGTGGAGAGGGAGAGAGATTACGGTCATATCGCTGAAAAATGAAACGAAACGGTTGTCTGTGTACAACGCCAAAATTCCTAATTTCGGTTACTGAGTTCACGCTCCACACTATGAAGGCGTATTCAAGAAGGTGATGGACTACAGAACTTCACATCAAAAGTTTAGTTTCTTTTAAGGCCTTTTTAGATGCACTTATAGGTTACAGGGGTATACCAAAACAAAATATACCAAAACTGAGCCGCGAGATTATTTTTTTGAAATATAATTTGGCCCGTCCACTTGTAGATAGCTGAATTATTACTTCCTTGATAAGATTTCTACTTAGCATGAGTATGGCCGTTTCAGTTTTTGTGTATCTGTCAGATTTAGTGAAAAAAATTTACTCTCAGTATGAATATATGTATTTTTTTTTAATGTGACTATTGTATATGTGACTGGTCTGAAAAATTCTCCTCGCATTCGCTGCTACTGCATGCAAACGTTTTCTGGCCACAACCACGCTGTACAGTCTGCTGTTATAGAGGAAGCCCTCCAGTTCAACCTGGAAAATAAACTTCTTGAGATCCGAATATTGGCCATTCCGCTTAGCAAGGGCAGAATAGTTTGCGCAGCAAATGCTGTCGGCCACCTGTCTCAGTGATCAGAGAACGAAAATGCTAGCAAAACGCATTATAGTTAGCGCCGTCATTACTTGATGCTCTCAGTACGCTTTAAGAGCAGTGAAGAGGCCTATAATCGAATAAACATCCATGTTTCTCTTGTTTAATTTTGGTTGTTGCGTATATCAAGCATCTGAACCAACTTTTGAATGCTGCATATCTCGGAACTTCACCTCATGAAGCATACACGCCGATTTCGGAATATCACCTTATTTTCTGCCTTGTCTTCTGCATTTTCTGAAAGAACTGTCACCGTCAAAAACATATTTTTACCGCTTACAACTTGATTCACAGCACGTGCGATCTGAACAGTAATTGGATTGGATTGGAACAAACTATTTGTGCCTGCAGTTGGGCGCTCGCGCGCCCCGACGAGGGCCTACGTCGGCTACGAGGCTGCCGTTACTCGGTGGTGGTGGTGAAGAGCATTTATTTAGTTATTTACAGAGAGGTGCTCGGGGAGAGGCCCCTAATGGGTCTCGCCCCTTACAATACTAGGCGGAGTCCCTCATTCCGGGATCCCGTTGGTCGAGACCGCTACACAAGTCCGCCGAACCAGGGCCTGTTGGGCCGATAGTTCCTGGCAGCTGAGCAGGGCCGCCTCCCAGTCCTCTCGGGTAGGGGAAGGGGTGATTGGGGGGAGAGAAGGATTTTTTCTGCATGCCCAAACCATGTTGAAGGTGTCGGCCACCTCCCCACAGAATGAGCAGCGGCCGTCAAAAGAAGGATTAAAGTGCTTGAGAACCGCCGGGCACAGCAGGGTGTTTGTAAAAAGCCTGAGGAGAATTCGTTCGCCAGCTTTACCCAGTCCATTCATAGGAACTGGGTATCGCCGGTGTTCGGCACGATAGTGCTCAGTAATTTCTTTAAAAGAAAGGAGAGGGCTGTGATCTGGGTTAAGCTCCTCCCAAGGGACGCCTGGTGCCCGGTGAGTGAGTGCGCGGGCTGCCTCATGGGCGGCTTCGTTACCTGGCATGCCTTGGTGGCCGGGGACCCATATGATTGAGCGATGAGTTGGATCGCCGTCGCGAGTACTGCGGTGTAAAATTTGTTGAGCGAGTGGGGTGATCCAACCGAACTCAAAGTTACGACAGGCTCCGCGAGAGTCTGTGAGGATGAATTTAGAGTCGGGATGGGAGGCTGCGAGGGCGATCGCCACCTCCTCCGCATGCGTTGAGTTGGGCGCTCTGAACGAGAGGCCGTCCACCTGTTTTCCCTCGTGTATGACTGCAGCCGTGTACCATTCTCCCCTGGAGCGGTAGGGGCCTGCAATGTCGACTTAGAAGACGTGTTTCTTTGAGCCATAGTGGCGGTGCAGGGAATTCGCCCGCGCCTGGCGCCGGCCATTATGGTCTTCCTTGTTCATTTTAGTCGGAAGGGGTCGAACGTAGAGGGCGCTTCTCCACAGTTCTGGCACTCGAACCCGTTCCATGGTATGGTGATCATGTCTGATATGTAACCGGTCCAAGAGGCGGCGACCGCACACGGTCTGGGCGAGACGCGTGTATTGGTTAACGAGATGCGCCTCGCGGAGTTCTCGATAGGTGTTCCACCCCCAACGCGAGGAGTCGCGCGTTGGAAGTGGATATCGGGAGGTCGAGGGCTCCCTTGAAAATTTTGCGGAGTACAATCTCCAAGTGATCTTCGTGTTTCCGTAAGCGGAGGTAAGGAGTCGAGTACAGTACTCGACTAGTTACGAAGGCATGCGCGAGCCGCATCGCATCCTTACTTCGCAACCCTCCTCGCTTGTTGGAAACGCGGCGAACCATTCGGCCCACCTGGTCGCCGACTTTGCGGAGTTTGGCAAGAGTTGTGTCTGCCTTACGATGTTGATTAATGAAGAGACCGAGCATTCGTAGCTCCTTCGCTTCACGGATGGGGCCGCTTGCGAGAGAAAGCTGTACGGAGATTTTGCATTTCGGAGAAGATCGAATATGCACAAATTCAGACTTGGACGGGGAGCACTGGAGGCCGCAGTACCTGGCATAGTGGTCAACTATGCTCGCCGCTGCTTGCAGGCATTCCTCCATCTCTCCTATGTTTCCCGTAGTGGCCCAGATGGTGATGTCATCGGCGTACAGCGCATGCTGAACACCGCCGACAGCCGCCAGCTGTGCCTTTAGGTACATCATAGCAATGTTAAAGAGAAGCGGGGACAACACAGCGCCTTGTGGTGTGCCCCGCGTTCCCATCTCAAACGGGCCGTACTCGGTCTCTTGTATACGTATATAGGCCAATCGGTCTGTTAAGAAATCTTTGATGTAACTGAATGTACGAGGACCACAGTTGGTCTCGCTAAGGTGCTTTAGTATGACGCCGTGTTTTACATTGTCAAACGAACCCTTGAGATCGAGTGCTAGGACTATTTTGTCGTTGTGTGGGTGTTCTATGGGTTCGAGAACCTCGTGATGAAGCTGTAAGAGGATGTCTTGTGCGGACTTACTGGGTCGGAAACCGAACATGGTGTCGGCAAAGGAGCTCTTGCTCTCGAGATATTCTGAGAGGCGGTCACGGCCCATCGTTTCCATCAGTTTTCCTACGCTTGAAGTGAGGGAGATGGGCCGGAGGTTGTCTGTGTTTACCGGTTTCCCCGCCTTTGGGATAAAGGTTACCAATGATGTCTTCCAATCCGGTGACAACGAAGTGTCCCCGGTCCAAATGGCGTTAATATATTCGAGTAGGGTTTCGTATGCCCGATCAGGAAGGTTCGCCAATAATTTGACTGTGACCTTATCCCTCCCGGGCGCCGTCCCCCTGCGCATTTTGGCAAGAGCCGCGCGAAGGTCGTGAAGCTGGAAAAGTTGATCCAGTTCCGGATTATCGCAGCCTGCATACGAATAATCCTGCCCGCGCGGGTCTTGATCCTGATTGAGGTATTGTGAGCGCAAGGTGTTCGCTAGCTGCTTCGTGTTTCCTTGAAAGTTGTGTATCGCGCGATTGATGTGTTTCTGGGTCTCCGAGCGTGTACGTGTCTGCTGAGTCAGTTCTGAGAACGTGTGTGCCCGCGCTCTCGAGATCCCGGCTGGGGTCGCCATTAGCCCGGCAAATAATTCCTCGGGCTATGTTATCGGCGGCCTCATTTCCAGGATTGCCAGAGTGAGCCGGCACCCACACGAGTTCAATACGCCTATCGAAATTTAGGGTACACATTCTTAGTATCTGCCACGCGGGGGGATGGACACGTCCGTGGGCGAAGTTAAGAATGGCTATTTTGGAATCACTAACTATATAAGCCGCATTGGTTGTGGCAATGGCTATTGCTATAGCTGCTTCCTCTGCTTCTTCCGGGGTACAGGGGGCGTCTATGAAACGGGTTAGCGGGGGGGTCTGCTGGATGGTAAGCCACAGCTACTGAACGGTCTGGACCACACGCGGTGTCCACCCGTTGCACATCATCTGAAGTACCATATTGTTTATCGAGAGTTTTGGCTCGCGCGACTCGGCGGGATTGATTGTATTTAGGGTGGACATTCTTAGGCAGGGGTTTGAAGATAAGCGCGGTGTGTGTGGTGTGAGGGAGAGGGATGAAGTCTGTAGTGTGTGCGGGCATGCGAATTCCCAGAGAATCGAGTATATATCGTCCGGCTACCGTGCCAGCCAGACGAAGGTACGGTGTGTAGCGATGTACATCTATAAGTTCTTGTATAGTGCTGTGCATTCCTGATTTTAAGAGCCTGTCCGTGTTAGTGCTCTTTGGTAGGTTAAACACTGCTTTGGTAGCCATGCGAATTAGAGCATTGATCTTATCTTTATCTGCACAGGAGAGGTTCAGGTAAGGAGTGGCGTAAAGAATGAGACTAAGCACAAAGGCATGCAGCACCTTGAGATTGTCTGCTTCGTCAAGACCGGCTCGTGAATGAGAAACCCTTCTGAGAAGAAGAATGACGGAGTAAGTGGACTGTTTTAGTGCTTTCGGAATAAGGTTGTTTTTCCCCGTGTCCTGTAAATGCAGGCCAAGAATGCGGAGGGTAGATGTTTGCGGTATGGGAGTGTCAGGCAGGTAAATCGTAATGGGGGTGGTAGGGACGCGCCGCGGGCGGATTATGAGGAGTGCTGACTTTGTGGGGGAGCACTCAAGCCCAATGTTTGCCGCGTGAGTAGCAATAGTTGTGGCTGCTTCCTGAAGGGTCGATTCTATGTCGCCATCCGAGCCGTATGTGGTCCAAACCGTTATATCATCCGCGTAAAGTGTGTGTCCTAAGTGCTGGACGCGACTGAGAGCCTTGGACAGGGGGATGGGGGTGAGATTGAAGAGGAAGGTAGATAACACCGCCCCTTGCGGGTTGCTAATATTACCAAGGGTGAAGGAGGGGTCTGTATATCATCTATATGCAGGCAGGCGGTGCGGCCGTTTAGGAAGGCCCGGATATAGTTATTGGTTTTAGTCCCTAACTGTAGCTCTTGGATGCCCTGCAGGATGGCGCTGTGCGTAACCTTGTCAAACGCTTTGGTGAGGTCGACTGCCAGGATTACTCTGATGTGATGTAACATGTCATTGAAGATAGCGTGTGTAATCTGCTGCAGGGCGTCCTGTGCCGAGAGATGGGCTGGAAATCCTACCACAATATGGGGATATAGTCCATGGGATTCCATGTGTCGCCTGAGACGGGTGAGGATGACATGCTCGAACAGTTTGACCGGGCACGAAGTCAGCGAAATGGGACGGAGATTTTGGGCATTAATGAGCTTGTTTGGTTTAGGGATGAAGACTATTTTCCCGTGCTTCCATTCAGCAGGTAGCGCTCCCATTTCCTAGCACTCTTTGAAGTAGTCGGTGAAAAGGGCAATTGAACGGTCGTCTAGATTTCTGAGCATGACATTTGTGATTTGGTCCTCCCCAGGGGTTGAGTTTCTGAGCTTGAAGAGGGCTGCTCTGACTTCAACCTCCATAATGGGGGCGTCAAGGGAGGGTTGATCGGAGCCTACATAGTCGGGATATGATACAGCTTGGCCCACAGTGGTATAAGTTGATTGGAGTTGGCGTAACAGTTCTTGATGATTATGTCGATTTTGATGGGTAAGTCTTTAGAGTGTAGGCCGGGTTTGCTTTTTAACTCCAGTGGGGACTATCATATGTTGTAGAAGATGCCGGGCCCTGAAGGAGGAGAGATTACCTCGTAATCCGTCACATAATTGGTGCCAGTTAGATTTACTGTGTACGACGCTAGGATCTTCTATTTGCTTTTGTATTTGCGCCAGTTTTAGCTTAAGTTTCTCGAGTCTGTTTCTCGTTTTCCAGCGAGTGAGGATACTGTTTTGTGGTTGTAGTAGGTGCGCTGACGACCATCTGCAATGGGAGTTTCGGGGGTGGTTTGGAATGTTTTCGCGAAAGCTTGGACGTCCCGCTTGAGTTTTGTCATCCATCTGTGGATGTTAAAAGAATACTTGTGTTTTGGCCTCTCTGTGCTTTGGAAGATTATACCTGCTAGGTAGCAGGGAACGGCGCATGGCCAGCACGTACGCGCCTATGGGTTCCGACGCGATAGGCGTTCGCGCAGCTTGTCGGCACCTGGCGCCACCTGGCGCCACCTGGCGCTATGGGGAGATCTGCGCATGCAGTGGTGCCCTCTGGAAGGGGATCCCGGTAGCCGATTGCGGACCGTGCTGTGTTATATATCTCTAGTGTCTACAATCAAGTGACCGGTTAGTTTCTTAGCGGAGCTTCTCTAGAGCTCGCTATGACTAAGCGGGCTACGCAGTTTCGAGCGGAAGAATTAAGTGGCGACTACATTTTGCGTGGCAAACTGGCAAAAGTGTGACGTTGACGATATGAGGAGAAAATAATAAAGATTCTGGCTTGCTAATGTCACGTTTCAAATAATGTTCTGTAGTGGTCTATTTCCGACTGAGAACGCTCTATAAGACGTGCCTCCTAGAGATCGATAACTCCAAAGAATAAGCGTTACTTGCATCTACAAGTTTACGGAAGCGACAACCCCAATTTCCTCGCGAGCTTTCATTGAGGTCCTATTACAGCGAAGATTCATGAAGCAGCTCGGTACAGTGTGGAAGACAGCCAAGCTTTGGCTATGATGTTCTCCCCTTAATGGAAGACGCCACCTTGCTGGTTCCTTGCAGTAATGGTCATGTGACTGCTTAAGAGTGTAAAAACTACTTGGGGTTATCTTGCCACACTGTGCATTTCCCATTCAATGAGAAAAAGTACAGTGATCGGCCTTGCAGCATGCTCGATTAACATTATGGGCCCCACTTTTGAATTACACAGTAGAAGAGGTACGCTTCAAGCCTAGCGACACATTGGCTTCAGGGCACGCCCCCTTTTTTTGTCTAAGAAAACAAATAAAAACCAGCCAGGAAGATTGCCAGTGGTTCTGCAAGCCCTGCACGAAAGACGCATTTCGCTCGTTATCCTAGTGCTTGTTGTGGACCCAGGAGCATGTCACAAAGTCATGGTAGTGTGAAGCGGACGCCTATCAATTGATTGTATACCGCTTGCCATGGCCAAGACACTAAGCGCCACTGATGAGAGGAATATCGATGAATAAAAAAAGCCGATAGGCCTTGCAAATGCCGATCAGATATCAAGCTGCAGTTAAAGAAAGAAACGACTAATTATTCTATTACCCATGGACTTCATACCCAGTAAGGCGTACTCGACGGCCTTTCGTGTATACATAGCCATAGTCCACTCAACCAGAAATCGTTGGTCGTGAGGGGCCGGTCTATGATGGCGACCAATGTGTTCTCCTACTGCACCCGCTCAGTGTTTATACGCTTAATGAATGCTTTTCCTCCTCCTCCTCAACGTTTTAAACGCGAAAAAGATGCCATGAGCTGTGGGCGTTGACTCTGGCCAGCACCGAGGCTGATTCTTTCCCTCTTTGTATGTTGTTTTTATTTAATTTCCAAGAAATGCAGAGGGTGAGGTAAAGACCGCAGACAAGAAGCTTCTCAGCCATCAACCGCGATCGACATAGCAACAGCTTATATATGCGGCAAGCAGTCACAGTAGGTAAAACACAAATCAAATCAAAACGCCAATAATACACATGTTGCAAACCGGGCGACGCAGACAACATAAACACATTACATGGTAATTATATACCATGAGTAAATAGAAAATGTAAAAATAAACAATACTACTGCATTAAATGTGGACAAAAGTTCACATGTAGCACTTATTGCACTGCACATATTGCTATTTCACAGCAGATATAGTGTTATTGTGCAATGAGGTACGTAACTGGGGAGAGACACCTTGACTGGCAGGGTGTGAGACTGAGTGCGTCCATGCCGCCGTAATGGAAGGTGTTAAGCAACCTTGGCAGCGAACTTTTTAAAAATTGTGAACCATAGTTATGGTCTGGAATCATGGTATATTACAAAATTCTTTTATTCTAATCGGGCGCGTGGAAACGTTTTGCTATAGATTGAGAAACTTTTTTTTTGACCAGCAGTATTTCCCTTAATGCACATGCTGTATTTAAGCAGAAGACTGCGGGTGTATACGCGCTGTACCTTGCGATATGTTATATTTCATATAGGGCTGTGGCTAGAGTTCCGTCCAGACGGAACTACAATTTGCGCTAGAGTTCCGTCCAGACGGAACTGCATGTAGCGATGGGGTTCCGTCCAGACGGAACTTTATCCGACACCATACAGTTCAGTCCAGCATTATCTGCCACAAGAGTTACGTCAAGACAGAATTAAAACTGGCGTTAGGGATTGGGAAATCAGTTTCCTTGCAGACTTTTGCATATCCATTCAAAAAAGTGGCAATCCTGTTCCGCCTAATGTGTGACAGGATATTCTGCTGCATCATTTTATTTTCCAAGCAGTCAGTGAGAAATGCCAATAGAACGAGTTTT
This sequence comes from Amblyomma mixtum, assembly GCF_055824585.1. Lineage (NCBI taxonomy): Eukaryota > Metazoa > Arthropoda > Arachnida > Ixodida > Ixodidae > Amblyomma > Amblyomma mixtum. The sequence continues at coordinate 21,439,976 of NC_143018.1, forward strand.
GGCTTGGGTTTGTTGGTGCGTTTACATAATGCTTGTTGATTCTTTGTGTACAGTCTTTTTCGCGCTACGTCATCTTGCAGCACAAATAGCGACAGGGGTTCACATCACTTCGCAAAGAGTTTTTGCACTCTGCTTCTAACAGTGTCATTTTTCCGATCCTGCATGCATGCACGGAAGTTATACCTTTGAGGATGCAACTAAACGCAGTACGCGGACAGATATTTTGGTGCCGGATACATGCGTAGAGAAAACATCTGGATACAGCTTTTCAACTGGTTATTCCAGAGGCAAAGAAATGCTTTATGTGGGTAGAAATCACCCATTTTGTATTGTATGGATAGTACGGACATTAGACAGTTTTAGTTTTACGTACGTAGAACCTCCACGCACGTAAACGTGAGCAGTCTACGTAGCGTACGCTCGTGTCGCTTCGTGCAGTTTTAGCTACACTTTTCGGGAAGCAAACTGTGTAGATCTGCTATAGAACCTAAAAAATGCGCTAGCATGTTGTGCCGCGCCATCTAGTACAGATAAAGAAAGCTAATTTTGTTTTATCGAGCTGCTTGGAGCGGAGCCAGGTCAAGCCACAGTGCGGGCGGTAAATACTTTCCCCCTTTCTTCTGACAAACGTTGAGCGATTTCATTCCACCGAACCGTATGTTGCATGTTATCTTCAAAGGGATTGCATTCCTTCATGTCCCGCAGTATATTGAAATCATCGCTTTTCGAGAAGCGAAGGCGCCCTGGTGTGCCACTCATATTGACGACGTTTGCGTATGGAGCGTATAATAGCTCTATGTATGTAGCCAAAACGTGCACCGTTTTGCTTTTCCCGCTGGCCGTGCCGAGGGTCTCGCGATATCCCGCGAGGTTTTGAGCTTCGCGTGGTCTCGCGAGACCATCGGCACACTCGTTGCCATGACGACCACAAACGCTTCTCCGTCAGGCTTAGGAGCTGCTGAAACGGATTTCTATCTGGAAAACAAAAGCTTTTTCTCACCTAAAACTTCATGCGAGAGAAAGAATGGACCAACTGAAGGCAAATACAGCAGTTTGCACCACGATACCACGTCGAGGGAATAGCGACGAAGCTATTATCGTTGTGGAGCGGGTGGGCAAGGCGCCGCCATCTTGCCAACGCCACATACGCAAGCAACGTGAAGACCGCAACGCAAAGATCCGAATCTCATTTAAGTCCGTGCGACCCACGCAGGCACTTCACGTTCTGCGCATGCGCACTGGTGACCCGTAAGCGCTCTACTTACGTGAAGCTTCTACGTACGTGAAACTAAAACTGTCTATTGTATGGACGGAACTCTAACTGTAGAAAATATTCCCTCTGGACGGAACTGCAGCAGTAGCAAATGTTCCGTCTGGACGGAACGCTAGACACTCCGTTCATTTTATATAGGTTCGCAGTGTGCTCAGTGTACGGGACCTTAGCTAGTACGCGTATTATCGCTTTCTTCATTAGTAAATAGCTAATTAGAAATAGATTTGAAAAAATGAAACGTTGTACCCCAAGACAAGCGTTATAATTCATACGGAGAGCGAACAAAGCATAAGAGGTTAACAGTTTTACTAATGATGAAAGGATATACCCGTTTAGATTTAGTGTGCCTGTCATATGGCTGAGCATTTGCAGTACGAAGTTAGTGTGCTCATCCCATCGTAATGTTCTCGTTGAATAGGTACAAAATAAGTACCAAGAGCTTTGACAGAGTGTGGGAGTTTAATATTTGTAGAATTGTCCCGCAAGTTGATATGTCTAGATACATGGGTGGCCTCTGTGCTAAATATTACTCTTATCTTCGAAGTTTTCATTCTTAGCATGTTAAGCGCAGACCACACGCCAAGTTGACGGAGAGCTTTATTAGCTTTGTTAAAAGGTTAGGAGGGAAAGTGGGTGGAAGAAATGTGCTAGTGTCATCGGCATATATTACAAGTTTAGCCTGTTTATACGTAGGTCTAACGTTGATGTAGGGATTGAATAGGAAGGGACCCAGTATGCTTCCTTGCGGTTTAGCGGAGATTATTTCTCGATCATGTGATGAAAAGCCATTTATTGAGACAAACTGCCGGCGGAGTTGTGGGTAAGACTGTACACAGGCGCCGCCAGGCGGCCGTTCGCCAGTTTTTTGCAGGAAAATCGTTCCATGCGGGTCGGCTTTTGTAGCGCGCTTGATGATCTCCTTTTGTAACCCCTTGCGGTACTTCCTTACTATTTAATTCAAAGTAATGTGTATGGTAAGTGAAGAATATTGAGATAATTATGTAGTAAAGTGAAATGTTTTGAGTTCTACTAAGAGCGTGCGCAATTGAACGACTCAGAAACGCTTTCTTTAAGAGGCAAAAAAATTTATTGGCGTCGTAAAGATAGCTTGAAGAGCGCCCGTGTATCAAGCTACCTTTCATGACACACTTTTAATTTTTTCCTGGCAGGTACCATAACGACGTCGGCCATGCGTCTTGCATATGAGACCTGCGGATGCAGAGTTTGTTGTTAAAGCTTTACAATAAAAAAATAAAACAGCAATTTTTGTCAAATTAAATAGCAGACATAACGCACGGAGTCGCTTCTTTCTCTAATCACGCGAGAGAGCTCAAGAGAATAGTAATGCCAAAACATCCCGCTCCCAAAATACTCGCACCGTCCTCTCTAGATAACTTTGACGAAACCATCATCATCATCAGCCTGACTACGCCCACTGCAGGGCAATGACCTGTCCCACGTCTCTCCAATTAACCCTGTCCTTCGCCAGTCGCGGCCACCGTATTCCTGCAAATTTCTTAATCTCATCCCCAAACCTAACTTTCCGCCGTCCCCTGCTACGTTTGCCTTCTCCTGAAATCTACTCCGTTACCCTTAAGGACCACCGGTTATCTTGCCTCTGCATCACATGCCCTGCCCAAGCCCACCTCTTCCTCATTATTTCGACTACGATGTCCTTAACCCGCGTTTGATCTCTCACCCACTCCGCCCGCTTCCGATCTTTTAACGTTACACCTATCAATAAGTTTCTTGTTAACTGCGAGGAACCGAATACCTCTGGGTGTGAACGGGTGGTCTTTTTTTAAGGGTGCGTTACAGGACGTGCCAAAAGAATACAGCGTCCCAGAAGTCGAGCAATACATGTTCGACACTTTCTGGTTTCATACATCATCATCATCAGCCTCATTACGCCCATTGCGGGGCAAAGACCTTTCCCATGTCTCTGCAATTAACCCTGTCATTTGCCACCTGCGGCCATCGTATCAACGCAAACTTCTTAATCTCATCCGCCCACCTAACTTACTTTCTGCCGCCCCCTGCTGCACTTGCCTTCTCTTGTGATCCACTCCGTTACCCTTAAGGACCAGCGGTACTTTTGCCGTTGCATTACATGCCCTGCCCAAGCCCCTTTCTTCCGCTTGATTTCGACTAGGATGCCATTAACCCGTGTTTGTTTCCTCACCCACTCTGCCCGCTTCCGCCCGCTTAACGTTACACCTATCATTTTCCTTTCCATAGCTCGCTGCTGAACCCATTTTGTTAGCCTCCACGTTTCTGCCCCACAGGTGAGTACCGGTAAGATACAGCTGTTGTAAACTTTTCCCATTAGGGATGTTGGTAATCTGCCATTCGTGATCTGAGAGAACCTGCCATTCAAGATGTTCCAATATGTTTTCCCCAACCGTAAAAAGCGCTTTTGATGATTTTCATCGTGCTGGAGAGTGCGCACCTAGAATAAGCGCAATGAAATAGCGTTGTGTTGTATTCCGCTTAGTGGCGCATAAGCATCTAAAGTTACGATGCACTAACCTCAAGCATGCAACGATATAGAGCGCTCACCCTTTCCGCAGGGGCAGCCTCCGATGTAGGCCTTATGTTTGGTGTTTTTCGGCCACTTTTCTCTCGAGCAGCCCTGGCCGACTGTGCTATTCCTCTTTCTGCATTTGTTTCCCTCACGTTCAGTCATCCGAGTGCAGCAAAGGCCTGCTTTGCAGTTGGCCTCAACGTCGCAAGGCCATCCCTCGTCGTAACGCTGGAGGCAATATGACGTCAGCATTACTTCATCTGCACAATATGCCAAACGCACACATATGGATGCTGCCGCTTGGCGATGGTCGGGATCAAGCCTTTTTTCATCCTTTTTAGAAGTTAGTTTACCTATTCTTTTGCGTATATGTTTCACGGTGTATGCCAAAATTCTGTCTCGTTCATTCGTCACTTGAAAGGCTTTGCATAATGTGCCCAAAGAATATAATCAGATAATTGATAACTGTGGCATGACATTGTCGCTGCACCGCCGTACTGGTGCATGCCTCTCATTGGTTTTTACAAAGTGCTGCAGAACGCTGGTCGATGCATACTACCGGATTTCTCTAGATCTCTCCGTTTTCCCGGTATTATTGGCTACGTGTCTCAATATTTTTGAATAATAAAAATTCACAATAGAAAACATGGGTTCTCTCAAGTATGTTCTATAACTACGCATTGCGTTAAGACTTTGGATGAAATAACCGAAATTCTCGGCGTCCACCGAGTAGTACACATTGCTTGTTCAGACGATTCTAATACATTAGACGACGTCCTTTTTGGTAAATTCATCACAAGAATGAAAACGATTGGTGTGACTGCTAATATATGCATTGATTTACTTAATACTTTGCCATGCCTGCGCAGTCTTGAAATATTGCTGAAGTACACCGCCGTTTACTGGTTGTTTGCCCTAGCATTCGTCTGGAGTCGATTTTTGGTCCTATAATAATATTTAATTATCTTCATTGACCAGCTTGTTCAAACATGGAAACCTTCAGTTTCATTTGCATTATTTGATGTCGTCGGCATAATTTTTATTCATATTACACCAGTTTCCGACAAACTGATTCTCAATAACAGCTTGCAGTTATTCGCATGTTTTTATGGTAGGCAGGTAGTAAACATACTTTTCGAATAGCTGTTGTGTTGGGATCAGTAACAACTCCAACGAATTGGAATTTGGTACCATATAAACAATGGCATATATATATGCAGACATTGTTATAAATACCTCGATACGAAAATAACATTCTGATCAAAGGCGTGAAGCTCATTGGTTTACTTGGTCCTCAATGCGGCAAAAGGTGTTTTTTTTTTTCATGCACCATATGGACAAGATTAAAGCGTACACGACTTATGTAAGACATACTTTCGAATATGCGTGCGCGGCATGAGATCCGCATGCACCAAGTGACACTAAAAAAATTAGAACATAGAAGTTATTCTAATTAATTAATAATTTATAGACCCCTCGACTCACCGTCAACCAGGAGGGGTAATCCAGATCTTGACTTGCTCCCTGAAAAAAGAAAAAAAAAAAGCCCGTCTAGTCTTCCTCCAGTACCTGCGATATTCTTAACTTCTCATAGACCCGGAGACTACCTCTCAAAGACCCCTCAGACCCTCCCGCCATAAACAATAAATATTATATCAATTGCATTTTCATCATTTGTCGTGTATAACTCCTTTTTTCCTCAAACGACTTTTTAATGAAACACCCTGCTGTAATTCCCCATTTTCGCCACGCAGTAATTGAAGTGTGATATCTTGTACTGTGCCTTGAATTTTAATTATTATTTCAAATGTTTTGTGATGTGTTCCTTTTCTTTAATTGCATGCATATATGTTGTACTGAGCTCTCATGTTACACATGCACTATTTTTCAATTAACAGACAAATGAAGCTCCCTGAAGTACATTCTCTCAAGCAGCGCTATAGATGCTTCCAGCGAAATCGGGAACCTGGCCTCCAGTTCGTAATTCACCAGTGACCGTCGCACTGCTAGGGGCAAGTTCGCTGGTTTGCTGCACCTGCCAGCGCCCTCTCTCGTGGGGAAAACGACTGACATCAGAGGCAAATCGTCGACTTCGCCGGCAAGGTTTCTTCCCAGAGTGCCGATGATCAGTTCAGACAACTTCCGAGGCATGAAAACTCCCTGCAGCTTAAAGGTGCACTGAAGAGGATTCTGAACTTGTCTTTTTGCCGCAGGAACTCGATCTACACGTTCCTAGCATTCTTAGAAACTGCGAATTATTGCCCTGTGTGGCCGATTTCCCTAATTAAATCGAATTGACGTCCGGCTCCCGCCTTTATTTTTTGAAATCTCCCTCGTACGGTGTGCGGAGTCGACCAACGCGTGAAGTGCCTTTCAGCCAGCTCCGTGGAGGTTTTGCTTTCGCTTTATTTTCTTTTTTAGGTTTCCATAAATAAATAGTTTCATTCGCAGATAATATAGCCGCAAAATAAGCCAGCATAAATAAAAATCGGCGTGGACTACTTCCTACTACGGATTACTACGTATTACTCCGCCGATGGCAGAGCGGCAAGCCGCCACGGGACTGGGTGTAAGGCACTCCACGCGTTGGTCGACTCCGCCCATCGTACGAGGCAGAATTAAAAAAAAAAAGGCGGGAGCCGGACGTTAATTCGATTTAATTAGGAAAATCGGCCACACAGGGCAATAAATCGCAGTTTCTAAGAAACCTCGGAACGTGTAGATCGAGTTCCCGCGGCAAAAAGACAAGTTCAGATTCCTCTTCAGTGCACCTTTAAGGACGCCTCTTTTATTGGCTGCGACATTGTCCACATTTGCGATACATCTATCGGTCCACCCCAGAAGGCTTGCCAGGTGAAAGGACCGAACAGTCTTTGAAGGCCTCCCTTCTTTGGCCCACCCTCGATTTTCGTCACTCAGCAACGGCCTCTGTGGTCTCTAATGAACATCAATGGTCGCCGTTGACTCCGGATGCCAGCTTCAGACATCCACACGCCTACCTTACCGCTTTATTATTTCCTCCTAAGAACCATCGGCACCTGTCGATCTGCATCGACAGACTCATATGGTGGCCGGAAGGGATATTTATTTCGGAGATCACAGCTGAATTGGCCCCACATGGGCTCATCGCTCTCTAGATTAGCCGTTGCGGCGCCCCTGAACAATAACGGCTAACCATGGTCGTGTGTTCGAACCGGCCCTATTCAGCAATATATCGTGTTTCTCTGCGCCAAGCTCATCAGAACGTCCGCTTATCACTCTACATCCGAATGTGTCATAGATAGCGTCCATCATCATCTGAAAATTTCAGTAATAACGTTTGCGTTTCCCGCCTTACGGACACCTGTTGTCTCTGCCTTCGCCGCGAGAAAAGAGTTTTATTTTGGCTGCGTAGAAGCAATGAAGTGCAGTGTCAAGTACTAATTGAAACTTAGGCCCATTTATTTTTTTGTGTTGGATGTCGGCTCTCCACAAGTTGCATGCAATAACGGGATGGGCATATGGGGCAAACAGCGGGAAAAAAAACTGCGTTGACATTTTTGGTCTAACATATAGCGAATACATAGCGCCCATAGATCAGGCCACATTTTTGTCTTTGCCGGATTCACTGTTAGGTATGCAGCTGTTAATGACAGAGTGGCCGAGTGTATGTACAGGGGCGATGGAAAGAAACGAAAACAGAGGGACGCTCCGCTGTTCGCATTTTTAATCACACTTTTACTTCGGTGGCAGCATAAAGATGCTAGAGTCGTTCGTGATTCATTCTAGGACGACTGTAACATCGTTTTTTTTTGTTTGTCACCCAGGTAAAAGCGCCATAAAAAGAAATTCGAACAGTGGAGAGCTTAGGCGCCGGGCTGTTCGCGTTTCTTTCCAAAGCGATAGTACACTGCCCGACATATGGTTTTTCAATTCAGCCACATTAAAACTAATACAGCAGGTCGAGCCACAAAACACAGACCCCTACTAACGTTGGTATGTTATCTGTATTCAAGCAGGACAATTTTAATCCGCGTAGTAACTGGAAAACATTGGAAACAAAAGTGAAGCCAGTATTAATTCAGTCAGAGCCAACTTTTTAGCATATCAAGTGCTACGTTGTAACCTGCACAATTATTACGATATAGACCCTGAACTTACCTCTACTGGATGATTCCCCGTGCAGTGTAGAATAACAACGACGAAAGCGGCAGCAATAATGACCACCAGGGGCTTCAGTGAGTTCATCATGACGCCTGCTACACCTCAGTAGCCGTGGTAAGGCGAAAAATTGCCGCCAATTTATACAGTAGCTGAATAATTTTGTTTTTGACCTGATAACGTGTTTTTATGCTTCCAATTTGACTCTCTTTTTCCTAACGCAGGCCTCTCTTCTATCTCTCTCTCTCTTTTTTGCATGAAAACTGCATCATACAGCCAGAACTGCTAAAAACATTTCATTAAAAATTGAATGAAAATTTGCACCGCAAAAAATTAATGAAAGAAATGTCGGAAACAATGCGCAGTACAGCAAGCTGCTCGCCCGCAGCCTGCAAGCAAGACAACGCTGGAACAGAGATCAATTGACGGGACGAAATGACAGAAGAGCGCACTGAACAAGGTAGTATTGTTATTGGCGCTTTGCTGTCCCTCCGAGCGCTTCGCTGAGCTGGCCGTTTAAAAATTTGTGCCTGCTGCGCGAGGAGTAGGCAGGAAGAGGAATTATTTATTCATTAAAAATGAAATGAAAATTTGCGCCACAAAAAATTAATGAAAGAAATGTCGGAAACAATGCGCAGTACAGCAAGCTGCTCGCCCGCCGTGTTCTCGCAATAACTGTAGCTAGCGAACTAGCCTGCAAGCAAGACAACGCTGGAACAGAGATCAATTGACGGGACGAAATGACAGAAGACCGCACTGAACAAGGTAGTATTGTTATTGGCGCTTTGCTGTCCCTCCGAGCGCTTCGCTGAGCTGGCCGTTTAAAAATATGTGCTTGCTGCGCGAGGAGTAGGCAGGACGAGGAATTATTTATTCATTAAAAATGAAATGAAAATTTGCGCCGCAAAAAATTAATGAAAGAAATGTCGGAAACAATGCGCAGTACAGCAAGCTGCTCGCCCGCCGTGTTCTCGCAATAACTGTAGCTAGCGAACTAGCCTGCAAGCAAGACAACGCTGGAACAGAGATCAATTGACGGGACGAAATGACAGAAGACCGCACTGAACAAGGTAGTATTGTTATTGGCGCTTTGCTGTCCCTCCGAGCGCTTCGCTGAACTGGTCGTTTAAAAATATGTGCTTGCTGCGCGAGGAGTAGGCAGGACGAGGAATTATTTGTATTGTCTTTGTGAGGACCATCGAATCACTTCCGGCGTTTCGATATCTAACCAAGAAAATTTCAGGGGCTAAAAAACAATTTCGCTGCAGAAGTCAGTGTATCATAGGCAGATGAAACCGCTCAATAATGTGGTGCTCAATAACACGGACAGACAGATGCACAGAATCCACTTTGTTATAGGGCGTGCGTGGATGCACTAACGTCGTCTTGTTAATGTTTTTCTTTTCTTAACGTTCTTGCTATAAAGTCTCTGGCTGTAGTCTTAATATTCTTCCTCTTAAAGTCTGTGGTTGTAGTCCTCTTGCTTTCTTGAATTCACTTTGTTATAGGGCATGGGCGGAAACACTAACGTCGTCCTGTTAATGTTTTTTTCTCTTAACGTTCTTTCTATCAAAGTCTCTGGTTGTAGTCTTAATCTTCTTTCTCTCAAAGTCTCTGGGTGTAGTCCTCTTGATTTTGGTTATATTTAACTTATTGTTTCCGGTATTTTACGCCGCTAATAATCTGGTCGCCTGCTGCTTTGTGCAACAGATGACCATAGTAAGCTTAGAGCGATTTCGTTTACACACGGACACATAATCCGATCCTAGAAGTTAGTGTGTTTGTTTCTACGCCAGGTTTATGCGCTTTGCATATGTAAACAAAAACAGCCTGTTTATGTTGCGCGTCATGATCCTATGAATTGCATGTCGAATCTGTTCTCACTACTGAATTTCTTGTGCGTGCCTCGCTTCTATGTTCTCGCGTCGTGCTCATGTCCATCGTTTGGAATATTGTTTTGAGCTGTTGCGGTGGCTCAGTGGTTATGGCGCTCGTCTGCTAGCCCGAAATACGCGGGTTCGGTCGCGGCGGTGGCGGTAGCATGATAGACGCCCGTGTACTGTGCGTTGTCAGTGCACGTAAAGAACTCCACTACGGCGTACCTCATCACAGCGTACCGAGATTTTAGGCAAGAGCGAATCGAAAGAAGTTTGAGTTGTGTCACTTACTACTTTTATTGCTCTTTCGGGGTTTCATACAGGTTGAGAACACAGACCGCTTAATGCATTTGTGTCAATGGGCCAACCAGGCCATGGCTGTGGTTAAAGCAAAGGAATGACGTTCGGCCTGCTTGTGGAGGCCATAAGGTTAGTCGCAGAGACTTACGAGGTTGAGGCAGTAGCCACCAGAAGACGACGTTACGAATGCGTTATGAATGGATAAACAAACTGTAGAACAACAGCAGACGAAAGACAGAAACGGAGACGAAAAGGACGAGTCTCCCTTTCTGTGTCGTTCGTCTCCTGCTGCGCTGCAGTTTGTTTATTAGCCATGCAAAGGCAATCCTCGCTGTTTACCAGTATGCCTGCTGATTTCGGCAAACGCTGTCCCTTGCTGAACATGTTTACTAAATCAGTGCAGCGTGGCAGTGCTTATTTTGGGTTAACAGTTAGTTCACAACTGTGACAGATTGAACGACAGTGCTGCAGTGGATATGGCATGCCCAAGTGGTTGTTTCAGTAACTATTGCAGATGGCGCTACAAGCCTCAATGTGAGATGTGCTGTTTTCTAGCTGCTGCCACAGGTGGCGCTGTGATCTCAGGATGGTAGCAGACCCCACGAAATCTCGAAACGTGATGAATAAGAGCTAACGCTCTTAAAAGTGTAATTCCGGCTGCAGGAAATCGAGTACTGTTTGTAAGAGACGGGGTCCACCACAAGAGTAAATCGACTCGACTGCAACGCCTGCGCGCTTACTCTACATACACGCCGGAACGACTGCACAAAATTCTTCGTGCAGCGTTCCCAATGAGCTCGAGCTGGGCCGTTGTGGTTGTGGGTGACGTACATTTGGTGCCAGTGGGCCTGTGTCTTTCTCGCGAGCGCGAGGAATTTCCCTGCAGCCTGAGAAGATGGGAAGTCTTCAAAGAAGCCCTCACGTCACGGGTACGTTCCAACGAGAGCATCTAACGTGAGGTTATCTGTTGTTTTGGAACTCCTGGTGCACAAGGTTTCATCGTTTTTTTTATTAATATTTGAATGCTAAACATGCGCTCGTTTTGGAGTGCTATTTACGGATTTCCGACTATTTAGTAGTAAACACTGTTTTTTTGGTTTGGTTTATAGTTTATGGGGTTTAACGTCCCAAAGCGACTAAGGCTATGAGAGACGCCGTAGTGGAGGGCTCCGCAAATTTCGACCACCTGGGGTTCTTTAACGTGCACTGACATCGCACAGTACACGGGCCTCTAGAATTTCTCCTCCAAAGAAATTCTAGCCGCCGCGGCCGGGATCGAACCCGCGTCTTTCGGGCCAGCAGCCGAGCACCATAGCCACTGAGCCACCGCGGCGGCTTACTGTTTTTTTTTTTTCGTACTCTGAAATTCTGAGTGGTTTATCTTGTGGAAAGCAAACGTTTCACATTATTTGGTTTCACTGCGTAATCCTCTGTTCTAATGTTTAGCGATAAATGTATAAAGTAATAGCGTAACTTTTATGTGACAAGGTCTTGAGCAAGTGCAACCTGTTAACAGTGCCCAATTTGCTGATAGTTGGTGGAGCTTACTAGTAATAAATCTGCCTCAGTACCCAAGCCTGAATATGACGTATTTTCCTATACCTGTAACGGACCTTCTCTGGGCAAACGATATCTCTGTAGGTGCAGCGGCATGTCGTAATCCAAAGTGTAGTGTTCGTCTGCTCGCCAGAAGCGCATAATTCCAGGAAAAATCTGAAGCTCGAGGGGATATACTCGCCGGGGTGTGAGGGCACTAGAGAATGTGCGATCTGCGGTCATGTGATCCAGGTAGTCCTTCTGTCGTCGTCTTCCTTCTTTTTGTGGTCCCATGAAAGTATTATAATGGAATGTGCTATGTGCAAGCATGTTGCTATATAGAGAACTGCAAGATACGAATGTGTCGCGTCCTGTCAGAGTGCATTTGCGGAGACCACACCACAACATACTTTGCAAGAGTTGCGCTGCGAAAAAAAAAAAAAATGTCGACCATGTGTGGTGGCGTGTGCGCGTTGAAAATTCGGAGGAGGAATCCTCGCTACCCCGCACACTCCGCCGGGAACCGCGCAACTAAACTATGCCGAATTTACGGACAACTTTTTTTTTTTTTAGTAGGAAGAAGGAAGGAGGCAGAGGGGGCAAGAAGTCAGCGCAACTAACAACACAGGACAAGGTGCTGCAGTTACGCTTCAGCAGTTTCCCTCACTGTCGAACCAACAGCTCTCTCGTGGGCTTTTACCTTTATCCGGGTGACAAAATCTGCAAGCTAGTAGATTTCTCCAGCGCGAAAGTATTGACGACTACAGCATATGCATCAACATGTAGCCTCTGAAGAAAGGTTCTCTCAGATTGCAAATTAGCATTACAGTGCTCTAGAATAGCGTGGCCCGCGAATCTGCAGTTCTCGTTTTTTTTTTTTTACACGGAAGCATGGTGCATAGGCGGCTCTCATCTACCGAAAGCTACTGTAAAGCCGCTGCAAAGTACCTTAATTCGGCCCTATCCTTAGATCAACTGGTTGAAAACAAGCTACGAGCTTCAACCGCGCATGTGCAGTTCATACTGGTGACAGGTGAAAATGAGAGGCGCCTGTCACTTCGCACGCATATTTGGCGCCTAGTGGATGCCAATGACACCTGCGGCGGCCAAGCGCGTTTGTTTTCAATTCATGTTTGTGCAGCAATCGAATTTTCGCCCGCTTCCCAGGGGGCGCAACGGGAGAAAAGGTAAAATACGCGAAGGCCCAATTAATCTTCGCAATGGCAGATATGTGTCCATACCAAGACCTTCGCTGCAATCTGCATATGCGCAGCAGAGCCGTGGTGGAAGCGGATCGCAGTATGGAAAAGGTTAATTCTCCCGTTGTCTCCACATGCGGAGGATTAGAAAGTGCTGGTTGAAGTGGCTGAAAACAAAAGCGCAGGCCCCTACTGCACAGAACGCTCTGCGATGGCAGTACGCGCACTGCCGCTTCTTTCCGCATCGTGAACGGCTTTGAATGTTCTTACCACCACCACCAAGAGCGAAAGGCATGTCATATTTTGGCGCCTTTGTAGAAATAAAATAATTGGTTTTTTTTCAGAGTGTAAAGAAGCAAGCAAAGACACCTTAAGACACGTGCAAGTTATTGCTGCTTAATAAAAAAATTTATTTTCGACCAGTGTCATGAAACAGCAAATTGCTGGCGCTAACCACCAGGACGGGCATTGGAGTATGGTTCTCGAACTCCAAAACTGTCTCTGTTCCGCAAGCTACGATAGCATGTGTAGTCTGCAAGCAAATAAAAGAGCGAAATATGAGTTCAAAAACAGATTCTAGAACTTCGAGGCAATAGCTAGAGGAACCGTCGGGATGAAAATAGCTAAAAAAATATTACTTTTGTGTTAGAGAAGTGCGTTCCATTAACAAAATTACTTCAGTGCAATTCAAGCAATAAGAACTCCAAAATGCAGTTCTAACATTCTATTTGCCCTTTCTACGTTGCTGTCTTACGCTCAAATGAAATTAAGATAAGCTCCTCTGCCACAAGCCCCCGTAAAATTCTGCTTGTAGCTCGCGCTTTTCTGTCACTTTGTGTTAGGGGCGATTGTGAGGATGGCAGGAATTTTAGTGATAAAAATATTTCTCTAGAATTCTTCTTGGCAACAGGGCAAAAAATTTGAGGTATTTTTACCACCTCGTTAGCACTACACCAGAAAATGATTAAAAGGCCAGTATCACGTCATTCTAGGTAATAGCTTTGGCCCTATTTATTTTGCTATAAAGAATAGCGTTGTATTATTTAGTTACATAAATTTTACGAAGGAATTTTCTCTTGTTCACAAAACATATTTGATGTACGTACAAGCAGAACAAGTATGCGCAGAAAATGTTCAAAAAATAGAAAATTGCTGCGCTGTACGTCACATAGAACATCTCTTCAAAACCTGATAATAATTTGACTCTAATTTTAAATTCATTGTAAGCATTCACCCTTAATCTTTCAGTAGTGGCGAATCAATAATATGAGCTTTGATTACAAGACAACATCGGAGCGGAATCAGCAGAGGCGTTTTTATTTTGCACGTCTAATCTGCCCTGTTCAGTTCTGTGCAAAGTAAAGCGCACAGTGGCTGTGTGTGATGTGAAAGTGCTTGGTTCTCCTTTTCATAAGCACGTGATTTGTCACTGGGATAGGGAGCATCGCCTACAGATAAGATAAGAGCAAGTGAGATGTGACAATTGGAGACTACAGTCTGAACAATCTATTTAAGATCGGGAAAGCTACTCAGGTATAATTGATGAAGTTGGAAAAGCTCTTTTATCATAATCATCATCATCATCAACGTTCCCGCTACGTTCTGTTCGTTACAGACTTCATCCACTGATTTACAATTAACGTTATCAAGCCGTAAATAAAGATTTCATTTTCACCAAAGAAAAAAAGGGATCCATGGAAAAAAAAGGGGATAGGAGAAAAGGATTCGCAGGAGCAGATTTGCAAGGCTCCCACCAACCAGACAACGGCGAAAATTTTTTCGTTATAAATTTTTCCTTGCATGATTGCTGTTCTCAATACGTAAAATGACTATTGGACGCTGTCTGGGAATGAAAGCAAGAAAAACAGAAAAATTGGAATAGAAACAGTGTCTTGTAACCTTTTGAAACAATGTGTTTACAAAAATTTTAAAAAAGTATTCTTTTTGCTTAGTTCCATTACGGTTGTGTGTAGTTTTGCAAATCGTTAATTATGCTTGGAAATGTGTTCGAGTGTGAGTTTGAGGATGCGAAAGGAATTGTTCGTGCACAACGAAGTTAATTTCTCTAAATTAATAAGGAATGAATCTAGCTTCCTTGGTACCGCTCTGTAATGACTTCTGAGTTTGCTTTTACCATTTATTTTTTGTGGAAAGAGATTTTGGCTTGCTCATAAAACGGTACATTTTCTATTGCCTGAACTGCTTTCTACTGCAGTGCGATCAGTTTGTTTAAATTTAAAAAAAATGTGTCTCCTCATAACAGGGTGCAGTAGCGAAGTTTGGGGTGAAACAATGCGCTATACAAGAGCGTTTTTACTTTGGCTGGAAATAAACTGCGACTCCTAATCGGGATTCCAGCTACTTTTCGCACTTTTCAGAAAAAATGCCAACATGTGTGTTCCAATGCCTGTATTCGGAAAAAATGCCGAAAGCTTTCAGACATTTCTCTTTGTAAATTATATATGGACCAATGATAACGCTATCTGACTCCCCATCCTATTTAGCAGCTACATAAAAAAGAACGTAGGGTTTTTTCGAATGATTCAATTGGAGGATAATATTTTGATCCTATTTTCGCGATTTAAATCAAATTATGCTTGCAAGGGTAAAATAATTTTTAGAACTCTTCAGGTAAGTAAAGCATCACAGTCGTCAGTGTAGATAGGAAAGCTGCATGATTTATCAATTAACCGTAAGTCATTTACATAAGATAAAAAAGGACAGGACCCAGAATACTGTTCTGTGGTATCTCAGGTTGTAGGAATTTTATACGTGATTTATGCTCATTAACCTGCCTGAGCTCTCTGAGGCTAGCCTCTCCCCTGGAAAATTCTCACCACATCTGCCCTAAGCTCTTTAGGACGTGAGCACAGGCTGACCCATAGGTCGCAGAAAACCTGAACTTTCAATAATCCAGAAAGCTGAGACCGTAGCCTGATGCGGTTCTCATCCAAATGAGTGGAAAGAATTGATAATTTTCTAAAAACGAGATCGTGAAGCTGTCTATGATTCCCGCGTTATGAATTTTAATTTTTGTAAATTTTGGCTTTCACTGTAGTTTGGAGCGTGGCAAATCAAAATGTGGCAGATCACTTCTTTACTTCTAATGAGATTGGATGACCAAACAAAAATAAAAAAAGGAAATGTACTCCGTACGTACTTGGTGGCGTCATACAAGGGCACTTAAGAAGGTAAGGAGCGTAGAGGTGGTTGTTCTCCCTGTTTCTGACGAGTGATATACCGCATCTTTCTTGGAGACCCGGACGCCTTTGGCAGCGACCACTCCTATCTAACGGCCGCTGCACTACACAGCAGTAGTGTGTAAACGGCTCGCAATCGGCGCTTGATGTACACCGCCTTCCTACAACATTTCCCTGTTGGCAAATAAATACCAAACATGACCAAAAGCGGTTCTAGCTGTGGAAATAAAATCAGTGTACGAGGAATTATAAGCGACCGATCATCGCTGGATACAATACACACGTGTGATGTTCATTCCCCACGAACTCTACCTGTTTGCCAACAGAGCATATGAGCGCATCCAGCTGCTTCCGTCAGTATTGACAGCCAAATTCTTCCGGCACTATAGCCATGTAACAGCTGCGCAACGAACTGTTGCGGCACCCCGCAACCACCCCGCAGGGCCACCCCGCTGTGGTGGCCCAGCGCAGTCTGCACGATATCTCTCTGCACTGTCATTTGTGGATGAACCCTTAGACACGTTTTGTAGCGACAGCTGCATTACTGTAGCTACGCCAGCCGCTTCGCCTATTCAGCATGGTCGCACTTTTGCCGTGGTTGCACCTCGGCCGTGGTCGCACCGACCTTGAGCCGTTGCCTAGCAACCGTCGCGGTGGACACCCGAACCGCACCGTGCAGGAAGGGCGAAAGTGGGAGTGAAAGAAGAAATTGGGGCCCGTTATGCAGAAAATGAAAATTGTATTTGAGGAAAGGAAATTACGCAGTAACTGTCTCACATGTCTCGGTGGACACCCGTCATCAGTTTGTAGAGGAAGGGAGGAAGCGGGAGTGAAAGAAAAACCAGAAAGAGAGGCCGTAATAAATAAATTGAAAATTGTATTCGAGGAAAGGAAATTACGCAGTAACTGTCTAACATGCGTATCTCGGTGGACACCCGTCATCCGTTTGATGACGTCAGAGATTACCCAAGTAAATGATCGATAGCATTTATAGTGAATGGTCGCATTATATCGTTTAACCACAGTGAAGCCTAAGCGTAGTCGTGGCCTGTAGCTCGCTAATTCTCTGTCATCTCGGTGGACACCCGGACCGCCCCGTACAGGAATAGAGGAAATGGGAGTCAAAGAAGAAAGAGAAAGAGGGGCAGTAGTGAAGAAAATGAAAATTTTATTTGAGGAAAGGAAATTACGCCTTAACTGTACCGCATATCTCCGTGGACACCCGGCCGTCATCCGTTTGTAGAGGAAGGGAAGAAGTGTTAGTGAAAGAAGAAACAGAAAGAGGGGCTGTTTTGAAGGAAATGAATTTGAGGGAAGCAAATTGCTACGCAACTGCGAATCCACGTCCAGGGACGAAGATGAAGAAGGAACACCCAGCGAAACAAAACAAAAAAAAATCTCAAAAACTCTCGATGCATCCTCTTTCTTGGGTGATCCCCCTGTGTGGGTATGCGCCAGTCTATGAGGTGAACAACAACAACAACGCGAAAGATTGACTCTGACTCAGCGAGTTCCACTCGGCCAGCTGTAGCTATCGCGTCACTCCAGGTTTAACCAAAGCTAAACCACAGCCAATTTTTTATAATTCAATTACATAGCCTCTGGAAAACACGCATGATTGACCAATATTGCACGCGTTGGCATTGAACGTGGCGGTAGTGACAGATGTGCGGTGCATGCGTTGGCATTGACAACGTTGTGCCATAAACGCGGCGCTGAAGCCATAGGCCATCGGCGTTCATTGTGTTCATTGGTTTGGTTTGGTTTGGTTTGGTTTGGTTTGGTTCGGTTTATGGGGTTTAACGTCCCAAAGCGACTCAGGCTATGAGAGACGCCGTAGTGAAGGGCTCCGGAAATTTCGACCACCTGGGGTTCTTTAACGTGCACTGACATCGCACAGCACATGGGCCTCTAGTTCATTGGCGTTGGCGATCAAGTGGTTTCCGGCGCACGCGGGCGACGCGTCGGAACGCAGTGCGAACCACAATGAGACGGCACACAGCGGCGCGAGCGCTAACCAACCGCGCCCCGGCAACACACCGTCCGACGTGGTTCGAAGCCAAGGACCGCATGACCGACTACAGCGAAATCACGAAGGCCTATCGCCTGGCTCGCAGGACTCTCCCACCCCCGCACCCGAGGCTGAGTCGATCGGAGGCGGTACTACTGAGACAGCTCCAGACCGGATCGCTACCGAGCCCGGGACTGATGCATCGCATGTACCCTGAGACCTACCCGACCGATACGTGTAGAGTCTGCCGGAGGGAGCCGGCAGATCACACGCACATCTTGTGGGACTGCATCAGAAATCCAAAGGAAGCAAGATCAGGAACAATCCCTCCGCGGCTGGAGGCAGCCGCGAAGAGCAACGACCATGACCAACAGCTATGGGCCGTCCAGCAGGTCCTCGGGGCGCTCGAAAGGCAGGGACCCAGCGAGCCGGCAACGGCGAGCGGAGACCCGCGCCGAGTAACGGCAGCCTCGTAGACGACGTAGGCCCTCGTCGGGGCGCGCGAGCGCCCAACTGCAGGCACAAATAAAGTTTGCTCCAATCCAATCCAATCCAATGGCGTTGTCAACGTTTTACACTCCGATCATTTTAAGGAAAGGAAGTGCGCACAATTGGCTCCCTGGGTCAGCGGACACCTGAATCGCGCTTATACTTACGTGGGGTGATGGAAGAGAGATGTGGGTTGTATGCGTTAGCGCTGAAAACGGGGAGCGAACTCTCGCGATCAACCATTAACTGCTACCTTCCAGAGTGGCAGGGTGGGTGGGAACTTTAATGTAGATGTCAAGAAAAAAAGAATTTCTTATATCCCGTTCCTCTCGCTCGTAACGCCTCCCACTGCTGTGACAACCTCGCGAAATACCTGCGCAGACCTCGTCTTTGGGAACTAGTCATTCGTGCAGCAAGTCCAGCATATGTCCATCTATTTCTCCGACCCAAAAGCTTCCGTCATGACAACCAAGAACTGTTAGTCGAGTGTTTCGTGAAGAAGGAATATGTGGGAAAAATAACAAAGTTGTCTGTGATTGTACATAGATGTCTTGCTCAATTCTTTTCCTCATCTATCGAAAAGCTGACACAGTTGTTGAGCTGCGCTCAAATTTCGCATTAGGATGTAACGGAATCATCGGCGATTTTTTTATGCGTAGCATATTGCAATCACTCAGTTCAGCCCTTGGGCGCGGCCGGGCAGCCACCAAACCGCGTGACGTGATGTCTCCAAACCACGTGAAAAAAAATAAAAAAAAATGAAAAGAAAACAAAAAAAAAGAAAAAGACGGCTGAGCATGGTGGCGGTTGCCACCGCCCCGTTTCAAAGGGTGCGCTCCTATCCATCCATCCATACGTCACGGAGGAAAAGCTGCTGAGAAAATCGAGTACCGCCAAGCAATACCTCGCGCAAAAAGACCGCACAATATGCAACGCATTCTTGGCTTAACCAAGCTAAGCCTGGGCATCTTTTTTTGTCTTTTTTTATCTCTTTTGACTGTTTTCCTGTCATTTTACGTCTCAATTTTGACGTCTACCGCTGTTTTCCCGTCCTCGCACTATATGCACGTCCCGGGCTATTTTGACGCTGAGATGACCTTTTGGCTTCTAATTCATTAACTAATTAATCCCTATCAATCAAATCTGGTGTACGATATTTTATCTTCCTCTGTCACATGGTTGCTTTTTTTTCCTGAAACTTTGTCGTCTAGTACTGTTTTTACGTCCTCGCATTATATCGAAGCTCGATACTATTTCGATGGCTAAGTGACATTTTTGGCTATAATTAACTAATTACTCCACATCGACCAAATTTTGACGTGCATCATCCTGCAATCATCCTCTATCACACACAATCATTCTTGTTCGCTTAGTTCTCACACGCGAATGGAGCAACCGTTGCCGACGCGTTTTGCGGACGTGAAATCGTCGACACAGCCAAGTAATGCTGTCGCTTTAAAAATAAAACAAAACGTACATACGCAAACCTGACCTCGCGTGCAGAACCACTCGTATAATAGGCTAACCAGCTGCAGTGCTCTGTTGAAAGTGATTTAATAGAATCGCATGGCTACTGCCAGAAAGTGTATTGCAGAACTCTAGTTTTCGCGTTAAGTAGGTTGCTTCTTGCGTAAAAAGATGCCATATTTAGGGGTGGTAGTTTCTTGATAAGGTTGGTTAAGCGAACATTAGATAAGTGTTTTGCGAGAGGTGTCAATGAGAACTAGAAATGCAATGAAAAAACTTTAGAAAATCAAAGCAGCAACGTTCTGAAGGAGGAGTTAAATTCGCTGTTAAGAGAGGTGGAGAGGGAGAGAGAGATTACGGTCATATCGCTGAAAATTGAAACGAAACGGTTGTCTGTGTACAACGCCAAAATTCCTAATTTCGGTTACTGAGTTCACGCTCCACACTATGAAGGCATATTCAAGAAGGTGATGGACTACAGAACTTCACATCAAAAGTTTAGTTTCTTTTAAGGCCTTTTTAGATGCACTTATAGGTTACAGGGGTATACCAAAACAAAATATACCAAAACTGAGCCGCGAAATTATTTTTTTGAAATATAATTTGGTCCGTCCACTTGTAGATAGCTGAATTATTACTTCCTTGATAAGATTTCTACTGAGCATGAGTATGGCCGTTTCAGTTTTTGTGTATCTGTCAGATTTAGTGAAAAAAATTTACTCTCAGTATGAATATATGTATTTTTTTTTTAATGTGACTATTGTATATGTGACTGGTCTGAAAAATTCTCCTCGCATTCGCTGCTACAGCATGCAAACGTTTTCTGGCCACAACCACGCTGTATAGTCTGCTGTTATAGAGGAATCCCTCCAGTTCAACCTGGAAAATAAACTTCTTGAGATCCGAATATTGGCCATTCCGCTTAGCAAGGGCAGAATGGTTTGCGCAGCAAATGCTGTCGGCCACCTGTCTCAGTGATCAGAGAACGAAAATGCTAGCAAAACGCATTAGTTAGCGCCGTCACTACTTGATGCTCTCAGTACGCTTTAAGAGCAGTGAAGAAGCCTATAATCGAATAAACATCCATGTTTCTCTTGTTTAATTTTGGTTGTTGCGTATATCAAGCATCTGAACCAACTTTTGAATGCTGCATATCTCGGAACTTCACCTCATGAAGCATACACGCCGATTTCGGAATATCACCTTATTTTCTGCCTTGTCTTCTGCATTTTCTGAAAGAACTGTCACCGTCAAAAACATATTTTTACCGCTTACAACTTGATTCAGAGCACGTGCGATCTGAACAGTAATTGGATTGGATTGGAACAAACTATTTGTGCCTGCAGTTGGGCGCTCGCGCGCCCCTACGAGGGCCTACGTCGGCTACGAGGCTGCCGTTACTCGGTGGTGGTGGTGAAGAGCATTGATTTAGTTATTTACAGAGAGGTGCTCGGGGAGAGGCCCTTAATGGGTCTCGCCCCTTACAATACTAGGCGGAGTCCCTCATTCCGGGATCCCGTTGGTCGAGACCGCTACACAAGTCCGCCGAACCAGGGCCTGTTGGGCCGATAGTTCCTGGCAGCTGAGCAGGGCCGCCTCCCAGTCCTCTCGGGTAGGGGAAGGGGTGATTGGGGGGAGAGAAGGATTTTTTCTGCATGCCCAAAACATGTTGAAGGTGTCGGCCACCTCCCCACAGAATGAGCAGCGGCCGTCGAAAGAAGGATTAAAGTGCTTGAGAACCGCCGGGCACAGCAGGGTGTTTGTAAAAAGCCTGAGGAGAATTCGTTCGCCAGCTTTACCCAGTCCATTCATAGGAACTGGGTATCGCCGGTGTTCGGCACGATAGTGCTCAGTAATTTCTTTAAAAGAAAGGAGAGGGCTGTGATCTGGGTTAAGCTCCTCCCAAGGGACGCCTGGTGCCCGGTGAGTGAGTGCGCGGGCTGCCTCATGGGCGGCTTCGTTACCTGGCATGCCTTGGTGGCCGGGGACCCATATGATTGAGCGATGAGTTGGATCGCCGTCGCGAGTACTGCGGTGTAAAAGTTGTTGAGCGAGTGGGGTGATCCAACCGAACTCAAAGTTACGACAGGCTCCGCGAGAGTCTGTGAGAATGAATTTAGAGTCGGGATGGGAGGCTGCGAGGGCGATCGCCACCTCCTCCGCATGCGTTGAGTTGGGCGCTCTGAACGAGAGGCCGTCCACCTGTTTTCCCTCGTGTATGACTGCAGCCGTGTACCATTCTCCCCTGGAGCGGTAGGGGCCTGCAATGTCGACTTAGAAGACGTGTTTCTTTGAGCCATAGTGGCGGTGCAGGGCATTCGCCCGCGCCTGGCGCCGGCCATTATGGTCTTCCTTGTTCATTTTAGTCGGAAGGGGTCGAACGTAGAGGGCGCTTCTCCACAGTTCTGGCACTCGAACCCGTTCCATGGTATGGTGATCATGTCTGATATGTAACCGGTCCAAGAGGCGGCGACCGCACACGGTCTGGGCGAGACGCGTGTATTGGTTAACGAGATGCGCCTCGCGGAGTTCTCGATAGGTGTTCACCACCCCCAACGCGAGGAGTCGCGCGTTGGAAGTGGATATCGGGAGGTCGAGGGCTCCCTTGAAAATTTTGCGGAGTACAATCTCCAAGTGATCTTCGTCGTGTTTCCGTAAGCGGAGGTAAGGAGTCGAGTACAGTACTCGACTAGTTACGAAGGCATGCGCGAGCCGCATCGCATCCTTACTTCGCAACCCTCCTCGCTTGTTGGAAACGCGGCGAACCATTCGGCCCACGTGGTCGCCGACTTTGCGGAGTTTGGCAAGAGTTGTGTCTGCCTTACGATGTTGATTAATGAAGAGACCGAGCATTCGTAGCTCCTTCGCTTCACGGATGGGGCCGCTTGCGAGAGAAAGCTGTACGGAGATTTTGCATTTCGGAGAAGATCGAATATGCACAAATTCAGACTTGGACGGGGAGCCCTGGAGGCCGCAGTACGTGGCATAGTGGTCAACTATGCTCGCCGCTGCTTGCAGGCATTCCTCCATCTCTCCTATGTTTCCCGTAGTGGCCCAGATGGTGATGTCATCGGCGTACAGCGCATGCTGAACACCGCCGACAGCCGCCAGCTGTGCCTTTAGGTACATCATAGCAATGTTAAAGAGAAGCGGGGACAACACAGCGCCTTGTGGTGTGCCCCGCGTTCCCATCTCAAACGGGCCGTACTCGGTCTCTTGTATACGTATATAGGCCAATCGGTCTGTTAAGAAATCTTTGATGTAATTGAATGTACGAGGACCACAGTTGGTCTCGCTAAGGTGCTTTAGTATGACGCCGTGTTTTACATTGTCAAACGCACCCTTGAGATCGAGTGCTAGGACTATTTTGTCGTTGTGTGGGTGTTCTATGGGTTCGAGAACCTCGTGATGAAGCTGTAAGAGGATGTCTTGTGCGGACTTACTGGGTCGGAAACCGAACATGGTGTCGGCAAAGGAGCTGTTGCTCTCGAGATATTCTGAGAGGCGGTCACGGGCCATCGTTTCCATCAGTTTTCCTACGCATGAAGTGAGGGAGATGGGCCGGAGGTTGTCTGTGTTTACCGGTTTCCCCGCCTTTGGGATAAAGGTTACCAATGATGTCTTCCAATCCGGTGGCAACGAAGTGTCCCCGGTCCAAATGGCGTTAATATATTCGAGTAGGGCTTCGTATGCCCGATCAGGAAGGTTCGCCAATAATTTGACTGTGACCTTATTCCTCCCGGGCGCCGTCCCCCTGCGCATTTTCGCAAGAGCCGCGCGAAGGTCGTGAAGCTGGAAAAGTTGATCCAGTTCCGGATTATCGCAGCCTGCATACGAATAATCCTGCCCGCGCGGGTCTTGATCCTGATTGAGGTATTGTGAGCGCAAGGTGTTCGCTAGCTGCTTCGTGTTTCCTTGAAAGTTGTGTATCGCGCGATTGATGTGTTTCTGGGTCTCCGAGCATGTACGTGTCTGCTGAGTCAGTTCTGAGAACGTGTGTGCCCGCTCTCTCGAGATCCCGGCTGGGGTCGCCATTTGCCCGACAAATATGTCCTCGGGCTATGTTATCGGCGGCCTCATTTCCAGGATTGCCGGAGTGAGCCGGCACCCACTCGAGTTCAATACGCCTATCGAAATTTAGGGTACACATTCTTAGTATCTGCCACGCGGGGGGATGGACCCGTCCGTGGGCGAAGTTAAGAATGGCTATTTTGGAATCACTAACTATATAAGCCGCATTGGTTGTGGCAATGGCTATTGCTATAGCTGCTTCCTCTGCTTTTTCCGGGGTACAGGGGGCGTCTATGAAACGGGTTAGCGGGGGGGGGGGGGGGGGGGGGGGTCTGCTGGATGGTAAGCCACAGCTACTGAACGGTCTGGACCACACGCGGTGTCCATCCGTTGCACATCATCTGAAGTACCTTATTGTTTATGGAGAGTTTTGGCTCGCGCGACTCGGCGGGATTGATTGTATTTAGGGTGGACATTCTTAGGCAGGGGTTTGAAGATAAGCGCGGTGTGTGTGGTGCGAGGGAGAGGGATGAAGTCTGTAGTGTGTGCGGGCATGCGAATTCCCAGAGAATCGAGTATATATCGTCCGGCTACCGTGCCAGCCAGACGAAGGTACGGTGTGTAGCGATGTACATCTATAAGTTCTTGTATAGTGTTCTGCATTCTTACTTTTAACAGCCTGTCTGTGCTAGTGCTCTTTGGTAGGTTAAGCGCTGCTTTGGTAGCCATGCGGATTAGAGCATTGATCTCATCTTTATCTGCGCAGGAGAGGTTCAGGTAAGGAGTGGCGTAAAGAATGAGACTAAGCACAAAGGCATGCAGCACCTTGAGATTGTCTGCTTCGTCAAGACCGGCTCGTGAATGAGAAACCCTTCCGAGAAGAAGAATGACGGAGTAAGTGGACTGTTTTAGTGCTTTCGGAATAAGGTTGTTTTTCCCCGTGTCCTGTAAATGCAGGCCAAGAATGCGGAGGGTAGATGTTTGTGGTATGGGAGTGTCAGGCAGGTAAATCGTAATGGGGGCGGTAGGGACGCGCCGCGGGCGGATTATGAGGAGTGCTGACTTTGTGGGGGAGCATGCAAGCCCAATGTTTGCCGCGTGAGTAGCAATAGTTGTGGCTGCTTCCTGAAGGGTCGATTCTATGTCGCCATCCGAGCCGTATGTGGTCCAAACCGTTATATCATCCGCGTAAAGTGTGTGTCTTAAGTGCTGGACGCGACTGAGAGCCTTGGACAGGGGGATTAGGGTGAGATTGAAGACGAAGGTAGATAACACCGCCCCTTGCGGGTTGCTAATATTACAAAGGGTGAAGGAGGGGTCTGTATATCATCTATATGCAGGCAGGCGGTGCGGCCGTTTAGGAAGGCCCGGATATAGTTATTGGTTTTAGTCCCTAACTGTAGCTCTTGGATGCCCTGCAGGATGGCGCTGTGCGTAACCTTGTCAAACGCTTTGTGAGGTCGACTGCCAGGATTACTCTGATGTGATGTAACATGTCATTGAAGATAGCGTGTGTAATCTGCTGCAGGGCGTCCTGTGCCGAGAGATGGGCTGGAAATCCTACCACAATATGGGGATATAGTCCATGGGATTCCATGTGTCGCCTGAGACGGGTGAGGATGACATGCTCGAACAGTTTGACCGGGCACGAAGTCAGCGAAATGGGACGGAGATTTTGGGCATTAATGAGCTTGTTTGGTTTAGGGATGAAGATTATTTTCCCGTGCTTCCATTCAGCAGGTAGCGCTCCCATTTCCTAGCACTCTTTGAAGTAGTCGGTGAAAAGGGCAATTGAACGGTCGTCTAGATTTCTGAGCATGACATTTGTGATTTGGTCCTCCCCAGGGGTTGAGTTTCTGAGCTTGAAGAGGGCTGCTCTGACTTCAACCTCCATAATGGGGGCGTCAAGGGAGGGTTGATCGGAGCCTACATAGTCGGGATATGATACAGCTTGGCCCACAGTGGTATAAGTTGATTGGAGTTGGCGTAACAGTTCTTGATGATTATGTCGATTTTGATGGGTAAGTCTTTAGAGTGTAGGCCGGGTTTGCTTTTTAACTTCAGTGGGGACTATCATATGTTGTAGAAGATGCCGGGCCCTGAAGGAGGGGAGATTACCTCGTAATCCGTCACATAATTGGTGCCAGTTAGATTTACTGTGTACGACGCTAGGATCTTCTATTTGCTTTTGTATTTGCGCCAGTTTTAGCTTAAGTTTCTCGAGTCTGTTTCTCGTTTTCCAGCGAGTGAGGATACTCATTTGTGCTGGTAGTAGGTGCGCTGACGACCATCTGCAATGGGAGTTTCGGGGGTGGTTTGGAATGTTTTCGCGAAAGCTTGGACGTCCCGCTTGAGTTTTGTCATCCATCTGTGGATGTTAAAAGAATACTTGTGTTTTGGCCTCTCTGTGCTTTGGAAGATTACACCTGCTAGGTAGCAGGGAACGGCGCATGGCCAGCACGTACGCGCCTATGGGTTCCGACGCGATAGGCGTTCGCGCAGCTTGTCGGCACCTGGCGCCACCTGGCGCTATGGGGAGATCTGCGCATGCAGTGGTGCCCTCTGGAAGGGGATCCCGGTAGCCGATTGCGGACCGTGCTGTGTTATATATCTCTAGTGTCTACAATCAAGTGACCGGTTAGTTTCTTAGCGGAGCTTCTCTAGAGCTCGCTATGACTAAGCGGGCTACGCAGTTTCGAGCGGAAGAATTAAGTGGCGACTACATTTTGCGTGGCAAACTGGCAAAAGTGTGACGTTGACGATATGAGGAGAAAATAATAAAGATTCTGGCTTGCTAATGTCACGTTTCAAATAATGTTCTGTAGTGGTCTATTTCTGACTGAGAACGTTCTATAAGACGCGCCTCCTAGAGATCGATAACTCCAAAGAATAAGCGTTACTTGCATCTACAAGTTTACGGAAGCGACAACCCCAATTTCCTCGCGAGCTTTCATTGAGGTCCTATTACAGCGAAGATTCATGAAGCAGCTCGGTACAGTGTGGAAGACAGCCAAGCTTTGGCTATGATGTTCTCCCCTTAATGGAAGACGTCACCTTGCTGGTTCCTTGCAGTAATGGTCATGTGACTGCGTAAGAGTGTAAAAACTACTTGGGATTATCTTGCCACACTATGCATTTCCCATTCAATGAGAAAAAGTAGAGTGATCGGCCTTGCAGCATGCTCGATTAACATTATGGGCCCCACTTTTGAATTACACAGTAGAAGAGGTACGCTTCAAGCCTAGCGACACATTGGTTTCAGGGCACGCCCCCTTTTTTTGTCTAAGAAAACAAATAAAAACCAGCCAGGAAGATTGCCAGTGGTTCTGCAAGCCCTGCACGAAAGACGCATTTCGCTCGTTATCCTAGTGCTAGTTGTGGACCCAGGAGCATGTCACAAAGTCATGGTAGTGTGAAGCGGACGCCTATCAATTGATTGTATACCGCTTGCCATGGCCAAGACACTAAGCGCCACTGATGAGAGGAATATCGATGAATAAAAAAAGCCGATAGGCCTTGCAAATGCCGATCAGATATCAAGCTGCAGTTAAAGAAAGAAACAACTAATTATTCTATTACCCATGGACTTCAGACCCAGTAAGGCGTACTCGACGGCCTTTCGTGTATACATAGCCATAGTCCACTCAACCAGAAATCGTTGGTCGTGAGTTCCCGGTTTATGATGGCGACCAATGTGTTCTCCTACTGCACCCACTCAGTGTTTACACGCTTAATGAATGCTTTTCCTCCTCCTCCTCAACGTTTTAAACGCGAAAAAGATGCCATGAGCTGTGGGCGTTGACTGCGGCCAGCACCGAGGCTGATTCTTTCCCTCTTTATATGTTGTTTTTATTTAATTTCCAAGAAATGCAGAGGGTGAGGTAAAGACCGCAGACAAGAAGCTTCTCAGCCATCAACCGCGATCGACATAGCAACAGCTTATATATGCGGCAAGCAGTCACAGTAGGTAAAACACAAATCAAATCAAAACGCCAATAATACACATGTTGCAAACCGGGCGACGCAGACAACATAAACACATTACATGGTAATTATATACCATGAGTAAATAGAAAATGTAAAAATAAACAATACTACTGCATTAAATGTGGACAAAAGTTCACATGTAGCACTTATTGCACTGCACATATTGCTATTTCACAGCAGATATAGTGTTATTGGGCAATGAGGTACGTAACTGGGGAGAGACACCTTGACTGGGAGGGTGTGAGACTGAGTGCGTCCATGCCGCCGTTATGGAAGGTGTTTAGCAACCTTGGAAGCGTACTTTTTAACAATGGTGAACCATAGTTATGGTCCGGAATCATGGTATATTACAAAATTCTTATATTCTAATGGGGCGCGTGGAAACGTTTTCCTATAGATTGACAAAAATTTTTTTGAGCAGCAGTATTTTCCTTAATGCACATGCTGTATTTAAGCAGAAGACTGCGGGTGTACACGCGCTGTACCTTGCGATATGTTATATTTCATAAATAGGTTCGCAGTGTGCTCAGTGTACGGTACCTTACTAGTACGCGTATAATCGCTTTCTTCATTAGTAAATAGCTAATTAGAAATAGATTTGAAATCAACGTTGTGCCCCAAGAGAAGTGTTATAATTCATACGGAGAGCGAACAAAGCATAAGAGGTTAACAGTTTTACTAATGATGAAAGGATATACCCGTTTAGATTTAGTGTGCCTGTTATATGGTTGAGCATTTGCAGTACGAAGTTTGTGTGCTCATCCCATCGTAATGTTCTCGTAAAATAGATACAAAATAAGTACCAAGAGCTTTGACAGAGTGTTGGAGTTTAATATTTGTAGAATTGTCCCGCAAGTTGATATGTCTAGATGCATGGGTGGCCTCTGAGCTAAAAATGACTTTTATCTTCGAAGTTTTCATTCTTAGAATGTTAAGCGCAGACCACACGCCAAGTTGATGGAGAGCTTTATTAGCTTTGTTAAAAGGTTAGGAGGGAAAGTGGGTGGAAGAAATGTGCTAGTGTCATCGGCATAGTGTCATCGGCAATTAATGTGGTTGATTCCGAAGTTAGAGTTAAACTATTTGCAGATGACTGCGTTTTATATTCCTTAGTTAACTCCACACCGGACCAAATTAAGCTTAACAGTAACCTGCAGAAGATCTCAAACTGGTGTAACCAATGGGGTATGTTTCTTAACGTTAATAAATGTTCCGTACTTAGAATTTGTAAAAAGAAAACTGTTTTGGTACATCCATATTGTATAGCTGGCGTACCACTTCCAGAAACCTTGTCTGTGAAATACCTTGGAGTTCAGATATCTAATTGCCTAAACTGGGATGCTCACATCGATATTACATGCGGGAAAGCTCTGAAGACTCTGTGGTGTTTGAGGCGTAAACTGTCAAAGGCCCCAAAACATGTCAAACTGGCAGCGTATAAGGCTTTGGTGCGGCCTCGTCTGGAATATGCTTGTTATTTATGGGACCCATTTACGGCCAAGAATATCTCCAAGTTAGAAAGAGTGCAGAGGATAGCGGCCCGTTTCATTTGCAATCGATACAAACGAACAGATAGTGTATTTGCTATGATCAATTCTATTGGCCTAGAATCCCTTCAGACAAGGCGCACTGAAGCAAGATTGAAATTTTTGTACCTAATATATAATAACCTGATTATAATAAACACCCATGATTATATTACTCCTGTTTCACGAGCAAGTACGCGTTACAGAATTTCGTGCATACTCTAACACAGTTAAACACTCATTTTTTTTTTTCAAATCAATTGCAGAGTGGAATGAATTGCGGAAGTGTGTAGTGAGCAGCCCAAATGTAGAAACGTTTGTTGATAATTTGAGAGCCTTTTCTATGTGAAACCCTTGTCTTTTTAGTTTCTTTTTTCGCATCATCGTTTGCTCTTGTATGAAGTTCGTGCATATCTTGTTTTTTCATTTGTATCTGTGCTCATGCCCGTGCTCATGCCTGCTTGGAGTCGAGCGACTCTGCAGATTAAATAAATAAATAAATAAAAATATTACAAATTTAGCCTGTTTATACGTAGGTCTAACGTTGATGTAGGGGTTGAATAGGAAGGGACCCACTATGCTTCCTTGCGGTTTAGCGGAGATTATTTCTCGATCATGTGATGAAAAGCCATTTATTGAGACAAACTGCCGGCGGAGTTGTGGGTAAGACTGTACACAGGCGCCGCCAGGCGGCCGTTCGCCAGTTTTTTGCAGGAAAATTTATTTTATTTATTTATTTATTTATTCGATACTGTCAATCCCATCAGGGATCGTAACAGGGAGGGCATTCAAAGTACAGAGGCACACAAAAAAAATAGCAATGGTAATTAATCAAAGTACATAAAAAATATAACACGAGATTATACATTAGAAGATACGAATAACAAATAAACCAGAGTGAGGAGCATGTGACATGATTTTGGCGGACAATAATACCACAAGTGAAAACACAAACGGAAGGAATAACTTGGTAATGACATATATGAATTCAATAAATACTAAGATATAAGTAGTTGATTTTCCACACGTGTGCTAAAGGAATTCAATGATGGACTACTAACAATGGATGTGTTCAAGGTGTTCCATTCGCGTATAGCACGAGGGAAGTATGAATATTTGAAAGTGTCAGTACGGAATGAAAACACGTTTAGAGTGTGTATGTGTTTATTACGTGTTTGTCGCGTTTGTGATTGTGATATGTATCTTGAAGTGGCGACTTTTAATTGATTGTGTACGAGTTGGTACATGGTTTTAAGGCGCGCTAGTTTTGCTCTGTTTTGAAGGGTTAGTAGTCCTGCGTGTTTGATTAGTTCTGTTGGTGAGTCTGTCAACCTGTGTCTATTAAATATACATCTGACCGCCTTCCTCTGCACTGCTTCTATTTGTTTAGTGAGCTTGTTAGTGAAAGGAAACCAAACAACATTAGCATACTCTAGAATTGGTCTGACATATGTGTTATATGCAAGAAGCTTTGTTTCTGATGGTGCTAG
Organism: Amblyomma mixtum; assembly: GCF_055824585.1. Classification (NCBI taxonomy): domain Eukaryota; kingdom Metazoa; phylum Arthropoda; class Arachnida; order Ixodida; family Ixodidae; genus Amblyomma; species Amblyomma mixtum. The sequence continues at coordinate 21,471,006 of NC_143018.1, forward strand.
TTTGAGGCGTCTATTAATGAAAAATAACTGTTTTAAGGCGGTTGATGTGACATTGTTAACATGAGAATCCCATCTGAGGTCAGAGGTTAGTGTTATGCCCAAATATTTATATTCGGACACCGAATCAAGAGGAATATTGTTTAATGTGTACTGAAAATTTGATTTGTGTATCTTTCTGGTTACGGATAAAGCAACTGATTTTTTAACATTAATAGTCATCTGCCATTCTTCACACCACTTGGTCACTGCTGTTAAAGCGTTATTTAAAGCTATATGGTCATTGACGCAGTTAATTTCCTGGTAAAGTACACAGTCATCAGCAAAAAGTTTAATATTGTGAGAAATACTAGTAGGTAAGTCGTTTATAAAAATTAAAAATAATACTGGGCCAAGAACACTACCTTGTGGCATCATTCCATGCGGGTCGGCTCTTGTAGCGCGCTTGATGATCTCCTTTTGTAACCCCTTGCGGTACTTCCTTACTATTTAATTCAAAGTAATGTGTATGGTAAGTGAAGAATATTGAGATAATTATGTAGTAAAGTGAAATGTTTTGAGTTCTACTAAGTGCGTGCGCAATTGAACGACTCAGAAACGCTTTCTTTAAGAGGCAAACAAATTTATTGGCGTCGTAAAGATAGCTTGAAGAGCGCCCGTGTATCAAGCTACCTTTCATAACACACGTTTCTTTCTTTCCTGGCAGGTACCATAACGACGTCCGCCATGCGTCTTGCATATGAGACCTGCGGATGCAGAGTTCGTTGTTAAAGCTTTACAATAAAAAAATAAAACAGCAATTTTTGTCAAATTAAATAGCAGACATAACGCACGGAGTCACTTCTTTCTCTAATCACGCGAGAGAGCTCAAGAGAATAGTAATGCCAAAACATCCCGCTCCCAAAATACTCGCACCGTCCTCTCTAGATAACTTTGACGAAACCATCATCATCATCAGCCTGACTACGCCCACTGCAGGGCAATGACCTGTCCCACGTCTCTCCAATTAACCCTGTCCTTCGCCAGTCGCGGCCACCGTATTCCTGCAAATTTCTTAATCTCATCCCCAAACCTAACTTTCCGCCGTCCCCTGCTACGTTTGCCTTCTCCTGAAATCTACTCCGTTACCCTTAAGGACCACCGGTTATCTTGCCTCTGCATTACATCCCCTGCCCAAGCCCACTTCTTCCTCTTTATTTCGACTACGATGTCATTAACCCGCGTTTGATCTCTCATCCACTCCACCCGCTTCCGATCTTTTAACGTTACACCTATCAATCAGTTTCTTGTTAACTGCGAGAAACCGAATACCTCTGGGTGTGAACGGGGGGTCTTTTTTTAAGGGTGCGTTACAGGACGTGCCAAAAGAATACAGCGTCCCAGAAGTCGAGCAATACATGTTCGACACTTTCTGGTTTCATACATGATCATCATCAGCCTCATTACGCCCATTGCGGGGCAAAGACCTTTCCCATGTCTCTCCAATTAACCCTGTCATTTGCCACCTGCGGCCATCGTATCAACGCAAACTTCTTAATCTCATCCGCCCACCTAACTTATTTACTTTTCTTGTTACTATTCCTTCCTTTAGCCTATCCACCACCATGTATTGATTAGAACTGCATCTTAACATTTCCTAGTGTACTCCAGTTCTTTTTGTTTTTGTTTTTCTTTTTTTATTCTTCTTGCATTGCATTGTGTTGTATTTTACTGTATTAACATTGCTATTCTCTTTACTTTGTATTTCAACTGTTCCCCCCCCCCCTTATGTAATGCCCGAAAAGGGCCTTTAAGGGTACAATAAATGAATGAATGAATGAATTCTGCCGTCCCCTGCTGCACTTGCCTTCTCTTGTGATCCACTCCGTTACCCTTAAGGACCAGCGGTACTTTTGCCGTTGCATTGCATGCCCTGCCCAAGCCCCTTTCTTCCGCTTGATTTCGACTAGGATGCCATTAACCCGTGTTTGTTTCCTCACCCACTCTGCCCGCTTCCGCCCGCTTAACGTTACACCGATCATTTTCCTTTCCATAGCTCGCTGCTGAACCCACTTTGTTAGCCTCCACGTTTCTGCCCCACAGGTGAGTACCGGTAAGATACAGCTGTTGTAAACTTTTCCCATGAGGGATGTTGGTAAACTGCCTTTCGGGATCTGAGAGAACCTGCCATTCAAGATGTTTCAAGATGTTTTCCCCAACCGTAAAAAGCGCGTTTGATGATTTTCATCGTGCTGGAGAGTGCGCACCTAGAATAAGCGCAATGAAATAGCGTTGTGTTGTATTCCGCTTAGTGGCGCATAAGCATCTAAAGTTACGATGCACTAACCTCAAGCATGCAACGATATAGAGCGCTCACCCTTTCCGCAGGGGCAGCCTCCGATGTAGGCCTTATATTTGGTGTTTTTCGGCCACTTTTCTCTCGAGCAGCCCTGGCCGACTGTGCTATTCCTCTTTCTGCATTTGTTTCCCTCACGTTCAGTCATCCGAGCGCAGCAAAGGCCTGCTTTGCAGTTGGCCTCAACGTCGCAACGCCCTCCCTCGTCGTAACGCTGGAGGAAATATGACGTCAGTATTACTTTATCTGCACAATATGCCAAACGCTCACATATGGATGCTGCCGCTTGCCGATGGTCGGGGGATCAAGCCTTTTTTCATCCTTTTTAGAAGTTAGTTTACCTATTCTTTTGCGTGTATGTTTCACGGTGTATGCCAAAATTCTGTCTCGTTCATTCGTCACTTGAAAGGCTTTGCATAATGTGCCCAAAGAATATAATCAGATAATTGATAACTGTGGCATGACATTGTCACTGCACCGCCGTACTGCTGCATGCCTCTCATTGGTTTTTACAAAGTGCTGCAGAACGCTGGTCGATGCATACTGCCAGATTTCTCTACATCTCTCAGTTTTTCCGGTCTTATTGGCTACGTGTCTAAATATTTTTGAATAATAAAAATTCACAGTAGAAAACATGGTTTCTCTCAAGTGTGTTCTATAACCACGCATTCCGTTAAGGCCCCGCCGCGGTGGCTCAGTGGTTACGCTGCTCGGCTGCTGACCCGAAAGACGCGGGTTCGATCCCGGCTGCGGCGGCTGAATTTCGATGAAGGCGAAATTCTAGAGGTCCGTGTGCTGTGCGATGTCAATGCACGTTAAAGAACTCCAGGTGGTCGAAATTTCCGGAGCCCTTCACTACGGCGTCTCTCATAGCCTCAGTCGCTTTGGGACGTTAAACCCCAACAAATCAAATCAAATCAAATCATTCTGTTAAGACTTTGGATGAAATAACCGAAATTCTCGGCGTCCACCGAGTAGTACACATTGCTTGTTCAGACGATTCTAATACATTAGACGATGTCCTTTTTGGTAAATTCATCACAAAAATGAAAACGATTGGTGTGACTGCTAATATATACATTGATTTATTTCATACTTGGCCATGCCTGCGCAGTCTTGAAATTTTGCTGAAGTACACTGCCGTTTACTGGATGTTTCCCCTAGCACTCGTCTGGGGTCGATTTTTGGTCATAACAATATTTAATTATCTACATTGGCGAGCTTGTTCAAACATGGAAATCTACAGTTTCATTCGCATTATTTGATGTCGTCGGCATAATTTTCATTCGTATTAAACCAGTTTCCGACAAACTGATTCTCAATAACTGCTTGCAGTTATTCGCATGTTTTTATGGTAGACAGGTAGTAACCATACTTTTCGAATAGCTGTTGTGTTGGGATCAGTAACAACTCCAACGAATTGGAATTTGGTACCATATAAACAATGGCATATATATATGCAGACATTGTTATAAATACCTCGATACGAAAATAACATCCTGATCAAAGGCATGAAGCTCATTGACATACTTGGTTCTCAATGCGGCAAAAGGTGTTTTTTTTTTTGCATGCACCATATGGACAAGATTAAAGCGTACACGACTTATGTAAGACATACTTTCGAATATGCGTGCGCGGCATGAGATCCGCATGCACCAAGTGACACTAAAAAAATTAGAACATAGAAGTTATTCTAATTAAATCATAATTTATAGACCCCTCGACTCACCGTCAACCAGGAGGGGTAATCCAGATCTTGACTTGCTCCCTGAAAAAAGAAAAAAAAAAGCCCGTCTAGTCTTCCTCCAGTACGTGCGATATTCTTAACTTCTCATTGACCCGGAGACTACCTCTCAAAGACCCCTCAGACCCTCCCGCCATAAACAATAAATATTATATCAATTGCATTTTCATCATTTGTCGTGTATAACTCCTTTTTTCCTCAAACGACTTTTTAATGAAACACCCTGCTGTAATTCCCCATTTTCGCCACGCAGTAATTGAAGTGTGATATCTTGTACTGTGCCTTGCATTTTAATTATTATTTCAAATGTTTTGTGATGTGTTCCTTTTCTTTAATTGCATGCATATACGTTGTACTGCGCTCTCATGTTACACATGCACTATTTTTCAATTAAGAGACAAATGAAGCTCCCTGAAGTACATCATCTCAAGCAGCGCTATAGATGCTTCCAGCGAAATCGGGAACCTGGCCTCCAGTTCGTAATTCACCAGTGACCGTCGCACTGCTAGGCGCAAGTTCGAGGGGCTTTAGTTCGCTGCACCTGCCAGCGCCCTCTCTCGTGGGGAAAACGACTGACATCAGAGGCAAATCGCCGACTTCGCCGGTAAGGTTTCTTCCCAGAGTGCCGATGATCAGATCAGACAACTTCCGAGGCATGAAAACTCCCTGCAGCTTAAGGACGCCTCTTTTATTGGCTGAGACATTGTCCACATTTGCGATACATCTATCGTTGCACCCCAGAATGCTTGCCAGGTGAAAGGACCGAACAGTCTTTGAAGGCCTCCCTTCTTTGACCCACCCTCGATTTTCGTCACTCAGCAACGGCCTCTGTGGTCTCTAATGAACATCAATGATCGCCGTTGACTCCGGATGCCAGCTTCAGACATCCACACGCCTACCTTACCGCTTTATTATTTCCTCCTAAGAACCATCGGCACCCGTCGATCTGCATCGACAGACTCATATGGTGGCCGGAAGGGATATTTATTTCGGAGATCACAGCTGAATTGGCCCCACATGGGCTCATCGCTCTCTAGATTAGCCGTTACGGCGCCCCTGAACAATAACGGCTAACCATCGTCGTGTGTTCGAACCGGCCCTATTCAGCAATATATCGTATAAGACGCACCCGCCATGTATAAGACGCACCCGCCATGTATGCATGCTGTCATTGAAAAAGTTGGTATATAAGACGCACCCGTGTATAAGACGCACCCCAATTTACCCAGTTAGGCTAGTGAGACTTAAACACGCTTGCGCGACCATCGCGAAATTCACCGTACCGGTGAGAAATTCTTCAGCAATGCTAAGTGATCGAAAAAGCAAACACACACGCTATACCCGCCCACGTTTTAGGATAAAGAAAAAACGAGTGAACTCTCCCATATGTCCATAACATTTTATTTTTACTTAAAACCTTCCAAGTCTTCACCTTCGGACGCGCTACCAAAAAGTTCGTCCATTTCTGAAGGCAACGTTGCTGAAACATTCTCTTCGCACTACGTACGTACACGCAGCAATGCTGCAAAGGGTGGCTAAAAAAAAAACGCCGGCTTGTCTTGACAATGGCGAGAAGTGCGATTGTCGCCATCTTTTGGCATTTCACATTACTTTTTCTTGGGGTTGCCGAAACGGTCAGAAGTTTGTGATCCCGGAAGTCGTCATCCCCGCCGTTACATGAGAAAGTTCACTTTCACGGCGGTCCCCGAATTGAAGTATTAACCGTGCTACAACCGCGTCATTGGTAGAGATATTTTTCGGTGAAAAAAGCTTGAACATGAACCTGAGTAATTTCTGTACTTTCAAAAAAAAAAACGAGAAATTCGCGTATAAGACGCATTCTTGTATAGGACGCACCAGCAAGATTTTTGAAAAAAAGTCGCGTCTTATACACCGGAAAATACGGTAATAACGTTTGCGTTTCCCGCCTTACGGACACCTGTTGTCTCTGCCTTCGCCGCGAGAAAAAGAGTTTTATTTTGGCTGCGTAGAAGCAATGAAGTGCAGTGTTGCAAGTACTAATTGAAACTTAGGCCCATTTATTTGTTGTTTTTTTTGGATGTCGGCTCTCCACAAGTTGCATGCAATAACGGGATGGGCATATGGGGCAAACAGCGGGAAAAAAACTGCGTTGACATTTTTGGTCTAACATGTAGCGAATACATAGCGCCCATAGATCAGGCCACATTTTTGTCTTTGCCGGATTCACTGTTAGGTATGCAGCTGTTAATGACAGAGCGGCCGAGTGTATGTACAGGTCCGATGGAAAGAAACGCAAACAGAGGGGTGCTCCGCTGTTCGCATTTTTAATCGCACTTTTACTTCGGTGGCAGCATAAAGATACTAGAGTCGTTCGTGATGCATTCTAGGACGACTGTAAGGTCTTTTTTCTTTGTCACCCAGGTAAAAGCGCCATAAAAAGAAATTCGAACAGTGGAGAGCTTAGAGACGCCGGGCTGTTCGCGTTTCTTTCCAAAGCGATAGTACACTGCCCGACATATAATTTTTCAATTCAGCCACATTACAACTTATACAGCAGGTCGAGCCACAAAACACAGACCCCTACTGACGTTGGTATGTCATCTGTATTCAAGTAGGACAATTTTAATGCGCGTAGTAACTGGAAAACATTGCAAACAAAAGTGAAGCCAGTATTAACTCAGTCAGAGCCAACTTTTTAGCATATCAAGTGCTACGTTTTAACCTGCACAATTATTACGATATAAACCCTGCACTTACCTCCGCTGCATGATTCCCCGTGCAGTGTAGAATAACAATGATGAAAGCGGCAGCAGCAATGACCATCAGGGGCTTCAGTGAGTTCGCCATGATGCCTGCTACACCTCAGTAGCCGTGGTAAGACGATAAATGGCGGCCATTTTATACAGTAGCTGAATAATTTTGTTTTTGACCTGATAACGTGTTTTTATGCTTACAATTCGACCCTCTTTTTCCTCATGCAGGCCTCTCAATCTATCTCTATCTCTCTCTCTCAATTTTTTGTATAGAAACTGCATCAGACAGTCAGAACTGCTAAAAACATTTCATCAAAAATGAGATGAAAATTTACGGCGCAAAAAAATCCATGAAAACAAATGCCGGAAACAATGCGCATTACAGCAAGCTGCTCGCCAGCAGTGTTCTTGCAAAAACTGTAGGTATCGAACTAGTCTGCAAGGTAAAAAAACGCTGGAACAGAGATCAATTGATGGGACCAAATGACAGAAGAGCGCGCTGAACAAGGTAGTATTGTTCCTTGTGCTTTGCTGTCGCTCCACGCGCTTCGATGAGCTGGCAGTTTAAAACTGTGTGCCGGCTGCGCGAGGAAGAGCCAGGGCGAGGAATTATTTGTATTGTCTTTGTGAGGACCATCGAATCACTTCTGGCGTTTCGATATCTAACCAAGAAAATTGCAGGGGCTAAAAAACAATTTTACTGCAGAAGTCAGTATATCATAGGCAGATGAAACCGCTCAATAATGTGGTGCTCAATAACACGGACAGACAGATGCACAGAATCCACTTTGTTATAGGGCGTGCGTGGATGCACTAACGTTGTCTTGTTAATGTTTTTCTTTTCTAAACGTTCTTTCTCTAAAGTCTCTGGCTGTAGTCTTAATATTCTTTCTCTTAAAGTCTGTGGTTGTAGTCCTCTTGCTTTCTTGAATTCACTTTGTTATAGGGCATGGGCGGAAACACTAACGTCGTCCTGCATGTTTTTTTTCTCTTAACGTTCTTTCTCTCAAAGTTTCTGGTTATAGTCTTAATCTTCTCTCTCAAAGTCTCTGGGTGTAGTCCTCTTGATTTTGGTTATATTTAACTTATTGTTTCCGGTATTTTACGCCGCTAATAATCTGGTCGCCTGCTGCTTTGTGCAACAGATGACCATAGTAAGCTTAGAGCTATTTCGTTTACACATGGACACATAATCCGATCCTACAAGTTAGTGTGTTTGTTTCTAAGCCAGTTTTATGCGCTTTGCATATGTAAACAAAAACAGCCTGTTTATGTTGCGCGTCATGATCCTATGAATTGCATGTCGAATCTGTTCTCACTACTGAATTTCTTGTGCGTGCCTTGCTTCTATGTTCTCGCGTCGTGCTCATGTCCAACGTTTGGAATATTGGAAAACCGTAAGGTTTTGAGCCGTTGCGGTGGCTCAGTGGTTATGGCGCTCGGCTGCTAGCCCGAAATACGCGGGTTCGGTCGCGGCGGTGGCGGTAGCATGATAGACGCCCGTGTACTGTGCGTTGTCAGTGCACGTAAAGAACTCCACTACGGCGTACCTCATCACAGCATACCGAGATTTTAGGCAAGAGCGAATCGAAAGAAGTTTGAGTTGTGTCACTTACTACTTTTATTGCTCTTTCGGGGTTTCATACAGGTTGAGAACACAGACCGCTTAATGCATTTGTGTCAATGGGCCAACCAGGCCATAGCTGTGGTTAAAGCAAAGGAATGACGTTCGGCCTGCTTGTGGGGGCCATAAGGTTAGTCGCAGAGACTTACGAGGTTGAGGCAGTAGCCACCAGAAGACGACGTTACGAATGCGTTATGAATGGATAAACAAACTGTAGAACAACAGCAGACGAAAGACAGAAACGGAGACGAAATGGACGAGTCTCCCTTTCTGTGTCCTTCGTCTCCTGCTGCGCTGCTGTTTGTTTATTAGCCATGCAAAGGCAATCGTCGCTGTTTACCAGTATGCCTGCTGATTTCGGCAAACGCTGTCCCTTGCTGAACATGTTTACTAAATCAGTGCAGCGCAGCAGTGCTTATTTTGGGTTAACAGTAAGTTCACAACTGTGACAGATTGAACGACAGTGCTGCAGTGGATATGGTAATACCATGGGTGAGTTTTGCTGCTGTACGATGGTCTCTAATGGAGCCTGGGATGGCGTGTTTTTTCGATTCGTGAAGCTCGCATCTTTTGGCCTAGCACAATTCAATCTTCTTCATACACCAGCTAAACTTTATTTGCGCCAGTACACTCCCACGCCCCAGTGGTCCAACTGTTCATACACACGCACACATTCAGATTCTGCTTTTTCCTCTGTTGTCAGCATCTCGTAGCGTGGTCCGGTAGTTCAAGATGCAGATGCACCAACTAACCCAGCTTGCCGCTCAACTTCAGTGCGTAGGCAAGGACTAAGTCTGCGTAGGGTTAAATGCCAGGAGAATTGGAACAAATTCTCATTACACTTCTAGAGGTGGTTGGTAGTCGATTTAACAAAAGTGCTATTTAGAAAACCACATACTAGAGGAAAACTCAAACACATTTACAGCGTATCGACTCAAACCAGGTTTCGAGCATCACTCGTGAATTCTCTTCGTTTTACTATTCGGTGCCTTCAGATGTCGGCGTGTAGCATGACACTAATGGGTCGTTTAGAGAGAGGAAGCATTCCACAAAAATTTCGCCATATTTATTAGGTACTATATTTTGTTTCGCAAAAAAAAATAAGAGAACATAGTACAATCACATAAAATCCTAGTTGAAGTTTTGCTTTTCCCTTATCGTTGTCTTAGTACATGCACGTGCCAAAAGATCTACCCTTGAACGTTCGGCAGGATACTGAAAGAGAAGAAAACGTTTTCAAGAATTGTTCCTTTCATAATTAAGGAACCACACTCGGAAGTTCTTATTTTAAAGCGCAGTTTTTTTAATACAAAAAGAATTCCATCTGCAGCAGCAGCTTTTTCTCGTTGCTGGAGGGTCTTTGTGGGTGTATTGCCAACATCGCACCTCTGTTACACACAACACTCGAGCACTGGACACTCGAAATGTGCATCATTATATTTTTGCGTGCACTATGCGTCACGTCACTAGAGATACTACGTAAATGATCAAAACATGATTGCCCAGATGTAAACCTCAAATTGTGTCCATGTTGACTGCTAAGCATGAGGTTGGGATAAAATAAAAAATGACTTTGTCATCAGTGTTCCGCCATCCTTATCACGTTTGCGCAATTCGGCTGCAGTGACCATTTTCACCTCAGAATGTTGGTCGGACGCTTTAGATAAAAAAACGCGAGGATTAAAAACAGAATTGATTGGCATGACTACTACGAGGATAGTCGTATATGATAAGTTCTTCTTTTCACGCTCTGAAGGTTCGCGGAGAGGCGCCCGACGCTCCTTGTATTGCAATGATTTGCGAGTCAATGACAACTGCACCAAGAAAGAGGGAAGAGAGTGAACAAATTTACAGGCCGGTTTGAGCCCTTCAAGCAAATATTAGCTGGCGTGGTGGAAGGGAGGAATTTCAGAGAGCGGGGCTTGGATGGAGGTGTTTTTATTCGCGCAATGACAACGGCCTTATAATAGCTGGAGGTGATGTTTATGTGCCCAATGCCCTCGTCCAATTCTCCGTTTTGGAAGGCGGCATTAATGGAATTCTTTCTAGACTTGGTGAGTTTTTGCGGTGGGCGCGGCTAGCAACATCAAAGGAGTTTGAATACTTCTGACGAAATCGATGTTGTTTTCTTGGATGTTGAACACTTGAAGCACAGAAAAGGACCTATATGCCACTAATGCACTCTCCTCAGGTTGCACATTAGTATCTAATGCTCGTGCCAAAAACATGGACGTACTTAAAAGAAAAAGTAAAGTAAAAGCTTTAGCGCAAAACGACTAAGAAAAGACGGGGACAGAACACAGACACAAAGGAGCGATACTCTCAACTAAATTTATTGTCAGATGAAACCGTCATTTTATACACTGGTTCCAGTACAAAATCTGCTCACATTCCAAAGACTGCGTACATGTGCACACGCCAAGTGACACTGCTTAAACCTTGCTCAATACGGATCGCCATTAACTCTCGTAGCCTGTAAATAATTTGTAACATTAACTTCTCACATACTTACAACTATTTAAAATTTGTTCCTTCTTATGAACGCACAATATAGCATAACGTCACTCCAATTTACTCAAGCAGCTCTCTAAAATACTAAATTACTATGAAACTACCACAGTGCGCGCCCTTTTGGAAACGTTTTACTAAATGATGCACACATGCCTCCTGCCACTATCAAAACTTTAAGGTCCAGCTTAGTACCATGTAAGATTTAAAAAAATAAGCAGCCTTACCTCTTTTTGATAAACAAGGGCAACGCCTGTCGTACGCCCCTCCCTTCACCTGAGCGTCAGTACATTCTTGATAGATTTGAGCCCGCCGCTGGCATGTCTTCCCGCGACCATTGGACAAACAGCACAGGTTGCTCTTGCACTGGTTGGTATTTCTGCAGTGTTTTCCAACTCCCTTTTCCCGGGGGAAATGAAAGTAATTTTTTTCATGATTAGCATCTCTTCCTTCTCAGTCATCAGATAAGCACAACCTTAGTTTTTGTCATGTAGATGTGTGGAAAAAATTCAGGGGGCACTTTGGCTCTCTAAAGTGCTGCAAGGCGAAAGCCTTTCCTGGCCCACTCTTCGGCATTGACTCCGAGACTGTTTTTGCTGTACTAGTGCTTTATTTGACTACACACTTTGACTACACATTACAACTACAAACTTAGACTGCCGACTTTGACTGCTTCTTTAGCACGACTATCTCTCTGATTCGATGAGTTCGGTTGTATCCATGGCTCTAATCGCAGTAATGAGGTATGTAATGTGGTCAGCCACGGACGCCTTACGCCACCTTTCGGAGCGGACGACAACTATTTCATTAGCTGTCGTCTGCTCTAAAAGGGGGCGTCAGGCATCCGTGAGTGCCCTCATTAAAGCGAATCCGCGCACTCTGACGTCATAACCATTCCGACCAACCGAAAAGCGTGACACCTAGCTCTGCTGACAATCTTCTGTCAACAACCTTCTGTCGACAACAATGAGGCATTAAAGGCTTTCGCCTTAATAACTAATAATAAACGAATGATGGCTGTCATCATCGCCTTCACGACGCCCACAAATTCTTGTCGGGTCACGCCAACAGCCCTGGAAACAAAAAATAAAAGCCCGGGATCTTTTTGTCAGTTTCTGCTGTTCTGAATGATTTTTGTTTAAGACATCGTGTTTACCCTTTCTCTGTTTTAATCGTGCTGTTTCCATAAAGCATAAATATTCGGTTCTCGCTCACAGTCAGTGAACCGCCATGTGACTTTTTCTGCTGAAAGCGCTGGCATGACAGAAGCTTGCGCAGAAATTCATGGGCACACATAATATGCTGCAGTCATTGATCTGCATAAACTGTATGTCGCTATCTGGTAGCCGGTGGTAGAATGCTTTTTTATAACTCTGATAAAAAAAACAACAAGGACGAAGTATATAAAAGGTGGCCCGACAAAAATAATGGAATACGTTTCGTCAAGAAATAAAATGTACGTTGTACAATTAGGGCTGCACGAAATGTGGTGAACTCTAAGCAGACGCTGCCCGTAAACTTCCCATGGGGTGGGCTACTTCATTCACTACTCCTAGTAAAACTGGTAACTATAATACTTTATTTCGAGCATTAAAATAGCAGTACAAGCTTCAAGCCGGCCGAAGCCCGACTGGGCTTGAGCGGAAGCCCGTTTCGGCTTTTTCAGCATACTTCACTAGATTATTTAATTTTTGTTTTTTCCTTAAGACTAGTCTAATCACCTTGCAAATACTTTTCACCGCGTAAGCCGATTTCCCCGCGCTTCCTACAAAACCAGAAGGAAAAAAGTAACTGGTTTAGGCTTACGTGTTACAATAAGACAAATCGCTAATCTGGACATATTCACAGCGCGCGCCTGACATCGACTTCAGCCTAATAAAATCAACTTACACGCTTAGGACCTCGCCCACCATAGCCGTAGGCTGATTGTTGCAAAACGTTCCTCTGTTCGTAGTACGCTGCGACCTCTTGCGTAAAGAGGATGAAAAGTAGGGCAGCGCAGCAGACCACAAAGCACCGCATCCTTCCTTAGGCTGCCAGCTACCAAGGGGACGCTATGAAGGATAACGACGGGACTCGAGTGCGAACATTTTATGCCTCTCCAAGGGTGTGCCAACGGGTGCAGGCAGGTTTAAACTCGACCTTTCCTTGGGCGTATGGTCTTTCAATGCGTCAGAAGAAGCCCTTGGCCTGTCATTCCCTCTGTTTTTGTTTTGCGGACAGACACGCGTTGTTTATGGCACGAATAGGCCAGCACCATGATGCTATAGCCACTGGAAAGTAATGAGAAATAGAAGCGATCGCCTCGCCTGAGCGAGCAGAGAAAGTCGACGTGTGCTGCTGTGATATTTACCGCGTTATTTAGCTCTTGATGACAGGAACAAGGAAGTTTTCGCTACATATCGTGCAACAATGTCTCCTCTCTGTTTACCGCAAACAATAACTGGCTACTTTATTCCGGGAAAACAAGCTAATGCCAGCAAAGCTATGAAAGATAGTTAGTATCTTCGTAAGCGGCAGTGAACTTTCTTCCTTTACTGACTGGTTGGCTCAATGCTCTTCAGGACGTTTTACAGAGCGTATTTTTTCAATGGGAAAAATATGGCATTGGTGTTGCATGCTTTACATATAACGAGCGAAAATAACTAGAAAGGAAAGTATTTTCTAGTGATTATAACTGATTCAATATTTTCCTTATTGGCATCAGTGATTTGTGACGCCATAACTAATAGCTAAACAAGCAAAGTCAACAATGTTATCTCACAGTCAAGTTGGTGTAAAAAGTTGGTTTGGTTTGGTTTGGTTTATGGGAACGTCCCAAAGCGACTAAGGCTATGAGAGACGCCGTACTGGAGGGCTCCGGAAATTTCGACCACCTGGGGTTCTTTAACGTGCACTGACATCGCACAGTACACGGGCCTCGAATTTCTCCTCCAAAGAAATTCAACCGCCACGGCCGGGATCGAACCCGCGTCTTTCGGGACAGCAGCCGAGCACCTTAACCACTGAGCCACCGCGGCGGCGTGAAAAGTTGGTGTGCGCACTTTCCCTATAGTCCTTGTGGAGATTCGCTGTTTCAGCCTTATTCAAGGGTGTTAGAGGGTGGCGATAAAACGCTTGCATTATGTAGAGTACAGGTCACCGAGTGTTCATGCCGCGTACGAAACCTCAAAAGCGTGCGGATAATATGTAATGCATTTTTAAAAACTCCCGCTTTCGCACTTAGCGGCGACCAGAGGTACCGGGCTTTCGCGTGAAACTTTGCATACGATGTCACGTCGTGTAAGTGACGTCAGCAGCCGGGAATTATCATTGGTTCGCCCACACCATGTGGTATACAGGTCAGTATACTGTCCGCAGAATTTGCACCTGCCCGTGAACGTCGGGTCCACGTGTTTTAGTACGGCGGAATTTAAGAAAGACCCGGTTTGGAGCCGTCTATGGTGGCACTCCTCGGTTTTGTCGAGGCCCTTGGCGGGTCCGCGGAGTACCCTCCTGCAGAAGCGTAAATGGTTTGTAATATCCGCGTAAGAGATTAGCGGAATCGGTATGATAGCCGCGGAAGAACCGGGGGATTGAGCGGAATCCGGGGGAAGGAACGTTCGGGCAGCCGCGCGAGCGGCCTCGTTTCCATCAACCCCCTGATGACCGGGCACCCATACTATCTGTTTTTTACTCATAGCCGAATTCGAGTGACTCTCAAATGTCAATAGTATACTGCGGGCAAGTGGCGCTATCCTACCCCGAACGTAATTTCGGCAGGCCTGCTGCGAGTCCGACATTATGTACGCTGCGTCGGAGTGGGTGACGGCCGGTGAAATCACCACTTCCTCCAACGTTAGCGCGTCGCTAGTTATTACTGAGATCCCGTTCACCTGCTTTCCCTCGTGTAACACTGCAATGGTGGAGATGCTTTCCTCGGCTGTACCCGCTGCATTCACGTAGTATACGCCTGTCTTATTCCCGTAGTAATTTTGAATAAATTCTGCCCTGGCTTCACGCCTCCCCTGATTATACTCCCAATTCATATTTTTGGGGCGCGGCGTAACTCTCAAAGTATTTTTCCATGCCTCCGGGCTGTCGACTCTGCGTTCGGTGGTGGGGAGAAGCGCGAGACTGATCTCGCACGGGTATTCCGGAGAAAACTTCACTGAAAGAGACAAAATAAAACGGACGAAAAACAGGGGTTGAGTTGATTTCAGCTACTGTTTGTCTTTGCTGTTGTGTCGGGTGAACAGATTTTAGCTGCTCTTCCAGAATATTCAGTAAGAACCAGGAACTTCCTGATACCAAAGTTTTGATTGCGGCCCATCGCAGTGCTGTAGAAACGTAGGCTTGTAAATTTTCAACCGATTATACCCGAACTTGCACTTGGCCATGGAAGGAGAAATGAATTCTTTATGTTATGCGCTAAGATAAAAGATCTTTTGCAGATCTTTTGCAAGCAGGCACTCTTCCAAAAAAATTATACAACCGATACCAACTCTGTGGACTGTTGGTTAAGTTTTAAAATGCAAAGGTGGACTTTAGAACGATTAGAAGTGTTGTCCGGTGGCAATGTCCCCAGATTCAACTTTTCTTGTGATAGCGGTCCGCTTTAGGCCAGTCACCTTTGCCTTTAAAGGTGGAGGGACTGGCAGTTCCAATTTATAGGATATATTCTTCACCACCCTTGTGCAAATTATGCGCAATTTACTTCCTTTGCTCGTCCTTCAACACATTAAAAGCATGAAAGGCGTTAAGCCTACGGTTGTTTGGCAGGCTAAGATTTCTAGTTCATTGTCACTGGTTGCTTCTGTCCACAGAGGGCACCACTCGGCGTCTCGTGTGGAAATTTCGCATCGTGAATGACGAATTCCTGTCGGCAATGGGTGCTGTGAACCTCTGCGTCCGAATCTGAGGGCCATAGAAAGGCAGGATGCGACATATAGCTGTCACAGATGTCACACCTGTCGCGCTTTTGTGGACGCATACTCATACTGCCCCGACGCTTTATGAAGTTTGTCTTGCATGTTCTTTGTTTACCGCCGGCGTCATACCATCTGCTCCCTTTCTTTGGTATGTGAGACCCGATCAGATCGTTCGGGGACGATTAGGATCACGTATGGCAGCTTCTGCAATGCTCGCGATTGTTCGCAGTGCTTTGAGTTCTCTATCTAGAAATTTACTAGTCGTCTTTAGCTGACGCGTGGAGGATAGGGATGTCCATTATCAAACTGACAGCCGCAGAGTTGCTGTCATTGATTTGTGCAGAGTTCGTTTCAGAGCAGCGGGCTTGGCTGTCGTCCATAATTCCGCTCCTACCTGTCCTCACAGCCACGTACTACATTTGGTGAAGCGGCTGCACTGCCACTTTTGTAAGTCTCCGAAGATGAAACCCGATGCGCAGCCCAGGCCTGTTATCTTTCGCCGATTCCCGTACGCCACCAGTCCTACCTACACTCTAGACACGAATACGCCTATATGGGAGTAAAAGAGCAGTAAAACTCCCTTTTATAAAAAAAGGGAGTGCGCAATAGGACAGATAACTGGCTGTTTATTCGTTTCTGTTCAGAAAAGCATGAACACCAAATGGCTAATTATGGTACACTGCGCAACGGCGTTAAACACATGTGATAGGGACACCAGACTCAGGAACATCTTCGCATTCGATGGCCCGGCCTAAATATACTTTCACAACGATGAACTTCCGCTAGCAACCTCAAAAAACTCTGAAAAGTAACATCTGAACACGTTTGCAGGCCTCGTACTTAAGAAAAGAGCTGAACTCCAACAGCAATCACATGCCGAACATCCCGACAAGTTAGTCATTTTAGCCTTTAATGGGCAAGAAGGTCAACTTTTTAATGCGCAGCGTCAAGGAACTCCTGTTCGTAGAGCTGGTACGAAGCTCGGCCACGAAATTTTCAGTTCTTCACCCAGGCGTCCGCCATGGAATTAAGCATCAGCTGCAGTTCGTCTCAGCGATTCATGTAGACGATACAGATTCTAACTTTGCTATCCCGCGGAATATATGTCGCACGATAATTATCGAAGAACTGTCTCGCAATGACTTCATTGTCAGACCAGTCTCCCACCTCGGAAATCTCGGACCTCGGAAACCTCCCACCTCGGACAACGTCTATTTTAAAGCCCTTCATCATCAGTTGCAACCGCTTCGATCCCTGATTCTTATAAAAGATGAAGTCGCGACCCGCCTCGAAGACGAACGGGCAAAGCGCGGGAAAGAACAACCAAACTTGAAGTGATTCTAGACGACCGCATGGTTACTACATGGGTGTACACCATTCCGTCATTAAGCCACCGCGGTTGCTCAGTGGTTAGAGTACTCGGTTTCTGAAAGGTGCGCGTTCGATCCAGGCCGTGGCGGCCACATTTCTATGGAGGCGAGATGATAGAGGTCCGTGTACACAGCCGATCACACTTGTCTAGCACGCTCGAGCGGTGCCGGCATGGGCAAAAAAAGCGAGATTCTAAAGTAAGTATTAACTCCCACTGATGATACATAGGAGAGATCGAATAAAGATGTGAACCACACAGGTACCAGCGCCTTACTACTATCAATGCAGTTGCGATAATACTTCACTTCAACTGCGCCTTAGCCCACCGCATGAGCGCTCTAGGCAGTGCATGATCGGATCTGTACTCTGCGTTATCAGAGTGCGTTATAAAGAACCCCAGCAAAATGAGTTGTTGGACAAGTTGTTTCATTGCAGCGTAAATGTGGGTTGCGCAAGGAGGACAATCACATAAAAGAAGGCGGGACAAGCGCAAACTAACAGCTGATTTATTCAAAGAAGAGGCATTTCAATATATGCATGTCAGTGCAGGCACAAAAGGGTATCACAAGCTCACAGAATGTAAAAACACTCGGTGTGGTTGTGATACCCTTTTGTGCGTGCGCTGACAAGCATATATTTAAATGTCTGTTCTTTGAATAAATAAGTTGTTAGTTTGCGCGTGTCCCGTCTTCTTTATGTGATTGTTTCTTTTGCGCAACCCATATTTAGGCTACGAGAAAGAACCCCATGAGGTCGACATTGTCTGTAGCCCTCCACTATGGCATCCCTCATGGCCTGAGTCTCTTTTTAACTGACTGCACTTAAAACGCCAATCATCGCTACTCGGCAACTCCAATTGAAAGCTGCCATTTTTTAAAACCACAGTTGATAAGTATTTCTGTGTGCGTGTGTGCGTGTGTGCGCGTGTGTGCGCGTGTGTGCGCGTGTGTGCGCGTGTGTGCGCGTGTGTGCGTGCGTGCGTGTGCGTGTGTGTGTGCGTGCGTGTGCGTGTGTGTGTGCGTGCGTGTGCGTGTGCGTGTGCGTGCGTGTGCGTGCGTGTGCGTGCGTGTGCATGTGCGTGTGCGTGCGTGTGTGCGTGCGTGTGCGCGTGTGTGCGCGTGCGCGCGTGCGTGCGCGTGTGTGCGTGTGCGTGCGCGTGCGCGTGCGCGTGTGTGTGTGTGTGCGTGTGCGTGTGTGTTGAAAACAATTTCGTTAATATGACTGAGAATCAGCCAGATTAATAAAGGCCAGGAATAGCATAAAAGAGAACCTAAGAGCGTAACTTGAAGTAAAGAGATGAAATGTATTAGCCACAACACATAATCTGACGTCATCTGCTGTGGTAGCAGCCTAAGTAAACGCAAAATAGCGGAGCGCAGTCCAGATGTTCGTTGTTTTATTTCCGAAAATCTGTAAATTTCCTGGCATCTCAGAAATTCAGACCGCATGGCACTCACTGTCTTAGTCCGCTTGATTACCCCCAAGTTTTTGTTTTGTTGCCTACTGCTTTCTTTTTTACGTGCCTTGCTGCGCACTTTTTTAATCAGTGAAACGTGCTCATCAAGGAAGTAAACTATGTAAGAGGTTCTGTAAACCTTAGCTCGCATCAAAAAGTTTGGGATTTCGTTTTTCTTTTACCTTGACGGTATATGGCTCTACGCATTCGCGTATCCCCGAATGTTCGACCTTTTATCAAGAAGGGGAAAATGCGAAATACGCAGGCTGGAAAAGCTGGAGTTCTTGATAAAAAAAAAATCCATTGTCTATAGGATAAGTCTTCCCGACTTGACACACAGCCCAACGTGAACATGGGCCTGATTGATCTGGGTCTCTCTTTTCTTTTCTCTTTTAGCACTCTCGAAATAACGCTGTCGCTTGTCTCAGCTTGGGCTGATTTATTATTATTTCTCTACGGCACCAGTAAAGGCCGCCTTGCGCTTTGTCTTTGCTTGCACATGGACGGCTTGGAGTTTCAATCTTCTTTCTTTTCGCGATTAATATTATTTCAAGATGCTCGTCCAAGGAAGTGCTGCAGGTTGTCACTACCAGTTTCGTCCAGTATGACATTTTAATACAGAAAACAGTTGCGCCTTTACATCTCCCAGGCTGGCTCTGTTGCTATGTCGAGAGAGGATGCGTTTTTTTCAGCCTTGGTGCGATGGATGCATGTGTCTCTGATTTCAATCGAGCTTGACAGAAAGTTGAGCTGAGGCTAGACGCAAGAAGTGACCGACACGACACGAGCGCCCGCCTATCTCGGCGCCCTTTTCTCAGAATGACCTCGCAGCAAATGACTCGACTCCAAACTTCCGTTAATTTCTACGTGCCATAGAAATGCGTCACCAGACGCTCGCTGCTCAGCTCCAAGGTACAAGCGGATGATAGCAAAGTGGAGTATTCGGGTAATTAGCGAGCAGCCAATCTGAACGTCCGGCTGCCTAAGCGGAGCACAAGACAAAGAACCAAGGAGCCTTCGAAGGTGTGATATGGGTCAGTCTGTGCAAAATCCGACAATTTGATCCAACGTTGAAGATATCAGGTGTCTGTGTAATGGGATTTGGTTTATGGTTTATGGGGTTTAACGCCCCAAAGCGACTAAGGCTATGAGAGACGCCGTAGTGGAGGGCTCCGGAAATTTCGACCACCTGGGGTTCTTTAACGTGCACTGACATCGCACAGTACACGGGCCTCTAGAATTTCTCCTCCAAAGAAATTCTAGCCGCCGCGGCCGGGATCGAACCCGCGTCTTTTGGGTCAGCAGCCGAGCATCATAACCGCTGAGCCATCACGGCAGCTCTCTGTGTAATGGGAAGCAATTAATTATCTGATCTGATGACCAAAATCTGCCAGCCGAGGTTGCGAAGTGTACACCAGCTGATATTGTGCATGAGAATTACTGCTTGATATCTGTCGTGTTCATTGGAATATGATGGGGATATGATAAAGAAGCCTGGCACAAGGCAGGGGAAAGCTTGTACGTATTGTACCACCGGTAGATACCCAGCGGCACTGGGGATCGAACCCAGGACCTCCCGAATGCGAGGTGGATGCTCAAACGACTAGGCCACCGCTACGGTCGTGTTCATTGGTATAAACATCATTGTTATAAATGACTCAAACAAACGAGACCCAGCTTGAGTCGCCGGTTTCGAGAAGAAAAGAAAGCACTCAATAAGTTTTTCATAACATTAGATGTTATTATGCCTGGCACTAGACTGTACCCAGGTATCTTCTGGTCGTCATCGCCATAAAAAAGGCGGCGCGACGCAGCTTGGTGGCATGAAAAATCAGTCACTGGTCGTGTGAAAAAATTATGAACGGCTCATTCTACTCATCTATTACACATATATGAGTCCCATTGTCCCCTTAACAGCTTACTGATTTTTCTCCTTTCTTTTTGTCTCGCATACTTTATTAATCAAATTTTGTACAATCTTATGGGGAAAAAGAAGAATAATGTTTCGAGTATCATTCTGATCTGCAAAGAAAGTGTAGATTTATGCGTCCGTCATCGATATACGGTAATTAACCTGCCATGAGCAATACCTCTTCGTACTGATTTGATCGGCGCAGCAAGCTTCTGCGATCTAATAATAACAACGTCGGTGCCACTGCACCTCGACGCTGACTTCTGGCGTCCATTAGCAACCAAGAATGCACGTGATGTATTAATGTGCGCGAAAAACGGCGGCCAGGTGCTGCGCATGCATGTTATACTAGAGCCTTCTTTTTTCTAACACTTTCTTGATTAATTAAAGTTAAATTTACGGCGGACTAAATTCAATTTTTCAGCTGCGGCCACCGTAACCCCGCAAACTTCATCTCATCCGCCCACCTAACTTCCTGCCGCCCCCTGCTACGCTTGCCTTCTCTTGGAATCCACTCCGTTACCCTTAAGGACCAGCGGTTATCTTGCCTTCGCATTACATGCCCTCCCAAGCCCACTTCTTCCTCTTCATTGCAACTAGGATATCATTAACGTCCGTTTTTTCTCTCACCCACTCCGCCCGCTTCCAATCTCTTAACGTTACACCTATCATTTGTCTTTCCATAGCTCGCTGCGTTGTCCTTAGCTTGCGCTTTGTTAGCCCCCACGTTTCTGCCCCATAGGTGAGTACCGGTAAGATGCAGCTGTTTTATACTTTTCTCTTGAGGGATATTGGTAAACTGCAATTCATGATCCCAGAGAACCTGCCATATATGCGCTCCACCCCATTCTTGTTTTTCTGATTACTTCTCTCTGATGATCCGGATCAGCGGCCACTACCTGCCCTAAGTAGAAGTATTCTCTTACCACTTCCAGCACCTCGCTACCAACTGTGAACTGCTGTTCGCTTACGAGAGTGTTGAACATTACTTTGGTTTTCTGCATGTTAATTTTATGACCTACCGTCCAGCTCTGTGTAACTCATAGATCATGCTTTGCAGCCTATCTCCTGGGTGTTTTATATCTGCTTATATATATCACTCATTATGACTTAGCAGCTGGAGTGCATTCCCATGGACTTATTAGTATCTTACGGTTCACACAGCCGAAACCGTAAAAATAGATGTATAATTGTGTTTTTTGAAAGGGCCGATCGTGGGCAGGTCAAAGAGAATAAAGTAATGATGTTTAAGTAAAGAAGTGCTGCAGTAAATAAAAAAAACAAAGAAAACGCGCACAAAGTGGTCATTAGAGATGCGCACTTCCTTTTATGCCAGTACACAGAACTTTCATCAGCTGGGACTTTTTTTTCCCTGAAATCGCTGACATTCTAAATGATATTGCATTCCGAAAAGTCTGAAATCATTTTCTCTTAGTGTGTGCTTGTTACTGAATAAATATCGCCTTTCACTGTTTGAAAATTATTTTTTAATGTATCCCCACTGCATTTTTAAAAGTCATCGCCCTCCTGTTACCATGTTTATGTAGTTTTCTCTTTTTTGTTGTTGCTGTTTATATTGCATTTTTGGTGTATCCCCAGTCCCGTCTGCAATTGCCTAGGGACCTGGAAGTCAATCAATAAATAAATAACTCTTCCAAAAGGGCATCGACGACGGTATATTTTCTCAACGTCCAATGACGGCTAGACATGTGTTCTTGCTTTTGACACGTGATATTTGTTACCAGAAGGGCAGCCGGCACCGATGATCCCCTTGATTGAATGACAGCAGCAAAAGGTTACCTGTCGTCTTGTCTTCATCGCGTACGATATTTCGCTTTTTCCGCCGCATTGTAAGTACTTCAGAGAAATTCATGAGGACACGAGCACGAGTGGTTTGTATGACTACCCTGTCAACTGCATAACTGCGTTCAAAATTATAAAATAAAATATTTTTTAAGCACTCATCGACTCAGGAAATATGTTGGCCTGTCTTCGCGCATACGGGAAATCATAAAAAATTCATAAAAAAATTGGGGGAGTGGGAGGAAGGAGTCACAAATCTCTAGAAATTGTCGCATTCTCTGGCAGGCGACGACAGCGTCGAGCTCATAAAACACCAACGACAGAACGCATGCCCCGGAAGAGGCATTTCAATGAAAATAATATATATTGGACTTCTCGGTCGCAAATACTGGTGTACTTTTTCTCTGTTTAAAGAAAAATATATGCCCCAAAGAAATATGACCCACGGTTTCGCCTAGAAGATGGCGGTTAAAGCTCGCGGGAGGTATTTATTATACGGTCGCAAAGTAAAAAACGTATAAATTGTTTTGTTTCTGCCGAAGTTAGAATCGTCTGCGCCATTAGTTCCGACGACTCTCTGCCTGAAGTCTGCAGCTTAGAGCACTTTAAGTCCAGGCTGATGTGGAATATTTGTGCCGCCCACTTCTGAATGCTGCATAGCCTTTTGCATTAGATAGTTTGGGCCACCGTTACATACGCGACAGGGGTGTTTGGATGAGTTGTGAATAAAGGAACGATTAGAATGAATACAGCATCTCAGCCCAGCCACAGAACTAGAAAAGAAAAAAATATTTAATTTCCCTAGATGGAAAGAAAGGTGCGCAAATTTCTTTCCATCCTAGTGAATTCTAGAAAACGCATTCAACTAGTATTAGCTGTAAATATTGATCCTTAGGTCCAGCAAACGCATGCAACTAGTAAGCTGTTAATAGTGATCATTCGGACCAACAACAGCTACGACGTATAGTTGATGGATATGAGGGTAACGTTCTCCACCAGCTGACGTGCGATCGTATTTCAGGTGGTCACAATACTACAGAGTGTTCGATGTCCACCGCGACGGTTGAGATTAGAGTCGATGAACACCCTCGAGGTTAGCCTACACTCAAAATAAATATACTACAAAATATAAGGTTGGACAGCGCCATCGTAACTAAGTTGGTACAGCACCGTGCGTGACAGAAGGAAATCGTCAGTTCGAATTCCATCGGCGGAATGTTGTTACCTTTTATTTTACTTTGTAATCAATTATTGTTAGTGGGAAAAAAAACAATCACACTACTAATTTCGCATCGATCAACTACACGAAAAAAAAAACAATTACTCAATGATTTTCTGACTTCAGTGGCAGTTGGCTGCCTTCATATCGAGCGGTAAAGTAAGACAGAAGGACCGTTAACGATTTTCAGACATTCAGTTTCTGCACACTTAAGGCACTCCGAAATTCAACACTAAAATTCTTCAGCGTCTAACAAGGGCTGAGCTGGAAGAAAGCAGCGCCTAGTGGCGTCTGTCAGGCGGAGACGTTCGCTTAACACATTCATGGAGGCAGAAATGTTTGGAGCCCAAATCCCTGTGCGTCGCGGGTTGCCGGTGGACCACCCTTAAGTTCTCTGGGGCTCAGACATACCCAACGGTAAGTCACTGGCGAAACAAGCTTTTTTTTGGGCCACCAGTCCACAGCAATAGCAACCTTCTATCTGAGCTTTTTGCGGGCTCTTTGAAACTTACTGAGCTAGCCCACTGCTTTATCACGTGACTCAGTATTTCTGGCCGCACAGCTTTCATACCCGGCGTGACCCACCGGTGACACACGGCGCAGTGAATATGTTAAAAACGTTTTGTTGGACAGGGCGACCGCGGGTAGCGCAATGACGGGATAATTAGAATTAGTAGAGGCTCTTATCCTGCAGGTTAAGTTTGGTTTGGTTTATTGTGGTTTAACGTCCCAAAGCAACTCAGGCTATGAGGGACGCCGTAGTGAAGGGCTCTGGAAATTTCGACCACCTGTGGTTCTTTAACGTACACTGACATCGCACAGTACACGGGCCTCTAGGATTTCGCCTCCATCGAAATTCGGTCACCGCGGCCGGGATCGAACCCGCGTCTACCGAGTCAGCAGCTGAGCGCCGTAAGTACGGAGCCACTACGGCGGGGCTCATTACTAATGCCACAGTGCGAGCGGCTTTTTGAGGTGTCGTTCTCTACATCTGATATTACCGCCTGTGAAGTGCGCTTGTTTTTTTAAGACTCTATTCAAGAACGAATGACATTTCAACGCGCTACGATCTGCTTAAAAAAAAAAAAAACGCGGAAGAAAACTAACTTACGCGCTTGCACGGTGATACAGTAAGTTGCAGAATGCATTGAGCATATTTTTTTTTCTGATCTTTAATCAAAAGGTGCAGCTAAGCTTGAATAAAATGTCTTCACATTTTCACGTGAGTTCATTTCTGTTGCTGTTTTGAATAGCCTTCTCCGCGAGACGTTGCTGCGTGACGAGACTTTTCTATAACGAAAGACTCTGGGTAAAAGCTTGCGAAATTAATTACAGCGTTGCCAGGATGCGCTGCGCACGTCGTGACAGGGCGCAAATGTGCAGCTTTACGAAGCCGCTGGCAGCGTTTAATATGTGTGGAACGTGGTGAACGCGTTTAGTATGGGAAAGACCTGCAATTTAACATGGGAAGAAGCAAGCACACATAGTACCGAGATGTGAAGATTCGTGGTTTAAACGGTGAATGGCGTGCAGAGGAACGTAGGGGGGGGGGGGATATAAAACCAAAAGCAGCGGCATTGCAGGTTAGGTACTCGAGCGATCGTCCTCTTGGAATTCGTGCTTGGCACTTCTGTTCTTCCTGATCGCCTGTGGGCCGCTTCTGGCTGCGTCGAATAAGCAGCTTTTGTGGAAAACTTGTTTATAGAGAGGTAAATATTAAAATAAAAATTGTCCCTGTGAGAATGATTGATTATCAAATGCACAGGTTCCCGTTGTAGCTGCGAGGAGGACGTAGAGAGGGAGCTTTCGAAAACTATAGGAGGTCTCAGTATCGATCTCCTCCTGAGTGATCAGCTCGATCACTACGCAAGGGAAGGGAATGAATCATAGAGGTATCGCTTCCCTTCTGCTTACTGTCCATGCAACAGCGTGTTGGAGCCACTCCACTTCTTAATAATGAGGTAGCTATATGTGCCTGCACATATTCTCATCTCTCCTCTCACCATATTGTTACCCATCACAACCCTCTCTCTTCTACTCTTCCCCTTCCCCAGTGCAGAGTAGCAGGCCAGATGTCTATTTTCCCCGCCGACCTAATTTACCTCTCCCTCCATTCTTCGCAGAAGGTTATTCTCCATTATTCTTAAATGCTGGTAGACAACGGTTAATTATTAGAAAGTACAGCCATGGACGACAACTTTCTGGATGCAGGAAAAAATTTTGTCTGCGTTGCCTCCGCAGCCTCACCTGGTATCCGATTACAGATGAAGATCTTACGTCCCATCATGCGTGTACACTTGTCATTGACTTGTTCTGCCTGACCGCGAAAAAAATTGATTGTTTTCCGCGAGCTCGCATTCCTCAAAATTTTGTCCAAGACTTACAAGAACCTTCTTTACGTAAAATAACGACGCTCCTCAAGAAGTTTTGCAGCATCGAGTTCTCGGATTGGGCTAGAAAGACTGAAGTATAGATATATACCACATCTGGGGTCTTTTTACGAAGTCATGGGTACATTTGTGTACATTTTTTCTCTACAAAGCCAGAGGTCGCAACGGCTTGAAAGTAGTGTCATTTAATTGCTACGGACATCGGCTTGAAAGTAATGTCATTTATTTCCTAGAGACATTCTGGGAGCAATTTCACCATTTGTATGCATATGACAGATGCAAAAAGCTTGGGCCTTATTAAGATTTAATGAAGCTGAGGTTGTTCTAAAAACAGTGTTATGTTATGTTGAACTATGTATCGTCAGACCAACCGGTTTCTATGAATTGGTGAAAAGGAGTGACCGGAGCCGCTCTGCGGCATCAACCTCTCCTTTCTTGTTCATGTAAATAAATAAAAAAACTATCACCTCCTTGGTGTTTGTTTCGCTTTTTCATTGATAAAATATCGGCAAAGCGGTCCCACGAACCACACTTCAGGTAGCAAGCGCAGCCACACGCAGCCAAAGCTTCAACTGCCGTAGCAACATAACTCTTGCGAGCACATGTTAAGGCGACAGTTCCTTTAGATGCGATGAAGTCCAAAGCTGAAAAGCTTGCAGATGAATTATTTTCGAAGGTTATTTACGGCTAGAATCTGTCATATGGCGCAGTCGCGAACGAGCCCTGCAAAGAGCAAATTCGAAGAATTCGCCCTTCTGACTAAGTCGCAGTTGGCATCTTTTGAGGGGATCGTTGCTCGACAGGAAGGATTGAGCAGCAATTCTGTTCGAGAAGACGCAATGCACAACGCTTGGTGATTTCCGAACCTGAGTGACGAAAATACGCAACACGATGATTGACGACTATGCTGCGCAATTCGCTGTAGGCCTAGTCGTACGCTGTAGTCAGTCATGTACTATTTGGGGACGATAGCCTCCGCGTCACGCGAAAATCTATCTAGGCTTATTGGTGCCGTTTCTGCCAACTTTCACCACATTTTACGAACTCACAATAAAGCATGTGATTCCAAACTTTCATCTCCGAAAGCGTGTGGTCTCACGCCAAAAGCGTGTGGTCTCACGTCATAACATAGTCAGCGGCATCGCGTGCTATTCTCTTGTCCTGCAACTATTGTCCTTAATAGCACATTACCTGTAAACTTGTGACCAACTTCTAAATTTTCCTACAAGATAAAATGAGCTCCTGCGAGCAGTGCAGCATCTGCTCCAATATGCTATATGGCTGCCATTACTGACAGAGATAAATTATCTGTTTACGAGTCAACCTGACAGCTGCCTTAAACGCTAAGCGAACAAGACTGGCACATTTTAGCAGCATGCTCCGCAGAGACCTTCGAACACCGGTTTATCTGAAATAAGGGAGTAATTACTCATTGGCATCCACCCAAGCGCAGCCATACGGCTACAAAGGATAGCTATACAGCTTTCTCAGAAACTTCGTAGTTAAAGAAAAATTCGTCCTGGTCCGGGGCTCGAACCCGGGACCACCGCTACACCGGAGCAGTCGCTCTACCAACTGAGCTAACCGGGACGTCAAGCTTATGGATGCGCTTGGGTGGATGCCAATGAGTAATTACTCCCTTATTACAAATTTGCTCCACCTTGGGGGTTTCCCCTAAACATTTGACCACCGGTTTATCTGACTTCCATCACTCCACCTCTCCCTCCAGAGCGGACGCCATGGCGTAGCGTCAGCACTTCCCTAGGGCAGTGTTAGGGCAGTGCTGGGTGAGTGCTGGGGCAGAGCTAGCATTGCCCTAGCATTGCCCTAGCATTGCCCTAGCTCTGCCCCAGCACTCACCCAGCACTGCCCTAACACTGACCTAGCGCTGCCCACTATAACACAGCGCGTAACCCACTCTGCATCACTCCCCATAGGAGTGCTCAAATACGCTCCCCCCGGGAGCTACGTATACAACCCCCCCCCCCCCCCCCCCTCTCTCTCTCTTCAGCTCTTCATGGTGCGAAAATTGCTCTGTACAGATCAAGCCTGACTGATCAGGGACGGCTGATCGTGTGTGTTAGAAGCAGGATAGAAGTATCTCTCAGAATCTTGGATTGAGGACCCCGCCCAGAATAACAAGTCTCACAGTCAATCTTCATAAAAATGAGTTTTTCTTTACCGTCAGCAGCACTGGTGTAAATTTTCAAAAAAATATATGAAATGAAACTAAAGCGTGCAGGTCAACACGGAGTAAAAGCTGCTCATCTCTATTAACAAAGTTTGAACACCTTAAAAAAAGAGAAATAAAGTTACTTTAATTTTTTTTGTATTGATTAAGTATCTGCGGCATTACGAACTGCAATGCTTGTTTGCCAAAGTAGTTCAAGTACTCACAAGAGCCTATTTATCAGAGCATCGTATTTGTGCTTCCCGGTTTAGGCGCTTGCTAGGAAAAAAAACGGAGATATTCAGAAATCATAGGCGGAAAAAAACTTAAAACAATGCAGCAAACATTATCCATACAGGTCAAATGTTTTTCAGGGGAATCCCCCAAGGTGGAGTAGATTTGTAATAAGGGAGTAATTACTCATTGGCATCCACCCGAGCGCAGCCATACGGCATTACGCAGCCATACGGCCATACGGCTCCACCTTGGGGGATTCCCCTAAAAAACATTTGACCAACACAGTTCCCACTTCGAGTTATTGATCATTTCGCTCTCGCCCTACCATAGGCTTGCCGTCCTGGTTAGCTCAATTGGTAGAGCGACTGCTCCGGTGTAGCGGTGGTCCTGGGTTCGATCCCCGGACCAGGACGAATTTTTCTTTAACTACGAAGTTTCTGAGAAAGCTGTATAGCTTTCCTTTGAAGCCGTATGGCTGCGCTCGGGTGGATGCCAATGAGTAATTACTCCCTTATTACAAATCTACTCCACCTTGGGGGATTCCCCTGAAAAACATTTGACCAACACAGTTCCCACTTCGAGTTATTGATCATTTCGCTCTCGCCCTACCATAAGCTTGCCGTCCTGGTTAGCTCAATTGGTAGAGCTACTGCTCCGGTGTGGCGGTGGTCCTGGGTTCGATCCCCGGACCAGGACGAATTTTTCTTTAACTACGAAGTTTCTGAGAAAGCTGTATAGCTTTCCTTTGTAGCCGTATGGCTGCGCTCGGGTGGATGCCAATGAGTAATTACTCCCTTATTACAAATCTACTCCACCTTGGGGGATTCCCCTGAAAAACATTTGACCAACACAGTTCCCACTTCGAGTTATTGATCATTTCGCTCTCGCCCTACCATAAGCTTGCCGTTCTGGTTAGCTCAATTGGTAGAGCGACTGCTCCGGTGTAGCGGTGGTCCTGGGTTCGATCCCCGGACCAGGACGAATTTTTCTTTAACTACGAAGTTTCTGAGAAAGCTGTATAGCTTTCCTTTGTAGCCGTATGGCTGCGCTCGGGTGGATGCCAATGAGTAATTACTCCCTTATTATCCATACAGGTATGAACAGGTTTAATTTCATATTGAAAAAAATCTTCGTGTGTTCTCACTCTACCCGGCTCGAGCAACAAGTCGAAATGCTTCTTTTGCATAACTAATAATTTGTTAAGGTTAGTTCTTGAAGTTGTCGCTCCTACCATATGGCAGTAGTTCAAGTGATTGCAGAGTCGCCATCTCGCGGCGCAGCGGCGAACCGTCGTTAGTGTGGATGCTTGCACTCGTCGTCTCCTAGCCAGGAGAGTTTACGGGTGTGCTGCACACATTCACGGCAGCTGTTGTTTGTTTTGTGCTTTCGGTAGACTCCTGTTTACCTGACGACCTCTTACGAAAAAATGTGAGCACTAAATCTCCAGGCTCAGTGAAGGCAATAATTGTCCACATCAAGAATGCCATTCTGGATTGACATCCTCAGTCGGTCTTTGGTAATTCAACTTATTTTCCGCGCGACGTCTCAAACACAGCAACGATGGCGTTAGGGGCAGTGTCAAAGTAAAAATAACAGCCCGCTGCCATTGTTACAGCTAAATGATATTCTTGTCAGTTATGCGTGGGATCTGATACGAATACTGACATACAAGTCGGCTCGAAGAATGCTGCCAAATAGAATTCAGTTTTAACAGGCCATTTTGCGGCCTCTACGTATACGCATGATCTGTTGTTTAAATATTTTCTTTTGCTACGTTAACCGGTTCTGAAAAGTACCTTCAGCAACCGCTAACAAGACAAATGAAACAGTGCGAACAGCAGTATGAGAAGATAACGACCTTAACTGGAGAAGGCTCAGTACTATATTATCGGGTTAATTTCAGTTCTAAGGCGCGAAGACTGCCGTTTAGAACTGTTAATCAACCTCGCTTGTATTTCATCTCCAGGTTTGTCCATATATGTTGGCGTATTCAGTTGTCTTCTTCCTGTTTCATTTGTTGCTGACAGTACATATAAGACAATTAAATTTTTTGCTGTTTATATTTGCTCCGGTTTGAAGGCTACTGCGCACCCGTCGCACCACAGCAGTGAACAAATTTTGCCTTAAGAAACTGCGAAAACGTTTGACGATTCACATAATGCCCAACACTAAATGTCATCATATTTATTACATTGTCAATCTATATACATGTAAGCCACTGTGAGCCTAATAAACTTGCTACTGGCCTGTAGTAGTGCTCTCGGTCCAAGCCCTTTGTTTTCTGACAAGTAAAAATTACGCGAAGAATACTAGAAACATATAGGTACTGCGTCATTATAATATAATGGCATTGATATCACACGCGCTTAACTGTCTTTCCCTCCTTGCGTGGCGGTGTTCACTTGGCGAGTAGTAATTTAGATCTTAATAGTAACACGAATACGAAACTAATCCAATTCTTTTGTAAAAGTGAAATAATATGGAAGGCTTTGTCTCCGGTACCTGTTTTACAAATAGCGCAAAATTATGTTTCCCTTGAGCTATTTGTGCAAGCCTAACCACACTCATGCGAAGTCTTTTGCAGTATCTTTGAAGCGGCTTACTCTTAAACTACACTTCAAGAGAATAAAAATTAATTGAAGCTACTAATTTTTTCTTAGTGTGTGATACAAAGGTCGCACGGCTAAATCTAACGTAATTTTCAACGAGTGAGAATCGCGTTTAATCATTCGCCAAGTGTCACAGGAATAACTTCCCTGTCATTGGCTACAAAAGCACTCGCCCCGTAGCGATTTCGACGCACTCACTACGCTCGGAAGAAGCACTCTGCGTACTGTACTCGTGAATAGTCAGTTTTCCTGGAAGTCGAAAATTCCTGCACAATGCCTGTGTGTTCTTCCTGTGTGGGACCAGTTCGGAACAGTGTCTAAGTCGTGTATACAGAGTATAGATGTGCGGTTATCGTGTGTAAAACACCTGTCAAGCATTAGGCTGTTAGCACTCCATTTAATCCGCTTAATCCTCGACTAAAGGGTTCCAGCGAACCACACCATGTGTCCTATTATAGAGGCAGGTCAGCGCTAACGACATCTGGGTGGGCCTTGATTGTACAGCATCTGATATATCGTCCCATATATAGTACATCGTGTCTTTGCCCAAAGAAACGCCTGTCATAGGGGACAAAGATATAAGAGGGAGAACGCATACGTAGAGCGTTTCTGGAAGAAAGTACATTCCGAATGACACTTTTCTTCCTCGTCTAGCACTGTGTCGTTACAGTGACACTTCAAGAGGCGAAATGCACTGGCCGGAAGTGACTCTAAATTTGCCTGTCTGCCACCCGAACAACTATATCACTTCTGCGGAGACAGGCAGTGGCGCGCGCACCGGTGAAAAGGTGGACAAAAAACAAAAATTCCATTAAGCTTGCGTGACGCAACATAAAAATCAGGCCCCTGAGTGCGGTACAAGGCAAACGCTTGCGGTGCCATACTAAACTACAAAACAGGGAATATGTGGTTGCGTGCCAGACCCGTTTTCCTACGATTCGCGCTTCTCTCGCTTACAGTTTGCCAATTCTACGTTTTTTTGGGCAAAATCAGAACATTTTAATCAGTGTATCATTCGTGCATTGCACAGGGCACGTTTTAATTGGCAGAAAGCCCCGCAAACTTGAAAGAGAACCACCGCAGCGTACGTTTCCGTGAGCGCCGCCGGCTGCCGATCCACCCTAGCGGAGCGACGGAGGCGCCACCTGGAGGTCGATCTAGCGGCGAATATATAAATCTAGCTCCGCAAGCTGTACCTGGCCTGCCTCCGCAATAAAACTAAACTCTCTTTCACTTCATGTTCGCCTCTGCCGTCTCAATGTAAAGACCTCGGCACGCAGTGGCTTGCCTGCAAGCGTCAAAAAAACTCACTTCAAACAAATGCCATTCAGCTCGCGCGCCAGAAGGAGACGACATCAACAACGCTTGAGTTATCTCAGAGCGTTATTTAAACGCCTTCCCAAGAACTGCGCACGGTCGTTTGTTTCGGTAACGTGAAGGACACCAGCTGCAAATGCCGCACAGACGCGGCGTCAATGCAGGCTATATCACCTTGGGATGTTACTGAAATGGCGCATCAACCAGCCCAGTTCGAATACTAGGCACAACGTGCGGAAACATCTTCGAAAAACCATCTACTCCTTTAGTCGCAGCTTTCTGATCTCCGCGCTGTATGACGCAGGGTTTCCTTCTTGCACATTCACCACTTTAAACGAGAACTTGAAAACTGATTCTTAAGAACCGTTCTGTCGAAGACTCCAAATGATTACTTTCTCTCACCACGGGGTAAGGGTGATTTCAGACATCATCGCTTCAGTCTGCATCATTCCAATGAATATGACACGTGTATTTCGGTTACGGAGTGTGTTGTAGAACGAGCTATGAAAGACGATATTTTATTTATTCAGACGATCTCGGGACCTTCCATTTGTTCAGAGAACGCAGAAATACAGAAACCTTTGGGGATGCGGTCAGCGCTCTCGTACATTACTCACATGCCGAAGTTATTTGGAGCGCGTCATTTCACCTCTGTTGAAATCAATACGCTGCTAAAACAAGCGTCCAGTGTCGTCGTTCACGTCAACATGGGTAACTCGAACGGAACAAGGGGGCTTATGCATTGCCTTCTGTACCAGATAGTTGGCTTGTGGCATGTCTTTCCTGACTGTCCCGGTTCCCAAGTACCACTGCATTCCGCGACATTGCATCTACAGGGCGCAAACCTATGACATACAAGTGGAGGTTACGTTACAAGTGGAGGTTACGGAGGTTACAGACAACTGGGGTTGAGGTAGTCGGCAAGAGTTAGATATCTATTCAGCATATAATCCTTCCTCTCCGGTTAAGCATTTCCGAAATATTTTGGAGAGAAAGCTACACTGGCCATGAACTCGCGGTTTCGCTGTGGCGGTGCTCCGAGGAGGCACAGAGACCGACCTTGAGCCGTTGCCTAGCAACCGTCGCAGCTGGCGGACGCTGCGCGCTCGCCGCGCCATCTGGCATGACGTCACACCGCGTGCCTCGTCGTTGCGCACGCTTTCGATGCGTATATCCTGGCATAGGCAAAGGACTCAGAACTCATTCTTGAAAACAAAAATAGACTGTCTCACCTCGTCATGCTATAGTTTATTGAGCGTTAATCACACATACAAAAGAGCTTACTTAACGTGTAATTAGGTAGGAAGTCCCATGTTAATACAATGGCTCCGAATCCTCCTGTTATTGCGTTTTGATGACGTGCAAGACGCAACTAAAGAGTGCCCGTAATCAATACTATTCTCTAATCACGTTTGAAAAATTGAAAAACTAATAAGAAGGCTCTAACAGAAACCAAATGAAAACTCATATGGTTAAAACGAAGCACGTAATGACGCAAATAATGAAAACCACAACAAATACGAACTCCATGCGCTCAAAACAACATTTACAGGACATATAAGCTACAAAGTTAACAGTCGCCAGATGGTGTAGAGTCAAGTTGTCCGCAGGTGACGTGAAATGACAACACCAGAGAGAAAAAAACGCCAAAACCAAAGTATAATTAATCGTCACGTGCCAGTGCGCTTTTTGCTGTTCAACGAGTGGCCTCACTCAGAGTGGCCCGTTCAATCCCCACCTAGTCGGCTGCGCTTTGATGAAGGGTTCAAGGGAAAAACGGCAACGACAGTAAAGGTTTCACAGCCCGTCAAAGCACCGAGTGAAGTCTGAAGCATCGTCGCTGCTACTGCTTGTCCTCTCCCATAGAGCCGGGCGTGATGCTTTTGAACTTCAAAAAAGCGCCGTATCAACCAACCAACGCTCGCTCCATTCAATTGACACTCACGTTCCTTGGCGGAGCAGGTGCGCTCGGTCGCGGCATAAATTTATACGCCCAGGCATACCTGCCGCCTACAGGCTTCGCAGTGCCCGTATGTATATGTGTGTTTGTGTATGTGACAATGACAATAATCAATGAATCACGCCAAAGAACACGCAAATGGTCCACCAGGTGGAGCCCTTTCCAGGACTTTCAAGAGGTCTGAGTGCCCCGACCATTAGCCTGTCTCTCTCTCTTCGGGAACACAGTCCAGATGCCCCGTAGGTTAGGTGCA
The DNA here is from genome assembly GCF_055824585.1 of Amblyomma mixtum. Taxonomy (NCBI): domain Eukaryota; kingdom Metazoa; phylum Arthropoda; class Arachnida; order Ixodida; family Ixodidae; genus Amblyomma; species Amblyomma mixtum. The sequence goes on from NC_143018.1 coordinate 21,505,556, forward strand.
TCATGGCGCAAAAGTTAAGAGACGATATGAGGAGGCCGCGCGACCGGAATACGGCGAGTAGCAGCGGTGACGGAAGGAACGCTTCGGTTCAGCCATGAACGTAGCAGCAGCAGTAATTGGCTTTGTGCTCCTGTCAGAGGTTGCCAGGGCACTGCCCGACGTTAACTATGAAGACATGGAGCAGCACCCAATCGACCCCGAAAGCGAAAAGCCCGTCACGTTCGGTCCGGTAAGTTTGCAATTTTACTGTCTTCTTTCTAGGCTCCAGTTTTCTACCAGTACCTGTAGGGAACATCGCGCATGGTGTCTGTGCCATCTTTGATGCCAAGTGCCGCAACAGTATATGCTGCGGTACTTCCTTGTGCATTTTTGTACTATCTCAGAGGTTTCAACCTGAAGAATGTCGCCAGTGCAGCGAATATCTGGAATGAGTTGGTCACTTAAGTATGCCGCCGAAGGCCAGCTACGTTCCGCAAGGTGACCATTCAAGACAGCTACAACTCTTAGGACAATGCAAGGAAATCACGCAGATTACCCACGTGATCCGAAGGGCCTTCAACCACCGACGTGGGCTGAGAAAATCCCATATTCCAAATCAAACAAGCCCTCACCATCAGTCGAATCACGTGACAGATGTACCAAAATCTCGCAGAGACCAGACATCTTGCCGCGCTACTACGCACTTAAGTCAGAACTATACCGCAGTGCTTCCGCTGTATTCGTCCACATAGGGCTTGCTAGATCTGAGCATCCACAACCCTGTGGAGGTTGATGGTGGAGCACCGGGTTGGACAGACCCTCAGTCTAACCCGATCAAAGGAGCGCCACTGCAACGCCACAAACACCCGACGCCAAGGCTACATATACCCCAACCACTACCTCTGGCACCCTCGAACACAGTAAATAAATAGGTATCCTTGCTCCAGGGCACTGTACATCCGTGTAATCACAACGGGCGCAGAGGAGCACGAACGAAAGCCCCAGCTCGAACGTACGACGGGAATTCGAATATACTGTACACTTTCGAGGACAAATGCTCTCTGCTTCCAACGATGTCCTAACTGTAGCGAACGGAGAAGGACATCCGACAGTGGTGGGCACCATCCGAACGACGATCAGCGCAGAGACGTGGAGAACGCTGTAGCAAAGGCCATGCAGCACTACTCAACCGACAAGACAAAACGCACATCGTTATTTCGGACTCTCGAGCAGCATGTCGTTCCTTCCCATGTGGCATAATTACACCACCTACTCACCAGTTAGCACAACACATTAAGGAAACCGACTAGCCGAACGCGCGGAATGACTGAATTCCTGGACACGCCACTCTACCTGAACGTGAGCGCGCTAATGCGTTACATTGAGCTCTCGCTAACCGGGCGCCAGAGAAAGAGCTGCAAAACCCGGAAGAAGTACCGCCACACAACACAAAGCACAAACTTACACAGCCATTGCGAACTACTACCGACACCGCCACCACACTGGCACCTGTGCAGGGATGAAGCAGTTAGGTGGCAGTGACTGTCAGAAAGTTCCTTTCCCATACCGCTTACAGAAATATATGTTCAACCTAAGCCTATACCCATCCTACTGATACATCTACTGGGTCAGAGCAAATGCGTACCACTCCGCTTGGGAGTGCCTCCGTCCCTCGAACCAACCTCCCAACGAGCCCTAACCCGCAAGAACAGTGACTGCTGACCTTACAGACATGCAAGAAAGCAGCGGCAATAGGTGTCCTGGACTGAGGACCGTCCCACTCAGGAAGGAAGACACCAGGAATTCAAACGGAATAATTTTTTTTCGTTTCCTTTCTTAAAACACGCGAAAACATATAGTCAACATATTTTTCACTTTATTAAGTGAATATGCTTTTATTTTTTGCTGTTAATCGGAAAATTAGCGTAATGTGGACTAAATAACCATGCGACTCCCTGCAACCGCAATGCCAGTTTGTGTGATACGTTTGGCATGATCTGTTTTATTTTGCGAATTAAAATGAAAGACAAGAAGTGAAGCGGGCAATCACTCAGATGACATTAAGAAGTCGGCAAAATATTTTGCGATATCTTTTAGAGCTTCTGATTGCTGTAGTCCAGAGACACGTACAGAAGACTGCGCAGCAGTCGTACTGAGAGCATCGCTTACAAGTGGGTGTTTTGTGTTCCAAAACTATTTCCCTTGCTTGCGGTCGGCATTTATTTTCATGCGGATAGGATAGGATAGGATAACTTTATTTGGCTCTAGCACAAGTGCTTTTTTTTTATGTGGTCAGATGAGTCCATCCGCAACGGTCGGTTGCCCCTATTCCAGGGCTCCGCTGGATGCTGCCGTCAGCTGAGCTCGCCGTATCAAACCGATCTGGTCATCGCGGCAGTCGCTGGAGAGCAGACCCTCCCATTGCTCCACACTGGGGTTTTGTATAACTGGGACGATGTCGACTTTCTGACATGCCCATGTGATGTGATACAGTGTAGGTTTTTCATGGCACCACGGACAATTGTGTGCGTAAAGTGTGGGGTGAATTTTACTTAGTGTGTTTAGATTTGGATATGACCCCGTTTGCAGTTGTCTCCATGTGACAGCCTCTTCTTTGTTTAAAGATTTGTGCGGTGGTGGGTACCGCATCCTGCTGCCTTTGTAGTTGTTGAGTATGGCCGAGTATTCCTGAGGTACTGGCAGGGATTCCTCAAGGTCGTTGACGTTGGATGCTCGGTAGTTAGTATATCCTCGAGCTATCCTGTCTGCCTCTTGGTTTCCTGCCACCCCCGTGTGCCCCGGTACCCAGATGATCTTATGTTTGATCGGCTTGTGTGGTTTTGCATGTGTTTGTAGCGTCTTGCAGTCTACAGAGCGGAGTATGCGGAGCGCTCTGTGACCTACTCTGCCGCAAAGATAGTTGCGGCAGGCTGCTTGTGAATCAGTAAGAATTGTCAGTGACCGCCCAGTCCGATAGCCCTCCGCTGCCGCTAGAGCGACGGCCGCTTCTTCAGCCTCAGCTATCGTGCAGTCTTGCAGGGAGGCGCTGGTAATCTCGTGTAATTCCGAGTTGACTACAGTTGCCACTGCGTTGTTGGTGCCTCGTCCCCTAGTCATGGCATATGTGGCAGCGTCGACATACACTGTTGTATCCTGGGATGCGTGTGTTTTCTGTAAGCGGTCGGCCCTTGCCTCTCTTCGGTCTTTGTGGAGGTTCGGGTCCATGTTTCTTGGTATTGGTGCCACCCTGAGCGTGCTGCGGTACTCATCGGGGATCGTTTTAGTTCTCAATATTTCTCGAATTTGTTCGGTGTAGCCCAGTTTCTTTAAAAGAACTCTGCCTGTGGAGGTCTGCTGTAGTCTGCGCATTTGGGCAACTTGCTGCGCTTCCCGTTATTCCTCGAACGTGTTTTGCAGTCCCAAGGCTAAGAGCTTTTCAGTTGAGGTGTTATGGGGTAGCCGAAGCGCGGTTTTATACGCTTTGCGTAAAATCGCGTCCGCCTGTTGTATTTCACTTTTGATATGATTGTAGTACGGGAGACTGTATGTCGCCCGGCTGACCACTAGGCTCCTGACCAGCTTGAGTGTGTCTTCTTCGCGCATGCCATGACGTCTGTGTGAGATGCGCGTAATCATGCGGGCCACTTGAAGTGTAGATGCCTTTAATAGCGCAAGGGTGTGAGTACAGCGTTGATTTGACTGTATCCACATCCCTAGTACCCGTATGAGTGTCTTCTCTGGTATTGGTTCTCCTTCGAGGTAAACTTGTAGTCGAAGTTCTTTACTGGTAGGGACTGTTCGGTTCCGTTTTCCTCTCCAAACCCGTAAGAGCTCAGATTTTTCGGTCGAGCATGCTAGCCCTCTTGCTTTGACATAGTTTTCAACGCAGGTGGCCGCTTCTTGTAGCCTATCCTCTTTCTCGCCGAGTGAGCCAGTGTTAGTCCATATTGTGATGTCGTCGGCATAAATGGCATGATGGATGTCGTCAATTTCTTTTAGTTGCTTCGCCAGTCCGATCATGGCCACGTTGAATAGCGTGGGTGAAATGACCGACCCTTGAGGTGTTCCCTTGTTAGGCGTTCGAAACTTCTCGGACCGAAGTTCTCCTATACCGATGGTTGCAGTTCTGTTGGATAGAAATGCTTTGACGAAGCTGTGAATCCTGCGCCCGCAGTTCAGGTTGTCCAGGCCCTTAAGGATTGCTTCGTGGCTCACATTGTCAAAAGCCCCTTTGATGTCTAGGGCCATTATCACGTTTTCTCCGTCCCGAGGAACGTTCCGAAGTACACCTTCATATAATTGGAGGAGTACGTCTTGAGCTGATAATTTTGCTCTAAAGCCGAACATGCTGTGAGGGGTCAGTTCGTTGTCATGCGGAGTTTTTTTTTATTAGAAATGGCTATCACCTTCTTATAAGACCAAAATAAATTTCTGACTTTTTTAAAATCTTCCTGCTCCTACTCTCCTAAAACAGGGATCAGTGGCCGCCGGAGGCCACTGCCGAAGTTCGGTGCAGTGCCCGCCGGGTTGGTGCTGCCTGAGACACTTCAAGCATGGTAGCTACACATGCCAACGAAAGCTTTGGACAGGACGGAGGTGCTTCCATAATTCCGAAATCAAAGGTGGAGTGTACCACAAGCAATGCCCCTGTGCTAACCACTGTAAGTATATATGACCTCTAGACTCCACTCTTCACTTGCCACATAGAGCTAAACAGACGCGGACACAGGGAGACAAACAGGACTGGTTTGTCTCCCTGTGGCCGTGTCTGTTTAGCGCTATATGGCAAGTTAACCGTCGCCAACTCGCCCAAGCTTCCATACTCCATTCTTCAGATTAGCGGGGAGGAGGGGGGGGGGGGGGGAGAAAACAGCCACTGTCTATTATTCATGACACTATATCAACTCCCCCAAGTTTTTCACCCTGTTAAATTAATGCATTTTTGTTTTTGTCAGCTACTACGCATGCGTACTACCACTGTCGGATACTAGACTTGAACGTGGAGCCGTCAGTTTAAGCGTCTGTGAAGCCGTCAGGTGGTCACTGTAATAGAATAATAGGCTAAGATCAAGGGTCCCGTTCCCCGGGGAACCCGGCATGGGCGTCGGCCTGTCGAGAAAACCGGGATTGGTCTAGAGGGTCCTGACGTCACAACCACATGACCTCGTGCGGGTTATTCGAACACCCCACAACGATTACACAGCGTAAAAGTGATGACGTCACTGCTCAATTCCTCATTGGCCTACGCGGTCGTGACGTCATTCCATCACCATTACATAGTGTCTCTGAAGGAATAAAAGCAATTGCGCTGAAAAGTGGTCTAGCCGGGAAACATTTGAAGTCGTGAGCCGGGCGCGCTACCCCTCGACCACTGAGGAACAGTCGTCTGACTTGTTTAGAGGGAGCCCTTGTGTGTCTTGTGGTGAACAAAAATAAATAAATAAAAGTAAAATACAATTTTGAAAATAAATTAAAGAGCAGTGTCCGTGTTTGCGAAAACATATGCAGAAAGGAGACCAGGCCGCTGAAGGCTGTCATTAAAGCTATCGCATCATGCCCTTAAGGTGGAGCCACGGTGCGCGGAGTTTAAGTGTCCTCCGAGATGTTTGTATGCATAACTTATTTGTTAAAACTACAATCTATTGTACGACGCTCTCGGTTCTGCGAGGTGTTCAAACAAGTGTTTGTGCGTGTCAGAGACCATTTCATCTTCAACTTAATTTTAAAGAGGTAACTTTTTTTAACACAACCAAAAACATAATGTCCAAAGGGCTCTATTCCGGAACGGTTCTGTCAAAAACGCTGCAGAAGATTTTTATCGAGTATTTTCCGATCAATTCATTCCGCCGTTTTTATGTGGCCTAACGCTGGAAAGCATGATCAGTGAACGCGACACAGTGTGCGCCAGTAAAAAAGATGAACTAAAAACTAGTACAGTCCTAACCGCGATAGAGAAATTAGAAAGTTTTAGTACAACGAAGCATCAATTTCAATTTCACACAGAAAACTCTTACGAAACAGTGACGTACCTGTCGTCGACGGCAGTTCTAGTGAACCGCGGTTACCACTCCAACCAAGAAAGCAAAACGCAGTGGCGCCATCTACTAACAAAAGCTCAAACCTCTTCATCGTTGATCTGAAGGGAGCGTTGAATTTCATCGAATAGCGCATTGGAGAGATCGCAAACTCTAATATAATGTTACGTGTACTTCTAAACATAGCACGACTCACTTAACAACGTATAAGTAATATAGCGAAATGTAGTATGTCGGGAAATACACCGATAATTGTAAGGCTTCACCCCATGATGTCGGTTCAGTTTGTTTTACGCTATTTTCAATGCCAAATTCAAAATAAAAATCCTCGTTTCTTTATATTATAGTGCTTGATTTTAACTATATCAGGCAAGATTTTTACATTTCCACTATAACCTCATGATTGGTCAGTTATCGCTCCCTTCAGATAAATAATACACACCAGTGAACATGCAATGAATTGCGATCAGCTTTTTAGCACTCGTAAAAAAAAAATGTCCCACCACTGCAGTGTTGAAACAAAGTGGTGCTTCGCCTCTTAAGTTTCGCATTCAGCTGTACATTAATGCCTCACTGTGCGCTGTGTGTATTTAATGAAAAAAAATTCAGATGTGTTTCCATATGTATTAGGTGTTCTGTCGCTAATACTATATAATTTAAATGCTATATTTGAACCACTGTATATAAACAACAATGAATCTGTGAAAGAAACAATATGGCGCCATGCTTCATCACGCGTTCGATGAAGTGTTGTCTCCGCAATTATTTCTTGTTGGCAAGAGAAGCAGGCTACATATGATAACGTCTTCACGGTCACTAAAGTTGCTGAATTGCCCCTGTGGTGGAAATTTGAGATAAAAAACCCGGACATAACGGTAGGTTTGTCAACATTATCTAAGCTGTCAAGGATCGAGCTATAGTGTAGAGTTCCAGAATTTTGTTAAAAAATTATTGTTTCCTCCCCCTCCCCCCTTTTTTTTTTGTTGGTTTCAGTGCGTTGCCGTGGAAATCGTGCTCTGAAGATTTGCCTGCCGAAGAATTGGTGGCCCAGCTCTTAGGTGGATTAAAAGGTGTATATGAAAAACGCGGTCTCCCAAAGTACAAGAATCTATTACGAGTATTTGTGCTTCGATCACCATCTTGAACGACACGACAAGTGCTATAAACTAACGTTGCATATAACAACGCGCACACAGCTATTTAAGATAACACGCAAAAAAATATATTTCTAGGTCAGCACGCTACTTTCCTAAAGCAGCGCTGAGAAGAAAACTGGCATTTTTCCTCCATTTAAGCAGTTTGTTCTCTGTATCCAGCATCTCATTTCCTCTTTGGCCCGCACAGTGTCTATTTCGGGTAAAGAGTGGAAATATTTGGCACACACGGTGTTCTTACCGTGCTGAAGCACTTCCCACTACTCCTCCTTCTGTGCATCCTGTCGCCGTCTATGATGACTATCTCCAATATGTCATTGGTATCACTTGAGCGCTATAATCACTTCATCCTCTCCCTTCAACCTCCCTACGATTCCAATATATATATATATATATATATATATATATATATATATATATATATCAAAAATTATTTCTTGGCAGCTGATTGATTAATATAAGATAAGGTCATCAGAACTTGAAAAACATAACAAGATTTAATTAACGACGTTTCGGCTGGAGGACCAGCCTTTTTCGAGTGTATTACAGTATTTGAAACAAGCAGCTTTTATAGCATCCGCGAGGTACAGAAAAAAAATGTGTAAAAACACAAATGCAAACAGTGGTGAGGGAAGAGGATTAAAAAAAAAGGTAGGTTACAACTTGAAACGGGGGCAGGTGTTCGGAAGGAGGTAACGACAGAAAAGTCGATGACAAGGGCGAACCTCTACAGCGCACAGCTGCCACAGGGCTGTGACAAAAAAAAAAAAAAAAAACTTTACTGCACAAGGCTTTACAAAATGGCACTCATGACGCATTGTAGGCAGCGAGTAAAGCGGGGTATATATGCAGCGTCCTCGCTGGCTCAGTACCTACAGCTGACCTGCCTACAGTGAGCTAAGCCTGAAGCTGTGTACTACATCGCGTATCCTAGCTCGCCGCGCTTCCTTCACGGAGCAGAAACCCGATGGCGATGGCCCGAGAAACCTCTCCTCTATACGCTCCGAGTTGCTTGCTTATTATTATTCAGTGCTCGCGAATGCAGCGCGAGTGATCCTTAAATTCTCTTGAACAGCCCATAGCCGGTTTCACGGACATGTCACCGTCGCCGCGAGGCTTTGCCTCGCACTCACCGTCGATGCCGGTGGCCTGGCTCGGAGGTGTTTCCCTCGGCAGTCGTCAGCCGGTCGCGAGTGTAACGGCTCCTACTAGTCCGCGCTGGACGGTGAAGACGACAGCAATCCACTGGCAACAGGCACAAAGCGATGTCTGGAAGCACTGCCGCTTGTACGGCGAAAATAAGTTCCGCGCAAACAGCAATGAAGAAAGAACGTTGGTCTGACGGTCGCATGCACGGTCGCATTTTTCACCAGCGAGTCAACTGCTTGCGCATGCGCGTTACTTTCAGCTACATGGCTTTTCGCGGGTGGTCTGCGCTGTCGCACTTATCAGCGATAGAAAGAATCCCATGGGTGCCGAGACTAACAACAGTGACGGTGCGTTCGTCACGCAGACGGCGCTTCGTAACGTTTGCTGCGGCCAAGCATTTTTCTTTTTATTTTCGTTGTCTGCCTCTGGTCCGTCTTGATGAAGTGATATCGACTGCTTTAGACGCGTAAGTTTCGCCATACGCGCGCATGCCAGAGCTTGGGCCACGTTTTCCGTGATCCTCAGATCTCCTGCACTTCAGACAAGCGGCCCGAAAGGAGAGCAATAATTTTCGCATCCCTTCATTTTAATTCGAAATCCTAATGGGCTCTAACTTCCGCAGAGTGAAAGCGCCTACAATGGCCATAGGAGACGGTTGTGCGTAATGCATCAATACGGTGATACTATATATATGCTCGATTTTTTCTGATTTCTTCTTCAGCGGCAGTATAGACTGGCAGTGCTGTTAACTCTCCGTGCATTCCTCTCATTTTCTTGCTTGATTGCTTCTACTAACATCTATGTGACCGGTTCACCGTCCTAAACGACGGTGGGTGGCTCTTTGCCTCGGCTGTCTGCAGAGGGTCCCCGAGCTTCAAGCCAGCAATTTGAAAAAGAATGTCTCACCTCTGAGCTCGCGGAGATATCTATACCTTCTCCGGCTCAGAAAACATGGAGTATGATGGTGGATACACCGAGGTCGTGAACCGCCTTTCAAAAAGGAAGCTGCACAGGATTTCGATGACATATCTTAGCAATACACCAGCTGCAGTAAGAAGGGGGTGGGGACAAAACCATGGCAGTTACGAGTTGAGCCCCAGAAATATCGCTCTGTCTTTACTTGCGGCAAACACTGCATGCATCCGTGTGCTCTGCACTACTAACATTTTATTGTTATCTATATGCACTGTTAAAGCGGGTCACAGTGTCATTGCGCCAGTGCACAAAATATAAAATACGTCCAGATTGTTTAGGAAGCAATGCAGTAGCATTTACCACGGCAGTTACAGTAAGTGCTAAACATAGAATATACTCAGAACAGCGAAAGTTTGTGTATCGCTTAATAACTATTACCCGATGACATTGCGACAGTACTGGGGTCTTATAATTGAATTTCACTGCTTCTAATCTCTCGAACTTTCATGCAGCTTGCTGCATGCTCGTCTGATGGCGCTTCCACGCGCACAGAAGGAAGATGATGAAGACCTCGAGGAGCAGGGGGGGGAATCCATGGATCACGCGACGAGCGGTTAGACCTGGCGTAGTATTGCTTTCGCAATGAAAAAAAATAGAAATGGTTGGTGGTTTAGCTTTGCTCAGCACGAAATAATGCGCGTAAGCACGCTTTTTTGCACGTGCACTGAGCCGGAGCTCCCGAGTAAAATTGGTTTTGAGGAGAGGAAATGATTTGGTTTTGGGGGTTTAAGTCCCAAACTGACTCAGGCTATGAGAGACGCCGTAGTGAAGGGCTCCAGAAATCTCGACCGCCTTGGGTTCTTTAACGTGCGCTGACATCGCACAGTACACGGGGCTCTAGAATTTCGCCTCCACAGAAATTCTACCGCCGCGGCCGGGATTTAACCCGCGTATTTCGTGTCAACAGCCGAGCACCATAACCACTGAGCCACCGCGGCGGTGGGAAGAGGAAATGGTGACTGCCTCGAAAGAAGGAAGAAAGAGGTGCCGTCATGGAGGTCTTCGGAATAATTTCGACCACCAGGGGATCTATAACGTGCACCGACATCGCGCAGCGCACGGGCGCCTTCTGTGTTTCGCCTTGTGGACAAGTCTACTTGTCTGTGCACAAGTGGCGACATCTTCAAACCGTTGACGGTGATGCTATTTCAAGCCTTGATCGATCAACGAGAGGTGGCAGCAAAGTCCTGCGCACCAAAATAGCCGCAAGGGGATCGGAGTTAAAAACAAAAAGAGAGAAATCGACGAGAAAAGGGTGCTTCGCGGCAAGAAAATGCAAAGCAGCGTGGTGCAAAACATCCCTCAATTTTCGCCGGAGGGCATTTCTTACACTGTTTTCGGCATGTTGCGACTTTTCTCCTTGAGATGCAGTATGCGGTCGCCAAGCAGACGCATCATAAGACTAACTTCCCAATTTATTGCTTTTTGCATGGTTAATCCATGAAGCACTGGCAGCAATATTTCAACGAATATTGAAAACCATATCTGCAGCAAAGTTGTCACTAAATAAAATTTTGAATAACTAAAATTTGTCACACGTATTTTTGCTTCGAAAACATGGCAATAAATTATCTGTCAAAGAACATGGACTTGGTGATTTTCTAAAGAAGATTACCATTGAGGGAATTTTACCTTGTTTTACCATTGTTTTTACCTTCTTGGTCTGCTTCTTCGTCATCCGATTTTTTTTTTTGTTCTATGAAATTTAATTGCTTGGACTTGCTGGAGGTGGTGGTGGTAAAACTTTATTTCCCATAGTAGGGGTCCTGAAGGACACTCGGCTAGGCGCCGGGTCTTGCTGGAACGAGGGCCCACCCAATCCAACCTCGACTTATTCGGTGCATTAAACGTTGTTCTCACTAACTTGGACATGCTGCTATGTTTTTTTTCTTCACCATCGAGGGCCACTTTGGTAGCACATTGGTCAATTGGATAGATCGGAGATCAGTGAAGTGGTAGGGTAGGCACTTAATTAATAGGGTAAGGCAGTTAATTAAAACCCTTTCGCAATGCATTGCTCGTTTTTGTAATATGCTACAGTAGAGAAGGTGGGCAGTATTCTGCCCACATGGTACTACAGCAGATTCGATCACGGATACGTCTTTGATAAGCATTATACACGTGTGAAGAAAGACCAATAAACACCTCATTAAAGGCCTTAAACTATGCTCCGTTAAACCTCACAAAGTTTTAATCATTTAGGAGGCAGGCCTCACTGATGTAGAGTAACCAAGGCGAGCTATTCATGTGTGACGCGTTTCAACCGTATCCACTCTAATCAAGAAAGAGTCTACATCACCTGGAAAAGAACAGCGGTGGGTATAGCCTTGGTGCTGTTCGATGGCGCAAGTTATTCCAAAACCTTATTTAATTAACTTCGCGTTTCCTTGTTAATAAGGTATCTCGATGGTTTTATGGTTTATGGGAGTTTAAGGTTTAAGATGAAAAAAAAAAAACACGACTTGGCTTATCTATTTCGGTTCAAATCTGCGCCTGAGGGCAGAATAGTAGCAAGGAATAGAAACCAATAAAACTTTCGGCTTTCATTCAGCCATCCAATGAGATCCGAGAGTTACAGAGTGACCACAATGCGAGGCAGGGGAACGTGTGGTTTCCAAATCCCGTGCGCAACAACACTGTTTCGCAGGACGCAATTCACGGAGAGCCTCTTCTTGGAAATGGCGTCAGAGCGCTTTTCTTTAGCGAATGCGCGCGCGAGCGTATTTTTGTTGAAGGTCGCTCTTATGCTCCGCTAGCAGCGTATTCGTAGCTCAGCAAAGTGCGTACTTCTAGAGAGAATGGTGTGAAACACTCCATGCTGCCCGTGCGATGTGACGCATTTCAACGCGTTTCGAGCTTCACTGAACCGCGTATTTTCAGCTTGCACTTGCCTTTACGCATTCGCAAGTGTGAGGAACTAGTACACAAACCGATGCCGCCCCATAGTTTTCTGATGTGTGATATAAATAAAAAATTTAAAGGACAAGCTCTTCTCCTGCTCAGCCATTGTATGTACACCTTCATACCAAACCCTTCTTTATCGTTTCTCGTTAATTCTACGAAATTGAACACAATGCAATACAATATTTTATTTTAACACGTCCTGCATTGGTCTTCAGCGCGACACTCCTAATTAAAGACGTCCCTTGTCTGCCTTTCAGAATAAGTTTCGTTAACCACGAAGGGCTTTGGAAACACACTGCCAAAAGTTGGCCGAACATTCCTAATTGCACTCTGCCCCTCAGCAAACACCAGGAGGATTGAAACTGCTTCTTTTATAGACTTTTAAAGATTTCTATGACCATAGTTAGCGACGCACAGGCAGGGTTCTGCTCTTTCAAACTTACACCTAGTCTCTCAGCGTCCAGTAAAAGAGCGCTACCTAACAGCAACAAAGCATCACAAGTCGCAAAGCTTAATGGCGCTAGCTAGGAGATATATCAATTCCCAGGTAGAGTTAATCTTTATCAGCGGTGCTGCAACGCTTGTTCAACTAATTACGGAGTGTCCTTCAGCCTTCTACGTATTACCTAATATCTGTATATGCAGTGTAAGTCCCCTCTAGTTTACTTTATTAATAGTAATGGGCCAAATGCTCAATGTTGACATTTTCCACGATGTGCGGTCTACGCTAATAATGATTATGAGGTGAGTTTTCTCCCTTTCCCTTTTTACAAGTGCTTTGTTCCAGCACTGAATTCGAAAGTAATTATACTCATTAACATCAACGTCATAGTTGAGGTTGTTGTTGATAAGTAATTCCCCCTACTGGAAACCTGTCCGACCAGCGATTTTCCTTTTGTGGATTAGGCGCTTCTTGAGGGGTTATAACAGTTCAATAAACTGTCTACCCAAGTCTGGCCTCACATGCGTCATTTAAATTAATGAGCATAGTCTTGGACAACAACATGTGGCTATCGTAAGGCTCACTATGCTCACGCTGACATGAGCATTAAGACCGTGATGGTCGAATTCTAGAGGCCAGTGTTCTGTGCGATGTCAGAGCGCATAAAAGAACCCCAGGGGGTCGAAATTCCCGGAGCCCTTCACTACGGCGTTCCTCATAGCCTGAATTGCTCTGGGACTTTAAACCCCCATCAACCACATGAGCATTGCTTATTTGCACTCCTAGGCAGGGGACAAGTTCCCTCACTTCGGAAACAAACAGACTTGGAAGCAGCCCATCGAAGTATGCTACGCCTACCGACGACAGAGCGCGCCTAATAGACGGGCTCCGAAGATGATCTAGTCATCGCATTTCCACTTAACCCTTTCGGCCCTGGTGGTGTCAATTGACACCATAGCACAAATATTCTGCTCGCGCCACAGTATGAGACGAAAATAATATTCATTTTTAATAGCATAGTTCCTCCGGGACCCCAGTTGCTATCAGCATCGCTTGTCACGCATTTCCATTGAGCTGTTCAAATTTAAGCAGCGCTAACTTTTAGGACGAACACACAGAGGACATGACAGGACGGGCGTTGTCCTGTCCGTCCTGTCATGTCCTCTGTGTGTTCGTCCTAAAAGTTAGCGCTGCTTAAATTTGAAGAAAAGAAAATGCATAACCAACTAGCCCCGCAACGAGTTTTACTAAGCGATCCATTGAGCTGTGCGGTCTAATGAAGAAGCAGCAGCAGCATGGTAGGCATGCGGTACAGAAAATTGTGGTACATCAAATTTCTAGATTTATATCTAACCATTCCTTCTTTTCCGCTCAGATTTTAAATGTTTTGTGAAACACCTATTCTAGCTCACATCCGCGTCTATAATTCTATTGAATGCGTAAGGGCTGCAGTGCAGTAGGTTTTCGACATGGGTGACTTTGAAGTCTCAACGGCTGGTAACGGTGGATATTAAGCGCTGAAAGGTGATCTCCATAGCGGAAGATCTGTTAGTATTGTTGTGGATGCGTCTATACTGATCGGCTCGTTGCACTGAATATACGTCGCGGTCAATAGATTAACTCTTTGATGAACCGGAAAATAGAAATTTTCGCTATCGTAGAAGGTGAATGTGAATGAAGGATCGAATCTGGAAATAATGCGGGTGTCGGCGAACAGCAACCGGAGCAAAGGAACAGTGCGAATGAATGGATACTTGACCTTGTGCTTTTATTTCTTGTTTTCTACTGCTCTCCCCCAACTGTCAGCATCGGCAGTGAGCTGCAAGAAGCGACCAGGGCATTCACTCTGCAGCTCGCTCACCGCCGCCCTTGCAGCAAGCGTAGCGCACCCTCGACGCTGAGAGCAACACAGCGTGTGTGGCTGCTTTTTCTCGGGAACGTGTATCCAATGTGCTCATAAACAGTTTCTGCTTTTGTCCACGGCCGATAGATAGCTACGCCGCATAAGCTATCGATAAGAGGGAATTTCTTGTCGCCTGTACAGAGCATCGTTTGGTCAAGAAGCAGACACAAAAGATTATCTCCCAGTTTGTGAATTCTTGTATAGTAAACACCTGGTTTGAAAACAGGCATAAGCCAGATGCATTGTGCCACGCGCAAGCTGAGAACTAAGACGTGCTGGTCTCCACGCTGAGCTTTACTGAAGCACTTCATGAAGCTCGGTAAAAGAGGGTTCTGCAGATTTGGGGAACACCTTCATCTTCTCCGCAGTAGCCTTTTAGGAAGGTTATGCAAGTTTTGAGCATGTGTGTCGTTTACGTGACGCGCTATCACCTAGAACACACGCCTGTCACCGACAAGAACGAGAAGAAATGGTACAAAACTAACTATTAGAGAGCGGCGTCTTTTGTTGCAACAGCAAGATCCAACTAACCATTAAAAAGTAAAGAATAAAGCTTCTTTAGAGTTCTCCACACTGCAAAACAGCGGTTGTTTTTGTTCACTTCTTTGTTGCGAATTGCGAGAACCAAAACGGTCCCATTCGCATTTTGCACCCTCTGAGCACTGATGCCCTACTTCGACACCATGCCTGTAAATCAGTTAATACCTGCACTACGAGGCTTAATTTTTTAATACGTGGTTATGAGGCCTGATACATTCTAAAAACTCAGAGCAAAAAAATCTGCAAGCAAAATAAAAAAATCCGCGTCTCTTCTCAAGCACAACAACCAAGTATCCTGGCCATCCTCGGTCACTCACGTGGCATTTTGCGCACTGGAGGCGTCATATCAGCCATAAAATACTTGGGAATTTCCAAAGCACACCCCACAACACCACTGCATTGACACCGACATCACTCACTGCAGACTCCAGCAACATTTCGGGTGTTGTAGATGCACGTACTTAGTCCCATTCGACGAACCAACGCAAGAAATTTGTTTTTCTTGCATTACATTAAAAGTCGCACTTTGTTCGTTGTTTTCCCCGCGAGCGACTCAGAGGTACGTTACATTATGTTTTGATTTGCACGCTGTCGGTGTAACCTTAAGAGACGGAGAGATAGCAGCGCCGGTCATAGCAAGCGTTAGTTAAGTGCATTAGCTGTGATTTAAAGGAACAAATACACATCTGCAGAATAGAATGCTCACAACATACAAATAATGGCTTATTTGAGCGGTAGAACGCTAGTAAACGAAAAGCAAATCTGAGGCGGTCAGAGCCCAAAGGATCCAGAGATGGCAAATAACGAGAGTAATGGGAGGTCATTCGAGGTCATTGAGAGATGCCGTTGCCCTGAACTCCGTTCAGGTGATGATGACAGTGTCAATTAAGATCGAGACATTGCAGAACCGAAAGTTTGGAGACGTTGCGGGGGCGTCCAGTGTGAGAAAACTTTTGACTAAAAGAAAGTGCTAGTGAAATCCAGTCGCGAACCCTCAGTGCGAGCAGCTGCGTGTCTGTCCGCCGTTCACTGACTTCCTTTGCTAAGATTGGTTACTGCCATTAGGGTCACCACACGTTGGTCATACAGCAATCCGGATCACCTTGCTTTCGTCACATAACAATGGAAGCTGCCAGTCCACGAAATAGGAACCAAGGAGTGGGCGTTGCTATACCTGCAAAACATATCTATAGCCCCGTGTTACGCAGTCTGCGGTGATCGATGCCCCGGGCCTATGCAAAGAAAAAAATAAACGTTCGTACAGCACTGGGTACAATGCCTGGAACAATACTTTCTCCCAGCTTTCTCAGCGTGCATGTTTTCTGCCCGAACACAATGGCATCCTCTGAAATTGATGCTCATGTCGTAGCGGTCTCTGCACAAGGAAGCCCTTCGGGGCCCTGTGCTCGGGAAGCGTTTCGAACAGCTGCAGCGAAAGAAACAAATTAAAAATTTCGAATTTTTCTTTCTTTATGTGCTGGGCTTCGTGCGCGCAGCAAGGCGAATGGCATGTGGAAAGGCTTGCAGTTTTGATAGCCTTCCGTCGGACGGTCTCCCAGTAAATCGAGCGTGGAGCTGCTCGAGCTGACGGAATGACGACCACAGCTGGACGATGACAATACGCATCGGAGGCGCCCACTCGGACTTCCTTTGTCTTCGAAAACTCTGCGTCCGTTGCTTCAAGGGTGACGCCAGTTGGGAGAGCGGTGCCGGACGCAAAGGCGGCTACGTCAGGATCAGGGTCTTCATCCGGCTGAACGACGGGATGCAGTCGTCCACTAAACAGCGGCCGATGCCTTGACGGTGTCGCCTGTGTAATGTGTCGGTAACAACGTCAGCCTGTGTAACTCTACTGAACTTCAGGCACGACACAACCACCAGCTAGGTGTCAAGGTGTCGCGAAGACATTTGTCTGACGTCACCATCTTGCCACCATAGCTTGAGTCACGAACGGTATACTCGCTCGGACGTCTCCGCATCGAGGCCTCCTCTTCACGTGCATCCAATTTATGAACGTGCGATTATCAAGAAGCCATGTTGCTTCGACTGTTGTTAGTGATAGTTGCTTCCGCTGTGTGGGCGACGGAGACAGAGACAGAGGCGGAGACGGAGACGGAGAAGGATTATAATTATTTTCCCGCGTGGTTGATTGAGTCAACCAAGGAACCCCATGAAATTGACACCAGTATCATAAGCTCCCGAAAGCCACGCATCACCGGCAAAGTGAGTACGCACAGGTGTGCTTGTCTTGTATCGGCCGCGGCGGCTGCGGGCTGCGCAAATGCGTCGTGTCACAAGTTCCCGCTCACATATGTGTCTTGCTTTCCCGGTGGTTTTTTAGCCAAATCAATTAAATATGTTTCATACGTTGACATAACACGATTTTTGATGTTCTCCTTGGCTAGAAGTTGTGAAGGCGGCTTGGCTAAGGTTCAGGAGTCATTAAACAAGACAGGGGTGGACGTATATTTACAAGGTGAAAAACAAAAAAAAAAGAGCATTGAATAAGTAACTATGAGAGCCCGTATTCATTGTGAATAATACAAGCGCTGCAAACACAGACACAAAGGGGGAACACGCTTGTGTTATTCATAACGAGTGTTTACCAGCTTTCTCAGTTATCTGCCTTGGAGCACATATTCTCATTGCAAAAATTTTAGCCCAACATGCAAGCATATCAATAAATTCAAAAATATCGCATGATTAAGAAGTGCACAGCTTAAATAAATCTTTAACTTTGAAGCAATTATGTGTTTGCGTCTAGCATCGTTTTCGATAAACTGAAATTACAGTAGATTGACTCACCTAATACAAGTAAATTAATCATTTAATATTTGCCTTAAGGTCAATAAATTTTCTCGTTCACAAAATATTGCAAGTGTTCCTCTTGATCTCACCTGCTAGTCTTTGTATTTTGTCGACCTGGTTCTAAAAGATATCATAACGCATTCTTATTTGGTGAGCATATCCGATTCAGTACGGGTGTTGCTGTTCTGTTAGAATAAATCATTCTTTTTTTGTTTAACACCTTTAGAAATCACCATGGAATGGATGCGTTTGTTTCTGCTATTTTTTTAATACACGTGGGTATTTCTTTACTGTTCTTTACTGTTACGGTATTTCTTTACCAAGGAAGCACTAAGTACGTCACTGCACTCTCGCCAGCCGTCGTAAGCACTTTAACTGGGCTACGAGTGTGGTCTGTGGACATGGGCAGATAATCTGGCATCGCCCATGTTTGCTTCAAAAGTGTTGACTGAAATGAAAGCGAAACTCCTGTAATTACTCTTCAAAATAAGACTGACAACCGCTTTTCAGGATCATATCTTTCGGCAAGCCTAAAGGGATGTCCTGCCGTTTGACCTGTTCGCGTCATATATTTATACGCAAATTTATTTATTCAATATCAACCTGCATAGGAAGATTTCTACAACCCTTGAGCCATGATACTGCTTCTTCAGCAGGTCTCTGCTGATTAACCAAAGTGCTTGTGCAGTGTCACCCACGTTTTAATCGGTAATGAAGTTTCGCTCATGTGAAAATGTGATAATATTTTGATCAGCACTCGGTTTCCTGGGTGGCATACTATTATTTGACGAAGTGGTGGTCACTGAGCCGGGTCAGATATCAACCAGCGTCCTCAGCCTTCGCCGGTGTCCAGTTGATAGTAAATGACCAAAGATTATTACAAACAGAAGTAAACGCCATTTACGAACCTCTATGTGAGTATAAGATGAAAACAATTACTTCTGACTGAAATACATTCAGGGCTTACAAAGGACTATAACGTGCGCCTCGATGAAAAAGGCAAATAAATGCGCATCGGTAAGGTCCAAAGCGGCGGCTGATTGTCAGTTTGGCCAGGGATTGCCAGGTCCTCATTTAGCTTAAACAGGTTTTAGGAAAGAAAGATAAAGCTTCCACACGTGTGTGGTTGATATCTCAGATTAAGTAGGACTCACACGACGGACGGTGCCGCGTCGACAGTAGCGATCGTGTGTTAAACCTTAAATGACTGAAATAGAGAAGACAGGAAGAAGGGGGTTCTTAACTAAACAAAACCAAACTGAACAATTGTCGAGGGGGATCCTTCGTCCGCTAGTCTCGCGGCTGAGGCTCCCCTCGATCCTTGTTCATTTTGTGTTGCGTTATCAAAAAATTGTTAGAAATTTTATGATGAGAAACGTTGAGGCAAGGCAGATAGCCCCAGTGTATATTTATGCAGCACCGAGACCGAATGGCGAGAGAAAAGACCCTGTCGTCCCGATGGCACTGCGCACCGTCCAATTCCGGGAATGAATAGAAACTGCAGCCCGTCAGCTGCGTAAGCGAACACAAAAGCTGCCGCGGAGAAAAAAATTACAGCGCTGGCCGAGAAAATATTCCATGCTTTACGACCATTCTTTTCTGCCAAGGTATACCGAGGTGTGTGCGACAGCCACTGTGGCTTCGATGGTTAGAGAAGCAACCTGAGAAAATGCGCCTCCCAATGTTTCACTCCTCCTGAAACTTGGTAGGACGTGCTTTGAAAACGAGTGACGTGGGGTGGGGCACTGTTGTGTTACGTCGTGAGCCGTCAGGGATGCGCACGTATTTTTGACTCAGCTTGAAATCGGCGATCGCGCTAAAAGGCTATTTAGTGCTATAGCATTAGGACGGCCACGAAGGCAAACACTGTCCGGTGTTGGCGGCGTCGGCGTCTATTTGAAACCTCCTCCACCCCGGTGGTGTTTAGAGGGATCTGCCTCTCTTCATCTGCCCCCTGTCAACTGTCCCTCTCTGCCCCTGACTCCCTCTCTCTCGCTCCTCTCCACTTCTAGGGGAGAGAAGGGAGAGGGCAGACGAAGAATGCCCGTGGTACTGCCTAAGAAGCAAATGGCGCAGACAACAGCAGGCATACGTGCGAAAAATATACAGCCTCCCGATCAACTATCGGTACAGAAATGATGCTTGCGAGAGCTATTCCTACCCGCATTGCTCGGTAAGAGCAACCTAGGTCTCACAAACCCTACCGGTGGCTGCGTCTGAAGCGCCACCTACCTCTACAGTGGCGAATCGCTTGACCGCAGAGCTATTTCGTCTGTAGCGGTGGGAGAACAAGCCGCGATCTAACAATGTGCCACATTTTGCGTAGTTGCCTGGTCAGAATCGCAATAGAATCAGAATTGGAATAGATCGGCGAGTGAAAGAAGGTTGCCGTCTCATTTCCTCCGCATCAATGCAGTTGATCGCACGTAAATTTCTTTCACTACTGGGGCAATAAACAATGCAGCCCGTATGTCATACAAGTTTTGCACAAGTTCCCGAACGCCCTTCACCTCTCAGTGGGCTGTTGCCGCTTAAGCTTAATGAAGTCAAGTGTGCAGCCCTCCTCAAGCGCAACAGGGTTGTTCTGCTTTCATGGGCGACTGCTGTCCAAGGGACTATATAGGTTGGAAACATTTAGAAAACACCGCACCCTGAATAAGCCCTTCTACCAGCAGGTGAGCGACACATTCTGGACTGCATTTTGCTGTAAACGGAACCCATCATCATCGTCATCAGCCTGACTACGCCCACTGCAGGGCAAAGGCCTCTACCATGTCTCTCCGATTAACCCCCTATTTTGCGAGCTGTGGCCACCGTATCCCCGCAAACTTCTTAATCCCATCCGCCCACCTAACTTTCTGCCACCCCCTGCTACGCTCGCCTTCTCATGGAATCAAGGAAACCAGAGGTGCTCATTTTTTTCCCCCAACAACTAAAGCTTCCCTGTCGTCATTGGGTAGCGGGGAGGCGCGATGAAATATGGAGTAAGACGCTCCGAGTTCCATTTCAGAATAGGAGATTGTGCGTCAGAAAGAGGTTACTATGCCATTGTGCGCCATCAGCTACATCTAGGAATATATAGCGTGCTAA
The DNA here is from genome assembly GCF_055824585.1 of Amblyomma mixtum. NCBI lineage: Eukaryota > Metazoa > Arthropoda > Arachnida > Ixodida > Ixodidae > Amblyomma > Amblyomma mixtum. Next base: position 21,526,535 of record NC_143018.1, read on the forward strand.
ATGCTCAGAAATACTGTATCTAGAGACTCAATCAAGTTCGACGCACTATAAGCACGTGCAAATACTTACAGCACATACCTAAAGCGCATACTTGCAATAAGTTCCCTACAAATGTGGTTTAGTGCTTGGTGGTCACCTCTTTCTGAAGTACATTAAATTGTGTATAAACATGCAGAAATGTGCTTCAGAATGTCCAAACGGACTATTTATTGGTCTTTTGTTTTCTACGTGCTCTAAACATTATTTCTACGCCAGCGTTCCTTCGAGTTAGTGTAAGTTGTACTGCCGAATAGCGCCTTACTGCGTGACACCCACTCCTGCAGAAGGCTTTGCGCACAGGCTCGCAACTATGAGTTTACTGGTAATTATGCCTGTGTTTTTTTTCTTTCGGAAGATCTCAGCTATAGCCAAAGAACGAGCGGCGTATTATATATATACTCAACAGTACAATTAAGCGAAATGCTAGCTCTGCTTCCAAAAACGAGGCGCTAAAGCATAAAGAAGGATGAAAAGGGCCCCATCACACCGAACACAGATATGCCTCTTTAAAGAATGAAACAGCGAAACTAAAAGAGAGACCAGTTTCGCTCTTTCGTTCTGTCAAGATGCGATGCCAACTCGCCCGCTATGCTGTGTTGCTACAGATTAATTTATTAGTATTATTATTATTTGCTAATTAACAGTTCATAATTGCACAACGATAAACAAGAACTCCAGAGTGGGCAGGTAACGCTGCGTGGCTAGGAAGAACATAAGACCCATTTTGGAAGGAGCTGATTAGAGAGAAAGATTCCATTTCCGCAATGTATTCCTTGATCTTCCACCGTCGAAGAACGGGAGGAAACCGGTTCCTATAAACAGAATTTTGCATACATACGTCCTTGGTGCTCGCAGACAACACAGTAGGGTTTAGTAGGAAACATCTAGGAGACAGTTAGGCTTTCGCTGCGTTTATTAAGGCGAAAGCCTTTAATGCCTCATGCTGTCGTTAGCAATCCGTGTCGGCAGCCGTGTCTGCGCCCGTGTCGGCAGCCGTGTTGACAGCCGTGTCGGCATTTCGACAGATGTGTCCGCGTTTTGACGGGTGTCCACCGAGATATGTGAATTACTGCTTAATTTCCTTTCCTCAAATACAATTAGTGCTGAGTGAGTAATTAGTAATTTGTCATTACTTCGTCATCAATTATGTGTGACGTCATCCAGTGGTAACGTCACCTGTGTGTCACATAGGCAAAGTGGTGCCGAAAACGCTTTCGCCTCTACGCACTTTAGACAGTCGAAGTGCCGCTGAATTTTTTAGTGTACCAGCTGGCGATCTTTGCCGAGACCGAGTGAAACTTAGTAGATTAGAACGTGAAATAGGCAAGTAACGCTGCGTCTTTCCTCCACCAGGTGAAAGGCGGCACCATCTGCCTCAACACGGACGAGTGTGGCCGCGGCAAGTGCTGCCTGCGTCGATCGAAGAGTCCCCGACGTCGGTGCCGACGGCTGCAGCGGGCTGGCGAGCGCTGTACCGAAGAGCAGATGATGGGCGGATACTACTACGGCTTCTGCCCCTGCAACAGGCGCTGTAAGCGGCCTTCCTCTGTGCCCTTTCTGACTTTAGCGAAGCCGCACGTTCCAACCCGCCATTTAAGCCGCTGCCACGGCTTAACTTTCCTGAATGGCTTCCGCTGCTACGCCTGGAATTCTTTGTGGCTATTGTACAGAGGAGTTCCGTTCAGCTTCCTTTCAAAACGGCTCGCTTGCCGTGATAGATGGTTGCGAAAATACGGGGCTCTGTGACAGTGCCATAGTGAGCTCTGATAATATGACTCCGTGCATGGTATAGCTATCGACCTCACCACGATGGTCCTTTTACGATCATCTAAAATACGAATGGTCCAACTTTCCAAAAGCACACAAACAAGATGTTCTACCTTTCTTAATTAAGGAGATCCCTGATTCTCCCGTATATTTTCCCGCTCTCTTGACCCTTAAAGGGCAACTGAAACGGTTTTAGAATTCGATGAGTGGAAGGTGGCCGAATGTGCAAAATGTGCAGGTAAAGCCTGCGAAATCGTTTTGCTCTAGCATTTGAAATGGTGGCGTGATCGCCGAATAAAGTCGTCGTCGGCGTTCAGGCTTCTCTGAAGTGCACAGCGACGGGCAGAGGCCCCGATAATGACGACTTGTATGACGTCATTTCCAGTGTTTACAGCGAAGAAACGGTTATTCCATGGAAGAAGACCGATGCCATCGAAGGTGAAGCTCACGATGCGTTGTTTCGCGCCATCTGACGACACACAGCAGCATTCAGGCGTAAGCAGCGGACATCTGAAATTTCGCCAACAATGACGTCCCTGCCGAGTTTCCCCGCACTCCTCCAAGTAGTGAGGAGAAGCCTAAAAATCGACGCGGTTTTAATCGACGATTATGTCACCATTTTAAATGCTAGTGCAAAAATACTTTTCGTGCTTTATCTAAAAGCTTGATATATTCGAATTCTTGAATAACCTCAAATTCTCAAAAAATCGTTTCAGCTTCCCTTTAACGCGATTGGAAATGTGGCTGATTTGACCGCTTCGACCACGTGCCGATGAGTCTCTCAACAAGACGCGGGACCCAAAACACACCTGAAATGTTCAGGGACAGCCGCTGGGGTCGACGTTCGCCACCTGCCTTGGCGCACATCCACGGGAGGTGGCGAACATGAGGATGGACGCCATTGTGCAGGGACAATAACCTCCAGTAGCAGGCTACTAAAAGAAGTTTGACTCATGGTCTCCAGGGAGGAAGACCTCTTGAGGTGGATGACTGAGAACAATAACCGCTGGAACCTGCTTAGGCTGTTACACAACAATAGGCTCGATGACTTCCCTAGTGTAACAAGTCGGCAACAACATTTGCGCATGGCAAACCTTCGAATAAAAGAAAGGTTTCTCGAGCGGTCAGGTATTAGCACATTCTAGAGCTAGTCCTAAAAGCAATATGAGTTTCTGTAAACGTCTAAAAAGATTCAAGGCGCGGCTGGCAGAGAGGGGGAGGGAATACTGAGGATTCCAAAAAAAATACAAAAGCTGCGCTGTTAGTGAAAAGAAAGCCGCACTACATGAATCACAAGCGGAAATAGTGGCCTTTGAACTTTCACAAAGGCTGCGCTTAGTCGCTTCATTATTTTCTCTTTACATTCTAAAGCTGAGCTCGGACCCACAGCAATATCAATTTTTCTTGCCGTTCTGAGTTGGGATACACCTTCACCTCATTTCGCCTAATTAAGACTTGCGTGGCCGTAGCTAGAATGGCACTTCTATACAACAACTGCCACCTGTGGTGTTATTGTTCAGGACATCGCATCCTTCTGTGCACAACAGGATCTTATATTATTGTACAGGACAGCCCATCAAGTTCTGCACAAGAGAAACTAATGTTAGTATTGCGTAGAACAGAGCATCACACTGTGCACAAGAGGAACAACTGATATTATTGTGTAGGATAGCGCATCCTGATGTGCACAACTGGGAAAACTGACATCATTGTGCAGGACACTGCATCCAGCTGCGCAACACTGGGAAAACCGATATTACTGTGGATGACAGCACATCCTGCTCTGTACAAGTTTAAAAAGAACTTATATAATAGTGCAGGACAGAGAATCGTGCTCTGTACAAGTGCCATAACTTTTATTATTGTGCAAGACAGTGCATTCTGCTGTGCACCGGTGCAAAAACTTGTATTATTGCGCAGGACAGCGCAACCAGCTGTGCGCCCGTGTAACAACTGCTGGTTTGGTTTGGTTTTATGGGGTTTAACGTCCCAAAGCGACTAAGGCTATGAGAGACGCCGTAGTGGAGGGCTCCGGAAATTTCGACCACCTGGGGTTCTAAAACTGTGCAGAACAACGCATCGTGATGTACGCGACAAGAACAACTGATATCTTTGTTCAGCACAGCGCATCAGCAGTGCACAAGTGGAACCAATGTTATTATTGTGCAGGACAGAGCATCCTACTGGACACAGGCATCGCAGTGGCAGTGCAGTGTGCCGGCGCTGCAGTCTTTTGTTCCCCTCGTTTCATCCAGCTGTTGTGCACTGAAGCGAGAAATTTGCTTGCTCTTCCGAGCATCGCCTGCTGTAGTCCTAAGGCACCGCTGAGCTCGAACAGCAGTGCTTTTTTTTTTTTCGGAACGAATTCGTGGCTCACAAAGAGAAATTGAGCAACGCTAAACGTGCGGCTGCATTCGTGCGCGAGAGAAAGGGCACTGCCTTTATCTCACCGCATATCACGGGGGGTTTCCCTTAACGTAAGAAGGAAAATAGAAGCATTCCTTTAGGCTATTCAAGTGTTCGTTGACTGCGTTGACTACCAGAGGATGTCGTGCAGTAAACCAACGCACGCAAACTCAGCGTCGATAATATTCGAGCCACAGAAGTGAGACAAAACCTCACTTCAAGGACAGCCAAAGTATGGAGGCCGAAATGCATTCGTAAAACAACCAGTTTGTAGGAATACTTCAGCGCATCCTTCCCTTTTACGGGTCGCGCCAAGATCTCGAGAAGAATGAAGGGTTTTCGAGAATTCCTGGGCCACATACTTCTGTAGTCGACTGTTCATACAGCCTCTATGTTTCTGTTTTGCCCTTTGTGATTTTTTTTCTAAAGCGCTAGGCGTATTGAATTCAAGATCTACACCAGCTTTGTTTGTCAAAACAACCCTGCCATTCAGGCCTACAATCCTTTATCTATATTTGGAGGTGGTGGTGGTGTGACATTTTTATTCGAACACCCTTTTTATTAGGCGTTCAGTACATCCTGGGCCAAGGCGACGAGGGCACGTTGCAGCCTCAGATCCAGGGAGGCGAGCCAGATGGGCCACGGTGGGGGTGGCGGGAAAGGATAGGCGGGGGACTGGAAGGCTGCGTGGCGCTGTGTAAGGCAGTGTTCTATGTCTGCATATGTGTGTGGACAGTTTGGGCACTGAGGTGTGGGAGTGTACCGGTATAGGTAAAGTTTGGCTGGCGTATGTAGGTATCTCTGAACTTCCTTGCTCGCCATGGAGTCTTCTTCCTCCTCCTTTTGGCATGTTCCTGGACTCCGGCAAACTTTCCACGCATAAAATGCCTCCACACAGCAAATGAGATGAACGCTTGAACCTCCCTGATGACACAGTCGTACGCATGCGCGAAATGAATGTGCCCGGCTACGATCATCAAGGCACTTAAAGGGGCTGCGAAACACTGCTTGGGGGGATACCGGCTATACTTAAGGTGGATTCTTTGTCACACAGATGCTGACTCAAAAAGAATCACAGGAATCGATGCACAGGAACGGGAGTTATTCAATGAAGAAATTTCAAAATACAAGCAAACAAAACGCTGCCCTCAACTCGATTTTGGCGGGGCTTCCCACTCCTATTTCGCTCTCCCAATGACGGCACCTGGCGCAACCAATCAAAACAGCCTGCCAGAGCACGTCGCGGAAGTTTGCATTCCATGGCTACCTGCTCTCTGTAACTCGTTCTTGCTGAGACTGGCAGCGTCGCTTACATGCCAGAGCCCCTGGTGGTGTATTTTTATTTTACTTGCTTTGCAGGGCTTTTATCTAAGACAAACAAGTTGTTTTTGTTGATATAATATAAAGCACCGATAGGTGACAAAATGTGTCTCTATTTATTCACACAATTTGCAGTATATTTACTGTTTGTCAATCATCAAGCTCGCGCCAGGTGATGTCATATCCGCTGCTAAAACCCGCCACTGTGTGGGGACACCATCAGAGCCATGAATTTGTTTTTGGGAGGACATTAAAATATTAAAAAATTGAATATACGCGGTATTACCGCCGCTAATAGCACCATTGTAATTCACTGTATGCGATCAACAGGCAAAACAGTCAACTAAGATTGTGTTTCTGGGCCCCTTTAAGGGCTTTGCTTTCTACTAAAATGAGCTTGTTTGGCTTGCCTTCGTCTACAAGGGGATAGTAATAAGATTACTGCGGTGTTGTAGGGATGCACGAAATTTACTCGTTCTCGCTTCATTCTACCCTTATAAAAATGACCTGTGACTGCTTATAGACTATTTATATACGCTCTTGCCTTCCTATAGATACTTCCTCATGTCTATTCATAGTTTATACACTGTCTATAGAAAGAAGTTTAAAAGTGTATGACTATATATCTATAGACTGTCTTTATACTGTGTAAAGGATTTGTATTGCCAATATACTAGTGTACAGAATTTTTGTACTGCAATTGTAAAAACTTGTAATATAGTCAGTTGCAAAGAAACTTTAAGTGTACCTTTTGGAAAACCAGAAAATATGAACAAACTCTTTTGCGCAGCTGCCACCACGTGCCGAAAGCATTCGGACTTTCAAAATTACCACAGCAATTTTAATTTTCTTGAGTTGATTCTCTAGGGAACTAGTCGATGCAAGCGCATAGACTATTTTTCTTTAGATTTTGCAACATACACAGAAAGAATACGCGCGACATCACACCACACGTTTTTCTCTAAAAACTAAACTTAGAAACCTACAATAAAAAAAACTAAACAATAACATTAATAACTATATTTGGCCTACCGCCAATTAATGATTTCTCTGCAAGAAAAAAATTTGAATATGTTCCCAGTGAGTTACGTAACACTTTTGTCCGCAGCGTACAGATGAAGTTAGTGTTTAATGTGCAGGAAAACTGGACATGAAGGCTATTGGTAAATGTGCTGTTATACGCTGCAACTAGATCGGTAGATTATGCAAACGTAAGAAAGAACTTCATTGTAGCGCGGCAGTAAGCGGTGAGGATATACCGTGGCAGAGTCAGCAAGATCACCTGATCCGAGGGTTGCCAAGGTCACCACCTGGTCCCAACCATACGCTGATCTGGGACATTCGTTTTTGTTATGCCTTGTTGCTATGTAAACACAAGAACTGTAATGGTCGAATCCTAGTGCACAGCAGCTTATGCGTCCTGATGCGCGTAGAAGCTAAGCTAATCAAAACGCTCCAGCGGTTGCCCGCCTAATAACTTGTGGGCGGATATTTCTCTGCCTTTTAGTTGACCTTTCAATAAAATGCAAAACAGCAGCTAAAGGTTTGCAGCTATTCTTCCGCCAAAATTTAACGATTTAGTGCAATAATATTATAACATTTAGTGTGAAACGAAGAGAAGGGTAGAAATAAGCGGTGTTATCGTTTGTTTTTTCGCTCTTCCTTAACTTTTCCATGCACATTTCATCGCCAAAACCATGTACTTACCATTTGGGGATTGGCTTATCAATGCCTCCTATTTTCACGTCTTAAATGTTGCCCGTTAACATGTTCCTCGTTCTTACGGTCCTTCCTCTCTTGCTGAGACTTCCATATTTTTACGGTTGGTTTTGAAGAGTACGAGTCCGTTAGTCCGTTTGCTGAAGTGGAAGGAAAAACTAGGACACGACTGAGGCCTTGCACTTTCTTGCTTCTGGTGGCCGTCGAACTTTTCGCTATTTCCTTTCGCATCATTATGCGTTATTAAAGCTGCCATTTTTTTTCTATCTTGCAGCCGTTTGCAAGTACGTCAACGGTACCCAGATGTGCGTCAAGAAGAAGCAGCGGCCACAGAAGCCGGTGCCTCTGCCGACAGTTCCCCCGGAAACCAACGCAACTCAGCAAGAAATGCAAGAAAGCCAGGAGAGCGAGGAGGTCCAGAAGCCAAAGATCCCGTCGAGGAAACCAGCTTTTAACCTCACCGGTAATCATTTCCCGAATATTCCTGATTTCCTCACGCACCATTTGAAGCCCACGGTTGCCCCAGTTCCTCTTCCGGAAACACCTTTGTCTGTGCCAACTGAAGTGGTGGGCCAAACACCGTCAATACCTACAGCGCCAGTCCAAGGCGGAGAGCAGGAGATTCCTGGTGGCACACCTATACCTCAACTGCCAAATGGTTTTACACTAATTCCCCTTCAGGATGAGGACGTGGGGGGACTTCCGGGGACAGCTGGTGTACCTAGGCTGCCGCCACCCCCTGTGGCGGGTCCTCAAGAACCTTCAGTCGGCGAGGAACAACAAGGACTACCGGGGGAAGGAGATGTGCCCCAGCTACCACCACCTCCACCACTGGACGATGTCGAAAAGAACGGGCAACCCTTGCAGAGAACTTCGCGGTCAGCACCACCACCACCCGATGCCCTCTTGGAAGAACAGTCGCAGGTTGCTATGCCACCTATCGCAAGCGCTGTTGGCGGTCCTCCTTTCAATTTCGACGCCCTCGATGGAAATCAGCAGCGAATCCTTTAGGACATATAAAGAAAATGACACTTGTTCCCGGCGTTGATTAGGCTTGACTATTTTTTGAAGTCAGATATACGTCTGTTTTACGGCTGAAAAATATATTCCTACTCCAATTTGGCATCAATCGATGCGCTCTTGCAACATTGTAAAAAAATGTTTCGCCTGCACAGACGTCGGCATTGGGCGTTGATTTCAATTCCCAACTTAAGCTCTGTGCACTGTGATGGCCGCAGGGACTAAGGACTTACTTGAAGATACAGCAACAAATCCAACAGAACAACAGTATTTCTCATGCAATAAACAGACGTACCAAGACAGTATAAACAAATGCATGTGAGAAGCCATGTAACTTTACATAAAATATAAATATACAACGAGCCCCTTTCTACCCTTCCCTTGTCTGCTTACATAGTTGTACTATATGTTTTCACCAGCTGCCACCATCTTCGAATACGAGTTTGACAGATACCCATGTCGACGGGTTGATACGTGACGAAAATAGAAAAGCACCGACCAATGACGTTTCGGCCCTTACGGGAGCTCCTGCGGCGGAGCCGAAGCGTCACTTTATTTGTCTTTTAGTCAACACCTTTTTATTTGCCGCCATACCAACATCTGTTTTGGCTACTTTGGAAGTACAAAACCTAGAAAGCAAATTTTCTCCTCAGTGGACACAATTACTGTCGCTAAAGTATGGCCTATTATAGCAGCAGTATATTTTTTCTGTACCATAAGTTTTAATGTAAATTTCAAGCCGGCTTCGATAAACAATGAACGTGTTACATCGCATGCTCGTGAGGCTGTGGCATGCTTATTTGTCTTCACATATTGCCGATGTACGGCAGGTGAAACAACTAAACAGCACCAAGTTCACATCCGCACCTCATAAAACAGTGTTTCTAGACACCGTATCTTAGCCGCCTGCCCTTCCTAAATTTGTTAAAAATGGTTTTAGGCCTTAAGTGCCAGTTTTTTTTTTTGCTGACCAACGCTAGGGAACATAGTATGAACACATTCGCGTGCAAACCGCAGACTCACCTGGAACTCGCCTGAATAAAATGCAGAGGTTCCTATGAGCAACCGGAGGTAATCAATTTCTACATCTGTTGCACCCTGTATTTTCTTTACAACACTCTAGAGCACAGAGTTCGTTAATATTAAATACAGATGCACTCCAGCGCTTGTCAGTAAAATATTTCACCAGCAAGCTTCTCTTGCAGTGGCATTGTTGAAACCATCCTCGCTGCACTGTCATGGAGAAAAGTGGCTATTTCTAGATAGAAACGAAATAGATACTTGTTGGAGAAGCGATGACCAGTACGACAAACGCCATTACCCGCAACAAAACGACGATTATTTCTTGAAGTAAGAAGCTAGAACTACCGCTACTTGACAGCAGAAATATGAACAATATTGACCAGTACGTATATTCCGAACTCCGGTGAGCTGCTGAAGTGTGGCTCACCTTTCAGGAACACTGAAATGCTTCGTTCAAGTGTCTCATGTCGGAGGCGTGGTATTGGCAAGGAGACTTGGAGTTCAAGTCATGTCTGTATGTTAATCACGTGGCTGCTCGGAGATTGCAGAATGCAGGCGCCATGTAATAACGCCATAGCGCCAGGATTTGGTTTAGACATCTTGATGTTATCGGGATTAAAAAATGACTGAGGCTTAGCTAAGGTTAAGCCTAGTCAGATGCGAAGCATATTGATGGCTAGGCTTGGTAATACATGGCTTTCCTTGGTTGAACACTTGGTCATTTTAATACAACCACTAGAAGCCTTCGTCGTGGGGGAAGACAACGGCATGGCTACAGCGGAACGCCGACTAACCCCGAGACGCGCGTTGGGTGAGCGCCTGGATTGCCACGGAAGCCGTGTCCGCCTGCCCGGTGGAGCGAGCGTTTCACCTACACCGAGTGTGAACGCGCGTAGGAAATGCGCGGGAATGCCGCTCGAGGACATTCCGGCGTCTGTGCGATGGCATGGTTCTCCCTCTCCCAGCGCGTGACGGCGATCTGTCGTGACGTCATCGTGTCACGTGGTGTGGCATCATCGTGTCGCGTAATTTGGAGGCGCACAACCACAGCGACGGCGCGAGGTAAGCCCCCGTTTCTCCACTGTCGTGACGTCATCGTGTCACGTGGTGTGACGTCATGTATCACGTGATTTGGAGGCGCACAACCACAGCAACGGCGCGAGGTGGGCCCCCTTTTCTCTACTGTCGTGACGTCATCGTGTCACGTGGTGTGACGTCATGTATCACGTGATTTGGAGGCGCATAACCACGGTGAAGGGCTGAAGGCGTAGCTAAAGTAGTATGCTTCGCATAAAAGCGCTCGAGAAGGCGAAGGCACTATAGAACTGAGAAAAGCACTATATTGGTTAAACAGGAAGAAATTTAAACAAAATTTTAAAAAGACTATCTTGACTTAAATTGCCTATACTTTATTTTTTGCGGAAATCGCAAGCTCGTTTGTCAAATAAACGAGTGAGAAATGCGGCTGAACAATTTTAAACTTTCTCATAAGAGGCTCTCGCTTTCTCTCGGTAGTAGGCGCCTGCAGGCGTCTGCAAACCCTGGTATCGGGCACAACACGACATAGGCGCCGCCTATGGGTCGTGCAGTGGCACTAATCGGTGCTACATTAACCGAAATGCTTATAGTTTATAAGGGGTGTAACGTCCCAAAGCGACTGAGGCTATGAGAGACGCCGTAGTGAAGGGTTCCGGAAATTGCGACCACCTGGGGTTCTTTAACGTGCACTGACATCGCAGAGCACACGGGCCTCTAGAATTTCGCCTCCATCGAAATTCGACTAACGCGGATTATACGAAATGCATACGTTTTCTTAAAACGATAGGTGACAGCACTAACATGGCTTCAAAAATGCTTTCAGTAAAATAACACTGGCGATATCAGCAGATGTCAGCAGTTGCTTTTGCCGGTGGCAGCGCTGCCGATGGCAGTGCCAAAGCAGCACAGTGGCAATCTCCTTTTCAAAAGCTCTGAAGAGATGATGAAGAAGCAGGGTTAAACCATGCAAAAAGCGAGCACAAGTTTCATGAAAGGAAGTAATAAAGAAGCCTGAAGCTTCTTCTGGAAAAAGTAACGCTATGTATTGCACTAGTCATATTCACATAGTATAGTTCGGCGAAACCAACTCCATTCAGATGCGATGCGAAATTTTGACACAGCACAGCGCAACCATCGGCTTCGACCTTAATTTCATTGCCGATTTAAAACACAAATTTCTGCCAAAACATTGAGTTCTGCCCTTCCTAACCTCGTCATAGGGAACGATTTACAATAACATGCCAGTACTTTTATGCTTGTCTCCGGCGGTAGTCTGCCCTCTTAAGTGGGCGTGATTAAGACCTGCAAAGTAGGGAAGCGGGGCATACTAACTGCCACTGCCACAGGTGCACCAATACCTGCTACGAGTTCCCAAGACGTAAATTGCTTTCAAGAGCATTAGTCAAATGACTGAAGAAGTCATGGAAGAGACGGAAACAGCGCGAGTTGGCAATAAATGAGGAAAGGTGTGAGTGTTCCTTGAATACTGGTTCCCAAAAGAGGAATTGTCTTACTTCTCACCGAGATTGAGGGGGTGTTCGCTACGCAATCGAAAATCCCATTCAAGCAGTAACAGCTGTGTCAGTGTAGCCCGTAAGATTCAGTGATTCGCGTGTGGTGGTGGTGTTGTCGGTGAGTTCTCTTCGTCGCTGCCTGTTTTAAAACATGATCGTCCTTACTCCAAGGGCTTTCTCAGAGATTTAGGCACCCATCCTTGAGTCCGAGCACGTGGCATCCGTTTTGTAGAAATCTCTTCGTACTTCGACGCTTTGCCAGCACCGGCATGTTTTTGTAGCGGAAGCTGCATTGGCCACGAACTTGCCATTTCGCCGCGGCGGTGCTCCGAGGAGGCACACAGACCGACCTTGAGCCGTTGCCTAGCAACCGCCGCAGCTGGGCGACGCCATGCGCTCGCCGCGCCATCTGGCATGACGTCACACCGCGCGCCTCGCCGCGGAGCCGCCGCCGCCGTTTGGTATGACGTCACACCACTTGTCTCGTCGTTGCGCTCTCCTCCGCTCGCTTCGCCAGCTGTATCGCATGCTTTCGCTTCTTATATTCTGGCATAGCCGAGCTAAGCCACTGCCAATTTTTTAACACTACCCACCCAATGCTGAATATGGCAGGCGCAGTACGGTGCCTTCCAGCTCGGCTTCTCTGTGCAAATACAAATCAAGCACCAAAAAAATGCTATATTGCTGTCAATGTTAGCCGGAATTTCTTGCATGCTATTAGGCAGTGACGACTAGTCCTTTCTTGCCTATTATCCGAAACAAATCACTCGCTTTAAAATACTTAACCGCAGACTTCAGAGTATTTAAATTGGGAATCATCAATGCAGCAATTTTAGCAGTGGTCTTCCCGAGTTCTTGTCGCCTTACCTTTTGCCATGATGCAACTACCCAAGTAGCACAGCTAATTGGCCCAATATTGGAAATGTATTGGCAAAGGCTGGCTCTACACAAGACCAAAGTGAACCTGTCTATTTCCAAAACTGGGCTGATTACCTGTGCTGTATGGGTAAGCCACGAAGAACTGTACCACATGCCAATCGCATATAATGTCATTCGCTGAAGGAACGTCCACAAGTTCAAGAATTATGTACACTTTATTTGCATCCGTTGCTTTCTGCACAGAGTGCAAAAATTGCATGCCTATTTATTATTCTAGGCAGAGAATCGAACGTGGAAACATGCAAAGACTCATTACCGATCAAGATATGCACCAAAACAAAATAATTCAAAAAATTCCTTGCCACCGTCTCCTAGGTGCCGCCCACTGTGCTGTCGAACAGAACTCTCTCATACATGTAGTTACTAACATGTGGCCATTACAACTGAGCTTTTTGAACTAAGGCTTTTAAGCTGACGCCAGCATGATTCAATAAACAGCCCTAGTTGCATTGTGTTTATCCTTGTTTGATTGCTTTTTGCTCGAGTCGTGAGAACTTCGCATCTGTCGAAGCAATAGATTAGTCGACCGTAAGGTTTTCAAACATTAATCGCGCACATCCTATCAACCGTGGGGTAACTATGCATACAAATTGCATTCACTGAAGCATGGGTTGTCACAATACACCACACCTGACAGGTCAAGCCAGATAACTTTAAAGGCATCGAAACATTATATTGCTATGATGAAGGGACGGTTCTTGCATACTGCGCTCAGCCCGTGGCAACGGGCTTTTCTAGCTGCCATCTTATCAACGAAAATTAGGCTCTTCTCTAACAGGCTTTCCAGCAACCACAAGCTGTTGCACGTGTCGTGGTCAAAATATTTCGTTTTCTTCAACCGGGCGTTACAGGTGTGCCATACGAGCTCAGGGAAAAATACCTGTCGAAGATGTGACTCCTACTTTGAAAAGCACTATTGTAACATCGCACGCCTATGAACATTTCCTCTTCCCCCTTCTGTAAATAGTAGTTATCACCCATTTTCGTCGATTATAGCTTCACGACGGAAACCTAGCCGTGTACCAGTCGGCGATATCCTTCAGCACCTGTTGTCCCATCTCCCCAGGCTCCGTCAGCAGGCTGTGATAGCACTCCTTGTATACCTGCAACAGACAGCAGGGTCATTAGAATGGCAGTGCAGACGATTGAATGAAGATTAGTGACGAAGAGACACAATAACATAAAACAAAAGACACGCAGAAAATACTCGAGGAGACAGGCGCCCCCTACCCGTCCGTGTCGTCAGCGCTAACTACCCCAACAGCAAGTTTTCCTTGACTAACTATCGAAACTCTAGCACAGACTCTCTCTTAAGACACAAAGAGTGGGCTTCGGTGAAAAAATCGGTGAGGCCAGGCTTGTGGCGGAATCGTATAGAAAATGAGTATATGCGTCAGGCACGTGTCAGTTTGCTTGTTTAGTTCAAAAATGGCTTATCCTGATTATTCTTTAGTTTGGGCGTCAACATTTACAGCTATATCAGATTGTTTACACGTACAAATGTTGCTGGGTGGATTTATAGCGAATTTTCGTAACGAAAATTTTGCTTGGTAGTCGTAGTGTGTTCAGTCTTTCCTTTCTGCTTTCATGATACATTTTCTGCCTTTGGTACTTGCCGTGCATGGAATGTTCAGCGTTTCTTATTAACAGCCGGAATTTCCATCTTTAATTTTTCGAACAACAGCAAGCTGTTCTTACCTTTGGGAAACGGATGAGTAATGGTCAGCTTGTAGCCCTCAATTTACTTTCTCTCAAAATAGCTTAAGCTTTACTTAAACGTACACGGCAGCAGTTAGAGACTTTTGCACCGTTATCACGACTGGCTTCACAGTGTTGAAAAATCTTTACAAGACTTTCTCCAGAGTAATGCTGCCACTAACAACCTTTCTGGCTTTTAGCACAGACTGCCTTGGGGCCTGTAGTTTATACAGTTGCGTTTCTTCGTATCCGGCTAGACTGCTTGTGGTGTGCCTCAATTCTGACGTGTTTTAAAAACTTTGAGATATTCAAGTCCACTGAAGCACAGTATAAAACCTTCAAAGTAAGGCCATCGCGCAACGTTAAGACCTAGCATTAATAAGTGGTTGCATTAAGCTGGAAAACGTACGACCGATCAGAACCACTGAACCACCCTTCAGATATATATGTCTCGTCTTTGCTGGCTTCACGCACATGCTACTAGGCTCCATTTCACCCATGACTTAATCATTAAATACTAAGCCGAGAGCAGCGACATCAAGTGGCACCATCACCGAATAGAAGCGAATAAACTCCTTCATTCGAGAGTGTACCTTCATGCTTTTGTCTTTGCTGGGTGCCTTCTTGTAGAACTCTTCGGAACCAGCAAGGTCGCAGAGCTTGTCTGCAGAGCCGTGTTGTATGAGGAACGGAATGTCGACTAGCTCGATCTTGGCCTGAAGGTCCTGCAAAATATGAAGGAAAAGAAACTTCTTATCACCCTCAACTGCTTACTAATGGAACCTCTGACGTTGAAAATCTCTCGGTCAGAGTCGGGCCAAAGTACGTAAAACTGATTGGTGGGTAATACTGCGAAAGGAAGATGATAGCTGAAAGCATTCCCTTCCTATCGCAACATCTGTCCTGCAGTGGAGTGAAAAAGTAGTCGGAAAGGAATCTAAAAATAACTACGTGCATGTAACACTCAAGTGGGCAAAACAGGTATCCTAGCATTTGCAATTACCCAACCGCGAGGTTTTGAAGATAACAATGACGGTTGTGTGTTCACCCTTCATGACCATACAGCCTTGACCCTTCCCAAAATAGCATCCTTCGGCAAGACATTGAGAGCACAACTATAGCTGGGGTCCGCGTTCTAGACCACACCTCCTAATTGGCCGATTCACTCACTTCTCTCCTCAGTACAAGCCACGCGTCTTACGTCAGAGGAAAGGTACAATTAGGTATTGGGCAACGTATCCGAGGACGCGGGTATGCTTGGTATAATTTTTTTCTTCGTCCTGCACACTATGATAGCTATGGCATTACTGTTGAGCGCTAATTTTGTACCACATGTCCGAGAGTCTCACACCACACCCATTCATTATGAGGACGGACTGAGTGACGTTTAACTCAGCACAGATTGATCTATGAACGGAAGCACACACATAGCAGTATCAATGCACCACAAAGCAGCAGCAGTTTACTGCGAACCTGCTAGCAACGCCATAAACTACCAAAAATTAAATCTTTGTATTAGCGATGAATAACTAAGAATACACTTAATTTTTCGTCGAACCATTAATCAGCAGAAACCTGTGCAACCGGCTTGTATTCCAGGCTCGTATACGCCCCCCCCCCCCCCCCCCCCCCTTCCTCCCCCGCACCTCCTTTGGCGTATTTTCTGCTTGCTAGGCAGCCCTAAGGGCATTGTGGCTCGGAGCCAACGGTTCATTCTCATGTGATTGCCACTAATGATGGATGCGTGCGCGTCAGTGTGTGCGTGGGGGGGGGGGGGGGGGGGGGGATAGCTACGGGTGCCAAAATCTGAACAGTACATACAACAGATATAACAGAGGGTCAACATGAGAAAACAGATATAACAGATGGTCAACATGAGAAAAAGCTTTGGGACTGAAATCATTGTGCGCACGACTGGGTGTGTTTGTTACATGAAGCAAAGAACAAAAAATCTCCAGCGAGGGCTTACGGCGACACTTTCAAGGTTACCCGGGCATGCCTACGCATCAAGTTAACCCTGTAAGTTCACTCACTTCTTCTTTTCGCCTAAAATAATGGCGATGCTGGAGCCGCTCAATAACGGTGTATTGGGCCGTGGCGAACCACCATTAGCGAGAGGAGAAAGGGGGGATTGCTTCTCAAAATTCGCTCGCTTAATGCTCGTTTTCCTTGAACCGCCGGGAGAAAGCAACATTCGGAGGATCGTAATAGTCTGACGTCATGCTTTCACTAAAGCTCGCAATTCGACGTAAACAAAAACTTCCTGTCGATTATGGCGATGAACTGCCGGCCATGTGGTGGAGTAATTCAGCGAGCCTTTTTATTTCGTTTCGAAGCCTGCACCACCTTTCATGCCCTTTTCAGACACGTAGCATTCCGCTCATATAAAAATGGTCTATAGACTTCTTATTGACTCTTATCGACTTCTTATTGACTACGCCCTGCAGGGGGCGTTGTAAGGCTGATGATGAGTCTATAGACAAAAATCTACTAAAAGTGTATTGCCATAAATCTATAGATTGTCTATAGACTGTCTATGGCATTTTGTATTGCCTATAGACTGTTCTCTAGGATTTGTCTATAGACAGTTTATAGACCTCATAGACAGAAGTCTATAGATACTCTACAGACTGTCTAAAACTTTTGTAACGGCAGTGAAAACTGAATAATAGCAATGCTGTCATTATTACTTCTCTGATGCGCTGAAATCCGTTCAGACTTCATCCAAAGGGAAACAACTCTTTCTAGAAAGTCTTCTTGCTTTCCATTTGCCGTTTAGCTGTATTCCTTGGTATCTTTGCAGGGATCTTAGGTTTTTGCATACGCTAGGCGCGGCGAGACATTTGCTGATGGGGTTCGCACGCTTGTGCTGAGCGTCAGCATACAGTTCTTTGCAAAACTGATGGCTCAACATATGTGGGCACACGACTTGGTAACAGAGAGGTTGGCACACAAACAGACGCTATATCGTACGAAATGAAACATGGGTTAATAGGTGGGACCCCTTGATTTGCTGTCCTCGATCATTTGTTCAATGCTTCTAGCTTGTACAACACAAGTCTCATCGGTCACGCTGTAATAGTAACTACCTCGCACTGTCTTGCTACTCTTCACAGGATTTGCAGCACTAAACTGAACGTCTAGAAATTCTCCCTGGTCGCATCGCTGCATCGAAAGGGTGTACAGCACCCAACCGGGGCCCTGAGTATGCGAACACCTTCATCGTCAGGGCAGAAAAACTAGCTGCTTCACGAATGAATTTTAGGAACCTCGGAAAGAAAACGCGCATACATAGGCGTGAACAAAACAGACGGAATGGCGCCTTGCCCAGTCTGTTTGGGTCACGTCTTTGTCGTGTTTTGTTGCGCGATTCTTGGAAAAAGCATTTCATCGCTGGCTTGCTTCCGAACCCTCTGCTGTTGTTCACTCCGCCATAGTTCTGGCCCGGCAAACTAAACGATTAAAGCACAAGGTCTCTGGTTGTTTAATTGTTCGGTGCATTTCAGCACATTGCAGCAGCAAAACAGGCCGGCGATCTCAAGCGATACACGCTGCGCATGTGATCATGGCGCACTGAGAGGCAGTGAATAACGAGCACAATCAGCAGTACAAACGAGAGAAGAAGATGACACAAACTGGTAACTATAGCCACTGGTTGTTATATTCATCCAGCCGCGAATCTAGAGTCCAGTCCACTTATAACGGCCTCAGTTCTAACGAACGCTCGCTTATTACGAACAAGGATGCAACTGCCATCAAAATATCGCTTAAATTTTTAAAACGAGAAACTACCGCCTAACCAGTCCGTTATAACGAACAAACGAGCTAACAGATGCTTTAAACTCGCTCCCGTGGTCGAGAAACACACGCCTGCCGCCAGCGTGGAGACCAAAGAGTGCCTCCGTGCTTTTGTAATCCTCCTAAAGAAACTGTGTCCTAATGCAGTTTTAAAGAGAAACTTCTGTAACAAAAAGAACACTGGCGCTAACGTTACCCCACCCCCGATGGTGTTGGTTGCCTTCTTTTCTCTCGTCCAGGTTGCTTAAAGTTTTCGTTCAAATACGTTCTGCACAAAATAATACCCATTCAACAACGACAACCAATAGTAAACAATAAACAAACACAAGGAGGCTTTCTACGAGAAGCAACGGTCCAGCGCGCTACGAGTAACGGCTAAAACAGGGGGAGCGAATTCCCACCTCGAGAGCGTTGAGCATGGCGGCAGCCCATCCCATGCGTACGCTGCCGTGGTACCGGAGCGGGTCGTTGGCCATCCAGGCCACCGTGTCTGGGTCCCTGGAGACCAGCGACAGGTCCAGGTCGCCGATGGGAAGGTTGGGCACTACCCGACCCAAGATGCGAGCCAGGGTCATCTGCATTCGGCGGGGCGGGGCGAGAAGCAGACGTGTAAGCAAAAGCCGACAGTGTACACACAGCAGACGACCGTAGAGAGAGGTTCCACTGAAAAGTTGCTCGTGGGTCAAATGCAGTATCATGCGACATGCACGTCATGCAAGAATACAAGAATAGTTGGCTCATAAACAAGAAAGAGTTGTAATTAGCAGAGTTGTGATTAACTATAACTGTGTCCGGGAATAACATCTGCGTCATTTACGAATGGCCTAGGGCTCGAAGCCTGCCTTTGTCATGCTTGAGCATTCCGATAGATAGTGTTTAACTCTTCATGTCTTTGACAGCTCTGTCGAGCCTGGCACAAAGCACCGCTGGTCGTAAATGCACGACAGAGCGCGTCGTCCGAGCGATCTATAGACAGATGAGTGGACGACGTAGTGATACGCACGAAAGGTGAAAATGCTTCTCAGGTTTCTGATCTTCTGCATACAGCCCAACAGTGACCTAAAGTCAAGTAGTCAGGAAGAATGTTGCAAAATCCTGTTCATTCACCAGTAGAAAGCGCACTTTTATGTCTCACTAACAGCTATACTTACTGTGGCTTCTGACATTCGACATACTGGCTAATCAGGGTTAGCGCGATAACAAACATGAAACATTGAAGCTTTCCATCTTGCGTCAGAGTCACAAGGAATAAAGGCTCGCACTGGTTAGCACTGATACCGCGTTAGTCCACATGCTCACTGTGCGCTTGCTAATTACACCTGTCGTATCATGCGCTTCAAAAACAAGACTTGGGTTCCTGGAAAAAGCGCTCGGTTCATTGCATTATTCATGACTCCCCAGAGCGGCCACCGCGTCCGACTATCAAGTGGCCTCTTCACGAATGCTTCCCTTATCGTCAATTACACACGTTTGCATGTATTTATGCGCAATTTACGGCTTTGAGGCCACGCTGGAACCATTACAGTGAGGGGTAATGCTTGTGATGGATGTCTCTGTGGACACACTCACGGACACGCTGTATTTGGCTCTTCATTTCTCGGAAAATGAACGCAGCCCATCGACATCGGTGCATATATGCACGACGCTTCCTCCTGCGGCCGCCGTCATTTTCCTTATACATAGCGCCTAGAGATACTGAGGGCTGCGCTGCAGCGATCTGCCACGGATGAACACATTTCTATATTCATCATCAAAGCAATTAGGTTCCATTGGAAAGACTAGAATTTTATGCTGTCATGAGAGATAAAGGACTCTACAAATGTGAAACAGGGGTCCCTAGTCCTATAGTGATAACTATACTTCAAATAACATCAGCAGTAGGCATACATGGACTATGTCTTCTGGGGCAAATGCGCTAATGCTCCGGTATTTGTTCTGTCATCTTCCAAAGGTGTTTCGACCAGGCGTGTTAGCCTCAACTGCTGTCGTTCTCTCCAGCCGGACAGCGCAAAGATTCAGGCAAAAACTGCACGCTTTACTACAAAGCCACCTACAAAGGCACCATCTTTACCTATGTCATGCTCGGGTAAACCTGCGTCATACTTTTTACCGCCTCCGGAACTGTTTGCCTTCAAAACAACTGCGTTAACGTAGGAGTTAAAACTGCATCGTCTGGCTAATTAGCGGTAACGTGAGGCGACTCAACGAAGATGCTGCGCGCTGGCAAAAATCAAGAAACTGAATAAAAAATAAACAAATCAAAATAATAATAGTAATAAAAAACTCATGCGATGCTCGGTCGACCTGCAGTAAGCCACTGCAAATGACTGAACAGTGTTCACTGCAGCAGTTTTCGGCCTCCACCACAACCAACCAACCACCACCATCAGCAAACAGAGCTCTTTGATCACACCTGTTGTGAAACTCCCCATAGCCTCTACGCAGCAAACTTCTGAACTTTGATCGATTCAGAAGTACATTAGCAGACTGTCGCGCCACGTTCGTCACTCAGGTGAACTGCCCAGCGCTGTTCAAAGCATGAAATAGAGAACCTGCACTGCGCCACCATCAGTTAACAAAGTCGCTCATATGTGGAGCTACAATCTGCTAACCTCTACAGTTACACCTACCAATCTCCAAAAAACTAGCTGTGGGACTAGTTGGGATTTTGAATAGGAATTTCATAACTGGTGTGATAAGAGCTCTGACCAGCAGGGGCATGCTGACGCACCTTAAGCCAGGTGCCCTGTTCCTTGTCCACGGCTAAGAGCGGGGCCATCATAATGAGCCCCGCGATGTCTTTGGGCCTCCGTTCGGCCGCCATGGCGACTAGCAAGCCCCCCTGTGGAGAGAGATGGGAAAGCGAAAAATTCAGCGAGCTGGTTTCGTTACCTTGGTCCAGGTGCCCTGTACGGGGTCGATCCGTACAGCTGGGCCGTTCAGCACCATGCCGGCAAATTCGCCGGGTCGCTCCAGGGCACTCCTCACGCACATTGTGCCTCCCTTGGGTTGTTTGTCGTGGAGTCGTTTGGAAGGGCGCCACCACCAGGTAGGGTTGTTAGTAATGCAGGAAGGAAGGGGGTTAGGGTTAGCCGAGGTTGTTAAGCAGGGGAGAAACATGTCAGATTATCTGGTTCGTGAACAACTTCATGTAAGGTTACCATAATGAAGTTAGAGCGCATAAGTTGAACCAAAAGAACAGAACGTTCAAAGAAGTGGCAAATATATTTTTAAGAGACGAGATAGACATCGGCATGCTGTACAGACAAGGGTACAGTTGTTAACAAGGACTGACATCTCTGGTAGATTAATGATTTTGAGAGGTTATATTGCTCCAACGTTATTTTTATTGCATGCAATAAACGGGGAAGAGACTCACGTAGCAAGTTAGGCCAGTTGCAGTGAATAACCAGCAAAATAGCAAAAGTTACAGGCAGCGCTGAACAACGTACCTACCAAACTAAGTAAGCCAAGAAGAAGTGCAACTTGGAAAGGTGCCGGTTTACGCAAGTTGGTGATCTACAGTACCTAAATGCGTGAAATGTGATGCACACACGGGTGAATTACAAGGACATAGCGTTTATATCAAGCAGCTTTGTTATTTGACCCACACACATACACATTGCACGCACACATTGTATATCAAGAAGCAGCGCCTTCACTGAAGCTCAAGAGCAATAGCTTACGTGTTTGAATTAAGCTCAGAAAGCTCATTGAGGTGGCGGCAGTGCACAAGCAAATGAAGGGTATACCAGCTTTTATAATCGAACTTTCTTATAAAATGCTTTTCTTCTCTCCAGTTTTGATTTTAATTTTAATGCGAGTGTCTCATTAACGTCTTTTGACACTTTCAATCGGAACAACCCGATTCCATGATTCTATAGTGAGCTCTGATGCACTTATGAAGACCTCTGTTCTGTATATTTTAACTTATAGTAGTCAAAATTTTTCACAGCATCCCGTTCTGCCTCCTTGACATCCTGCCCTTTCATTTCTCCAATTTCGCACTGTTAACAAGCACATAAATACGCACTTATCTCTAGACATTGACCAGAGGGAGACACATTTTATTCCCGCGTGTTCATGAGGGCATGCTCGCAAAGACACGTAGCCTAAGCAGCAATGTTAGCAGCCTACATAGCCGCATTGATGTATTTCGTTAAAGCATGTTCTAGACTTTGTGGGTTATATATGTGGAAATGACACATATTGCTGCCCAGAGGATCAAGTTCTATAGAGCACCGTCGATCCCATTGAAGCATGCCGTCTGGTTTCATGGGCAGCTCAACAAAAATAGAACCCATTGTCGAGCATTTCGACAATGGCATTTTATCTTAGTTTTGTCGTCAGTTTAATATATCCTCTTTGTCAACATTTTTATCTTTGTTTCTCTGGAAGGGGCGTCGAAATGTAGCGGCAAATTGGTAGTCAAATCTTAAGGTGTTGTATTCGCTCAAAATTATGAAGGCTGTAAGCAGAAAGCTGAAGAGAAGGAAAAGTACATAGGCAGCTTGGGAAACAAAACGTTGCTTGCCACTAAACCCGGAAGAGCAGCTAGATGAACAGTGTACTTTATCCAAAGTATGGAGCCCAAGCAGTTGCCTCTAGGACGTGTAGTGGGGCTCTTGTAGTCTCCGAGTAAGCCCTGACTTTCGGAGAGGTCGTCATCTACAATAAATGTTCGACTCTGATGATGCATAGCGAACAATACACTATAGCCGACATGGAAACCTCTTGGAGCTTTTTACTTTTGACGAAGGTTGTAAATAGCGAGGTCAATGGCATCGAGAAAACACAGCTGCCTAACAAGAATACTGCGTTTGTTTCTTTTTGTTTTGTTTATGCGGCCAAACCCTACAGCAGTGTTCCCTCTCAGCAGAAGGCGTTCAAATCAGTCAGCTTGCTTTTCACTATGTCGCTCTGTACACGGTGCATATGAAGGGAAATATGAATGCCTTACGACCTTTACCAATACAAAGGAACTCCAAATTTTGGCACTGCGCGCCTCCACAAGGGGCGCACACATCATCTGCGTCGCCTTCAAAAAAACAAGCGTGCAAGTAAACTCAACCGCGCTTCATATCCCCGCGGACCTAACCCGCCAAAACCAATATGGAGTTGCTACAGCCCCGGGGAGCACCTTCGACCTCGACGCGAACCAGGAGTACACAGAACGCCAACAGGAAAGGCTAAACCATTGAACCGCGTGACTTTTCCCCGGCGATGACGGCGGGAGGTAGAAAAAAAAATGTCTATCCTCACGCAGCGCGGGCGACAGGGAGGTCGAGCCCCACACTTCAACGCAAGATGCGGTGGCGTGGCGGGGGTAAACGAATAAGAAGAAATTCAACTGACGAAATTTGGAGAAACGGTCTGGAACGGCGACGGCAGCTTCGATCTGTCACGCAGTTTAATAACACCTTCGGCGAGGGGGCAAAGGACAAGAGAGGAGGAGGGGGCGAAGCTGTCGAACCGTTTCGGTGGGTAAACAACTTTTCTCTCTTTTGGCGTTGCTCGCTGTTTGTACACAGGACACGGTGTGCCCTGGCTGTTGCCAGTGCGCCCTCTCGCCGCGTCGCGAGGCACACGACAGTTGACGCGTCTCGACAGGCGATGGCGTCACAAAGAAGAAGAGCAGCAAAAGTGAGGTGGGTGCCAGAACGCAGCTGACGGCCCTCGCAAAAGCCGTAAAATATATGACGCGTGCCGTAGGAAAGATGACAACAACAAAACACCTTTAGAAGAGTATCTCAGTAAAGAAAAGAGAATAAGCCAGAGGCGTAGGTCCCGGAGGGGGAATGCTGCTTTCGCCAACCTGCTGCGGACTGTAAACTAAGCGACAGACCTGCCGCTCCCGAACCACACCCTTGTTCGGCCTTTGTGATTCTTGCTTGCAGTGCTTACGCCTGAATGTGCTGCGAATGTTGCTCACGCACAAGTGGTCGACTACGGCGGAATGAGTGTGTTATTGCATCAGAGCGTTACGCAATATTCTTGAATTTCGTTACTGAACATTTGTATCTGCCTGACTATCTGTGCACAGTTTTGTTGTTTTGTGGACACTGATAAACGAGCCTAATTACGTAATTTAAAATGCATTAACATATCTTTCTCCGTACGTACCTATCAGCTTATTTAATGTCCGATGTACAGAGGCCACTAACGACGAAATTCTTGGTGTTCACATCTTTATCTCACATAAAGGCTTTAAGAGGTTTTACCAGGCTTTACAAGGCTTTACAAGGCTTAGGTGATTGAAGAGTATAATCTAAACACCCTTAGTGAGGAGCTACAGTTAGAGCAATCAGGAAGATGATAGTGCAGTTGTGGGTCTTCTAAACCTGTGTGTTTAGGTTGGTCCTTCTTTTGCGCTCTCCATCGCTTTGAGTAGAGAGAGGGCAAACACCTGAAGCAAATTCTCACTGAGGTTAATGCTTAATGTCCTTTAATAAGCTTCTAGAACTGCATGTAAATCAACTACAATCCCCACTTCTCTGTGTCGTCGTGACAAATAGGAGGGGAGGTAGAAAGCGGTAATAACAGCTAAAATATGACCAATTATTTTATCAATTTACTAAGAACTAACCAGGCATCCTGGTTATTTGCAAATGCTAATCTTTTACTGCTTTTGTTTGTGTCTCTTGACTAAAGATCTCTCCTGAGCTCAAAGAACAACGCCCCTTTTACCCGCTTTCCTTCAGCCCGGCGAGCTTTCATTTGTTTGAAGGATGCAACTAAGCAAGCGCCATCCGAGATTGTTGGCAAAGAATGAACGCGCAAGAAATAATTTCCATTACGTCGTTGCTGTGGCAAGACTATTCCCAGCTCGCGAAACCGCACACGCTGCATTATGAAACCCCAAAGAACTTCCCCGCTATTGATCTGTAATAAGCCGGCGTATTTTTATGCTGTTTTTCTTTTATTGTTTTTGCAACCGGCGCGACAACCGAGCACGACGAACGCTACATGACGAGAACAAAAAAATCTCGTTTTGCTGACGACGCTTCCTACGCTATCGGATCCTCGTCCCCATTTTTCGTTCGCCGCTCCATGCCCGGTTTCCTACAAAAACTGCGATGATCGACACAACTTTATTTCTTGTTAGCTGTCCTTACTGATATTTTTTTTTTCTTTTTCGTTCGTTTTTCACTTTCTGAAATCAGCGTGTCCTTCTGATGTGCCTCTCGATTGCCGCCTCCGTTCGTCATACCTGTTCGATTCGTTTTCTTTTGTCGCTTTACCAGCTCCAAACCCTTGCTGAGATGAGTGAGTCTTCGCGTAATGACCGCACAGACACCAAACCGCGGATCGTCTAGGTCGACCCGGCATTTCAATCTGCCTCTTTCCTTTCCTCTGTTCTAATGATTACATTCCTTTTTTTTCTTCGCCGGCTTCCTTATTCAGCACTTTCCTGAGCGAACCCTCTCCCAGGGAATCTGCGCTGGTTTTCTCCGCTCTTTGTTTGCGGACGACGAAATCGCGGCTAGGAGAGCTGTCATCTCTTCGCAATTCGACGTTATAAATAGCCCCGCCGAAACGCGTTACCCCGTTTTCGCCGGAGTTTTCTTGGACCAAATCGGGGTTCGGACACAGGTATCTCACTGTCCCATGACATCGAAATCGTTTTTTATTTCGGCACTTTTAACATTTGAAATCGGCAAATGACATACATTCATATCGACATGAAGCGCCCTGGCGATTTACCACTCGGCCATGTTGCTGATAAATAATCAGGTGCTGTCAGTGGTAACTGATACATTGATTCAATGATTTACTTTTCCGTTGATTCATCGATTGATTGACAAGTAGATTGATCGATAATAGACCGACCGACCGACCGACCGACCGACCGACCGACCGACCGACCGACCGACCGACCGACCGACCGAGCGACCGAGCGACCGAGCAACCGAGCGACCGACCGACCGACCGACCGACCGACCGACCGACCGACCGACCGACCGACCGACCGACCGACCGACCGACCGACCGACCGACCGACCGACCGACCGACCGACCGACCGACCGACCGACCGACCGACTTTCGTTTTCGGTTGTCGATGCAATATTTCGAGCAACGAAGAGCGCCTCAGTGGAGAGCCGAAATCATTTCGGCCCAAACAAGTTCTTTAACGCGCACAGACACGGCACGGAACGCGGAGATCGAATTCATCAAAGAATTCGATTCCGCTGCTGTTAGGATAGAATCCTCGAACTATAGCGCTTTGGGCGAACGAAGCCTCTGAGCCACTGTACGGGGTGTCCGCGGTAACTGAAAACTGGGACATGTCGAAGTACTATTGGGACATGTCGATGTACTAGGAAACCTAGTTTTTAGGCGACCGCAGAAACCACGTCACTGTTTGAGTGCTCCGAGCACGTCCGTTGGCCGAAATGAATGTTCCAACTTTAATTTCAGAGTTAGTTTCATACGAAAGACAGCCATGCAAAAAAGTTGATAGTTGGTGCTTGTGTCTTTGTTACCATCTCGTCTTTTCCTGCAGAGCCATTTTTCGCTTAACATAATATAGCTACATATCTTGCGGCATATAGGCATGTCAAGTGGTGAGCAGGCAGCACTGGTCACATAATACCCCGGCGTCACGGCCACCTGTGATAAGCTTCGTTCCCTTCGTGAGGCGCTTCGAGGAAGGTCATGAACTGCAGACGTTGCGATGCCAAGGTATATAAACATTGCATCTCATGGTGAGAGTACAGCGCGGCGACGAAGAACCAATTAGCCCGCCAACTCGCTCTCTAAAATTCCATGTCAGCCGTTCCCGTTACGTTAAATACGTTCTTGGGTTAAATGCCTGCTATTTAGAGACTGTTAGTAACGTATTTGTTAGTAACGTTAGCAATCTCCTTGAAAAGAGAGGGCAAGTTCATGTAATTTTTGTTCGGAGTAAAAATTCATTCTATGCCTCCTTCTGGCTGTGTCGTCCGGCAGCAATGGATGCATATATTGCTGAAAAAATTGCAATCAATACGCTTCCCGCCTTTCGATTCAAAACTCGTGACGACTACATCAAAAAAGGACTTAATAAGGGTAGACGTGCAGGCTAGCCGGTGAACAATGATTCCTTAAAACAGCCCAAAGACAAGGACACAAATAGAAAAGACTGCGCTGTGTGTGTCTTTTCTATCTGTGTCCTTGTCTTTTCCGCTGTTTTAAGGAATCAAGGACTTAATGATCATCGTCGTAACATGAATATGGAAGTAGCCTAGTTTCTTAGATCCGCGGCAACTATCAACAGCACCAGTTTACTTAGGAAATCTTTCGGTGATGCAACATCTGTATTTCATACTTTGGCATTTTCTAGTTTCCAATAGTTCTGTTTTTGGTCCAAGTAACAGCGTTTTCGTTAAAATGCGGTAGTCTATCGATACAGCTAGGACAGGTTTAAATTGTCCTCAGTGTCGCTTTGGAAATCTACTCTGCATATTAAGGTTACCCTGTCACCTAAAAAGTCTACTATACAAAGGTTACAATGCAACCTTCAAATGTACGCTGCATTGTTCATCTGCCTTACCCAGGTAAATCTGCAAGAACAACGTAGAGGAGAAAGGAAGTAGCAATAGTAGACGAAAACGAAGATCGTCGCTATGGGAAAAAAGGTATCCATGAGTAGGCCGTAGCACCACATTTCTGAAGCTTCCGCATCGAGCATTAAAGAGTGCATCTGCAATTAGCGAAGCCGAGGCGCCGCGGGGCACAGGTACAGAGTGCGCCGGTAAGAACAATGGGTGGGATATACTGACCATGGAATGCCCGAAGAGGTAAACCGGTCTTCCCGGGAACTTCTGCCTGACCAAGTCGACGTGCGTTAAGATGTCATCCACGTAGATGTCAGCCGACTTGACGGTGCCCCGAGGACCCTCGCTCTTGCCGTGACCCACTGCGAAGAAATTAAGAGATATGAATTAGGAAAGGAGGACGGCGAAAACAATGAAAACGGATTAATATCACTTTCGTGGCGAACAGCCCATTTCATTTATTTCATTTATTTACCCTAAGGGCCCTTTCGAGCATTACATAGATTGTTACATCTTTGTAACAATCCGTGACGTAGTAGTAGTAGTGTAAGACCTTTATTCGGCCATAATTTACAGGCCGAGCATGTCGACCGCCTGGGCGACCAGAAGTCGCTGTTCTTCCTCCCCTTCATCGCCAAACCAGTCGAGCCAGGTGGTGATGGATAAAGAAGGTTGGGGGTAGGAACCCGACTGCTGAGCAGCCGGGCAATAGAAGAGGCAATGGGCCAGGTCCGCATAGATACAGGGGCAGTTGGCACAGGAAGGGTCTGATCGATAGCGATAGAGAAAGAGGCGAGACGGGGTGATAACTGCATTCATTTGGATGTGCCGAAGAAGGCGAGCCTCCGGCACCGTGAGCGATGGATGAGGGGGAGGGTAAAGGCGTACAATATATGTTTCCTCCGACTTTCTCGTTTTACACCGAAAGATGTCCTACTCTCATCCTCCACCCGTCGGGCATGGATATCTGAGGTCTACTGAAATGAAGCCAGGTCTGTGGCATGTTGGAAGTTGCGTGTCCGCGCCGAGGGTGTGCGCCACGGTCGAAACGATTGCAGCGATGCTGGTATCGGCGGTAAACGCGGCTGCAGTTAAGCCTAATAAAAGTGAAATTTTTCGATCACTATCAATAATAAAAACATACTTATGAACTAAATTATAACCAGCCATAGGTATTAAAAATAAGATATCAAAGAAATTAGTTCCGAAGATGACGACGCTGATAACGCGGAAGCACACGACCAGCAGACGACGCCCGGTCAGCCGCGCAAGCGAAAACGGCGACGTCGGCGACATTCGCACTGCAGCAGCGTCATGTCGAGTCACACAGTGAGCTTTTCTTGGAGTCTTTATACGAAGAACTAACACTGCAACATATTATGTTGTCCCTAGCCCAACGCACTGTGATTTCTTTTACACGAGTCAAAGGTTGAAAATTTTCGCTGCCTTTCACTGCGTGTGTTCATTCATAGCCGCAGACTGATGCGTTTCAATACATATCAGATGTTTTACTTCCCTGCTATTTACCTAAATCTCTTACAAAATCGCGTACAAACCTATATTCAGTCATGTAGCATTTTATTATGTGTACTGTACCTGCCTCGATACCTTTTTTTTATCCCCTATACATTCTCTGTGCGCTCATGTCTTCTAGGTTTACATAATGGCGTTTTTTTTTATTTTGATTTTTAGGATGCCTGTTACTGATACTGCAATGTCACTGATGTCTAAAATCACTTTTTGAACATCGACTGTCACTGCTGATGTTCTTTTAATAAATTGTTCTTTGTACAAAACCATTTACGCTTTTCGTTCTCGAGCGAGCGCAGCTGCTTAAAAGCAGTCGCGCCGCTCGCCACCATGCACCATGCTACATCAACAGACACATCGAAATACAAAAGCGAGTGAGCAGATTCCGTAAGTACTTAGCAAATCAAGCGTGAATGCAGCGCGGGATCAGTTAATCACTAGTATTTGCAAAGCTTGGATCGAGCTAGCGGCCGCCAGCACTAGGAACGCGCGAGTACAGTGCACTGTAGCGCGAGCAACCGGCCACAACCAGCCGCCTAAACGCTCGCCGCCATATTGGATTTTTGATGCGTTTACCGCCCTCTCCCAGGTGCCGCCACCATCGCCTTAGAAAAAAAACGTCCCCATTGGCTCTATGAGAGTGTCACTCCCTTGATGAAGCCTCTAGCACAAGAGAGGAGCCGGTCCACCTTACAAAGCCACCCCTCCACCCCAAACACACCCCTAGCTAAAGGCTGTCCTTCCCCCCCCACCAGCACCGCCGACCCGCCTCCGCCCACGCTCACC
This sequence comes from Amblyomma mixtum, assembly GCF_055824585.1. Classification (NCBI taxonomy): domain Eukaryota; kingdom Metazoa; phylum Arthropoda; class Arachnida; order Ixodida; family Ixodidae; genus Amblyomma; species Amblyomma mixtum. Next base: position 21,556,669 of record NC_143018.1, read on the forward strand.
CTCCTGGAAAATTCTGCAGCGTGTGTGGCGCCTCGCCTTGCAGCAAAAGCATTCATTAAAGAAATCATCGAAGGTAAATCCAACTTATATCCCATATTTTTCGCATCAGAGTTCTGATAAACCAGTAATTTTATCTTCTAAATGTTTGCTACGCTCCCAGATGTTTGCAGTCCACAGTACACACACGTACCAGATTGAGGTGCGAGAACGCACTGCTATCATCTCAACGATGTGCTGCAATCACTGTCAGCCGGATGACAAAGACGTGTAAACGTTCCGTCTGTTGCCATCTTATATGCATACCGCGTACCACAGGGACGTTGTATACCACAGGCCACTACTTTCTCCTGTTTATCAAAGTGCTTCAGTTCTCCCCGTCGAAGCTTTTACCCGGCTGTTTCACCTAAGGCATGTTCGGAAAATACGCTTCTTGAATTAGAAGAGAGCTTTTTTTGCGGCATAGCATTGTGAGCGGTGTAGCGCATCACAATACAGCTGAGACGTGCTTAGATTGGTTAACATATATCGAACAGTTAACTTTTTAACCATTAATGCTTGTCTCCTCATTTATTCACTGGCTGTAGCCAACCGTAAAATCCTTATACGGCTTTTGATTTTCGTAAACGCAGATACCCTCGGCGCTAAGATAAGGAAAAAAGGAAAGGGGGAAACTATGAAACAAAATCCAGAGAAGGAAAGAAACAGGCATAAAGAAAGAAAGAAAGAAAGAAAGAAAGAAAGAAAGAAAGAAAGAAAGAAAGAAAGAAAGAAGGGAAGAGAGAAAGAAAGAAAGTAAGACAGAAAGGAAGAAAGAAAGAAAGAAAGAAAGAAAGAAAGAAAGAAAGAAAGAAAGAAAGAAAGAAAGAAAGAAAGAAAGAAAGAAAGAAAGAATGAAAGAAAGAAAGAAAAAAGGAACGTAAGGAAGGAAGGAAGAAATAATGAAAGAAAGGAAGGAAGGAAGAAGGAGAGAAAGAAAGGAAGACAGAAGGAAGGAAAGAAAGAACAAAAGAAAGAGAGAAAGAAATAAAGAAAGGAAGAAAGAGGTAAAGAAAGAAATAGAGAAAGAAGAGAAGAAGGAAGGAAAGAAAGAGAGAAAGAAGAATAGAAAGAAGGAAAGAAAGAAATAGAGAAAGAAGAAAAGAAAGAAGGAGAGAAAGAAAGGAAGAAAGACAGAAAGAAAGAAAAAAAGAAAGAAAGAAAGAAAGAAAGGAAGAAAGGAAGAAAAACAGCGTCAATTACACTGCCCCGGCAAACAGTGCCGAACCACAGGCAGTAGCCGCAGTAGCCGCAGCTTTCTGCGTCGGCCAATCCGAGTGCAGCTGCAGGGGATTGCAACAAAGGGGGTGGCCGGCCCCCTGGCGGGGCTCCAAGGCCCTCCAGCAGGAAGTTGCCGTGAAAATATTTTCACGGCGCAACATGGCATACCACAGAAAAAGACAGAAAGCAATGGACAGAAAGAGCGCCATTTTCCTGTGGTGTGCCTCTTTGCGCCGTGAAAATATTTTGTAGCGTGAACCAACAAGCCCTGCATCAAGGACATCTCCTGCCCCCGGCACACGCCTCCGTGAATCGCGGAACGGGCAGGCACTCCACCATCCTTGGCCTTGAAACGCTATGGCTGCCTGCCGTACAGTTGGGCTCGAGGCCGAGAGTTGGATGGCCAGAGGCAGAATTTTTTTCCCTCATTTTTTATCCCGCTGCCGGCACTGAGAGTTTCGTGCGCACTGCAGCTCCGTGTACGCTACGCATTGCGTCATGATAACCACAAAGACTACAGTTGAGCTGCCGGGTTGCGGCTCAGGGACCCATCGCACACGCACCCCAAAGCCGGTAGCTTGGCCCCCTTCGTTTTGTGTGTGTTAGCTGTTTGTCGGGGCTCCTCGAGCGGCCGCCACTCCGGCGCCGTTCGAATGGGTTTGTTTAAACAGATGCGGTAAAGTGCATCCAAAAACGGCCGTTAGCGGACTGCACCGTAGCCGGCTTCGAGAAGATGAGGCCCGGCCCTGCAAAGCCGCGTTCGGGCCGCAAGACGCGGCCGATGCGCGGACCCCTGGGGCTTCCAGAGGGGGTCGCGTGCAAATTTATTGCTTTTAACGGCAGACCGCGTGACTGACGGTTCGGGCTGAGTGTTTGCCTTCTCTGTGCCGCCGCTGGTGTTTTTGTATGTCTGTGTGTGTCGGTGCTGTAACCGAGCGGAAATGTGTAACGTCTTCGTGGAATTCGCACGGTGCTCGCGTAAACAACAACCCTGTGAGCACTGGCGTGCTATTGGCTCCTTCGGTTTCAACAAAATTCTCCCGATTGGCTTTGACAAGCGCATTTCCGATTGGTTACAAAAATGGCCCCCAGAATGCTGGGCTAAGGTATTTAAGGGGAGTTTTTAGGCGCGAAAAAGGGGGAGAGATCGGAGATCGGACCGGGGGGGACTTGGAGATCGGAGCCTGAGAGAGTCCGGAGAGACCGGCCGGCACCGGAGTGGAGACCGGGCGAGGTCTGGGAGAGATCGGAGGGAAGTCGCCGGTGAGCGCCCGCGCAATAAAGTAGATAGTGTCCCGAAGAAGTTGTCCAGACTGTTCCGCAACGTATCGCCGGATCACCGAACCATTAGAAGACTTCAAGATCAACACCATCGATCTGGTCGATCACCAACATCGATCGATTCCATCAACAACACCTCATCAAAATTAACTACTACTATAAAAATAATCATAATAGTAATCTGCAGCATCAACCCAGTGAGTCCATTGTAGGACATGTATGCTTTTCCCATTCTCCACCAATCATACATGACTTTTTTCTACGAGGTACGGCGTTGGGCAAGCTGGCACAAAATAATTTGGCAAAACAGCGCAGTAAACAATGGCGAAGGAAGAAACCACTGCACAAACGATCGCGTAAGCTTTTCTAACCTCGTCAATACTTATTGCATAGTTTTACCACGCATGCTTGATCAGTGGAAGTGTTAGTCGAGATTTTTCTTCCAGCTAATATAATCACTATAACGTGAACACCGCCGTTATATTTACGTATTTCTCAGGGTATTATACTACAAGTCGTCATTCTCTTCGAATTCATTGCCGTCAGAAATAAAATCACTCCATACTCTGCACTCATTCCACCACTCCTTAAAGACTTGCTTATTTTCTGGTATGTTTTGCTCCACACACTAGTTTATTTTCTCTGGCCTTTCCCATTTTTTTGTCCGTTCTGACGTTGTTTGCGTATTTTGAATTTTTTAACCTGTTCTCTTACTTCTCGTTACTGTTGTATTATAAGTTTCCGGTTTTCGCTCCTAAACGACCCTCTGTTATTTAACTGCCGTGTAAGTTAACCACTAAAATTATGCATTTTCTCATAGGAGGGCCCCCGGATAGTAGTGGTGGTGATGGTGAAACTTTATTACCAGCGGATATAGAGGAGCGACCCGAAATCGCCCCCCGCTTAAACGGCGGCCGCTATCCCTTGGGCAGCGGCGGCGTCTTCAGCCAGCTAGAGGAGCTTGATCTGTGTCCCCGGGTCGGGGCTGAGCAATAGAGCCTCCCAATGATCAGAGTCGGATAATGTTTACTTCGGAACCTCTTCCTGTAATACCAATGTCTATGCGCATTCTTGTATCGCACAATGGAAATAAATATGATGACAAAATATGATGATGAATGGCACATTAAACTCTTGGTGTAATCACCATCACTGTCCGAAACAGTCTAACTGGTGATGCTGTGAGGCAAAAGGCACTGCATTTATATGAAGAGCATTTAAACTTGTTGTTAATTAGCTTGCCGTGGTATTCTCGTTGCTCAGCCTGTATGTATGGAATTGTTTGTTTGTTTGTTTGTTTGTTTTTTGTACGAGCCTGTATTTTGCTTCGGGCAGAGCTATGCCCCTACCTGCTATGATCTTTCTCAAAGTCGCAGTATTCATAAATAAATAGTAAATAAATAAACAAATCACGCGCCTCCTACCCAGGGCTCCGCAATGCGGAGAAGCCTGGACGCCGCTGCGGCTTCAACCGGCGAACACGTCACCATTTGAAATGTTAGCACAAAAATACTTACCGTGTCACTCGAGAAAGTTTCACGGACTCAGAATCAAAATCAGTTTTTCGCAATAAAATACAAAATATAAGGTGGACAAATTTATACAGAATACGATCCTTACGATCCTCTAAGCATGTCGGAAACCTCTTTAGTTCATCTTCAACAAGGCAACTTCAGCCACGTGAAGGAGTGTGCGGCTTTCAGGCATAACTGCTATGCTGAGTGCTTAGCATACGCACTTGCACCGCCGTGCGCCGTTGGCTCTGTGCCACGAAGTTTGTGCTACACAAGGTCAGCCGCTTCATTTACCCTTGCCGGAGAGCGGCTGGAAATGAATTTCCTGTACTATTCTTGCCACTATTAACCGCGGACACTATAGACCTCCGTCAGTGTCAGATATAACTAGCAAACATTTAGCTGAGGCCCAATGCCCGTTCCGGTATTCAGATTCTTGGAGAATGAACCTCTGCTACAAAGCGTGGCCCTTGCAGAGGAGTGGCTCACCGACAGCTTTGGCTCACCCTCTTGACATCACACCCTACAGCATCTGTTTTTTGCCTGTGGAGAAAAAGTGTGCTGTGCCATATGATCTATTTCTGTTGCTGGGACTATTTAGTATCTGGAAGAGCCGCATGATGGACCGCCACGCCGAATCATCATGGTAGTAGAAATCTGTGTTTCGTGAACAATGCGCTTTGGTACGGGGAGTACATGCTGCCCTGCAAGAGCCGCCTAGCTGGTTGCATGTGTGGGCCTGCCAGACTTTTGATGATCTGGAAAATGGGGTCATGCTGGGCTTTGGTGGTCTGGTGTTTTATGGCGTAAGCATGCTTAGATTTTCCTTTTCGGCACTATTTCCATGCAATAACGAAAAAAAAGACAGCGATCACTCAGTGATTAGCGCGCTAGGCCAGCTAGGCTACTGAGCCTGAGTACCAGGGTTCGAACCCGCCGTTCAGTGCGTTAAGTGTTCATGTGCTTTTCTTTCAAGTCGTGTCCTCCACTGTCCGGGCAATACTTTATCGTGTTGTCATTGTTCTTTTTTTTTATATGTTGCAAAAAAAAACGTGCTTTAAACATGCTGCTTAAATTTGTTAGTCAAAAATTTTGTACAATAACTATGCGCTTATTGTTTGATACTCCATTTTTTTCGATAAGGTTCACACTATCGTTTTCCAAATCTGAAGCAGTGCGTTTCAGTGCATTCGTTTATATTTTGTTTTGCCTGTTTTGTAAGCATTGTGCATGTCCTACTCCTGCTTGCGGTTTTTCACAAAGCTAGCGGTACTGTATGAATAAAAGAAATCTTTCGTTCCTGTGTACCTGGAGATGTGATAGGTTGTTATGTTATGTGGTGTGTTATATTAGCTTAGCTTATGTTAGCTTCTGTTATCTTATCTTAAGTTGCGGTCACATTTTTATGTCAAGTGATGTTAAGTTAAGGTGATGACGGTGTAAGTTATAACGGTTACGTTTGGCTAAGTGATGCGATGTAAATCGCGCACCATTCGCGCGCCTGCTCGAAATTAAGGAACTTCATTTCTGCTAATCACACACTTCATCTCCGATATCCAAATTCAGTTCTATGGATACGCCGGCACGGCAATTGATGCCGACATTTTTTTTTTAAATCCACATTCCAGTAAACTCGCTCATCCTTCCTAGGAAAACACGTTGATATTATCTAAACTAATCGCCATTTTTAATCCTCATAAAGCTACGAATACTCTTGACAAGCGTACACCTCTCACACTGCCTTGAATCAAGCTATTTGATCTGTAACCTGACCTTGAGTTAGCCACTTACGGCGCGGCAGAACTTCCCTTTTCTTTCGTTGAAATGAACGTCACGTAACTGAGACGCGCAATAACGCGCTCTTACACAACAGCGAGATTTTGTCGAGATATAGTACGTCCCCAAGATACGTGCCAAGGACAGCACGAATCGCTCTGCGACGCGAACCGCGGCACTCCCCATTAGGCTTAAACGCGCACAGCATCAAATGTCAGCCGTACCTGTTTTAATCTACATCGTAGTAAATAACAGCTTGAGAAGCAACACTTTTAATCAGCCGCGGTTGCTCAAGCTTCAGGCGTTCGGCTGCCTGAGCCCAAGGTTACGGGTTCGAAGCCCGCCAGTGGAGGCCGCGTTTCAATGAAGGTAAAATCCAAAGGACGCCCGAGTGCATCGCGATGTCATTGCACGACAAAGAAGGTGGTCGAAATCAATCCGCAGCTGTCCCCTACGGCGACTCTCGTAGCAGACATTTCACTTCGTCACGATTAACTCCGCCTAAACATGCGTTCTTACGCGTTCTTTCAAATCTCAAAAAGAAGGAATTCGTTCTAAAGTTGTAAAGAAAGTCAGTAAGATACTGCCTGACACAGTCAATATTCACGTTTGGAAAAAGAGGACATGAAAATTCTCAGGCGGTGACATACGCATGTTTGCTTTTTTGCGGTATCGTGGACGTCCGAAGGGCAAGTGCAGTTCAAGACGACCACTGCCTACTTCCAGTTTATCGCGCTCTGATAAGCGAAGCGGGCTAATCTCACTTTATGACGCAGCAGTAAAAAAAAAATTTGTATTTGTCGAAATGCATACGAAAATGCTGACGAAGGGCGGTCCTGCTTAGTACGCGATGTTGATCATTGCATGTCAGTTGCAAGAAACACGTAAGTGTAGCCACCTTATGTTCAGTAGATAACCCAATATTTCACCCGATAGCTTTATGAAGGAAGGTCCAAACATCCATGCCTGAGGACTACTGAAATAGCATTGGGAAAAAGAGCTCATGGTGTTTTTTTTTTCTTTCCAGTCTCCCTTGCCATCTGTCTGCGCTTGTGCGAAATCTAAAGGACGTGCAACACTTACTAGCCGAACAGACTATGCTGTTCGGCAGAGCCTACAACGTGCGCATCTTCGAGGCATTTAGCATGCCATGTTAAAGGCGTCATCGGCATGCTATGGTTTCCCCTGCACCCTTCACCTACCATGGTCGTGGGCAAACACGTAGCAGCCCAGTTCGACGAGCGTCCTGGCCAGGGAATCGTAGCAGGGGACGTGGCAGTGCTCGGCGTAGCCGTGCGCCAGGAACACCAGCGCCCTGCAGCGGCAGCGAGAGAAAGCGAAGACAGACAGTGAGACGAGGTCCAGCGGTAAAAACGCGAATTACGTTTAATCTCTTTTCAAACACACAAAGATATATTTAGGATCTTTTCTTTTCCCCGCAAGCAATCCGAGACTGAAGTTCCATACCGGATTATGTTGAAGCTGCACTCACTTATTTATGAATATTTATGAAGCTGCACTCAATTTATTTATGAATATTTCGAAACATATTGCGTTTTGTCAAGTTCTGTTAACTAGATTAGCCTCGAATGAATGTCTTCAATATTTCGATTGCAACATGAAACATAAGGAAAGTTAAGTAACGAATTTCGGCTTACCGGTCAGATAACCGTGATGCTATATCGTTATCTTGTGTCTGCCGAGCCAAACCCGCCCTCATTGAAAGCAGCATCTTCGTGACCATCAGCGTCAAAGATATACATATTCAAAAGAATCACTCAGTACACACAAAAGCGTGCATGTGTTAGCGACCCATCGATTGCTCTGCGTGAAGAACGGTTGGCATATCTGGACTATGCCGACTGATCCCGTCTGTTTTTTTTTTATTCTTTTTTGTTCATTTTTAGCGGTATGATGTGCATATTCAGCGTTTTTCTGTTAAACAATAAATTGCGAGTCAGCGCTTGCGGTATTCATTCTTCGCTCCGTCTTTCGTCTGTTCGGGCTATTATTTTGCATGAATGAAGATGTTAATCAGCAGAAAAAATTGCGGGAAATAGCAGAGAGAACACCAACGTTGATGAGCAGACGCGTCTATAGCCTAGCAGTAGTTGCAGCCCAGCGCCACGAATGCATATAATTATGCAATTATATGCCTCAGCGTGCGCTAAACGACTTACAGACGGAGCCTCAGGATCACCGCCATCATCAAGAAAGACGTGGTTGTGAACAAGCCGAAGTGTGCGTTCTTTGTCACTGACACACAAGGTGGAACTTCTACACTGTGTGTGAATGACTTAAATGCCGCCGTAATTGCTCATTATCTTGCAGTACATCCACTCATTGTGTTTATTCACACTAGTTTCTTCATTAGAGACGTTCCTTGATATAACAACGAAAGAATGTGATCAGTCTTATCCTTGGTCACAATAGCTTCAGCGCCCGCACAACTATTCTCTCTGTTACGGTAAGAACACTTATTATCGTGCTACAGCTGCGTACATGACCCTCGATTCTCATAATTTCCCAAGTCACAATTCTCTCCAAGCAGCGTTTGCAATTGTTACGTTGTTCATAAAATGCCGCTTTTCGCACAAAAGGGCCGCAGCTTCGCCCATCAAACCGACAGAAGGCTTTTCGAAAATAAAAGTTTATCGTCTAATAACTCATTTAGTGTTTAAAGTCTACTTTAACGCAACACATATGACTGCTATTATAAGCACACAACCTCAGCTGTCACGGCTTTCTAATGCTCTCAAGCCCGGCCGGAGGGACGTAAATCCATGCCCGAACGAAACTGAGCCTAGCCCGTGGCTTTCTCACGCCATCGCGTATTCAGAGGCGAAACTCTCTTGAGTGCGTTATTGATCTCGAAACAGTCAGATGATGACGTGGCATGTTTCATTTCGAATCAGAAATAAGTTTCGTGGCTGGCAGAAAACGCGCAGTTCGTATTCTTTTCTTACGTTTCAAAATCAGAAAGCAAAGAATGCTACAATATTCGTGCGCATGTGGTGTCCCCTCTCTTGTTAGTGTCCGTGTTGCGCCGCCGTTCATTTCATCTACAATATTAACCCTGCTAATATAAAGCAAGCTAATGCGTTAAGCATAAAAACAAACCGTAAGCTACTGCACCGTACTGTAATATAACATCAAAGAACCGCATTGCCTTCCTTTTTTTTTTTTGTATCTCTGAGCAATCTAATGGCAACCTACGGACAGGTCGCGAAGTGAAAGAATCGCAAAAGCCTCTGTCCTGGAGCGAATGTACCCATCCACACTCGAACTGTAATCGTGTTCGTCTACAGAACGCTTTCAAATATCATCATAGGGCTAAAATTACCGTCAGTTTCATCAGCAAGAGCCACAACAGGGTCGTCGCCGCTTACGATGTCGCACGCATGCGCAATTAGTCCTTGGCCGCGGCGCTGATTCATTTGTCTGTAGCTATCACTATAGAAACAGTGGTGACAAGCAAGACAAGTCGCGCAACTGATGCAACCACAATATATTTTGTTTTTTAAACAAGTGACAGATGTACGTTCAACAACAATTTCAATTAAGCGGCTTCACTCTCAAATTCATCTTAGGAAAAAAACTAATTTTAAAATAGCACCTATATAGCCATAACCCTGTGCCTAAACGCACGATCGTAAATCCACTTTCTATACTTGTAAATCGAATCGTATCGAAAATTTGTTCACATTACGCGGTTATTGAAATGAAGGGAGCAGCTTTAATGCACACCACGTTGACGGCACCGAATCGTCAGTCCAGATAAGCCAAAAATTTGAATCAAGCGAGTTCGAATTAATGAGATTCCACCACAGGGACCCAACCAACCGGTTCGCAGTACGCAAGTTTGACTGAAGAACGGGAAGTTCGAAAATTATTCCAGCAGCTCCAAACAGAGGCCCAGATATCAGAGGCAAGGACGTTACTTTTTTGCTTCATGTTTCTCTTCTCATTTCCTTTTCACCTAGTTCTGAGCGGCGACACGTTCCAGGCGCTTCCAAGAAAAAGAGGCAGCCTTTCGAGGCACGCATTCTCGCAGCGGTGCAAAGCTAACCAGAGTCTCAGAGCCACGAGCTGTCCACGTGCTAGAAACTGCTTTCCCACTGCCTGTTCCGCCCACCCTTCCTCCTGTGCATAGCCGCCTGGGACGACGCATTCATCAAGCCGCGACTCCGAGCACAGCCAGAGCGAAGGCTGTCGTGCGCGCCTCGCGCACGACCTCCTCTTTTTTTTCTGTTGTTTTCTTTTTTTCTACTGCGCAGAATTCAACGCCTCACGTCACAGCACGCGATTCACCGCTCTAGCTGCCTTAGTGTAGGCTAGTTTCTACAGCCAGCCGGGCGGTGATACGCACGCAAAAAAAAAAGAATAGAATGAGGAGAAAGTACAGTGGTTTACGCAACGCCCCGGTGACTTTCCTGTGTACGAGAAATTGATTCGGCACGCGAAAACTTTTCCTTCGTCTCGTGCCCGTCATACGGCCTGGAGGAGGAAACGTGCTGCTTACCCAGTCTACAACATTGGCACGCACTGGTGGTGCGGATGGAAAAGTGTTCTCGACTTCCTAGCAATGGCCCTATCCTCCATTGGTTTTACCATCACCGATTGGCCAATGGGTGTTCTTTAATGGGCTAACAAACAGAAACAGTATCAAAATTATTTATTCTTGTTGCTCTGTTCAATCACACAGAGGCAAGAATATGGATGAGAGATAAGGGAAGCTAACAGGGACTCGTTCCGAGCGTTCTCACCAGAAAAATGCGGAATAAGTCATTTGTTGGAGTCAAGATTTGGACTGAAATACCAACTGAAGTGTTGTCATCAGGACCAAGTGAACAAAAGCGATGTTGAAAGATAAGTCTAAAGATTTGTCGAAGGCAGCGCCCCCGAACAAGAGATAATAGCTAACTAAAAACGTTATGAAAGTGCAGTGATCATTGAAAACCCATCAATTAGGCCTGTAAGGTACGCGATTGAGGTTTGTGGTGTTGGAAACCAAAGCAGAAACCCTGATTAAACTGCCTCTCTTACTCACAGGAAGAGGTTCGGAAATATCAGCGCGTGAGAAAATGTCAGCCGGATGACTGTTCTTATCCGGAAGACAGCTCAGCACAGAGAGGAACAAGTAAGGCGACTTCAACTCGCCCACGGTCTTGTATATCATCACCATCCCTACGGCAGATGAATTGCTTTGTAGAGGTTCCGTGCTTCCACGCATGAGAACATTAAAAATCGCCCTCGGCCGTCTTTTGTTGTTTTCTTTTATTGTTATACCACTTATGCTAAAGGCATGGCCGCCCTAACAGGAAGTGTCCAGTTTTAGTAGGGTAATGTAAATTATGAAAACGAGAATAGGAAAACACTCCTTTCGCACAAGGCAACGAACAATTTTCTTCAGGAGCTTCCCGCTAAAGAAGCTTTTAGAGCTCACACATTCAGTTTCTCCTCACGAAGCCAAAGAAAACGACCTCAAATACAAATTACCGATAAATCGCAAGCGAAGTGATGATAGGGATCGCGAAGTGGCTGTTGGGGAGGTTCGGACGTCATTCCTCTTACGTGCGTACACGCCAACTATTATCCAATGCGTTTCACGTGTGCACCATTTAAGTTAGCTGCGTTCCATTCTTTGCATGCTAGATCCTTTAGCCTGGAAATCTCTGCTTAAACACTTTCCGTCTCCTACTTCCTCACTCCACGTGTGCGACCATGTGTAGCCATTGTTTCTCACAGCGTCAACTATACAGTCGCAGCGCTAAGCGGGCCGAGGACAAAGTCAAACTGGGCGCCAGGAGCACTCATTGTTTCGAGATGCGCGCCACTGTATCCATCAAGGTGTACCGCATCTCTTCGTGTCGACCTCATCCCCATTAAAGCAGCCTTTCGCGTTCCCTCAGGTCTCCCTTAAAGTTTGTGTTAAAGAGCACCACAAATAAGCACAATGACAAATTTCGCTGCCAAGTCAATCAATCAGGCAATCAATAGATTGAACAATAATTTTATTTGCAGCAATCAAGTTGATCCTGGGCGCGCGATCAAAATGTTAACGAGGCTAAAGTAACTGGTTGTTTATCATATGCCGAACCCTCCCAGAGAGAACACAGAGACATAGGTTGACGGATTCATGTTAATTCGTTCATTTCGTCTTAAATCGCTTAGGTAGCCGATTAAACTAAATAGCAGAGCGCTAAGCATACTTCCGTCATGGCTTAGTTCCCCGTCAAATGGGATGTGGTAAGGCTTTCGCGGAAAAAAAAATAAAAATAATTAAATGCGAGCGATGCTTTTTATGCACATTACACGCACGAAAATTACGCGTTCATAGTAGCTGCTTATTTGCATCTCTTCATAATTACGAAGGGCAAATTTGCGAATCAAGTTTGCATGCAGGTGATCGTCATCAAAGTTTAAAACGTGCGCAGTTGTAATTCCAGAAACAACTGTTCACCTTTTCACAAGAAAGCATAAGCTCTTTTTCTCTTCAACGTTCAGACTTGTCCAGTACGGCTGCTTGATTGATGTGCGTCAACTAAAGTTGCATTTTTTACTGTCACGCTGGTCTTAAAAATTTTACAGATAGTTGCTGCGATTTATTGACGTATATTCCCATGGTAACAAATCAATACCTTGTCAAAGTTTTGCGCTGTAATTTGTTATATTTGTGACACAAAAAGACTTGTTTGTTTTCTTTACTTACGTAGTCGCATACAACTTAAGTCTGCAGCGAAGCACCGCCCACGTTGAAGACCGCCGCACAGGATCCCTACACGACCAAAAGTAGCCGGGTGCTAAACTTTTTTTGTCGTGCAAACAAGAAGCTAATCGCAAGAAAAAAAAATTATAAGCTCTAGAAATACCTAGCTTGTTTAATATAGTCAAAAATTAAAAACTTGATTTCGTTTGCTACTGTGATTGGTCAGCGGAGTAATACAGTACGCCGCGGACCGTGGCCACGTGTTAGCAACTGCTATATATTTTTTTCTTATGTTGTATCCTACTATAGGAGCGAATTTTCATTATATTATAGACACGGATACAAAAATTGACCCACTACCAGGAATTTCGGACACGACCAAGCCAGTGCCTCTAATCTTAGTGGCCCATTGTATTCTACAGCCCTCACCCGTTCTCTTTTTTCCTTACGTCACGGATGAAGTCCTCACGTGATTTTTGAATCCTCAAAGTCCATGCGCACCGTGCGTACAACCAGGGCCTTACAAACATGGCCTGTAGGCTTTCTATAGACTTTTGTAGATTCTATTGCCTCCCTGTAGATATTTCCTTCTGTCTCTTCGTAGTCTATGGACAAAAGTGTACAAAACGTGCATGGCTATAAAGCTACCGACTGTCTGTAGACTGTGAATAGGATTTATGTTGTCTGTAGGCTACAGTATAAGACTTGTCTATAGAAAGTCTGTAGGCTTAACGGATAAAAGTATATGGAGAGTATATAAACCGTCTATGAAATTTTTCTAAGGGAGGGAACCAGAAGTGCTTGCGCCTAATTCCTGGTAACATGAAGACAATCAGTACAGCAGTGCGGTTTGTACCTTTTGCGTAACGCCGTAAAGCAAATTGCAAAAATCCTTCAGAGCCGGACGAAGAAGAGCTCAGCGGCATACTGCTGAAATCGCCCTCAGTTATACCAGAGAAAACGCGGTACACTGCAGACGGGTGCGCACAGCTTGATTGTTTCACTTCTCGCCGACAGAGTGTTGCTGTTGACGCTATACCCGTGCCCTTTGTTCTCCGCTTAATTGCGTCACGTTGTCCAGCCAGGGAGCGGACGAATGAAAAGACCAAATCCGAGCCAACATGGCGGCGTTATCTCTGTCCTCCAGGAACTTCGCTACCGACCGTTTCTTTTGTGTTCCTCGTCCGGCCGTGCCGGTTAATGTGGAAGAGATAAGGCTGCCGCTGAACGTGCTACTCTGCTGCGCCGAGCTCCGGAGACAGTGTGCTTCTTGACACTTCTCGGGCTGAAGTTTCCTTCGTGTTTAAACTCGCGTGCTGTGTCGAACGTTAAATGGCCGACTGACTGCTTCCTTTGCGACTCGCGAACGCCAAAGGGGTGAAACTTGCGCTGGAATACGGATCACACTGGCCGCATTTGTTTTTCCAGTCCCGGACTACTTGCTGACAGGTCTCGGCTTCCGCTCTGACAGGAAACAACGTCATGGTCACATGACCTACTTGCCATCGGCTGCTTTCGAACTCGGCGCCAGAGCCGGGCTCCCCCTCGGTTACCGTACAAGGACGCTGTCATCTGCTAGCAGACGACGCGAGCCACGGCCACCACGACGCCGAAGCAACGCCGTGCGCTCGATCATGATACTGAGTCGATTTAAAGACTGTACTGTCAGCTTAGCGTAGGTGCATTACAGAACTCAGCTTCGGAGGTATGCTCGCCGCTACTGCTTGCGGCGAAGTTCGCACAAAGTAGCCCAACTCGTTGCGGATCGGCAGATAGACGAAAGCCTTCGCAAAAATGTTGACAACAAGCTCTATAGCTGCTCCAGTATACGAGTGGTTCACCTGCGATGCTTTCAGGTAAGCGTACAGACAGCATGTCGCAAAACAAGCGAACGAGAACCTCTTGACGACACGAGCAAACAATACGCGCTCGCAGCTTCGAACGCGCGTCCCTGTGCGGTGGATTTCAAGAAAATAAACGAAGATGCAAGAACAAAAAGTATTGCGATGGCTCAGAGAGCAGCTACGGAGCTCATGTGAAGGTTTAACGCATGATATCGACCTCCAGGAACACGAAAAATACTCAAAATGCACACGGAGTCTAACTCAATATGGCTGCCAGCGCGGCGCGCAGCTATCGTCTGCTGCCTTCTCAGCAGCCCCAAGCAGCCCGCGGACTGCCATAGGCTAAAAACGAACGCGTTGCTATGGCGATGCAAGCAGGTGGGCGGAGCTTTCGGGCTGCCCGAGAAAAAAAAATACCGGACTCGAGTCCGCAAGTAGTCCCGGACAGTCCGGGACTGAAAAACAAATGCGCCCACTGACACCCCGCACCGCAGACGCTTGAGGGATTTCCCAATCCCTCAGCAATACAGGGGAATTGTGGTTCAACCCCTGCAAAAAAAAGTTTCAGAACGACTGAAGAGTGTCTATAGATTTCCGTCTATAAAGTCTGAACAAACGTCGTCTACTACTACTAAAGTCTTAGACAACAGTCTGTAGGCAATACAAATGCCATAGACAGTCTATCGACAATCTATATATTTATGGCCATACAGTTTTAGTAGACTTTTGTCTATAGACTAGGAATAGACAAAAAGCAATATATATAGGAAGTCAATAGAGTCAATAAGAAGTCAATAGACTATCTATAGACCATTTAGGATCAGCTAACAATGCAACTCGGGGATGTAATGAAGGTAAACAAAAATTAGAGATCGCAGCGGTGACCCGCGTTGGGAGAATGTCAAAGCACTGACGCCTCCTCGGCACTCGTCGCCTCTCTTTGCCTCTCTTTATCATTTTTTTGTAATTAATTTAACTACCGAATTAGCGTAATTATTTTATGCTTTAATTAAAGATCGATTTATTTACTGCGATTATACCTTCCTTTATATCAGTCAACCATTTTGGTTTTTCAAATTTGGCGTCGGGGTTGCTTTCCCGTTCACTTGCTATATCCCCATCCAGCCTACTCAACCGTCCAATGCTTTTGCTGGTTATTAATTAATTAATTAATGTTAGCGAAATTTTTTATTCTATTAATCATCACTCATTTAATACATTTCAATTAATTTCAAACTTTATTTTTACTCCTTTGCCAATTTTTTGCGCTATTTTGCCATCGACGGCTGTTTTCCCGTCCACTCACTACATCGACGTCCGCACTATTTCGTCGTTTTTCGACATTTTTTGCTCGAATTAATTAACTAATCATCCTATTGAAATTTTTTTGCACAGCATCCTCACATCATCCTCTTTCGATTACAAGCACTCGTTCGATGCCATCTCTTCTGAGAACGTCACAACTGATGCGGACACGTTCTGCGGACACGACCCCGCCGACATAGCCTAGAAATACTTTTGCATTAATAAACAGAGTTCTTGGAAACATTCCAAGGTGTTACACAAGCGGCCTGAGATAAGCAACCAGCTCGGATGCACTCGGCATATTCTATCACGGTTCTCAGTACTCGCACCATTTTCCCTATGTCGTAGTAAGCTGGAAGGCATGAACACATCTGCATGAAGATCCGTTAGTGCTGTGTAGCCGCCTCTGAGAAACATTACCAACGATTGAAAAGGAAACTTTCGAAAAATTAAAGCTAAGCAATAATGTTGCATAAATATGCAAATTTGCACCAGCTTATTCGCAATCCTAAAGTTGAAAACAGTGCAGCACAGAATAGGCGACAATATTATACAGGTGCTGGCTGCTCTGCCCTTGGCTTGTTTTTCACCCACTCGAATACATGTGCGAACATGTTAAAGTCGTCGTTACAGTGCATTAGCCAAGGAGGCATCACTGCAGTGTTGATGTGCAGGAAAGATCGCCTGCAATTTACTGCGCGCCACATTTCTCTCGAGTCATTCGCGCAATATTGCAGTAAGAAGCATCGCTTCCAATTCTTTCGCCTTTAACATTGCCATCTACAGTAGTCACCGGCGCAGTGTTGCGGTGAGAAGAATCGAGTGTTATTCTTGCACCCCGAAATGCCATTGAGTCATCGCTGGAATGTATGCTGTGACAAGCATCGCGTACAATTTCAAAGGGTATCGCATACAGTTGCCGCGCCTCATATTGCCATCGACTCATATCTGCAATGTTGAAATAAGAGGCGCTGCGTAAAGTTCCTGCACCTCACATAGCCAATAGTCCCGTACTGGATAATATTCTTTGTGCAGCAACCGGTTCGTAGTGGTAAACCGGGAAGTGGCCACAAAAGAAACATTTGTAACGGCAATGCAGCGTATGTAGAAAATTATGTTGCAGCACTGCACGGAAAAAATTTCTTCCTATTGAGCCGACCAGAGTAAAACATAGCCCAGCAAATTGTGGTAATGTCTTGCCCCCCCCCCCCCCCCCCCCAAAAAAAAGGTTGAAATTATCAAGCAAATTACTACTCCTAGACAGATAGACAGATAGGACACCTACCACTGATTCAGCTTGTGAATGTCTCTCTCGGTTGTGTTTTGTGAAGTGTACTAGCACTATGGGACCATTAGGAAAGACGGCGGTAACTCGTCCAGTTACAGCGCCAGTTATGTTTATATATACCCACCTCCTTACTGAGTTATTTCTCGCTATGTTATTTCTGTACTTAATAAAGCTATGTCAGGTTTTGCGTATGTGTAATAGCCAAATGCTTAGAAAGGCATGTGACTGTGGTGACGGCAAAAAAAAAAAAACAAGACTAGAAACCGACTATCGTAAGGCAATAGTCCAATACCTAGTTTGGTCCAGTACACACGCGATAGGCCTAACATTGGCTTAACTACCAGTAGAATTAAAAGTCGATGGTAAATTTCAAGAGACCGCACAGATGGCAAAACTTAATTCAGAAGTTCGCACAATAGTTCCATTAAAAGAGCTTTCTTCTGCGTCCAATTCGCTCCATAATTTCATTGTTCTGAGCTTTCAAACAGTCTTTCATGACACTGCAAGTCATTGATTTTACTTGAGCAGCTGACTTCTCTGGCTGCGCAACATTGGAAACAATGCGCCTTTAGCTGTGATTCTTTTCGGCCCATCTAAAAACCGAATTTGACATTCAAGAATTGTTCGTCTCGAAAACATCTCCTGGGGCAATCGCAAACACGCTACTAACTTTAGCAGCAGGTAACAATGGAGGATAAAAAAGAGGGCTTTTTCAACTTTCATTAAGCAGACAGTCGATATTTAAATTTTCTCTAACTCGCTCTGCTTTATCTCGCGTACCATTAGACGCTGCCACTCGTGCTCTTTTTTTTTTCGCATAATTTGAGGGCACAGCGGAAGAGCTGGGCAGCGCTTAACAAAGCCCCTTTTACCGTCTCTGTCTATGAGTGCTCTCCACATGTCTCGGCTACTTGAGCAGAGCACAAAGACAAAGCCGCCCTCGTGAGTCAGTCTGCTGGCTGTTTCGTTAGCTGCAGGGACAGATTTAGCCGAACACTGCAAAAATTCCAGCATTTGTTCTGTCCGAAACAAGGACGTTCAGTGCGATAGCCTATGCGCTAGTTTGGCAATCCGGTTTCTTTTTTTTTCACCTTTTTTTCCTTGCGTGCAGAGGTACTCACCTTTTGAATTCGGGCACGGCATTTATAGATACAGAAAGGCACTAGTTCTCATTAGGAAGGACGACTGCACTGCTGACTCTGAGCGAGTGGTGGCCGCCGTGTTGTGTAGAATTATTCATAGATGCACACGCTATGTAACTAGAAGGAAAAAGATCCATTCCTTCTATTCTAATCGCGTGTGTCCGCATGAATAATGTATATATGAATAAAAAAAAACCACAACTGCATAATAGGCAGGTAACTTAACGTCGATGTTCAGTGGCCTGTCGATAATACAGTTCTGATTTGTTTCTGCAGTGGCTTGCCGATAATAGCGCTGTGGAAACCTTGACAGGGGAGGCCAGCGAACGCTAATTCAGGAAATAGACGCTTCGCTGCTGCATATGTTGCTAGTTTTGCGAACGAGGCAAATGCGGTTGGTGAGCGCAGAGACCAGCGTTACCGGTTCTTTTAGGGAAATGAATCCAGTCACATTCTGCGATAACACGGATGGCTACGTGCACGGATTGAAACAAAAATTTAGGACTGCTCCAAGCATTCATTGCACTAATGTCTAACCGCTACGCTTTCGCTTCGTAATTTTTTTTTCGATAGAGAATAGAAGCATGTCAAGACCATCGGAGCTTATATTCCTAGTGTTCTGTATTTATTCGGTGATAATAGAAATTGTTTACCTAACCTTATTCAATTATTTCTTCATTTATTGAGTGAGTGAGTGAGTGAGTGAGTGAGTGAGTGAGTGAGTGAGTGAGTGAGTGAGTGAGTGAGTGAGTGAGTGAGTGAGTGAGTGAGTGAGTGTGAGAGTGAGTGAGTGAGTGAGTGAGTGAGTGAGTGAGTGAGTGAGTGAGTGAGTGTGAGAGTGAGTGTGAGAGTGAGTGTGAGTGAGTGAGTGAGTGAGTGAGTGAGTGAGTGAGTGAGTGAGTGAGTGAGTGAGTGAGTGAGTGAGTGAGTGAGTGAGTGAGTGAGTGAGTGAGTGAGTGAGTGAGTGAGTGAGTGAGTGTGCGTGTCAGTGACTGCGTGTGTGGATGCATTGAGTGAGTGAGTGAGTGAGTGAGTGCGCGTGTGAGTGCGAGTGAGTGAGAGCGTGCGTGTGAGTGTGCGTGTCAGTGACTGCGTGTGTGGATGCATTGAGTGAGTGAGTGAGTGAGTGAGTGAGTGAGTGAGTGAGTGAGTGAGTGAGTGAGTGAGTGAGTGAGTGAGTGAGTGAGTGAGTGAGTGAGTGAGTGAGTGAGTGAGTGAGTGAGTGAGTGAGTGAGTGAGTGAGTGAGTGAGCACTTACACACACACCCTAAAAAGGAGGGAACTAAATGAAAATCAACAGTTTTTAGGCAGTTTGACACCTGCTACCTAGCTTTGTTTATTTTCTAAGACGAAGTGTTCAGAGCCGCAACTTTGTGCTCCTGCATTTTTGCTGCATGATAGAGAAAGCGATTCCAGGTTTCCCCGGGGCTGTCTATCAATAGAGGCCGGTGGAAAAAACGGACTTCTGTGTACAGTTACAGCCAAAAAAAAAAATCGAGGCCGTGATGAGACACACGAGCCGCCGCATGCGGCGGAAGTTTGGAATCTGAACAGGACGGTGTCTTCATCCGAGCTACCGGAAGCGCCTTTGCCGGGGAGTGGTCCGGGGCGTATCGTCTGCGTGACGCATCGTCTGCGAGCGAGGCTCAAGCAAGAGTTTTCGTCGAGGATCCTGATGCGAGTTGCCACTGCGTAGGGCAAGTTTCGAAACAAAAGCAAATTGAGGGGCTGTCACACGCAAGCGCTGTTTAGACGAGAAGCGACGAGACCAACACGTGCTGCTTCTCACGGATATGACACCCTCTCACCCACATAGCTCGTGGCTCGGGTAGAACTGCCGGGGGTTAATACAGTGGCTAGACTCGGCTATTTAGAAGCATTACATTGGCTTTCCTCGCTATAGTGCAAGCTAACCACGTTGACTCGGTGTGAAAGCGAATGAAGTGTCGTCGAGGTGTTTTCGTATTCCACGCTTCGCTTCCGTCTGACGTTTTGCAGGAATGCGCGGAATCGGCCTCAAGTCTCATAGCTCACTGCCGCCTGACGACGCGTCGGTAGCGACAGAAGCGAAATAGTTAGTTCTCGACTTAACCTGTATACGTTAACAGTGAAAGAACGACGGAGAGAAGTCAGACGCCAGTGTTTTTATTACTTGTTGCACAGTTAAAGGCCACGCCCTTTTTAATTGTTAGTGTTTTCTGCTGAAATAGTGTTTCTTGAGCTGCGTTCTAGGCATCCCAGTTGGAAATAAGAAACGCGATCGCGGCGAAATGTGGCCAAACTTTTTGTTTTTTTTTTCATGCTTAACGGTAAATTTTTGTAGCAACATTTTCGGTAATAATCAATTGGTGCTGTCTTTCGTTTAAAACCACAGCAGAAAGCACCGCGCAATATTACAGGAAAAGCGATTGTTCAAGACGAGAAAATCGGTCGTTGAGTTAGGTTTATGAACAAAATAGAATATATTCTGTCTGTTAAAAGTGAGACATTAAGAGTGAAATTTTATTAGGTTTGCACTACTGCGGTCCAGACAATTCTTCGATGACTTTATTCCGTGTTCAGTACCCCGAAATTGGTACAGTGGATCTAAGGACCACGCCAACTATTCAGTACAGGACATGATTTCTTTTTTTAATTGTAGGGATGTTTACCCATGGGAGATTAATAGTGTAACTATTCGGTCACTTAAAGAAAATGGACTAGAAAGCAGAAGAAAGAAAAACAACCATATGCCGCCTGTGGTATCCGAACCCATGACCTCTAATTGTATGTATGTCTGTCATGTATGTTCGACGATTTGGCGCTAAGTGAAACACTCGTTGAAACAACGCAAAGGCACCTACAGACTGAAGCGAAGTTAAAAAACACCAGGGACCCACAGGTGTCTCTCATTCAGGGGCAGACGTTCATTTACAGATACCACTCACCCAGCACCGTGCCCGAGCGCACCACGCTGCCGGCGTTCATAGAGAGCCATGGATAAACACCGGCTGAAAAGCAGCTGCGCGAATTGACAGCGCAGCTGCAGTTGTACTACGTGCGCACTAGGACCGGGCTCTGGAACGAGGTCGACGGTGCCGCACAAACTTCCGTTCTTGGCACAATGGCAAAGGGGCCAGAGCGCGCCACGAGAGGCGGCGGTGGTTCGGCCTCTCCTCCTAATTTGGTGCTGTTTCCTCTATTCTGTTTTTCTCTCACGCTGGATCACGCCACCGGGACCGGTTCTTCCTGGGCGGAAAATGACCGCTATACACGGTGCTGCATGCCTCCGCTATTATACGAGGACGGCGGTGTTATATACGAGAGCCCCGTCACGAATAGCCCGCCGCTGGGGTCGGACAGAGGAGAGGAAGTCAACACGTAGACATGTGCATGACAGAATAGAAGGAAGAAAAAAAAAACTGGGGACATAACACGGGCCGCTTGTTTGGGCTATAGTTAGTTGCTCAAAACAGGGACAGGATGGCGAGCAGACAGAACAGTACTGTGGGCTCGTGTTTCGTCAGGTATACGCCGTCCGTGTTGTTTTGCGCTTCGTTCAAACTTTGAAACAAAGCGTGACTAACGCGTCTGCATTCCAGGCCACGTTACTGTGATTAAATTCTCCCTTCTCGTGGTTACCCTGCTATTTCAACCTTTGTGACCAAGTGGGACTGGTCATTTCCATTGTTAGTCGACTCCTGGAAACATAATAATGGCTGATGATTAACATAGGTCGGCAGGATAGCGCAGCGTTTAGATTTTGTCTGAAGTGGCTGGGAGGCTTTGCGAGCTTCGTGACGTCGTTATACGTAAGTGGAACACGTCACGATTATATGACGCCACTCGTTATGCATGGCATGTTTTGATAGAGGTCGCAGCTCACATCTGCATACACTGAAGCTGGATGTCAATGGCAGCACAGGAAGAGTGAATGTATGTTTTGCCTCTTGAGTCAGGTTGCTATTTCACTGTTCGCTCATTGTACTATTTCATTTTTAGCACCAGAAGAGGATGCACCTTTAGGTGCCATGTTTGCGCGCATGAAGGGAACCAATAAATATATAATGAAATATAATTAAATATAATGCGGACCTGTGTGGGCAACGTGAATGGGCATTTCCTAAGGTTCCGCGAGGCAAGGATCAGTGTATTCACTGACGAGGAGGTTATCCGTCGCAGTACGTGCAAGACGCGTGCCCAAATGTGTTATGCTGAAATGGTGACTGTTTACTCCAGTAATATTAGGAGCCTAGTGACAGAAACTTCGGAGGCCGCGTGTCAACAGGCAGTGATACGACCCCTAGAGACAATGCCTTTATTGGCTGGGGATCATTAAATTTGCATCATCAGGTGGCTGTCTCCTCACTACAGTTACTTGTGCAAGCTAGGGGGCATTCCTATCAGAGACATGATCCAACTCTCGCGTCCCTATCTACAGCACAATAAATAACGTGTGATCATCTTTGTCCTCCAGTAGATCGCCCATCTAAAACAATGATTGTTCACTGCGCACTGTCCGTGATCATAACAAAGGCGCCAAGATAAAGACTACACAAAGGACCCTTGGACACACCATACGCACGATAACATGCCGTTATCCAAAATACCTCTTAATCAACTCGTCGGTTCTTGATAGCGGAGACTAAAATATCTCGGTTGGAATGTTCTGCGCTATGCGGGGCATGGAGAATCATACATGGCTGGCCCTTGAAAAGGAGATATCATACGCCCAACCTGGCGTCAGCAACGACAACTGCTGCAGACATCCATCCCCAGAAGCAAATTGTTGGTAGCAGGAAACCCAAAGCGGTGGCTCAGTGGTTAGAGCGCTCGTCTACTGAGCCAGAGTTCCCGGGTTCGAACCCGGGCCGCGGCGGTCGCGTTTCGATCGAGTTGAAACGCAAAGGCTCCCATGTGCTGTGCGATGTCAGTGCATACACGTTAAAGGTCCCCAGGTAGCCGAAATTATTCCGTAGACCTCCACTACGGCACATCTTCCTTTCTTCTTTCAACCCCACCTTTATCCCTTCCCTTACGGCGCGGTTCTGGTGTCCACCAAGATATGTGAGACAGTTACAACGTCATTTTCTTTCCTCAAAAACTAATTTTAAATTTGTTAGCAGGAGGAGGAAGAACATTTATTTCCGCCGAATATGGCGCGGCAGAAACCTCCGCGTTAACAGGAAATTAAAATCAAATCGTCTACGCACTCAAAACTCTCTTGGACCGGTGAACCGAGGCTTGGGAAATGTGCTGTGTTAGGAAAGTCGGTTATTTATAGCTACCTAGTTATAGCTTTATGCATAATGTAGCCGCCACTTTGTGTTACGTTGACTATTTCACAGGTATGCGCCTGGTGCTGGCGATGGTACCGAACCTCACCACTCCACACCACGTTCCCTTCGCAATTCATTTAGCAATGGAGTTACGAAAAAACCGCCAATAAAATGCAAAAGGCCACTTCCACGGCTGACTTTTCATCACACCTCTAGTTGGAAGCAATACGCCTTTCCTTGTTTCTAACTATTTTTCTGGCTTCCGTCCAAGAAACGTGCAGTTCGAGTTGCGATTACCGCTTCAGAAATCTTCCGGCGTATGCATGCAACTATTTTGTGAGCAAAGAAAAAAGATTAATAGCATTCTTACTCATGAACAAACTCGTGCCAGGACTGGGGGAAACGATGAAGACGAAAGAGAGACACGTTCAGCCATTGTGGACGGCTTTGGATTCTTTCCAACCACCTGGGGCATTTGAG
Source organism: Amblyomma mixtum (assembly GCF_055824585.1). Lineage (NCBI taxonomy): Eukaryota > Metazoa > Arthropoda > Arachnida > Ixodida > Ixodidae > Amblyomma > Amblyomma mixtum. Next base: position 21,580,523 of record NC_143018.1, read on the forward strand.
CTGCGCCTCGGTATTCGACCCCGCAACTTCGTGCTGAGAAGCCCTTAGACACAAATACTGAACCACACAGGAGATTCAATATTTCTACCCACTGACTCCCCTCCAGAATCGATGCATGCTAACAGTATTGAAGAACTACACCTGAGGAGAAATTTTCGTTTAGATTTTCTTTTATTACTTCTTAACAATAAACTCCGACTTGACACTTCCTATCTTTCCCCAATGCCAACAAGGAGTATACGACAATATCACAAAGGTTTATTAACACCGTAATTTGCCCGGACCTATTTGTACAAGTTCTCCTTTTTTCCACGCATTATATAACCGACTGGAATTCATTCACTGAACCTTATCTATCCGAAAAAATCTAATCTATGCTCCTCATCTATGTTTGATGTTGGTCTATTATGTATTTTTATGCTATATATTTTACAACTATTTTAATATATTACTATTATTATTGCTCTATTGTTATATTTTTGTTGCCGTGTGATTTTTATGAATGTGCCCTTCCTGCCTGAACCTAACCATGGTATGCAGTAAGTACATAAATAAATAAATAAATAAATAAATAAATAAATAAATAAATAAATAAATAAATAAATATTTAAACTCTAAGTATCCCCCCAACAGCAATATTTTCAAGTACTGGCAGCCGAGTAACTCTTCGGCGACACCGACTTAATGGTGAATGAAACATGGCTTTATGACGCATATGGGGAGACGATCACGGCTCACACCAGCCAAAGAGCATAAGCATGTTATTCCTCTCATCCGTGGTATCATTACCTTGCCGAGAACAATTGTTCCAGCTGCACTAATTGTCCGCGAAAACGTGGGCGCTTATTTAATCAGCTACATCCTTCGGGATAAGCAGTTCAAAGGTCCCTGATGGAGTGACGTGATGTACCGAGAAGCCCTGTGAAAACACCTTTTTCACCTCGTTTCTTTTTCTTTCCTTTTTTTTTTGGAATACAAGGCTCCTTACTACGTCATGACGAACCGCAGAGAAGTCTATACACCACTCCATTTGTTTGTTATCACGAAACCATCTCCCATTTGTCGCCGCTGCTTCACACGTGTCCCAGTATTGATGAGCACAGCAGACCGCTTTTAGACCCTGCATGCGGAAGTGCAAGACATTCAAGATGGCCGCCAACGACAGCGCACTGCGTTTAAGCGCCAGAGGCGGAAGGCACCAGTGGCGAGCGTATGCGTCTGACGCGTGTTACAACCTTGAGCTGTCACCCATGTACCCGTCCCTCTAATAAATTACAGCATCAACAGAGCTCAATTTTCTTACCCGGTAAATATGTGATCCACCTCCTTGCACAATTAAGGTCGCGAGCAAGAAGAGAACAGAGCTAATCATTTACGATGCGCTAACAATATACAAACGCAAAGTAGCACTTAAGCACAAGAGCCATGCTTACAAATTCCTTCGAAGCTAACACGGCGCTAAGTATCGCTACGAGCAGTATACCGTTCGAAAGATATACGATAGTACTTTCGAACTGTCGACGTGACGTCAGCAGTTAGGATATTAGACTCACAAATGCACTTCGTGTGGACTTCCGCGACTATAGTGGACAGAAGCCTCTCGTGATGTATGTAACGGCGCCGACGCTGGCTGCAGGTAGGCGCTCACTTAATGAACTCACGCAAAGCTACCGACTCTGCTCGCACATAGGAGCAATCCACCATCCGTCAATGGAGTACTTGTGCACTCTGGGCGTCTTGCGTAAGCAGGGTCGAAAGATGGAGAAGGAAGACACGTGTGACCACAACCTTGACTTAACTATACAGCATGCAGATTCGTGTGCACCCAAATCACAAAAGAAAGAGCGTTTGCTAGGGGGTGGAGAAAATGCCAAAATGCAAAACACACCAATTTGCGTGTGGTAGAGGTTCTACAGTTCTGGTCACCACGCTAATTTATTGCAGTGTCGGATGGCGTGACACAGCTCAATGTCCGAACTGCCTGGAGATCAGGGTACATACAGAACGCGTTTTATATTAATGCAACGCCGCCTTTATACATCCTCTTATTTCACAAACTCTTCCAGCTGGAATGCTTGGCTTCATTCGGACTCGCCGGATGAGCGGAGCAAGCACGTGACGTCACAGGCGCCATTTTGTATTCCAGCGTGTAGCTTGAGCAGTGCAGGCTGGAGCAGGAGGCGATAATTCCCTTACGCACGCCGGCGGCTTTTCGCAGTGCTTCATAGAGAACAAAATGGCAGTCCCTGTAACATCCGTTAATGCTGCCTATAGTAATGGCCTCGAATAAAGCTGCTTTCCGGCGCATTTATGAAGTTTCCAGAAAAATAGAACAATGCAGCGATCCGCCTGTTGCCAGAGCGGTTAGGTGAGTATATTGTGCTAACCCGTGCGACGACGCAATTACGGCGCCGTCAAATATACTACCCGCTGTCGCTTGCCTTCGCTCGCGCAGTTAATTTATATTTTTAAACTATTAGAAGAGATACGAAATTAAATAACAGCTGCTCCAACAAGTACTGAGATCTGATTAAAAAGAATAAACCATTTGCTTCTGAGCATCCTTATTGTCATGCCTTCAGTCATGTCTAAGAATGTAATGCCAGATCGGTCAGATAAGTTTTCACTATTGATGCCAGGTAAGTTATAATTAAGACGATGCTGTCGCGTACCTTTCCACTGAATAACAAGAAAAAATATGAGAACGCGTTACTAAAGCCGTATAAAACCATAAATATTCGCGCTACGCTCTTGCAGTTTGCTTCACGGTGTTAATTGCGCAAAACAAAACGAATCATCTTGCGTCTCCCAGTGTCCACACTGTGGCTAAATGGGTTTGAAACGTTGAAGGAATGTCTGAAAATTTCGATTTCATGATAATAACGGCGACCACGGTACCGGTTAGAAACACATGACCTGAAAAGCTCCATGTTGCCAAATTAGTACTCCACAAACATCGACCGCTACAGAGTGGTAGGACATCAGGAAGGGTTGCCATAATCGCTGCCAGTCCTGTTCGCGGGAATGTGGGGAGGTTGGGCATACTGCCGCATTAGCTATAGAGTCAGTATGTAAATCCTCTCCCCTGCATTCCATCAATTAATCTATTCTTACAAGAATTTTTGAAGCACTTGCAAATTTCCAATCTTCTGAAGCCCGTTTGTATCGGAGAGTTTTAGTCGGAACGCTAACATCTATTCCGTTGCACTAAGCTTTACTAACGGAGAGTAAAACGAAAGCGAAAAAGGCGAGGGAACGGAACCAGCTCAAACTAGCAGCTGGCATTTTAAGAACAAAAGAGATCCACAAGAGGTGAAAGAAATGTTCAAATTCCCACTCCGCACATCATGCTTCGGCCGTAAGCGGTAGTCGTGGTATCTCATCTGCCACGTGGTGTTCTGCATAAAAAGTCGTTTTTATGAATGCCAGTTGTCTTTTTGCTAATCTGAATCTGTGCTAAAGCATGAATCCTTGCCGTGTGTCGCAATATGAAATGCGTTTCACAAAGCAGTACTGGAAATATCGCTGACATTTTACATCACGCCACACAGGTCATGGATCATGGGCAACCACTACATCAATCATGCCAGCACAATAATATCTGGCGTTCGTAAAGATGACATGGGCTACTTCCCATAAAGATATATGCGTGACAGATTAGTTGCTATGAGAATTGTTTGGGTCTTGAAGCGCAATGGGCAAAGCAGGAGACCACGTGATTCTCTGTTCGGTTGTGAACTTTTCTCTGCCTTGAATCACTGTTGTAGGCTTTGCTTGCACGGTTGTTCCAACCTCTTCGCAGTTTTTGCTGCTCATAAAGCTTGTCGCAAACGTATCAGGATGTGCAGCGACAACTGTGGCCCCATTTCTCGCCGTTTTAACGACAATGAGAACTTTAAATAGAGGTTTCTGACCAAACACTGCGAAAAACGCGACCACAGGACAGATTTCGACAACGAGGAAAACTGAAAGCGAAATTAAATCCTTAAAAATGCTTCTTCGGAGCAGTGTCATGTTCAGTCACGTGACCAGCCGCCAACATAGACGACCGCGCATAGAAATGGCTGCTGCTGGCCGATTCAGTCGTCCCTGAGAAGGAGGCTGAACCATTTCCAAACACTGGGATTATTTTTTGAAGCAGGGAGCTAGAGACTGATTTCTCCATACCCTCCTAGGTTTTGTTCATAGCTGAAACTCCAAGGAGCGCTTAAATCTTCACGATTTAGGATGCCTTTGGCACATGCCAAATTGTCTGCTAATTTTTCCTATCCGGTGCACGATTGTATGGTATGGTATGGTATGGTATGGTATGGTATGGTATGGTATGGTATGGTATGGTATGGTATGGTATGGTATGGTATGGTATGGTATGGTGTGGTGTGGTGTGGTGTGGTGTGGTGTGGTGTGGTGTGGTGTGGTGTGGTGTGGTGTGGTGTGGTGTGGTATGGTATGGTATGGTATGGTATGGTATGGTATGGTATGGTATGGTATGGTATGGTATGGTATGGTATGGTATGGTACGATATAATACGGTATGGTACCGTAAGGTATGGTAAGTAGGATTTAACGCGTCTCAGGCGTACTATTCTAATTAGCCCGCGAATATCAATGTTTTTCATTGCAACATACAACAGCAACGACCAACTATGCCATCAGCTCCCCGGAGACGGTCCTTCGTATTCCTTCATTTGTGATAGCGTTTTAGAAAGATGCATTAACACAAGTCCCTCAAGAAAATATACGTCCGAAGGCATGAAGGGCAGCTGGCAGCCTCAAAGGAGCTTGTGGTTTGGATTGTGCATTTAAAAAATTTTAGAACCGGGTTCGTGTCCTTCGCTCCAGAAGCTCATGCTCGGCATTCTCAAGCAGCTGTTTTAACTCGAACTGCAGCACTGAGAAATTTCTCATATCTCCAGATCTGAGAACGATCTCCAAAGGTCGCATTATGTTATCCACGTCTATTTCTCGCCACTAGCGCAGTCCCGTCAGAGCGCGGTATAAGTGGTCGGAAACATTCCATACGCTTGTGTAATTTTTAGTTGCTTTCACGCTATCTCGGATCGGACACAGCGATTAGAGCAAAGCTCGGGTGCTTTAATTTTTCATCTTATCTCGCGCTTGCGAACAAGGCTTAGATCTCCCCAGCGTCGACCAAGCGGGGTTACCCCATGGAATAATGAAGCTCAAGAGCCGGAATAGCGCAGGAAGCCGCTACTTCTGTCGTAACGGATTGATGTGTTTCTCAATACGGCCTTGACGAAAAGACACCGAACACTTATTGTGATCAGCAAGATACCGGTTCCTCCACGAACCTGATAGCATCGAGCCGTTCCCCAAGTCATCTATGCGAAGCCACTGTCTTGGTGTCAGTTTGGTAACGTGCCACGCGCGAAACTTCGTGTGGCCGGTGCAAGATGTGCAAGTTGCACCACCCATGACCTTCAGAATGGCCGTGGGTGCTCTCGTCAGGAAAACTAGAGGTTTCTTTCGTTCCTTCTTCCCGTCTCTTTCTCTCTTCCTAGCTAGGTTTCTTCCTGACCGTCTTGCTTTCTCCCTCTTCGTTCGTTTCTTTCTTCCTGTCAGCCCATAACTTTTTCTTCTTCTTCCCTTATTCTTTCATGTTTTTTTTGTTCATTTCATTCCTTGTTGCATGCACCACGAAGTCACTCCGTTCACAAATTGCTTTAGTACCGGTTAAATGATACCAGCCTATCAACAGCCTTTGTTACCTTCCTCGAGAGTTGTACCTGGCCTCTTCTGGGACCTGGCACGCACCACCAGCGAAGCAAATCCGACACGCCTTACTGCTGCTTTCTATTTAACGCCTTGGGAGATGAGCAGTAATGACATCGAAAGACTGCCTTCTGTGTATCAACCTCTTCGAAGACTCTCCGAATGTAAACTGTTTCGGCGCTGGTAAATAGTTTATGGTTTATGGGTGCTTAACGTCCCAAAGCGACTCAGGCTATGAGGGATGCCGTAGTGGAGTTCTCCGGAAATTTCGACCACCTGGGGTTCTTTAACGTGCACTGACGTCGCACAGAATACGGGCCTCTAGAGTGTCCCCTCTATCGAAATTCGGCCGCCACAGCCGGGATCGAACCTACGTCTTTCGGGTGAACAGCCAAGTGACATAACCACTGAGCCAGTCGACCGCCGCGGTGGCTCAGTGGTTATGGCACTCGGCTGCTTTTTTTTTTTTTTTTAACCTGGTGAAGAATTGCGCGGCACCGGGATAACGAACCCCGGTCCTGTCGATCTATGAAGCTATAAAAGAGGAGTACTTGCTAGGAGGAGCGGGGGGGAAGGGGCTCTAAGGTTATCGCAATGTGCTCTTAAGTGTAGTTTAATCGTCGACCAAGCTTTTATTGATCGCTATCGTCATTGCCCTCACGACTGATAGCTGGAGAGGAATGTGTGCCCCAACTCTCGCGTCCAGTTCGGTGCCTATCAACGCAGAGACAAGGTGATACGGAACAAGAAAAATAAGTATAGATAATTGCTGCAAGGTAATGAACGCCCCCAAGATCTCGTTCGTGCGAAAATCGAGCCATCTGCGAAAGTTTTGCAAGGGCCGAAGCCACTCGCCGTACCCTCCCATACGCTGGCCCGGCCAGCTTGCTCCCGCCAGAAACACGATGAGGCAAGCGTTAGTGGCGATGCTTTTACGAACGTTGCACTTTCCGCACGCGTGGATCCGCTGAACGCCCTTTCCCTCTTACTTTTTCTTTCTTGCTTTCCCACTCGCTCCATCTCTCTCGGAGATCTCAGCTTGGCCGTTCGGTCACGTGCTCATAGTCTCTCACGCGGAACTTGCACGCGTCTTTCTCTTTCCTTGTTCCCCCAACGGACGAAACACGGTCCGCCGCCGCAGCCACGGGAGTTGCGTGCGTAGCGGTAACGAAAGGCTCGCGTTTCGGACCCTTATCAAGTGCGCTGCTGATGACCGTGTCGTTGCCCAACACGTGCAAGGGACGCTTGGCCACAGTCTACTGCTGTAGGCGAGCTGTGCTTAAAGGAGCGAAAATTGCGTGGAGACGAAAGAGTCGTAACGGTTGGAATTCAATGTAAACGCGCTAGAAGATGTCGAAAGTCGGAGCGAGAAGGGATGCTCGTCTGCGGTCGTGTCCTCGCTGTTGAAGGAAACCTTGCATGCAGCGAGACGACAGCATAGAGGACGTATGATGTCCGCTCAGCAAACACATAACCCAGCGATTTGCAAGTGGCAGATTATACGGTGCCGCTGCATTTGAGAAGATCGCAGAGAAGGCAAGAAATATCACCTCGCATCGAGGTGAGCACTAAGCTCGCATGATATAGTGAACCACCTGGTGAGAGTTTTATTTTATAGCGAGAGCTACACTACGCTACCCAGTCGAGCATTTCGACGTGAGCCTGGGAGTCCGATAGTGCGCATGCGCGAAACCGGAGAGAAGCAGCAGGTGCGCGGCGCGTGACGTCAGAGTTCGCAGCCGCCGCCGCCGTGCAAGAAGCCGCGCCGGCCCGACTGAGCGGTGGAGACGCCTGAGCAACGAGAAGAACGTCTTGCTCAGCGGAGACGCCAAGGTAGCTTGCTACGTATATCCTGGCATAGCTGAGCTAAGCCACTGCCATTTTTTTATTTTATTATGTGCACCCTCGGCGTATATGTGCAGGAACTGCCAGAAGCCTCCAGACCCCCAGACCCCTTATGAGCCTTGTCAAGGGGCATTTACGGCAAATTCCGAAGCTTATAATCTTTGGAGAGTGAGGAGTAGCCACAACCTCAACCCTGAAGATCTTGGTAGCTTCATAGGCGCCGTAATTGCTCGGCTACACCGCTCAATATAAGATCGCGTGTCCTGGAAACTTTAGGCCAACCCATGACGTGTACACATAAGAGCAGAGAAGCAAACGTTTACAACAAATACGAACACAGAGCAAGCGGGAAAAACAATGCACAGCGATCATACGATGTGACGCGACCGCTGCGTATTTGAATTGTATATTTCGCCTTCGCTTTTACCTTCCAGTGCTGCGTGGACTTCTTACGGGTGGAAATGAATGTATGGGTGGTGGGTAGGGCTTCTTAGAGGGACGAGGTGGGTTGTTAAAGGTGTGGGAAGCTGCAGTAGGGTGGATTTGCGTTAGCTGTTGTTGGGTGGCTGCTTGTGAACGGTGAAAAAAGGGCGGAGGCTAAGGGTTGGTGCAACCAGGCAACACAACACACAACATCAGACGGAGAGGTTTTGCGGAGATGCGGGTAGTGATGAGAACGCGTTAAAAAAAAAAACACATTTTTGTTTCAAACGCAGCAAACTCAGAAAGACAGAAACATTCCAATATTTACCATTTCTTTGTTGGAATTTGTATTCATTTTTGTGGGGAAAGCATCAGGCTTCTATGAGCACAGGTCGTGAAATGCTCCTGTACGATACGCTTGCTTGTTTTACGGTCGAACTCGGCGGGCGTTGCAACGGGTAAGCTTCGCAGCAGCCGCAAGCTGCTTTTCGAAACCAGCTGTGCCGCAATAGGCGCACATCAGCGAGGAGACAGAGGGTCGTAATGGTTCTGTGTGATCTCGACGGTGTGGAGGAAAAGTTGCCGCATTTCGTGATTTTCTTCTTTTTTTATTTTGCCCGACTCCCAACCGCTACGCTGTCCCTCCGGACAATCGGGATGATCGTAAGCGACTTGTTTTCGTCGCTGCTAAGCCAGTGATCTCAGTGCACCCAGTTCAAAATAAACAGTTTTACCGAGTGCACAAAAATAGTGGTCGTTGCCTCCCGTGGAAGTATCGAGTAAGGTAGGACGATACAAGGTCACTGTGGACAACAGCATCCATTTTTTTTTTTTTCACTGAAATTCGATTCTGCGGCTGAAGAAGAAACATTCGTTGCTGAGACAAATGGATTTCAAAATTTTCCCGACATTCGATCAGTTCAAACTCGTGAGGCCAAAACCAAAAGAGACTCCGTTATCATTGCCGTTGAGAAATGAATAGCGATGCAGCCTAGCCTCAGAGATTCGCGAACAAACCCGCATCGACGTAACCACAGCGTGGTTGTTGGAACTGCCGATGTTGGTGACATCTGTATTTAGTTTGGTTTAGGGGGATTCAACGTCCCAAAGCGACTAAGGCTACGAGGGACGCCGTAGTGGAGGGCTCCGGAAATTTCTACCACCTGGGGTTCTTTAACGTGCACTGACATCGCACAGTAGACGGGCCTCTAAAAGTTCGCCTCCATCGAAATTCGGCCGCCGCAGCCAGGATCGAACCCGCGTCTTTCGGGTCAGAAGCTGAGCGCCGTAACCACTGAGCCACCGCGGAGGGTTACATCTGTATTTAATTTGTTGCTCTTTTATAGGTTATAAACAAGGAACTTTCAGTGTAAGCAGTATCTTTTTCGTTAGACTGCGGTAAGCTATTGATGCAGGCCGACTTCAATTAGCTCTCAGTCTGCGTTTAAGACATTTCCTCTTTTATTTTCCTGGCTAGCACAAAACAGCAGCAGCTGGAAGTAGTTGACCTCATATTTCAGACGTCAGCATAACGCACAAACACTCGTATGAGTAAGCAAGAAAAAATAAAAAGTTGCTGCATACCGGGCAAAAAGCTGTTACTTCCACAGCAATAGGCGCCAGATAACGTGTACAGTCATGGGCGAAAGTTTACGGTATGCGGATTCAAGCTCTTACGCTTTTCACTAATCCCTTGTTCTACCACGCACAAAAAGATTATTTCCCACGAACACACAAACCGCAAACTTTTTGCCGATGAGTGTAGATCATGTGCGTTGTGCAGGCCAACAAATACGGCTCAGATAGACTTGTTTCTGCTTATCACATACTGCCACTACGAAATTTAAAGCGCGTTCAAAAAAAGATAGGCGCTTAGGATCGCTCATCTGTACAAGCTTTGTTCCCAGAGGCACCAAAAATGTATTTTGTCTTTAATTTCTGCTTCTCTTCTTTTTAATAAGGCCGCCGCGGTGGCTCAGTGGTTATGGCGCTCGGCTGCTGATCCGAAAGACACGGGTTCGATCCCGTCCGCGGTGATCGAATTTCGATGGAGGTGAAATTCTAGAGGCCCGTTTGCTGTGCGATGTCAGTGCGCGTTAAAGAGCCCCAGGTGGTCGAAATTTCCGGAGCCCTTCACTTCGGCGTCCTTTACAGCCTGAGTCGCTTTGGGACGTACATATCACCATAAAATCTCTTCTTTTTAATCACGTTTTGTGTCTTCAATATTGTGTTTCTTAGTTGATGCTTGGAATGACCTCAGCAAGGTCAGCGCCTTGCCCCTTGCTGAGACTAAGGCAGACCCTGCTAATTTACATCCAACTCTGGATTACACCGAAACGTTAACACAGGCCCCCCTGTATCGCTCGTCGCGACAGTCTAAATAACGTACTGTAAAGCGGCGCGTACAAAAGATAAGGCAGCATTTGGAGCGACTGCAAAGATATGCCCTGCAGACTGCGGTGTCGCGAATGCAGCACGAATTGACCTCTTCACATTTGCCTTTTTCGGCCCAGCCATATTTCCACTGGGGCTGTGCCAGCCGCGTTCTGATTGGCGGATTTCGTGCAGCCATTTACTGAGCATGCGCAGCGCAATCCGACACGCAAGCGCGCTTGATAAAGCTGCAAACAGTGAAAAGGTCTATAGGGCTCCTCGCTTGAGTCACACTCGCGCACTTAAACGATACACAAAAAATAACATCGCAGCCCTCGCTTCTTTTGTTACTTCATACAGACATTACGGGTCAAAATGGGGGTGTCACTACGCTGCATTTTGAAATAATAGACGCCTGCGTTTTGCCAGTGTGGAGCCCTTTTGAAGCGCAGTTAACTATTCGAGCTCCGGCAGAAAGGCTGCACGACCGTCCTTCAACTTTAGATTAGTCTAAATAACTCTGCATATGACAGTCGCGTGACAGTTTATCCTACGATGAAAGCAACAGAGAGTGGCGACGTCGCCAACGTCCGGTCCCTCCACCGCCCCCCCCCCCCTCCCCCTTTACCCTCCCAGCGTACGTCGCGCAAAAGCTCAAAAGACAGCGGGAAGAGTTTCACGGCCATCAAAGACACGGCCTTAATTGCCTTGAGCGTCGCTTAATCGCCGTTGCAGAAGGATCTAAGGAGCGTCCTTCCACTTATTGGCGCTACAAGGACGGGTCTTCCGGTTTAAGTAGCAGTTGACCTCGTGTACGCAAGGCGAGACGCGCCGAAGCAGACGGAGCTACGCAGGCGGTCTTGCATGCATTCTGAATGGCAGACAGTAACCAAATTCGAAAGCGCTAGGCGTGAACAGTGGAATGCCATCTCGCATAATTCGAACTTTCGGCTTGTTCGAACTGGCGCTCTGGTCTCCTCAACACTGCGTGGGTATTAAAAGGCCCTTTCGAATTCCAACTCTGTATAATTACAATAATTTCACGACCCCATTCGCATTAGAATTGTGTGTAGACGATTGTAGCAATTCTAAATGTTCCATTAGCAACAAGCGTCTTAATTATCCTTCGCAACGCGCACTTATTAATCAATTTGGCCCATGAGCTCCTTATTAGCAAATCGCTTTAACGTCATCGCTTAGGCAATAGTAGAGAAGCCAATTCTCACTAACGCGCTAATTACATTTTACAAGAGGTGAACGCCGCCGCGGTGGCTCAGCGGTTATGGCGTTCGGCTGCAGACCCAAAAGACGCGGGTTCGATCCCGGCCGCGGCGGCTAGAATTTCTTTGGAGGAGAAATTCTAGAGGCCCGTGTACTGTGCGATGTCAGTGCACGTAAAAGAACCCCAGGTGGTCGAAATTTCCGGAGCCCTCCACTACGGCGTCTCTCATAGCCTTAGTCGCTTTGGGACGTTAAACCCCATAAACCAAACCATAAACCAAACAAGAGGTGAACGGCATCAGCAAGAGGCCCATTCAGAGGGCGCGAACACCCGAATGTATGAAACAAGGGAAAGGCACTGTAGGTTCTAAATAGAATTCTTGGCGTTCCTCCACAGACTTCGAGCGTTCGTGCCAGGGAGTTCGGCGTCCCTCTGACCTCACAAGAACACAATTTGTTGCTTTATAACTTGAGGTATGATGTAATCATCCTGCCAGAATTATAGCGCTAAGATGTGTGGATAGAGGGTTGTTCAGAAGTCCCTAGGCAATAGCGTCTGCTTTCCGGCTGTATATCCTGGCGCTTAAGGCGCCAATATAACTATCAAGATTCTCAGAGGTGAGAGTCGCACTTCTCCTACCCACTACAGAGATTTCGAGCTTCGGGGGTTTCGTACCTGCCCGACCCGGTGGTACAGAAACCATTGACCAACCCTATACATTTCACGGAACGACCCCATGTGTGATGTTATAAGGTCCCTTTCTACCCATTCATTGTCGTTGTGGTTCTCTGTGATACCCATCGTCCTTCGTAAACAATCATAAGTTAGGGACTGATGCCTCAGGTATATCAAAATCACAGTCTCATATCAAAATTTCCGCCGTGCGCAGCATTTCGATGCTGAATTTATGATTATTACGTTGAGTTCTTCCCTTTGAATTCGATCTTTAACATCTGTCAAAGTATGTGTGCAGTGAATGATGACCAGTGCAGGAACGGGAGTTAAATATGATTTAAGACAGTCTGCGTTTAAACTTAGAAGTGCAGTAGAAGCATCAGAAGGTATGTTTCATGCTTCATGAGGCATGTAATACTGCTGCATAGTCATTACGCTCGTCCGCAGACACCGGGAATAAAACTCAAGATGCGCCTAGTTGCGCAAAAGAAATCCAGCATTCACAAACCTGGGTTGTACTTCAGGACTCCAAGTGGTGCAGGCGATCTTGTAGCCATCCCTATTCCGGAACGAGCCACTGTCGTCTGCTAGCACGCCGATGTTTGACGACATGGTGGACCAACTCTTGCGGCGTCCTCCGATGCGCGAAAACATGAAGATTCTTCCCTTTTTCAGCTGCTTCGTCTCCTCTCAGCTCTGGCAATAAACGCCGGACGCTCTCGTCCACTTCGTGCGCACGCCGTTGATTAGATACCGGTAATATATCCAGAACACGGAAGCCGAACACATCCACTGATTATTTCGTGCGTCGTCTGCAACAGTCGTACTTCGTCGTCTGCTAAAGTCCGCGCAGAGTCACCGACACGTCTTCGTCCACTTAGGTAGCACAGTCAATGCACAAAGGTAAATTAAATGTCTACTGAAACAATCAAATCACTAAGCTTCTATCAAACTTGACGGATGAACTAAAAAACAAAGTTAAATGCCGGGCGCGCAGTCGTTACTGTGGCGTCGCTCTCGGCAGAGCGATGCCAAGTGCGCGTCTGTCGCTGCGCGTTCCGGTTTTGAAGGCAGGTTGTTGCCGCGCCGCTCTCGATTCTTGTTTTTCCTTTGTTTCCTGACGGCAGCGGCGGCGGTGGCGAAGCGCCAACCGGTAGTGACGTTGCAGCATGACGTACCGGAAGTAGTCTTTTTTTCTCCCGCCTCTTTTTTCGCTCTCTGCCAATCGACGCTCCGGGTTCCCTCTACCAAAGGGAGCGCGCGCTTTGATTCTTTTCCGTTTCTCTTTTTACGTTGGAGGAAGCGGAAAGCCAGGAGAAGCAATATGCGGAACAAACTGCCTAGAGGCACTAACCAGAAATTATGGGCTTTCTTAGGCAGTCACGTGGTATTTGGGGCTCTCGTCAGCTAGCAAAGAGTAAAAAGAAAGAAGATTCTGGCTGCTTCGGACGCCCCAAGTAACCGAAACCAAAGCATAAATGCAGAGTGAGTTTAAGAGGGAAGCAGTAGGTGTTTATGAAGCTGGCGCACTGACCTCAACGTCTGTCTCTTTGTTATTTATTTGTACAACTCTTTTCTTAACGGGTAGCGGTAGGAGGGTAACAGCAAGCTGAAAGCGTGAGAGCGTATAAACGAGTCCGAAACAGCACCGCTTCCGAAAATACCGCTTTACAGCAGCCATTCTTCTGCTTTGCTCGTTTCTATCCTTCTGCAGGAAACAGGAAGAACATTCCACGTGTTGCTGACCCTTGCCGTCTGGCCGTAACAACTTTGCCTGCTCCTTCGCAGACGGGTTATGCACTCCGGTCAGACCGGGCGCGACGTACACGGTGTTTCTGCCTTTTGAGCCACGTATACGTTATTTCAAGCACAAGTATGCCTGCATCGTCTGCACACACTGGAGATTACTTTGAAGGGGCACTGCGAAAAAAATACCATGTTCTGATGATAATGAGGCAACTTTCAGAGACGAAATAAAGTAAAGGTATCACAACACTTCCGTAAGCAAAAAAAAGAAAGATCAGAAAAGGAAATAAAGGTACCACAACAGCCCGCCGTGTTCAGAAGTAAACTGCTATGACACCCAAAGTTATTCTGGTCTAAGGATGTATGAGGCTATTGACTACACCGCCATTCGCTTTTTCTCAGTGATCACTAAGTCCACAGAAGTCTCAAGGCCATTTTCAACGTCACGAGTTTCAAAGTGGTAGGAAGAAATATTACTCCGAATTTTTTCCCAATGAATGCTTGTTTTCTTTATGAATGAAACCAGCACAAACGCTAAAAGACTAGCAATCGAATTCTATTAAGAACCGTAACTGGGCCTAGTTAACCTCAGTGTCTTGGAAAACTCACGTTGAATACATAATAAATAACGCTTATCGCATGCTTGGGTACCTTCGCAGAAATTTCTCACGTTCATCTAGTTCAATAAAACTATTACTTTATAAAACATTGGTACGGTCCAAGTTAGAATATGCTGCATCTGTCTGGAGCCCTGGCATCGATTCACTTGTTTCAGATTTGGAAGCTGTGCAGAACCGCGCATGCCGTTTCATTCTTTCTAATTATCACCGAACAAGCAGTGTAACCGCCATGAAATCAAGTTTGTCCCTACCACTTCTTTCCCACCGCAGATCAATAGCCTCATTGTGTCTTTTTCATAAAATTTACCACAACAGCTTTCTAAAACCCTAAGTTACTGTCAAGACCATGTTACATATCAGCACGCGTTGATCACCGTCATAAAGTTGGAATCCCATCTTGTCACACCAAATGTTTTCATGACTCATTCATACCTCGAACTTGTGCCAGCTGGAATCACCTTCCCCACGACATCGCAGGTATTTCTGATAACAATGCATTTCGTCAAGTCCTTAATGTTTCTTTCTGAGTATGTGTCGTTTATTACTGTATAAAAATTGCCTTTCACTGTCTACACACTGTTTTAATATATCCCTACTGCATTCTAATCTTATTGCCTTCCTGTGTTTTCAATTTGTCATGTATTCCTGGTTTATTTTTGTTTTCTCTTGTTGTTGCTGTTTAGACTGAAAATTTTATGTATTCCCACTCCCCTCTGTAATGCCTTCGGACCCTGAGGGTACAATAAATAAATAAATAAATAAATAAACAGGATCTCGCGACCTCCACATTGCGAGGACATAACGGTAACAAGACTAGGAACAGAAAAATAGAGGGAACTCTACACAACAAAGGATGCAGTCAACACTAAAGTAACGCTTACAGTCAGCTGTGTATACTACCAGCAACAAAGGAGACACGAAACAGACAATTGAAACACGAAGAGCAAAATCAGTTGATCTCAGCCGGAAGACACTTCATACAAGTAGAAAGACGGACTAGTTGGTCTTGGTAATTCGAATGCATTTTTTTTTTCAGCGGAAAAACTACACAGGACGAAGGCGTTTGCCCTGCGTGTGTCTCTTTCTCACGTCCTGTCCAATTTTGTGTTAAAATTACACATTCGAGTCTCCATGCTAGAGCAGGTTTTCGCTTCGAATGCGCGAAGACTATTCTTTAGAAGTGTTAATCAACCTCGTTTGTATTTTCTCTCCAAGAGCTAATATGCTTCTCTTTTTGTGTTGGCATCCAGCTCTTTTGCTCACACTTCATTTACTGCTGACAATACGTTGCATTGCGGAGAATACATTGCAACTCGTTACACTAGGTGGAAGGTGTCTTCCTCCCTCATCCCTTTCCGATGCCAGATTACCCTTTTAATCATGCTCGAAATTTGGTTGATTGTGATTTTGGGTGTCTTGATCGCATAATCCGCACTCAGACTGCTTTTTAACCACAGCTTTAAAACTCTGATTTATCTTTTTTTCATAAATTTTCTGGTTTTCCCAGTAGAGTTCAATTTCTGCCAGTACTTGAAATTCTTGTACAGCCTGATGAGTTCGGAATTCTCTGGAGAGCACTGAAGATCGCATTCTTCGGCAGATTTCTCGACCAGGTCTATAGTTGCTTGGACAGCTTCTTCCTTCTGTGCCCAAGTATTCCTGCGTAGCCCATATGGTGATGTCGTCCCCGTGTAAGGTGACGCTGATATTTACCAGGATTAAGAGCTATTTTGTTAAGTGCAGCATTGCTACATGTATTGAATAGCATTGGAGAGACTACGGAGCCCTGCGGTGTGCCATTGTTGATCATGGGTACCATTGGTCACCATAAATCCTCAATTCCCAAGGTAGCCGCCGCGGTGGCTAAGTGGTTATGGTTATGACGCTCGGCTATGGTGTTATGGGTTATGGTGCTCGGGTGCTCGGCTGCTGACCCGAAAGACGCGGGTTCGATGCCTACCGCCGCGCTTACATTTCAATAGAGGCGTAATGATAGAGGCCCGTGGCGTACTGTGCGATTTCAGTGCACCGTAAAGAGCTCCAGGTGGTCTAAATTACCGGAGCCCTTCTCTACGGCGTACCCTGGCTGTGCGATCCGAGAAAAGGCCTTCACGCCGTTAAATATTTTCTCCCCGCAGTTGAAGTTGTATAATTCTTGTAATATGGTTAGGCCCCCGATATTGTCGAGTGCTCCCGTGAGGTCTAGCGCCAGAAGAGGATTGTTTATTGGGGTTTAACGTACTGAATCAACTCAGGCTATGAGGGATGCCGTAGTGAAGGGCTCCGGAAATTTCGAGCACCTGGGGTTCTTTAACGTGCACTGATATCGCACAGTACACGGGCCTCTAGAATTTCGCCTCCATCGAAGTTCAGCTGCCGTGGCCGGGATCGTACCTGCGTCTTTCGGTAAAAAAATAAATTGGTTTTGAAGAAAGGAAATGGCGCAGTATCTGTCTCACATATCTCGGCGGACACCTGAACCGCGCCGCAAGGGAAGGGAGGAAGGTAGGAGTGAAAGAAGAAAGAGAGAAAGGGGTGCCGTAGTGGAGGTCTCAAGAATACTTTTGACCACCCGGGGATCTTTAACATGCACTGACATCGCACAGCACACGGGCACCTTTTGAGTCTTTCCTGTCAGCAGCCGAACGCCTTAACCACTGAGCCACCGTGGCGGGGCGCCAGGAGAAGATTTTCGCCGTGTTTGTAGTGTTTAGACTCTGAAAGGGCCACAGAGCGGCATCTGGGAAGACGCATAGCTCCAACTTTAAGCCCCACTTCGGAAAAGAAGAGGACATAGCGAGAACACAGACCACGTGGTGTATTGTCAACGTCAAACACGTCAGTTGTCGTAACATTTTTCTGCATTTTACGTGTTAGGCTCAACCAGCAACCGTGCGTGGGTGGCCTGCAGCCTTACGGCCGTTCACTGTCCTTTCTTCAAAAATCCAAGCAGGCAAAGAAGTTTCTTCGGGTTACAGTATATTCAAGCTACAGGCTTTAAGGTATTTAAACCGAGTAGACGCACGAATGAATGAGTTTAGCCTGGTTGGCTCATGGTTTTGCTTTCTTTATTAGGTCGTCGGAACGTCTGGCGACAATATTAGACTCACGTTAAGCTCTGTTCGAGGTAAGGATGATCTGATATGGTCGCGCCGCATATCGAAGTTGGCGACGACGGTAATGTGCAATGCATAGAGTGGGTTGCGGCTGAACACGAGGCGTAATCGGCTGCGGCAATAGAATAGTGTTCTCGTGCAGCGGCCAGCGAAGCTGACCTGTTCGCGTCATCCCGGGTTCGAAGTCCAGTCTCGGTAATATTTATTTTATTTCTGCATGGGCTGTTGCTATGCTAGGTTTGGCAAAGGTCACCCTCCCATTGGCTGCAGCTTTCGCGACGCTCCTCCGAACTTACCCGAGTTTCCTCCTATTGGCTGCAACTTGCATGACGCTCCTCCGAACTTACCCGAGCTTACCCGAGTTACTCCGAGGCTTCACTCAAGATTCTAGGCTGGGACCGCGTTAAGTAGTGCTTTCGCATTAAACAACATGGCTGAGTACAACAAACCCTGACTATTGCGCTAGTTTTTTAGTTGGTGTTGCATTTTTGGGAACGTGGAAACGCACACAAACAGGTAAGACAGAACAGACACCACGAGCTTCTGTTTTTTGTCTCACTTATCTATTTGCGCTTCCACGTTCACAAGAACGCGAGAACGCGAGAACTCGTGAACATACATTTATTAACATTATCTTCAATTCGTTGCATACTGTGTCCAGAATGTCCAACACATTGTACTTCATCTATTTTTTTTTCTTTTTCTTTTTTTCTGTGTTTGAAGCGTTACAAACTGTTGTTTGCCTTGCAATGTTGAATTTGTATTTATTTGTTGCTCTTGAACTATATTGCCTCTGTAATATGTATCTGTATTTATTTTTCCTTTGTTATGGTGATGTTGTTTCCGACACGCTGCAGTGCCACCATGCAGGGGGCCGGGGCCCCTGTCAAGCTGTTTTTACAGCTTTTAGTCCCGGCTCCTACCTTTCCGAAAGGAAAGGAAATAAAGAGAGAAATGAAATGAAATGAAATCTAGCATTCTGCATAAATTAGAAATACCAGAAAATTTCAAGGTGTCGATATCACAATCAAAGGTACACGATGCTATAAACAGGAGAGAGCACCCCAGCAGTGGACTACGAACGGCCATGCCTTTATCGAGATCCGACGCTGCCTGCTTTCTTTCCTCTTTCATATGCAGCGCAATAGCACGACGACAAGCTTACGAGGCATACCCCACGGCAGCCATTAAAGGCTGCACACAAATGTGGCTTAAATATTCCACGTGGCAATCATTGCAACCAGGCGATCCTTTTACATTTCTGTCCTGTTTCACAAGCAGCGCGATACAACGAGTTTATCGAGCAGTTGACCACGGCAGCCTTCGATTAGAGGATGCATACCGATGGGACTTTAGTATTCCACGCGGCAAACTGCGAAGCCGCGCGATACTTTTCGCGCGGTGGTACCGCCGTCCATTCAGAAGAGTGCATTCACATCGCTGGGCTTCTTGGGGCACCCGTAAGCCTTGCATAAGATTGCGCACTGCCCCGCCTTGCATGCGTATACGTAAGACTTGCCCACACCAGGCCATTGTCGAAGGTCTCCGTACTGGGCACTTGTCTAAGGGATGGAAAAGCTCTCCGGGCAATCTTGATAAGTCGCATTTGTCGTGTGCTCACTGAATTTCTCGAAATTCGGAGGTCGTGGGTTCGAATACCACCGGCGGAATGTGGTTGTTTCTTTCCGCTCCTTTTATTACCCTCCCACTGATGAAAAACTACAAATTAAAAAAAAGACAACCCCTATGCTCCTTGGTTTTCGCGGCTGTTGGTATCCATCATGTATGCCATGACGAGCACCTCTTTTCTGTATATTCTGTGTCTGTATATTTATCAAAGAAGGAGATGATTTTTTTGATGGCTTGTACAAAATGTGAAAAGTGACTTGCGGTGTGATAGGCTCGTGGGAAGATATTTTGATGCTTGCGCAGTATTTAAAAACTGTTTGTGCATTAAATAAAGATTCAGTTGAAAGTTAGCGCATGTGTTGTCGTCTTCGTTGTGTCCTCGTCTCGAGCACTACAGTTTTTTCACCTCTTTTCTCTTCACTTGTATTCTTATTCATCTCTATTAGTCAATGAAAAATGACGACCAAGGAGACAGCTGCATAAAGCTGCATGTGGGATATGAGGGACTTCATTGTGGTGCGCTCTGGTTTAGTTTCGACGACATGGGAATCTGAAACATATCTGTCACAGCTGAACTCGAGAGCCGCTGAGCCACCGCGGCATGTTAATTTAAGGTTTTGCATTCTATTTATGGAAACAACCTGCGAAGGGCTTCTCGAAAAAATGGCTCACAATTTGTTCAGATTCTATGTTAAAACAAACTAATGATTGTGTGAACAACTGAATTCCACTAAAAAAGAAAGAAAAGCAATTACCATCGTAGAAACGCAGCGCTGACTTATTACAGGCGTCAGCGAAAGCTGACGCTATACGCAACGAAGACCTCGATTTAGACTCATCAGTTGCCTCTTGCACAAACAAACCAGGGCGTCTCGTGCTTGTGTTCATCGAGCGTAAATTTCACGATGCATGAAGGTTTGGTTGCGTTGCTTTTTCAATCCTTCTTCCGCTATCCTTTCGAGGCTGAATCGCACTTTTTTTTTTTATTCGAGCTGTTTGCCATCAGGCATAATGAAAAAGGAAAGAAAGATATAAAAAGGAGTGCAAACAAGCCTCGCTTAAAAAGGGGCAAAAGTGCGGTAAAGTTCGGTTGAATCGCACTTGAAAGGTTGCGACTACGCTGTGATGTTGCGTGCTCGACACAGTGCTTGGCAATTCGTGCTTATTTTCCAGGAAGTTCTTTGGCAGGTGGTGCCGAGAGAGCAGCCTAGGAGGCAGGTGGGTCCCCTGGGTCACGTGACCCTGCGGCATTATCGCAACCTGCCCACCAGATAGTGATTAAACTGCCCAACGTGGCAGGCGGCAGTTAAATTAATGATTGGTTTGGTTTATGGTTTGGTTTATGGCGGTTTAACATCCCAAAGCCACTCAGGCTATGAGGGACGCCGTAGTGGAGGGCTCCGGAAATCTCGACCACCTGGGGTTCTTAAGCGTACACTGACATCGCACAGTACACGGGCCTCCAGAATTTCTGGTCAGCAGCCGAGCACCATAACCACTGAGCCACCGCGGCGGCATAAATTAATGAATGGTCGCTCGAGAAGAGCAACCTGGGCCGCACAAGGCCCACCGCTGATAGTACCTGCCATCGCATGGCGCATCGCTTAACCGATGCACCACTGCGCAGAGTGGCATGAGGACTCCGAGGGATCTATGAATGTTAAGTACAGAAAGTAACCTTCTGCATACATGGCAGTTACTCCCCTACGCTATCGCACTATACCCTTAAGAAGGAGCTCAAGTGTTCCCTTCAATTTTGTTTTCTCATTCATTCCTTATGTAGCCGGTTAAAGTATGATAATAACTCCTGAAATCACATCAAAATAGAAATCTTTCACAGCTTTGAAGTCGAACATCCTTCCTCCAGAGTCGCCCACAAGAAGTTGTGGACAACGGAATCTACATAGATGTGGAGCTGGGACTCCCTACCACAGGTGATTGACCCTTGTGGTGAAGGAAACGGCACAAGCGACTAGAAACAGCTACAATCCCATTAAAAAAAAGTCCTATGGGCGCCTATGAGAAAATCTCTGTCCATCTATGGCCTTTTATGAGCATCTATAGACACCCAAAGCCGTGCTTATTGCCAGATATTGAAAAATCTATGCGACAGGAGCTGTAGCTTCGGAACCGTACAATTGTTTTAGCTCTGATCCACTCATCTCAAGTTCATCGAGTTGATCGCGGCCTGATATTATCCGTCGCCTGTTACGATCGTATTTCTGCAGCGCAAACAACGGTTTAGCTTCCCGCCAGTTCGCCCAAACCTACTGTACCGAGTCGACGGGTCAGTTCCGCAGCTGGTTGGAGGAAGGCAGTTGTAAACATGTCTCGTTTCGTGAAAACTTTTCCCGCTTGTATTTCCAAGCTGGCGACAAATGGTACCTTCGAGATATCACAACATATAACGAAAGAAAGTGCCAAATTAATTCACTGTATCAGCGGCGACGGCCTTCAAATTATCCGTCTATCTTGAGGGTGTACTATCAGCCATGTTTCTTTTTTTCACGAGCTCCTGGTAAAGACCCTTAACGAAAACGTATAGATTGGATGCTTTGCAAATTTGTTTATCTCTTTACTTATAAGCCCATAAGGCGCCTTTTACGATATTAATGTGCTTTGCCCGATTTGCAATGGCTTTTCATGCGTTAAAAAACAAGCTCTGGGATATAAGTGCAGACGACATACATAGCGTTGCCGTCAAGAGTAAAATAAAAATATACATATAAATTGCGGGGTTTAACGTCCTGAAGCAACAGATGGGTTCTGGAAGACACCGTAGTGGAGGGCTGCGGAATAATTCACATGTCCTGGAATTCCTTAACATGCGCTGATATCACCTAGTGGTTCAAAATTTCGGGTATCACGACTGTACATGTGAAAACAGTGCCGTTCGAAAAAAAGAAACTTGGCTCATGAATGGAGCATCTACCGGGGCATTTTCCGACTCCCGTTTCGATGCGTGTGGGTGTTCATTTCCCGTCCACAAAATATTCAGTACAAAGAATACTGCCGCCAAAGCTCGACCAACTTGCCGAGGTCGGGCACAAAGACGTCACACCTGAGGGCAACGAACGCCCCTGCCAGCATATCGTAGGTGGGACCGGGACAGTGCTCGGTGAAACCGTGAGCTATAAACACCACCGCTCTGCAAGGTGAAGGTACGAGGTGGTCCGATCGGCCTTACCGCTTACATTAATCTGTGTTTACCTCCAACTGCACGCAACGTACAAAGCTACAGAAGGGTGCAAGTAGAGCCGATTACATCGTCCTTCTTTTGTCCCTTTATCTATTCATATTATCACACCGAATCTCTGCCGTCGCGTACCGCGTAGAAAACAACAAACCTTGACGCAAAATATAATGTATTAAGCCATCGCTATTTCAAAAATGAATTAACGAAGGTCGCTATCTTATAGCCATTAAGAGGCCTATTGACCGACGCAATATGTGTAACGAAAGAAAAACGGTGCCCGGAGCATCCAAAATATCCATTTGACAAAATGCTTTCAGGGCTGAAAGTCCAAGCCGGTTAAGGATACCGCAAATAGTTTCGGTGGCTGAGCTCAAGAGGTGCCCAGCACATAGAAGGCGCCGATAAAAACACTCACAAAACACAGCTTTAAAGGAGACAACAAGGAAAACCACCAGCTCTGCGCTAAGCTGCAGGCGTCGTGTACGGTAGATGGGCTCAGCACTCAGAAAACAGAAATGATGTACACGCCTTTACAAACATAATACCGGCGCTGTTCTGAGTTGCTAGTGACGCGTATAGCGTCGGGCCAACTCTCGTTCTGTAGTTTTACACCTCCGTCTGTGTAACGTGATTCGCACCTGACACACCGGCCAAAAACAAACTCATTTCAAACCCTTGCTGCTAACCTCGGTTCTCTATCGGTCCTCCAGGCCTTGCAGGCGGTGCTTGAAGGAGCCGCTGTCGCCAACGAGCACAGTTTGGGCGTTTGGGTCGACGACTCCATCGCTGGAGTGGCCATTCCCGGGCGTCGCTTGCACGGTGTAGAACCTTCCTGGTTTATGGGGGTTTAACGTCCCAAAGCGACTCAGGCTATGAGGGACGCCGTAGTTCATGAAGGGCTCCGGACATTTCGACCACCTGGGGTTCTTTAACCTGCACTGACATCGCACAGTACACGGGCCTCTAGCATTTAGCCTCCATCGAAATTCGACCGCCGCGGCCGGGATTGAACCCGCGTCTTTCGCCGGGTATGCAGACGAGTGCCATAACCACTGAGTCACCGCGGCAGCCTCGGTGCAGAACCTTTGTCTGCTGCTACTTCTTCTTTTTCGACCACGCGTTGTTATTGTGGTCGTCGTCACCCGCCGCCGCTGCCCGCCGCCGTTGTTGTTGTCCTCAAGGGGTAAATGAACTGTACCCACAAGGCCGTGGCCGATTCTCCGATGTCGGCGTGGCCTTATGCACCCGCGCTCACAAAGGCGTGAGCGCAGTGGCGTCGGGGCGACGGGGGCCCTTTATGTTCTTCGTCTTTGCCAAGGGTTTTGAAATGTGCTCTCTCTCTCTCTCTTTCTCTGGTGCCCTGGTGGCGCCCGCCATCACACAGTCTCAAAGGTGTGCTCCCACTGTCCGTCCGTCCGTCCGTCCGTCCCGTCCCGTCCCGTCCCGTCCGTCCGTCCGTCCGTCCGTCCATCCGTCCGTCCGTCCGTCCATCCGTCCATCCATCCATCCATCCATCACAATCAATCAATCAGTCCATACATCCATCCGACCAACCGTCCGTCCATCGGTCCGTTCATTCGTTCATTCTTTATATGTGGCGGCAATAACTTAGGCTACTAACGGTGATCAGGACTTCTTTCAGGCGCCAATGTACGCCGTAGCACGCAACGACGACGACTGAGTTGAGACATCGACTATTCTTCAGGATATTACGGAAATTGTCCAGTCAAACGAACCAGGCCGTCTGCTGCTTTAGCTTATTCCGCGTTAACTTTACGAGTAGGGGTGCTCATGTCACCTTGTTAATTTCACTTTGTTCTGTTATCGCCTTAGGTGCATGGTGTTCAACGCATTCAGGGGCCGTATGTTGTAGCATTTCGTATCGTTTTCATTTCATCTGATCGTGACGTAAGTCGTGACAAAACCAACGGAATGTGGGAAAGCAAACGACCAATCACAGGCCCCGCAAACCGGTCTGTTCGAGAAACAGCGACCATGCTACAACTCAATCCTGCCACGGGTATTTTTTTCGGAGACGGCCGCCGCGGTGGCTCAGTGGTTATGGGGCTCGGCTGCTCACCCGAAAGACGCGGGTTCGATCCCGGCCGCGGCGGTTGAATTTTTTTGGAGGAGAAATTCTAGAGGCCCGTGTACTGTGCGATGTCAGTGCACGTTAAAGAACCCCAGGTGGTCGAAATTTCCGGAGCCCTTCACTACGGCGTCTCTCATAGCCTTAATCGCTTTGGGACGCTAAACCCCATAAACCAAACCAAACCATTTTTCGGAGACGGGATAAAACGCCGATAAAGATCGTGAGGCGCGTCAAACTCGACGTACTCCGTCATTCATAGACGCTAGCGCCCTCCTATACGTGCAGCATTGGTGTGGGGCGCGTTAACGAAATCAAGTGACGTTAGGGGCACGTTTCTGCCTTGACCAGCATGACGACATCCTCTCCGTACAGCTTCACTGAGAGTAGCGACTATTGGAAGAGTACCAAGTGAAATGGGAACAAAATTATATTCTAAATAAGATTACCGCCTTTCCCGCAACTTCCTTTCACGAGGCGAGTTGCACGGTCTTATGCTAGATTGCACGCTTGGATTTGCACGCTGGACACGACTCTATTGCACGCTGCAGTGTTCTGAACATCGTTGCTAGGCAAAATCTGGAAATGCATGAACGCTTCGCTACTCTTTCCTCTTTAGAAATGGGCTTCCGCCTTGCAGAAGTCCTCCACAACATTTAGAAGATCCCACCTTTCTTGCAGAAATGTCTGGCAATTATTGCATGAACGGAGACATGGACGCCGTATAAGGATAGATATTGCATCATATGCGTGCAAGATAATCTTGACAAACGATCAGCCTAGCAACGGCGAATTTGATTGCGCAACGCTTATCCAACGCGGTTGTATTACGGTCGAAAGGCCCCTCAAGGAATGTTAGGAGGGAGAACTTCGTAACCAGGAACTGACCTTGGTGTGCGTACGAAGAAGACGAAGCTGGCAGTGGCGCGGGGGCAGAGCCGTGGGCAAAGTGGCTATACATGGTCACCCGATAGTCACCATACGATCCAGAAAGAAAAAAAAATGCAATCAACATAGGTATATAGCAGGAACGCCCTGCCGGTGGTAATTTTTTTTATTGTTTTCTGCATATACGTACGAGTGTATGCTTTGTAATCAGCTTCACTGCAAGTTTGCCAAGCTGATCGGGGCCGTTGCCTCCATCGACGCGCCTCCAGAGTTTCAAGTGCCCAAGAACCGTGCTTTTGATTAACACCTCGAACACCAAAACAGCCGGGTGGGCGTAAGAGCGCCAGAGGAGGTCGCTCGAGCACTCAGATTTTAAGGAAGGAAAGGTCTACGGAATCGCTTGAATTTCCACGAGAAATGCACGTCATGCGCTCGAAGGCATCGCTCCCAGCACTTCACCGCTCCTCCGCTGGTAGAAAGAGCGGCCGCACGGTGGCGCCTCCTGCGAAGACGATGCCGACGGAGAAGGAAGGGCAGGGAGCCTCTCCGAGCACCAGTTCACGATGTCGCCCAGGACTCGCTGCCCGACCCCATCCGGCTCGTCCAAGAGGCAGTGGTAAGCCCCACTGTACATCTGTTTTACGGAGTAGACGCAATTAAAGGTTAACAACGCGGTGAGGTCAGCGCAGTTCCGTTCATCCTACAGATCGCCTCACACAGTTCTCAAAACGGCCATTTCGGTTTAGAAGAATTTCAGCATCTCACTTTGGAAGGTAAGACATACCCAGGGCAGCACGTAGTCTACCTATTGTCTGTGCTAAAGTCTATAATGAATGAATGAATGAATGAATGAATGAATGAATGAATGAATGAATGAATGAATGAATGAATGAATTCAGAAAACTTGTCTCAAGGCTTCATATATGGTAGTTGCGCGAAGCACACACACACAAGACAGGGTACGGGACGAGCGCTCGTCCCGTACCCTGTCTTGTGTTCGTCCCGTACCCTGCCTTTGTGTGCGTGTGCGCGTGTGCGCGTGTGTGCGTGTGTGTGTGTGATATAGTATGGCATGGCATGGTATGGCGTGGCGTAGTCTCGCCAGTTATGGTATGGTATGGTATGGTATGGTATGGTATGGTATGGTATGGTATGGTATGGTATGGTATGGTATGGTATGGTATGGTATGGTATGGTATGGTATGGTATGGTATGGTATGGTATGTGGGGTTTACGTCCAAAAGACCTCCTACTGAGTACTTTCCTCTAGACATTGACCCCGTTCAAAGGAATGAACACAATTTAAATTCAAATGAAGGAGCGCAAGGCCTAAGACAGGACCTGCAGTGGAGCTTCGGAGTAATTGGGGCCCCCTGGGTTCCTTTAACGTTCAATAAAATCACACAGTGCGCGATCGTTGTATTTCGCCCCAACCTAAATGCGGCCCCAGAGGCCGGGTTTCGATCCCGCGACCTCGAGTTGAGCAGCCGAAACGTCACAGCAGCAGCAGGCAGTGAGGTGGTTAATGACGAACCAATTAAGGAGACCAGCTTCGTGGAATGTTAGGGGCTCACACACCTTGATCGTTTTGTCGCCACTGCAAACCTTCTCGAAGAAGTCTCGAGACGCATCGGGGTCGCAGTTCTTGTCACCGGAGCCGTGCAGAATCAGAAGAGGAATTTTCACGGCATCCGCCCCGGCATGGGCGCTCTGCGGACAGCAAGACAAATATTGCCCCATTATTTCCCTCTCGTTGTTGGTTGGCACCAAGCAGTTACTACCACAACCTATTTGGTTGCAACGCGAAGTACACGTTTTATAATCTGCAAATGCTCCGTCAGTTAATGACTACAGTATTGTTGGAAGCATTGCAGAGACCGAAGGCTGATAGTTAATTTCCCTAATGAGCATCATAAGTGATAGAAACTTAAGAATAATATCCCACCGAAGATATTTGGAACTCCCAAGGATGTGCTCGTTTAACCCGAACGCATCCTATGTTCCCACAACCAGCTGTGCCTGAAAAATTGAGCGTTCCAGGGACGGCCTCAACATGTTACTTCTGTTGACCAGCAGCGGAGAGGTGATAGTTGATGCAGGAGCAAGGGAAGACGAAAAAAAAATATAAAGAGTGAGCGTTCGACGGCACGGATACGCGCACAGTCTCTCTTCTACGATTATGCAGTCGACAATTTGTAAATTTTTAACTTCTATTTCATATACTTCGCTCTTTCTACTTTTATCACGTGAGGTCATCGCATCGGCTGTGTGCGTAATTTTTCATCTTCCACAAAGCTGCACTAGTCTTCTGTCGTTAACGCAAGAAGTGTGCGGAAATACACTCAGACAGTACATGTATGCGCATAAGATTTAATAGGACGGTCACTTCAGCTGAATCTATTGGTTTTCTCCAGTTCTGAAACGTCCGAACAATGAATGTTGTACTTATTTTTTCTGCTGAAAGCCGGAGATCGACAAATTCAAGGGTCTTACCTTAAGTGCCTGTACCATGGCGGCCGCATAGCCGGCGCGCAGACTGCCGCTGTAGTTTAGCGGGTCGTTGTCCATCCGCTCTATGACCGCGGGGTCCCTGCAGGCCTTATAGGAGCCCACAGTGCCCAAGGGAAGGCAAGGCAGCAGGCGTCCAATGACGCGAACCAGGGCAATCTGGAACCACAAAGTCGACGGCAGCATAGAAGAAAACGATTTATACGTGTATCTAGACTTGTTAGAGCCACACTAAACGTGAAAGGCGAGGCGTGTTATGTTATGCAATGTTACGCTCCGTTATGTTGTATTATTCCATGTTATGTTGCGTTATGTTATGTTGAGTTGTTTTGTTCTATTGCGTTCTGTTGTGTTCTGTGCTGTTTGTGGTTTATGGTCTATGGAGGTTTAACGTCCCAAAGCGACTCAGGCTATGAGGGACGCCGTAGTGAAGGGCTCCGGAAATTTCGACCACCTGGGGTTCTTTAACGCGCACTGACATCGCACAGCCCCGCAGCGGTGGTTCAGTGGTTATGGCGCTCGGCTGCTGACCCGAAAAGACGCGGGTTCGATCCTGGCCGCGGCGGCCGAATTTCGATGGGGGCGAAATTCTAGAGGCCCGCGTACTGTACGATGTCAGTGCACGTTAAAGAACTCCGAAATTTCGCGAGCCATTCACTACGGCGTCCCTCATAGCCTGAGTCGCTTCGGGACGTTAAACCCCTATAAACCAAACCAAAACATCGCACAATACATGGGCCTCTAGAATTTCGCCTTCATCGAAATTCGACCGCTGCGGCCCGGATCGAACCCGCTGTTCTGTTACGTTCGGTTATGTCTCGTCAAGCGGCTATCAGAGATGCCGTATAGAGTAGGGCTCAACAACCATCTAGACCATCTGGGCTCATTTAAACTCACATCGCACAGCACGCGGGCGTCTTTGAATTTCGCATCCATCGAAACGCGGCCACCAAGGCAGGGATTCGATCCCATGTCCTTCGACTCAGCAGCCGGACGCCATATCTATAAAACACATCGCGGCGGGTAGTAATGGGAGCAAGCAGGGTTAAATCCGACCTGAAATTCTTACCTTCTCAGGACATCCGAGCTCAAGTTATTTACTCTCATTTTGCATTTACCAAAATGTCGTCTGCGTGGCCAGAAATAAACTATTTCTCCGCATCGGACCCCTAGCCACTTCTTCACAGCGGTTAGTAGAAGAGCCTCGTTTCAATCTTCGGCACTCCATCGTCCAAGAATTAAAAGCAAGTGCGCCAATATTTAATAATATGTGTGTTACGCCTATCTACAGCATGTATGTATGGAAAAGGTCAAAAATGCGTCAGTTAATTGGTGATTGGCTCTAACAGCGGGGGAATAGAGGGCGGGGTTGGGGGAGGGGAGGGTGGCAGTGGGTCGTGTTTTTTTACTTACGTCGGTCTCTTGAATTTCTAAGACAGTGAGGCAACAGTGGCTCCGGCGATCGTCAGCCATAAAAGCTTATAGCGACCTACTCCGCATCCTACGGACGTCTCACCTATGTAACAAGTTACGACAGTGCCACACGCTCTCAACTATGTTGCATTTGAGCTCCTTCCCTTCTCTACGCTTCTTTTTATTCTCCCTCCCATTTCCACCATAACAGTGTAGCTAGCCGAAACCCTCATTCTGAGTGCCCTCTGCGCCTTTCCCTTCCTTGCTATCCTTCTTTCCCTCTAAACAGCATGACCCACCTTGAACCAGGTGCCGTCCTTCTTGTCAGGTCCCAAGAAAGGCGCCACTAGAACCAGGCCCTCGAAATCCATCGGACGACGTTGAACCGCCAGGACGACGAGCAGACCGCCCTAGTAGTGAAAGCAGCAGGCGTCAGGAAAGAGCTTGCTTTAAACACCTTCTGAGTACAGATCGTCTGAGCACAGAGTTACTGTGGTCAGTTACTTATTCGGCCCGGCTAAAGGCAAGATGTCTGGGAGCTTCTGAGCTGTGCAGACTCGACTCACCATGGAGTGGCCCACGAGGTAGACAGGCTTTCCCGCGAACTTGTCCCGGACGGCGTCCACGTGAGTCAGGATATCGTCCACGTAGACGTCAGCGGACTTGACAGTCGCGCGGGGTCCCTTGCTTTTGCCATGGCCGACTGTGCGATAACATTAGCGCTGTTCCTTTGACTGTAGACGCGACAGTGTACAAGACAAAGCTTCACATAGCTGACCCGCTTCGTGTTAAAGGGACAAAGAGGTCTCCCACACCTAATTTTTGTTCCTATAATAAAAAAATCGATTGCATCATCCTTTATTGTGGCCATGTTATTTTTTTTCGGAAGCAAAAGACCCATTTATTGCTGACAAAATTGGATTTGAAATTTTTCCCGCCACTACATTCCAACTCCTGACGCCAAGATCGAAAGGGATTTCTGATCACAGTATGGAACTCAATAGCGATGTAGCTTAGCTAGTCATCACCGTGTTCTTGCTAAAAGTTAGAGGTCAGTTACGGGGCTTTCGATAGCACTTGCATAGAAAGGAACCTCTTCCCCACCCCGTCAGTACGTTTGGAGTCATATGAGTGCTTTAGCATAGCTGCGACATACTAGCGCAGACGTGTACCGAATTACTGTACTTTGGCTCCGAACTGACCGCTATCTGACCCCACCCCTTAAATGGAAGTGCACTGGAGGCATCCGGTATACGCCTATGCCTGCGCTCCCCCCCTGTGCTGAAACCCTCTATATTTTCTGACTCATACGTTATATTCTCTATGCTAAAACTCTGTATACCAAGTTGTAAGGGCAATGCATCACAAAAAAAAAAGCCTGACGCGTGAACGGAGAACCTATCGGGGCGTTTTCCATACGGCTAGGTGTTCATTCGGTCGACCGCGAAATATTCATCAGGTTGAATACTACGCCGCCGACTTGCCGTGGTCGTGGGCGAAGACGTAGCACCCGAGGGCCACCAGTTCCCGCGCCAGCAAGTCGTAGGTGGGGCCGTGGCAGTGCTCCCCGAAACCGTGAGCCAGAAACACCAGCGCCCTGTAAGGTTAATGCACGAGCTGATTCGGTCGGCTGCGCCATTGATCTCGATCCGCAATCAATGTACAAAGCTACAAGGGTGCAAGTCGAGTCGATTCTATCGCCCTCCTGTCTCCGCTCTACCTATTCGCATTTTAACATCGAATGTCTACCGTGGCTTATCGCATCGAAAACAACAAGTCTTGACGCAAAATGTCACGCGTTTAACCATCGCTATTCCAAAAATGAACTCGGATTGCTATCTCAGAGCGAATAGCGGTCCTTGGACAACGTAGGATGTGTAACAAAAGAGGAACAGTAAGCGGTGCATACGAAATATTCATTTGTCGGACCACTTTGAGGGCTCATTGTGATAGGTTTCACGCGTTGACGCGAGGGCTGAACGTTAAAAACTCTCAGCTCGTGGAAGACGCATGTAGTTTGAGCTTTGCACTCAGAAAACACTGTTGAAGGATACGACTTGACAACGATGACATAACACCAGCGCTGCACTAATAAAACGCCCCAAATTTCTTTTCACAGACGTCAGGATTCTTCTCACAGCTACTTAATGAATGGTACAGCTATCTCTTCTGTCTCCTTTTGAAATATTTAGGTGTACTTCCAGCGACATCAAATATTTTTCTCACATTATAAAGGTTACTAACGAGGCTAACCACACCAGTTCAACGTAACCTAGGTCATGCACCTCTTCCCGTGAAGCAACTAGCATACTTGGACCCCCACCAACATAACCTAATCGTTGCCACTCAGTTGACTCAAAACCGTGCAGTTAGATTAATCCTCTCTGGCTTCTCTCGCAGCATAAACATCAGTAATCTATAAGTTAAAGCCTGTCCTCCAAGCCTACAAGAGCGCCGCACGCTATATATTGTATACTTATTTGATAAATTCTATCAAGCCCTGTCACCTAGCAGGCGAGTCATCACGCGAATTCACCGGACTTCTAGCCGCATCAGCCGTACCATGGTCGTTTATCCGCCACATCCCTTAACGGCGACACATCTCAACTCCTTTTTTGAAAGGACAGTCAACGAGTTGAAAGATCTTCTCGCAGACGTCATCCTTCACTCCTCAAAAACGGGCCCATTGTGACTCTGGTGGTGCGGGCTGGGCAATTTCATTTCAATTTCTTTTTTCTTGCCCACTCTACTGTTTGGCTTCAAGACCATTATCGAACAAATTTTTTGGTAACCTTGTCTAACCCAGCCCTCATGCAAATTCCCGCATCCCTGTGGTTTTTGAGGTACTGTAAATTCCAGCTCTCGTGCTCATTCTTAACGGTCCGAACAAGCTAACTCAAGCTAAAGCCCTTACGGCACACCTCGGTTCTCCATCGGGCCTCCAGGACTTGCAGGAGATGCTGTGGCCGTCTCCGTTCTTGAAGGTGGCGCTGTCGTCAACCCGCACTTTTCGGGCAGACGCGGTTGTGGTGGCTGCGTTGGCCAGTGTGCTGGTTCGAGTCGACGCCTCCGCCGCTGGAGTGGCCATTCTCAAATGTCTCTCTTACGACGTAGTATCTTCGTCCACTACTGCACCTTCTTCTGCACGGCCCCCGCGCCCGCCGAGGCACGAGCGCCCCCGTTCGTCTTCCTCATCGTCAACGGCTCCGAAATGCGGTGCTACAACCAACAAACTCAGCCTCTCCCTGTTTCTCTTATATTGGTGCTGATATTCTTTCCAGGGTTTGCGTACCGGTTTCTTCAGTGACCAAATTTTGAGTGTGCGCGGCAGAGCTCTCGACCGTGAGGATGGGAATTTAACTCCCGGAAAACAATGAAGATCACTGATGCCTTTACGCTACCCGCCTGGCAGCAGAAGCTGCGCGACTATATCGTTGCTAGTCTTCCAGCTGCGACGCTTCCCCTCCCCGGACGCCTGCATGCGGACCCGGAGGGGCACGGGTCTTCTTCTGGCGGAAATAAAGTTTCTTCATCATCATCATTTACAAGAGCAAACTGCGTCATCGCCGTTGTCGGTGTTGTGGTGGTTGTTGGCCTCTTCGGACATAGCGCATACTCATCAGGTTAGTAGGGCTTGATGGTGGGTGCCAAAGAAATGAATGAAGTTACATCAAAGTAAGAAAGGTATTAAGCGTATATGGACGAGATTTAAATGAAAGTCAAGAAGTGAAGAAGGAAGAAAAGGCCGCAGAATGGTTTTGGAAGAAAAAAAAAACTTAGTAAAGCGAGACAGTGTCTGGAACCATTTCGAGTACTGTTAACGAGGGAATTTGCCGGTTGCAACAATGAAGTGAATACATTAATAAATAACACCGAAGGAGAGAAGAACCGGAACTGACAGAGTATGCCTCAACTTTGTGAGGGGTACCTCCAGATAATTGCTCCTCTGATGGGCGAACCGTCGGCAGGACAGTATATAATGCCCTAGAAATTGAACTTCCACGGACGTATCGCAAAGGTTTGTCGATTCATCCACGCATGATTCACAAAGTTTTCTCGAAATGAATCCACTTCTGCCTAAACACAAACTGATCCGGAGTTCTCTAACGCAAGATAGTTATCATCGCCTCACCTTCCGAGATGCTGCATATGCAGAGAGATATGGGGATTTTAATGAATACGGGAGACGTCTGCCTGCGCTTTAACCTGACATGCTACTCCAGATGAGGGCGAAGGAAGAGGATGAAAAGAGAGGGGGAAAAGGAAGAAAAGGAAAGGTTAAAGGTGAATTCAAGCATACACAACCATCACGCACTCACAAACACAAAGGGCCATTAAAGGAGGCACGATTCTAACACTAATTTCAATGAAAACGAGCCTTTAAAGTTAGAAAAGACAAAAAATAAAAATCAGCTGGCGCCACCACCGGCCAATTTCACAAGTAATCTGCGTGCGTCAAGAAAACTTTTTTCTTTTCGGGTCCCAAAGCGTGGCTGCATAGCCATTGAATACAAAACTGTAATGACGAAGTTCTTTTCATTGCAAACGTCATTAGTTTGAATCGAAATGCAGGAAAAATTTTCAGTGCATTTTTGTCATCAATAAATGCCTCTTATGCTGCTGGAAAAACAACAGTGTATCCGTAAATAGGCGTAGAATGAATTTTCACTAAAACAAAAACTGGATGGAGCTGTCCTCAATGTCCCTTTCATGCAAAAATCGGCTGCGGCATTGCTTACTTTCTCTATCGACTGTCGGCACATTCAGTTCTCCTCGAGCTATAAAGAATGATGATCCCGCGGGCATGAGGTTTGTTTTACCAGGCTGCGTTATCGCATACTTCAATTAAATTTCTCCGCATATCTGCTCTGGTGGTCTCCTCTTCGTGCCCGTTCTGTGCTGAACCCCAAACGATGAATCACTTTCTGCTGTCCAGACAACGCTTCTCCTCTTTATAGAATCGACTGCTAAAAGCCCCGTTTTAGTATCTCGGTCTGTCTGTGTCCCTTTAAGCTTCCATGACTGGACAAAGAGAAATGCGAGCATCGCTATAATATAACTTTCGTTTAGAATCTAAACAGCTCCCTTCAGCTCACGCACAAAAATTCATGCTTTTTCAAACCTTCCAATTTCCTGCACGTAAAGCCTCGTCTTATATTCAGTCAAACATTTCCCAGGAACTAGTTTGCTGCTTACTTATTCATCCAGTATTCATTCAAATATTTTCCTCAAAAAAATTTCCAGCATTTTCAAATTGCCGCCTGTGCTCCCACGAGGTGAGCTCAGCGAAAAGAGCGAAAAGGGGTTTCTTTATTGACAGTGTTTTCTCTTTATGCATGGCAGTACACCATGGCGCAGCAACGAGCATGACAAAGCAGTCGCACCATAACTTTGCCTTCAGCTGTTTTAAAAAAAAAAAACAAATAATGCTTTTGATAATGAACTAGTGAACACGAATGTTTCGCTCCAAGCGTGAACCCAACCGTACAGCTGCCTTTTACTCTTACGGCAGGTGAAGAACGCGGTCTATGCATGGCTCAAGCAGCGGGGTCTGCAAGCATACTATTGGCGATTTTCACGAACTTGGCGCCACTCCGCGGCGGTGCCGCCAACCAGTTTAAGGAGGATCGGCGTGGACGGAACCATTCGTTTGCTTCGTTGTGAATGCTTCGTTGACGTATTTAGACGTTTTTGTCATAGTTTTGCTACAAAAATATACCTCAGGAGCACTCTTACACAAATAGTCGCCACGCTACTGAATTAGAAGAGCCGCTAAGGGTCACTTCGTGATTTTTTCCAGTGCCTGCATTACAAAGACGTGAGAACAGGAAGCGCTCCCGCGGCACTGGAGCGCTCACAAAACCATGAGAGTGCAGTTCTTGTCAGGTATTGAGAATATATTTCAGAAAAAAATTTGGATGGAGTATAACGCCCTATGTAAATAAGATGCGCCATTTACTAACAAACGCCACTGAGCGCACATTGCAAGAGCGAATAGTTCTCTGCGTGACTGTCTCTGTAATGACAGACCTTAGTTATTCACGGAATGTGGGGTAGGGTAATAGGATGCTTTGTTATTCAAGGAAAGTGGGGTATACCGTAATGATTTCATCCCAATTCAATTTCATTATTGGTCTTTTTGCCCTTCGTTACTGCCCCATGTCCTCGCTGTGATTAGAATCAGTCAGTCAGACAGACGAAGGATAATAATCGAATAGAATCGAACGAGAAGAATTGCGCCCCAGTGGTCTTACATTCATTACACGCCTTCTATCCATTTGTTTCAAACTGAGAGCACAAGGCGGGGTTAATTTCCCCATAAAAGAGTGCGGGAAAAACAGACCTGATGGTCCTCGCTTTCCGCCTGTACACGCAGTTAGGAACCTGTGTTCATATTAACAGTATCACGTGGTAAATAAAATTTTCGAAACGTAAAAGGACGGACTTTACTCAGTCAAAACTCAAGCGACAGTGGCAGCCCTTCAAAAACGAATACGCTTATATGGGAGTAAAAAGGTGGATGTCCTCTAGAACACTCCCTTTTATGAAAGAGGAGTGTGTTGGAGTACTCTCTTTTTACTCGGTTCTGTTAAGGGTGTGTCAAGTTTTTCTCGCTTTGTTTTTGCGCGAACAGCACGGAAATCGCTTTGTCTTGCTTACCCTTTTGCTAAATGCAGAACGTAGCACTTACAGCTCTGGCATTCACGCGTTGTACATGAGCCTTAAAGGGGCCCTGAAGGGGGTTCTACTAAAGTTGTGGTATGCCTGTGATGTTAAAGGGCGCCGCTTCGCGAACATCCTCCAGCAAGAATTTTTTAGTGCGCTTCGTAGGGGCTGAGTTATCTGTAGTCAAAATTTGAGTTTCAGCGTATTCGCGCCTTTCCCTCTCCTCTCGTCTCTTTTTGCACGTTGCCCCGTCTTTTAAATACGTTTCAAACTGCAAAAGTTGATCTTTCACGTGCATGCCGCCAAGTTATACACGATGTATGTGCTACTTTATAGATTTATTGCTTCCTTATCTCTTCACTGCTTCTTTATCTCTTTCGTTTCCGTATAGTGTTGACCTGATTTGAGTAACCGATTTCCTGTTGTTCGATGACGTGTATTTTTGTTTCCTTTTTTTGTTACCATTTTTGTTGTACACTTCATTCCTTGTCATTTTTCTAATAATACCCAAAGCCATTTTTGATTACTTTTGTTTGCATTTTGAGATGCTACTTGTGTAAAACATTTATATGTTACCTGCTGCCTTGCAATGTAGGGGCCGAGGGGCACGTCAAGCCACAATTTCTGGCTTTTTTCCCTCGGCCCTCGCCATGTGTACATGGAAAATAAACTGAAATTGAAATTGAAAAATGGCTGAGGCTTAACTTGGTTAAACCTGGAGAATGCGAAGCATCATCGTGTCGCGTAATTTGGAGGCGCACAACCACAGCGACGGCGCGAGGTGGGCCCCCGTTTCTCCACTGTCGTGACGTCATCGTGTCACGTGGTGTGACGTCATGTATCACGTGATTTGGAGGCGCACAACCACAGCGACGGCGCGAGGTGGGCCCCCGTTTCTCCACTGTCGTGACGTCATCGTGTCACGTGGTGTGACGTCATGTATCACGTGATTTGGAGGCGCATAACCACGGTGAAGGGCTGAAGTGGTAGCTAAAGTAGTATGCTTCGCATAAATTGAAAGGTCGCCGCTCCTCCACCGGCCCCTCCTCTCGGGGGCAGAGCTTGCTGACCCGCTGGAGCTACGCCGGTTATCAGCCTGTGTTCGTTTTTCAATGACTTTCGGGAGACTGAAATGCTTTAACAACAACGAACGAGGATTTATTTTGCAAACTACACCACAGAAAGAACACTGGCCGGAGAGCGTCAAAAACGAGAGGCTCGCTTCTCCGGGGTCGCTGAGTGTCTGTCTTTCGCCGGCACCGACAAAGCAGTCGTCCCCTCTGCACGTCGGCCCTGACGCACAAATCACTGTCACATGCCACACCCACGCACTCCGCTTTCCTTCGGGGGAATCGGGGGAGCTTCCCAAGTGACCTTGGAGCGAGCCGATGTCCGTTCCCTCGGACGCAGTGGGCGGCCCCCCACCGTCGTGCCGTGCAGATGTCTTGGAAGCGCCTTATCGATGCAGAATCTTTAACATCCTCCCCGCCGAATGAGTTCTAACTCATTCATTTTGTGCCTCTAACGGGTGCAGGAGTTGGATCGGGCGCCTTACTGTGGTGCCACCTGGCAAGCGTATTGCACAGGATCGCGTTCTTCCGTCTCGCCCAGGAAACAGCTCCGTGATGCGGCCAGTTTTCCATGTTTGTCGAGGGTGGAAATCGTCATGCAGCAGCACCAAATCGTTAACGTGCAGGTCACTTGAGGCTGTCGGAGTAGAATGATAGTGGGACCTCAGTAAACACAAGTATTCGGTTCGCCACCGGTTCCACAGGTTTTTAGTCAGGCGTTGTCTGTGCCTCCAACGACGATTGAGTACGCTGGAGCTGGCAGCCGTGGGATGTGCACCGCAGGTTGGTAAAGCGGTCAAGCGCTTTCCGACAAGAAAGTGTGCCGGCGTCAGTGGCTCCGGTTCTCCCGCGTCAGAGGAGATCGCAGTGAGGGGCCGAGAGTTTATCACGGCTTCGATATCCGCCAGAATCGTGCAGAGCTCTTCGAAGTTCACGTAGCTGCAGCCCAGCACCTTCTTCAATGCATTTTTCACCGAGCGTACTAACCGCTCCCAAAAGCCTCCCCACCAAGCTGCCCTTTCCACATTGAATTTCCATTCAATCTCTTGCTGGGACAAATAGTCGAGTACTTCTTGATGGCGAGCCGTTGTCCAAAGTTTCCTCAGCTCCGCTGCAGCGCGGTGGAAAGTCCTAGCGTT
Organism: Amblyomma mixtum; assembly: GCF_055824585.1. Lineage (NCBI taxonomy): Eukaryota > Metazoa > Arthropoda > Arachnida > Ixodida > Ixodidae > Amblyomma > Amblyomma mixtum. Next base: position 21,618,874 of record NC_143018.1, read on the forward strand.
GTCGGAATACAGCGTGCAGCAGATGCCGCGTCTCGCTACGAAGCGACGGAACGCCATGAGGAAACTGCCAGTTGAGAGATCGCTCACAATCTCTAGATGTACTGCTCTTGTCACTGCGCAGGTCAGAAGCAAAATATACGATTTTATGATTTTGCCTTCCGTCTTTGTTAAAAGCGGTCCCGCGAAGTCAAGGCCTGTGACCGCAAATGGAGCTGCTTCTGACACCCTGTCTCGTGGCAGTGGCGCTACAGGCTCCGTGGCACTTTTACGGCTCATTTTTCTGCAGGTCATACAATGGCTCAGGACTTTCTTTACGACTTGTCGCCCACGTATTATCCAAAACCTCTCTCGAAGCTGCGTCAAGGTGTCAAGGCATCCCGCATGTAGCAGCCGTTGATGAGTGCTTTGGATCAGGAGGTCGACGAGAGGGTGACAAGCAGGCAGAACTACCGGATGAGCGGTCTCATAGCTGAGGTTGGAGTGTTGCAAACGCCCCTTCAGTCGCAGCAGTCCAGTGTCATCCAGAAACATGTTTAAACTCCTCAGTTCTGGACGTCCTTGAAAGCGACTGCTCTGGTCTGTTAGGCTCTTCGCTTCGCCAAAAGTTTCTCTCTGAACTGCCTGGAGCAAGAAATGCTGCGCCTGCCTGATTTCGTCAGCGCTGAGCGGGCCCCTTAGACGTTCTTTCCGAGCGCAGTTGTGCACAAACCTTCGCACCCAAGCCGTGACTCGTTGCAAGCGATTCAAATTACTGAAGCGCTTGATTTCAATTAATGGTGGCGGGGCTTGTGCTGCAACATGGCTGACCGCTAACTTTGTGTGTCTTCTTTCGTCGTCGACTGTCTCCGTAGGGATATCAGCCGGTGTGTCAGGCCAGGTTGCCGGTGACTGCGTAAGCCACTTGGGTCCTTTCCACCATTTTTCACAGCTTTTGAGTGCGTCTGGAGAAATTCCTCGAGTTAGGAAATCTGCTGGGTTGTGGATTCCAGGGCAGTGTCTCCAGTCGATTGGGCTTGTCTTTTCTTGGATTTCTCCAACTCGGTTAGCCACAAAGGGCTTCCACTGAGCGGCTGATCCTTTTATCCAATATAGTGCAATCATGGAGTCTGTCTGTTTGTTTGTTTGTTTTGTGGGGTTTAACGTCCCAAAGCGACTAAGGCTATGAGAGACGCTGTAGTGAAGGGCTCCGGAAATTTCGACCACCTGGGGTTCTTTAACGTGCACTGACATCGCACAGTACACGGGCCTCTAGAATTTCTCCTCCAAAGAAATTCCAGCCACCGCGGCCGGGATCGAACCCGCGTCTTTTGGGTCAGCAGCCGAGCACCATAGCCACTGAGCCACCGCGGCGGCTGGAGTCTGTCCACAAAGTCACTTCGTCGAGGTTCAAACCCAGAGATTCCTTCAGGTATGCGCACATCCTCGCACCTATCAAAGCACCAAGAAGCTCTAACCGTGGCAGGGACAGCGTCTTGATCGGTGCGACGCGCGTTTTGGCCATGACCAGAGAAACCATTGTTTTCCCATTGCTCTCGCTTCTCAGGTAGGCGACTGCTCCATAGGCTTGAGGGCTTGCATCCGTGAATATGTGAAGTTGAGGGGTGCTGTTGGCACTGCAGTCGTACCGACGAGGTAGGGAAATGTCCTTGAGGTGATGCACCGAATCGATCCAGTTCTCCCATTTCTCACTCACGCCGTGCGGCAATGCCTCATCCCAGCCCAAACCAAGCATCCAAAGTTCCTGAAACAGCATTTTCGCCGTGATTGTCACTGGACTTAAGAGACCGAGTGGATCAAATATTCTCGCTGAGGCTTGCAGCACGAAGCGTTTGGTGTTTCTGTTGACTGTGAGAAGCTCCAGCGCTGCTTTCAGGGAATACTTCAGCTCGTCGTTTTCTCTGTTCCACTCGAGCCCCAGTACTCTTGCTATGGCTGATGTCGTCGTCGCAGTGTCAGCGCAAGGATTTCCAACGCCGTCAGCATCGAACCTTTGTTGCAGGAGTTTGTTGTTAGCGCTCCATTTTCGCAGTTTCATGCCAGCTGAGCTCATTATTCGCTGAGCCTCCTCATAAAATTTCATTGCCTCTTCTGCGTTGCTGACTCCGGTTATCAGATCGTCGACGTACAGGCAACTTCCTAGAATTCCTGCTGAGTGAGAGAGCTCCTCGGAGACGTTAGCCAGGTGATACCGTATTGTAGCGGCTAGCAGGAACGGGCTGCTTGTGGCGCCAAATGGAACTCTTGTCATGCGCCACACCTCTACATTATCCTCCTTTGAGCCTTCACATGGTGGAGATGAATACCAGAGGAATCGCAGTGCGTCGCGGTCCTCATTTTTGATGCCAATTTGAAGGAAGGCCTTCTCGATGTCCGCGGTGAATGCGATTTCATGGCAACGGAAGTTTAGAATAAGCCGGAGAAGGTCTGGGTTTAGGTTCGGGCCGGTGGAGAGAGCATCGTTAAGTGACATGCAGCCTTGTGCCTTCGAAGATGCGTCGAATACTATGCGAACTTTGGTGGTCGAGCTTTCGGAGCGAAACACAGCACGATGAGGCATATAGTACACTCGCGGTGCGAGGCTGTCGATTTCGTGTGCTGGAACCTTTTCAGCAAAGCCTTGATCAATGTAGTCGCGGATAGCAGCATCATACACCATTAGCTTCTCTCTGTTCGGTCTTAGACGTCGCATCAACCTGCCCAGGCGTTCTCTTGCTACAGATTCGTTGTTGGCTAGCCCTTGGTCAAGTGGTTTCCAAGGGAGGCTTGCCTCGTAGTGCCCATCAGTAAAAGTCAGAGAATGATGGAAATCTTCTCTCACCTGCTCTTCTTCCTTTCCTGAAGGGCCGCTGCTTGAGGTGATACCGAGGCTTTCTAGCTCCCAGAATGCTCGAAGTTCGCCCGATAGGCTGGCTTCTTTGTCACAGACGCTGGTGCGCAGAACGGCCACGGTAGAGCACGACACAGCTGAAGCGGACCGCGCTATCGGTCCCTGCAGGGTCCAACCGAAGTCTGTCTTCAGCGCAACCAAGGCTCCTTGTACTTTTCTCACTTCTGCGTGCACTAATGTCCAGTAGTAATCTGCGCCAATCAGAATTTGGATTCCCTGTGTGACATGGTGAGCTGGCGGAACTGTGACATCCGCTAATTCCAAATCAGCCACTTCACTCATCTCGATAGCATTTTCTGGGAGAAGGAGTTTGTCGGAACAGATCTCATCAATTTCGAGCGCCTCAATGCAGTGCTCTTTTCGGCTGTATTGGCTTCTCAGCCACACTCTAACTCGGCGTCGTTTTTCTTTCATAATGTTGGCCGAGCCACCAAAGGGGTAGATGGTCACTTCTTCTTCGCCGGTCACCTCCAGTTTCAACTCTCGCGAGAGCTGCTTTGTGACAAATGATCTCTGGCTGCCTCCGTCGAACAGACAGCGAGCGAGGCGCTTTCTTTCAGGCCCGTCCACCCACACCTGTGCAGTCTGCAGCAGCACGGCGTTTTTGTTGCTGCTGCTTAGAGAAGCTGTTGAGTGCAACCCGGTAGCGGTCTCGCCGCTGGAATTCTGAGCAGGTGGGTCACAAAGCGAGGTGATGTGACGTCGGCCACACTTCGCGCAGCGTAGTGACCAATTCTTGCACCCCTTCGTCATGTGTCCTCTTTTCGAGCATCGGAAGCATCTCCCTTCGTTTTTCAGCTTTCTCTTCTTCTCCTCCATAGGGATTGGGGCTTTGCACTCTTCCGCCTCATGCATATCGGAAGCGCAGAAAGGACATCTCTCCTTGATAAATTTGGCACCCACCTGGAGGCTGGCTGCTGAGCCTTTGCCCTTCACGCTGCCGGGAAGGCGTTCTCTGGAGTGTTCCGGTCTCGGTGCTTGCTGAGGAACGTGCGTGCCTCCTCCGTGTAACTTTTCCCTGCTGTCTACTTCCAAACGGATTGACTGTAGGATTCCTTGGAGACTCGAGCTGCCGAGCATATCCTTGTCCGTACTGTGGGCCTTATGATATTCAACAGCCCATTCAGCGGGCAGTACACGAAACAAAGCCGCGCACAGCATCGCACCGTAACTGTCAGATTTGACGCCTAACGTGTCCAGTCCTGCAACGTTTCGTTGGACGTGGTCATGGAGGCGTCGCAGCGCGCTTACATCACTCAGAGCTCTAACCTGGGGAAGGTTTAACAGCTGCGTCAGGTGTTCTTGTACGAGCACATCCTGTCGCCCGAAGCGCTCTTCGAGCGTCTTTACGGCGAAGTCGTAGTTCTTCTCCGTCGCCTGGATGCCGGTCAGTGCTGCCGCCGCTTTCCCCGTCAAGGCTGTCCGCAGGTACAGGAACTTCTCAGTGCTCGTCAGGCCATTACTCTCGTGAACTGCCTGCCGGAACTGTTCCCAGAATGATTGCCACTCAAGCTTGTTGCCGCTGAATTTCTGGAGCTCGAGCTTCGGCAATCTCAGATGTCCGGTGCGATCAGTAGTTGATGCTGTCGTGGAGACTTCTGCATTAATAGTGCTCGTTGCTCCGTTAGACGAATTTCTCGCTGTATGACGCCGGAGTCGGGTCCGCATTCGTGTGATGAGCGCTTGGCACTGACGAACACCTCTATACTCTTCCTCTAGGTCCTCGTCACGAATATGTGGCTCAATTAGGGCGTCTTGCTCCTTCGCCTCTTTAGCAAGGACATCCAACTCATCTGAGATTTCCGCGATGCGGTCTTGCTGTTGGGGCCCCAGGTCCTCCGTCGTCGATATTCCCGCAAGCTCTTCGTTGAGCCGGTCCAGCTCGGCGCGCGTCACCTTCCTCTTTGTCTGGAGTCGCTCCATCGCCGCCGTCCGTTGTAGTCGCAATCGCTTTCCTCACGTTGTCGCGCTCTTATTCCCGGGTTTCGGCACCAAAGAATTGTTCGTTTTTCAATGACTTTCGGGAGACTGAAATGCTTTAACAACAACGAACGAGGATTTATTTTGCAAACTACACCACAGAAAGAACACTGGCCGGAGAGCGTCAAAAACGAGAGGCTCGCTTCTCCGGGGTCGCTGAGTGTCTGTCTTTCGCCGGCACCGACAAAGCAGTCGTCCCCTCTGCACGTCGGCCCTGACGCACAAATCACTGTCACATGCCACACCCACGCACTCCGCTTTCCTTCGGGGGAATCGGGGGAGCTTCCCAAGTGACCTTGGAGCGAGCCGATGTCCGTTCCCTCGGACGCAGTGGGCGGCCCCCCACCGTCGTGCCGTGCAGATGTCTTGGAAGCGCCTTATCGATGCAGAATCTTTAACAGCCTGCGCTGTGGTAGCTGCCTGACCTCTGAAATGATCTAACCAATAGCCATCTCTCAACTTGTATACGCAGATGCGAGTGACGGAGGAGGCTGCGAGCATGTAAAAGTCACCGGAAAGGGCTTGCCAACTTTCGCGCCTGATTGTGGTTCCTCTGATGCGCGTAGAAGTGTATTTTCGGCTCAGGTGTTCACGACACCACAATGCAGTGATTGTGCGAGTTTATGTGCTCGCCTCAGATGGTGTTTCAGAGCCCCTTTAATCGTGGATGTCAATGATTTCAAATTATCTCTGAAGCGAGCTCCGCATTCACACCGGACGTTTTTTTTAGCCCCAGACAGCGCTTTCTGCGATGTTATTCAGTGCAGGCAGGAATCAGACGGTAGCAGCGAAGTACGCTGAAGGAATTGCTGTGCTCCATTAACAAGCCTATCGGTGTCGTCGCTGACAGCCTAGGTAGAACCACGCCGGCTGCATGCGCTTGACGCCGGGGCATATATTTATGACTTGCATGGACCATAAATGTTGGCCCACAGTATTTCGAAACAAAAAAATAAGCCCTTGTCAAAGAAACGTGTCACAGTAGCGCACGTGTAAGGCATCAGCAGTCGCGCAACCACTTCAATTTCTTCCTCGTCTTTAGTTTACTTTTTAACAGCTCCGAGAAACGAAAGACTGGCTCCAGTAGGTTGTCACCATCGCAGAAAAGCGTGTGTTGATGGAAAAATTTTAAAACAGACACGATTCGGCCTATAGGCTTCCCACAGGTGGAGTCCCCCGTAATGCTGCAAAGTTAGAATAGTTGAGGAGCCCCTTTAGGTGGTCAGAAACGCCAACAGTTTGAAAGACGATCGTAAGAACTTACTGGAGTCCGAAAGTGCCTTCGGAAATTATACCCACACCTCAACTTGTTTACGCCGATGCGAGCGGCAGAGGAGGGTGCGAGCATGAAAAAGTCGCCGGGGAGGGCTCGCCAATTTTCGCGCGTGACTGTGGGTCCTCTGCTGCGCGTAGAAGTGTATTATATGGCTCAGGTATTCACGACAACGCAATGCAGTGATTGAGCGAGTTGATGTGCTCTCCTCAGATGGTGTTTCAAGTGGTGGTGGTGGAAAACATTTCTTTAGGGCTACCTTAAGGGCCAGCCCCTTACAAATTCTAGGGGAGGTCCCTAGTCCGGGACCCCTGTGTCTTCAGCTGCACCTCGGGCCCTAGCCACGAGGGCTCGTTGGCTCTCTAAGGTAGAATAGCCGATCAGGGCAGCCTCCCAGCTCTCTCGGGTAGGTTACGGGAAAGGGGCGTAAGCAGGGTTAGAGGGGCACGCCCACATCATGTGGTGCACGTCCGAGAACGCGCATCCACAATGTGGGCACTCCCCGTTAAAAGCCGGATTAAAATATTTCTGCACTGCCGGGCACAGTACCGTGTTGGTATACAAGCGAAGGAGCCAGCGCTCCTCGCCTTTGGTTCGCCCTTTCGCAGGGGGATGAAAGCGGTTATGCTGGGTTTGATAAAACTGCTTAATTTACTTGTAGGTGGTAGCCGGAATAGGTTCTGATACCTCAGACAGCGAGTGTCGAGGCGATGACCGCTGGTTGAGCGCGCGGGCTGAGGCGTCTGCAGCCTCGTTTCCTTCTACACCCGCATGTGCAGGGGTCCAGATGACGACACGTGGGTTCGGGCGATCCCGGTACTCGCATCTATATAAAATTTTGGCGGCGCGTTGATATATGCGTCCTGGTTGTAGATTCAGACAGGCTTCCCGGGAGTTGGTAACGATAACCCAGGAGACTGATTCTGCAGCGGCGAGTGCTATGGCGACCTCCTCCGCATGTGTAATGTTGGGGGCACGGAAAATGAGTCCCTAAACGTACGTATTTTGATAGATTACTGCGGCCGTATATCATCCGCCGTGGTGAGGGCAGCAGCATCCGCGTAGAAGACTCTGTAGCGAGAGCCATAGCGGTCCGAAGCAAGCGTCGACAGTCTACAGCTCCGCATTCACACCGGACGTTTTCTTTAGCGCTAGAGAGCGCTTTCTGTGATGTTATTCAGTGCGGGCAGGAATCGGACAGTAGCAGCGAAGCACGCTGAAGGAATTGCTGTGCTCCATTAACAAGGCTATCGGTGTCGTCGCTGACAGGCTAGGTAGAACCACGTTGGCTGCATGCGCCTGACGCCTGGGCATATATTTACGGCTTGCATGGGCCATAAATGTTGGCCTACAGTATTTCGAAACAAATAAATAAGCCCTTGTCAAAGAAACGTGTGACAGTAGCGCACGTGTAGGGCATCAGCAGTCGCGCAACCGCTTCAATTTCTTCCTCGTCTAAGACTGGCTCCGCGTAGGTTGTCACCATCGGCAGAAAAGCGTGAGTTGGTGGGGAAATTTTAAAACAGACACGATTCGCACAAGTGGAGTCGTCTGTAATGCTGCAACGTTAGAATAGTTGAGGAGCCCCTTTAGGTCGTAAGAATCACCAATATATCTTGAAAGACGATCACTCTAACATCGTAAGAACTCGCTGGAGTCCTAAAGTACCTTCAGAAATTATACCGAGACGACATTCAATGCTCCCGAGCTGGAGTGACCATGCACGACCTTGAACCGAGTCAGGTAAGCGGACTGTATACCTGCTTTGAACTAATGTGATAGCTCCTGTTTTCACTGACTCCACCGATACACGGCGTACGATAAGCTCTTAAATTGTACGCCGCTGTCGGTGGAATTGATTTCAGGTATCTTTATTGCAGCGTGTAGGGCGCTGCACCGTACGGGCCTTACTAGTTTCGCTTACTGGAAAGGCCAGTTGTTGCCGCGGTCTCAGCGACTCCGTGAGCCGACTGCAAAAATGAACGCTGCTCTGACCCCTACATAGAAGCGGCCTGCCTCGTATTGAAAAGCAGCATTTGGTGCTTTTGTACTTGCGAGATACTTGCAAGCCTTGTAGCCCGTTACAGACTTGCTCGATTTTTCAATCGATTTCTCAACGCTTCACTTTCCGATGTTTACACGATGTTTGTTTGAAAGCTAAGGCAGTACAACAGAATGTGTTGTGACTCGCACGCAGCAGCAGTGGACGACACTGGTCAACACGCTTAAACTCGGTCTACTATCCTTCGCAGGCTGCACCTAGAAGCTTTCCGAAGTATTTCCAAGCCGAATGACAAGTGTGCCGGCCTGATCATCTCCCAGAGATTTCTGCGCATCGAGTGGTCTGCGCAGGCCAGGCCCCCAGGCGCAGCATTTAAAAGGAGCACGACAGCGATCCGCTGGCACTCGCACGCAGCAGCAGTGGACGACACTGGTCAACACGCTTAAACTCGGTCTACTATCCTTCGCAGGCTGCACCTAGAAGCTTTCCGAAGTATTTCCAAGCCGAATGACAAGTGTGCCGGCCTGATCATCTCCCAGAGATTTCTGCGCATCGAGCGGTCTGCGCAGGCCAGGCCCCCAGGCGCAGCATTTAAAAGGAGCACGACAGCGATCCGCTGGCACTCGCACGCAGCAGCAGTGGACGACACTGGTCAACACGCTTAAACTCGGTCTACTATCCTTCGCAGGTTGGTGGCGTTTCACTTCTTTTGTATAGCTAGTAACGTCTTTACGCCCACTGCTGCTGCTGCGGTTCAGAATTTTGCTTTTGTGATGGATTGTATGGCATGTCACAACCCGGTACCTGATGACGCTGTTTTTTTAACTTGTGTCTCATGTGATTACCCGTACCACCTCGGGAAATGTTCTGGTATATCGGCGAGGAATTTCAAAAGCAAAAGCGAAGCGCTCATATCTACTTGGAATTGCCCAACCTGTGAGTCAGCTCAAAAGCGGCAAGGAAATGTGTCCGAACAATCGCAAGGATCTAACGTCGAGCTCAGGCTTGCTGAGTTGAATGAAAAGTTCGCTTTATTGCTTCCTCTTGTGGCTAAGGTTGACGCCCTTGCACAGCTAGTTGATAAAGTCAATGGCATTGAGGAAGCAGTACAAATGATGTCCGACAAGTATGATACCATCCTAAGTATGCTTGACAAGCAGGCCTCCGACGTTGCGGTTTTGCAGAAGAAAGTTGAGTCTATTGAGCAAGGAAATGCACCAGATACAACAGAACTTAAGCAACAGCTCAATGAGCTACAGCAGTACAGTCGAAGGCAGAATATGGAGGTTCATGGCTTCAAGGTGGAGGCAAATGAAAACCTGCTTGACAAAATGAATGGCCTGGCCAGCAAGCTTGAGCTTCCGCAGTTAGCGAACAGTGATCTTGACGCTCTGCATCGTCTTCCGCAACAAAAAGGGAAAGAACCTAGGGTACTTGTCCGATTTGTTTCAACACATTTGAAAGAAACGTGGATGAATTGCCGATCACGCCTGCAAACTGACGCCCCAGAGATAAGCTTCCTTGATAATCTCACACCCATGAATAAGCGGCTACTGTGGTTGGCACGTGAAAAAGGTAAAGCAAAAGGCTATGAATTTGTGTGGCAGAAAAACGGGCACGTCCTTGTGCGAAAGGCTGCAGGCATGAACGCCATTCGCATCCGAGATGAAAATGACCTGAGTAAAATAGAGTGATAGCATTGATGTATCACTCTTGGTGCGAACTGTTCACGAAATGCCATTCGTAACGCGCGACTGTGTTTATCACGATTCTACTTCTTTTGATGTTCTAAAATCGGCCGCAAAAGCCCGGTCCACATTTTCCTTTTATCACGCAAACGTGCGTAGCTTAAAAAATAAGGATGAGGAGGTCAACATTTTTTTATCTTCTTTAAACCATAGTTTTGACGTATTGGCATTCAGTGAAACATGGTATGTAGATGCTGCCGACATTGTCCACTTCGAAGGATACAGGTGCGAAACCATGTCTACAAAAAATAAGAAAGGCGGTGGAGTTGCACTGTACATTAAAAATAATCTTTCGTATCAAGCTATGCCCGAGTACAGTTTCTCAACTCTGCACTATGAAACGTTTTTTATCAAAACAAGTGGTTTTGTGTTTGGTGTTTTGTATCGACCCCCTTCTGCGTCTATGCAAGAGTTTTTTTCTTTTCTTGATAATACATTAGATATGCTGTCTTCTGATAAGAAACCAATTGTAATTATGGGTGATTTTAACATAAATGTGTTGGAAGAATCACCGGCAACAAGTTACTTTCTCGACATCATATCTTTATATGGCTTCTCTAACATTATTAATGTGCCTACACGTGTTACTAGCTCCAGTGAGACCCTAATTGATTTATGCCTGACTAATTACGACGAACAGGACCCGACGTCAGGTGTCTTGTTAAGCGATTTTAGTGACCACCTGTCAACCTTTTGCCTTATTCCAAGATCGCGTGCACAAATCACTGCACTTAAATCCTCGGAAATTACGGTTCAGCCAATAACACAGGAAAAAATTCAACACTTCCGAAACTTGGTTTCCTCTATAAATTGGAACGACTGTCTTCGCGAAATCGACCCCAATGTAGCATACAATACGTTTATAGAAACAATAATAGAGTTGTACAATTGCGCTTTTCCTATAGCAATCTTAACCAAGTGCAAAAAAGCACGAAAACCTTGGATTACTTCTGATTTAGTAAAGCGCATTAGAGCCCGAAACCATCTGTTTGGTAGATTTATAAAAACGAAAGATTTGTCAACTCTAGAACAGTATAAAAAAGTTAGGAATAAATTAGGCTCGGACCTAAAGAAATCTCGAATTCGTTACTACAGTGGAAGGTTTTCAGAAATTTACTATGATCCGCAGAAAACGTGGCGTACTGTCAAGGAACTTCTGCAAAGATCGCAAACACAAATCCCGCTTGAAATGGAAATAGGGGGGCAGGTCCTAAGAGGTGAAGCTCTTGCCAATGCAATGAACAAACACTTTTTAACTTCTGGAAATTTTTATGGGGCTGGCTCTGGACATTTTGAGAAATACTTAGAGCATAGGCTAGCAGATACGATGTTTTTATCTCCAACTAGCCCTGCAGAAATCTGCAGCCTAATATATAGCTTAAAAAACAACTGTTCCTCTGGTTATGATGGTATCAAAGCAGCACCAATAAAAGCAATTTCTGACTTAATATGTGTTGTGCTCTGCCATATAGCAAATCTTACTTTAACAACAGGCATTTTTCCAGAGAAAATGAAGATAGCGAGGGTGGTGGTCCTTTACAAAGGCGGCACGGTGAACGATCTTGGAAATTACAGGCCAATTTCAGTACTTCCTCTGTTCTCAAAAATCTTTGAAAAGGTTATTAATTCTCGGATTACTAGCCATCTACAGAAACACAACTTGATATGTAGCAGTCAATATGGGTTTCAGAAACATAAGTCAACTGAATCTGCCTTACTTAGTATAAAGGAAACACTTATTCAGAACATAGAAACTCATATCTATACCTTGGGCATATTCTTAGACTTTAGCAAAGCGTTCGACTCCATTAAACATGACATACTTATTAAAAAACTCCCGTTTTATGGAATACGAGGCATTTCCCTTACACTACTAGAAAGTTATCTCTCAAATCGTTCCCAATATGTCGTTGCCAATAACGTTAAATCTGAACTTAGAAACATAATATATGGTGTACCGCAAGGCTCCATACTGGGTCCTATGTTATTCCTTCTCTATATTAACGACATTGTATCAATACCAGGCACGCCAGAAATCATTCTCTATGCAGACAACACCAGCGTTTTCTTTTCTACACCTAACTTATCAACTGCAGCTGCTACTATAAATATATGGCTGACCAATTTGTCACAGTGGCTTGCAGCCAACCAACTAGCACTCAATGTTAATAAAACCAAATATATTGTATTCTCTTCTAGCAACAGACCAATTCACCTCGCTAATCCGATAATTTTCCAGTCTCGACCTTTAGAGCGCGTTACGCAAGTGAAATTCTTAGGCGTACAATTCCACGAAAATCTCCTCTGGACACCACATATTCAGCGCATTAAGCGTACCATAGCACAATGCATTGGAATGCTCAACAGGCTTCGCCCATTTCTACCGCCGCGGCTAAGGCGCCAGCTTTATTTCAGTGCAGTTCATTCAAGGTTGCGTTATTGTTTGCTTATCTGGGGAGTCACTGGAAAAGCAAATCTTGAAAGCCTTTTTTTATTGCAAAAGAAATCTATTCGCTTTATCGAAAATTTATCAAGATATGACTCCACATCCTCCTACTTCAGCAAAAACCAAATACTACCTATACAAACATTATATTATGAGCGACTGTCTCAGGTGGCATTCTTGGAACTCACTGCCAATCGTCAACAATTTTTTTCTAAATACATGACCGATCAAACACGATATGAATTCAGGCACACAAAAATACAGAAACCAAGAAACAGAACAAACTATGGTAGGCAGTCTTTAAACTGGCAAATCCCAAGCCTTTTGATCTCCCATCCCGACTTAATTGATATTATGGAGAAATCTTCCTCTCTCTTTGCTTTTCGTAAGCGGGCGAAAATTTATTTTCAGGAAAATGCACTATAATTCTTTTTTTCTGCTTACACCTTTCTATTGATCGCACATTTGTTTTATTTTTTGTGTACACAGTTAGTTTCTATATATATGTGGGATCTGTATCTGCTCTTGCACTGCTCTGTTTTGTGTTTTTTTCTCTATTTTGTTTTTCTAGGTATACTATTAGTTTCCATACATATTTTTGATTTATGCTCTTGCACTGTCCTTTCCTGTGATTTTTTTTAGACGTTGTCTCTGCTAATAAGAATATAATGTATGTTTCTATTAGGAAGTTGTGTTGCACAAACATTTACATTGTGATCATTATATTGTTTATGTATGTGTATATATGTGCCCCTTGCTGTTGTGTTCGAGTGGTGCTTAGGGCCCAGTCAGGCGGATTGATCTTCGCCTTTTGCCCTCTGCACCAAGACACTGTGTTGTCTAAATTTTCATGAATAAAAAAAAAAATTTCTCCAGGGAAGATTGTATCGCGGTGAACGTCTCAACGAAGAACATTACGTTCACCTTCCGGCCAGTATAGAACGAGCTGGCATGGGGCAGCCGGCCGGAAAGAAAGAAAGAAAGAAAGAAAGAGAGAGAGAAAGAAAGAAAGAAAGAAAGAAAGAAAGAAAGAAAGAAAGAAAGAAAGAAAGAAAGAAAGAAAGAAAGAAAGAAAGAAAGAAAGAAAGAAAGAAAGAAAGAAAGAAAGAAAGAAAGAAAGAAAGAAAAATAAAGAAGAACGTAATGAAAAGGAATGAAGGAAGAAAGAAGGAAAAGGAAATAAAGCGAGGGTAAGGATGAGGAAGCAAGAAAAACAAAGAAAGAACAAAATTCTGCGATGAAGAAAGTGTGTTTGATCTATTCATCTGATCGCAGCGCTCGCGCTGCGAGGCCTGGTTTCAACTTCATCGACGGGCGCCGCGCGTGGATTCGTCCCGCACAAAAGACGAAGTTTTATTCAACTACGAAGTTTCTGCGAGAGCTGTACAGCTTTACTTTATAGCCGTCTAGTGGCACTTGGGTGGATGCCAACCAATAATTACTTCCTTGTTGCAAATCTACTCCGCCCTGAGCGATTCCTCTATATTTTGCCCTAACATCGCTCCCACTTAGAGTTGCAGATCAATTAGCTCTCGCCGTACCAACTGCTGACCGTTAATTAAGGTTAGCCTAGTCGGTAGAAGTTGGAACCCGCCCCGGACGGCCGCGTTTCGATGGGGGCGAAACGCAGGAGGCGTCCATGTGCTGTGCGAGGTCAGTGCGCGTTAAAGATCCCCAGGTGGTCGAAATCAGTCCCTACATCACCTTTTGTTTCATTCCCACCTTCCTCCACCACTCGCGGCGTGATTGAAGTTTCTAGAAGTAAGACAGTTACTGCGCCATTCGTTTCCTGAAAATCATTTTTTTGTGTGTGCCAAAATACATGCGCTTTCGTAGAGTATGCAGGCAAAGCAATCTTTGCAGTGCACGTAACTGGTCAAAAAAAGCCAAATTTTGTCGAGCCGCAGCGCAAAAGGTAATCGTGTTTTCAAAGTTCTAAAGACTTATATGGCTATTGCTAACGGCTGGGTATAAATCTCTGATTGCAACTAGGTGCCTACCTCTAATAGTTAAAAAGTTAATTATTAAAAATTAGTTAACAATCTTACTACTTAAGACAGTTCATCGGTTTTCTGGTGTCCGCCAACACTACTAATACTATACTCAAAAAGCGGTATTTTACCTAAAAAACTTATTTTTCAGAATTGCTTAGTCTTCTTTGAAACGCCTGGTATCTGTTCTGCTCATTCACTCACTGAGAGCACTTATTATAGAAAATGTATCTTTACAGGACATTTGCGATCTGATGCCGCGATAAAGATTTTAACTCGAGAGCCGTTGGCACGCGTTCGAGTCTTTATTTTTTAGCGAGATTGTTGTGCACAAGCACAGGCGATTCTCCGAATAAATACCAGAGAGAGAAGTGCCTATCACCGTCAATGAATCGATAACATCTGTAGCACGTTTCTAGAGAAAGAGAAGACCCAGAAAGGAACGACTGCGCGACTTTGTGAATTACTTGTCTCACGCAGACTGACGCATTCGCAGCACGTAACAGTGACGTCAGCAACTACAACATCCCTGTGCAAGGTGGCAAAATAATAACCGACCAGCGGCTTCTTTCGTGTATTCAATAACTACTTGACCTGAGCTATTTAGACTCGCTTGCGAGCAGTATCACGCGACCAGAGTCACTTTTTTTTTTTTTTCACCGAAGCATTCTATATGTCATCTGCATGGGGGACACAAAACAATGCAGTTCATATGGGGTCGAATGTTTGTCTTCAAAACAAAGAGAAATTCTCTCTATGTACGAGTGGGGTCAATGAGCTTGAGATCGGTTTTTCGAACTTCACTAGCGTACTGGACATGGAGCCCGCATACGACGATGCGAAACTCTAACCCTTTCTACAAGGATGAAATACGAGCCCAACGCCCTTGCATCTTCTGCCCGCATGTATTCGCGCAGATCTTCTATCACGCCAAATTTACCGCAATGCGTTGTCACGTAGGCAGATAGTCACCTATCTATTTATTTATTTATTTATTTATTTATTTATTTATTTATTTATTTATTTATTTATTTATTTATTTATTTATTTTCACTTATTTATTTATTACACAGTTAGGCCTTTCAGGGATTTTTTCACAACCGGGTGACTCAAAAACGCGCTCTTCTTGTTCTGGTTAAGGTTTGGTTTATTGTGGTTTAACGGCCCAAAGCGACTCAGGCCATGAGGGACGCCGTAGTGAAGGGCTCCGGAAATTTCAACCACCTGTGGTTCTTTAACGTGCACTGACATCGCAAAATACACGGGCCTCTAGAATTTCACCTCCATCAAAATTCGATCGCCGCCGAAGGGATCGAACCCGCGTCTTTCGGGTCAGCAGCCGAAAGAGCCATAACCACTGAGCCACCGCGGCGGGGCACACTTCTTGTTCTCATTTTTATCAATACCTATACGTCCTGAACTTAGAATTTACGAACTAGATGTATAACGAGGAAACGTTTCGTGCGTAATAACGCTAGGAGACTGGAACAGAAGAGTGACGCCCTTATTTTCTCCGTTTCAGATTATCAGAAACAGGAATAACAGAATGCAGCAACCAGCTCATTCTCCCGCCCACAGGTGACGAACGCGAGGTAAAAAAAAAAAACAAATGGTCGATTTATTCTTGTACCCGCGCCCGACAGAATGCGGGTCGTAGAAGAGGTATAAAACAGAGTCCAGCCCGTTGCGTCGGCAATCGTTTGCGAAGAGCCATCCAGCGAGAGTCTTAGGTGAAGGCTGTGCAGGAAAAAGAGAGGAGCAAATCATGCAGAACATGGGTTTGGCAGTCGTCTTCGCCATCGCGGTCGCCACCCTGACGCTGGCCCAGTCCGGAAGTGGAGTGGACTTGGAGTGCGTCCAACGCTTTCAGGTCTGCGAGCAGGAATGCGTGGCGGAAGCGGAAACTTCGAAGCAGATGGCGAGGTGCACCAGAGACTGCGAGAGGAAGCACAACTGCAACCAGCCGAGTAAGTCGCAACTGTGTTCATGTTCATAGCAGCAAGCACTGATAAGAAACTCACAACGTGCCTCGGTCAATTTTTTTTTAGGCGAATCCCCAAAGGTGGAGAAGATTTGTAATAAGGGGATAATTACCCATTGGCATGCACCCAAAGCGCAGCCATACGCCTACAAAGGGAAGCTATGCAGCTTCCAAGAGAACTCCGCAGTTAAAGAAAAATGCGCCCTTACTTTATTCAAGCAGCGCTTCTCTTTGATGTTGCGTATTTTATCAGCGATGTTGGTAGGCTTCTTTTCCACCAGATTACCTTACGTAACATAACTAATGATCTCTGCGCCAATTCCCACAGCGATCTAGTAGAAAGTGGCCCGCGAAACGGAAGAAAGAAATGTGCGGACTTTTTTAAAGTCGAGTCTTTTTTTTATCCGCTCAGCTTCAAATTCACGGGGCACTTAGACATCTCCATATCATTCTTGTTCTCAGTAAAAATCGATTCTGTTGCTTTTTCTGGCTATATTGTCGTTCATCTAGCAGCACAAGACGCAATAATAGCTCAAAAAATTTCATTTAAAAACTTTTCTGCCACTTGATTTAAATTGGTGATGTTTACACTAACAGGGAGGGACTCCGTGATCATCGTTTAGTAGTGAATGGGGATGTAGCATAGCCCCTGGGATCTGCGCGATAACTAGGTCGGCGTTGGTGACACATGTCTAGTATTTATATTTTTTGCCGTTTCTGGCTCTTACAATAAGCGTTTTAAATGAAAAAAGCGTCATTGTCGTCAGACCGTGGTTATATATCGAAACGGGTCAACTGCAACCTGTTCTCACTCTGCCATTAAGGCAGTTTGCATGGCCAGCGAACTCGGTACGTTTGAATAGGATATGTATAGTACAGGCCTCTCTCATCACAGCAGTCGCAAAATCCTCACATGGTGCTTGTATACCATAATTCCCCTCTCTGATCGGTGGAAAACTGGGGGGAGTGGCAGATTGTCCCGCCACCTGCAGCATTTAGAAAGTAGCCAGTGCTGCTGAAAACACCGCCTTGGCGGGGAAAACAAGCGTAGTAGAACAGATAGCTGACTAGCTCTGCTAACCTCCAGAAACTGGCCATCGGTAACGTCTGGATTTTAATGCAGAGTTTCAGGAAACCGGTAGAAATGAGGAACTGTGTGAGCAGCCCGTTTAAGATCAAGCTTCCCGAGTAACTTGTGTGTTTTGTGTTTATATTGCTGACGTGTTGTGTCAGCGGCCTTTCATGGTTCTTGGAATGTGCCCGCGCAGGCTGCCCGCAGGACTACGACGACTCCAAGTGTCTTCTGCAGACGCCGTTCCTGAAGACGTGTTACGTGGACGCCATGTGCCCCGAGGGAAGCCGCTGCTGTGCCATGGGTGACGAAGCCTGCGAATGGCGTTGCACGAGGCTCTTCTGATGAGGACGCCCTTTGAGGACATATGAGGGGATCCGTTGCTCCTTGAACCTCTCCTCCCATTTATTTTTCGTTACACTGAAATAAACTGTAAAACGTCGTTTGTGAAGTCTAAATTACCGAATTAGACGAGGTGAAGGGTACGTTTCTGAATATCGCAGCTGTCATAGTTCGGGAGAATTTAGGCATAAAGCTCTGTTGCACACAACAACCTCTTTTTTTTATGCGTAGCATACTGCAATCACTCAGTTCAGCCCTTGGGCGCGGCCGGGCAGTCACCAAACCACGTGACGTGACGTCACGTCGTTTGGTGACGTCACGTCACATGGTGACGTGGTCACCGAGCCACTTTAAAAAAAAAAAACAAAAAAGAAGAAAAAGAAAGAAAAGGAAAAAAACCGAAAAAGGAAAAAAAGAAAAGAAACAAAAAAAACAACGGCTGAGCATGGTGGCGGTTGCCACCGCCCCGTTTCAAAGGGGGCGCTCCTATCCATCCATCCATCCATCCATACGTCACGGAGGAAAAGCTGCTGAGAAAATCGAGTGCCCCCAAGCAATACCTCGCGCAAAAAGACCGCGCAATATGCAACGCATTCTTGGCTTAACCAAGCTAAGCCTGGGCATTTTTTTCTTTTGTGACACCCTGTGGTTTCTCGCGATGGCCAACAGTATGTACATTTACACTCTCACTTTAGGTCTAATTTTATCCGCTTTTTTTTTTCGACAAACAAAAAGAAAATAAGCAAGGACAAGAACACGAAGGTACTATGCAAGCACTTTTTTCTTCTGAAAAAAAAAAGTGCTTGCATACTACCTTTGTATTCTTGTCTTTGCTTATTTCCTCGCATTGTCTTACAAAGAGTCTGAAGCTACTATCAAGCATATTCGATAATGTTAAACACCTTTTCTACTAAATATGGCTCCCGACGTGCGGTTCACTATGGCGTGCATAAGCACGCTAAAAATTCCGGCACTCAGATTATAGGTTAGGTTATGTTAAGCTTGACTTGGTCAGGTTCGGATCTGTTACGTCAGGCTAGGTTAGGTGGTGAAGAGAGACAAAGCACGATGACCGCTTTACTCAGGATGAACACATCGACTGAGCCTTGAGGTAAAACCGGTGAAAATGGGGTAGTAAAATGGGCGGGTAAACACCACTTACGATCTAGGGCGTGAGTGGGTGGCTCAGAGCCATTTGTGCTCGGGACAGTGTGATGTCGCAGCTCGCCATATAATCTTGCCCACCGTGAGTGCCCCAGCGGGAATCATTTCGTGACCTTGCTTCTCCTTCTACAAGTCTATGGCGTGACCAGGAGCCAGGAATGACGTCGTTGGACTGTGGCCCTTCTCACGAACGACATAATATTTTAACACATGTGCTGTCGAAATTGCCTGAGATCCTCCGCTTTGAGATGACGCTAGAAAAGCCGCCTGGGAACTTGGCAGAACTACTGAATATGATAGAGCCACCTTATTTTCGAAGACCTTGAAGCACCTTCCTAGCGCTGTGGATGTATGAAAGTTCCCATGCGTGCCCGCTAAGGACAAGGTCGGGAACGAAGCTTGACGCCCAGAAAGGGCAAGGAGTGAGCTTCGACGAATTGTAGCCGTCTGCAAGAAACAAATGCGGACGCAACGTTCTTTCAGTAAGTGATAGCATCCTTGTGAAAAAGCAACTTTCATTTGGAATGGCTTTCGACTGAAACGACCTTCATGAAATACCAGTCCGAAAGATACTGTCCGGCCAAGTGACTTCTCAGAGATAAAGTTAAGTGAAACGACGTTCGGCGAAGTGCGAAGAACGAGTTATCATTAAGTGGTAGAACTATTTCACGTTTGATTTATTAAAATCAGGCGGAAGCCCTCGCGAATCGCAGAGACAGCAAAGATAAAACTAATTAAGGTCATAGTCAAGGGTTCGACTAAAGTTCGTCTAGTCAGGAATGATACTGAACAAGTTGAAGGTCACTGACCATGTCAACGTTACGAATGATGTTTAGGAACCCGTCACGTACTACATGCCTAAAAGACGACCGAACCGTGGCCATCTCAGTGAACGAGGAATACGTACGAGTCCCAAAACACAGTCGTAGCCTAGACATGATCAGTGACCTTCAACTTGTTCACTAATTAAGGCTAGTCGTTTCTCAAAGCTATGAGCCAGCATGAATAAAATGTTCGCGGTTTGTGTTTAGTCGGTGCTTGTATTCGACTCTCCTGACCGCCGATACGGCTCTGTATGCGATGAGCGTTTAACCAAGGGGCTACAGCTTTAGTGTAATTACGGATGATAGTGCTGGTACCGCTTCTACAGAACGGGATAGAACGTTACTAATTGGTTCTTGCAGCCGGCGTAGTGGAGTGTTCGTGCGGCGTCCACCCATGCTGGAGGAAAAGGCTGCAGGCAGCGCCACCATAGAGAAACATACCTACGTATGTTTCTCTATGGGGCCACTATGGATGCTTCCCTTCTCGACAAGTCGCTTATCGACGCCCAGAACAGAAGCCACGCCTGCGTATTAGGAGTTGGCGAATAGTATTTTTTTTTTCAAACCACATCGAATACGAATACTGCAGCTATGTTACCGAATCGAATAGTTTCGCTAAGCACCGAATTGAATACGATACGAATATTTTTTACGAATACTCGCTACTTGTACGAATATTAAGTGAGCAATTGTGAGAAACAGCAAAGCTCTGCTTTCGCAGTTATAGCTGTATCTGTTAAGAGACCCAAAACTGATCTCCATTTGGGGGGTCACAATACGAAGTCAGTGCGTTAACTTTATCATTGTCATGTTATGCGCATAGGAAAAGTGCCTTTGGCTGTTGATAACGGAAGATAATAAACAACGCCACATCTCAGAGCATTATACGGATGAGGGCTACACATGAGTCATGGCCTCCGTGGTCAGGCATAAAGGCCAGGTTTGCTGAACCTGCCGGGACCCTGCAATGTGTTCCAATCCCTAAGGCCATCTATGGGAATTATGAACATCGCCAAGCGAATCGACCGCACCGCTGCACTGAGCCCTCCATCCCACGCATACCGATCACGGCAGCTTGGAGCGCGACGTGTATGGTGCCTGTTTTTGAAATAGTCGCGAAAGAAAAATATCGTAGGGCATTATTCGAACTTCACGTTAGTTATTCGAAAAGTATTCGAAAATTAGAGGAAACAAACGATTCATATAGAGTAGTTTAGAACATCGGCTATTTTATACGTTAGAATAATCAAATAGGAGCATATATTTCATTCGGTATTCGAATTTTCCGGATATTCGCACACTCCTACTGCGTACCCCTCCGAAACGTAAACGATCTTCATACAAACCCATTTAACCAAGTCTTAAACGGACACTAAAGAGAAAAGCCAACTCAAACAAGACGTTACGCTGGACCGATAAATGACCCTTCGAGAATACTACAACTAGAGTTTTTTTTTTGTTTGTTTTTTCTGCACCGATAGGTGGCTGCAGCGCTGAAAAAATCGCAAAGGAAGGCCACGACTAGTTGTCTCATTCACACTCCTACGAAATGCAGATCGTGTTATGTCACTTCTACGACGTGTATCCCTCCGAGGTAAACTCGCCGAATCGTCGAAAATAAACAAAAATTTAACCGCTTGTGACACAGCCACTCATTATATGGCTTTTTGTTGGAACATTTATCGAGAGATGGCACCACCGTACTGTTCACTCTAGAGTCCCGTTTGCCACCCTTCATGCTGATGAAGCCGTCTTGACAAGGCATTGTGCGGAAAGATAGCGAACCCCAGTGGGAGGTTTTGACGTTCCTGAAGTTGCTGTTTACGACGGCTCCTTACTTCGAGAGAGTTTCCCATCGAAATAGCGTTTACCGTGTAACAATTCACTTGAGCAGACTCAGTAACCCTGAATGCTCGAGTGCCACCGCTACATACTTGCTTTTACGTGATTTCTACCTCGTCCAAGCTCTGTTCTCGGTAAAAATGGCAGAATTGCAATGCCAGGGAACCAATCAATTGATTTAGGTGGAGACAGCATTTCGCTTAGTGTCCAGGCATATAAGCGACTCAGCGCGGCACATTATTTGAATATATCCTCCTTTAAATCCATTTTATTATTTACTCGTGCCGTTAATTTCGCCTCATCATCAATTTTTTTTGCATGATTCCTTTTCTGTATTGTAAAGAGTGATTGTTTATAACAACAGGTTCAAAACCTCTGTTCTGTAAAATAGTTCTGTGACATGGTCAGTCCTACGAGCAAGCCGCCAACGCGAAGCACATTCACTGCGCATTGGCATGAGTCTCTTTCGACAGTTTGCTCGCACAATACCATCCAGCGCTTTCCCTACGTCAGCCAATGTATACTAGCGTTATTGGAACTTCATTTCCATTCGGCAAGCATTTCCATTCGGCAAGATCCCATTCAAAAGACTCAAACTTGCCCGCCAACTGCGCCCACGCCCATCGTGCCCTCCGTGTCTCTGCTTCGTACTACTCCTACAGCATCATCAGCCGCACCCGCCAGATGGCAGAGCGCAAACCGCGATACCTCGTCACTTCTTTCACAGATGGCAGCACAAAAGAGAATTTGCACTTTTTACTAGGTGCGCTATAAATATAACTTCACCGCGCGCGTGCGCGTGCGTGCGTGTGTGTGTGTGTGTGTGTGTGTGTGTGTGTGTGTGTGTGTGTGTGTGTGTGTGTGTGCGTGTGTGTGTGTGTGCGTGTGTGTGCGTGTGCGTGTGTGTGCGTGTGTGTGTGTGTGCGTGTGTGTGCGTGTGTGTGTGTGTGTGTGTGTGTGTGTGTGTGTGTGTGTGTGTGTGTGTGTGTGTGTGTGTGTGTGTGTGGAAGGGGGGGGGGGGGCTGGCGCTCATGTATTACCCGGAACAGGTAAGTGAGGGAAGGTTGGAATCTCCACTGATGTAAAAGAAGATAAAATTGCAACTCCGCCTCCGAATACCGACAAAAGCATTCTGCCTTTCGCAACCTTCAATCTGCGATCTCAGAGGATGACATTTTCAATTGGCAAGTCAGGGAATAACTTAGTTTCTAAATCTTACAACAGATGGCTTCAGGTTTCAATTTGTCGGCTGCTACCAGGTTTCAGTTTCGGTTCTCGATCACCTACCCGGCAGCATTGTTTGTCGAAAAACATTTAGGCTTTTCGGGATAAGATTTTAGGCTCAAAGCAGCCCCTTCTGTTCAATATTAGAGGCCTAAATTTCCATCTAGCAATTCAAAGACTAATGAGTTCGCTTCGTTTGCAAAAGATGGCGAAAGGTTTCATTTTGTCGACTGCAGCTGCTGCAGCCCGCTCTAGTTTCGTTTCTCGACGTGCTCCAACTGCGAAGGCGTAACCACGATATCGCTCCTGATTGCTGCAGCCCGGTCTCATACTAGTTAGTAAAATTTAAATTCATCTTTTAATACCAGGATAAACTAATATGTCCGGTGGGCCCTTTGCCTTCAGCACTAAATTCCATTTTAGAAAGCGTCAAATGGCGAATGAGTTTGCTTTCTTTGTAACAGATGGCGCTAAATTCCATTTCGTAAACTGCAGCCGGGTTTTAGTTCTGTTTCTCGGCCACCTGCCGGGCCGGAGCCAAGATATCACTGCTGCAACCCGGCTCGGTACTGGCGACCAAATTGAAATCCGGCTTCTAATTCTAACATGAAACATTACGTTCAACGTAGCCTTTTATGTTCTCAGGCATAAATGTTCATCGCAGAACCCAAGCACCATAGCCTCCGATATCAACTTGCCCAGCTTTGCTAGGTAATCTTAGAGGCTATACAAACATTCAATGAGTTGGTTTTTATTGCGGCAGATGGCGCCAGGTTGCAATTTGCCGGCTGCGGCCAGCTTTCAGTTTCGTTTCCCGACCACCTGCCCAGCCGGCTGCGCTGCTGCAGCCCGGCTGTACTGCGGCTCCCGACTGCGGAGATTTTCTTGCCGCGCTGCTCAGTCGGTGGTTGCGCGCCACACCGCACGCAACTGCGCGGGGGCTGCCTTGGTGCGCGAGTTCCTTGCTCCTCGCGGCGGTGCTTGCATTTTTCTTATGTGGGTGCGCGGACTAGGGGTCGGCTCCTGAGGCCCGAACCCCGACCCCGACGGGCTTCGTGTGCTTTTTTGTTTCGTTGCTTCCGTTTTGTGTCTCGCGCCCTTTTTGTTTCTCGGATTATTTTGCTTTTCGCGTGTCCTTAGACGCTCAGAGGATCAGCTGTCCACTCTCTGACGTCTGCCAAGGAGGGAGATATGGGAATGCGATTTCTCCACATCCCCATCAGCCAAGTCGTGAGTTGCCGCTTCGCCAGATTCTACTGACTCTTATTCCCGGCTAGCTATCATCCCTTATCTCGCTAGTTTCATTTAGATAACGCGAAATTATCCTAGGAAACTACTTAGCAACGCTATTCATTTCATTACAGCTGTTCCCTTTGCTTCAGCTGAGACGATCTTTGTTATCTCTTCGCGCTCGGAGAGATTCGCAGTTATTTATTAATTTATTAGTATTCCTACTGCTCGCAGCCTGGCGAGATAACTTACAATCTGCAACCCATCGTATTCATCGGAGATTGCAGTTATCGGAGTGCGGCCTTTCCGTTCTCGGAGCATTATCATCTGCTTTGTGCTATCTTTTCAGCCTATCACACTCTCTTTCGCTGGCTCAACCTCGCGCGCGAAGCCATAAGTTCGTCAACTGGCAGCAGACGACGACGCATTCCAAGTCACTGATACAGCGGAAGTAGTTCTTAACGAACGCCCACGCGTATAAGTGACCTTCCTGCGCACTTAAGCGGCGCGAAGCCTGGCGGAGAAGCCCAACCTAGTTTTCGTTTCGGCCATCGCGCACCGTGAAACTTCTTGATCGTTATTGCCGATAGCTCGCGCGAGATTTACGAAAACAAATCAGTATTGTATAAAATCACGATTCACGAAGATACACAGAGTAGCATAGTTTGAGGAAGCAACCCATCGCGTGAAACGTGGGTAAACCAGAAGGAAGGTCAGAAAAAAAAAGAAAGCTGGTAGTATAAGGTGTAGGAGCGAAGCAGACGACGTCGTTTCGGATTCGAGCAGACAAGCGGTATTTCATTGCCGAGAGCAGAAGACAACGGTCGTAGAGCAAGCATCAGCGAGGAAAAAACGCGGAGAAATTGTTATTCGAGAAGCAGAAAAGAACAGGAGAAGAAAGGAGGCAATCGGGTCGTTGTCGCCGTTGCCGCCACTCTTTTTTTCCAAGATGTCGGCACGGCGGCCCGGTGTTCTCGCGCGCGATGGACGGAGGGCCCGAGAGCGCGGGCAGCTGTCGCCGCCGGAGACGCAGCGTCGTCGTCTGCTGGATAACGGTCGCAGCCGCGAGCAGACGACCACGGCAATGCCTGTCGTCTGCTCCTTCGTGCCCCGCGGTTCTTCTGCGTGGTGAACCTTCGCGAGTGTTTTGTGAGCGCAGAAAAAGAGAGAGAGAGAGAGAGAGAAAACGCTGTGCTACGGGCAGCTGCAATGACGATGGGTTGCGACGGATTCGGACCGCGGAGTGACGATTGAATACGTGAGGAAGAAGAGTGGTTGAAGAAGAAGACGTTGGTGTCGTCGTCGTCGGAGGTTGTGCGTGTGTGTAGTACGTGGAAGTTGGTGAGCCGCGGCGTTCAACGGCAAAGCCATGCGCATCGCCGGGAACTTGACTCCTGCCCCGTGCAGACTGATGATGATCAAGCCCCGGATGATGACGACGTCGACGACTCGGCCTGTCGCCTGCACTCCACTGCTCCTCCTTCTGCTTCTTCTGGCGGTCGTCTGCGACATCTTCCTAATCACCCCGTCTGACGCCGCGCCGGCTTTCGATAATGGTGAGTGAGCATGTGCTATGCGAAAAACTCGTTTTTTATTTTTTTTTTTTATCTTTTTCTTGTGCCTCTTGTCCAGCCACGCTTTCGATAAGGCGCCCCGTGCTGTTGTCGTCGGCGCTGCGAGCTCGGTTACGAGTTGGTCAAGGTCGTCGGTGCGGTTTTGTGTTTGAGGTCTCGGTAATGAGGGGATGGACACGGCGCCTTGAAGATAACCGGGCACTGGCAGCCTTAAGGGCTTTGCTTCTGTTCATTGCCTTTTCTTTCCGTTATTTTTGTATGTAAGTTTTTCTTTTTTCCTGAACAAAAATGGCAAAAGGAAAGAGAGTGTTTCTGGCATATTTCTCTATTCGGTGCGTGGCGTTGTTTCTATGCAGCTCACTTATGAGCTGCAACTATGTGAACAGCTCTGAGTGCTGCCTTCCATACATATTTTTTTCTCTCAAAGATCGTAAAATAGTTTCTTAAATTTAATCGTTGCGTCCTAGTTTGTCGCCATTTTGTGCAAACGTTGTAACAGCCTGCAAGAGCTTAGCAGTATTGTAATTAAATAAATAAAATAAGTAAATATAGGAGTTTAAATAGGTACGAAGAATACATGTGCACCTAAATCAGTGTGATATCTGTTTCGGCAGAACAGCTGTCACCGAAATTTTGCTAAAATGTTGGTTTCACCCTCACTGTAACTTTTCACCTCTGCTGAAGAGAAATTCGTGTCCTGTCCGGACTAATCCTGTCAGCCTTTTATAGCGGCAATTCTTCATTGCGGAGAGACCTTAATTCTGCCACCACAACATGCAGAAAGTTTAGGATACTGCAGACAGGTAAACGACGGTTGCAATCTACAAAGTGTCTTGTTAAATTGAGACTACAAAACGACTTCCATCTTCCCTTTACCGGCAATGAACGATGCGTCCAATGCTTCCGTACCCTAAGCACGCAATACCTTTCACTTTGACTTAGATAATGATTCACGACCTAAGCATTAGTGCCAGGCTGACATCATTATGCCCTTTTCGCCAATGACAAAGCGATGTTACTCGTTATCAGAGTCCGGTATCTCTGCACACAACGCGGTACTCAGCCCTGAATTACGCTAAGAACTGGCATGCACGCAGCTCGCGAAGGTGCTTCCGGATAGATAACGGAAAAAAAATAATAAAATGCGGGAGTGGGAGGAAGGGGGGGGGGGGGGGGGGTGTAGGCAGTCGTAAATCACTACACAGACAAACGATGCGATAAAGATCTCTCTTATCTTCCTCTCCATCTACATCTCGCAGCTTTCGCATTCGAATGGATTCGTTCGCGTGCTGGCACAAAAAGCACAGCAATACAAAGCTCGAGTGCAGGCAATAGGGCGATTTCGTTTTCTCCCCCAAACGCTGGTCACTAAAGCTTATCGACTTCCGTCCATAAAAGTCGATGAACAGCCAACACATATAAAGCAAAATGTACCGTATAGACTTATCTCTGTACAGAGCCCATAGACCTCGAACAGGCGCGAGGAAGTAGATTTTTCCGCGAATTGGCAAAATAAGCTCATATTCCTATCGGCTTCAGCCTGTGTAAACTTACAAATTATCTAACCAAAATAAAAATTAACATCTGGTAGTAGGGTGTATAAAAAGTTTATGGCAGCCTTTACACACCTCGAATTGGCGGAAACAATTTCATTGTCCTGCAGACTCCAGTCTATGGCCAGCCTACAGATTATCTTTCTACAAAAGAAAATATCTATCGGATGCCCTTAATGTTTATCAGTATAATCTATACAAGCCTGTAAACAGTGTATACACCTCTAATTGGAAAGCATAAACTGATGTTTCTGTCGAGTTCAGACTATCGACAGCCCATAGGCTATAGATTATGTAACGACAAACGAAAATGCTACATGGTGACAACATAGAGTTTATCACAGAATCTCGTGGGCACTATGTAGACCCTTTTTTTCAGCGGCAGTTTTGAGGACGACGCATTTGATCTGAGCCACGGCGGTGGGGAGGGAATGATCGCCGCCTCGTGCGAGCCACGTTCGGTCCGGGAAAGGCCACCGCGGTTGAGAACCAGTGCACGTCTTCCTTAATATGCGTAATGGGGCTCCGATTAAAGCGCACTCCCACGACGCTTCCTCGATTGGGACTATAAATTGCCCCTCCGTGATTCCGCGCCGCGTATAATACGACTGCGACGAAGGTTCGCCCTTGCGGAGTCCACGCCGGCGTCCCTGTGTGTGTGTCTTTTGCGTCATTCTGAACTACAATCATGAACCAACTAGCCCCAAAGCAAGTTCTTCTCCCAAGACCCTTCCCTCTCGCCGCCCTGGATTTGTGGGTCCATTGGTAGTAGCCTTTGTGGGGAACGGGTTTCGAGGAAAAGCGTGACTCGTCCCCGCCAAAGAGCATCTGTCATTCCGCATCCTTGTCTGGTCAACATGATTAGGCTAACCTCTCGTCTCCTTTTTTTTTTTTTCTACATGATTATATGTACTCATTGCAACGCATGTTTTCGATGTCTCTTTCACAAGGATGAATTGTTGCACTAATTTGTACACTTGTCGTTCTCAATGGCAAGCGTAGTGCCCTTACAAAAAGTTTTAGACAGTCTATAGAGTGTCTATGAACTTCTGTCTACGAATTCTAAGACTCTCTATAGACAAATCATTAGAGAACAGTTTATAGGCAATACAAATGTCATAGACAGTCTATAGACAATCTATAAATTTATGTCCATACACTTTTAGTGGGCTTTTGTCTATAGACTATGAATAGACAAAAAGCAATATCTATAGGAAGACAATAGGGTCAATAAGAAATCTGTAGACTGCCTATAGACCATTTTTATAAGGGTAAAAAGCCTAGTTTTTATAACCGTCAGTAGAGCGTACAGCGAAGCATAAAAAGACAAACGCAGACGACAGAATTCCGCACTTTTTCCACCTCATTTGACTTTCAAAGCAAAGATGAACATTCTGAAAGCGGAATCACGCTTTCGAAAGAAAAAGAAAATCTATAAATAGCCCAACAAACCACAAGCAAACAACATCGAAGGAACGGCGGCGAGACATTCACCACCTGCTGTGGGTTTGCCCGGCGTTGAAGCCGGCAAGAATTCGGCACCTGGCGGCAGCGGGTCTTTCGCCCGATAATAGTGCTTCATACACCGCTTGGACACAAGGACCTCATCATCGTTCACTGCTCGATTTCATTAGATCAGCGAACCTTTACTCATTTATCATTACATGCCGTTTTATGCCCTGAGGCAATCAACTTCGCATTAAAAAAAAAAAACCGAAACGCCGCTGAAATTGGCACACCTCCTTGCCACACTAACTCCTTGTTACACAAACTCGCACCAATGTCACCTAGGCCTACTCTTTGCTATTCCTCGGAAGTCCAGTGTACATAGTGAAAACAGATGCATATAGACTTCAGAGGAACAGTGCTGACGAGGGGTCAACTCCCGTTCACGTTGTTGCAAGCGCAAAAAAAAAAAAAAAAGGAGTCGTCTGCGGTTGGTTGCTACCACAAGACTCCGGTGATATTCAAGGTGAACTATGTGGCGCTGAAAATAAAAAAAAAGCTCTTCGTTCTTTATACAAGAGAGAAAAAAAAACAACAAAAAGGAAACGGCGAGAAAAATAAAAGTAAGCCTTATTTAGTAGTGTAAACATAAGGTTTTCCGCGTTTCTTCTGTCCGTTTCTTCCACTCTTCGCGCTCTTTGACCCCCCACACCAATAATGAGCCAGGCCTCGAAACATTGTATATTTCAAGCATATTTCAAGCCTTTTCACCTCAGCGTTGGCGTGGGGCGTGCAGGTGTGGTATCACCGCTCCCAGTCAGCGGTTTCCGGTCGTTACAGGCCGCGTGTCAGCTTTCGTGCCAGCGCAGGCATCTTTCTTTTTTTTTCCTCGCTCCATCTCCTTCTGCAGCGCAAGCGAATATTGCCCAACTCGCTTTCTTTTCTTTCCTTCACTGTTTTTTTTTTATTTTTTTACTCGCATCGTATCGCTTATATGCGCGTAGGCGGCTAGGCGCGTGAGACCGGACACGTAGGACGTCCTCCTAACGGTTTCGAAGACGAGACAGTTAATGCGTTTTTTTTTCCTTTCATACCCAACAGTTCTGGACAAAAGCGTTTTTGTACGGTAAAGAGGTTATGAGCCCAATTTTTTTTCCGTATATTGTAAGATTGCACTATAACAATTTATATATCGGCAGATCTCCCTTCGACAGGCTTGCATTTTTTTTTTTTTTTGCTATTAACGCTTTTGTTATCATCAAAAGCATTCCCCATTCGTTTTCTACGGCAGTCTTAACTACTCCATGAGAGCGGTGGAAAAAGTTTAAAAGAAAGATTTTGCTACACACCGGAAGAGTGTTGACCATTACCTTCAATATTTCAGTAACAGTACCATATCTAAATTTCCAATATTCAAAATTTTCGTCCAGGAATGATGTACATGCTTATACAACGCAAGCAATCACAAACGCGAGCACAGCTATCCAAGAAGTCAAGAAAAACTGACGCCAAGCATTATGGGAAAAAAAATCACACAGACTCCTAATGCCATTATGTGTTAGCAGTGCGACATCATTAGCAGCTATTGGTGCCTTTACCGGAAATGACGCAGATTTCGGTCAGCTGACGTCACTTCCCTCCAGTCAGTCAGTAAACTGAGCTTTCGACAACACATCTCCTTCCCGATAAGGCTTCGCATTAAAAAAGAAAGCCAAACCTTAAACAAAAGCTGCAACCCGCCTCGTTGCCCTCTACCCACAGCCCGAAGCGTATACAAAAACCTATCGACCACTGTGTAACTGTTGACTGCTTTACAAATAAAGAATCACTGTTATTTGAACCGGTATATTACATTCGCTTGTAGCATTCACTTTTGAGCTGTTAAAAACGGCGAAAGCATTGCCACCGCATCACGCAGAGGCGGCAGAACAACAGGCATTTTGTAATTTCTGGTTACGTCTGAAAAAGCTCAGAGCGCTCAGCGATGAATATCATTGGCGTCCATCACACACACACACACACATTGACGCACGCAGGAGAAATTGAAACAAAGATGAACAAAACTAGAAAAAAATGGAATAGACTGCGATGCCGCCATCTCTCCTATCGGAAACGGAGGAAGAGGTCGAAAGATGGAGGTCACATTGCGGACGAACAGATCGAAGCCAATCGAACTGAAGCGATGTTGGGGCCGCGCGTCAAGCGATATGCATCGATTCTGCTTCGTTTTTTTTTTTATGGTTGCTTTTTTTTTTCCTTCTTCACTGGTCTGCCCCTAGGGTGTATTGCACATATGGCTCCAAAGACGTCTTCTGGTTACGAAAAGGCTCCCAGTCTTCGCTCGGAGTCCCGGTCGCAGAAGTGAGGTGTTCTTCAATCACGCTTTTGAGCTCAGGCCTCTGTAATAAGGAAAAGATAATATCATGGCGGCATTCAAAGTAGTTTAACCTGTGTGCGCACAGCAGTGCTTTTAAACCTGTCGGCCTTTTTTTTTTTTCCTTGTTATCTTGGCGCACTAGTCGAGTGAGAGAGGTTGCTTTCTACAACCTCACTCTATATTCTGTCACTGTATGTACGTTTCTACATTCAAAACCAAACGCTTGACAACGTCAAGATGGGTTTCCGGGGCTTGTTGGCCTTTCATGATGAACGAAGACGGCGCGAAGAAACACGGATATTTCAGAGGCATAAACACCACAGGCGCTCATGTTCAACAACCGTATTTATTGGAAAGATGTCACATGCACATACTCTCCAGCGAATTAAAAAATAAATAAATAAAACCGGTTTTGTCACTGCTTAGCCTGTGAGCCGTGAGACGACACGCCTCATTACGAGCGGTTTAAAATTGAGATTCCTTTCGAGGAAGGAACGATCGCCGAAACTTATTGAACTTTTGCTACTTCTACTGCTTCAGCTACTTCGCGCATCAACTTTTTTTGTGAATCTTATGAAAAATTCTTCCCATGTAAGCTTAGATCCTGAAGTGGGCAGCGGTTATTATTGCAATGCACTCCTGTAGAAACTCTTCCTTTGTTTCATCCACGTTGCAAAGTGCTTTCGGAGCCTATCGCTACCCGCGCGTGTAATAGAGGAAGACGATAAAAGATAGGTGGTGGTGGTGATACCATACATTCAGGATGTTTCCCAGAGTCTGAAGAAGATCGGATGATAATACGGCCGCAGATAAGTGGGGAAAATTGTGTAAACCGAGCCGGCAGAGATAGAACATAGGCTGCAAACTAAAACATAAAAACGGCTCCATTCATTGCGTGGAGGGCATGCACAGTGTTATTCCATTGCGATCTCTTGCGGAATGGGATGCTTACGAAATGCAGGCAGGGGCTGCAGCAGTATAGGCTGAAAGAGCCCCGTTATGGCGTGGGTAAAGCAGTGAACGGATGCCGCTGTGCACCTAATTTTACACAGCGCGGAATTTTGTGTAAGCACAAAAAAAAGTCGGTGCGAAAAACAACCGAAGTGGCAGAAATATCAAAACTTCACAATTTCTGTAAACGCGTTCTGTCAAGCGCTATTTCCTGGAAACGTATCTTAATTTTAACCGCACGAATCCAGTCATCCCCTCTCACGGCTGATGGATACAGATGGATACGGCTGATGGATACAGTGGCTTCTTGTTTCTGTTGTTTTATATCCTTGCGGGTATGTAATAACGCCTTTCGAAAGGTAGTTGTTGAATTAAAGTCGGCGCTTCTGGTGTCAGTGCGTCTTCCGCGACCGTTTTTGTTTGCGCTGTATTCGTTTAGCTTTATAATGAGCATTATTGAGCAGGGCGGAACTAATTTGTACGACGTTTCTTTATCGAACAGTAGCTTGAAGTTCCACGCTCAACACGATTTTAGTTATCTCATTTTCAAAGGTCAGTTAGCCGCACCCATCAGAGAAGCCAGCTGGCATTCTACAAAATTTCTGCAGTTTCTGTAACACCCTGAATAAACTAATACGTTGAAGTGAAAGCTAGCTTCATAAACAAGTTTCATTATGAGCACAGCGGTTCTGTGCCATAGATTCTAAGCGCAAACCATTTGTAGTACGTGCCTGATAAGTGACTTCTCCTTTCGCTTTTTCTTTTTTTGGTTTTGAGTTGTTTCTCTCATGCTGTACAATATATTTCGTGACCATGTTTTGGTTCTCGTGTTCAAATTCTAGCCACTTTCCCTGAAACCCAGATGGCCGAACGCATGTTCCCTGCATACAGGGTCTTGCACGTTATCTGCTCCACTCTGTAATAGTGAACATGGTATCGGGTGCATAGATGGGGAATAGCCGCTTTTAATTGAATTTTCTTTCTTAAAATTGAATCTACACGCTTCCTTTGATTTCTGCCCTCTTATCTCCTCATCCGATTATAATTACATTATTGTGCCAGAACAATATAGTTGGAATAGACGGAGCGGATATTTTTCGGCACAAATCAGCAGTAGTTTAATACTTAATAAGCTATTTAGACTTAATGCGTTGGTGATGCGGAAGGAGACTGTCTTCCATTTCCACTAACCCAACTTACGTCCATATATGAACACGGCTTCCTTACAGGAGACGAAGAAAGGTTGATTCAGTGTAGACAGTTATAGAAACCCACAAACGCTCACGCCCATTCCAAATGGAAACTTTCTCTAGCAGAGAAACGTTTTCGTACAAAAGGTGCTTTCGTACATAGAAACACAGTGCTCTATGGGATAATTCTTTAACCCTTTCTCTGAGTGATGCGGACTAGCACACTTCTCCACGTGTTTGTCATCCGACTTACGTGTCTTAAGTATCGCTGAAGTGGTTGGTTACGGCGCCTGTTGAATTTGTTTTTGCTTTTTTTTTTAGTCCAAGTCTGACGAAGCAGTGGTGGTGAAATGTCAGGGCGCCCTCATAAGGGTGCAGCAGAAAATAGAAACGCGGGGCAGTATTAATGATGAGACCACGTCGGCATATCGTCCTTCTTTTTCTTTCTTCCTTTTCTTCTCTCTCTCTCTCTCTCTTTCACCGCATTTCCTCCGTCGCTTTGTTTTTCTCCACCCCGTCCGGGTACGTTAACTGCCCACGCTGAAACGGCGCGCCGGCAATTATTCTTCCGCGACCCGCCCGTCACGTAAGACGCCCTGTGTCACACACCGGACTACACCCACCACTTTTCCCGGCAAGTTGCGTGCAGTGCGAAGCGTAGTGCGACAATGTGCTGAGGAATAACTCGCGGTTTATCACGTTATAACAGGCTCACTACTATTCCGACGGCAATGGGGTTTCCATGAAACCAACTAATGTACCAAGCGTGGTATTAAATAGAGTATCACCTAATCTTTTATTAAAAAGAGCGTAATAAGAGTTGTTCACACGGCTTTCAAAGGGCGCAGTGTTTTTAGTCCTCGGCTTTCGCTGGGTGTATGAACAACTAATAAAAGTTTTCGGCCTTTTCGTTAACGCCGCTAACTCGACCCGGAGGTCTCGGCCTACGTCTCAATGTACGCGGTAAGGTTAACTGGTTTTTACGTGTCGAACCAGACTAGGCAGAAATCACGGAGGGTTAGGAAAGACCCCGTACTGAAGGGTTGCCGATTAATTTCGGTCATCGCGGGTTATTTAACGTGCGCTGATGTCGGACAGCACACGCGCGCCTTCTCCGTCATAATGCGGCCGTTACCACTGGGTTCGAACCCACCACCTCGTGCACAGGAGCTGAACGCTATAATTGAATCCGCTAAGCCGTAGCGGTGGCGTATACTGCGGGGAATTAACGCCCGACTAGCCGTATAGTAGATCCGTGAGTCACACGCCTTCTTCTGTCCGGGAGCCTCTCCTTTCCTCGAGGTTGTGCGCTAGCGTTCAGCGCTGAGCGGGCGTTCAACGGCTCCCGAACCCTCTCCGCTCCGTCGCCGATGTCGCCCACGGTCGTCGCGAAGCACCCCCCCCCCCCCCCCCCCCCCCCCCCTGCTGTCCGCGATGTCCAGCGTCCTCCCCTCCGTGGGCGTTGGTAGATAAGGCGTCGTCCCGTTTTACCGCTGAGTTAGCGAGGAGACGAGGGCTGTGTGCCGTGCCCGTCGGCGATATTTGCGGCGGATGCGGTGCTCTGTTGCATCGCACACTTGTCGGTGGATAGGACGCCTCAGGTCAAAAGCTGACGGAGGCGTCGAGTGAAATCTCCTACGCCGCTTGGTGTTCTAATGTGTGATGGGCGGTGGTCACTTGAGGCCTGGTGTGTAGAATGAATGAATGAATGAATGAATGAATGAATGAATGAATGAATGAATGAATGAATGAATGAATGAATGAATGAATGAATGAATGAAAAGTGCCGTCGGCATATAGCCTTCACGTAAGGTGTGGGTAGTTGGTGGAACATTAACAGTGATTCCAGCAGTCTATACACTCTCGAGCATGATTACGTGTTGCGCCATCTACAGGTACAATGATTAGTTATTGCCAGTGAGGCACGCTATCGTTACTCTGTTCTCAGTAATGACGACGAGTATGCAGTTAATCTTTCGCGCTAACAGGTGTGTCCAAATGAATTTTATTCATTCATACTACAGTGCAGTACAGGTCCGTACAGGATTGGGTTAATAAGAGTGGGTTAAATAGTTTTCTTTTTCCGCTTGCGCATTTTTACACGCCGCCTGAAATCGCTCCCGGAAAGCACCAGAAAAAAATCGAGAACCGGAATCGCGCGAAGACTCCACCTATACGGGCCGCGACGGGATCCGGAGCTCTGAAATCACCTGTCGGCGGATGTAAAAGAGGCGAGGCCCTTCTCTCCATGCTGCAGGCGCGTGACTGGAGGCTTACTCGCAACATGGTTACGAAGCGTTAATTCTCCCTGTAGGATACGTCGTCTAGCTGTGCTTACGCGCGCTAGAGCTCAGCGTGAAGTTTCTCCGGCGTTCTCCCGCGCTTTGGGAGGCGGGAATCGGCGGGAGGGTGAACACTTCGTGGACGCGGAACCTCTGTGATGCAGCGTGTTCTTCGATACGTTTCATGCACTTAATATAACGACCAAAGAGCGAACGCGTCAGCCGCACTCCTGCCTTCCTTAACGCAGTGACAGCGATTATGGTAACGCCTCTTGATAGTCAGCCGTTCATCATCGGACGAAATACAGGGTGTATTAATCTGGCAGCAAGGATCTATTCGGATAACTCAATCCTATCCAGTTCCACGATGGTCACTACTACCGTAAAAGTAGAGCAGGTATCATTCCTGCTACGTTATTAAAATCGATTCGTTTAGAAGCACAAGGATATTATTCTCTTTAAGCACACTCCAACGCTTGCTAAATCAGCGAGGACTAAATGTTGCGTCATACTTTGTGAGCACGCTTAGCAGTAGCATTAAGCTCTTTTTGCGCAAGCCATCTTAGCAGTACCATGACGGCACCATGTCAGTTCTTGCTTATCATTACTCACTTCCAAACGACAAGGTACTCCTTTCTAGTTAGCATGTATGTACACTTCTTTTGGTTTGTGGTTTTGTGCGGGTTTAACGTCCCAAAGCGACTCAGGCTACGAGGGATGCCGCAGTGAAGGGCTCCGGAAATTTTGACCACCTAGGGTTCTTTGACGTGCGCTGACATCGCACGGTACACGGGCCTCCAGAATTTCACCTCCATCGAAATTCGACCGCCGCGGCCGGGACCGAACCCGTGTATTCCGGGCCAGCAGCCGAGCACCATAGCCACTGAGCCACCGCGGCGGCGTACACTTCGTTTGACAACGCGATGCATAGGCTACTTATAGATATATCGCTGAGACCAGCTATTCTAGCCTCCTCGATGTCTAATCTGCTACTGTGCGTAACGATCATAGTATATCTCTCTGCGCTATCATATCTGCCGACGTCACATTTGGCGCGTTTTCTTGAAGCCCTGGCAAGCTAAGGCGCGCCTTGACGTGCCCTATCGGAAAAGCCAGGTTGCCTCATCATCACTCGCTGGCCGTTACGCACCTTATCACTGGCACGTCCCTTTCCCTCTTTCCTTTTTTTCACGACGTTCTCATCATCCGCATTTCTTAGTAGATCCTTCCGAAGTCAGTAATCTCCACACAGGAGCGGGCCCCGGTGTCCAAACACGCGCGCGGACGAAGACAATGGAAAGTGTCAAAGAACGAGCAAATGTATGTGGCGGCCCTCGGCCACGAGCGTGCCCGGAAAGAGAAAAGAAGGGGCGGATAACAACGAGGAGACGTCGTCGATGAGGGTTCGCGATAAACCCGGTAGGAGAGGAGGTGGAGAGAGAGAGAGAGAGAGACGAGGCTGTGTTGGCGGCATTCCTTCGTGACCGGCGGCTCCCGCTGCTCGGTTGCGGCCTCTCCGGAAACGTCCTCGTGAAACGTTTTGCGGTGAGCGCACCGCAGCGGCAACAGAAGCGGCGGCACAGCCAACGCCCTCTGTGCCTGGGAAAAGGACCGAATGACCATCGCTGAGGCCACGGAAAATAAGCTGGAAGGGAATAGGTGGCCTTCACTGGCAGAAAAGGGGGCGGGGTTTAGCAAGGATATCAGATTTAACTAACCCTCTAAAAAGCGCCATGATGGTACTGTCAAGAATCATAAGAACTGAAGTAACTTAACGACTAACTGCATTGACGAGAGCCCCGCCGCGGTGGCTCAGTGGTTACGGCGCTCGGCTGCTGGTCCAAAAGATTGCGGGTTCGATCCCGGCCGCGGCGGCTGAATTTCGATGAAGGCGAAATTGTAGAGGCCCGTGTACTGTGCGATGTCAGTGCACGTTAAAGAATCCCAGGTGGTCGAAATTTCCGGAGCCCTTCACTACGGCGTCCCTCGTAGCCTGAGTTGCTTTGGGACGTTAAACCCCAATAAACTAAACTAAGCACTGACGAGATTTAAAGTCCGTTTGAAAAGGATACTTCTTCAAGTTCTAGGCCTCCTGGTAGAAGTGCCGTCTAAGTTTCAGTTTCATGGTTAGAGCTCACCATGGTGACAGATAGAAACTGGTGATGTCAGGTTAGTACGCTCTGTATCTAGTTCAGATAGTAGCGGTCGGTTGGCTAGCAAGAGGCGTTACCATATTGGTGGTCACCGCGGTTAGCACAAGTGTAGCGGTTATGGATGGGAATCATGTGGTCTTCGCTTTCGCTTTATATCCAGTAGATTACATCC
Source organism: Amblyomma mixtum (assembly GCF_055824585.1). NCBI lineage: Eukaryota > Metazoa > Arthropoda > Arachnida > Ixodida > Ixodidae > Amblyomma > Amblyomma mixtum. Next base: position 21,656,578 of record NC_143018.1, read on the forward strand.
ATGGCAAAACACGCTGTGGGGCAAGTTGGTGCATAGCTGTAAGAAGACGAAGCGCTAAAGGACGACGCACAGACAAGAAAAGCGATTGCCCCGTCGTTTTGGTGTCTGTGTGCCGTCATTTAGCGCTTCATCTTCTTTTAACTCTGCGGCGCAAGCACCGGTGGCACAGCCAACGCCCTCTGTGCCCGGGAGAAAGAACTGAGTGGCCATTGCTGGGGAGATGATGAACAAGATAGAAAGGAACACCCTCGGTGGGCTACGCAGCCTTTTCTACGCTCACGCTCGTGCTGGCGGCGTATGCGAGTCAATTGCTCCCGTGCCGTTCCCCGGCGACTCATTTCCGTTGCGAGTGCATCTTCGTCCACCCCACTGGATTCTTTTGCTTTTTCTTTTCTCAGAACTCGTTGGAGGAGCGAGAGCGGGGATTGCAACGGTGCCCGAAACAAACTCGGCCAACTCGCCATATAGGGAACTTGGTGCGCCTCTTTTTTTTATCGCGCCAGAGCCGTATCTTTTCATGTTGCAACCGTAGCTTTATCACAAAGGCTTGCCTGGGTTTACGGTGTAGAGTAGCTCTAGTAGAAGCAGACACTCACATTTGTGTCACTTCTTCCTAAGTAAGGTCGAAAAGTACAGAATATATGGGGATATATGACATTTTGGGTGCTTAAAAAAAAACGTTTTTTTTTTACTGTGTTCTTAAAAGCCGTCAGCTCCGGGATGAACTCGGCGGTGCCTGGAGTATCGATATACGGCCTATACAACGTCTTCGCTCGGTTCCGGCTGGCAGAATCAAAAGAGGTTAGCGAACAGTACATGAGGCCTGATAGGAACATCAATCTGTTCGCTCCAGATACAGAGCTATCTTAACATAGCACCCCGTCTGTCCCGAGGGTTGCTACAAAATGCGTCGGAAGCTTGCGTAAGGTATGTCTTAACACATTTTCATCGCAGCTACATCGTTCATTACGAATGTGCAGGCCTCCAGCGTCCGTGAGTACGCGCCGTCGTAGCGCTCAGACGCGGTCCCATACGTCGGAACATTCCCATGCGCTTCGTTTTACGGGCCTAGGCACAATGGGGATAGGAAGAGAACAATTCAAAATGGTCCATACATTTCAGAGAAGACACACCTCCACCCAATACTGTTCCCACAGGTTTCCATAGACTTTCCATGAAGGCATCCGTTTAAAGGCCACACCGAGGTGCAGCTGCAGTCCTGACTGCAGACCACATGAGGTACAGTCGGGGACAAAGTCTATAGACCACATGTTCCTCAAACGAAGCTTATAGCTCTACGATTAGACGGCTGCTGTTGACCACGCTTGTGGAGATGAACGAACAAAATTTTGACTTTTACCTCCACAGTGTGGTCTCCAGCCGCCGACCAATAGCAGAGCTATCGGCTTCGTTAGAGGAACACGTGGTCCAGAGTCTTTTGTCCCCGACTGTACAAAGCGCCTCGAAGCGCCAACCTTGAGCAGTCCCACTTAGTGCCATCTACGTACACACATGTTACGGCCATGACCACGTGGACAACGAAGGTTGCTCGAGACAAGTAGCAAATGCTTGAGGAAGTTGTTTCGAGACCCCAAAATCTAGCGACGGCGGCCCTTTTCGTAAGAGTACCCTTACACCTCCGCCACGCGTTGCGAAGCAGGCATAAGAACAAAGAAGGAGCTTCTCAGGCGGCGTCCTTTCTTGAGCAGTCGTTGACGCCTCTCGGGATGTAAGGCGGTCATGGCTCTGGCCGGGAAGGACGCCCGGAGCACGTCAAGGCCGCGGTCGCAACACCCGGCTCCGTTATTGTTACTCTCAGTGGGAAGGAGCACTTAATTCGCGGCTGGCATGTTTCCTCCGCCTTATTCGTTTCTTTCTTTCTTTTTCCTTCGTTCATGCCGTTCCGGCACTGATTACAAGTCGGTATACACTCTTCTTATTCTCCATAGGAGAAGTGATATGTGGTCGAGAAACAAATCGGTCATTCTCGGTATATTCATTCTTCATTGGCTACAACCCGAGCCTCGTTGAAGTGGTGAACCTTGGGTACTGCCCTTGTGCGGTCATTCGATTCTTGAGCGTCCACACCCAAAGGAGCAGATGCGGCACGGTACACAATTTCATAATTTTTTTACTGCTTCCTTTGCTGCTGTGGTTCAGCCTACAAAAGATAGATTAGACCATTAGGTCTAGTGGCTCAAAAGACTTGATTGTTACCACCTAGAAATTGATACCACCTTGACAGTTCTCTAAATATATTTGCTTGCAAATCTATCAATGTACAATTTTTTCTTTCGCCTGTTTTCCATTTCTTCGTCAGACTGCTTCCTGAACAGAGCCTGTGGGTCTAATTCGACTATGGTTATTGTACGTAGATGAATGCTATATGTTGGCAACCTTCTTCGAAGCGGGCTACTCTTTTTCTCGTTACAATCACGTCGCAAAACGGCGTGGTCATACTCCGAAAAAACCGCAAATCCAGTTCATTTACATCTCTCTTGCCTGCTTCTCCATTCTTTCAGAAGAGACGTCTTTTGGCTCCAAACCACACTCCGTCTTCTTCTAAGTTGTAAGCAGCACATGCAACTTTTCCATAAACAGCGACGCTAAAACTGAACGAAACGCTGTCTCCCCTCCAAAAAAAGAAACAAGCGTACAGAAAATATCCTGCACAACAGAGGCACATGTCAAACCAAACAGGCGAAGAAAGAACAATACAGTGTGGCTTCAGAGACTTGCTCTCCACTGAGTCAGACCGACCGACCAACCAAGCGACCCCCGCGGTTTTGGAGGCTCGTCAGCCCTCGGCAGCAGCCGGAGCGAGAAGCGGTCGAGATGCCTATCTCGACGCCGCGTGCATCGTCCTCTGGAAGCAAGCAGCTCCTGGCCCACTGTCTGCTACGCATCTTCAGTGCGGTGCGCGGGGAAGGCACGTTCGGGCACACCAAGCACGGGCCGGTAGTTGCCGCATCACCCGCACGCCGGGGCCGCGTGAGGTAGTTACCAGAGAAGGCGGCGCATGCGTGTGCTGTCCTCGGCTTTTTCTTCCACACCGCTGACTCCTCCGCCGCCTCCATCTCGCGTGCGTCCATTGTTAGACGCGCTCGGCCAAGCACGACGGAGCCCGGGAGCTCTCCGCGCCCGGAGCTGCGGGATGCGGAGAGTCGTCTTGGCGGCGCTCGCTCCTTCTGAAGCCATATACCGGAGCCAGCAGGTGTATGCTTACATGCATGATGAGGGGGCGCACTCATGGTTCGTTTGTTTTTTTGTTCCTTGGCGTTTTTTCATATTTTTTCTGCTCATCATTGCGAGTTGTTCTTCCGTCTTTCATTACGCGCTTCGCGCAACACCGGAAATGTTGCCGGGGAGCAGCGTTATGTGTTTTTCCGCGTGGAGCTTTGACGAAGTTTTTCCTTAAGAGAGGCGTTTGGGGTTTGTTTTGCGGGCATTGCCCACGTACCCTGCCCTTTACCGGTGCCGGATACGGGACGAAACTACTGAAAACAACAGAGAATTGCGGCGTTTGTCGCATCGAAAGTTTGAAAAATGCGGAAAGAAATGCTAGCGTGTCCTACGAGTTCGACGGCAAGACGGCGTCTGTGGTAGCGTCGTCCTGGTTCGGGCATGCTGACGGTGAGCTGCGACGCATTTCAGAGAGAAAAGGCGATCTGGACACCTAACGGCGCTCTGCATGGAAGCGTACCCTGTGGCCCATTATGCCGTTTAAACTTCATGTCACACCTCGATAGCAAACACTGCGGGTCGCATTGGTAGACCTCGCGGTCTAGGGCGTTTGGTTGGTACGCATGTAGGGGCCCCAATGTAGGCCTTCGCAGCTTGCCGATTAAACGAGGGGAACAAATGAAGCTAATCTTGCATTCAGGTACCACGCTGAACACGTGTCTCGCACAGGATCGAGCTATCTCTCTATGTGTGCCTGGTCTCTTCTCCGTACCTCGTCTTTTGTCGGTTTATTTATTCCAGAGCTTTCTATCTCGACGCACCATGCAGCTCCTTGGAAGCGTTCTTCCGCGAAGCTTCCTGCGTTAAGACCGCTCTTTCTCTCCTCCCTTCTTCCGCATTTAATCTTGACATCTCCGCACTGTGCCGCCCGTACTATCCCTCTGGGCACATCATTCGTGCCCTTCTTTGCGCCCCTCACTCCGGCTCCTAGATCTATGCGACTGTTAAGAGCCACTCGCTCACCCCCTGAAGGGCCTCACGTCCCCTCGCCTGTCCTCACAGAGCAGCGGCCCCACCCCCGCCTCCATATTCCCGCTCTTGATTACAATTAACGGATCCTTCCAATTACGCAACATCCACCCCTCCTCGGAGCGACCCCTTGCCCAGCTCCTTCTCCGCTCTGCTCTAGGGGGAACGCCCCAAAGTGGCTTGAGCGGTGCCGACACTATCTCAGGGCTGCCACAGACAGACACACTGGCGTGCCGCCCCAATTCATGGTTTCCCGGCGGTGTCTCTGCTATGCGGGGTGAGAGCAGTAGGAGAGGGGGGAGAATGGCAAGAGGTTCTTCACACACTCGTCTTGGCCCAGCGAGACGGGCCGAGACGAACCGCATAAAGAACAAGCTCCGCCGTCTCTTGGCGGCTTGGCCGTCTGTCCGTGCTTTGTCTCCCGCTTAACTGGCACTCGGCTGGTGTTCCCCGCGCAGACTTTGCTCTTTCCAACATGACCCTTGGCGATGAGGGTCTGGCTTAATCTAGTGCTTTCCTACTCTCTTCCTCAAGCAGAAAGAAGAGGGAGTTAGTTCCAGGAGGCCTTGCGGCTTTGCCATAGAGTCTCTCCTCTCGCCTCGGGCGCGGTTTCTGTCCTCGCTGCCTTCGTAATAAAGACTTTCGCCGCGGATGTTTACAGCTAAGCCGTGCACGCGTCAAAGTGGCAGCACAACGTAGTGAAAAGAACAGTCCGTGTCTTAAGCGCATCGCTGTTCCGCCGACCCTTCCTCTCCCTGGGACATGCAATTCACTCCTTTCTGTCTCTCCCACTTTCTGCCTCTATGTCTGAGCGTCGCGTCGTAACGAAGTGAGGAAGAGCCACCGGCGGCGACGTCGAGTAAGTCGCACAAAAGAAAAAAACATAAAGACATGATAAAAAAAGACTCGAAGAGGAAAACCGCGTCAGCGGCGTGAACTCGAGTCCCGTTATTTTTGGCGCCGACGCCGCCCCACCCCCTTCTTCGCTCCGCGGTGGCTGCGTGGCGGGGGCGAATAACCGGCGGCCCGTGACTCTTCTCTCGTCTTGAAATTCGGCCAAGGGGACAGAACCCCGAGCGTCTCGAGTGTGCGTGTACGTGTCTGTGCGCGAGCGGCGGCGCGCCTACCGGAACCGCAGGCCAAGACGAGTGCGCAGTCGTGAGACCGTAGCGGGGCCAGGCGCGGGAGCCGGTGTGTTTCCCTTGGCGCGGAGGTGGCTGGAACTCGCGCTCGAGGAAGCCGCTGTTCGTTCATGCGACGCTTCATAACATTTTGGGACGAGTGAGGACCACCTCTGTTTCAAGACGTCTTCAAGACGTCTGTTTCAAGACGCGTGGGCACTCTTCCTAGAGCGTTCAAGAGCTCGTCCGTGTCTTCAGATTCCGCTCTTGTGGGACCGGTCTTCTAGCAACGTGAAGACATGGAACACCTGATTCACATTCAAAATGATTCCGCGGAGGAACTCGCTTGAATAGTCACTGTGGCCAAGGCTGTACAACCTCACAGGCTGCTCGACAGTTTGATGTCTTCATTGAAACAAGATACGCATGTGTGGATCCTCTCGTCAGGACAGGCTTTGTATCCTTACCAATGGAGTCTACTGTCGCGGAAGTTTGGTCCTCGCGGCTACCTTTCCCTGCGGGTTCTTTGCATCGTACGTTGATATGCTAGTTCACTTGGAGGCCTGAGATTCCTTGGAACAAGCGCGGATATACTCAAACTGTTAGGAAGTCGGCCGAAAGGAAGATTCAGCCTCGCCTTGAGCCATTGAACACTGAAGCGCCGACCTAAGCCTTCAGCGTCACCTCAGGTGAAATGAAGCAACGAGCTTGGGACGGCGTTGTTTCGACAGAAAGCCAGCTGTGCACGTGATGCGTTGGTGTTGGCTTGTTGGCCGCCGTTCGTGTATTGTGTCCAAGGAGCAAGCGCGTTGTGGATTTCTCGACATGTTGTTGGAACTCATGATGCTGTCCCTTGAGCGGGGCATCAAATCGATGGCCGTGCTTGCTACGTTGGGATACCTCGCTCAGAAAGGTAACGTTTAAATCGCACTGGTGTATGCGACTTGCATGGAACGCATACGTGGTCGCGCCCACATGGCTTTGACGTAGAGTAGGAGCGTGGTGATAGTCTCTGCAGAAAAAAAATTTCCGGTATACACTTGTTCGCATGCAAGTGCCAGGGCAGGAAACACAGAAAACAGGGTTGATGTGAGTAGCTCGCTGGTGGTTCATTATCGCCATGTTCCACGTACGACTTCTCCAATGACATTATGAGAAGTAGCAGGCGTGCACTGGAAACGAATTTATGCGTTTCAACAAAGCGTTAAAACGAGAACTACCACTTACACATGCATGTCGGGACGCTCCAGGCACAACAAAAATGGCACAAGCACCACAAGTCAGTTTTGATGTGTTTTCGTCTGTTTGTGTGTTGCAGAGAATTCCTGTATTGTTCCAGGGCATCTCGACATGCGTTAATCATGCGTGAAATGCGAAGTGTGATAAAGATTGGGAAGGCAAAGAGAACGCTGAAATGGTCTTATTTGCTTGTTTGCGATTAGCATATAGGTTCAAAGTGGCGGCAGCATTGAAGACCACCGCTCTTTATACAGTCAGTTTCAGATGATTCGACGCGCACCACAAAATACGACCCAATCGCTCTTTCGTTCCGATGCCAACCGCCATTCCACATGCTAGCGACATCAGTCGATACTGCGCTAGCGATCTTTCATTGACGAAGAATGCTTAGGCGAATATAGCTGTCAAACGTCTTGATATGCGTTTATTTTCTATTGAGCTGTCGTTCATTTTTTTGTTGAGTAAAACATTTTAGAGATTTTTTTTTTTTTTTGCGCTCGTTATAACAGATACGCAACTGCAAGAAACCAGCCTCACTTGAAATGACTGCTGTGCCGTTCGCAAAGGTCGTGCCGACGGCCCGACGGTGCGACAGTGATACCAACTTGTTGGAAGTCCGTGGCAATGGGTTTGCGACTACACTGACGCACCAATCTGTCGCAGAATCATCGGAAATCACGCGCTGCATGGCGGCTATAGAATCGCATCGTATGAAACAGCCTTAACGGCACCAATAACCATATGACTCCCCCGTGACTATCTAGTCACCTTATTTTCCTAGCAACACTGCGTTCCGCCTTCCCGGTGCAGACAAAGGTGGCCAAAGGAAGCTTTCAGGACACCCAGATCTCAAGATTGGAGGCGAAACCTGCTGTATCCGCCCACTTGCACGCGGTGAATCGCTGGGTTTCTTGGAGGAAGCTCTTTTCGTACCCTGTCGCTGCTGCCTTCATGTTCTGTCCGTGAACAAGCTGCGCGGATCTCATTTACAAGTGCGCCCCGTGCGTACGCTTGCACTTATAGTTAATAAGGTTTGGTTTATTGGGGTTTAACGTCCCAAAGCGACTCAGACTATGAGGGATGCCGTAGTAAAGGGCTCCGGAAATTTCGACCACCTGGTGTTCTTACAGTGACATCGCACAGTACACGGGCCTCTGGAATTTCGCCTCCATCGAAATTCGGCCGCTGCGGCCGGGATCGAACCCGCGTCTTTCGGCTCAGCAGCCGAGCACCGTAACCACTGAGCCACTGAGCCAGGTGTCCTTGACTGAGTGACTGTGACTTCGGGTTTTTTCTTTTGTCTTGACTATGTTTTTATTTTTCTGATTTTTATTTTGTGGCCGGCGCTCAGTGCTTTCTTTGACTGTTACGGTGACAATGACTTTGCAGTGACTTGGGTTTTCTCTTTTTTTTTTATTACTATTATTTATTCCGCGGACTGCACGCTGTGCTTTGGCTATCTGCCTGCGTCTAACTTATTATGACGAGACTTTTCTTTTCTTTTCTTATGAGTTTTTTTTATAATGCTCTGTTTTTCGCTTAATTTTTTTTTCTTTGGAACATTGTTATTTTTCATTTATTTCGAATTGGCGTTAAGCCTGGCAAAGCATTGCTGGTCCAGGCATCCTCTCTCTTTCTTTTATGTTTTTTTTTACCTCTTTTTTGAGAGGACCAATAAAAGGGTAAAAAAGGGGTGACACCTGAGTAGCGTTTAGTAAGGCACCATTAAAGGTGATGATCATCCTCTTTGTTGAGGAATAATCCAAAACGAAGGGGACAAAGACATAGAAGTACTATTGTTTGGCACATCGATTATACATTTTCTTTGTAATCGTTGATTTATCCTTTCTTTTTGCTTGCCAATGTTACCGGGAGCTGTTCGATGCCTTGTGCGCAGGCCAGTGAATACGTTTGCATCTTTGAAAGTAAATATCCCCGGGACGAGCCAATTCTTCCAGCATGCGTGGTAGACAAAAGGCCCCATCTTTCCCCGTTCGGATGCTACAGCGGAAGAAAGCACTGCCGTCAGGCGACTCGGGGGAGACGAGGTGGAGGGGGCCATTGGCCAAGTTTGTTCACCCTACACGCGTGTACACGGGTGCCGTGAATAATGGATGTTCGCGCTACGCACTGCTCACGCGCCGAAGGATGCTGGTTCGGTTCGCGGTTCGGCGCGCGCCCATCGCTTTTTTCCGCTTCCTCCAGTGCGGCGGCATGCGGATGGAAGAGCAGGCCGGGCGCGCGGATGGCGTCCCCATCCAGCGAGGGTACTCGGCCGCCAGTTTACGCTGCGTGCCTTGTTTTCCGCGACGTATTATATGGTGCTACGCGCTCACATACTTGTTGAGTCCGGCAAATTGGTATACAGGAAAATAACGGGCAGATAAATACATTGGCCTTGCTGCTATAATGAGGCAGAGAGTAGTGCCGAACAACGAGAGAAACCATATCAATGCGCACCGTCTTTCAATGCGTAAATATTACTTGCCTCATGCATGGCGTGAAGTCCACACTTTCTGTCCACAAAGTAACTCGGGTAAGCTCGGAGGAGCGCCACGCAAGATGCAGCCGATGGGAGGACACTCGGGTAAGCTCGGTAGTAATTCGGGTAAGTTCGAAGGAGAACGAGCAACATGGATCGCACAATGCCTACGGCTGGCTGTGACAAGAACAGCCACTTTGCACTGCAGTGGCGTATCTGGTAGGAGGACTCGCCGCCATCTGTGAATCTGCGAACTAAGAGGCGCGTGGTTATAAGCTTACTTTTGAATTTGCTTGAGAAACGTACTGGTTTTCTTGGCCAGCGGTGGTGCTTTTTACTTTGGCCAGCATAATGTGCCACAGGCTGAGCAATTCCCCAAATTTTCATATTAAAGCTAACATCGCCTGCCCTTAATGCCAACCCCGCAATCATTAATGACCCTGGACCAATGGCATGTAAGAGTCCTTTTGATTTAAATGCCTTTCTTTTTCACTATTTATTCTTTTACTACCTTGATGCTTTTCTTGTTTGTTTTTTTTCGTGTATTCCCGCTGTAAAAAATTCCCATTTTGTTTGACCATTAAACATAGCGTCGGGCTTTAACTCCAACGTCTCCTTCACTATAAGTAATGCTGGAATGGCCCCTTTTTATGACCTAATTAGCTTAGCGAAGTTTGCCATGGGCCCGTTGAAACAGCTTTATAGGACTATAGAATAAAGGCAGTCTCTGATCAGGCTCGGAAAACAGCGCAGGGCTCTTTTTATCCCTCAAGTTCAGCCAGCCTGTCAGCCTGACATAGCGCAGCGAAGGCCTACACTAAAGAGCACTTCCTCCTCCCCATCACGCCCCCTTGCCCGTCGCCATAGCGGGCTCAGCAGTTTGCCCGGTTACAGGACTGGAACGAACGAAACGGCCGACCTGGCAGGCCGCCTGCACGCGTGAGCTGCGCGTCGTCTGCTTCGAAACCTCGCGTGGGAGTCGTCTGCTGCGGACCGTTGCTGCTCGTCTGCTATATACCTCCCTGGATTCTGTTAACTTTTTTGCGCATCTTTCCCACTTCGGAATGTTTTTTTTTTCTTTTCTCCCGCTGTCTACTTTTTCCTCGTAACACTGCCCCTGTCTTTGCGCATCTCTCCGTATATATATTCTTTTTTGCTTCGCCGTCCTGTCTTTCTTTTTCTGACAGGTGTATTAAGGCAGTCGTTCTGTCGTTCCCCTGATTCCGAGAGCAGTGTTCTTTTCGTTCTGGCACGCTGCATCTCCTTTTTTTCCTCTCTTTACTCTTTTCTTCTTTCTCCCTCTTCGTTCTTTTCCGAGTCCTGTCTCGCTCGGAGGCGCTCTTTGAGGCGTGACAGGCTGCCTGCTCGGTTCGCCTTTGTCTTTGGCTCGGTCTTTTGTTTCGGACTTCGACTTCGTTTCCTGTCTCGTTACGAACCATCCTCGCGAGTCTTTCGCGGAGAAAAGATGTTCAGCACCGGAGCAGACTCATTCGCTTCACCTCTAGGACAGGAAATGCACTTTCCTTCTCCAGTCTCTCTCTCTCTCTATCTCTCGGTGCTTTGCGTTTCCTTCACTTTTATGTTTTCCTTCCGGCAACCAAGGATATGAAAATTGGGCTTTTTCGCACTCATTTCGGCCTTTCCTCGTCGTTACGGCTTTGCGTAGGAGTGTTAGCGTGCTTGCGTGCGTCTTATATCACGCCTCGCGGTCTACCGTGTTACGTAACGCCACTTCTTAGACGCGTTTCTTTCTTCTCCTTCTGTTTTTCTCTTCTTTTTTTTATAGACCTCACTCGCAAGTGATGCGCGTCTGGCTTGTGGACCGTGCGTACTTACACGCACGCATGTCCAAGAACACCGAGATGAGCTTGGCGTTAAGCCATGCGGATCTCATGAGTTCGTTGGCGTACGCGCAGTTCGCCGCCTTTAGTCCTTGAGCACGCCATTGTACATACATATCAGTGCATCGCCCTGCCAAATGCACCAGGTGTGTCAGCTTTAGATCGTCCTCTTAGAGGTCAGCTTACTAGAAATGGCTGCGCTGTGAAGTTACGATGCTATAGCACGAACTAGTGTGGAGACGAACAGAATCATACAAGGTGGGCGCGGGCTATCAACTGATTTAATTGAATAAAGCTGAAATATCGTCGCATGGAAGCATCTGTCTCTAAAGGAGGAAAAAAATGTGCACAACTGTATATTCTTGGTTATTTCAAGTTGCCACTGAGTGCCACTGACGCCGTAGTGGTGGGCAACCCGCGGACTGTCTGAACTGGTTCCACATAATGAATAAACAGCGCTAAAGACGAGGACGAAGAGCAAACAGGACGATGGTCTACTTCGATAGTCTCTCTGTTTATATTACTATATTTCTATTACTTGTTCATGTTCGCCTCTTTGTAGTTAAATGAGTTGCAGTATGCATCCCTCGTGTGCTCTCTTGTTAATTCTGCATAACTCTGCAGAGCAGCCTCTCTTGGTATCCCGCACCAACTGCCCAACTACAGCATTATGTTGCTCAAGCCACGCCCAACGGACGTTAAATGCGATTAGACATGCCAACAACGCTAACAGATTAAAACTGAAGGCGAGCTCGACTCGGCGAACGCTATAGTCGGTCTCCAGTGTGTTGGCCTGTTAATGTTGGCCCCATGTCTCACAATGTTCAAAGCAATCAGCTAACGAAGCTGCATGTACAGCCGGCCAAATCTTTAGCTGGCGTGCGTGACGGCCGCGTTTTCCGTGCTCCTGCAGCTTATGACGGCGCAAACTTGCTAAGATATCAAATTTAAGCAGAGGCTCAATAAACCCCTGCTTAATATTGAGCTTTCCTCAAGTTTGCTTCGTCACAAAGCGTAGGAGCGCAGAAAAAGCGGTCGTGGCGCACGCCAGCTAAAGATTTGGCCGGCTGTACTCTCTATATCTGAACGGACGCTACATATATGCACCCAGCCGCAAAAGTTTACAGGACGCGGGAGCTACTCAAATATTGGGTTTCTTCGTAGCCTGGGCTCACACACAACACGCCTATGGACACAAGCGCACCAGTGAGCGCGGAAAAGAGATACGCCCAAAAGGCCGGGCGCCAGGTCACTTTTTAGCTTTCACCGCACGCGCGTACATCCCGGCACACCGCTGCCAGCCATCTCTGTATATACGGCCTTTTCGTTTTCGTATCTTTTTCCTTTGTTTCGTTTTTCTCCCCACAAGGAGACCGCGCATTACGGCTTTCGTTCTCCTGGATATACGCCTCAAGGCTCGAGAGAGCGGCCGGCTTTAATACATCGTGGGCCGAGGCAGGCCGCAAGCCAGATTCGCGTAGTATACTGCGCCGCCCACGTACTCTTGGCAAGGAGAGGCTTCTGCAGGGAAGTGAAGCCGAGGGCCTGGGCAAAGCTGGAAGATGCACGTGCGGCGTCGGCGACTTCACTGCCGCGGCGACTCATTACAGCGACGCCCACGGTTGCAGACCACGCGCGATGCGATGTCTTGGAAGAAGGAGAACCTGGCGTCCGTCTACTTCCGCGGTGGCTCGCGCGATGCCGTCAGCGGGTGCGCGTGTGTGTCTGGCCGGACGTCATCCTGCTTGGCCAGCCGGTCGTACTCGGGAGAAGGCATTGCGAAAGCTGGCTGGCTGCAGGTGTGTGGGCGGCGGAAGCGACCGCGGCGTACTTTTGGCTTAACGCGTCGACGGCCGCGTGTAGCGATTAGAGAGTTAGTCACGTTGTGTTTTGCGGCGCGCAAGTAACTAAGAGCACATGCGCCAGACGGAAGGTTAAGTTAGTTGTGTTGGCTTCAGACACGGCTTAAGATGCGCTAATTTTCTTTTCGGTTACAAAATGTTCAAATGTCTAAACGTGACGCAGACTGATTAAAAAGTCGGAGGCTTTAAGAACTTTCAAACTAGTGAGGAGCTTATAAGTTCATCCTGTCCAAACAAAAAGCTAGTCGCGAGGTTGGTGGCGAAGTAGGAAGCGGCTCTTGAAGATGTCTGTACGGTCTGGTAAGTTGCGTTGCGAGTTTCATTGAGTGGCGGGCTGCGGGTTGCGCAATCGATGCCTGCACGGAGAGTCATATACGCCATTTTAGCACATGGGGCTATGTTCATGCAACCACATGCCATGTCGTGTGCACATGTCGTGTCGCTTCGCAGTCAGGAGACTATGCGCGTTGAGCCAAGTTGAGCTAGGTCAACAGAAGAATGACACCATCTTCATCATTACTATGGCATAATTACTGTTTTAACACCAGGACTAGAGCCCAGTCCTCCTGTGTCAGAGCCAAGGATGCTAACCACTAGACCACGCTAGAGGTAGCTAGAAATGCTGTTCTTCTGGCCTTTGAGTTACCATACGTACCGGTTACACAGGTTATTACGGGAGCTTTCAAAAGCACTGTATGACTTGCACAGACAAATGCAGGCTTAGTACAACTGCCTTTAAGCCTTTACGGAAGGTCTTGGGACGAAGGCAATGTAACGACGAGATGTTGAATGCTTGCATGAGATGAACCCGAGGGTTTGGTTAAATTTACTTATCAGGAAAAGAAGGGCACGGTAGCTGTCTAACCCCAAGTGGACACCTAAACCAACCAGGTACACGAATCGCGATTAGCGCCGTTCAGGTTAGCCAATCAGTTTGCCTTCTTCGGTAGAAGTATTCCTGGAAGTCCTTAAGTGCTAAGTACCACGTCTGCAGAGCCCAAGTGGCCGAAAACTGCATCGTCAGTCCACAAGGCGTTCTTCCTCCTGACTGGCTCCCGCAGCGGGCGCCTGCCTGGTGCGCCGAGATTTGAAAGGCGCCCGAGAGTGGCTGTGTAAAGATAACGCCTCGGAGACAAAGGAGCACTGCCTCCACGCGTATACACGGGTAGAGCGGCGAGCCCAGCGTGTGTGCCCCTCGCGGAACAATCGGCTTCCGAGTGGATAGCCGGTCCTCTTCGGACCACGCGCCGCTGCGCCCACTCGTGTGCATTCGCCGACTGGCACGGTCCGTCCGATTAGCGGGATTTGTATTCGGGCCGACGCTTCTTCGTTGGGGCGCCCGCCTCGTACGCAAAGAAAGGGGGGGACGAGGAAGCTATGCGGCCAGGCGCCGGGGGACGCTTTGTGAGTCAGGGCGCGTCTTGCGCCGTTGTTTCTCTGAGCGTTTTTTCACCTATGCGAAGCCGCTGCGCCCACCTCGTCTTGTGTGTTCTTTGTCTGCCGCTTGTGTATTTTTTTGCTTGGTCGTCACGCGGAAGTGATAGCGGCCGCATGCGGAGAGGACGTGTGTGTGTCGTGGGTGGAAATGGATGGATCCAGGTGTGATACAACAAAAGGGGACGGGCTGACCCTATGGCTCGTACTCGTCCTGGAGCGGAGTTGCGCGCATACGTAAAAAGTACCCTGTGCCGCTCCTTCTGGATTGCTTGACGGCGCTGATTGGACTGCTCACCGACTGCGTGTCGGGCCTTCCGGAACACTTTACCAGTTGCATTTAAGGTGATTTCATATGCGTCAGTTGCACTGAAGTCTCGCTTGCTCTCGTCTTGCGATGGAAATCGAGGAAACGCGGCTGTGTTAACTCGTTACAACGAAGTAGGGGATATAACGAAATCACTGTATTCTTCTCACATGAGCGGTTTACGTTGTCGAAATTATTGTAATCTCGCTACATAACTGTCGAAGTTGAATAAGTGTTGCACCCCCTTGCCCTTCTGTTCAGCCCGCTAGATTAAGGCTGTCCAGAACTTATTCAAGAGTTCGGAATCAGGACCACCAGCCATGCGTCCGCGGAGTCAAGGACCGGGTGAGTTTTGTACAGCAGTGATTTTGGGTGGCTCTCAGGATGCACAGTTGTGGGTTAAACAGTGGCAGAAAATAGCAGTTTTCTTGGGCATCCTATATTGCAGGACAGTACGCGGACTCTTTATACAGGATACTATATAGGCTATGACACGTGCGCAAAGCATGTTGGGGTTGAATTCCGCCTAAAAATGACGATGCTTACAAAGTCACCGTCATGGATGAATTGGCAGGGTAGCACGTATGTTTCGTCGTCCAGGTTCGTATTCTCTAAACGTGTACCGTACTCCTCCACTGGAGATTTCTGGAGAGTGCCGTCGTCGAATTGCTCGTGCGTTATAGCCTTTTTCAGACGCCGACGTCATAGCTGTAGTGACATATATTCAGCCAATTCGACCTTGACAGAAACCGAGAAAAACGTGTCTTTTTTTATCCGCAGCAATGCACTCAAACCTCTTACGTGAAATGGTTTAAAATGTTCGTTATATGACCCATTTAGTTTTGATAGTTTTTTTTAAAGGAAATATCAATTCGAATAAACCGGAAGTTCGTATTAAGCGAGTTCTCAAATAAATGAGTTTGTATTAACGAGAGTTCATTACATCCGCACGTGCGGGCGTCCGTGTAGCTGAACATATATGCCGTTCTACGCGTGCAACTCCACCAGAGGTCGCTTCTCTTCAGCATGCAACCTTGCATACAGGGCTAAACGCCGCCCCTGGCGTTGAGGTGGGTGGGAACCTAAAGAACAAAAGAGGATAAATAAAGCAAAAAAAGGGGGGTAGGGCGTAACGGGGGGTCGGGAGCCAGAAGCAGCGTGAACTCGGTGGCCGCGCGCGCCGCTTCCGTAGAGCGTTAGCGCAGTCACGATAGCGTGACGCAGCCTTCCTACTCCGGGTACCCGTTGTGCGATGGCCCCAGAATGGAACGTGGATTGAACCGCGGGAGCGAGCGGGTAGAAGACGGTAGTGTATAGAAGCACTGCAGGGCGTGTGTGCGGCGTTGAATAGCGGGGGGTGGGAACAGGAGTTTGGGGGGAGGGGGGGGGGGGGATAAGGCGTATATAGGCTTCTTTTATGCTGCAAGGAGCGCGGCAGGAGAGAGCACAGCGGAATGGCACAGCCATTCGGCCAAAAACGGTAGTTCTCCCGCTAAGCTACTAAATGACCCGAGGCAGATGTCCTCGGACCATGGTCAACTCTATCCTCTTGGGGGAGCGGGCAGGATCGGTCCCAGTTCGTCCGTGCGCCTAGTGAGCGTGCTGTGTTGGGTCTTGCTGTTTCGAAGCCGGCTTCCAAAGATCTGTTTTTTTCTCAGGGAATGTAGGAATCATAATTAAGCGGCCAAGACGCAGCTGGAATTAAACGGAGAAAATTAGAAGTCACTGGGAGAAGGTATTTGCCCTAGGAGGACTCAACTCTGCCAGTTATGATCATGGTGTTAGTACCGATTACACGAAAGAAAAATTAAAAGCGTTGTAAAGAAGATAGTGAAGTATCACTGGTACGTCAGACTACGTGTACGGCGAACCCGCTCCAAAAATGTTTTCAGTGGATGGAGCGCCACCTAGATCTAGACTAGAGAAGTAGCAGAAAGCGGGAGTGGCGTGACCGTGTTCCGATGAGGGTGGAATGCTTAAAGGGCAACTGAAGTGGTTTTGGAATTCGATGAGTTTAAAATGGCCGAATGTGTGAAACATGCTGGTAAAGCCCGTGAAATCGTTTTGAGCTAGCATTTGAAGTGGTGGCTTAATCGCCGTATAAAGTGGTGTCAGCGTTCGGGCTCCTCTGCAGTGCACAGCGACGGCCAGAGGCCCCGATAATGACGTCACGTACGACGACGCTACGTTTCCAGCGAAGAAACAGTTGTTTCATGGAAGAAAACCAATGCCATCGAAGGTGAAGCTCACGAAGCATTGTTTGGCGACATCGAACGACGCACAGCAGCATTCAAAGGCAGAGGACATCTGAAGTTTCGGCGATAATGACGTCACTGACGAGTTTCCTCGCACTTCCTCGACGCAGCGAGGAGAAGCATGAACGTGTTCGCTGTTTTAATTGATGATTACGTCAGTACTTTAAATGCTAGTGCTAAAATACTTTGCATGCTTTATCTAGAAGCTTCCTAGATCCGAATTCTTCAATAACCTTGAATTCTCAAAAACCCTTTCAGCTTCCCTTTAAACGCCTGTGTCCAAAAGTTTTCGGCGCACGTTATACGGCCTTGCAGGGTCGACGTTAATTTTTAATTTTACACAATAATACTGACGCCGTCACGGTGTTCGTGTAAGTTTTAGGCGATAAACTAAATATTCATTTAAAAGGAAAGATCATTCCCAGTTTTCTTCACAGCTATAACAATCATTTCAATCAATGGATGGTTTAGACTCCTTAAAACTGATCGTATAATCTAATCGGAGATCGGAGAATCTGTGCTCACGACTAATTACTCCTTTGATTGATCGGAGAGCTTCGAACTTCCAGCGAGTTCCGAACACTGGAATCGAGTCCTGAGTTCCTGTGTTTACCAGGCTCCGCTCAGTAGCTACACGACAAGACTGGTGTCAATTTGATGCCCTGATGTTTCATCTCAGAACTCTATATACCTTGCTCTCAACATTCTATGCGGGCGCCAAAGACTGCATGCAAGGCTAAAAAAAAGCGCACCCATAGTGAAAGGCGCCAATGAACGAAGTAACGCAGGTTTTTTTTACAACAATGTACGTATATATATATATATATATATACGTACATGTGTGTGTAATAATTGTGACCCCTTCTTCTATATATATATATATATATATATATATATATATATATATATATATATGGCTTTCGCGTACAGGAGAAGAGGCTGCTGAAGTGCAGAGCCACCACTCCCACGGTATGAGCGCGCCACACTGCTTTACGTATACATAGGCCTGCCAGTATACCGCATAATTCGTTCCGGTCAACACGCGATGCCTTGAGTCTATAGACAAAGCTCGGAACGGGAACATCGCTCCGTATCACGCAAGGTCGCTGTTCCTCTCTGCATTGCGCAGTACGAAATTATAAAAGCAAAAAAAGAAACTGCACAACGACATAAAGGAATAGAAAAATAAAGGCGAGTACTGCTCCCGTCTATTGAGGACACCCCGTATACGGAAGCCTGTGGCCGACGTATGCTGTTTCGGGAGTGGAAACGGCCACGTATAAATATACACACGCAGACGTAAATACGCATACACAGGCTGCTTTTATGTGTGGTGGCCTCGCGGGATGAGTGGCGAGTGTATATATACGTGTTTGAAGAAAGTATACGTCCGTGGTGGAGTGTACAATGAAGGGTGGACGGAAAAAGGGAGGATGTGTTCAGTTCCGGAATTTCAGCTTTTGTGCTCGGTGTGAAGGAGGTTCGTGAATGAAGCCCGTCGTCTTCCTCTTCCGGTGATGGGCACAGGTCTGCGGAGCCTGTTGAGTAGCGTGTGTTTATATCTGACGCACACCCCCTCTGGCTTTTCTGGGCTCCTTTTTCACTCATTATTTATTTTTATTTATATAGTTCTTTCAGGCACACTATGCGTCTAGCTGGCATACTGCTAGCGGTGTTTCGCCGAAGGAGATTACAGGCTCTAGTCTGTGGTCTGGCTTTTCGTGTTCATGCATGGAAGACCGTACATCTCAAAACTAACCACGCCTAATAAGTGAGTGAGTGAGTGAGTGAGTGAGTGAGTATGGGTGAGTGAGTGAGTGAGTGAGTGAGTGAGTGAGTGATGGCGAGTGAGTGAGTATGGGTGAGTGAGTGAGTGAGTGAGTGAGTGATGGCGAGTGAGTGAGTGAGTGAGTGATGGCGAGTGAGTGAGTGAGTGAGTGAGTGAGTGAGTGAGTATGGGTGAGTGAGTGAGTGAGTGAGTGAGTGATGGCGAGTGAGTGAGTGAGTGAGTGAGTGAGTGAGTGAGTGAGTGAGTGAGTGTGCGAGTGAGTGAGTGAATGGTGTGAGTGAGTGAGTGAGTGAGTGAGTGAATGGTGTGAGTGAGTGAGTGAGTGAGTGAGTGAGTGAGTGAGTGAGTGAGCAGAGTGAGTGAGTGAGTAGAGTGAGTGAGCAGAGTGAGTGAGCAGAGTGAGTGAGCAGAGTGAGTGAGTGAGTGAGTGAGTGAGCAGAGTGAGTGAGCAGAGTGAGTGAGCAGAGTGAGTGAGTGAGTGAGTGAGTGAGTGAGTGAGTGAGTGAGTGATGGCGAGTGATGGCGAGTGATTGAGTGAGTGAGTGAGTGAGTGAGTGAGTGAGTGAGTGAGTGAGTGAGTGAGTGAGTGAGTGAGTGAGTGAGTGAGTGAGTGAGTGAGTGCTTTCACCCCTGCTGTCCCCACACCTTTCAGAAGGACCCTTCTTACAGTGTATGTGTTTGGATTTGAATATCTCAGTGTCAAAGGATTATATCAAATGTAAACACAAATGCGTGTAATATCGATAGGTTGAACTCCCTGGTGGAGCTGAAATTTATCGACAAAAACATATAAAGATATGAATAGGTATGGTCCTATCTCCTGTCCCTATGTGCGATGGGATTGTGTATATGGGGCACGGGAGGGGCTGACCATTTGGTGCAAGCTGGGTACAGTGGCAATCACATTTACAATTTTCGCTTTCCAGTCAACTCCTTTAACTCTGAAGTGCGCAACGTGCTCAACACTTTTTCCCTCAAAACACTGCACAGACAATTCTTTTGTAAGATATAGGACAATTCTAAGACATAAGACAATTTCATAATACAATTCTCTTTGTAAAGACTAAACCGGCTGGAGATAGAAATAGAGACAACATTATTTTAGGACAGAAGTCGTGGGAGTTCGCATGAAGTTAACACTGTGAGTTTATAGGCTGTCAGAGCTCCATTCAATTACCTGAAAGCACACGAATTTATGTACAAACCTTTTTGGCAATAAGACAACACCAACAGCCTGACACAAAAAATATTAAGTCACGCCTCTAGAAGGCGCTGTATGCAGCATCGAGCACGCCGGGTCCTTGTTTTCCTCCAAGTTTCCTTGTTTTTCTTTGATTTTTATTTTTGTTATTTTTTGTCCAACCTTCACCTCGTTCTCACGAGACCACCGTTACGGTACACGGTCGGCGTGTATAAAACAGGGCAGCGGCGGCCCCGACTGGGGCTATAAATGTGTGTGACCGGGCACCGAGACGTCGCGAAGTGAGATGGCGAAAGAATTCCTCGAGAAGTCGTTATCGCCTCGCCTCGCCTCATTTATACATCTTTAGTTTCTTTTTTCCCCCTTTCCGACGAGAGTTTCGTCCATCGTCATGCTCTCCCGCGTTTCGTGCCGATTGTGTCTCGGTCATGTTCGTGACTTTCTCACTGGTCCGCTAAGTTTACTGCGTTTCTTATTTTTGTATTCTTTTTTTCTCGCTTCCTTTCTTGCGCATGTCTCTGTGATCGTTATAGTGAGTACTTTGCTGTCACCATGCACTAGAAGTGCAGTAGCGAATCTTTCTTCTCCTATTCTTTTTCTTTTTCGTCGTGATTCTTTTGTGTCGTGTCGTCGTGAGATCTGGGCTTGTTCTCTGTCGGGAGCATTGTTTCGGTTAGGACAGAGCGATAAAAAAAATTTTTTTCCCCCGAATCTGGGAGCGGCCACTCTCCACCTGCGCCACGAGCCAAAAACTGGGTCGGAGTCCGCGGACCACACGAACCGAATCACGTTTCTGTTTCCTTTTTGCTTAATTTTAGTTTTTTTTTTTTTTTTTACAAAGTAGAGTCGTGTCCCTGAGATCTCGTAACCGGGATTTTTTATGTGTGCCACGAGTAAGTGGTGAACAAAACGGTCGCCGAGACCTTGATCTTCGATGTCCGGCTCGAGGAATAAGGCGTGGTCCTTGAATGGGCGCGCCTGTTGTAAGCGTGCCACTTTTATACTATGTCGCGCGCCGATTGCATCAGGCCTTATCGTTCTCATCTTACGCACAATAAAAGGCTCGTTTTTGTCTTCTCGCGAGTAGCACGCTCCCCTCTGGTTGCCACATTTTCGAAGCGCACGATGGCCCCGCAACATATTCGTTATCGTACCTCGGCGTGCATTCGAGAATAGTTCAAAAATTAAGCTTGTTCGTATAGAATTAGTAACTATCCGAAGAGAAAAATTATAGGAAGAAGGGGGGGTCATTGTTCATAAAACACACACTGGGCACACACTGTCTTCTTGTTATTTGTTTTTGTTTGCTCTTTAGCCTCCTTTTTGTTTTGTGCTATACGATGTACCATATACTCCTGAATGGCCTAATTACTCTACCCACCTTTTTAGCCCCCGTTGTAACGAGGATGGTGTGGCGTTCGGCTTTTGCATGAAGTCCTTGGTTCGTTATGTGCCAGTGGCGGGTGGGGCCGATGGAGGTATTATGTAGAGACGCACGCGCACTGAAATGTTTGCAGAGGTTTCAAGAAGACACGTTCAGATGGCCGAAGCCAAGTCCAGAGCTCTGAGCTACATTATTCCTCGTAGCTTTGGTCTGTAGCCTTGGTACAATTGAAATACCATCTCTTTACCTCACCTGCTTTTCCGCGCTAGCAAATACCTTGATTCATGCATTCGTTTAACTCCCACGACAGCTGCATGCTCTCCAAGGCTCAAGGTTTGCAGTTCTCGAACCCATAAGTCAACAACAACCACTCGCCGCCTTACTTGACTCACGATGGCTGCTTGCAGATCGACTCGTTCTTCACAGGGACACTCGAGCGTGCGGAATATTGGCTCCCGTTGGGAATTCATTGGGGTTGCATGCCCGGAGTGCGGCTTCCACGAACGTTTATCACGACCCCACCGAAGACCAGCGGCAGTCCAGCGGTCTCGGCAACTCTAATGACCACCTGCCCCCGTGTACAGCGTCATTGAACGCGGTCATCAGAGAACGCCGCTCACGTTCCATCCAAGAAACGAGGCCGGCCCTCGCATGCTGGGGTGTCGATCGAGAGGCCTTGAAACCTATGGGCCAGAGGGGGGTGCAGCAGTAGACCAGGCCACGTCCTTTCGTGGTTATAAATAAGCCACAACGGAGTATTTAAGGCCGGCCAACGCATATACATACAAAGCACGGTGGAAACTGAGTATTGGTAGAGTACAGGCCTTGAGGGACACAGCGGTCACAAGTCTCTCACGTCTGGGGGTGTACGCATGCTGTGGAATACTGGGGGGTGTGCGAATTAACGGCGGATGCAGTGGCTGTTTGTGTACCCTGCCGGAGGGGTGAGGGCGACCACCGCCCTCCAGGCGAGGGGTGGTCAGCGGCCGCGAAACACCTGCTCTGGACGAAAGCTGCGCACACCGTGTGGGAGCCGGTTCGATCGGGTGTCCCCACGACGTGCATACTGATACATCATCCAACGAGTGCGTGTGCTCAGGCCTTCATGTGTGCGCGCGTGTGCTTGTGGGTGCGTGTGGGTACGTGTGGTTGTGCGTGTGGGTACGTGTGGTGCGTGTGGGTACGTGTGGTTGTGCGTGCGTGCGTGCGTGCGTTGTGAGGACACAAATCCCTGTACACAACTGATAGAATCCCAAAAAAGCAGCATCAGAAGATTAGCACTGACGGCAGGACAGAGCCTTGTGATAGAGCGCTTTTTGCGCTTGGACTTCGTACGAATAGTTATTTTCCAACAAGCCAGCTGCTACACCCCCTGTTGAGGGCGAAAGAGCCGAAGTCCTAAACAAGGCACCCCACACCGAATAGGGTAACATCCGAGTGAGTGAGAACAGTACGTTTCCTGCCCAGTTAACTGATTTAAGCGGTGACAGTAATTGAAAATCTCTCATGTTCAAACAAAAAGTACACAACGATAACAGTGCATTGAGAAAGTTAACGTAAGTTCTACTGTGCAAGAAATAAGCGGCGTTAGGCGTGGCGCATGTTTTGACTTGCGCCAGAAAACCACTAGGTGTAGCTATATAATGATGGTTCAACGCGCTTAACTTTTTTCACAACAAGAGACAAAACAACCCAACTGCTAGGCCCAATTCTCGCCATTTTAATAGCTATATACGCAGCCACTACGCTGACACGCCGGCCGCGTATACACGCGAAGCTCGCTTTTGCGTAACGCTGAAACCGTTTTTAACGCATTACGCTAACACGTTCTAACATACATATATAGAGAGTGACTACAACATATAAGTCATGTGACAGTTTTCTTCAGACTGTGTGTGAGACAAGGAGAGACGGCAAACAAATTCTGTCGTACCTTTCGTGTCCCCCTGGGCTTAGGAACTGACAACGAGCCCCCTATAACTCGCTCCAACTCAGCTTGGCCGCATGATCTTTATGTCCCACGCTTACAAAAGGTTCAGCAAACAGTACATGTACTTTCTATAGACTCCTACTCTTGCAAAACTTGCAACAAACAGTAAATAAACTCTCCACAGGCTGTCTGTATAATGTTCATGCACTGTAAAGGAATTTGTGTGAGGATATTCCTAACTAGATATCATATTCTCATTGGTAGGCCATTCAACTCGGAAGCTTCAGCTACGAATACGCGGCGCTGTTGCCTTTTATCTCCCAGAAAGTCCTCCCACAATCATTGCTGTCAAGAGAGAAAAGAGCTGCCTTAATAGCGGAATCTTTCCACAAAGGTTGGAACATCAGCTATGTTGAACTCGTGTCTGTGGACTCGTGTGGGATCGCTACACGTGGAAAGGAGTAGACAAAAATGCATTGCAGTAGCAAAGTAGCTTGACGAGTTGGTGAACTTGGAGCACATATCACAGCGCTCAACTCACGACTAAGGATTCTAGTTCGTTAAAAAAGCAGGCTATATCATCGTTGGCACTCGGTGACGCGCAGGCAGAAAGCAGAATTACAGATGTTTAAAAAAGCTCTGCAAAAACTTAAAAATAACTTTCAAGGCAAGGACAGCGCTGGAAGCAGACTTTAAGAAGTATCAACCTTTGATAAAACAGTGGATTAGTGACGTCTGCTACCGAAAAAGGAAAATTCCTCCTACCTCTAAACAAGTGACGGATGGCTTATGCAAACTCATGTATAAAATGATTCGATAGCCTCTCATGAGCCAAGTCTCTGTTCCTCGATGAAATTAATCTATTTCTAAATTGAAAAGGTTTCATTGCAAAGAATGTACTCTTTAAATCATTCCAAATACGAGGGGGTACCCAAAAGAAACCGGACTTATTTTTGTTTGAACTTATGTGTTCACATTTTAAGCACAGACCTTCAATCTGCTTCAAAGTATTCCCCTCTTGCAATGATACGCTTGTCAAATCTTTCATTACATTTTTCAAAACATTTTTTAAATTCATCTTTTGTGATCCTTGACAGTGCCTCCGTCGTTTCTTTCTTCTCCTCAGCAATATCAGCGAAACGCTTTCCATTCACCTATTTTTTCATTCTAGGAAACAAAGAAAGTAGCACGGGGCAAGGTCGGGAGAGTATGAGGGTTGAGGGATAGGGGTCATGCCATTTTTGGTCCAAAATTGTCGTAGAGACAGGGCTGTGTGAGCAGGGGCATTACCATGATGGAAAAACCAGTCACCCGACCGCCACAAATCTGGCCGCTTCCACCGCACACTTTTGCCTAATCTATTCAAAACATCCAAGTAGAAAGCCTGGCTAACTATCTGACCCTGCGGAACAAATTCTCAATGGACGACTCCTCTCATGTCGAAAAAACAAATCAGCATTGTTTTGAGGTTTGGTTTCACCTGACGAGCTTTCTTGAGGCGAGATGAACTTGAAGTTTTCCATTGGCATGATTGTTGCTTTGATTCAGGATTCGATTCAGGAACACTTGAGTTGTCCCCATAGCATCGTCCTTGTACGTCTTTCTTAATATTTCAAGAGTTTCCATTCAACTTTTTCCGAGCAAAAATCACAATTTCACCGGCACACTCTGTTCACGAAAATCAGCCATTGCAAAAACGACATTCACACAAAACAGTCGTCACTCTAAAACTCTTCCTAAACTGGTCTGACCTCCTTCAACGACGGCACTCGGCTTACTGACTCTAGAATGTTCGTTCTATGCGCTCCTAGTGGCAAAACGCGGTACAACAGAAGCTTTGCCGACCAAAAAATTTAGTCCGGTTTCTTTTGGGTACCCCCTCGTATTGTAAGAGTATACTTCTTCATGTTGCAGAATACCCCACACTTCGTATTTACGAGTTCTTTCGTTTATTCGCTACAAATTAGCTGCCATAACATCCTTTCTTATAACTAGTGAAAGTGCTGTTGCAAGCCTATTTTTCTGTATGTTTGTTCGGGGTTCCGGTATCATCCTCTGACTGTGGGACTCCATTTTGTATAGCAAAGTAGCTGCCGTGGTGGCTCAGGGGTTATGGCGCTGGCTGCTGACCCGAAAGACGCGGGTTCGATCCCGGTTGTGGTGGTCGTGTTTCGATGGAGGCGAAATGCTATAGAAGCCTGTGTGCTGTGCGATGTCAGTGCACGTTAAAGAACCCCAGGTGGTCGAAATTTCCGGAGCCCTTCACTACGGCGTCCCTCGTAGCCTGAGTCGCTTTGGGACGTTGTTGTTTTTTTTTTTCGTTTCTTTTGTGTGTTCTTAGGTTGTCTGCCCCTCCTGCTTGGGCCACTTAGGCCTGCAGTATTTTGAAATAAATAAATAAATAAATATCAACCATAAACCCCCATAAATCCATAAACCAATGTATAGCAAAGTGTATGCCTCCTGGTTGTTGATGTGTAATCTTTACACTCGATCTAATCTTATTTGATCTCATCTGATTAACCATATTGCCTGCAATAAACGGCAGAATGGAAGCGAACCCTCGTGGCCACCTCCACAATGAATTAAGAGCTGTTCTGTAGTTCCACTTGCGGTTTGTAAGCGGTGATTCCTATTGCCAACCAAAAAATGCACCGCGTCTCCGCCGACACAAAATCGACCTAATTCAAACCATTGGATCACCAAAGTATGACAAACCAAAAGTACGCCAAAAACAAGTGTTGTTCGAATTTATTTCTATAGTACAACGGGCTCTCGTTCTTCGTCTACGCCTGCCTCCAGCGCTTCCATCCGTTTCGTTCATCTATACTTCTCTGCGATGCCAGTGCACGTTAAAGAACCCCAGGTGGTCGAAATTTCCGGAGCCCTCCACTACGGCGTCCCTCATAGCCTGAGTCGCTTTGGGACGTTAAACCTCGTAAACCAAACCAAACTTCTTTTTTCCGTTGTGTTCTCTGGTTCATCTGACAGCACTGATCTAATGTCATGGCCCGCTTGCAGCATCCACCAATCAGGCCAGCAGATTGCAGGGAGAACGCGTTTCCTGTCGCTCGGTCGAGGCGACACCCGAGTTTCGCTGTCCCGCCGCTGGGCGCGCAGATATACGGCGAAAGCGAATGGACCAACACACGCGGAGTGCGTCCGGGCAGGCATGCGGCTACTATGCGGCAGCGTAACGAACTTTCCTCGCCGGAGATAGGCTGCGCTCATTAATCCTTGATCGTGGGCGGCGTGCAGCCAGGCTCTATCCGGCCGACGACGAAGGAGCCGTAGTAATGTCCGCTCGCGCCTTAATTGCGGGGCCCCAGATTCCACGCGACAGAGACACGGGGCAGGGAGTTAGGGGAGGCCCGAGGAGACGTTTCGTAAGCGCGCGGGGAGACGTAGACGATTCCTCTATACTTTTGCTTTTATGGTATTCTTTTTTGTCGCTTTTTTTTTGTTCTCGAGTGTGTGTTTGAGTGCAGGTGTAAGCCCCTGATGAAACATTTACTGCGACGAAAAGAAAATTAGTAGATGGCGCCTGTTTCCGAAGCTGTTTGTACAGGAAGGGGCAATTTAAAAGGAAACACGCAAGTAATGATCAAATGTTTACGCGAGTCCCCCAAGGTAAAGTAGATTTGTAATCAGGAATAATTACTCTCTGTTCCCACTTCGAGTTATTGATCTATTCGCTCTCGCCTATACCATAAGCTTGCCGTCTTGGTTAGCTCAGTTGGTAGAGCGACTGTTCCGGTGACGCAGTTGTCCCGGGTTCGAACCCCGGACCAGGACGAATTTTTCTTTAACTGCGAAGTTTCTGAGAGAGCTGTATAGCTTTCCTTTGTATCCGTATGGCTGCGCTCAGGTGGATGTCAATGAGTAATTATTCCTTATTACACGCAAGTATTGCGACCATTTAAACAGTGGTCACTTCGTAAGTATGGATGAGAGGTATATTGGTGCCTGTTTTATAAATGGCTGTCCTTTGTAGAAACAATCCCCACAAAACACTTTGAAGTTAGCTGAACTAATGATAGAATTCGTTTGTGTATGCAAGATCAGCGTTCCCTAATCTACCGGGTTTAGCTGTACGTCAGTTTGGTTTGGTATTGGCCGGCGGTTGCAGGATTGGACGATCATGAACTGATTGCGAAGCCTTGCGATAAAGTTCTCGAGCCACTGTGTTTCGCTGTGATACGTGTAGCATTCACAACAAACCTCGAACTTAGAAAAAAAGAAAAGCTTTCATGCTCAGGTCACTTTGCCTTCCGACGTGCAGAGATGTCATAAGTTTCCGACTTGAACAGTCGACAGCAAGCACTTTGGTTTAGAAAATTTTATCTAACGCTGTACAGGAAGAAAATGGTGATTGATTCATTTATTTGGCTTAAATCATCATGGTTAGAGGGCGGATCTAAAGGAGGGACAGCTCTCTCCAAAGCTAAATGTTCCACAGGAAGACCAGAAACCAACCAGCACCCATTAGTCAAGAGGTATTCACGTGATGCCGGAATGGTTTTTTCATTGAGATTGAGTTTCCTCTCTGGACTGGAATATTATATACTGTCTACTGCTTTGATTCGATGTCGCCGAAGGACTGAAAAAAATATTTCCATTGCAAGAACAACACAAACAAAGCTATAGCGCTGTGAAAACTTCAGCGCTGTTGCGCTCTAACACCGAGAGAGCTGGAGTACTCCGCGGAAAGGATTTATGACTTTTGCAGAACACGGAAAATAGTAGAGTTACCCCGCATTGCATTATAGCTAGGGTGGCTCTAAAGAGGCATTCAAGTGTGACTGCAACTGACGCTCAAGGTCAACGTCATCATTAAATCCCCATTTACGCCGTTAAATCCACATTTCCACGCACGTCCCGTTGGTGAATCGTTGCTTCCCATATAGCTCTGTGCGTCGCGTACACGTTCTCCGAAGCGTGTGGAGAGCTTCGCTTTCCGAGACACCCTTTGCCAGAGCGCGTTCGATCGCTCGCTTATAATTCATAAATTCAGAATGGCTCGCCCGCCGATAGGCGACGATAAACCCGCCGGTCAGCCATCCAGGCAGCGGTAGTACTCCTTCCAGGAGGAGAGCCCCTGCGTATACGGCTTTTTAATGCGCCGCGGAGACGCAGCACGCGCGGAGGCGAACACCCAGCCCCAGGTGTGTGTGTAGGAAGGAGGGAGAAAGATCCCGTCGGACCTGTCCCCTTCCTTCCTCCGTTCGGCGCGGGGCAGCGCGGCGCCCGTCCGGCCAGCTCCTGGTCATCGCTGGGGCCGGCCGTACCGTGTTTGCTCGTTCTTAGGCAGCAGCAGCATCCCCTTACTTTTTATACTGCGCTGAACCGCACGAAGGTGTCATCTAGGCTAGCAAAGGTTGGATGAGTGCATGTCTTAGTTGGTATATTTGAAGCTTGAAGGCCCTGCGGAAGACTAAAGAGCATGGAGGATATTGGATGTACAGGGTCAATCACACTTATAGGGAACATGGCTCCGCGTGGCTGCGCACACGTGGAGCACCATTGCGACAAAGCCGGTGGCAAACCCGTGCAAAGGGGCAGATGACACGAATCACCACATCGAGATCCTTGTTCTCGTGCACCACTCTGCACTGATTCATGAACGGTTAGATGCAATGGCACTCCGCAGGTACAGTCTTTGTCAAAAGTTTAGAGCCCGGGTGGTTCACATCCAAGCTTTATACTGGGACTCCAGGAGCATTCATGGAAGTCCTACCTATTGCAGGAGGCAGTACCAGAAATCTTCTCATGTGCAGGAAATTTGGAGCGCTGGCGATGCATTAAGAACGACACAGTGTGGCTCAAAAGAAAACCCCCTGGGCTCCGAACTTTTGACAAAGACTGTACGTGGCCACGCGGAGCCGTGTTCCCTGTTAAGTATGACTGACCCTGTACACCCTTTGTCAAAAGTTTAGAGCCCAGCGGTTCTGCCTCTGGGCCACGCCGTGTGGCTCGTTATGGATCCCTAACATCCCAAAATATCTTTGAGGTTAGAGGAACTCTGCTTCTCCAAACCCTTCCGATAGTTAGGACCTCCAAGGGTATGCAGAAACCCCACAACACGGCTCAGAAGCCAACTTCTTCCAACTTCCACAGCACTTCGGCGGTCTGGCAACTTTAATTACTTTTATCTTTACATACATGGATGCATAATGTGGCCGCAGCTGACACAGGACAGGGTTAAGTTGAGGGACATAAGAGATATTTGTCCCGAAGTGAGCGTAGTTACAATGAAGAGAGATTGATGTGTCTTGCAGTGGCATTGGCTGCTCTTTTTCTAAAACGGGAAAAACTCAAAAAAACTGATATAACAAAGCACATCACAGCATATCAGTAATGTTGACGGAGGATGACAGAAGACTGGCACCGAAGAGATGCGGAGGTAAACGACGGAGAATGAATACTTGTCTATAGATGGGATCCTTGTGTTTCTCTATCCCTAAACGTCTTTCAAGTGTAAAGTCAGGACAGTAATGCATCTTTCAAGGAGTTTAGCTCTCTTGTTCCTATTCCACTGGATGAGGTACCGTGTTAAACCCTGACCAGGTGATCACTGTTGCATAACCGATAGTGTGTTACCATGCTGTACAGCACGGAGATTTACCTCACTTTGAGAGGTGAACCGAAGGCGCATGTTACTTTGTTTGAATAGCACTTAAAACAGCAATCATCGCAATTTCGAAACTAGTTTAAAGAGCGCAGGAAGTCCAAGTCTGTCCGGGCCCCTCCACGCTATTCTTGCATAAGAGTCTATATATAGACTATTTTGGTACATTAAAATGCAACCAGCTCTCAACCACGCGGCAGGATACACACTGCTTCACAATTGCTACGGAAATGGTTTGGTTTCTTGGAGTTTAACGTCCCAAAGCGACTCAGGCTATGAGTGACGCCTAGTGAAGGGCTCCAGAAATTTCGACCAACTGGGGTTCTTTAACGTGCACTGACATCGGACAATACACGGGCCTCGAAAATTTCAACTTCATCGCAATTCGGTCGCCGCGGCCGGCATCGAACCCGCGTCTATGGAAATCGAATGCACGGCCGCGAATCCTGCAGTCTTTGCCGTTTTCTTCAAACAGGCACTGCTAGGAGAGTTCCAGCCTTGATTCGTTGTTATTGTTCACGGACGGTGAGTTTATATAAACGTGTAAGCGAAGATGGATACAAGTTAGCCGTGCTGCAACCGCGCAAACACGGCATCGGCGCTCGCTGCTTCCTCGGCGGCCCCTCTCCTCTTGCGCCGGCACCCAAAGCTGCTCCACCGGTCGGTCAGTTTGCAGCGCAAGCATGAGCAGTTGCGGCGGCGGGCCTCTCCTCTCTGCATGGGCGCGTGCGAGAGCCGGCGACGATGACCAGGCCGAGGGGAACGCAGGGCAGCAGTGAGAGCGAAGGGTGCCCAATCACTCGCCCTCTCCTCTCCTCGCTTAGCCGGCGCCTTTCTTACCTCCTCCCTTCGGAGCCCTAACTGAATTACAGGCTCGCTGTCTGGCCCGAACGCTCTCGCATACGAGGGCCCGTCGCCGCATTAGGTGATGCCGTGTTGCCGCCGCTTATCACGGCTCCCGCTCCTGCCGTGCCTTTGAAAAGCGCCCATGCTTCCGGCTTGGGGCAGCACGAGTCGCCTTGAGTTATCCAAGGAGGAGGAGAGAAAGGAGTGCATGCAGTGTTTTAGAAGTGGGTGGGGGAGGAGGGAAGAGACGGGGAAGGCGCCGCGAGGAAGAAGCTTGGCATGATGCCGCGGCGCTTATGATTTAACTCTGACCGCACCCCTGCTGCCTCTGAGCGGGTGTACGTAGGAGATGCTAGTGGGCAAGATCGAAGGGGAACGTTGTTTTTTCACGGAGATGAAAACGCTTCCGCATCCCGGCAGAGCGTCGTCCCGCGGTGGGATGACAGCTGACAGCGCTGTTTTTTTACTGTTGTTATTGTTTTTTCCGGAGTAACGGAATGAGTGCCGCAGGCCTCTTGGCTTTGGGACTGCGTCTACCGTTCGGGCATCAGAGTTTGCCTAGTTATGGCGTTCGATGAAGCGGCTGTACTACGACGTTTCTTAGACTGACTGGAAGCGGTGTTTCCTATTTACTGAGTATTTCTTCTTCATTTTGGCTCCTGTTTCCTTAGCAAGATCTGCTTGCCACAGTTTTTCTGTGATAACTTCCCCACTGCCTGGAGAGTCTGACTGAGCAAGTTAGTGGCCGAGTGAGTGATCAAGGGCGCGACCCATCGATCACATTCGTTTGGTAATTTAGTCATAAGGGCACGTGAGGTGTAAATTAGTGATTATTTTTCTATCCGTCTCATGTAAACCTTCCGTGCGATATGGAATGAGTTTGTTCGTAACGTTCCTGCATCGGGCCGGAAGTAGTTGCCACGTTTCTCCCTATATTGAGAGCGTCGTGCAGTGCACTCTCTTTTTTTAGTGATTCGCGCTGCCTTAATTCGTGTCCACCGTCTCCTCCATTCGCCTGGTGACATTTACTCGCTTCGTGGTTGTCTAGCTACGCAGCTGCGTGGTGACACAGGTCCACATTTTTCCAAAGGAACTGCATTGCCAGCAGTGCTTCACAGAGGCAGAAAAAAAAAGCTTGCGCAGTGCGCCAAGTTTGGGCCGCTATGATTAGTGGCGAGGCAAGGGTGCCAATTACCGCAGCGCTTTTGTCGTGTTCGCCACTCGGAGGACTGCCATCACTGTATGGGGACGCAAGAGATTTCGCCTTTCTCTACATTTCTGCGGTCCTGTTTGCGTCCTGTCGCGGACGCCAGTTTTTCGCTGTGGCCCTGGTCCGCGTCCTGTCGCGGACGCCACTTTATTTTTGGTTTCGTACCTCGAGTAGGGCGTGAAAAGAACTCATTCTTTAGAAAGTTAAGGCAGCCGGTCTTTTTTCAAAAAGAATGCGTGTAGTTTTCGAGTGTTTGCATCGTCGCTCGCTGTCTCAGTCACACTAAAACTCTATTACATTATCACATCACATCACTACTTTCCACCCAAATCATCAGAGCTATAAGTGTGTGTGTATGTGGCCCTCAACGAGGCAAAGCTGAGCAGCCATCGCTGTTCATCGCGCACTGGGGCGAAAAGCCACTATTGTATCCACTAAACTAACATGAATTTCTAACCGGTGAGGAACACGTTACTTATATTCTTAAAATATAATTATACCGGTACTGCTTCTTCTCGCATGAGTACTTTTCTATGCAGCCAAAAAACAAGGTCTGCCGTCCCCAAAACTTTTTTTCTTTTATACTGCGCAATGGTGCGTTGCTATTATTCTCTAATATATTCTACAGCCCCGTTCTAGCTCCATTTTTCTTCCCGTACAGAATATGTGCCGAAAATAGTAGAGCATCTGTCGTTCTTTACGCCATTCAAGAAACACTAAGATCAGGTTTTAACAGTTCAAAATATGCGCAAGGTATAGCGAAGAATTACGCTCTATTTCCACAACTCGCGACTCGACGCTTATAAACTACAGGCTATACCCGAGAGACCATTAGTCCCACTTCCACTGAGGCATATGCCGCAAGTCAGTAGCAACGCCGCTTTCATTATCTGTGTACCTGATAAAGGTCTACCTATGCTATCTGCTGGTATTCAAACTACCACCTGTGTCGGAGGGCGTAGTCTTAACACCAAACCTATCTGCAATAATATTCTTTCTACAATATATCAATAATATTATTTGCAATAATATTCTTTGCTATACGGCAATCGACGCACCGCTGCCTTTTGTCTTCCGGTTGAGTGTCAAACGCTGCCGACGACGAATTGCTTCTCGCTCGCTGATTGTGGCCCTTCTCCTCTGGCCTCTTGATGGACAGGCATGACCGCTCCAGAAGGAGACAGACCCACGCGAGAAAGATCTCGCCGCCGCCAGAGATGGATGTGGACGGCGGAAGACTCCGGTCCACGAGGAAAAATTGGATTAGCTCTCCGACTCCTCCGCACGCGCCTCTCCAATCTCGCCCTGCGGGATCCTCCTGCTCGCTTATTACTTGCTCAAATAGAGCGGATGTACTACCTTTTTTTATTGATTCTGTTCGCGGTGGCGCTGGAGGTGGGGACGGCCGAGAGAGCGAAGGATTGGAATTCGGGAAGATTGCTATATTATATTAGACCATGTACGTCTTCAACGGCAGCAGCGTATTTGTGTCCTCGATCTCTGCGCCAGTCAATTGGACCAATTCGCTTAAATTCAGTTATTTCGACCTAACTGAACAGTTGGGCTGGTTTGAAGGAGGAGGGAGGATAACCAGGAAGAAAGGAAGGAAAGAAGAAAGAAAAAAGAACAGAACAAATGAAGTAGAGAAAGTAGGGAAGAGACAAAGATGAAGATAAATCAAGAAACGAAGGAAGAAAGAAAAAAGATGGAAAGAAAGACAGAGAGAGAAGACAAAGAGAGAGAGAGAAGAAAGAAAGAAAGAAAGCAAGGAAGGAAGGAATAAGGAAAGAAAGGAAGAAAGAAGGAGTGAAAGAAAGAAAGAAGGAAAGAAAGAAGGTAAGAAATAAAGAAAGAAAGAACGAGAGAAAGAAGGAGTGAAAGAAAGAAGGTAAGAAAGAAGGAAGGAAAGAAAGAAAGAAGGTAAGAAAGAAGGAAAGAAAGAAAGAAAGAAAGAAAGAAGGAAGGAAGGAAAGAAGGAGAAAAAGGAGTGAAAGAAAGAAAGAAAGAAGGAAGGAAAGAAAGAAGGTAAGAAAGAAAGAAAGAAAGAAAGGAAGGAAGTAAGGAAGGAAGGAAGGAAGGAAGGAAGGAAGGAAGGAAGGAAGGAAGGAAGGAAGGAAGGAAGGAAGGAAGAACAGAAGAGCAGTTGATAGCAACACCTATAGCCAAGCAATCTCAGAGCAAGCCGTTAGTTCTGCTGGAAGGCCCGGACGGCTTGTGAGCCGCTTGAGCGCCCTTGGTTATCAGAAACGCTGCAAAATAGAAAATGCACTGAGCCGAACCGTCGACGGCGTTACATACACAGTCTTTTGGCACACGTAACCTTTCACGGGCAGAAACGAACGAACGCATGGTCGGAGGGCCGCGCGCCAGCGGGTGGTGCCTGCGTATAACCCCGCGGCGTTGATTGGCCAGCTGTCACTCCGATTGACGGATGGAACTTGCCGAGCCTCGGCGCGTATGCGAGCACGCTTGCGCAATACCTCTTTTTTTGTGGCCAAGCGGGCTTTTAATGACAGGGGAAAGGATGAAATAATACGCGATGTATCGACCTCCATCAGCGCCTGTCAGCGGCTCGGTTTTTCTGTGCCGACTGCGCGGCTCCCCTGTTTCCGGCGATGGATTCGTCCGCGACGAATCGCTGATGCGAATGACGGCTTCGGCGAGGTCGCGAAGTATTCCCCATAGCAAATGTGGCGGAAAAGGGTTAGAAGTTCGAAACCTTGGACGGTTGTGCTCTGCGTTTGTATATGCGCTTTTACACATCCCGCCGTTGCTGCTGATAACAGAGGTCGTTCGGAGATATTTCGCTGAGCCATTGCTCATTGATTTCATACATCGCAGGATATCCATGCGAGACGTTGTTGAGCCTATCCGATGGGGCTTGCGCCCACCATAAGACACTTCCTCTGTGTTTGGCAAAGTCTAGAAGACATCACAAGAAAGCAAAGGGGCTTAGTAGAGACTGTGGAGGTTTCAATACGCCCCCCCCCCCCCCCCCCCCCCTCCTGCTGTGTACGCTGAGGTGGCCATGCGCTCTTTGTGAGCTCTGGCGGTTGAATATGGTTTAAAGGGATAGCGTGGACAGCTCCATCCAATAACTGCTCTCTGTAGAGATCAATTATCCAGCTCTTTCTGGCTATTTCGAGGTTTGTCCGATAGCAAAAGGAGCATTTATCGCCGAGAAACTTGGGTTTAAAAACCTTCTCGTCAGTAGATTCAAAACTCGTGACGTCATAACCGAAAAGAGCGGGTTGCCACCGTTCTGAAGTTAATGGCCGTTTAGCGTAGCCTCTGAGATCTGTGCCCCAAAAATTGTTGCCAATGCATGCATTTTACGTACGATATCGGCCGGTGACGGCGACACCTGTCTTCCGCTTTTTGGTCTTTTCTAGCTTATGAAAGGTTCTTGTCAAATTCACCCATTAGACAGTCTATGACAGTCATAGACGTCAATTCCGCTAACGGCACCAAAAGCTGCTAATGTTGCCGCATTCCCTTACAAAAAGCTTTTTAGACAGTCTGTAGACTGTCTATAGACTTCTGTCTAAAAGTCTATCGACTCTCTATAGACAAATCGTAGAGAACAGTCTATAGGAAATACAAATGTTATAGAAGGTCTATAGACAATCTATAGATTTATGGCCCTGCACTTTTAGTAGACTTCTGTCTATAGACAGTC
This sequence comes from Amblyomma mixtum, assembly GCF_055824585.1. Lineage (NCBI taxonomy): Eukaryota > Metazoa > Arthropoda > Arachnida > Ixodida > Ixodidae > Amblyomma > Amblyomma mixtum. Next base: position 21,691,998 of record NC_143018.1, read on the forward strand.
TATAGACTATGAATAGACAAGAAGAAATGTCTATATGAAGGCAACGAGTCTATAAGAAGTCAATAGACAGTCTACAGATCATATTTATAATGGTGCTAACATTTAATGGCGTTAGGTGTCCCTGTGAATTTTGTTTTCGTCCGATCTAATATGCGGACGAATAGCACGAAAGCTGTCTCTCTTTCTCTATTTCTCCCCATGGTGGACGTCTGACTTCGCAAGCGAGCGTATACACTCTAAGCACGATAGCAGTGAGCGTTTCCGCCCTCGAGGGATCGGAGAATAAAAATAAAAACAAATCAAAGACAGGAAGGACCACTCTCGCCTCTTTCCCAGCGCCGAAAAAAAAAATTAAGGGAAGAAAAAAGAAAGAAAGGCCCGGGAGAAGCCCGGCTGGCAGCAGCAAGAGTCATGGCGGTGCAAACATAAGACGGGGTGGTTGCAGCACACACACGCTCTCCATCTTGCTTTTCCATTCGGCCTCGGAGAGGCGTTGTTTGACACTCTCGTATATACACTCTCCTCCGTCGTAGTCGGCGCCTAGTGCAACGTCATTAAGGACCGTGTGATAAATAGGCGCCCCTTATTACACCTACTTGCGAGCATAGTGCCAGAGGCGAGAAGGCTTTACGCAGATATTATATTCCCCGCGGTGGCATTGGCTCGGGCCAGCAACTCAGCGCCAATTGAGTTCGTTTTTTTTACTTTTTTTTTCTACACCGTGGTCACCCATGCGTCGCCACGCTTGTCTCTTCGTCGTCTCTTTATGGCTGTGTTCGCGCTGGTGTGATACACGGCCTCCGTGGCAGCCAACGCGATTGTTGAGAGCGTAATTCGCTTATTATCACGTGTGCTTGCTTTTGGCGAAGCGAAAGCCTGTGTGATTCAAGGCCGAGGACCCTAACTTGTGGCATTATCAAGTCCGGGATTCTAGGACATCAGTTTTAACTGTGAGGCAACTGTACCCGCGGTACTTTAGTGGAGCGGGCGAGGTTACTTTCAACCTCAATCTACTTTCTGTGAGGCAACTGTGAAATACTGTGAGATACTGTTATGGAAATATTAAAGGTAGCATCCCAAGCAGCACTGGCAATTCGCCAAATATTGGAAATGTATGGAGTCACTCTGGCCCTTGTATAGGCAAAGCCTTGGCGAATACATTTCCAATATTGAACCGATTAGCTGTGCTGCTAAGGATAGTGCAATCTTCCGATGCGTAGCAGAATCTTTCTTCTAAAGTTTGTCGTTCCCTTACATTGAGTAATTAAGGCTGTCTAAAAAGCCAATGTGAACTTTTGTGACGATAGCAAAAATTTTGATAGCAAAAAACTACGAGCGTCCCGAGGGGAGATCCGCGGGTATAATTTTATTGATATATAGTGGAATATTATATGTGCGAAAATTGCGTTCGTGAACAACTTTTCTTCGAAAAATGATTTTCCAGAATTTCAGGGTTTGACAAAGCATCAAGCAAATGTATATACCATATTACCACCACAAGGCGGCGGCAATATACCTGGATAGAGGTTTCCTTTATGTTGTAATAATTCGTAACGCGATGCGCGGAAACCACAGATCCGGATTTAAAGAAAGCTACCGGAAACGTGGGTTCATTTTCTGCCGTAGCAAATTTCTCATTCTTAATGCAGCTGGAAAGCAGCAACAATTATTTTTCCAACCAACAGTTTAGTTGCATCAATTCGTTGTTTAAGCGGTTGAAAAATCCGGATACATTCGTTGACAGTGTTTCTAGTATCATGCATCTTTTTAAATTAATAAGCGAAGTGACATAATTCCAACTCAGACGTACATAAAATACATTCACATTCGCTCTAGAGCATTAATGTACAGATTAGAGGTGACATTAAACGAAGTCTTACGGCCCTGGTGTCGGCATTGCTCGCAGTAAGCCCAAACGGCGAACGTCACGCCAAAGACACCGCCACTCCCGAATAATTCATTCGCTGCTAACCAAGCGCTTGAAAAATCGCGTATTATCAACAGCTCGGCTGCGAAAGGACATCCGGAGTGTCTGTTATAGCCGACTTCCACCGGCGCTGCTTTGCTTGGGCTCTGATGTGAGAACCAAGACAATTTGCGACGCCGCGCGTTTTGTTTTCTTTTGTTTTGGCATGGTAGAAACAAAGAACGCGAACAAGTGTTCCCTTGGAACACGTGCTGACGCTTTGACCTCGACCGCACCCCGCAAACCTCGCTTGCCGCCTGAGCACATGTAGATAAAAAAAAAAAGGGGGGGGGGGGAGGCTCTTTTGTCGAGCAGTCGTTTTGACGCGTCTCGTACACCGCAGTTAAGACGTGTCGTCTTGAAAGACGACCTCGCTTTTAGTCCGACTTTTTCCGCCCCTAATCCACTTAGTTTGAAGGCTCCATTGTTGGCTGCCGGCCGGTTCCCAGACAGCCGTGGGGATTATGCCGTCCAGACATGCTCAGATTGAAGTGAAGGGCTTGTTCGGCCTCAAAGATTGGCAGTGCAACGCGCCACGCTTTTCGAGCCTAGCGTTTATGAATTTTTGTGTAGCTACAAACGACTCCAGTGCCTAGGGTTTTGCTAGTTACGACAGTTGGCGCATATATCTTTTAACGACGACTAAAAGATTGGCGATTGGGCTACTTGGTGTTCTATGTTGGTTGTCAGAGCGCGAACGAAACGTGCGGATGAAAGACAAAATTATGTACGAGCACACCACTGAACTTAGAATCTTACTGTGTGGGTGTGCGCGTGCGCGTCTGCGTGTGCGTGCGTGCGTGTGTGCGTGCGTGCGTGCGTGCGTGCGTGCGTGCGTGCGTGCATGCATGCGTGCGTGCACATGCGCGCGCATAGTGAAAGGCATTACCAAACTACTACGGCACCAAACATGGAAATTGTAATCAAAACCACATGTGCAGGATGAGCAGTTCCTTGTCTGACACGCAAGAGTACCATATCATTCACAATTTCGCATGCCTCAATGATTTCTGTGGAGAGGGAGTTTTTGTGCTTGTGCATAATCTGCTGCTTTTCAAATATAGGACAGCAGCAGTCTTTTTAAAGCAAAGGGCGACCACCACGCATTTTTGTATATTTAATTAGGTTGCTAAGTTCGACAATAACTTCCTTCTCTTCATCTAGGTATGTTTTCTTTTATCTTTCCTAATTAAGCTTCTTGTATCGTTTGACTTCTGCGAGGATGCACGTGAGTGTATAGTATTTCAGTATAGTTAGTTGCTGGTCTAGTTGCTATTCTCGAATTAAGTTCATAGTATTCAGCGCAAGGGCATAAGACCAAAGACAGAAAGGGAGGAGAACAAAGGGAAGGAAGAACACAGCGCTGTGTTCATCTTCCTTCCCGTCCTTCTTTTCCCTTCCTTTCTGTCTTTGGTCTTGTGCCTTTGCGCTGAATACTACGAACGTATAGTGTAAACTCGTATAGATGAGTTCACTGACACGCGCTTGCGCACTGTGAACCGAATGTCAGAAGCTGTTGTAGTCTCGTGCCATCACGTTCGATGGTCTCGTGAAGTCTCCCTCCGTCTTCGACTTTTGCTTCGACACGCATAGTAATCTCATGTACAAGCAGCACTTGTGGTGATAAAACACTATCGAATCACTTCGTGTCCTCCCGACTTTCTAGTTTTCAAGCACGCTGCAGACTCTGTCCATATCCATTTTCACCGGCGTCGGCTCTTCCAGCTCGCATGGCCTGCCTCTCTAGACGCCTATAGTGTGCGCAAGCGAATTGACTCGCGTTCCCGCTTAATCTGCTCAGACAAGAAAACATACGCACATAAAACGGAGGCGCGTGTGCCGATGTAGCTTTCTACACTCCGAGATGTCAGCGTTTCTCAGTACATTCACCTGTTTATTTTTCGTCGAACTCGATGTTCGTTTAAATTCCTCCATGCTCGGCCCTTGAGTACACACGCAAATTCAAGACTCTGCCTCTTTCAACAAGCAAGCGGCGAATCTCAGGTGTGACCGTTTACAGGCAATCCCTTCCGCACACATCCACGCGTCGCCCGAGCAAGCGCCGCTTGCACTGCAGGCGCACTTAGCAGCCATCATTCGAGCGCCAGGAACGAAGAGAGGAAAAAAAGAAAGAGAGAGAAAGAGTCGCTTCGTTCGCTCAATTGGCCCGGCTCACACTCGGCCAGCGTTCGCAACAAAATCCTTCGCCACTAGCCGGCGCCAGCGTCGTCTCCGCCACGGTCAAACGCGCCAGCGCTGAGGCAAAGGGCGCCAAGTCAGTCGGTCCGAATGTTTGTTATCAAACTCTGCCTCCTGCTCCTCTCCCTCACTTTAATTCCCCTCTCCAATCAGAAGTGGAGACGCGGCACGCGCGCGCTGGATCGAACACGCGACCTTTCTGGGCGTCCGTCGCCGAACTTGAATTGTACACACAACTCGGCGCGAATGGGCTCCAAGTTTGCGACACTTCTTTCTCTCTCTCTCTCTCTCTCTCTCTCTCCATCCGCGCACTGAAATGCCGCCATCTTTCTCTTCCGTTCAGTGACCGCGCAGGAAGGACTCGGCTGAGCAAACAGACGAAGAGCGTAGCACTGAACGAATGGAGGGGGTGCTGCTGCTGCAGCAGTCGGAAAAGGGCAAACTTGTTTGAACACATTTGACACGTCGTGTGCGCAGCGCGCGCCTCCGCAACTCATTGCAAGAGAGAGAGGAAAGGGAGATGCACAAAGAGAGATAGGAGTACAGGACGGAAGGCCGGCCTTTAATAGCAGCGCTTGTTTATCATTACTTGAGCGGCATACGCCTTGCACCCCCCCCCCCCCCCCCCCCCTTTCTGCCTGGAGCGGGACTTAGTGTATCTAAAGAACTGCCCAGGGCCATACGTGGCTGTACCTGTTTCTGTTCTATTACCGATCGCCCGCGGAGCTATGCTCGTTCCTGCTCGCAGCGCTGCGGGAGTTAGACTCGGCGCAGGTAGTCGGGGATTGAGCGTGTGACCTGTGAAGTACAGTCCGGTCATGTATAAAAGGGAACACGTCATTACTGAACATACAACAATTACTACATACAACATACAAGAGCACGTGAATGTTTTCACAGGAAGTCTTGATAGTAGCTTACAGTGTTGAGAACATTAGCGACGGCCAGTTGGGAGACTCAGGGGGCCAAAGTCGAATTACAGTTATTAGAGTTAGAAAAGGTCCAAAAAATTGTTATAATTGTGCTGAGTTGGAGTTCAGCTTCATTTAATGCACGACGCGATGGTCACGGGACAAAACCATCAGTTCGAGCAAACCGGAAGCTCAAATTCACGAGGGTCCGCTGTAGAACCAGTGCGTAGTGTCTTTTGCCGCGTAGTTTAGTTCAGCTTAAAGGAGAACACCTCATGGCTACGCAGCTATAGGGATTACTCCCTAAGTGCGAATGCAAACCATGTTCTTTTTGGCTTGTGACTGCTTCAAATAAATTTTCTGTTGCTGAATTAGCTTTGTGGCAGTATCCAAAAATTCGAAAGGTAAAAAATCACATTTCTTATAGTGTCAATTGGGTGTTCCCTTTTGTATTGGACGAGACTGTACGTAAAAAAATCAGTCTACACTGCAGGTTCGGTATGACTCTGAAGTACTGTTAACTCTCATACAGCTTTCCTTCTAACTCAAATCACTCAGCAGAGAACAAGAAAGGACTATTTCAACAGGTATAAACTGCGAGCCGTAGGCAGACCACACACATCCCCAGGTAGCACACGACAGCGGGCCAATATTGGAAATCCACTGGCAAAGCGTGGCCCTAACTAGGCCCAGAGTTGCCAGTGAGCATCCGATATTGGTTGTGCCACTCCTTAGCACATCCAACAATGGCCCTGGTTGTCCAACGCTTTACCAGTATTGGCTGAGCCATAATTAGATCTTGGCTATCATGGGCCAGGTTAGCCAGGATTGCCCCACTGTTTGCCATTGCTGGCTGTGCCATCATCGAATCCTGGCTATCATGGGCCATGTTAGCCAGTGTTGTTCCACTCTTTGCCAGAATTGGCTATGCCATTTCCGGGAGCTGGCTGTATTGGCCTAGGATTGCCACCGCTTATCCAGTGTTCAAAGTATACTGGCAAACGTTGGTAAACATTGTGTCATCCATTAAAATGGGTTCAAAATTATTTTTATTGTCGAGTACCATATCGGCAGTTCATAATTTTCGAACGCGCTAAAACATGCGAGTTCAAAGATTTGGTTTTATTTATTATTATATTTTAACCGAACACTTTTGCAGTTTGTGAGCAAAGCTACCCATGATTCCGTTGGAAAAGCTGCACTCTGGTTGCGCAGTGAGCGGCAATAATACGTTTAGGAGAATTGCGATCGAAGTCCTGTTGATCAGAATTAACGTTCTGATTACACCCGACACGCCTTCAACAAAAATTGTCAACAGGTGCCTTCAACAAAAATCAAATAAGTTTCATTTGATTAAATTTTTGGAATAAAAAAATCACTTTATTTTTATTCGCTCTAGGAATTCACTGCCGCAGTACGCAGCTGGTGTCTGCTTCAGGGAGATCGCGATACAAACGTAATAGATTAGCGTAAGTGCATTCGCTAAACCGAAATTGTGCTCAGTTTTGGCAACGTCCAGAAACGAAGCAGTCGCCTCGTAATTTCGAATTATGCGTTGCGCTCGTGAAATATTAGGCGGGTGCTTCATAAACGCACGCGGACACGTGCTAAGCGATTCCTACGCTTCCCTACGTCGTGCCCTGTGATCGCGCCTTTCCCGTGTTTTCTGATTTGCTATTTCCTTCCTTTTCTGCAAATCGTTGTGTTGGAAATTGTTGTTTTTGACCATTTTATTCTTCTGTTGCGTAATTTGCATTGGGGGCTATATAGCTCTTGCTCACGTCTTTGCATATTTACTCGCAGGTTTTTTTTTTCTTTCGAGCATCACCTTTATTGATGAAAACCATCGAAAGTAGTTGCGAACCACAATTCAACATGCCTTTGTTTGTTTTTGCTTTTTTTGCGCGAAACTTCCACCCCAACAAACAATTTGAGGATTCTTCGATGACCACTGAATAAATGGACTGACAACTGGCGTTAGACGCATGTTAACCTAGCTTGTTTGGCGCATGTACGGTACATGAAACTATGAAAGAGCGCGCATTCTGCTTGGATATTTTTTTTTGCTTTATATTTTTGTTATGTGGTAACATTTTAAGCTATCTTGAACTAACAGAAGCCACATCATACGGCCCCACAAAATACGCGAGTGTCTCAAGTCGTTTTGGCGAAATGCATCTTGAAGCTCCAAGTTTTTCACTTCAAAATTTTCAGGCTTTTGCTGCAGCTTTGTAGCAATACTTTGACGCTTCCGTGTTTCCCATCCACTTCTCTCTTGTAGATATTGCTTTCTGTACTGCCTGTGGCCATGTGACTCATTCTCCAAAAATTCCAAACCCTTTTCACGTGTTTTGGCCTCTTTCCCTCTCTCTTTCAAGTCTTCAAGTCGAATATCTCCCCACCTGTTCTCCCGGCCGTGCCCTTTTCCAGGGAGCGGGCTAACCCCCCACCCCGCGAAGCGCTATTTTTTCTTTTTGGTTGTCACTTTCTCAAACCTGTTTTCCCTCGCACGCGGCTACGCGCTTCGCTGTTCCTCCACCTCCCTGTCTCCACCTTTCAGCTCGAGGACTTTTCTCGGAACCACAAAACCTGTGTAAAGGAAAATTACTCTCTCCCCTCCAGCCAACCCCCCCCCCCCCCCCACACACACTCCACTGCTCGTCTTGGAACCGCGCGACTCATCACATTCTTGACTGCACGGCGGAGCTCAACCACGTGCACAACCAACGCGACGAAAATGCATGCACACTCAGCTAGCACCGTTCATAGTCTGTGCACGCGAAAAGCCACACTCATATTAGGAGAGCTCCGACGCTGTTCGTACCGCCTGCAAGATCTTTTGTAAGTACTAAAACTCTTTTACCTTGATATACGTCTGGAAGTTAAAGTGATTTTTGTAGTAAATGTTGCTTTGACTACATGCGCCTTTATTTTTTAGACAGGAGAAGAGAGCGAGCCAAAAAGCACGAGGACGACTTCTGTGTACCCACTCTCATTGCGAAATGGCTTGCTTGACGTCGTGCGCAGTGGAATTGTGGCCGAATGGTGAGAATTTAATTTTTCGTCTTTGGTGAGATGAACTCACTAAAGATTCACTACTTTGGCTAACAGCGGGTTTGAACTCATATGACTTGAGATAGAATGCATTCGGGAATATGTCCTTTACCGCTTATGCACGACGGAAGTCAGAACCGCTTAATTAATTTTCCACTGCAGACTAGTTGGTAAGGATATGCGTAATACTTCCGTAGTGTTTCTTTTTGCCGTCTACTCTTGCAGACTCAATAGAAAATCCGCAATTACTGGTTAAAGCTTTTGCCCACGTTCTCTCGCAATGAAAAAGGGCATTACTCTGGACTATAAGACTAGTATTTTTGTGTGGTTTTCAAGTTGCAGTTTCGAATCCAACTATAGCATGCATGCGAAGCAACTACTTCTAAGGTAAAACAAAGGTGCCCTGAGTTCCTTGCGTTCAGCGTATTTCGTCAAAAATCGCAAGCAGCATTTTTAACTTCATTAAATAAAACTAATCAAAAATGTTGTTTTGACGTCCATGTGGAAGAGACGCTACAACCTGTGCATGTTTACTGGAATAAAAAATTACCTCGCAATTTAGAGATACGAGTTATATTAAAACAAAATAATACATTAATCTGTTTTCAATATCACATTAATATGCTTATCTCGCATTGAATATATTTACTGGGAGTGCGACACGACGCATTAAACTAAATTAAACCATTTGGTATAAGGGAAGTTTAGTAAATTAAATTCCACTTTGTGCAACTAATGTGGTGCTGATTCTTAAGAATAAATTAAAAATTATCCTGTAAAATATGTTGCTAGTGTCTTCACGATGACTGTGTTTCACAAAATTCTGTGTTATTTAATCATTTTTGTTTTTGTTCTGTGATGGCCATAATTCAACTTACCATGACATCATGCATCTCTTTGCAGGCTTGGCGCTTCGTGAGGCCATCGTGCAAGAACTAGACGAGGAATTTCTTTGAATGCAGTCCAGCAGTCCCCTTGCAAGTGGAGTGCAACGATTACTTTGGATATGACTGATCAGTTCACTGGAGGACAGCTCCGTTGAGCGCTTTATGGACGCCTTAGCCGTGCCGCAGCAGCTTGCCGAGATGCTTTGTCCAACCGATCGGCACGCACCAAACTTGAAAATAAATTGTTTTCCCACAGCCTCTGCCACCATGCTCTTGGGCCCCTTTTCTTTACTCCCCACGGTGGCTGGTGGTAGCGCAAACCATCCTGTGTGCGCTAGAAGCGTGATTCTTGTAACTCAAAGCAATAAACGGGTTTTTTTTCTGGAATTCTTTCGCAACCTCATTTATGAATATTTGCTAGGTAGAATGGTATGTATATACATCCATCCACAGTGCCGGTCATTGGCGAGTGGGTTAATTGCATGTGCCAGCGTTCGAAAGCTGGATGCCATTATTCGAAAGCTGGAAACCATTATTCGAAAGCTGGAAACCATTATTCGAAAGCTGGATGCCAATATTCGAAAGCTGGAAACCATTATTCGAAAGCTGGCTACCAATGTTTGAAAGTTGGCTACCAATGTTTGAAAGTTGGATGCCAGTATGAGACCTTTGCTGGTCCATGCTGCAGAACGAACATCGGGACTGCGTTGGCCGCTTGATCGGCCGAGCGTTGGCCCAAAACTGGCATGAAAGTAAGGCCAATGTATGAAGTGGTAGCGCTCGGCCCAAATGCCAGTGTAGGACCGATGTTCGTGCCAAGTTTTGCCAACACTTGCGCGACGTTCGGCCAATGTTGTTGTGCTGCCTGGGTCATTTCGCGTACTGTTTGCCGCAAAGCCAACCGCCGACGCTTAAATTCTGCAATGAGCTGCCTTTATCCACATGTATTCTGTGGCATCGCCCGGAATGCAAAAGGACCGAGCGGTGACCTTGTGATTCGAGGCTTGAGCATACGCCTCGCATGCGCGAGGTACGAGGTTTGATCCCCAAAGCCGCCTACCCGCCGGTGATAAATGTGCACAAGCTTTCCCCTGGCCAGGTGTTAAGCTTCTTTAGGGCGAAATGCTTGGGAAATGGGTATTTGACCGCGCTTTGAGTAGACGAAAATAGCTTGTGCTATGCCTGGCTTTGGTCAAAGCGGCTCTTACGCCATAAAAATTCATTACCAGCAGCAGCATCACCATCAGGATACGAAAGGCTCACGGCCAGATCGACGAACCGAAAATCCCTCCCTGCTTTCGGATGCTAGTTGTCGATTCTAGCCACACCTTTAAATGATAAAAGAGCACATGAAACAAGCCATAAAGCTACGCCAAAGATGAAGACTACGGCATAGAGACCCCGCACTTTAAAGGTGCACTGAAGAGGAATCTGAACTCGTCTTTTTGCCGCGGGAACTCAATCTGCACGTTCCGAGCATTCTTAGAAACTTCGACTTATTGCCATGTGTGGCTGATTTTTCTAATTAAATCGAATTAACGTGCGGCTCCCGCCTTTTTTTTTTAATTCTCCCTCGTACGGTGGGCGGAGTCGACCAACGCGTGGAGTGCCTTTCAGCCAGTCCCGCGGCGGCTTGCCGCTCTGCCATCGGCGGAGTAATACGTAGTAGTCCGTAGAAGCAAATAGTCCGCGCGTATTTTTATTTCTGCGGGCTTATCTTGCGGCTATATTATCTGCGAATGAAACTATTTATTCACGGAAACCTAAAAAACAAAATAAAGCGAAAGCAAAGCCTCCACGGAGCTGGCTGCAAGGCGCTCCACGCGTTGGTCGACTCCGCCCACCGTACGAGGGAGAATTAAAAAAAAAAGGCGAGAGCCGGACGTTAATTCGATTTAATTAGGAAAATCAGCCACACAGGGCAATACATCGAAGTTTCTAAGAATGCTCAGAACGTGTACGTCGAGTTCCCGCGGCAAAAAGACGAGTTCAGATTCCTCTTCAGTGCACCTTTACGCCATAGAATATTAAGAGAAGTATGCGGATCACTCCACTCGAGAATAACTCACATTAATTAGTCCCTCAAATAGCAACCATTACTAGTTTTAGAGACTAACCGCTGAGGGTTCATCACTCACCACGAACAAAAACTTCGTCGCATGGATTAAGCGTTGCAATTAGTCACATTTTGTCCACTTCTACCACCTTCTTCCTGGCGCGCATTAGATACTACTGGCCACCTCAGAGCGCATCGGTGTCTCAACAAGACTGCGCGCTTTTTGAATTCGACCCTCACTCTCTTGGCGTTGAAGCAGCGCTTGACAAAACGGTCATTATCCACGCCCCGTCGAGCGTCCGTTCCACCAAAAACATAAAAAAAAAACGCAGCGTGTTCGTCCGTGCACGTCGACAGTTCATCGTCGTTCGATCGCTCTGAATGACTCTTCCTCGTGAAGCCGCTTCCAAAGCGTACACGCGAACCATGCGCGGCACCCAAAGGCTCCTCACTCATTGCTCCCACTATACACCGTAGCGCGTCGACCCTAATTCCCTTTCGCGTACACGCTTCGAGCGCGCCCCTCTCTACTGCTGCACTGGCTGGGTGATGACTCTTAGGTGCGCGCAGCATGCAGGGGTGTTTGCGAGTGCATTACCCTCTCCTTCTGTGTGTGTACGCTGTTTGCGCTCGTTCATTGAACGATTCGGTTGGTTGCGCAAAAGAGCGACCCGAGCCGGCGTGAGTGCTCGGCCGCTCCATTTGTCGCGTGAGCTGCGTAGGCGATGAAGCGCGGTGTCGAATGCGCATCCGGGGGTCAAATGAGTAGCGCTTCGACGTGTTTTGGTGCGCGGGGTCTGGTTTTGTTCCGGTTTTATTCGTTTTTATTTCGAGATTTTGCGCCACAGTAGCGCTGCGCTTGCTTTGCTCGGTGAAACTCGTGGGAATACTTCGGTGCGGTACGGTACGGTATGGTATGTATGTATGTAAGTTTTTTTTGTTGGTTTATGGGGTTTAACGTCCCAAAGCGACTAAGGCTATGAGAGACGCCGTAGTGGAGGGCTCCGGAAATTTCGACCACCTGGGGTTCTTTAACGTGCACTGACATCGCACAGTGCACGGGCCTCTAGAATTTCGCCTCCAAAGAAATTCAACCGCCGCGGCCGGGATCGAATCCGCGCCTTTCGGGTCAGCAGCCGAGCACCATAACCACCGAGCCACCGCGGCGGCCGTATGTATGGTATGGTATGGTATGGTATGGTATGGTATGGTATGGTATGGTATGGTATGGTATGGTATGGTATGGTATGGTATGGTATGGTATGGTATGGTACTTTAAGGTATGGCACGAATGGTTTGCGTCAACATTCAACCATGCCACCAGAGAACGTTCCCTCTTCCTCAATCGGCAGCGTCCCGTTCGCAAGCCGCTTAAAGGAAAGCCGCTTTATGTGGAACCTCTATGCGCTGTGCACACAGCAGGAGCTTCAGGTGCACTCAAAGCCGCCTGGAACAGTTTTTTCTAACGCGTCCTTGTCAAGACAGGCATGCGCCTGGAGAGACGCTTTCGTAAACTGCCCTCGCATTCCCGACGGAGTGCACTGTTTTGTCCTGCTCAGGAAAAGCACTTGCTGAAAGTGATGGGGTAAGTCTCGTGAAGTATACCTCGCCAGTTAGGGGACCTGGCTAGCCGTTTCTGAAAGCGCGCGGCGTCCTCCTCTGAAGGGTCAATGCTTCCATGACATTACCATCTAATCGGAAACGGCTACCCGGAACCTATAAGCCATCGATGCACTCTCCCCTGCAATCTCTCCCGGTTTCCGTGAACAGCGGCGTTATTCGCCCCGGCGAGCCAAACGCTTGAATTCCTAATAGGATATTCGCGCGGGAAAAAGCTTTCGGGGGTGCCGTCCCAAAAGTCGAATGACCCAAAAGGGCAGTTAAAGGTGCTGGAGGGAAGTCAAAGGGGCTCTTATTGACGGAGAGAGACGATCGAGGCCCAGAAAAGGTTAAGCTTGGGGCTGGCTCTCACCCGAGGTCCCCAAGGTGCAGCGAGAGAACGAAGATTAGGGTTATAGCTCGTGTCGACTGAGCTGACAGAAGTTCGCCATGTGTGAGCTCTGGCCTGGAAGTTGAGATCTTACCGAGTTTGCCGGCGGTCGTCCGGCTCGAAAATTGTGTATAGCGTCGCAAGAGGGATGCTTGATCCCTTCCTACAATGCGTAGCTGCCGAACTCCGAAGTTGGTTGGTTGGTTTATGGGGTTTAACGTCCCCGAAGCGACTAAGGCTATGAGAGACGCCGTAGTGGAGGGCTCCGGAAATTTCGACCACCAGGAAGTGTCCTTGTCGCCACGGCATTGATTTATCACCACCACAGGCCCGGACGGAACAAGTATATAGATTAACCGACAGCACGCATATTCTCTTCGTGACCAGTTCACAGGCGACAGGGCTTCTCTGGATTTCCGGTCTTTCTTTCCTTCCCAGGCGAAAAAAAAGTGAACGCGGCGTCCTTCACACTTTCTTCACCTTTCTCTGGTTCTCCAGCCGGCAGCATCGGCATGCTTATCTTTTCTGCGTTTATTTAATTCGCTCCCTTTCATCAGTTCTTTCCTCTTCCTTTTTCGCTGAGAGCGTTGATCGTTAGAACCGTGATTTTGGTATTGCCGGCTCCACGGTAGCCAATCTTCCGATTTTATCTTCGGTCAATAAACAACAACCCTGCGAGCGATGCCCAATACGTGCTCCGTCGACAGCGTCCGACAACCATCGCCGCTCGCGCCCTCTTCCCCGGACAGGAAGTGTCGCTTGACTGCTCGCATCGCCGACGTCCGAGGAAAGCCTTCGACGACTCGTGGGAAGAGTAGCCCTGCAGAAAGAATCGGCAACGAACGGGGAGGGGGAGTGGGGGTCGGGGGCGTCGTAGAGGAGGAAGTTAGGAGAAGATAACGGGGGGGGAGACAGCAGCACGGTGGCAAGGAAGGGGTGATCAGAGCTGCCACCGTGCGTAGTCGTCCAACCGGAGCACTGGGCGGCCGCTCGGCTGCCACCGAATTGGTGATTTCCGGCGTTCAATGGACCGAGCCGACGGGCCTATACTGACGCGAACGATGACTTCTTCGCCGCCTTCTTGTCCCTGGACTCACTGTCCCTCTTGGTGTCACCTCTTCTTTGATTCTCCTATTTCCATGCATTCTCATCCCGACCTGGCTTGTGTGTCGCTTTCCTTCACCCTTTTCTTCCTATGTTATCTTTCTCCATTTTGGTTCCTGTTCAGTGACCCGTCGACGCGACGGATGTCGTTATTCTTAATCTACCTTGACTCTTTCGCAAGAGTTGATTGCAGAAATAATATAATCGTGTTATTTCTAAAGGCTGGAGCTCCGTTAGGCGTCGTTGTTCTCTCCCAATTATGGTTGTAGCTAAGGCAACCCTAGCTGCCTCTAAAATGCTTTCAGAGGTCCTTGCAGTGGTCCTCTCAGCATTGCCGCACGAGTTGATCGTTGCGCTTTACTGGTACCTGATAGTGATTGAGTAGAATGTTTCGCTCTGCTTAGGTTTCTACTTTTTTCGTCAATTTTTCAGCTCAGCCCCATCTTAGGTGACTTTCTCTATCGATAGGGACCCCAGACTTAAGTCTGGGGGCAGGGCAGCAACGGCCGTTCCTCTAACGGACACAGGCTGCGTTTTTCGGTCGCTCTACACCCTATAAAAAAATCTCCGGTGGTATCTCCTTGTTGGTTCCTGAATGGCAAACAGGAATTCTAGGATGGTGAATAAGAATCGTACTTAGTGCCCTGTTTGGCAAGCACGCCAGTGAGCCAACGCAGGTAGGTAGGCTTCAATGCCAAATAATATTCATTATTGCTACTGCGTTGGTGAAACACGAAAATATAATATCGTCATTCTCTTCACGGAAGCACACCGTGCGTTCCATGACCTGGTTTTCCTTCTTGCCCATCATGGTTGCAATTTGCTTAACACTGTGCAGACAGTGATAAGTTTGAGCCTGACAAAGCCAGCGACCACAAGTGAAGGTTTCGCCTCAAAAGGCGCCGATAGCTGGCGCTGGAAGCATAACCAGCACAACCAACGTATTCGAATAACAGTCAGGAGTTAATGACAACTTCTATCTCCCTTAAAGAATTGTAGCTAATAAAACGATATCTCTAGAAGCGCCGTCTAGACACTGTTGGGTCGTCGATAACGAGAGACGCCAGCCAGCTATACACATAAGCACCAGAAATAACAAGAGAATAATTAAACAAAGGCGCAAAAAAATCATCAGAACGTACGCAGTGATGTACTCGGCCGCTCTTAGAAATCGGTAAAAGAAACATGAATGACTCGAAGGTATTGTTTGAACAAGCTCGCATAATTCGAAGACGATTAAAGCGGATTCGCTCGCTTTCGCTCTAATCGAGACCTTCCGTACACATACAACAGGCTGGAATTGGTTTCGTCGTCTAGCTTTCTCTTCTGATAAGGCGACAGCCTAAGTCGAAATTACGCCTATGCTCGCGCTTTAATCAGATAAGAGAACACCGCGCTTTTTAAAATCTACTCTATAATCTCTGCAGTGATCCAGAAGCAGAGAGCCATTTCAGAAGCTCCTTTTCCCCTTCTTTTGCACTAACTTGTCGCAAGTGTGTCGGAGTGTAGTGCGTAAGTGGTGAAGAACACCGCTCGGCAGCCGTTGAAGTTCAAACGCTTTCGCCTGTTCGCTTTGTGGTCGTCATATGCCATGGACAGGCAGCGGGAATAAGACGAAGTGCTCGAAGCAGCTGGACTGATGAAATCACGACAAAAAGATAATGATCTAGATGGGAGGAACGACCAATAAGCCTGAAGCGAAGTGAATGATTGCCATTGTGTTCAAGTGCAGGCGCACAATGCTACGGGCCCGTCTCTCTCGAGCAACCGTCGCTCCCCTGCCCCTCAACGAATCGAGTACCGCGGCTCTTCAACGTTCAGTGGGTCCCAGTTGCTGGTTCCCCCTTCTTGCATTGAAGAGCCCCCTTTTTTTTCCCTTTTCTTCTTCTACGTATTCATCATCATCATACAATTCCTTGATTAATGTTGACAGAGTTGATATCAAAAACTCGGAGATCACTGCAGCGACCCGCATTGGAGCAATGCGAAAACAAAACGTCCACATGCTATATCGACGTCCGTGGCTGTTCTGACGTCCATGTACTATATCGACGTACATGGCTATTTTGACGTCTGTCTATTTATAGCTTTTTTTCGCGTTTAATTAATTAACTAATTACACCTCATCAACCAAATTTTTCCCATGGCAACATTTTATCACACACTACCTGCCACAATCACACTTTCACACATATATCTTCAGAGAACGACGTAATCGTGCGGACAAAATTTCGGACACTGTTTGCTGACGCGACAGTGCCATATAGTGCCCTCGCATTGATAACTGCCAATACTACCATCATAAGCATCACCTTATTCCTTTTGGTAACGATAGTAATGACGTAATACTACCATCTATTGGATAACGTTGGCGATAATGATAGCTTTCATAGAACGTAATCATAATCATCGTAACTGAGCACGCATTGTCAACGTGCGATTATCTGGGTTGTTGGTACGTAGAACGTTTTGTTTTGCGACTGAAATCACCGCTGGTCTTGACTGGACCAAGCACACCCCGGTGTGGCGATTCTTGTGACGTTAATCAGCCGAATCGATTCTTTTTTTTTATTATTTCGCTTCCTCATTCTCTTTGTCAGGCACTTGTAACAAAAGTACCGCCTGAAATACACTGTAAAGTACAACTAAATAACCATATGGGTGCTTGCGGCTGTTTTATTGATTTTCCTAAGCTAACTTCCCTAACAAAAATTTTTAGGCAGTCTATAGACTGTCTACAGACTTCTGTCTATAAAGTCTTTTGGCTGTTTATAGACAAATCTTAGAGAACACTCTACAGGCAATACGAATGCTATACTTTTATCATACACTTTTAGCATACTTTTTTCTGTAGATACTCTTTAGACTATGAATAGACGAAAAGAAATATCTATAGGAAGGCAACAGAGTCTATAAGAAGTCTATAAGCTGTTTATAGACACTTTTATAAGGGTTCATTTCAACGACGGTAGTCATATGCTCATGTGGCACTGACTACTTGCGTCTACTTGCGTGTGAGGTTTTATGCGTTCGCTTTCAAATTTTTTTTTTTGTACATTTGACAGCGATGTTGATGTGCCAGCTACCGAAGGCAACAAATATCGAAAATGATTTGCTGCGGATATTTTGCTCAGAATTACTCCGGACACCGCAAAACGAGCGTTCCACTTTTCTCCTCGTTCTACCACCCCCTTGCGCTGCCTTCCAAGATACACTGCACAAAGCTGCCTGCCTCCCATCCCGCATACCCAACTTCCCTCCCTACGGCTCACAGCGCCATGTGGCCCCTTTGTCATCCGCTACATCACTCTATTCACTGCCGGAAGAAATGGGAACAAAAAGGCGGCCCGAACCGCGACTCGACAGAAAAGATGCCTCCCATACCTCTTCACCCCTCCCCACCGTATCCCTCTCCCCACCAGCACCAAGAGCTCTTTCGTCCCCCACTTCAGAATCAGTTGCGCGACAGTTCCTCCGATGCCACGTTCCCCAAAACGGGGGCGCCCCGACCGAGTCAAATCGGCCGGCCCAGAGTCAAACCGTGGCTTACCCGCTTAAACGGAGGAGGCGTGCACGCCTACTTCGAGGACAAAGTTGCACCCGTGCTTCAGTTTCTGTTCTGTCCTTTTCATTTTTTACTGCAAAACATCACCCAGCAGCTGCCGGCGATGACGGTGCGCTATGGGTGGGCTGTCAGACCTACCATCCCCCCCCCCCCCCCCCTTACTAGTGCCTCTTACGAACTCGGCCCCTTTCGGTGAGTGTCCTGCTGATGCTTCGAACAATAACAGAGCTTGGGATACAGCGACGTCAGCCCCCACCCCCCGTATGCACGCACGCATAGCACGCGCAGATTGTGTTAGGAGGGTGAGAGGTTAGCGGCAGCAATGGTAGGAGGTGGGGGGTGAGTCGAAGTGAGGTTAGTGAACCCTGTCGTCGCGCGCCAGACGAAGCTGTCGCCGCCGCGCTTGGAGCGAGCAGGCAAGTGGCGCTGACGCAGCTTGTCATGCGAGCCTCAAAGCAGGCAGGGCGTGTGTGCCTCATGCGCACGGAGAGCGGTTTCGGGTTGGAGCTGCGACACGAAAGCGTCTGGCTTGCTGGCGACACCGGTGAACGCTCCTGCGGTAAACAAGGCTTAGAGTCAGGCAAGGTGGAGCAGAAGACACTGTAGAGACTTTTTTTGTGCGTGTATGTGTGCTGATTTCAAGTTGGAGTTTCTCATAAGTCCAGAAGCTGGCATTAACCGGTCCGATTCGTCCTTCGCTTTTCTGCGCATCCCGAAGCAATCGACCACTCTGCCAAGAAGTCCAGCACTGAAGATTCACTTCGTATTCAAAATTCGACCTCTGACGCATCCACATCGTCCCCCCCCCCCCCCCCCCCCCTCAACAAAACCCACTGTACAAACAAACAAGCACGTTAATACATATACAGGTCCCGGTAGTATGTAAGGGAAAACTCAGGGGACATAAAGAACCATTTCATTATTTCTGCAGTTAGGACGTAAAAAGGACAAAGTAAGGGCTATTCTTTCAGAGAAATTGTTTAGTGAAAAACGTTTTAAAGATTGGCTTCTCATCATTCTCGGGAAGTAGTCGTTTGCTACGCATTTGTTTTTCCATATTGCCTAAGGCGAAGCTTTTGTCAAAAGTAATAAAGCCAAAGGGTTTACCTGCGGACCATGTTTAGTGGCTCTTTGTGCAATGCCAGAGTTCCGAATCGTTTCGAAGATTGCCCCGCCGCGGTGGCTCAGTGGTTACGGCGCTCGGCTGCTGACCCGAAAGACGCGGGTTCGATCCCGGCGCGGCGGCTGAATTTCTTGAAGGCGAAATTCTAGAGGCCTGTGTGCTGTGCGATGTCAGTGCACGTTAAAGAACCCCAGGTGGTCGAAATTTCCTGAGACCTTCACTGCGGTGTCTCTCATAGCCTCAGTCGCTTTGGGACGTTAAACCCCAATAAACCAAACCAAACCATTTCGAAGATTAGAGGAACTTTCGTCTTCAGCCACAAAAGTCCCGACGGATACTACAAGAACCCCACTACACGGCTTAGTGAAGCAAACCCCTTGGACTATATACTTCCGACAAAGGCTGTACGTGCACATATGAATGGTCTTAAAAATGTGAACGCGTCTGACTCGTTTCTACCGGACTTTACTGCATATAGCGCAACTTGACTGCGATCATAGATCAGGACTAAGTCGTCCGAGTTCTGGATTTGTCCGTATCCGCTGCGCTGAACCACGTTCAAGAGAAAAGAACAACACAGCACACTAAAGCACAGCACAATGCAAAAGAAATTTGCGAGGACACTTTGGCAACTAAGGTGTTGGGAGGTGAAAGCCGAGGACACTATGCCGTGACGACTTTTGGTGGATGTGAAGTCACATCGATCCCATGGTTATATCGATACCCAAATTACACATCTTTCGGGGATCTTAAGTGTTAATTACGCTTAATTACACACTTTTCCATCTAATTTGACACAAATCCGACGTTTGTCCGACCATTCTGTGACAATTTTCGCT
Organism: Amblyomma mixtum; assembly: GCF_055824585.1. NCBI lineage: Eukaryota > Metazoa > Arthropoda > Arachnida > Ixodida > Ixodidae > Amblyomma > Amblyomma mixtum. The sequence goes on from NC_143018.1 coordinate 21,711,692, forward strand.
ATGCCATGACGACTTTCGGTGGATGTGACGTCACACCGTTCCCGTGGCTATATCGGCGTCCGCGCTATTTCGACGCAATTTGGACATTTCCGCCTATAATTAATTAACTATTTAATCTGCAGTCACAAAACTTGGTTTGGTTTGGTTTGGTTTATGGGGTTTAACGTCCCAAAGCGACTAAGGCTATGAGAGACGCCGTAGTGGAGGGCTCCGGAAATTTCGACCACCTGGGGTTCTTTAACGTGCACTGACATCGCACAGTACACTTGGCTTCTAGGTTCATTGTTTCCTCCTCTATATGAAGCAATCATTGGTTTTCTTCTATCTTTTTTCAGTTCCCGAGTTAAACGCGTGTGACACGCTTTGTTAACAGACAGACGACAGTATGAGCCATTAAAGGCTTTCGCCTTAATACACCGCAGGATCCTGCGCGCGCGCGCACTACAACATCGTCTGCACGCACGCCTCCTCACATGGTCTTCCGTAGAGCGCCATCTTCTCCCACCCTGCGGCGCTGTGCACCCGCATGAGCTAGCGCCGTCGACGGCGGCAGTCTAACGACGCCGGTCATTACCTTGTCAAGACGTGCCAACAGCCGGGCCCGGCTGGCCAGAGGAGGGCAGAAGTGGGCGTTATTATTAGCGGCGAGAGTGGCGCCACTTTCATCTGCGACGAGGCGACAGAGCGACCGCACTTGTATACATACACACACACATGCAGGCACTTAGGCGCATTCCTGCTCGCTCCGCGTGTGTTATGTGTGCGCGCGCCTGCGGGCTTTGCTTTCCTCGTAAGCAGAGCGGGGACGGCTACCACGAAGTCGTAATACCTGCCTGCACGGCCGGCGAACGAGCCGGCCAGCCGTCGCCGCTATTTGCGTCAATCACGGAGGATGCGAGCTGGAACGGGATCGAATTGGATGGAGAGGGATGATGGGGAAAGGTGGGGAGTGGGAAGAGCAGGAGGAGGAGGAGGTCTGCGTTCTTTTAGAAGGATGCTTGCTTTCACGTGTCGCTGTATAGCACACACCGCCGGGTAATGTCACAAAGGTTCCCATTTCTCGAATGATGCGTGGACCATATATTGTAGCTTTCTTTTCCTTACTATTGGCTCAGTGGATATGGTGCTAGGCTGGTAACCCGAGAGACGTGGGTTCGATCCCGGCTGCGGCGGTTGAATTTCGATGATGGCGAAATTCTAGAGGCCCGTGTACTGTGCGATGTGAGTGCAGGTTAAGGAACCCCAGGTGGTCGAAATTTCCGGAACCCTCCTCTACGGCGTCCCTCGTATCCTGAGTCGCTTCGGGACGTAAAACCACAATAAACAAAACCTTTTCTTTTCCATTCTTAGACATTTCGCTTTGAGACGCTTGCTCTCTCCCCTCGTTCCCCCTTCCTTTCCTGTTCCTCACGATGCGGTTCAAATGTCTGCTCCCAGTGAGCCAGATACCGTGTTTTTCCTCATATAATATCCTGCCATTGGTCTATCCTGTCTAAACAAAATTGCAAAGGAATAGATCGTGACAAAAATCGTTATAGTGTAGCGAAGCGTACGTCGGGACGGAACGGTGGCTCCGCCGCATCGAAGAAGGGGACCAGCAGGTGTCGATTAGATGCATTGGTCAACTTAATTTATTGAAGATAGATGCGAATCACTGGTTAAACTTGGAAACTGAGACAAAAATATAAGAGGTCACATAGTAAAACAGTCAGTCATACCCCGGGGCGTGCAGCATCTTTGGAGCGGAGGTCCCGAGCAGCAGCCGGGAGGCAGCCGTTCCTCTCTCGAGAGTCCCCCCTTCGCGCCAAAAACCCGCTCTTATATACGTTTGCCCAGGATTCTGGGGACACTTTTAGTAGCCAATCGGAAATGCTGTTGTCGGAGCCAATGACAAGGATTTCTTTAAAACAGAGCAGCCAATAGCACGCCGGTGCCCACGAGGCTGTTTACTCGAGAGCACCGCGTAAAATTCCCCGAAGACGTGCGCATTTCCACTCGGCACTCAGATACAAACACACAAAACGACACCCGAAACACAGGGAACGCAAACCTCGCAGTCGGTGCACCACGCGACCCGCCGTCCGCGCCTTCGGCCCTCGCGGCCCGTCTCCGGCATATCTGGTCCGCCGGGCAGTGTGCCGCCCGAGGCAATCACTTCGCGCGACTCTCCTGCAAACCACAGGGGGTCCGCGCGCCCGCTCTGGTGGCCCGGACGCGGCCGTGGGCGACCTCTTCCCCTCGCAGTTTACTGCGTTTTACTCTAACTAAACATTCACACAAGGCCAGGGAGGAGACGCACAATGCCTGCTTACAAAGAGCCCCAGAGAAAACGGCTCTGCCAAATGTCGGAGTGTGAGCCCCTCTAATGGCTCCTCGCACAGCAGGGAGCACACGGACAGCAACAGTCGCACGGCGGGGAGAAGAACACATTCAGCTTGTAGAGAAACTGGCGCGCGAAACCTGCGAAGCTCGCTACGCGACACCTCCCTCCTACGAAAAAGAGTGTCCCACTCGTTTACCAGAATCGAATACAAAGGAAAGGCGTGCACACTTGATACAAGGCAATAAAATAAAATCCACTAGACAGTAACGCACAACAAGACTAAACTGAATACAATAAATACATCTGCTGTACTATACAAGGCATGGAAAAACGAACGCGTAAATTACTTAGATAAGCATGATACAGGCAGGACGCAGAAACATACAGATTTAACAATGCAATCGAAAACTTTACATTGCACTCTCAAAATGTCCGTATGTACAGATTGGCACAAAACACAAGTTGTCTGTGGGAAGGGGCAGTCCAACAGTTACTTTAGTTTGTTCCTTCATCTGCACTGTAGTACTCCTCGGTGTCACTTTCATACCCATGCGTCTTGACCACTTTGGGCTCGGTGTGAGCCCCCGCACGGCCATAATCAGGTGACGACCTGCTGTAAGAGTACGTCTCAGTCGCACTGTCATCCGACTTTTCGTGATCGCTGGGTTGCACTGTAGGGGACACAGCAGGTATTGATTTTGCATACACACTAGCACTGCGCGCGAAATCACGACCACCATCACCACCGCAATCGCTGTCTGGTGACTCGTCGTCGGCGTCTTCTTCTGAATCCAGACGAGTGTGGCAGCGCTTCAGACGGCCGACGTTGACGACATCTCGCTTGCGACCGGTGCGATTGACGACTTCCCAGTTGTTCTCTGCCACTTGCCGAAGTAGACGGAACGGCCCGTGGTACCTGTGGAGCAGTTTGTAGGTCTTCCCTTTCGACCGAGAAGGCGTCCACACGTACACGAGGTCTCCCGGATAAAAAACATCACGTCGCCTTGATTCGTATGCCTTATTGTTCTTCTGCTGCCGCTGCTTCTCGCGCTGAGCGACTACTTCGCGGGCCTGTTGAAGCCTCCCTGCCGGTGGAATGAGCTGGAGAAACTCAATCGGCTTGCCAGGTGGGGCTTTCCGCGTCTGGCAGTCAGGGCAAGAGAGCACGTAGTTCGTCACCTCTGCGAACATCTTAGGCCAGAAGTAGCACCTCCGCACCTTCTCCCATGTGCGCTTGACTCCGAGGTGGCCCGTTGTGAGATCATCGTGGCAGCTTCTTAATATTTCAGCTCGTAAGCTTTTTGGAATGACCATTGCGTCGTAGTCTTCCTCGAATCCATTCGCCCTCCTGTGCAACACACCGTCGATTATTCGAAAACACCGTGCCGTTCTTCTCAGCGTTCTGACAACGGGTGAATCCGGATTCTCGAGGTGTTGGATCATCTCCTTCATCCAAGGGTCTTCCCTCTGCTTCCTACCTATATCCACGCGACCCAGCACAAGCAGCGGTGCAAAGTTTTCTTCACTAACCGGTGCCGGTTCATGTGGCAGGCGAGAAAGAGTGTCGGCATTTGCATTCTTCACACCAGGGCGGTGTTTCAGCGTCATGTCGAACTCTTGTAATAGCAGGGACCATCTCATGAGGCGTCCGTTCGGATTCTTGACATTCATCAGCCATGCGAGGCTGGCTTGATCGGTGACTACGGTGAATTGGCTTCCCAAAATGTACGGGCGGAACTGCTTGCAGGCATACACGACAGCCAGGCATTTCTTTTCTGTTGTGCTGTAGTTGGTCTCTGCCTTGTTAAGGTGACGGCTGGCGTACGCGACGACATGCTCTCGACCGTCTTCCCTCTGTACCAGCACGGCACCAATGCAGTAGTCGCAGGCATCGGTATGGATTTCGACTGGCTTGCCGGGCTCGAATTGACGTAAAACTGGCGATGTAGAAAGCTTTTCTTTGAGCGCTTGCATTGCCGCCTCGCAGGCCGCATCCCACTCAAAAGGAACACTCTTTCTGGTCAAGTTAGTCAAAGGGCGGCAAATTAGAGCAAAGTCTTTGATGAAGCGTCTATATGAATTGCAAATTCGCAGGAAACTCTGAACTCCTTTCTTGTTTTTCGGGGCTGGGAGCTTTTCGATCGCGGTTATTTTCTCCGGATTTGGTCTAATATTGTCGGAGCCGGTGTCAATCAAGTGGGTGGTCTTCGTGTTGTTAACCTCGACTGGGACTTTGAGACGCTGTTTCTCATTCATCACACATGCTGACCGGCTGGGCTGACCACCTAGGCCCGGCCGTTCCCGTTTCCCGAACTGGGGGCTTGATCGGCGCGCACATTTCTTCGCTCGCGGTCTTCGTCTCTCCATCGCTGGCGACAGTTACGAGCTATGTGGCCACTTCGATTGCAGTAGCTGCACCGTGTTCTTCCGTCTTCAGCATGCGACGTTCTCGCGGGCCACGGGGCACGGGCACGAGAGAGTTCTTCTTCGATCCTCGTTAACCGCGCTGATAACGACTCAAGGGAGGCGGCAATTGACTCAAATCTCCTCTCACCTGCGTCCGCTTGTTGTTGCCCGTGGGATGTTGCCGTGAAGGTGGGCAGCACGTGAGGCTCTCCGGAGACGGCGTGTGCTGCAGGGGTGGCCATTCCCCAAGCGTTATGCTCGGTTTTCAGGTAGGCGGCGTTGGCTTGGGTCGGCAGTCCTCGAGCAGTGAGTCCCATCAGCGCAGCTTGGCTGAGGCGCTGCAGTGTCTGCAAAAAATCTGCGCATGTGCTCGGGTTGGCGATTATCATTTTCTCCATGGTTGCCGGTTGGAGGCCCCGCAGCAAATGACGCAGTCGATCCACTTCTGGCATCTTGGCGTCCACCCTCGCACACAGCTGCAGAATGTCATAAAAATACTGCTCCGGAGACTCTGACGGCAGCTGCACTCGGTTTTGCAGGCGTAAGTAGGAGATTTCCACAGCGTGGCGGCTGCTGAAGCAAGTTTTGAGCTTCGCCGCCCATTCGATCCATGAACTTGGCGCACCAGTCAGTAGTTCCGTAGTGTACCATTTTTTCGCATCGCCGTCCAAAGAAATATAGAGGAATTTCACCTTTGTGTCGTTGTCCCATGAGTTGAGCGAAGCGACGTGCTCGTAGCAGGTCAGCCATTCCGCCACGGACTCCTCCGGGGTTCCCTTGAAGACAGGCGGGGCGATAGATGGTCTCGGTTGGTGGCTCGTCATCGTCGAGATGTCTGCGGCGTCCGGCGTTGCTCACTTCTCAGATTGGGGCGCATTTCGAGTAGAGCGGGGTCTTCGTTACCCCGCAACCTCCACCACTTGTAACGAAGCGTACGTCGGGACGGAACGGTGGCTCCGCCGCATCGAAGAAGGGGACCAGCAGGTGTCGATTAGATGCATTGGTCAACTTAATTTATTGAAGATAGATGCGAATCACTGGTTAAACTTGGAAACTGAGACAAAAATATAAGAGGTCACATAGTAAAACAGTCAGTCATACCCCGGGGCGTGCAGCATCTTTGGAGCGGAGGTCCCGAGCAGCAGCCGGGAGGCAGCCGTTCCTCTCTCGAGAGTCCCCCCTTCGCGCCAAAAACCCGCTCTTATATACGTTTGCCCAGGATTCTGGGGACACTTTTAGTAGCCAATCGGAAATGCTGTTGTCGGAGCCAATGACAAGGATTTCTTTAAAACAGAGCAGCCAATAGCACGCCGGTGCCCACGAGGCTGTTTACTCGAGAGCACCGCGTAAAATTCCCCGAAGACGTGCGCATTTCCACTCGGCACTCAGATACAAACACACAAAACGACACCCGAAACACAGGGAACGCAAACCTCGCAGTCGGTGCACCACGCGACCCGCCGTCCGCGCCTTCGGCCCTCGCGGCCCGTCTCCGGCATATCTGGTCCGCCGGGCAGTGTGCCGCCCGAGGCAATCACTTCGCGCGACTCTCCTGCAAACCACAGGGGGTCCGCGCGCCCGCTCTGGTGGCCCGGACGCGGCCGTGGGCGACCTCTTCCCCTCGCAGTTTACTGCGTTTTACTCTAACTAAACATTCACACAAGGCCAGGGAGGAGACGCACAATGCCTGCTTACAAAGAGCCCCAGAGAAAACGGCTCTGCCAAATGTCGGAGTGTGAGCCCCTCTAATGGCTCCTCGCACAGCAGGGAGCACACGGACAGCAACAGTCGCACGGCGGGGAGAAGAACACATTCAGCTTGTAGAGAAACTGGCGCGCGAAACCTGCGAAGCTCGCTACGCGACAATAGAATTCGGCACGGGAGATGAGCTCGTATATTTTCTGCAAGGACGAATCATACACGCTGTAAGGCATTTCTGTTTTGAATGCTTACAGTATTTAGCGTTGGAATTCAGTGGTTCGGTTCTCAAGAGGGACGCATTTCAATAGATTAGGGGGCCCGTAGAACATCGGAGAACGCAGGCGCGTTTTGGTTTCCTCGCTAAGCCATCCGTGCCAGCATCGACCGCTTCTGTCCACGCCTCGTTGACTTCCGGTCTCGGACTAGGCTGAGCTGTTTCTTTTTGTTTGCTATTTGCCTGCTGCCAGGTTAAAAATATTGACTTATCGATTTCCACTTAGGCTTCGAGTGCCTCTGCGGAGCTTGCCCCCTATTAGAAAACGCCTACGTATACCCCCCGTTTCATAAAACTCCGCCTCGAAAAGCAGCTCATTCCTGAGCAGTTCACCGAGTTTCACGCTTGGAGGATCGATTAGAAGCGAGTAGTCTCCTAGAAGATATCACTACGAAGACCCATGGTTGACCTCGCATTATGCATTCTATCGTGGTTCTTCGCGTGCTGTCATCCACGAGGCAAATGATTCGGCAATGCGCGATGCTCAGGTTTAGCTTAGCTAACCCCCGCCCCCCCCCCCCCCCCCCCCCCCATATCCGCCGGCAGCCAAGCAGAGATATGTTTGAAAGTGAACTCGGCTTGCTTTACTATGCGCAGGATACACCGTCAGGTGACAGTTCTAGCCCACGAGATATTCAGACATAATGTGACGTCAGGGACAATACAGCGGGAAGATGGAACAGCAGGGTCACAAAAAATTCGCAGACGATTACAGCACTCGGTAATGCGTTATTACAGCACATCTGCAGTGGGTGATTTGTGCGGTTAAATGAAGCCTTGTTGCTATTGTTACTCAAAAACTCCGTGGTACAGACCCCAGTGAACTGATCAGGTGGAGGGTGGCCAGCGCGGTCCTATGTACCCTCGTTGATGATGTCAAGAACTGAGAAACCCAATCGCGGCGTCGGAGACGACTTAGAGCCATGAAGTCATGATTCTGAGAACCGATTGGGAGCGTCAGAAAGAGCACGTGATCGGTTTGTGGACACGTTATCAAGTAGTGGTCACGTGACCTGGTTGCACTATACATCGCCAATAGCCCCGACGCTCAATCTGCAAACGTTCCATTAACAACCGCGCTGTAAGCGATGGCCGTAAGACGTGCAGCGCGGAGGCCCATGCCCAGCTTGATCACTGAGCAGCTAGCGCCATCTATTGGCTGCCAGTTGCAAACACCACGTAACACAATGGGGTTATTTTAAACTTCGAATTTTGAGAAAACTATAGAGTCCCGAGAGATTCTGCGCTGACAAGGTGAATTATCATAGCCGGATCTTCCTCGCCGCTGCAAAACCTGACCTATAAAATAATTCCTGCGATCACGCCGACTATTTCTCACGGCGACAGACAGTCATTGGGATGCACCTAATATTCGAAATTCCCGCTGCCATTTCAGGTGTTCAGCGCCACTCGGCATACAACGGCAGCCGTTCAAACTAGAAAGCGCTTGATTTCAGATTTCCTGGTCTCCCTGCGACAAAACAGCACATTACTGGGCATGACTACGATAGCACTCCTAACCAGTTCTCACCCAAAACTGCACTTCAAGACATGTTTACGCAAAAGGCGTACTGGCGCTAAAAAACGAAGACAACACACACAACAGGACAGGACTGGCGCCAACTAGCTCAAATCAAAGTATTGCTGGAACTGTTGTGTGTGTTGTCTTCGTTTTTTAGCGCCAGTACGCCTTTTGCGTAAACATGTCATGCTACAACCAACTAGCTCAAATCAAAGTATTGCTGCACTTCAAGCTTATTCAGACCTGCACACTCCTTCCCAGAGCGGTTCCTCCACGCACCTGACAGCGCTCCGTTTCTGTACATACGTCCAATGAAGCGCTGTGATTATCCTCAACCCCCCCCCCCCCCCCCCCCCCGTATCGGCCGCGGCATATTACGTACTCCGGATATAGCGAACAAGGGAAGTGGAACCCTTCCGTAGAATCAAAGCGCTCGCGCCGCTGATGCCTCTTCAATCCTCCTCCATTTCCTCCGCTCCTGTCTTCTCGCTTGCAGGAAGCAGCCGCGTCGACTGGCGACCTCCTTTTCGTAGCTCAGCGTTCTTCTATGCGCCTCTGTCGTTCTTACAGGTATATATATACAGGGAGCAGGCAACGTATGTGAGCAGGTAGCAGCTCTCCAAATCGCCAGTCGCAACAACAAGCTCGTCGGTCGCGGCAGGCGGCGGCTGAAGCTGAACCCCCCTCCGCCAAAGAAAAGAAAGCTGCAGCCGTCACGGATCTCGGGAATCCATGGATGCTCGCCTCCGTTCTTCTTTTCCTTCACCCGACGCCATTCACTCACTCTCTCTTCTCTGTCTCGCTCCTGTCGCTGCTCTTTTCTTTTCTCCTTTCATCTCTTCTTTCTCTTTTCTTTTTGTATGTACAGGCGTTCCGTGTTATTTGGTGCGCGCGAGGCTCACTTATATATCGAACTTCGGAACCCGCAATCCTCCAATTCGCTACACCCTCTCTCTTTGTCGAAGTCCCGCCACTGTTAAAGTATCTTGCCGGAGCAAGACACTCTACTTGAGCGAACACTATAGCTCTCCTGGCTCTCTTACCAGAGCGGCTTTATTTCTTTACACTTTTCTTTCGATTCGGTTTTGCTTTTTTCCGTGACGCTTCGTATAGAGCGCGTCGCCTACCCGCCGTCGTCGAAGTCGTCGTTGCCGTTGTTTCCTTTCGTGCGAAGCGGAGGGTTCCTCGAAGCAGGAGACGATGCGAAGAAATCGCGGCTTCCAGGCCAGGCATTCGAACATTGATCCTCCCTCCTACACTCGGTAACGTCGACGGCGAAATGAGAAAGAAATGGATGGAGAGGGAGGGTGCCGAAAAAGGGTGAATTTCGAAACGGAGGTGTCGTCGTCGTATTATTCGCTGACGGTGTTGGCGTTTTCGACCAGTGAAATGGTGTGGGAGGGTGAACCACGACGATATGTGTATAGTTCGTTGCTGAAAGTGACGGCGAGTGTTACAACAGACCGCCGGCTTGGGCGCGCTACACGTCAATTCCTGGCGGGATTTCCCTCGATGCCTTTTTCCATCCTTTCGTCGGATTCCAAACGGAGAAGTGTGTAAAAGTAGACAGCTAAAAATGAATTGGGAAAAAAGACGCGCTTGCTTGCATTCCGACCTCTCTGTCGCGGCCGCGACTATTACGGAGATGATGATGGCGGCGGTGAAAAGGGATTTCTGGCACTTCCAAAGCTTTTCGCGCCGCCGCTTGTCAGGCAGGAAACAACACGTCGTTTTTTATCGTAGCACCTCCCACAGGCTTTTTTTCTCGTCAACAGACACTTGCACGATCACAGAGCCATCTTTCGCCACATCACTGATTTGTAGTATTGCTCGCGCAATGTCATTCCACGACAAACAGCTAAGGCCACCTGTCGGACACGAGAAACAACACGCAGCTGACGCTTCGCACATGCGACTCGGATTAATGGTTGTATGACAGCGGCTTGTGTGTTTATCTTTGTAAGCAGGCAGTGTGGCTTGCTCACTCGCAATTGATGCTTCTCTGTAGATGGGCTCTTTTTCTCGCAAATCTCACAGGCTTTAAAGCAATTCCGTTTTCAGGCAGCCCCGTTACTGATGCCGCTTTAATGCACTCCTCTATTTCAGCAGTTCGGTTTGTTGCAGATCTGACGAATGCGAAACCAAGGCTATGCTGTTGGATGGATACACAGAACATATCTAAGTAATAGATATCGCTACGGTCAATGAGCATCAGTCTCCCAATTTACGTGATTTATTTCGACTTTGTCTCTTCCACCACAAAGGTGTCTTAGTGACGTTCCTCGCGAGACGCCTTTTGTACCAGCTGCAGGGGCTCAGCTGTTATGGGGATCAGGAGGCGCTCTCATCATCACCGGAAACGGTATCCTAATAGTCTGTACCATACAGGCTACTCCAGATGACGGTGAAAAGGACGAAGCGAACAACACGCACTCGTAACTTTCTCTCTCACTCAGGAAGCATATAAGACTCGTGTCCTGCAGAAATTTTAAGGGGGCTTTCGCTGCAAGTGAAACCACAGTTGCGTCACACTACGGCTATGAAAAAGCAGTGGAGTTCGGCTGCTGCAGCTCGAGGTCGGGAGTTCAATTCCATACCTCGGCAATAATCAAGCCAGAGCGTTCTAGTACACGGTGTAAATTATAGCACACTGCGTTGCTTTCATACGCAAAACGTCAGTCATTCAATCTGCGAGTCCCTGCATCCCTTACAATTTTTTTAGACAGTCTATAAATTTTACATAGACTTCTGTCTATAAAGTTTATAGACTCTCTATAGACAAATCCTAGAGAACAGTCTATAGGCAATACACATGCTATAGACAGTCTGTAGACAATCTATAGATTTATTGCCTCGCACTCTTAGACTTATCTATAGACGGTCTATAGACTATGAATAGAAAGAGAGAAATATCTAAAGTAAGGCAATAGAGTCTATGAGAAGTCTACAGACTGTCTATGCACCATTTTTATAAGGAAGTCCACTTGTACGCGTACTAGGGAAGACCAGCGACGCTATTTGATCGAGCTGAAATGGCATATGCAGCGTACAGAACCATCGAGGACAATGCGCAAATACCAGAGCACTTAGCCGCGCGTATCTGAATCGTCCTTGCTCCTCATTCCATTTGACAGTCCCGCACTTTCCCCTCGTCCGTCGGTCGGTCCTTCGACCACACGGCTTTTTCTTCTTCTTCCCTACGATGACACACCGAAGCCTCCCGGAGGGACAATGGGAGACCCGGAGACAAAGGTCCGCCACTCTGCTCGCTGGGTGGAGTCCTGTGGAATACCGGTCGGCAGCCGAACGAGTGCTTAGCTCTGGGCCTTACTCGATTTCTGGCTCGATGTTATATATGCACATCAAGAAGCACAGGTAATGGGCCCAATATTGGAAAAGTATTGGTAAAGGCCGCACCTATAAGGACCGGAGTGAAACCACCCATTTGCAATACTGGGACGATGACCTGATGACAGCCTGGCTTCACAGAACTCCTTTTGTCTGAGAGCGCAATGCGGTTTGTAGCCGGTGCGCTAAAACGCTAGGCAACTGTATAGCGATATAGCAACGAGAAATGCTCTAGCCTGTCGTGAAGCGGATTTGCACAATAATGAGATCCTTGCTGCGTAATCTCAGCTGGCCTGCGAGCTAAGTGTCTTGTCAACACAATCATCACCAGTAGTAGCAGCCAAGTTAAATCCGCTAAATGAATCTCCAATCAGCCCCAATCATCTCCAAACATTCATTCATTCATTCATTCATTAAACCGGTACAGTGTATATGCATATGCATATTTAATTTTCCTGTCTGGATAGTAGTGGCCAAAGGCGTATTCAAACGCCTGACGGGGCCTAGAAACTGTAATTGCGCACAATGCTTCAGACAACGGCTCGACGATCAAAAATAACACTGCACTGATGGGGAGAAAAAGCAAGAAAGCATAAAAAGAAACAAAAGCAAAAAGGTTATGTTGCACTGACGAAGTACAATATTAAACGATGTACACTAACGAAAACAAAATGACCAAAATATAAGGGTAGACACAAGTGACCTGCACAGAGAATGCATGAAGTGACCTTACAATTACAATAACACTACAATAACTCTATGAAGATCATAATTTTGGCGGGAACTATGGGTTATAGCATGATTTTGAACGTGAATGCACAGCTAGGTACGCACTACTCACAGCGAGACATGCTAATCTTCTTCGTCCAGCTAACCCTCTGCCACGCTTTCCTTTTCTTGCAATACACTCCGTAACTCTTCGGGAACCCGTTATTTTCCCTTCGCATTATACGCCCTCTATATGCCCATTTTGTCTTCACTTCAGAATCAGAAGTAGGATTTATTAGTTACTAGTTTAACTAGGACATCCCAAACACGTGTTTGTTCGCTAACCCACTGCGTTCTACTTCTGTCTCGCTAATGCAGCCCCCCATCAATTTCCTTTCCGTCCCGTCTTGCGTAGCTCACGAAATCAAGTATACGTCGGCGTCTATTCCAAAGGCGATGAGTCGAAGGCGAGACGACATCGATCAAATACCGTCCATTGTGCGCGACGCTCCTTAAGAAAGAGGAAAGTGAAGCATATACTCTGCGGGTACGGACGACGACACGCCAACAAGCGGCACAACCGTCCCGCAGAGTCCGCAGTGCGAATCAACAGCCGATGCCTCGAAACAATGGTCGGTGCACGCCTCGCTCGCAGACCACCGCCACGCCAGCAGCGCGGCACGATTTGGGACAGGAAGGAACCGCCGGTGTATAAATACAACACGCCTGCGCGCACTCACTCAAAGCACTAACCTTATTATCCGGCCGAGCTAGGAGAGCGACGGGCTCTTTCTACCGCCTTTTGTGCGTTGCTTGTATTTTTATTTTGTTTTGCAGTCGGTGGTATACAATGGACGGAGCGCGCCTGAAGTCTGCGGGCTCTTTTATACTGGCATCGCAGTCGCTAAATTATTCCTCTATTTTTTTTTTAATATCAATTTGCATGCCTCTTGCACGGAGTTGCAGGCGTTCGCTTTGACGCCAATACGAACGTGAAATATAATTTTGTCCCGGCTATCGTGAGAAAACAGGTGCACGCATTATTATAAGCCATATGCACCGGGTATTTTGTATATGCGGTGTCTTTTTGAGCGCAGCCAAATAAGGTACTGAGGCGAAGTGAATTGCCTTCGAAGACGGTAAGTGCGTCGTAGCTCTATGGTGCACGCATTTTTATTTGCCATACGCACCGGGTATTTTGTGTATACGCTGTCTTTTTGGGCACAGCCTAATAAGGTACTGAGGCGAAGGGAATTGCCTTCGAAGACGGTAAGTGTGTCGTAGCTCTATGGTGCTCGCATTTAATATCAACCTTCTGTGGGCTTGATCAAAATAATTTTGTCCGCGCGACTGCTTGCCAGATGTGTTCGGCATGAATGCCAGAATATGTACAGCGTAGCCAGGAGGAACTGCTAGCATTGGGGACATTTACTTCCGTGATTAAGGATTTGATTGAACTCCCCGGTGTTTACATTGCAGTGTGTCATTTTGTATGAACTATACTGAAAATGCCCGGCAGTTTTCCGATGGCTACAAGCTTTCGTAAGGCCTGGTGCTCGACTTTCCCTATGGTGAAATACTTGGGCAAATCGGTATTCGACCGCACTTCGTGCTGACCAACCAAGTTAGTCACGGTGCTCCCTGGACGAGTTTCCAGGTGCCATTAAAATCAAATCATAGTCATCAACACAGTAAGCAAACAGCCCACTTTTCCGTCGAAATTCAAATATTAGATGGGGCTCATTTTATCGCAGAAATGTTTGCAACGCAGATGTGGACAATCCTTCTCGCGTATAGGTCAGCAATTTACCGATTAATCGAATCCCACCCAATTTCTCTTTTGTTGTGCAGTACTGCTTGCGTCCTCGTTAACACTGCGTCATAGATTGATCGATATATCGTAGATCAATAAAATGCACGGCGAATGACGCTATCACTCTCCTAATGAGTCTACACAGTCAAACGAATGGACAAGCGCTGGAAGCCTCCAACTTAATGAACGTACTGAAGATTGTGTCAACGCACATGACAATGTAGCCGCCTCCCTCCTATTTTGTTCGTTTTTTTATTATTTTTTGCCTCTGGTTCAAAATGGTATTTTTTGCGCACACCTATAGGAAACCTGCCGCGGCCGGCAATACTCTTTTGCTTCACCTTTTTTTCTTTTCAAAATAAAAAACTATCACCAACACCACCTATCGCAGCATATATGGCATTGCGAAGTAAACGGCCACTCCTCGATTTCAAGCTAAGCAGAAGGGGTCCAACTCTGCCTGTGACACTTCGAAAGTGAAACGTAAAGAAAACGAAATACTGACAAAAGGTCACAGGCCCAGACGGAGTGGTTTGTGCTGGTTAAATACGGTAAGATACCATGACCGGACTGACCCACCCTCCGACTGTGCCCCACACGCGAAGCACAACGTGCGCAGGCATTTTAAGTATGCAGGCTTTACATAGTCTTCTGCGCAGCTCGAAGGAAAGAGAATCTTCGAACGACCCGCGCGCTTATCAGCACCCTCTATCCTCAAGAGATGACCTGCGTGCGCAGCACGAAAGCACGAAAATGGCGCCGCCATTTTCCTTCCTTTTTTGTTCCGCGGACATTTTCCTTCCTCGACGCTGCCATTTCCCGAGTGACCGGCTCGTCACCCTACCTGCGCGGACGCATTAGCGTTGCCCATTTGGGAACAAGCCATGACCCGCGACCGATGCGGTCGTGAAATAGCGTCTTAGTAGTTCCTCCCAGCGAAGCCAGGGGGCATGCCACGACGAGTCGGTGGGGCCTCGGGACGAGTCAGTTAGGCCTCGGGACAAGAGAGACATTTAAGGGCATGCATCAATCAGAAACTTGTTCCGATGCTTATCGAGCGACAGTTTAAACCCTCGCGCTCGCCCTTTCCTTTTCCTAGTAACTCTTCGGGCGGAGCAGTCGGCCGTCGCGGCTTTCTCGGTTTATCGGTACGGCGAATCGGCGGTGCCATGCGTCGCTGAAACGGTCGCGAATCCGTGGCTCTTGCTCGGTGGTGAAGGGAAATGGTCGTTAATGCCCTTTCTCCCGGTGCAATGGCTGGACCCGGCATTGCTCGATGGTGCGCCGAGCTTGTTTCTTTCTTCTTTTCTAAGGGTCGAAAACGCGCTGAATGCGACGCGCGAATCGATGGCATGCGCGTTTGCACGTTCCGGTACCACACGCAGTATATTCAGTGGAATGTGCTTAACCTAGCTGCACTCGACCTTGGGCCAATTGCGTGGTGCAATCTCCACTGCAGGGGTGAGCACATTCGAAACGCGACGCACTGTGCTGTTTTGTTACGGCGCTTGAAAGCTGTGGGATGGAATACACTAGGACGGCGACGCCTGCCAGTGATGCGGTACTGGTGCAGTTCTGGGGCAATACTGGCGCAGCACTGGGGCAGCACTGGTGTAGCACTGGTGCTGGAGTCACTTAGTGATCTATGGAAAAGCAGCTTTTTTCCACAGCCTCCTCCATATATTGCATGGAAATAAAACAATTGAATTTCATTGTTCATTTCTAGGACCGTGACGGGGTAAGAGGTGACGGCTGTAAAGCAGTATCGCTAGATTACAATGGTGCCTGGGAAAATACAGGTGGCTGAATAATTCAGGCACGTATCCAAATGCTGGCCCGAGGGAGTCACCTCCATCTCCCCTTCCCGGTACAAAAACTACCTCCTCCCATCCACCCCTTACGCAAAAAAAAATCGCGGCTACCTGCCTGACTGGATTAGACTCATGCAGTCGCAAGCAAGCTGTCATTATATACGTTTCATTTAATTTACTATACTCTCAGGGCAGTTCAGGCGTTACAGAGAGGAGTAATTAGGCGCACCGAGAAACTCCTCGTGAAGACGGAGTAGTTGAGAGAAGTAATGAGTTACAGCTAATTGGAAAGCTTCACGATTGTTGATGAAGACGACACTGGCAGCAAGGTTGTTCAATTCCTGATCTTTTCTCGGGCATTAATTAATTGAAATAAATCTTGTCCGGTACCCGAGTCCTCCCTCTTTCAGGCGATGGTCGGTCCGGGATGAGATGCAGGATAAAGCAGAGAATAGAGATTGTTTAGGAATTCCGTTTGTGTCGAAAATTTTACGAAAGCTTTCATAAACAGCGTTAGACGGTAGTGTTCATTGCTCATGTCCAATGATTTCGGACAAAAATTTTGAAAATTGCGATGTTGTAAGATACTTTTTATGGAAATATAGAAGGTAGTGGTCCATTCTTCCGGTGCGTAGCTCGAACAGTTAAGGCCTCTAGAATTTCGCCTTCATCGTAATTCGACCGCCGCGGATCCCGGCCGGGGCGGTTGAATTTCTATGGAGGCGAAATTCCAGAGGCCTGTGTACTGTGCGATGTGAGTGCATGCTAAAGACAAGGTGGTCTCAATTTCCGGAGCCCCTCACTACGGCGTCCCGCATAGCCCGAGTAGCTTTGGGACATTAAACACCCATTAACGGTAAACCAGTTAAGACACGCATAGAAAATCAGTGGGGAACGCTTTTGATGACAGCAAAAAGGTTAACAGAAAAAAATCAAGACTGCCGTCAGGTGATATGCGGATATATTGATAGTTATAGTGAATTCTTACATTATATGAAAAAAAACTGCGTTCATGAAAAAGGTTTCCGCTCAAAAATGCTTTTGTCCAGAGTTGTTGGGTATGTTTGTTTGCTTGTTTATGGGGGTTTAACGTCCCAAAGAGACTCGGGCTATGAGGGACGCCGTAGTGGAGGGCTCCGGAAATTTCGACCACATGGGGTTGTTTAGCGTGCACTGACATCGCACAGTACACGAGCCTCTGGAATTTCGCCTCCATCGAAATTCGAACGCCGCGGCCGGGATCGAACCCGCGTCTTTCGGGCCAGCATCCGAGCGCCATAAACACTTGGCCACTGTGGCGGCTGTTGGGTATGCACACCACGTGGAGACCGCGGCAGCGTGCAGTTAGCCACTGCCAGGATAAGCGAGAGCCTTCGGCCCCTGGAAAGCCGATGCCCCTTTAAGCGCTGGTAAAAGAAGCTGGTCTCTCGGTCGAGTCGGCAGCTAGGCAGGCAGGGCCCATGCATTACACGGCTGTCGGCCTCCTCCTCTTCTTCCAGGGGTCGGCGTGATTACGGCGACTACGCCGGTCTCGGAAGCTGTCTGGTCAGGTTTTGTTGCGTTAACGCGGACCTCTGCCGACCGGCGCTTATTCGTTCCGGTTCCCTTCTCCTCTTTCATTCTTCTACCATCTTTTTCTCTTTCTCCATTGCTTGGGCGTCGTCGTTCATGGGGGCGGTGGCTTTCAGCGCAGCCGGTTTGTGACCCCCGCAGCACGGACCTCGCCCTGTCCAGAGACCACATCACGTGACCAACCCGGGCAGCCATCGGACGAAAGCACGAACTATCTCGCTCTGCGGGGTTGGCGGGAAAGCGAGTCTATCGCATCGGGGTCACGGCCCAGCGCAATCCCAGCCGAGGACCAGTAGTTAAACGAAGTATCGGCTTGCTGTATACATAAGCATGGATTACAGCCTGTCCCGTATCACCGCGCAGAACTGTGGGCCCCAAGCGGCTGGAACGTCGTGATCACACTCTTATACCTCGCTGTCCATTGTGCAGGTACATTTATTCGCTCTGTGTCGTCATCTGACTGCGATCGAAGAGCGTTTTCTTCTTATACCTCGACACAACCTGCACCCGACACCCGCATTAGGCGAAGGCCTCGTTTGCCTACGCAGTATATCATTATGCTAGTGAACACGCGCTTAATTGACTAACCGCTCCATAAGTGGACTGCGTTCATACAAAGTCTGCGCACTTTCATATATATATGCCTATGTCTCGTTGTAATAAGTACCACTGAAGAAAGCGCAGGTATTGGACTTAAGGTTCCGTCAGAAGTGCGTCAGTCTCGACGTGGAAAGGTCGAAAGTTCTTCCCACTGGGAAAGAGGGAAAGAGGCTAGCTATGCGCAGTTTTGTTTAATATTTATTTCCTGATCAGCGGTTTCCTCACTACCATCAGTGTCAGTTTCAGTGCGAAAGCGTTACTTCGCTGGGTCAAACCCAACCAAGAATCTTGTGGCGTCCCTGACCTTGAGGGTGCAGAAATAAAGTATATACTGCCGGGACTGGGGTTCGAACCCGCGGCGGTGGGAACAGGTCAACTTCGCTGGCCACTGCACTAGAACGCTATGCTATCGCCGTAGCCGATCACGCCTCGTCGTCTTCATCACCTTAATCTGCGGCGCGAACACATCAGATAAGCTTAACCTCTATCAGAGCTTAAGCTGAGTCTAATACCGTCGCCAGACTTGCCGACGACCCAGCAAAGCGAAACAGTGAGCCAACCAGTGAGCTAAAGACATGATTTCGCACGTATCTACCACTTTTCTGTCTGTCCCAGAATAATTAATACGCATTCAAGCAACTTCCAGGACCCAAGAGAACTGTTTAATGATCTAACAGCTTGTTTCGAAGAATTCCCAAGAGATCAAACGTTGAACGTTCAGTGCAAGCAGGTAAAAGAAAATCACTGGATCGCATAGAATACCACGCTCTGTTTGTTGCGATCCCGCCTTGACTACTCGGGTAAGCGAATTAACAAAAAGCAATCGACCCCGGCAATCCGAACACATGCTATACCGCAAGAGAGG
Organism: Amblyomma mixtum; assembly: GCF_055824585.1. NCBI lineage: Eukaryota > Metazoa > Arthropoda > Arachnida > Ixodida > Ixodidae > Amblyomma > Amblyomma mixtum. The sequence goes on from NC_143018.1 coordinate 21,730,635, forward strand.
CAGTATACCTGCACAACACCCTGCATTCGAAACTTTTGTTTTCTTTTTTTCTTCGGTCCGCAAATGCCGCTAACGCCGGTGGGCTCCTTCTAAGAGATCGTAAACGCCCTTGTAATAAAGGCCCGCCGGAGGCTTCGTCTCAAGTGCGAAAGGCCAGTTTTACGGCCCCCATTTTACGGGCGCATTCCCCTGGCCACTGTTTTTTGAACTGTTGCGTATACGCACAAGAGGTCCGCTTGAGCGATGTCCGATAAATCACCCTGTTTATATATACATACAGCGCCCACGCTGGCTGCTCTACGGGGGCACCACACACGCTACCGCACGTGCTATTCGACACGCATGGTGGAGTGCCCGGCGGTCCGTGTATTCTTCTCAGGAAGGCTTGCGGCTGTTGCGTATTCTGCTGCTGCCCGGCTTATCTGGACTAAGAAGCGCTAAATTCTTACGCTCGCCTCATTGCCTCTGAACCCTCTGCTGCGTAATACTTGATGTGCGCTATAAAATGCGTCCACGAGCTCCAACGTGAACAAAGGTCGGCGTTGTTTTTGTTTTTTAATGAAAACCGCGGCGGCGTTTTAGCCGGTCCATCAACTGCGCGGAATGTTGCGTGGCGTCGGTCTAGCGATGCTCGCCCCTCCTGGTGGCGATGGCGGTGCTACTGGCTCGTTTGGTTCGCAGTACGTACGCGCCGTGCACGGGCCAGTGAGCCTCATGTTTATTTGACTGTTCTCGGGGATTGTAAAACAAGGACGAGTAAAAAAGTCTAAGGCCGCTAACGGGCTCCCGTTCGGAGCCAGAATGGCGGCAGGTTTCCTCCTCTCCCGTTTTCTCTCCCCCTCTTCCTTTTTAAGAACGAAATTATTCGGTCGCGTTCAGTGAACCGTGTTGCTTCGCGCCCAGCTGGTATAGATAACGTAGCTTGATAACACGCTCGTGCTGAGGTTAGACAAACCTAGGAAAAGTCGCAGGTGGTAACGTAAGACTAGCTGTGAGTAGTAACCTTATGTTAAAGGGACCCTGAAATGATTTCGATCGACATATTCGCAGAGGTAGTATTTGCGGGTATTAGAGCCAAATTTTAAAGCTCTGCGTGGACCCTATAATTTAGAAAGAATTTTTAAAAATATCTGCCCTTCACTAGCCCAGACTACCCACTGACGTCATCGGGTTGGGAGACGCGTGGTGAGGCGTGCCGCCCTAATTGGCTGCGAGCTACTGCGAGCAGCGATTTTTTTTTAATTCTTTCTAATTTATAAGGTCCACGCACAGCTTTCAAATTTGACTCGAATACCAGCAACGACCACCTCTACAGATCTGCTGCACTAGAATATGTCCATCGAAATCATTTCAGGGTCCCTTTAACGAAGAGTAGCTCTACGTTCAAATCTCTCCGTTTCTTGAAGGAGCGGGAGGGTGAGGTGTCAGTTGCGCATTTTGTGTGGAGTAAACCACATTTCGGTGACGGGTTTGGTGAATGGAGGGTTGGGTCCAGTCATCCTACATCCTCACTACGCCGCGGGTAACTTGGAGGCGCGAAACATCATTTTCCACATCGGCCAAGGCTGACTGAGACGGGAGTATAGAGACCTCCAGCAAAAACAAACTCGGTGTTTGTGGAGCAGAACAGAACAGCCGGACATGTGTTCAATCCCTCCTATTCGTACGAGACGCAGGTCTAAGTCGCTGGCGGAAAAGCGAAGTACATAAGATGACCACAAGCGCTTTGCTTCCAACCGTTTCATTTAGAGCACACTACATATTTATGTACATCTGACGCACCCTGCGCGCAAAAATAGCGCACGAAAGTCAAATTGCTGACGAATACAAATTTAGCAGCGGGTTGCGATTGACGGAGCAGTTGTGCGTCAACTTATCGTCCGATTCCTGTTGTTCTCAATTTTTGAACATGCGCAATTAACAGCTAGTCCCGAAACGAGTTTCACTGCGCCGCGTGTGAAAGTACAGGAGAGTTCGGTGGTTTATACGTTTTCGTCCGGACGGCATTTCAGCAGTAAGCTGCCTTGCTCTGTCAGTTTCAAAATGTTATAGCCGTGGTTATCATAAAGCCTATACTTCACAACGTCAGTATATATTGCCTATTATCCGGCAACACATGAGCTTAAGTTAAAGTTTTTGTTTGTTACACAAAGGGTCTTGTCGTGCGAGGGATAGTTCCCACCTCGAAAGCGCTGCAGTGAATGTTTAGGAACTGCGAGGTACAAAGAATGCGTGACTCGACACACCTATCTTAATCCGCGAGCCCAGAGCTCGATCGTGACGTATATAGATGGATTCTCATCACATCACAACGCTCGCATATGCAAGCAGACAGTGTACAGGCCGAAAGAAACCGAGAGGTGCTTATGCTCAGCGAAGAACTCTCGAGCGCCTGCAAGGACCCGGAGACATCCGAAGGTTGTTGTGGGCACAGCCGTCTCCTAACAGCCGTTTGTTTGGCGGTGGTATACATGCGTGGCGTTCACACACGTATACCCGCGCTTGCAGTGGGGCGAACGGCCGCCGCAGCGGATTAACATAGAACACTCGCCGACGCGTTCTATGCTAATCCGCTGCGGCCGCGCAGCGCATACTAATCGCGCTCGCCGACGGCCGCGGCATCTCACACAAGCGATGCCGACGGCATTATATTGTTCTCGAAGGGCTTCGCTCGCAGCCGTTCGATGAATGCGACGACGCCTCAGGTTCCCACACGGCCCGAGGTCTGCCAAGCGCGTGAACCGAAGAAATTAATGTCGTGTTTTCTTGATTACTTTATTTATTTTTTTTTGTTCTCGCACCATCTCAGGAATGCGTTCAAGAGCACCCGCTGAGTGAGATGATCAGTGGAGCCTGTCTACGCGTTCAGTGTGAACGTGTGTGTACGACGGGGAATAACCCACTTTGCAAGGGGTCGACGACGGCACGATGGGTGTACAGTGCGGGTCACTTTTAGAGGGAACACGCCAGCAGCTGAGTGGCCAGTGCTTTAGAGTCACATGCTGCGCATGCGCAAAGCGGGAATACTTTGCGTCCGCAGTACGCAGCTCATGTGGATAGCAATAGAAATCAATCATGTCTTTACAAGCGCACACTGTTGTATACGCGACTGTGTACAGCGGATTCTACACTCCTGGCCAAGGAAGTAAAAGGATAAGTTGAATCACATATGCTACTAGCGCATATAAACAGACACAGACATAGGGAGGGAACAGGACGCACGCTGTCTACGTCCCTGTCTGTTTATATGCGCTAGTAACATGTGTGATGACCACCAACAAGCCCAATTGATTAGCGACAAGTTGAATTCAGTTATTTATTTTCGAAAGCACTGAACGGCCTCTATGACTAAGCAGCAGAATGTTGTTACTGTCGAAAGTTACGGGAAGAACAGAAACACAGCAGGAACAAGGCACCAGAAACAAGAGAGCTGCTGCAGGATTCATGGCAAGAAATAACTTAAGTAGAACAGTCTATGCTTGTCTGTTTACAAGCCTGAAAAAGGATTACGTAGCTGTTTCGATGAGAGAAACGCTATCTATTTGAAGTGATATAGTAAAACCGGTAGGTTCGTTAAGCATTGCAAATTCGTAGTACGGAACTGTGGAATAAACCACAGTTAAGTTTGCGTTCAGGGATGAGTTGCTTTAAGTTATCTATATGAGAGAGCTTAGAAGGGGAAAAGCAAGACAATGAAGACGATAGCCTCAGGGGGCTTCTTCGAGCGATGAGTTGGAATGCATCAATTTTTCAACACAGGCGTATCAGCAAATTATTTTGATTCGTGCGCCCTGCTTTTAGCTGAATGTTTAACGCCCTCTCCAGAGACCACTCAAAACTATTCAGCATTTCGGAGATTGCGGCCAGAAACTAGGACTTTGAGTCGCATTGGTTCACTCAGCCGTCATGATATATTACAATAACAGTCTCCGCCGGGAAAAGTGTCTAGTCACCAGATGTTGGCCGAAATGAATGCAAAAACGTCTCCGTAAATATACAGCCGGCGGTCATTACTCTTCACCGCTCAATTTTTCTCCTTTTCTTCTTTATTTTAACTTTATATTTTAATTCCTGACGCACCTGAGTAATGGTCCGGGCGTGGACATGAAAGGCGCATTTTGAATTCCTTATCCGCCGGCATCCGAAGCCAGTGATATCTGGCCCAAGGAAGCAGGAGGCACATTTGGTTTTCCTCTTTCTTATTTTTCCCTCATCCCTTCGTTCTTTCCTTCATTCTTTCTCTCTATCTTTCTTTCTCTCTATCTTTCTATCTTTCTTTCTTTCTCTCTATCTTTCTTTCTTTCGTTCTTTCTCTCTATCTTTCTTTCTCTCTATCTTTCTTTCTTTCTCTCTATCTTTCTTTCTCTCTCTCTATTTTTCTTTCTTTCTCTCTTTCTTTCTTCCTTACTTTCTTTCTTTCCTTTCTTTCTTTTCTTTATTTCTTATTCTTCCCTCCGGCCTTTTTTCTTTCCTTCTTTCTTTCTTTCTTTCTTTCTTTCTTTCTTTCTTATTCTTCTCTCCGGCCTTTTTCCCTTCCTTTTTTCTTTTTCTTATTCTTCCCTCCGGCCTTTTTTTCCTTCTTTCTTTCTTCCTTTCTTTCTTTCCTTCCTTCTTTCTTTCTTTCTTTCCTTCTTTCTTACCTTCTTTCTTCCTTTCTTTTTTTCTTCCTTTCTTCCTTTCTTTCTTTCTTTCTACAGCATTCAAGAAGTCGGGACGACCCAGCGTAGGCCTCAAAATGAGAGACATGTCATAAATCTCTCCTCCCTCTTCGAAACGTTAGCGTCAGAGAAAATTTACGCTCGACCGTGAAGGACGTCGCGTTGGCGTCGCCGCCGCCGCAGAGGCCTTTATACAGATGCCTTCAAACAGAAAATAAAAAAATAAAAGACCTACGAGAGAGAAAAGGCTTAACAGAACAATCGCGCAGAGAGACGGGGAGAGCAAAAGACGGAGGAGCCGAAACGTCGCGTGTCAAAACAAACGTCCCCTCCCCCCCCCCCCCCCTCCACCGTCTCCTGCACAACTCAAGGCAGAAACGCCTCGGCGGAGGCTGCAGCGGCGACCGGAATTCCGTCACAGTTCTATATGTCACACAGCTGGGGAGCGTGAAGATTGGCTTTGTGCGCCCGGCCCGGGAGTGATTTATGTAGTTCGTCCCACTACATATACTATAGACTATGTACAGCGTGCAGCCATGTTGTTCTGCAGCCGCTTCATAGTTCTCCACCGTTGCCGTGAACGGTCTGCCGGAAACTACTTGACCGTGTAGCGAGAGTTCCATGAGGCGGCGTTGCGGCCGGATCCTTCTAGCGTGAAAGAGCTTTCAAGAAAGCGGTGTACCAGAAGGTCTGACGTGCTTTACACGAAGCATAAATTTTGTTTTCGTTTATTTTTTTTTTCTCAAGAGGGCTTTTTTTCCCAATGCGTTGGATTTTCAGGGTTCGTCTGGCTCACCTAACCAAAGTTAACCGCCACTGAGGCTGTACGTTCGATACATTTGTGCTTCCTCTTTGGCACAAAAAAACCAATGGCACCAAACCTTTCGGTGAACGATGCACGTGTTATCACTTCTTTTGTTTTTTGTTTTTTTTCGTGGGGTTTGGTGGTGCGAATGATTGTCTGGAGGATGTGATATTTTTCGTACATACGTTTGTGCGCACGTCGCCAATTATAACTGCGCCAATGTACTTCTCATACAATTCGTGAAAAAAAAAACCCTTTAAAATCCAGTTAGTAAGTGAAAAGATGGTTCTAAAAATCATCCTCATAAACACAGAACGAATAACATCGTCAAACGACGTTCCTCGATGTTGTCATGATCAGTCAGCCTCCTAAACCCTAACCTGATCTAATGCAGTATATGCCATTGCCCATGTACTGCGCAAGTCTACTTATTCTTTTTGTATTCAGCTGGTATGTCATCAAACAGTGCTTCTCTAATCCGCGCAGCGCTTTCTCTGTTTTTAGTTCCTCTTTTATTGCCCTTTCCATCGTGCGCTGTGCTGGCCCTAATAATCTCGTTTCGAGCTTTTTTTATAGCTGGCACCCCAGTTCCCCTGCTACTGCATCCTAATAATTATGTCTAACCCGACGTACTTACGTGCAGTGTAAGAGTTCTCCGGTTGCGTTAACCAGAGTGACCGACAAAAACACACAAAAGCATCCACGCCGTCTCAGTAATTAGCCATTCACCGCAGCGTCCCCGCGAACCGCCGAGGTCTGGTGCGTCCCGCGCACGTCTGGGCGACCTTGTTTATGGAGAGAGCGCGGCACACTCTGCAAGAACAAAGACCCCTGTTGCGTGGCCGGTAGCGCGGCAGTGAAAGACCCTCGTAGACGGCAGCACAGGCGCGTATTGCCGCAAGATGTCGCACGCGTCGCCATCTTGGTCGCCTTTATCTTCTGCTCAGCAACGGTCTCCCCGGTTCCTTTTCTGCGGCAGTATACCGTGCTCTTCTTCCTGCACACATGCCCCCCGCCATCTTCCGGCCGTTTTAATTAGGTCTTTGTCCAGCAACGGGTGCTCAGCCGTTCACGAACAAACCGCGAAGGCCGTATTTGTAAGAGCGCTCGCATTCGGAAGCAGCTCGCTTTCGACGGCATCCTGCGCAGGTCAAAGCCAAGGGGAAGAAATTATGCAGGGGCAAACAAATAATAATAAAAAGGATCGCGATAGCTCTAGAAGACGGTGGGAGCGGGAAGCGTTGACGCGAGACGACGGGTATGGTGCAGACCTCGCGTTCATAGCACCGGTTTAACAACATGAAGGGACGGTGCGGCGTGCGCTCATATGCACACTTTCTGGTCGCGCATCTCATTATGCCTAATACAAGAGCTTGGCTCGCGTCGTCTGCTGTGAATGCCTCTGACTAAAACCGTGCATTGCAGCGGACGCTATACCCAGCCTAAGCAAATCAGGAGAGCTGGCGCAGACCGTTGTGCAATGTTCCTCCGCGACCTGTACGCCGGCGTGCGCGTAGTCTGCTCTGCAGAGCAGCAGGCGATGAAACAGGGACTTGCAAAGTATCTTACGAGGCGAGTAGTTGCTAGACCGCAAACATTAGTCTGTGCCCTGCCTATATTGAGCAGACGATGCTACATATGTGCTGGAAGTGAAACTGCAGTCTGAAACTGAGCTTTAGAGAAAGTCATGAGGAATGTATGAGAATGTAGGGGTCAAATGTTTGAATTTACAAAATTGCTAATTTTCTGGTGGTTCCTCCTCTAAATTTGCGAATGGCTTTTGGATATTACACACAAAGAGGCAAACTAGTTAGAAAACAGAAAAAACTGTGTTGTCCTAAGCATACAATCAGTGAAGGCTCTACCTTTGTTCTATTTAAAATTTCAGACGACTGTACATTAATTAAGCAGCACATTGTATGGGCGTCGTTAAAGCCAGCGACACTGTCTGGTGCGTAACAGTAAAACGCTTGTACAAGTAAACCGAATCGACGCGCTTTGAGCTTCCACGCTGCTGCGGAGTACTCGGTGGGCGCTGACGAGTGCAGTGGGGAAAGGAGAAACGGTCTCGCTAGAAGGGAGAGTAGATTACGTCCGCCAAGGAAAGCGGTACATACGCACTTACAAGGAGCGCTGCGCGCGTTGCGGCGTGCGCGCTTTATTTGCGTAATGAGCCTGACCCGCTTTTTCGCCTCGCACGAGCTGTCTCCGCGAACAACAAAGGGGGGAAGGCAGCTTGGCTTGGCTTCCCCCCGTGACGCATCTGTCCGTCGCGGTAGCGCTCACTCAACGTCGTGCGCGCGCGGAGTAGTGCAGCAGCAACAACGAACACGTCGGCCTCCAGGGTTGCCAGGTCCTAAATTTTAAAAGTAGCCACAAAAAGCAGAAAAGTAGCCAAAAAAGTAGCCAACCAGCTGCCGAAGTGTCAAAAGTAGCCAAAAATAGCGCCAAGGTTGCAGAAAAGCGTCACCAGAAGCATAAAGGGTGCAAGAAATATATTAATTTTTGTAGGACGCAGAGTAACTGTGAATGCGAATAACTGAAGCACAAAAGTATCGCGAATCAAATGAAAGGAAATACATGAACACCATGGGACAGAACAACGGAAATGCAAGAGGGTGTGGGAAAAGTAATCAGAACAGATTTTCTTCGTTTCAGAGGAGAAATAATTAGCGTTTCTAAGCCACAGCCATGACAATTTTAATTCCCATATATATGTATATGTATATATGGCATGTGTGGCATTGTTTTTTGCATGAAATCTCTTTGCTGCTCTATAAACAAGGGTTTGATTTGATGCGCCTGTTTCTTTTTCCGTTTCTCTCATGAGACCTTTTTTCAGCTTTATATTGCAAAAACAGACTGATCGCCACATGCAGTTCACATCTTCTAACCGCATAGAAAGCACAGCCTTGGTCAAGTTTTTTTCAGGTCACATGGCTTCCTTTTCAGCTGTATACTGGGAAACTTATGGCTCTCGGGATATCGCTGTACGATACGAGGAGCCCTCGTCATCGCATTTCAAAACCTTTTGCTCTTCCCCGTTCCCCACTAATCGACTAAAAGGAAACCGTATTTGTCCTGAAAAGTTTTAACTACGACTGCAATTCTATGCCGGGCTAGCATGTGCAGCCGATCAACGCGATTTGAATCAGTATCCAACTGAGAAAACAAGGTATATCATCTAAGCAGCAATTCACATCCTTATTTAGCTGAAGCGCATTGAGTGAATGGAGATTAGACATTGCTTATTGCTGGTTCTAAGGAAACCTACATATCAGTATTGCACAGCGGAGGCGGAATCTCGCCTGGGAGAACAAAGGAGCCAGTGGACACAGGAGCGAGAAAGAGAGAGAGAAATGGACGGAAAGGCAAAGGGGAAAAAAGGAAAAAGAGCGGCAATGAAATGAGTTTTCTAAGTGTCCAGCGACCACCATGTCACGGGGACAGAGGGCGCGCACTCGCGCAAGAATTCTAGGACATGATTACAGGTAAAATTTCTACAAAAGGGCTCGCACCGCAGAATAATGGTGTTCACCTGCGACATTCTGACGCACTCATGCAAAGATGCATGGACCACTGGCGGAAAAAGAGGTCCATTATACAGTCCTAACTTCGATTTCAAAAGTAGCCAAAAAGTAGCCAAGTAGCCAAGTTCAAATTTTTGTCGCCACGCTGTCCTAAAGGTAGCCAATTTGGCGCAAAGTAGCCAAACCTGGCAACCCTGGCCTCATCCCAACGTTTCTAGATAAAGACAGTTGGAAAACTCTGTCCGGGTATGCGGCCCCTTTCTGTCGCCGATTTCATCTCAAAGAGATGCGAGCGCCATCTCTTGGGTGGTGGGAGTACCGCGTTTGTTTTCTATGGCCTCCGTGACCACCTCAAGCATCGGTACTTTAACATCGCGCTTGATCTCAGAGGCCACGATTTCTCTTCACCGCCGCGGCGCCCATTGGCTCATTGCATTGCGCCGATTGCGCTCTACGTCTGGGGTACGTGAGGTAAGGATGCTCGAGGTTGAGCTTTTGGCTGTAAATATCGGAAAAAATTGGAAGCCCTTCTTTCCGCGGTTTAGAGAAACATGACGTACCGATTGCCTCATCGTAGTTTATGTTGATTATATTATCTAAAAACGTTGAACTGGGAGTAGCAGACGACGCGGTCATCCTAAAGCGACCGCAGCGCCACCGCGTAGACGGCGATCGCGAGGGGCCGCTCGGCTCCCTGGCTCGCCGGCGAAGTTTCCCAACTGTCTTAATCTAGAAACGTTGCCTCATCCCATCCAAACGCGCGCCCGCGCCGAGTTTGCACAAAACAAAAATGGCGGCGCGTGCTCGCCGAGTCGTCGTCGTCGTGCAGACGAGAGTGCGGGGCGTGTGTGCCGTACCCTCGAGAGCTCTTGAGACTCTCACTACCGGCGGTAGCAGACGACTGTGCGCACTTCGCGTTGAGTGCGCATCCCTTCCTGATCTATATATATATTTTTTTCACTTTTACTGCGTGATCTTACTGACATTGAGTGTGCTTGGCTTCTCAGGGGATGTTGTTAAAAAAAAAAAAAAAGTAAATCTTCGTCGAAGCCCTTGAAGAGCGCTCGCTGCTTCTTTTTGTCATGCTCTTTCATGCGTTGTCTTTCGTGGTCGTCTGCTTTCGCTTCCTCTGTCCGCCATCTTGTGTGCGCTTCGTTCTCCGCTCTCCTCTGCTTTTGTCGTTTAGTTGCAAGTCGCGTTTTTGTTACGTAAGCCTTGCCGCTGCGTCGCGTGGCGTTATTGAATCGCCCACGTCGTTCGCTTTTTGACGTACAGCTGCTTGTTTTTTGTGTTGCTTCGAGCGCGCGTCAGAAGATCAAGCGACGGCTGTCCGGAGAACGGGATTGGGAGAAAGTGGAACGCCGGAGCAAAACATCTGTCGACTTATATTCTACTTAGCAGCTAGCGCCGGCTGTCACTGAAGAATTTACGGCTTTTCTCCAAACACTTCTAGCGAAAGCGCTAACTCCAAATGAAAATACGGCGGTCATAAGAATTCTTGCGCAGTTTGGTCGAAGAAATGGCCTTCACACGTCGGATAGCGAGGGGAGGCATTACTAACTGTAAGGCAGCGACCGTTTTCTCGTTCTGTACAAAATAAATAAATAAATAAATAGCATTTGTTACCCGATGAAAAATTTAGGGAGACTGTCAAAAGGCATAAAATCGCAAACCGCTACTTCCTGGAAAATTTCGGCTGCAGAAACAATTACCGACAACCATTTAGCTTCCAGATACGCATAAAACTGGAATATAATGCTACTTTTCATGGCTTGAGCGTGACGTATTGTTGTAATGAATGCAAACAACTCGACATACATGAGAATTCCCCGTCAGTAAAATCTTTTCTTCTTCCTAAAGCCCGGCTTAATAGCGACCAGTCGAAATAACATTCCTGTGAACACGTGACCGTTCTATGAATGTTGAGGAATGTTTAATTTGGGAGGAAAGTTCTACTTTAGAGTAAAACATGATATAATTCTGTAACTTTGTTAGGCAGATTTCAAAACTACCTGAAACGGATGTCGTTCCGTTCCATATCGCGAACAACGTGAACAGCTTCATACGTCACATCAGAATGCATGTCTAATGATACATACACTAAAGCTCCTTTTGTAAAGCAACTGAAGGTGACTAGGGGCATATTTCTCCGGTATAGCCGTTATTCCTTTATATCACCAAATTTTTATAGACATGCAGCTTTGACGTGAAAGTAGAATTTTACTTTTCCTGTGCTTGCTTTGCCTTGAAAACTTGTCCCCTACATACAACTGGTCACTGCGAACCTCGCACTTCGATCTCTCAAAGTGATTACCGAATTCTTTCGAGATACCCTGCGCCAGGCATAAGCAGATCATAAACTCATTGATTAGGGACGGCTCGAAGCACCACGGATACGTGTTAATACGAACTTAATTCAAAATGAGCGTAAAAACGAAGCACCCAAAAACGCTAATTCGACAGGCATGTTGTGATCCTTGCCACCAAAACCAGGCAGTGCTGTAAAAGCTATCGAGCTCTCGTACTCTTTGTAAAAACGCCCTGCGCAAGTTAGAACGGCTTGTCACTGTCCGGCTTTCATGTACTCCGGAATATAGCCAATCGCGATAATCAACAATACTAAGCCAATCCAGTCAAAGCCAGTCCAGGGCAAGGCGTTGGCTAATAGCGACTTTTTCTCCCATGCGGAACACGCCAGCTCTGGTTTGGTTTGGTTTGGTTTATGGGGTTTAACGTCCCAAAGCGACTAAGGCTATGAGAGACGCCGTAGCGAAGGGCTCCGGAAATTTCGGCCACCTGGGGTTCTTTAACGTGCACTGACATCGCACAGTAGACGGGCCTCTAGAATTTCTCCTCCAAAGAAATTCTAGCCGCCGCGGCCGGGATCGAGCCTACGTCTTTCGGGTCAGCAGCCGAGCACCATAACCGCTGAGCCACCGCGGCGGCCAACACGCCAGCTCTGTAGCTTCCGCTATTTCTCCTCCGAGTTTGAATATGTCGCGCACCTGCGACTTTCGCGCGGATGACATGCAGATCCTTTTATTTCTTTTATCGCGTCTTCGCGTCGCTTGCACTCGACATATGCGCTCTCTGTCACGGCTCACATGAGGCACGGGGCGTACGGAGACTTGTCATACCTGAACTAGGATGCAAGGTGCTGCAATCGCGTTGCGCGCAGCTGTCAGTGGCTGATGGGCTCCGCATAATGCGAAGGGATGTTTTGTTCGTTGTCTTTCCCACAAATGAGAAAAAAAAATTTGCGCAGCACTTCAACGTGGTTGTGGATGAATCTGAGCTACGCAGTAAACAAGTCGGTAACAGGTCCTATGTAGGTCAGGACTTAGTAAGTACGCACTGCATCTCTTAGTCTTCGTATAAAGCGGAGAATGCGTATAAGCTAGGGACCCATAGAGGTCCCTAGTGGTTTGAACATCCGCCTCACTTGCGGGAGGTGCGGGGTTCGACTCCCAATGCCGCAGGTTACCCATCTGCGATCAAATAGGCACGAGCTTTTCCCTGGTCTCTTCATCATCATCATCAGCCTGACTACGCCCACTGCAAGGCAAAGAAAGGCCTCGACCATGTCTCTCCAATTAACCTTGTCATTTGCTAGCTGCGGCCACCGTATCCCCGACGACTTCTTAATCTCATCAAACTTAATCTCTCTCTCTCTCTCTCTATATATATATATACATATATATATATATATATATATATATATATATATATATATATATATATATATATATATATATATATATATATATATATATATATATATATATATATATATATATATATATACAATTTCTACACAGCTCTAAACCTCGTTTGCATGCCTCCGGCATGGCAGCCCATGGTTTCATTCAGACTTTCGTTCTTCTATCTTTTATTCGGTGAGCAAAGATGTAATTCTGAACTATGCCTCAGCCTGATCAGAGGGGCAGCTGTCAAGGTGTTCGCTAAAAGAGTAACATATCAATCAAACTAAAGAGCTCAAAATACTGGACGAAGGCAAAGCCATGCTTCGACGCCAACACGAACAACTTCAGCCTGCTTCGCTTGCTATCGGGGCCTGTCGGTCGCCCACCGTTATCTCTCCAGCAAAGTGTCCACTCGTAAACCCGCAGGTCACGCAGAAGTCGCGTGTCTGCTTCAAGTTTAGCACTCTAGTGAGTGCACGGCGCTGTCATTGGCGAGTGATTTACAGCCCGAGTGAGAGCTGCCTGCTCGCTTGCTCTCTTCTTCTGGAGAGATGAACTCGAAGAAGAGAGAGGAGTTTTTAGGGAGGCGGCTGACCGTGGCTTTCGAAGCAGCGAACACGAAAGCGGAGATTTCGTCGGATAGATAAGGCGAAAAATGGCGTCGCCTGCAGCGCTAATGGCGCGCGCGCATCCGGACGCGAAGAGTCGTCGCTACAAAACGTTGTTATTTCGGCCTGTCACGTTTGCCGTCCGTCTTGAAATCATCTCTCAAATTTGTCTTCTTTTTTTATTTTTCTGACTTCCTTTTTCAAATCGTCATCCTGTTATGTCTTTTTGCTTTTGTTTCGAATCGTCTGCTATCGTTGCTTTTACATTTTCGTCTGCTCCTCATCTCAAATCGTCTGCTGCGCTTTCGTACGCCCTCGTCTGCCACTTGCGCCTGGTCTGAAATCGTCTGCTATGCGTTTTTTCTTACGTTTTCGTCTGCCACTTGTTCGTGGTCGTCTGCCTCGACTGTCATTTTCGTATACTGCCTTCGCTGGTTCCAGTGCTTGTACTCTTCTGCGCGATGTCCTTATCTCTTCGCTCTATCGGGCGCTGTGTTATTACGGAGCGTAGAAGCGACAACTCAGCGGCGTGTTTAGGAAGAGCGGGAAAGAGTAGAAAGGGAAAGGGAGGCGGAATGCATGCTGGGTAGCGTTCGCGATGACGGCGTGCGGATGCAAGTGGCCCAAGAGGCGGGGACACTGGGAGCAGAGACCGAAACACAATGACCTCGCTTTTCAATTCCTCCCGGCTCGCATCTCTACTTGTTTCTGTCTTGTTGCGCGTTTGAACCGCATTTCGCACTTGTTGCGGAGTTCGTGGCCTACAACAAGCCTCGTCCGTGGGCGCCTTGTACACGTTTTGTCGTGACGTAGATGTACCGGAGACGGATCTTCGATCGACGCGATAACGCGAGCCCCCTGCCCGCTAAGTGCGGTGCGAAGTACAAAAGGCACCCGATTTTTCAGGTCGATCTACGTTCGGATATAGAAAGACATTTTTCTTCTTTACTTCTGAGCAAGCGAACAGCCCAAGGATAGCAGGGGCTAAGACAAAGCATCAATGACAAGTTCTGCCTTTTACGTTCACCCATGCTCACGTTTCGAGGTTTACGAGACAAGACACCACGCTACACCTTTAGCAGGCGCTCAACATTGCATCCACACTTGGCAGGGTGTCCAAATTGACCAGTAAAAAAGTAGAAGTGCTAGTTTGCTCTGGTACCTCTAGAGTGTGCAGTAATAATCAGAGGCACCCGCTATTGTAGACATGCTACCCAAAGCTCTCTCACTGCAGCGCCTCAGACAAAGTGCAAACGTCACTGGTTCCTTTTCCACGAGTAACGCGATTTCTTGGCTTCTCTATACTTTAAAACATCTACCACCTGATTACGATTTCTATTTCCACATCTAGAAAAACACTTCTTTTAAACTGCGATACATATATCACGTAGTGACCATTGGCATAAAACTATAGTCGGATACAACTTAAGAACGAAGCGGCTTTTCGCCGTCAAAGAACCCCCCTTCCAGCCAATGGCGTCGGCCGATTTTTATGAAGCTGCTAGGGTGACAATGCAGGAAGTGGCAGATGAAAGGGGATAGTCCCCTCCCTCAATAGTCGTTGAGAGACCCCTCTCTCCATTGTGGCACCGCTCCCTGCATTGTCACCCCAGCAGGGTCAGGAGAATCGGTCGAGGTCATTGGCTGGTGGGGCGTTCTTTGACGGGAAAAAGCCGCTGCCTTCTTAAGTTCTATCCGACTATAGTGCCGCCATTTGCTAGGGCTAACAGGTTTTCGGACTTATTTCGAGCTTGCCACTGGCAAGGTCGAGAAATCTTCCGTAGTTTTCGTGTCACCGACTGCTGGTATCTTGCTATCCCCTGACGATGACGTGTGTCCACCCCCTCTTTCTCTGCCCCCGCAGGCGACGGCGAGGCGGAGAAGATCTTTGTGCGCGTGGGCGCCAACGTGACGCTTCGCTGCCCGGACCTGCCACCGGGAGGCGGGGCGCAGCCGCCGCGGCACCTGACCTGGTGGAAGGAAGACCGGCGCCTGATCGAGGCCACCCGCGAGCGGGTCACCGTGGCACCCGAGGCCGGGCCCCGGGTGGCTCTGGTGCCCGGCAGCAGTGCGCTCATCTTCCGCTCGGTGGTGGCCGAGGACAGCGGCGAGTACCAGTGCGTCGTCAACAACCGCCAGGGAAGGAGGGGCATCGTACGCCTCTACGTCCAGGGTGAGTGACCGCCCCCGATGCATGGCCCCTACCGACAGCGCCCACACTGGCGGCCGTTGTCTTCCCGCTAAGACTGCAGGCGCATCATGCCTTGTAAAACGTGCAGACGTGTCGAACCCTTACGTCACGTCTAGGACCAGAAACGAAGCACGTTGTCCTCCAGAACTATGCCCGCACCAGGAGGTCCTCCAGGACCAGTTTCAAACCATCGAGTCCTCCCAAACCAATTTCAAACCATGGAGTCCTCCAGAAACGGATCCGAACCGTGAGGTCCTTCAGGACTAGTTTCAAACCATCGAGTCCTCCAGGACCAATTTCAAACCATGGAGTCCTCCAGAAACGGATCCGAACCGTAAGGTCCTTCAGGACCAGTTTCAAACCATCGAGTCCTCCAGGACCAATTTCAAACCATGGAGTACTCCAGAAACGGATCCGAACCGTAAGGTCCTTCAGGACCAGTTTCAAACCATCGAGTCCTCCAGGACCAATTTCAAACCACGGAGTCCTCCAGAAACGGATCCGAACCGTGAGGTCCTTCAGGACCAGTTTCAAACCATCGAGTCCTCCAGGACCAATTTCAAACCATGGAGTACTCCAGAAACGGATCCGAACCGTAAGGTCCTTCAGGACCAGTTTCAAACCATCGAGTCCTCCAGGACCAATTTCAAACCATGGAGTCCTCCAGAAACGGATCCGAACCGTGAGGTCCTTCAGGACTAGTTTCAAACCATCGAGTCCTCCAGGACCAATTTCAAACCATGGAGTCCTCCAGAAACGGATCCGAACCGTAAGGTCCTTCAGGACCAGTTTCAAACCATCGAGTCCTCCAGGACCAATTTCAAACCACGGAGCCCTCCAGGATTGGGTCCGAACCGTAAGGTCCTCCAGGATTAGGTCCGCACCAGGAGGTCCTCCAGGACTAGGTGCGAGCTAGGGGGTCCTCCACGAACGCGTCCGAATCATAAGGTCCTCTAGGACTAGGTCCAAACCAGGAGGTCCTCCAGGGTCCGAGTTAGGATGAGGTCTACAGTCTGCTTTCCCTTGCAGCCTTTTATTGACGGACTATGGGTCGTTGTCTTCACCGTACTGAACAGCGCGAGAGACCAGACATTATGTTACTGCTGTCTTCAACTTTGGTCGTGGATATCGTGTAGGCATCACTTCTGGGGAAGTATGGATGATTGCGTTGCCTACCATAGACAGAGGCGCACTACTCAAGTTACGCAGCCGGCGAAGGAGAGGGACTATCGAAACTGCTCAAACTTCAATGGCTACCTTTTCCTTGCACTTCGAGCATTGCTCCGTGGCACAAAAGGAAAACAGCCGGATTCGCAACGCAGTTCGCACGCCATCTAACTTAGGACTTGCACTTGATTACTGTTCACGCGCTTTAGACTGGGTAAAAACAAAGCAGCAGTCGGGACAAGTATCCTGATGAGTCGGTAGTCAACTCCATTTACTACTAGCTGAAGCACCGGTAAATCGCCAAAAAATATATTTTCGCTTGCAAGTCGTCTTGACCTTCAGTGCGACCCCTTTCAGCAAAGCGGTATACAGACTGAAGATCACGCAGTAATTACGTTACGCAAGTAAGAACCGAGCACTTTGGATGGGGGCAACGCTCTTTCAGTCGATTATCCGCAGCAAACATTCTATCTTCGCCTACGCCGGTCGCGATGGCCATCGAAATGTTACTGCTGGGTCGTCGTGTAAACACGGGCTGGTCGGGTTAATGGTTTCGCTCGGGTCGACCGATACGTGACGACCCAGTTGACAGTAGGCCCCGATCGATGTGCGTGATATACTGCTGACCCACTTGAGTTATTCCCGTATTCTTTCAATCGAATTGTGGCCGACGTTCAGCGCATATAGAGTGAATGGATGGGGTAGCTAGTGATAATATGTTCCATCTCATCACATGCAATATACTTCGTTTTGAAATGGCGAAAACTTTTCCTTCGATTTTTGCCAACAAAAGCTCGTATAATAACCTCGCCGTGGGCAGTGGCTCGAAGCGTTCGCTGTTTGCCCATCGTTCTAAGATAAGTCCTGTTTTGCGTTTACCTTACATAGGCCGCGTCTGTGGAAAGTCTGAGCCAGAAATCTTTCGAATTTCGCTGGCCTTTCATTTTCCCATGTTTGTTTGTTTTTCATGACTGCTCGTGATGTGTTTTTTTTTTTTTTTGCGTGCCATACGATAATCGTGAACGCTGTAATATAGCCGGCCTAAAAACGTTATCTTCTGATGGTTCTATATGAAACTTTCGATTCAATGCCACTTTTATAGTGGTCAAATTTTATCTCGAAGCAGAAATCTAATCCCCGGTTCCCGTAGGAACGATTTCAACGGCAGTGCGATAGACACCCCCCCCCTCTTCCGCCCCCGATACAAGCAGTTATTTCGATCCTTTTCCTGAAAAAAAAAAGAATCTGGGTGTAGGGTCAGCTGTGAGCTGAATATTTTCACCGATATTAAAAATGCTAATGGCATTCTAATATTCAGTATATTGCGCTGGGTAGTTTTAAACGGCGTGGTTAAATCTAGTTCAGTTCTCGCCTTCCTGTACTCGCTCAAATGCTTCCGGAAGATCAATTATCTGCTGCATAAAAATTTAGCACCGGATTCTCACGATTCAAGCATTTTAATACCTTCTTTTAACTTATTTTTCCGTCTATATAAAAGAAGCTTTTGTCAAGTGAGCACATCAAGAAAACTTTTTTTTTTTTAGTAGTAACCTCACTGCCCTCAGGATGGCCTCAATTCAGGTTCTGCATGTCGCCCTAAGTTTAAGTAAATTAAATAGAGAGGGTGCCCAACTTCAACTTGACCAAGGATTACCCGCGGAAATCAATAGCCAAGTTCCGTGCGGAAAGCTGAGAGCCGAACGATGATGGCTGAGGTACACGTAACACGCAATAGGTGTATATGGCTATAAAAATATCGCTCACTTCGAACAGACTGCCATTAACAACTCACGCACGTTACGACCGGATAACCCTTCTCCTCACCCTTACCTCCTAAAAATGTCCGTGCACAGAGCCCCTTGTTCAACACTCAGCACGCGATCGAGGCACGCAGTATACGGTTGCGCTGTGCCGTCCCGTCCATGAAATATACTGCAGAGACAAGTGGCACGGAATTCAATCTTCCTGCGCTCTCTCTCTCTCCGCAAGCACGATTTCGACCCAACACACGCAGACTCGCAAGCAAGATCGCGTGGTTTGCGGTCATGAACTGCACACCCGCGCCGAACTCAACTGCGCGGTGAAAACACCAACCCTCGCTCAGTCCAATGCACCCGCCCCAATCGTTCGTCTCCCGTCATTATTTCCGCTGCTGTTTCTTCGTGTATCCGATGCGCACGCTTCGAGTAACTGTGCCGTACGCAGCCATATCCATGTTTATTTTGGGCGCCCAATCATTATTACTTCGTATAGTGTGCAGAAAACGATCGCTCCCTCCTTATTCAGCCGTCTTTGCTTTTCTCCCGCTTATTTCGACGGCACCCCATGCGCGGATCCCATGCAGCGCTCAAGCATTCCGGGTCGAAGGCAACACGAAAAATGCGGGGATAATCTCATCGAAATGCCGATATCAATATCCTATCATGGCCCGAGCGTGCATGCTCTCTATACACGGAGGCGTTTGCTTTTGTTTATTTTTATTTTTTCGCCCCTAGCCCGGTCGTGTTTCGTTTACTTTTTCTTTTCTTCCCCTCTGGATGCGTCTTCGGCGAGCGCGGTCAGTTCGACCGCGGTGGCGGCTGAAGCGACCCATCTATCTTCGATCTTCTTTCCCGCTCATGATCGAATCCCCGAATTCGCTCAGGCAATCTGTATTGCCTGCTATGTAGCTATCTGTATGCATACATGCATGTACGTGTCTTGACCTGCATATGTGGGCAGCTGGTTTGGTGCCTCTGCTTCTGAAACGAGAGGAAGAAGCGATGAAGAAAGGAAAGCAGCTTCCATCATTGATCTGTCCACTTCGGCGCGCGGTGCGCGAGGCACCGGTGACTCGACTTTCGTGACTACTACGTATGCGTACAGAGAATTTAAAAAAAAAAGGGAATGATAGGAGCGATGTATGCAACTGCTCAGGAGTGCAAACTGCTGGGCTAGTTGGTTCATATTGCATAGAAAGGGAACCAGCGAAAATAGACGCAAGACAAGAACAAAGAAGGCACACACCACAGCGTTGTGGTGTGTGCCTTCTTTGTTCTTGTCTTGCGTCTGTTCATGATGAGGAAGTTAGAGCGCAAAAAAAAACAACAGACAAAGTGGAGACGTGGACGGGACAAGCACTTTGTCTTTTTTTTTTGCGCTCTATCTTCCTCATCATGAACTACCAACAGGCCCAAATTACTACTCTGCTGTCTTGCGTCTGTTTTCGCTGGTTCCCTTTCTATGCAACTGCTCCATGGGTACTTGCCGGATATGACGTAACACGTGAAAACCACGGTCATGCATGGTATCTCGGTTGTGGTAGTCGTCATAGAGTTTCTCATCACGTCATTCGCCAAGGGCATGCTGGGAAGATTAGGTTTCGTACTTCGCTTGGCTACTGTTGGACTGAAAACATGGATTGAACCGTAACAATACAACTTTCCTAAGAAAGACATCAAGGAATGCTTTGCTAATTATCATACGAGCAGAGTATACCGAACATTCACTCGCGTTAAAAAACGTTCCTGAGAAAAACATCGAAAGAATGCTTTGCTGTTATCATAGGAGCAGAGTATACCGAGCATTCACTCATGATAAATTTGTTAAATAATTCCAAGAATCCAAGCCAATTACGAAACTAAATACAACAAACCAAGCCAAATACGGTACCTCATCATCCCGGCATTTCTTGGTCGATGAAGCGCTCTTCAAGAAACTCGCATAGACGGTGGCGCCACTTTTCTCTCTACAATCAGATAAAACTTAAAAAAAAAAACAGCAGTTGATAACAATGGGCCAAGGTCCGCGGCGCCCTGTACTATTCCGCTGACCAATCACAACATGGAACAAAGTCAGTTTTTGTTTTATGTTTAGCTCATCAGACAAGCCAGAAACATCAAAGTTCTTGAGCTTATAATTTAGCATCTTGTTTAGGTACCAGGGAAAGCATTAATAAAGACCTACTTTTTGGCACGAAGGAATTATGTTCGTCGGGCCTGAATGCGAGCGGAGCTCCACTGACGACTTGAGTTGTATCCGACCATAGGTAATTTCGAGAAACTCTGCGGTAATCGCCAAGCCTAGTTCCTCTTTCCAGTTACTTTGATTTTTTCTGGCTTCTTGTTATTAAGCAAAAAAAAAAATGATGGTCGGCTATGCTGCACGTATAGCGAGAGCCAACAAGCGCTATCGATTCCATCAAACGTGCTCTCTCCGGCCGTCGGACATAGAGGGCACCACTTACCGGGTACAGTGTTATAGCGTGAACTCCAATGTAGCGCCATCGAGCTACGTGAGAACGAACACTGTACACACAAGAAGGCAACGCGAAGCACTTCCGTTGATGGCCGCACGCTCCTTCGATTGCCTCCTTAGATTCCAGCCTCGGCGCCTGAAAAGCAAGAAAAGGGAAATGTGGCCATGTCTATTGCCGATTGCCACGGGAAAAGTGCCGTCCGTAGTTATGCGGACGCATTACCGCCCCCTACCCCGTTCCATACCGCCAAATTTTCCTCCATCGAGCGTTCTATATATAACTGGGAAGTCGAAAACGCGCAGCAAGTCCAAGAAAGGGCATTCACGGCTTGAAAATGCCCCCGCAAAGTGGCAGGTTTGATTCGCAAGATTTCAAAGCTCAGTTACGAGTGGGCGTCGGTGCAGAAGCACTCGAGACTCTAAGTGAATGCAGACACAGTGCGGCAGCAGAGAGAGAGAAATTAAAAGCGCCGTTCATTATAGGAAGTGACGTAATTTAGACAATAACCGCCAGTCGAAGCTTAAAGGTTTAAGTGTAACGTTAGCTTATTATTTTTGTTCAGATAAACAAAAAAGCTGTTGGAATCTTTAGTAGTCTTCGGGAGCAAATGGTATTCCTTTTATAGGAACATACTAACATAAAAACGAACAGGAAAATCAATTTTAAAATCGGGGGTGGACTTTTAGATAACTCATTGTAGGGGTTGGGGGGTGGGGGGGGGGGGGGGGGGAGCGGTCCTGTTTCAGCCATGCATTTCTGATAACTTCTGCGTCGAAAAAAATGTGGTTGCTTATGATTTTACCGTAGAAAATTTCTCGCTGATCCACCACCTAAATCCGTCCCTGGCCGAACAGGTTACCAAATAAGCTAAAACTTATGAAAGCCTCACTATATAATAAAACAACAAGGCAGCTAACAAGGCTAAGTGCCGCTGTATTGTAGGATTTTTACTGCGATGAAAGCACTTTCATTATGAAAAGCTTTGTCTCAAAATTCAAAATGCATGTGATCAGAGCGTACCCAATTAGACAGGCGCCTGACGTGTTGTATACAAGAATACACCTCTGTGTCGTTCAACTTAGGAAGTGGTATTGGGGGGAATTCGAGGTGTCGGCATTTATTTCTATAAAATCCCCCTTTCATCCATTCATTCATTGATATCAAGCCAAAGGTAAATCGAAACAGCTTGCATAACAAGGGTGTCATGCACCCAACGCTCCACTTTCGCTTGTCTGGACTTAGCGACGTATTTTTTCTGCCAGCCAACACTCTTTCCAGCTTTGTCGAATAGTTCGTCTTAATAAAAAAAAAAAAACGATTTCATAATTTAGGGTAAGACACTTCGCTTCGCTGTGCCAGTTTCTGCCGCCTGGCTTTGCAGGAATCGAAAACGAGTACACAAGAGGAAGTGGTCGTATACTTTCCGAGGTTATGAGCAATCGCGAGAATGGAAAACGGCGATTTGGTATGGGTTCGTGCTTAAGCAGCGCAGAAAACTGGACAAAAGGGAGACGGGAGACGACACAGCGCTCTTGAGTCGTCTCCCATCTCCATTTTGTCCAGTTTTCTGCGCTGCTTAAGCATTACGAGCAATGACAGTGAGCACAAATATTGATCGAACGCCGAAAGGCTTAACAGGAGTAGAGTTCTCCTTAAATTTCCCTTAAGAACAGCGATGCGGTGGCTGAACGTGCACGGAGATCACAATATCCGCCATGTTATCACCAGCCGGCCTCTCCTCTTTGTTCTCATTAAAATCCCTCTCTCTCTCTCTGCGCTTGCAAGTGCAGCAGCTCAGCTGTTTTCTTCGAAGCTGTTTTTTTTTTTTTGTTAGGTGTGTGCTTTGTCCTGGCTTTGCGTCCGTCTCAGAAGGTCTGCGCGTCGCTCCGTCGAGGAGATTCGCGATGGTATTCTATGTGTCAGTTGAAAATCAGCCTATGAACGATGCGCAGCAGTAGACAAAATTAACAGCAAAAGAAGTGTTCTGGCACTGTTGCAACTATGACGTCTTAAAACGCTCAAAAAATCATAACGGAAGGCCCTCTTAAGGCATGCGCAAAACACGCGCTGTCGGCATATAACACCCATACTCCGGCTCACAAGGCCTAAAACGGGTGCAAGGGTTAGTACTTAAGGCGCGTTCACACTAGGCCGACGAGACCCCGATGC
Source organism: Amblyomma mixtum (assembly GCF_055824585.1). Taxonomy (NCBI): domain Eukaryota; kingdom Metazoa; phylum Arthropoda; class Arachnida; order Ixodida; family Ixodidae; genus Amblyomma; species Amblyomma mixtum. The sequence goes on from NC_143018.1 coordinate 21,753,704, forward strand.
CGACGCGACGGCGACGCCGACGATCGGCGGTCGCGTCGGCCAACCTGGTCGTTCCCCGACTAGCCAGTCACACTGCACCGACGACGACGACGACGCCCCCAACGTTCAAGCGTCGTCCTAGTGTGACAACGTCGCCGACCAAAGATGCCGACGAGACCCGTCGGCCGACGTGTCTTCGGCAGATCGGTGGCCGAGCGAAAACATTCGCCAACCAAAAGCGAGTACCGATATGACTACTTGGCCGACGCGCAGCACCGATCGTCGCTTGCGAACTGCCGCCCCACTGCAAGTAGGGACACACGGAGCGGTGAACATCGCTGCGCCGCTGTACCCAAGCTCCGCCCACAATCGGTGTCGCACTTCGCCGCCGTGCAGCAGTGCCTGTGCGCTGCTTGGGATGGTGTACAAATGTCACAAGAAAAGACAAGATCGCCTTGTCGTCAGAAAGACTGCTCTAACAGCGATAAAGCATGCCTGCTTATGTTTCGAGCTTTCGGCAACGGCACCGCTCGCGGGCGCTCCTGGCGGCGAGCTCTGCTGCTGCCTGGCTGCCGTGGTCGTCGCTAGGCCTATAGCCTCTTTCGCATCGGAGTCGCAGCGGCCGGCGCTTCGGAAGTCGCCTGAGCTATAATAAAAAGGCATACTCTACACATCGCTTCACTGTCAACAGCATCATCTCACAATAAAATAATAGTATGGTAAATTTCCGCGACGTCTCCAGCAACGAAGCGAGCGGGCGCAAGGCGAGCCGGACCTCAACGTCAGGCCAGCGGCAGCTGCGAGGCGGTTGTGGGAAGAAGTTTGCTCGTATCACAGTCGTTACCTTTGCCAACAGCTCAGTATTGGTCAGCGATCCTCAGAAATGAAACATTTTTCACATTTCTTATCACAGGGTTTAATATTTACGTCAAGAACACTCTTCAGCTCATTTTTATGACGCCGGCAGACGGGATCCAGGCTGGCCGGCCGGCCGGCATGCTCGGCGTAAACATGTACTTCACGTTCGCACAAGAAAATACGAAACACTAAACAGCCGTGAACCAGAAAGGATGCTTCCTAGATTAGAGCAACGATAATGTGCGTGTGCAAAAGTGGATCTTTCGGCAACGACACCGCCTGCGGCAACGCCGGGCGACGAACTGTGCGCTGGTCCCAGGCTGCCCTAGTCGTCGCTAGGCCTAGGTGGTTTCGTATCGACTCCGCAGCTGACGGCGCTTCGGAAGTCGCCTGTGCTGTAATAAAAGGCCTACTATTCACATCGCTTTACTGCCAACTCGCCCCATAATAAGAGATATGCTCGATTTCCACGACGCCTTCAGCAACGGAGCTAGCAGACGGGCCGCGCGCACGAAGCAGCAGCGTCGAGTTGTCGGGATAGGACAACGTCGGCGTGAGGTCGGCGCTGTTGTCGGCAGAGTGTGACACGCGGGTCGGCCGACGGCTGCTATGTCGCCGACGCGACGGCGATGCGCTCGTCGGGCGACGATCGGTTGGCGTCTGCGCAGTGTGACAGGCGCGCCGACGGCACGAAAATCGCTGCCGCCGACCATCGCCAGACCATCGCCAGACCGAAATCGGCCGATCGTCGGCCTAGTGTGAAAGCGCCTTTACGGGATTAGCCGCATTGCCAGAGCAATTAGGCCCTCAAAGAGCAACCACTGCTCCCTTAGGGGAATAACTTCAAAGGATCATCAGCCACAGTTACTCTCCCCGCGGAGTAACCGGTCGTCCGGGGGTGACGCAAACTGATAACAGCATCGTCGGGCGGATCTACTCTGCCTTAATTAAACTGCCAGTCACTCGTTAAGTCCAGTCCCACACAAAAAAATAAAACCGCTCTGGTTAATAGAAACTGAGTTGTCGCATTTTTCAATCGATCTAGCAGATTTAAACATCTAAAACTACATTTATTATTCCACCCAATAATACGTTCACCGTCTAACTATACATATAAGGTACTGCGGAATGAGCAAAGGGTAGCGATGAGGAGGTTAAAGGTGACCTTGTTGCTGTTTCTTAGGTTATAACTTGGTTTAAGTGTTGCATCTAATCCCATTTTAGCCTTTTTTGATTCAAGAGTGCAGCATTGTCCACCTTGCCGCAGCATGCCTAGTATTGCGCAACTGCAGCGTGCCTGATGTTCCTTCCATCCTGCCGCTGCGCTCACTTCATAGACCCCCGCCTTGCGCGTACCTCCTTTCCTGCCGCCGCAGCTCTCGAGCAGCCCAAGCCATATCGCACCGCCATCTCTCCGGCGCGGGCCGCCGCTGTCTTGTATCTCTTTACTTTCCTCGGTCCTGTTTTCGGAAGCCAACCGCGATGCTACCGGGCCCTCCCGTCCAGTGCGGCGTCCCATCGCACCGGTGTTTGGCCGCTCGCTTCTTCACGTTTTCGAACTCGCGAGGTGGGCTAGGCTTTTGGCCAGCCGCCTCTCTCTCTTTCTCTCTGCCTCGCCTCCTTTCCATACCCGTGGCTGTATGATGGCGCCGGCAGGTACTCTTAGGTACTCTTTCGCTGTCTCGGGCCGTTTGGAGCTCCCTCCAGCTTCACCGCGGCTTCTCCTCCTTCTATCGCTTTTCGAGGCATAGCTTTCCTCCTCTCCCCACCTCCAAGCACCCCAGCGTTCATAACCTGCCAGTCCTTCCCCAGCGAAAGCGAAGCTATACCGTAGCCAGCCTTCTCCGTAGGTGTACCCACTACTGTCTTGTTTGTGGCCGCCCGATGCGGGCCCAGTTCTTGCCCTCCCCGCCTTCCTCCCTCCTCACGCTGCTGCGGCATAGCCACCATGGGCATTTGGCCATTACCGCCGCCGACAACTAGCGTTCCCTTTCTCTCTGCGGGCCATTCTCGAGTCGTCTGGCGAGCCGAGGAAAGGGCAGATCAAGAATCACGGACAGTTTCTTTTCCTGCCTTGACTGCCGCCTCTTTTGCTCGTGCTACTTCTTGCTGCTTCTGCCAGTCGGGGCATTAGCTCAGCGGCGGCGCAGGGGGGGCCCCCGTGGAAAGTCGTGACCAGTCGACCCGACTCAACTTGGTAGCCCCTGCCGGGAGAAGAAGCCCACACCCACCCCCTCCCTGCTTGCCCTGCCCTGCCTACAAGCCGGCTACCGCAACTGCTGGCCGTTTGGCTCGTTTTGTTTTTGTTACCCTCCTCGTTGCCTCCTCTTGGTCTTTCTTTCTTTCTTTCTTTCCTTTCATTCGTTCTCTTTCCTTGCGTCCTTCTTTATTTCATCATTCTGTTCGTAAGGCAGTATTCTCGACCGGCGAGCTCGCGTGCTCGGGAACCACGGAGTTGCGGAGGAGTTGATCGCCTCGTCGTGGTCCTGGTGGTAGCGGTGTGTGGTGTGTGCTCGCGCGTGTGTGTGTGTGCGAGGGTTTCGAGTATGTAGGGGGAGGGGGTTTGCGGTTTGGCACGACGGTTTTGTCGGCTGTGTCCGCCTCCGTCCCCCGCCAGAAGCCGAGTAGTTTCCTCGACGATGCTCGTTGCCGGTTGTGCCGGGATGGTTTGTCTTTCGTTCTTTTCTCTCTCTCTACCGTGCGAAGAGGAACAGGAGGGCGAGGATAGATGCGCGTGGTTTTCCATCCTTGGTGGTGTCTACAATACTGCCGAACCGCAGTAAACGGTTGCTCCACACGAATGGGCGTACCCCGACGAACTGATGAAGGAACGAATGAGCCAGCGGACTGACAGCCCAGTGAATACCCTCAACTCTCCACACCTTCTCTCCATCTTCCTCAGCATTCTTGCGGTGTGTTTCCCCTTCCCACTTATTTCCTTTCCGGACGTGCCGTATAGCCAAAAATCCCTCTGCAAAGGCCTCTCATTTCTTGGCTTTCGTACAGGTCGGAACCACCGGTGCATGATTCCGTGAAATCTCCGCAGGACGTGTGGATCGTGAATACGGATTTCTTCGGCACACTTTATGCGCGTGCGCGTGTGTGAGAGCTTGTGTGCGTATGTGTGAACGCAAGTTTACTTCCCCGCATTGTTTTTTTTTTCTTTTTGCCCAGCACGTCGTCCATTCCTGCCGTCTGCTCGCACAAACAGCATTCCAATTTCGTCATTTTTATCTGCATCCCTTCCAGCGTCGTCTGCTTTGCTCTTTTTCGTCTGCTCGCTTCTCGCTTTTCTCCTTTTCCTCTGCCATTTCGCGCATAAATGCCGCCTGCTCTGAGTTCCATTTTTGCACACCACTCATATGTATCTCTGCAATGTTTCCTACTCCGTGGTCGTCCCTCTCCTTTCAGGTTAATTCTCGTGCGTACCATTTGTTCAACTCATATCGAGAATGATCAAACATACATCGTGCGGCTTATACGCGAATCCCGTGTAGCATTGACGATCGAGGACAGGCCTATTAGAGCAGTTCCGTCTCCACCTGCGTTTCTCCCAAAGACAGCTTCACCAGCTCGTGATGGAGCGAACGTGAGCTCATACGCGCTACCACTGCTGCTGCTGCTGCCTTGCATTCTGTCTCTGCTTTCACTTCCATCTTGCGTGGAGGGTATGATATTACCTGCGGGCGTAGTTCTCCGTTGTCTTCGAGACTGCCCGCATGACACTCGCTCGCTCGCTCGCCCCCGGGGCGTTTGCTCGAGTTCGTGAGCGGACGAATCGTGCCCCAAACGCGCCACCTAACGAGCGGTGTACCCACGCTGTGCAAACAGTCGTTTCTTCGTCTCGGCCATGTTCGCTCTGTATACGGGCCCCGGCGAATAAGACGCGGTCGACGAAGACAAACAGTACGTAAGGAAGAAAGTGAAAATGGATTGCCTGCCCTTACTGCTGGGGTGTGCTTCTTTCGTCTGCGTTGTGTTTGTCGTGCTGAAGCCTAGCTCCGGGTCTGGGGTCAGAGCAGAGGCGTACGTACGTGCATCTAGCTGAAGTATAAAAGGGAACAGTTAGTTCACTGTCATGTTGCGTAAGCTTGGAACATAAAGAAATTATGTGGGTCATTCTTCTAAGTAAGCGGTGGCCGTTGAGCTAAGATAATTTAGCTCATTTGAGGGTCGTCACGGCAGTCATTGCACATTAAACAGCCCGCATCAAGCGGCAAGCACTTCCTTTACCAGAAATTCGGTACCAGTCGAAGCCGCATTAGATAGACGCTTGGCAAACAGCTTAGCAGCTGTTTAATAAACGCTGAAATCATCCTTGCAGGGGTGATTTCTGTAAAGTACACTGTTAAAAGAAAAAAAATTGTCATGGATGCTTTGATAAGGCACCTTCGACGTCGATATTGTGGGTGTAAGGTGAGCGTTTTGGTGGTCGCTACGTTCTTAATGGTCAAGTTGGTTTGCTGTCTAAACATATTGTGGGCGCACGATGCTTAGGTCTTTGTTCGCTAGAACGCGAGATCTAAAAGCGTAATTTGTTGCCTGCATGTTTCGCGCTACCTGTCTCTTCCGTGGTCTTTGTTTTTGTTCCCACACACAAAAAAGAGTGCACAAAACGTTCCGAGATCGATCGGAGGAGCTGAAACGTCAACCGCCTCGCTTCCCGGATACCCGACCGGCGTTCCGCCATCACGAGCCATCTAAGCTTCGCGAGCATCATGTATACCCACATCGCGCTTCGTGTATATACTACACAGCTTGCGAACGGCACGCCCTCTACGGCGCCGTCTGCTTCCTCCCAGCGTCCGGAGCAGACGACGGTGTTTCCTTTCTTCACGTGTTCTTTTCCTCGTCTCTCCTTTTTTTATATATTTCTTCGCTTCCACAAAGGCGCCACGAAAGGGCTGGCACAATAAAGGAAGGATGAACGCCCCTACACGTTTCTTCGATCGCTCTCTCATATCCCTGCGCTGAGCGTACTAACGCACACATAAAACACACATTCACGTTTGTGCCTGTACCCATTTACTCAGGCTCGCCGCAAAGAAGCGTGCAACACTGTGGAAGCTACAGGGGCTAGAGTGATGGCTGGGTGCATGGTTTTGTTAAGCCTCGCCAGTTTTACGCTGAACTGCCTGAACTGCTTTTACAGTCGCCGTTTTATTCGATGTCCCCATGTATGCTGTTTAAACGATGATTGGTTAACAACACCCTTCGGTCTACATGCATGTACGTAATTGCCCTGCTCCAAAGTAAAGTTCTACTAACTTCCATACAAAAGCAGTCACTCGCATTGAATGCAGTTGAGTCCCCTTTATAGGGAGTCAACACTAAGTCAGACATGGTCTATTTGACATGATACACAATGTCAGGCAAAGGGGTAGAAAGCCGAACAGAAATATCCAATGGAAAGTCAATACAAACTTCAGTGACCACTGTGCAAAGGCGATGTAAAGCTTGACAGTTAATTTCTGCTTAAAAAAAACCTCATGTGTTTATTCTCTACCTGAGTAAAAAGAACTTTCCGTTTATTCTGGTAAAATAAAACATAACAGCATTCCGACGCCGAGTTTAAAACAAGTCTGTCGGCACGGAGGAACAGTTCTTAAACGACCACCGCCTTCTTAGCTGTCGCGATCGGACTAGAATTGACTTCCTACCAATCTCAAACCGAGTACCAATCCAATCTCCGCGCTAATCTCGAGTCTTGCGGATTCGCGGCGGTGTCTGCGACATGCGCCTGCTCAGGCCTCACAGCATCCGCCGTGCTGCACGTTTTTATAGCGGGGCATAAAATATGCACGTTCTACGCACACATTCGGAGAACAAAAGACGAATTGCGCATGCGCCTCACCCCAGCGCCACCGTATACATTCGTACGGGCTGTGGTTAGCCCACCTCCCAGCCCGACCATTACACAATCCGCAGCCTCGCGTTTTGTAGGTACAAGCCGGCTCGTTTTCGGGGGAACCACCCATCTGCGGCTCAAAGCGCCGTGCCCCCGCGTTCGTGCGTTTATGTGCGCGAGTGGTGGGCGCGTTTTCCCGTAATACCAGGAACCATCGCTCGCGCACGCAGGTTACAGGGCCTGTCTTGCGCGGCTCGTAAAAAGACGCATTGCCCCCCACCTGAAACAATGATACATTCTGCGGGTACAGGTCGGCTTGCTGAAGGAAAGGTGGGGGAAGGTAGTACAACGCGTGCATAGGAGGGGGGGGGGGGGGGGGGGGGGTCGAGAAAGAGATGGCCCTTCGCGTAATGACCGAGGCAGGCATGAAACAAACGGTCCCGCGCTAGTTCTTCGAGGCGGCGAACTCGGGGAATACGGAGAAGATGTAGGCAGCCGGGGTTGCCGAAGCAGAGATGACTTTCCGGCGCGCACCACGCTGATTGGCTTTCCTCGATTCCGCGGTGTTCTTCTCTGCTTCGGGTAGTTCGCTACCTTTGTCTTGTCCGTACTCTTTGCCGCGGTAACTCGGTTTTTTTATACTGTGCTTTTGTTTTCAGTTGATGCGTAGTTGTTTCTGGTGGTCGTGGGTGCGCCTGTAACGCATGTTCGTTTCGTCTTTCTCTCCCGCCTTTTCCATTGCAGTGAGGAGTCTCGGTGAATAAGCGTACGCGTTAAACGAACTCCATGAATGTTTGTGCGCGCGTTGAATGTAAGCGTCCCCCCCCCCCCCCCCCCCCCCCCCCCTTTGTAAGCACAAATTTTTCTTAGGGGAGCGCATACGTATTTACCCTTCCAGTAATCCCTCAGCCTCAAGTGGGATTTAAAAACAAAAGCAATTAAAAGAAAGTTCTGATCAGGCATTCATTTGACGGATTATACGCGTGTCTTCATACAGTCAGTTGAGATTAGCTTCCTAATAGGCTAACGCACAACCTCAGCGCACAGGCTATCAGATATTGGTTCAGAAGGTTTAAATAGCCTCGGCATGCATCTTCCCATGTATGAACGCTAGTGAAAGTTGCACTAAACTCTGATCAAAGAGCATAGTTGTGCTGTACGTTGTAGATTATTGTTTTCTTACGCGAATAAACTGAAGCAGCAACTGAACTGCTGGACCATCGGAATAATTTATAGACAACGTTTAGTTTCAATCGTGGAATCTGACTGGAAAGTTATCATGTAAACAATAATACAAGACTCTATATCTTAAACAGGGCATGATCATGTAAACAATAATAACAAGCCAAACACATCAAACGTTGTGTTCAGTAGACACAGCGCGCTCTCTATCTCAAATAGGGCATGATATACGAACAGCAAACGGCACAGTGGTTCCTATAATATTTGCACTTATGTACGCATGTTTGTCCTTACGCGTTGTTTTAAGCTATGAAAGCACACCAACTTGCCTAATTTTTCGTTCAGAGAAAGTTTTGCATTGCTCATCACGATTGCTTCCTCAAAGAGAAAGCTGAAAAATGTTCCTTAACTTTTAATTCATTCTGTGGCGCCGTGCGGTGGCATTATTCGCATTTAAACACGGGAGGCGGCGCCATACACAGTGAGCCGTGCCTAGCAATTACCCTTGGCTGCCACTTGGGAGCGCGCGCTTCCATTTCCGCTCAAATAACAAACTCGCGAGGTTCCGCATTCCGGACCGAACACGCGTCGCGTTCCTCTCCCCCTTTCCGTCTCGCTCTCAGTTGTCCGTGCTCTACGCATATGATGTGCACCCCGCTCCCTGGGTCGTCCGTGCTTCAGCGGGACTTTCCCGAACCGATTTTCGGAAGGGGAAAAAATAGGCACGAAGATAGACAAACGGCACGGCGGGAAAACAGTGAATGCGAATGGGCCCAAATTGACAGAACCTGTAGTTAGCATCGCAGTTGTCCATCCTCCGCAGTTCTTGATTTATGAGGCCCTCGAGAGCTCCGTTCACGCTATATACGTACGTCTCGGCTGTCTTCTTCGTACGTTTCGTGAAAGAGAAGAAAGAAAGTGGAAAGAAAGAAGGAAGAGAGGTCGAGACTATTACAACGTCGCCCTCTAGAAGAAGAAAAGAAAAGTTAAATACTGTAGAGAGAAAAATAGGCACCTTGTCGGCAGCTGCACTTCTCATCTAATGACCGGTCTATTACGGCCGCATTGGCACTGTTCCACGCAAGTTCCGGCTGCCTTGGATCCGGTCTTGAAATGAGGGTGTGTCCGTACTATGCTGCACCTTTCGCGTTCGTTGCCTGTCACGTTAGTAACTGTCACGGCGGCTGGCTCGGTGAAATTTATAACTTCAGAGTTGTCCGATCGATCCGGCCATTTCATTCCGAAAGCGGAGTTCAAAACCTCCAGGTCTAGTGGAAAAAGGAGCGCCTCCACATTTAAAAAAAATTTTTAGAATGCAACTTGAACTTCGGTAATACCGAGAAGAGCGAAAATTACTTGGCTTGGCTATAGCGTTTTGCCAAAAAAAAAAAAAAGTTCGATTCGGTGGTATAAATGCAGCTGCGCTGAATCTGGAATTATTACGTACGTTGAAGGATGCTGATTTAAACTCAAAACACAGTATTTAAAGTAGCCTCAAAGTCTGTAGACACCAAATTTTCCTGTCGGCTTCTGAACTAGAGAAAGACGGACGGTTGCGCTCCCCGCTGTATGCGGATCAAATTCTTGGAAATGGTACGTTTTTCAATTATTTCGTGAATTCCATGCAAGTTAACGTTTGCTATGATTCGCCTTCTGAAACCAGCCAAACATTATAAACAGGCATGCCCCGAAAGAAAAAGCAATATTTATGCAGCTGAAACTTAAGAGCTCGCGGTCCCACTCAAAGTTCTCGACCCGCACTAATTGCGAAGTTGCCACCGTTTGACACAAACCGACGTGCGCAACATAGCTAACAGCATACTGACGCTTTCCCAACTAAAACCGAGAAACTGCTCTCAGCAACACGAAACACGAAATGTATTTTTTTCTTAGGCTATGCTCACAGAGGAGTGCTGTTTCATACGTTATTCCCTCTGAATGAAGCCACAGCTACATGGTTGCCAACAGAACAAGAACGGAGTTGGAGATTCCGCGAACGTTCCGATTAAATCCTCACGGTGCCCCTGACGGGTCAGGCCAAAGGTAATTAGCTAGGGCTGTCGACAGAGCGCGAGAGTAACAGAAACAGAGAGTAGATGGAGGAGGAGGAATGCTTCGTCGACTTCTGCGGTCAGGCAAGCGTTGCACGTGTACCAGTCCGCAAGCCTCCAGGAGCACACCCCCCCCCCCCCCCCTCCCCCTCCAAACCTCCCACTCTCCCTTTTCTGGTGAACAGACTGAGTGCGAATGCCAAAAGCGATCGATCTCATGCGTGATGCGCGCAAGTGCTTACGCCGACTCCGTGTTCCAGTTGGAATTGTGCGTCAGTGTATGTGCGCGCACCTGCATTCATTTTCCCTGCTGCGTGTAATGTTCTCGAAGTCTATCGCTCCTGCCTTCTTTCTCTCTCTCTATCTGTCTATCTTTTTCGTTCGTCTCTTCGTTCGCTTCGTTGAGGCTGCGGCACGTGTGCTCTGCTTTTCCTCCCTCGCCCTGATTGGTCGCCTATTTTCGGTTTGACCCACGCGGGAAACGAGACGAGGAGCGCCGCGCAAAAATCGATTCTCCCGCCCCGTTAGCAGCGTGCGGTGCAAAGCGTTCGCCCGGGATTTTTTTGTTCGCGCTACACTTATCCCCCAAGTAGGGATCTTGCGGCAAAATCTTCGTTTTTTTCTTAGCCTGAAACTCTCCTTAGTTCTCGTCGCTCTCACCCTGTGTCCTTTAGAAGTTGGCGTCGCGAAACCTTTTCCCAACTTTCGCAACATGCTGCGAACTTCGCGGGTAACAGCTGGAGTCGGAATTTTAGCCTCCTATACCCGTCCTAACCCGCATAACGATGTGGTCTAAGTCCGGCTTGAGCCTGCGTAGGTGTCTCTCCTCCTACGAATGGTCCCTCACCGAAGACTTGCCAGTTTGACGAGATTTCTTGCGAAAACCACCATGTTCGCGAAACAAGCTTACTCCAAGACCCGAAAATGAATTACTTGAGGGACGGAATGCCTTGAGGAGCACATCTTTTATTCACATTCGATTTGGCGCATATAGAACTTGCGAAGAGTGGGGATAGATGGGCGACTGAAAGCGAAAGGTCTTCAATGTTCCAAGGATCGATAGTAGGCAGGCCGTCATGGTCGTAGCTCTCTCTCTCTGTTATAGAGTAACCTCTCTCTCTCACTCTCTCTTATGTACGGTCGTCTGAGCTGGAGGTCCCGGTTTCGATACCGGCCGCCGCGGCTGCGTTTAGATGGAGGCGAATCGCAAAAGTTGCCTGGATTCTGTGTTATCGCATCGCGCGTTAAAGATGCCGAAGTGGTCGAAATTCATCCGGAGCCCTTCACTACGGTTCCCCTTTCTCTCTTCCTTCTTTCGCTCCCTCCTTAATCCCTTCCCTCACTGCGCGGTTAAGGTTTCCCCAGAGAAGCGATGCCGTTGCTGCACCTTCCATCTCCTCGGAACTCAATTTAAATTGCTCCTAGGCACTAAAGCCTGTTGCATCATTCCTCAGCTTAGGCGGATATTGAAACTGCAGGCATGCCGGACGACCGAGAACTTGGGGAGCTCGGTAGAAGAAAACTGCGACAGCTAGAAAAGACGCAGTGCAGGATAAATATTAGGAGTACCTATTTTACGACCTATCTGAGTTCGTAATGAATGGCTCAGGTGTCTACAAACATACCGTAAACCTCCCAGTCAAGCAATCAGTCCGTATGTCGCCGGAAAAAAAGACAGAGGACCCGAGAAGAAAAGACAAGCTATGTCTTGTCCGTGATGCACAAATAATTTAATAAACAAGCCACACGAACTATAGCCCGGCTGCAAGTTAGACTGAAGCGAACCTCTCGTACCTTTCACTTCGTCCTCTTCTTGAGCAGTTTGGGGTATGCGTCATCCAAGCGTCTTCTTACCGTTCATTGCGACAGTACTGGCAAAATCTACTCATACAGAAACAACGGGCAAACAACGGATTCGCCCCTTTATACCTAAGGGTTCTCCACGTCTACTCCGCGTACTCACACTGTCGTGCTTCAGATATACAGCTCGAAGGGTTCCGTCGTCCGAGAAATCCTTCGGACGTCAGCACGTAGACGCGCTCACCGAAGAAGCCCTTACTCCGGACTGTGCAGATATATAGCAGCGTGTTTCCAGTAGCAGCCAGCGTATACGCCTACACTCCACGCAAGAGCGGCCCCATTAGCGCCTTAGACGGCCTGTCGAGGGTCCCTCTAAGAGACAGCTTTCGCATTTCAACGACCCGTCGTCAGTCCAAGCGCGTATCTTGGTTGACACAGCCGTGAGGGCGTGCGCTGCCTCGCGAGCCGTGCGCCCCTTACTCGGGGAAGCAACCGTGTCTACAACGCCGCAGTTGTGGAATGAAATAAACAAAAAAATTAGAGACGAACTCGCTGCCGAAAGTGCGGTGTGTATCTTACGCCGAGGGCGCGCCGTGTCAATCTAACTGCGGTCTACTCGACCGCGGTGCGGCTTCCGCCTGGACTGTGCGCACGTCCAGCGCGCGTCGTGTTTGCATAGTGTGCACGAGTGACCTTTTCCTGCAAAGGGGGAGGCACAGCGTAGGCAGCGTTCGCTCTACAAAGGACACGTGTCGTTAGTTCGGTGCAGTGCCGCTGGAAAGGAAGATTGGCTTGGGCTCGGGCAAAAAGGCAGGTGCAAAGAATGGTTAGGCGGAAGACAGCACGGACGCCTGGACTGAGGCATATTACAACGATCATATTCCAATTATATTCACAATAGGATCGAATGAAAAGAATCGCCATGCAGGTTCAAGAAATATTTAATTCTACTCTAAACAGAAAAAGAGTAAAAACGAAGTAAGTTGTCCTCTAACACTCCTTTTTTCTTTTTGTAGAAGACAGCCGACAGCTTCGTTTTTAATCCCATATAGATGGTTTGGTTTGGTTTATGGGTATTTAACGCCCTAAAGCGACTCAGGCTATGAGGGACTCCGTAGTGGAGGGCTCCGGAAATTTCAATCCCTTGGGAGTCTTTAACGTGCACTGATATCGCACAGTAAAAGGGCCTCCATCGAAATTCCACCGCTGCGGCCGGGATCGAACCCGCGTCTTTCGGGTCAGCAGCCAAGTGCCTTGACCACTGAGCCAGCGCGGCGGGTACGTATTCATGTTCAGAGTGTACGCGCACCTTACCATCCTCCGCTCTGAAAGACACATCCCGATAGATTAGCGTGCATGGCTCCTCTTTAGCCGATTACGAAAATTACAAAAACGATGAAAATGTAATAGAATTCGATTATAATTATTCGATTATAATCGAATTCTGATATATTTTGTCGGCGTCCATAGCATCGGCGGTGCTTCTATCCTTTGCCCCTGTCTTCAATCCCGGGTCTCGGTTTTCAACAGCACTCAGGAACTTATAGACAGTTGTGACACGATCGGTAGTTGAACCTCATAGCACTCTTCATAATAGTAAAAACGCCTGCTCATTGGTCGGTAGCCATGCTTTTAGAGAATGACGTTAGCCGACAGGCGACCGTAGCCCAAGCAGCGCCAAATCAAGAATCGTTGTTGAGTATAAGTCTGTCGAATTCAGCGCCGGATGCTTGGCTGTAGCTCCTCGCGGGTGGCGATAGTCCAAGCGGTAATAATAGTTATTCTCACTAGTCTTTTACAATAACCGCATCACTAATCACGAAATCGATCTCACCTCCTGCCCGCGTCATTATCTTATTCGCCACCGAACGACTTGGCGATTTGCTGTGACATCCTGTACGCTGTGAACGAGAATACGCCTATGTGGGAGTAAAAAAGGGAGTAATTTTTCCTCTAGCACACTCCCTTTTACAAAAGGGAGTGAACTTATTCCTTTATGTTTAGAGTGTAGAGGGGACGGTCACGTAAACAATCATCATTATCATTCTCAGTAATTGTTATAATCACTAAGTCACTAAATCACTCTCACTAATCAACGAAATCACCTGATCATTGCCACTGTCGCTAATCATTCGTATCAACAGATCGCTATCATTCTCACTAGTCATTCAAATCAAAAGATCACTATAATACTTACGAATCACTTCCGTGTGCCAAAGTAAGTCTTTACCGAACAGTAGCTTGGTGTGAGCTGGTTGGTAACAGTTTTCTGAAAACATAACGCAAAAAGGACACGGACGACACTGAAATGGACGGGACAGGCGCTATCCCGTCCAGTTCTGTGTCGTCCTCTTTGCGCTATGTTTTCAAAGAACCTTTAGCGAAAAAATTCAGGGGGCACTCTGACGATCTCAAGTGAGCGAAGCGAAAGGGTTTCCACGCAACTTTGGCCGCATGGGCGTAGGCACACACGAGGCGGCTATGGGGCGACTTGGATTGGCTAGTCATGACTAGTTAGTCATGACCCATGACTAACTAGTCGTGACTAATTAGTTGGTGACTAGTTACTCATGATTAATTAGCTGATGACTAACTAGTAATGACTAGTCATGGTTAACCAGTCAAGACTGGTTAATGACTAACTGTACACGACTAACCATTAATGACTAACTAATCATGACTTTGTTTATTTATTTATTAGAAATACCTGCGGTGAAGATACATAACAGAACAATAGGCCAGAAAAAAAGAGAAAGAAAGAAAAAAAAGCAATACAACAAGGCATGACACAGCAAGTACAAAATGAATGAAATATGAAACAACAACAAGGCATGACAAAAATAACAAAAAAAAAGAAAGCCAACTGCGCACTCATACATCCGACAGCAACGCGCGGAACATATAGTTCGGAACGGCACTCAACAATTTCATGGGGCATTAATGGCTGCGTAGTCATGACTAATTAATGGCTAAATAGACTTCATTAACTGGTCATGACTTGTGATGACTAGTTAGTCATGATTTGTATGACTAGTTAGTCATGACTTGTGGCTAGTAATGACTAGTTCCGACTTTCACTTCAGATGTAACGGACAGACGGACAGAGTCATGGCCGCGAGTATGAGCGCTTAAAAGCGATCGCCTTAATATCGGCGCCGGGCCATTACTCGCCGGCTTTCGCTGAGCTGCAAGGTTTTAGGGTTCTACTATAGCGCGAGAGACCGACTGCGTGTAGGTCGCCAGAGCGAGTGAGCGGGTCGATAAATTCCAGGGATCGCTCCGCGGTTCCCTCGGCCGCCGCGCGTGGGCAGTGACCGATGTTTGCGCACGCGGACTCGCCGAACGGGCGACGGCAGCACTTTCTTAATCGGGGAGATTGGGGAGGAAGAGAAAAAAAAACGAACCGGGGGTTTAAGAAATTCCTCGCGCACCGCACGCAGTTTTCCGGAGCGTGGGCGGCCGCCATTAAAACGTGCCTCGCGTCACTGCTGAGGATGTAACCAAAGGGCATGCGGGATTTACCTATCGACGTCACTGTGACGTCACCTTCAGAACTTGCGGGGATATATTTCGCCCTTTTGTGGTCCTTCGTTTTCATCTTACTGTTTCTCTTTCTTTTTTTTTTCGCATTTTAAACAAACCACGTCGTCGTGCGCAGCTGGCAAGTATATACAGGAAAGTGACTCCTGTGCACTAAGGATCAAATATCGTGTACAGTCGCGAGAAATGTATCGCCTACATCAAAAAAGACTCCGTGATCACTGTTCGTGTAAGCAGTCTTTTTTGATGTAGGCGTACACGAACAGTGATCACGGAGTCTTTTTTGATGTAGACGTTCACTACACTGATCACGCAGTCTTTTCCTATGTAGACGTCAGGAGGTAGAACAAAGTGGTGGGAGACAAACAGTGATCACGGAGTCTTTTTGGATGTAGACGTCACGAGTTGAAACCAAGTGGTGGGAGAATTTTTAAATGGAGTTCCTTCAGCAACAAATGGGTATTTTGCGGCCGGACGAACACCAACGTTCCAAGAAAAAGCCATAGATTTTTACTAAGAAAAAAGATTGAATGGACTTGTCCTCATTTTCCGTTCAACGTCCGTGAAATGAGCCAGGAAGAAACAAAAAAGTTGACCACCGGTGGCCGCCATATATATACGTATATATAGACTGCTGCGGAACGCGGTAGCGCAGTTCGAACGAAAACCAGACGATAGGCATCGCTCGGGAGGCAAAGATGCAATCTGCTCGCTTTTAGACTGGCGAGTGGACAAGCGGGTCCCCAAACCGCGTCTCTTTCCTGATCGCGTCCCCCTAAGCGATCCTCCGCCGTTACTTCTTCTTCCGTCTTTCTGCATTTTATTTATTTTTTCCTCGCTCGTTTTCTTCGAAGGTTTCTTTCTCGGAGACGCCGTCATACTTCGGCCTCGAAGATAGAGCCACTCGACTGCTGTCCAAACCACCCCTAACCTCCCCCTTGTTTTGCCAGAGGAAAGTGCAGGTTTCCCTCTAGATTTATCGTATTTACCCGCGTACAAGGCGACTGCAGGAGAACATTCGATGTCCCTGTCTCTCGGTACACCAGTTTGTTTGTTTTTGTTTGTTTGTTTGTTTGTTTGTTTGTTTGTTTGTTTGTTTGTTTGTTTGCTTGCTTGTTTGTTCGTTTTTTGTGTGTGCGCGTGCATTTGCGTGCGTATAGAATTCGAGGAAGGAGTTTTTTTCATCGTAGCTCCGATGAAAAAAATTGCTTACCTCAAAGTTTCGACTGTAAAAGGAATAGCCCGCAGGTTGGAATCTATTGCTCTATTCCTTTCACACTTTCACTATGCGGTGTTCAGTTTTGACAGAGACCGTTTCTTTTCGGTACCCCCCGCCCAATTCATAATGCACGATCATTGTGTGTGAAAGTGGTTCATTGTGTAACAAATAAAATAAATAAACACATTTCAATGCTGAAAAACATAGCAGGAGGAGCGGTGACTCCTCTTGTGCCGGCACGGAAATAATCGTTACCCCCTAAGTGTCCGCAAATTTGCAAAATAATAAAGGGGAAAATTGAGTCAATAAGTATTTAAACACTTCTGCCCCTTGTCATAACGTACACATGAACGTATATGCAGATGAGATAAATAAACCTTACTTTATCAACTCGGGTCCTAGTTAATCTCGTGTTAAGAAGAACGCTATCGGTACGTTGCCGGCGAGCTTTTCTGAGCCTGCACAGCCAGCTAGGTTAGTCAGGCGTCCGCGGAAGTGGGGTTGGGGTCCAGAACAGGAGACGGGTTGTGCCTTCAAGCGCTCCCGATATGCATACACGCAACATTAGCCATCTGCAGTCTCCACCTTGCCCGTATTTATTCCCCTCTTACACGCGGGTAAACACGGTACCGAAGCGCAGACCTTTCCTCAGCATCACAATAAGCGGCGTAGCGCCGTTTAAAATTGGACTTCGCTCCGATGTTCCCTGCGTGCTCTTCAGTGCGCGTCCCGGGCCGATGTTTTCCCTGTCGATCCCGCTCTTCTTCGCGAGAAAACGCGAGATAAGCGAGCAACGCAGGCTGGAAAAACGAGGAAAAGGGAAGTCGGCGGAATGAAGTCCTTCAGCTCCGCGCTCGCGCTCTGGACTGGCGTGCACTGGTGGCGAATGGCGATAAGCACAGTACCTGCTTGCAGAGGCGGCGTCAGAGGCGGCGTCAGAGGCGCTTAATAAGAGTTCACCGAAGGTTCATTTATCAGGCCTGACAGCCGCTCCTGTTTCTCAACTGTTTCTCAAAACTCGTGATTCTATTTAAACATTATTATTGTATTATATTATATTATATTATATTATATTATATTATATTATATTATATTATATTATATTATATTATATTATATTATATTATATTATATTATATTATATTATATTATATTATATTATATTATATTATTTTGAATACGGTAGTATTAGAGGTCCCTGTTCTAGAGAAAAGCTGGCGTCCGTCAGTGTCGTGAAAAATCAGGCGGAAACCTTCCCACGATGAAATACATTCAAACAAATTCATTGAACACCTGCCTGCCGAGGCATTGTGCATGCATCAGATCATTGGACGAGCGATAGACAGCCCCACAGAATTTACTCTCTGAGCCTAGGCTATTTTCTTACTTTTAATTGAATTGAGCTTATTGTTCTCTGTGGCACGGAATAGAAAAGCCTTACTCTAGCTTTTCTCTTTATGGCTTCTATCACGAAACCAAAATCTCGCTTTCAAAGATTACGCATTGCCCTGCATCTGAGTATTCGTCCCCAGCAATAATAATATCCATGCCTCAGGCTCTGATGGCAAAATTATACGTGATCGTGCAGCAAGACGGTAGCGCCACCGCGCGTCACCTGGCGAAGTTCCGGCGTGGAACAAACTCGCGAAAAGTGCTGTTCGCTAAAAAATTGTTGCAGCCTCGTGTCGTATTTTCGTACCGACCCACCGCGCTTTCTCGGTGCTTGGGTCCTTCCACTACACAGACAGCGCATAGAGTCGCGGGTTCGACTGTAGCTTGTTGCCAAGCTTCGCTTTGACTCAGATGAAATTCAAACCCGCTCGATCGTGCAATGTTGTTCGGTGGCACAACGAAGGTCTAGAGGTGGCCGAAATTAATCCGGAGACCCTAACAAACAGCGCACCTCGTAGCCACTTCCAGAGGGTCATAATGCGTAAAAACTTGTTAATTATCATTACTGCTCTCTTCATACGATAGCACTAGGCTTTGCTCTACTTTTGTAGAAATCCGCATTTCGCATACTGCGGTCTATGCCCTTCGGCTACTTCCTTCACGTGGCTAAACGGCTATAACTGGGGCCACCTGCGTAGCGGATTTTTTTTTTTTTTACCTTCTACACATACTGTCGGCTAACGACGTGAAGCTGCTATATACGTAGACCCATTTGCCTCCCGCGCGCTAGGTCCACAGATATAACGGGGAAGAGAGCTTTGTATGCCCTTAAAAGTTGGACACTTTACAGTTTTCCATTCGTTTTTCACATACTTCCCCTCCACGCGTTCTGCTCGGCAGTGGTCTCCTGCGCTGCTCCATTCTCCTTTAAAACCATCTGGGCAGAGAACATTCGCAGACGCTCGTCTAACGACTCGAAACCGGGAGGTATTTCGGGCCGGAACGAAAAAAAAAAAAAGAAAAATAATCAAGGAGAACAAAACTTCTTATACGGTGCGTTGCCGTGAGCCAGGTATATATACGCGAGAGAGGACAGAAAAGTCGTTGAAAAGACATATATTCTCCCTCCTCGTCCGAGATAAGGGGAGGCCTTTCTTTCGTTACAGGAGTGCTTCGTCGTTCCCTCGGTTTATGCAGTATATGTATACGACTTGGCCGGAATGTATATGAGCCCGCTCCAGCGAACCAGAGCGACGCGCTGCGGAGGCGGCAATTCCGAGACGGCGAAGCATACGTGTCTGCCCAAGCGTTCCTCGCTGCACCGGCTATTAGCGGGATTTCAGAAATGGTCTCTCAAAGTCTGCGCGTCTGCTGAGCAGGATCTAAATGGCGGTGTGGACCGCAGTGGGGGCGGGATAATATATAAACGTCGTTGTTCTATCGGTTTAGCCCTTGTTTATAAGAAAAAAGGTAGGAAAGCAGCGTGGATTTCAACGTTGAGTCCAAAGAAAGAAAAAAAGAAGGAAAGAAAGGAGGGAAGAAGGCGAGAAAGAGAAAGAAAGAAAAAGAAAGAAAGAAAGAACGAAGGAAAGGAAGAAAGAAGGAAAGAAAGAAAGAAAGAAGGAAAGAAAGAAACAAACAAACCAACAAAGAAAGAAAGAAAGAAGGAAAGAGAGAAAGAAAGAAAGAACGAAGGAAAGGAAGAAGGAAAGAAAGAAGGAAAGAAAGAAAGAAGGAAAGAAAGAAAGAAACAAACCAACAAAGAAAGAAAGAAAGAAGGAAAGAGAGAAAGAAAGAAAGAACGAAGGAAAGGAAGAAAGAAGGAAAGAAAGAAGGAAAGAAAGAAAGAAGGAAAGAAAGAAACAAACCAACAAAGAAAGAAAGAAATAGAGAAAGAAAGAAGGAAAGAAAGAAGGAAGGAAAGAAAGAAAGAAAGAAAGAAGGAAGGAAAGAAAGAAAGAAAGAAAGAAAGAAAGAAAGAAAGAAAGAAAGAAAGAAAGAAAGAAAGAAAGAAAGAAAGAAGGAAAGAAAGAAAGGGAATTTGTATCCTCGCTGCTCTCGGCAGCAATTCCCTGCCGAGAAACGGTCACACGAAGAATGAGGCCCTTAATGTGAGCGCACCAGCTATATGAACAGTTTTATTATGACCACTCTGTTCGCCGTCTGGCGGGCATTTGCGCCCCTGTAAGCACAACTGCATCTTTATTCCTGAGAGGACTGTTATAAACTTATAGCTCGCGCTGTAGCGATGCTGCAGACTAACTTCACTAATTGCAGAACTCTCCATGCAGGTCACTTATACAGACCGCCATTTCTTTTGCTTTTAACATTACACCTCCACATGGCTCAGTCCTAGATGCTCTCCAGCCGAGGTCCACTATCCCACATATACCTGCTGCCCCTTATTCAGCCGGATATGAGGTCCATATGCCGCGACCCCCAACGACACCGGACGGATGTGTGTCGCCAAGGCACCGACGCGACTTCGCCGCCTTCGTAGCTGCGTGCCGTCTTTTTTCGCTCCTTATCTTTTCGTCTCGTCACTCGATGCCCTGGAGCGCTCCGAGCGTCAGCTCATTCACGACCGCCACATGGCCCCCCTTCCTTCAATCGCGGCACCGTCATGCTGCAGGCGTCCGCGGAATGATGACCGGGACACTTCGAAAGCCGACGGGCGCGCGAGCCATGTGGGATCTCGTTTCGACTTCTTCCTGGCTTCATCTTTTTTTCCTTTTACCGATCTCGTTTTAAGGGGGAGGAGGTCGAGGTGTTCGCGGAAGGCTGCAGGAGGAAACGGGCGTTCCGTCTGTTTTCCTTCCCTCAGTTAATGCGCTGTTCTTTCTTCCTTTCTTTCTATTTCTTTCTTTCCTCACTTATTTCTCTATTTATTCATTTGTTTCTTCCCTTCTCCATTTGTTTCTGCCTTTTTTCTTTTTATTTCCTTCTTTCATTACTTCTCTATTTCATCCTTCTTTCTTTCTCTCTTTCTTCCCTTCTCTCCTTATTTATTCTCTTTTTCATTTCTCTCTTTTCTTTCTTTGTTCTATTTCTCTGTTTCTTCCTTTCTTTCCTTCTTCCTTTCTTGCCTTCTTTCTTCCTTTCTTCATTTCCCTCTTCCTATCTCTTTGCCGCCGCGGTGGCTATGGTGCTCGGCTGCTGACCCAAAAGACGCGGGTTCGATCCCGGCCGCGGCGACTAGAATTTCTTTGGAGGAGAAATTCTAGAGGCCCGTGTACTGTGCGATGTCAGTGCACGTTAAAGGATCCCAGGTGGTCGAAATTTCCGGAGCCCTTCACTACGGCGTCTCTCATAGCCTTAGTCGCTTTGGGACGTTAAACCCCACAAAACCAAACCAATCTTCCTATCTCTTTGTCACTCTACCCTTATTTCTCTATTTTTCCTTTGCTTTTTCTCTTCGTTCCTTCTTTATTTCTTCCCTTAGTTCTCTATTTCTTCCTTTGTTTCTTTACTCCCTTCTTTCCTTCTTTTACTTTTTTCCTACCTATTTTTCTTTCTTTTCGTTTTTTATTTTTGGCCGTCTTCTGTTCACGTCCTCCTCCATTTCGTCTTCCTTCATATTTCACGTCCTTTCTTTCCCTCTTAATCAACTTCTTTCTCGCTACTGAGAGCGTGGTATCTCCGTTCCTCAGAGCCCAATCCACCGCCGCCTCCCAGGAAAGCCGAAAATGCTCCACAAAACGGAATAAATGCTCTTCTCGGAGAACAGCGCAAGGTCTGCGCCGGTCATCATCGTTTTCCCTAGCTCACGGCAACGTACGCGTGTATATACTACGCACCTCGCGAGACTAGGTGCTTTGCGCATACGGCCGGACTGGTTCGCGGCGAATGCTGGCCTGCAAGCAAAAAAAAAAAAAAGAAATAAAAGAAAACACTTGAGAGCTTGGCATCATCCAAAATGCGGCAGCCAGTGATCATTGTGTGTTTGGTTCCTGACGTCGTCAGGTATATGGAAGTCAGGGTAAACCACGTTCGGTAACGATGATAAGTTTTGCTTCAGGAGGTGCCTGCCGACTGCCTGTGTCAGGTTTCATAGCCTTCTTTCAATATTCTCTCCTTTAATATGTCAAATTTTAGTTGCTGGCTGCAGAAGCTTCTGTTTTAAATTGTCCACAAGAGTTATCGAAGTCCCTGCGGAGTCTACACACGAGCGTTACATGCTGGCTTTTGTGAACTGTTCTGACTCGCTTATATTTCAACAAAGGTGGTCGTTGGTGGTTCTCTACCGGTGCAAATTTAATGACCTACAATGCGACTCCTAATCGACGGTGTTGCAGTGTTGCATCGCATTATACAATCTCCTTTCCACGTTACTGCGAACGTTATGTCGCATTATCCGGCCTTTCGCAGAAAGCAATCAACTCGCCCCAATAACAATTTTTTTTTTTACGCTGCATAATGATTCGCCTTTAACGGTGAAGATAGGCGTGCAAAAATCAGTTCCTTTTCTCTGAGGCGCCCTTAGAAAATTGGGTGTTTATATTAATGCCGTGATAGGAGGTGTTTTTGAATCTGGTGTGCAACCTTAAATTCAGCACAGGTTACAAACTTCACAGAGATCATTGCGACTTTTATGCGTACTTCGATGATTCACTACAGAAGTGCACGAGCCCTGCATCTGCTAGCTGCGGGCTTAGAGCTGTTCAGCTCCGATAGAAGCTTAGGAAAACATACACGCAAGTGTAGCTACACAGGAGATTGCATCGATAGCCGCTCTGCAGAGAATACGAATAACAGGGCGTTTCATTCACGTGCGGTTCTAACGAAGTACCTTTCATATCAGTTCATCGGGGCCTTTCCGATTGACTTTATAACCTTTTCTCCATCCTTCAATCCTCGTCCTTGCCTTTCATTATAGTTCACCTTGTCTCCGCTAGGGCTAACGCCGCGCTACTAACCATTTTCAGAATTCACAGGCCGACGAAAACGAAATAACTTAGTAATAACTTCAATAGCGACCTCCAAAGCTTTGCATTTAGTCATCAGGTAAGTAATCAAACTCGCTGATTCGAATCCCCATTCATTCGTCGGCTTTTAACGTCAGCTGAGGCAGACAGCACAATCGCCCTTCATGCTCAGCATACTAAGATCTGAAAGTAAAGCACACGTTTATGGGAGGGCTGTAAATTTAGTTTCTCTTCATGGCCTGACCGTTGCGCTGGTGGTCTCGCGAGGCTTTAGCTGTTATTTGTTTTGTTTTATTCTTTTTCCTCCGCGCAGCTAGAACAACTTGTTTTATCCATGGCTGCCTTAGAGACCTCATATACGAACTCCACCGCTTTTCTTCTTACTGCATACGACGAACGCGAGAACCGGATTGCCTATTCCACGTGGTCGATAAAGCTAAAAAACAAAACAAACAAAAGAAAGAAAGAAAGTAAGAAGAGGCGAGCTTTACAGTTCGCGAACACATTCGACT
Organism: Amblyomma mixtum; assembly: GCF_055824585.1. Classification (NCBI taxonomy): domain Eukaryota; kingdom Metazoa; phylum Arthropoda; class Arachnida; order Ixodida; family Ixodidae; genus Amblyomma; species Amblyomma mixtum. The sequence goes on from NC_143018.1 coordinate 21,777,010, forward strand.
CGGTCATTACGTATGCCGCGGTCTTGGCTTGGCCCGGTTTGGCTGGGCTCGTGCTGCGCGCTTGAAATGCAAAGAAGGAGCTCCCCTTCCCTTCAGAAACCGGGCGAACGTTCGGCTCCTCCGAGTTAACGCCCATGCCTGCTCGATGCTCTGAGTTCGTCCGTCGGCCGTAAAAGCGTCGTTGGAAGGTTGGGGGGGGGGGGGGTTCGAATTTGCATTGCGTCGCGACTGTGTTATTGGAGCGCTCGAACCGAGTCAGCGTATTCGAAGGGAATAAGGAGCGGATCATTTCTTGTTCGTGGTCTCTAGGCGGCCTTGTAAGTCATGCACGCGTACCTCCATCATAAGGTTCAGTTTGAAATTTCTCTTGCCTGATTGTTTCCGCGCAAGAGCTCTCGAGGGCGGTGTACGTAGTTAGTGTAGGTGAGCTCGGCGCATTCTGCTGTCTGATAAGTAATCTTTCGATAGCGGTTTATTTTGACCTGCCACAATCGCAACCTGGCTACAAGCCACTTCCTAGATAGTGGAGGGTTCAGGGATAATTTAGATCACCTGACAGTTTGCTTATTTATTTATTCGAATACTCACAGCGCCACAGACGTTATTACAGTGTGTGTGTGTGTGTGGGGGGGGGGGGCTTCTGACATACTGAAGGAAGTATCGTTTAGGCTTTTTCACTTTGCAATGACTGCTAACTTTTCTTTATAAGTCGTGAAGTTTACCATAATCGGCCGCTCTTTACTTGGGTTAAATTTGTCAATACACTTTCTATTCTTAAAGTGTCGATACCCGTATGTTCTCGGCAAACGTCTGCAACATGATTTCCACTTGTTGCATGTGATTCATGTTCATCTGTATCTTTAACGCCAAATAAAAGCAAACTGGAACGCCTGCTGCTGTCCTCCAGGTCATCTAAGTTAGCTTTCAGGCTCTGCAGTTGGACTTGTGGCAACTGGATAGTTTCACGACATCCTGCAACAGTGCTCCTCAATTCATCGAGATGACCAATTTGCTGTTCCAGATTTGTTTGGTTTATGGTTTAGGGTTTATGTGGGTTTAACGTCGCTAAGCGACTGAGGCTATGAGGGACACCGTAGTGGAGGGCTCCGGAAATTTCGACCACCTGGGGTTCTTTAACCTGCACTGACATCGCACAGTACATGGGCCTCTAGAATTTCGCCTCCATCAAAATTCGACCGCCGCGGCCGGGATCGAACCCGCGTCTTTCGGGTCAGCAGCCGAGCGCCGTAACTACTGAGCCACCACGGCGGGGCTGTTCTAGATCTGTCATCCGCGCGTTAAGAGTTAGCACGGCAGCCTTATTTCCAGCCTGATATTCAATCGTTAACAGTTTGTTTAATTTCAGTCTGGCCATCAAGGAACTGTTGCAGAGAACTGCTATCAGGCCCTGGGTTCAGCTCAACATCCCCGCACAACAAAAGCGACAACATGAAAAACGTAGCACTCCACATTAATAAAGAGCGACGTCTTCGACAATGCACTGCGTTTCCGACAGAAGTATGAGAGCACACTCGCGCAAAAGTAACAAGGGGCGGAGGCGGTAAAACTCACAAAATAACGGAGCCAGATTGAGGTATTCCACCAACCTGTAGGAACAACTATAACGTGACCTGGGTGACTTGGTCGCGCCGGTTACACACCCCAGAGGAAAACTGCCGTGACGCCCTTTTTGAAGCTCGTAGAGGAGCTCGTCGGCAGTCCAACGTTGAGCGACTGGCAGCGGGAACCGTCCGAATACCGCGGCGCAACACCTTTCGGCGATAAGGTAGTCGTAGGCGACGAAACGCGCCACGAAACCGCACGGGTCATTGTACAGCGCTGATGATTCCATGATGCTGACTGGAAAGCTGTCACGATCGCATCGTAGCGGGGCAGCAAAGCTGAAGACCTAAACAGCGATAAAGCATCGGTGACGTGGTCGCGCCTGTTATACGCCGGCGGCTCGTGGCGTCGTTTTTTTCCACGATACGAAACATGTCGGAAATTCGCCTCCGCAAAAGTGCTGCTTTCCTATGGCCGTCAGTCGAACCCACGGCCTTCGTGCATAGTGAACGCAGTCCGACTCGCTATTCGCCAGATATAGGTGGCTCTTCCCTCCTCAACTGCAAACTCCATTACAGTGGCAAAGGCTAACAAATGTGGTATGTGTTCTGATGACGACACAAGGCACCGAGTTTGGACAAGTTTCAAAAGGCGTGACTCAGGCCCGGGATAAAATAATGAATTAATTAAAATTATATTCTTTCTCAGCGCGCCTTGGTTACTGCCAGGATCGCCAGTCAATTTGTGTAATGACAACAATGGCATACAATAGACTGAAAATATCCGCTTTATTGTCCCAACTTTTCAGAGTATACACAGCAAACTTCGACGCGACGTTTAAAATACACAAACAAATAGAGAAAACAAACAAGAAGGCCTTGCCAGATGTGAAAACATAGCTAGATATATGCGGTCGACAGTTAAGAGAGCCAAAACGCATGCGATGCCCAAGGCGAGGTTTTTTATCGGCCGTGTTCACGAAAGTGTGACTCTCGTCATACACACCCTCTTTATTTTTTGACGACCAAACTGTCTTTTGCGCTTTCACAAAAAAAAAAAAAATATTTCCTGTCGTGCACGCATCATGTCTTTTCCTAATGAAATTAAAATCCTCACGTAAATGATATGCTGTCACTACTGGAGTTTGCTGGAAATCTGCGAAAACATGTCGAGGCGTTATTTCGCATTGTAATTTGCCTTCTTATTTCGTTCGTTAGATTTCAATAATCGTCGCAGCCCACTCTCTGCATTCTACTGTGAGGGCGTTGCCCCGTTGACCGAAAACACAAAACACGTCGCGACACCCAGTGTCACGGTCGCGTCCTTCACCGCTGCGTACAGTCCGCGAAAGCGGCGGCGGTACTCTCCGCCAGGCGGCGCAACAGTCTGTTGTCCTCCAGCCGTCCGTAATGGACTCTTTTGACACCTTTATGACCCGTGTGTGTCCCATACCGAAGGCCACCTCCGGTGTCACTCCTCCCCCGACGCGTGACACCCCTTTTTGTCACCCCTCCGCGACCCTACTCTCTTTAACATACCCTCTCTACACACCCCCTTCATCCGCACCCCCTGCAGCCAGCGTGCGTCTCCACCTGCCCTATTCTTCCACTCGAATTCACTGCACCCCACCGGCTCCGTCCGTGAAACACCCCACCCCACCGAACCCCGTGCCGTTCACGGGGCCCCGACAGTCGTCCTTTGTTGAAGAGAGAAAGTCGGGCCGTATAGAGAGCGCGGCGAAGTGCCTCTGACGCCATTGCCCTCATATTTCTCGGTACGCGACCCCCCCCCCCCCCCCTCCTTCACTGCTCTTCGGGCACCCGAAACGTCATCCTCCCTCCCAACTCACTACCTCATACCTGGCAGCCGCCCCGTCTATGGCGTCTCCACACGCCCCAACATTCTGCACGGTCTGGCGGTGGAGAGCAGCGTTTGTTGCGTGATTCCTACTCTGCACTAGTTACTGCTGCGCCGTTGTGCTGTTAATGACGACATCGATGGCCCCTCTCTTTCCCGACAGGCTGGTCTTATTGATGAGGGTTACGACCCCGCCGCCAGGGGTCGGGAGAGGACGTGATAATGATCTCGCGACACGTTTCCTTCATTGTCGAGCGGCGCCCCAAGAAGTGGCCTACACCTGTCTCCTCTCATTCCTTTTACCATCTGTTACTTGATTCTCCGTTATTCTTTTTTCCTTTCCCAGATGTCCCCCTATGGGAGGCTCGTTTTGTCCCCCAACAAAGGGGTGGAAGTATGAAAGGGAAGGCAACTCTAAAAGCAATCTTGTCAGAGTCGTGTTGCTCGCGCTTCATAGAGCACCGCTCAATCAGCGAAGAATCGTGGCCCAAGCACACCGTTAAGTTTTTTCTTATTTCCCGTATGAAAAGAAACACGCTCAGTTAGGTCATAAAAGTGCAGTAAAGAGAGAAGCGCTGCACTAAGGATGAAAATAACGACAACGAAGTAACAACAGCTACATACTACAATGGGCGCTCCCAGACGTAACTGTACTGCCCAAATTTTAACTTAACTGAGACACCATATGCAAGCACGCGTGCCCCCACCCCCACTCAAGGAAAAAATAATAATAAACGCCTAAAGAATTCAATCTTTATTCACATCACCCAAGTGTTGGGGGCGCAAGCAGAAATCTCACAAAGGAGCTTCACTGTATGAGCCTGGGCTGTCGTACAGGAGTTCAAAAATTGTGATCTAATCGCGCGCGCTATGGACAGCCGTCAGTGCGACGATGAATACAGGGGGAGTACAGCGACCCTGCTTGACTCGTCACTGCGTGTGAGGAGCGAACTTCGTATGTTGGCATGTAATGTAGCGGGTGTCAGGAACGACGCTATACAAGACTTTTTTTTTTTTTATCCTTGTTGTACCATTTCGATTGACCTGCCCACGTCGGCAAAAGCTTCTTCTTTCTTGCGCGAAGATGCAGTTATTTTAGATGCGTTGTATGCTAAATACTCAGTCCATGTTTGTACGGCACTTACTCGTGCTGTTATGCAACCAGGAGATTCTACTTGGTCGCCCGCATAGGCGTTACAAAGAAAAAATCGCTAAAGGGGCTTTGTGAGTTGCGTGTATTGAGGCTAAGCGACGGTATGAAAGGATTGATTGATTGATTGATTGATTGATTGATTGATTGATTGATTGATTGATTGATTGATTGATCGATCGATCGATCGATCGATTGGTTCCTTTACTCAAAAGTAATGTTAATGCAACACTCGCCGCTCGCGACGACCTCTATGATTGTTTGCAGCTCAATGAAAGTAGGCGAAGCGTTGTTTAAAGCATGAGTATAAACTAACACTGTGAGCGAATCAATGTATCATCAAGATCAAAGCTTACGACCAATTGTTTCTTTTTTAGCGTCCCATCTCGAAAATTTCGTGTCAGACATGGACCCGCCCTTAATCCCCCAAGCGGCCTGGTTTGAAGTCAGCGGAAACAATGAGGAGTCTTTACGGAGCACCGGTCTTGTCGGGGAGGCCATAAGCGGCTATAGATTGCAGGGGTGGGCACTGCCTGAAAGGAGAACGGGGGAAAAAAAAAACAAAACAAGAATAATACCCTGGATGCATAATCTGCATCCCCGCCGGATAATCCGATTATAGACTCCAAAGGACAAAACAAAACTAAAGAAACCTTGCCGATGCAGCAAGATTAGGCCGGGCTTGGACGGGGGGAGCCGGACCGGTCATCCTTGGTCGGCGGTGGAGCTCATACCAAAGGAAGCGCATGCCGCCCTGAAAAATAATACGATATCTAAAATACAGGCTCCTTAAAAAGCCAATACAAATGCAGAATGTGGAATGAAGAACGGTGTGCCAAGATATGACGCATTCGCAAAAAAAAAAAAGAAGAGATTAATTCACGAAAAATACCGGCATGAATCAAAATATACAGTAAAAAAAGAGACGAAGCGGTCAGGAGGGGGAACCTTCGAAGGTGGGTCTAAACAGTCTTCGCGCGGTCATTGCTTTCGCATCAAATATCCGAGGAGTCATAACTGCCCCCCCCCCCCCCCCCCCCCGCTCTCTTCTTTCATAATATCTTTCCCTGTCATCTGATCCCCTGAGTTCCTTTTTCCACCGCCGCTTGGTTGCTCGGTTGGTCGTGAACTGTGAGCTTCTTATTTTTATCGCTAGATGCCGCTGCGCGTCGATCTCCCGCGGGGTTCCGTACCGAGTTCGATTGCGCGCGTATTCGATTGCTCGCGTCTCTACTGAGCGGCGTTTAGCATCCGCACGCACGTACACACGCACACACCAGGGACCCCCCCCCCCATCTCCCTCGGCACGCCATCTCGTTTAAGCCTGACGGACGAGCGTTTAATGACACACTTTAGGGCATCTCACGCGGCGACCGCTGCCACACATAGCCCCCTCTAGCGGAGAGGAGGGGAATTCCGGATCCACGTAATGCTACTTTCTTTTTACTCCTAGTTTTGTGTTTACTCTGTGGAGGGTTCTACCCAGCCCCCGAATTCTTTCGTTTATGACGAAAATGCTTAGATCAGGCTCCCTTTCCATCTTTGAAACCCGCAGCCCCTCTGCATCCAGCCATTTATATATATATATATATACAATTGTCTCCCGTCCTGCTTAGCCCGATAGCGCGTACTTTGGCCGCGACTAATCTGTGAATCACGTGTGGAGCTACCGTTTGTACGTGATCCTGCAAGCGAAGTCATTTAATTCGATTGCTAAAGCGGGTTATTTCATTTTTCATCTCGCATGAGTACACGCCCGTTAATCGCGCTTCCGCTTGATAAACCCAGCATTCGAGTGTTAGGAATGCCACGGTGAAAATCACTTTTTAATGAATACGCTTTTCTGGTAGAAATTACTTTTCGCATCACTCCTCCAGAAAGATCTGAAACGCTCAGCATCTGTAGCGTGTATTGAAATCGAGGGTGATGAAACCCGGCGATCTTCGATGTGCGCCCTAATCGATCGAAGAGCGCTCCAGATTAACTTCAGACTTCCTGGAATCTTCAAAGAGCGCCGAAGTCTCGGCACATGGCGTGTTTTTGCATAGGACCTCTATTGAATTCGGGTATGGCTGTGTTAATCGTGTTGAGTTCGAAAGTAAACTTTATGTCACTGTGCTACGAGATACTGTTCACCAAGTGTGTCAGAAGAGAGGACACAGCTTGTACATGAACGGCGCAACGTCTACGCTGTTGTCTCGGCTACCGGGTCACAACGTTCCGAGTTGAATGCATGCACTTGCTTTAAAGACAGGTCTGTACTATTCCGCTTGTCTCATCCAACGTGGAGCAGAATGGCGACCGTCGATGCCAATGAACGGAAGGAGGTAGTAAATAGCCGTCACTATTACCTACCATTTAACTCGTAGGGACGCCTAAGGGAACGCCCTTGCTTTATAGCTGCGCGAGGAAACGTTGTTTATTGCCCAACTTCAGGGTTGGCCCATCTCCAATATACGCATGACTTTCACCTCCACGGCGCGATTTTGTGTTCTGTCGTTACCGGCCCCAAAACCTGCTTCTTCGGTTGTCGCTTTTTTCAAAAGTGTTGCGCAACCCCCATCGCTCGTCCCCGTAACGCCGACGGCAACTGTGGCTGCAGAGATGCCGAGACGCGTCAACTGCCGCCGCGGCAGAAAGAACGACCTCGTTTAACTCACGGCGCGTAGGGCGCTCATCAGCTCGTCGTCTCCGCCAATTTGCCGCCCGCCTCCTCCGCCCATTCGTATACGAGTAGCTCGCTAACCCCCTCCCCGCAAAGACACACGCGCAGTCGGTCGGTCTGGAACAATTGCCGTCGCATCAATGCCTCTCGCGCTTCGAGGCAGACGTCCAGCAGCTCGGAATGGTGCGAACGACCTCGACGCTATAGCTTCTTGCATCGCGCTGCCCGCAGGCTTTCGCTGCTTGCCAACGCTTGGCTGGGGGACAATCTTCGCTCACGCGTCGGCCTCTCTTCTGTGTGGATGCGTGTGGACGCGGTCCTTTATATGCGGAGAGAAGCGTGAGTGCGCGATGTGCGTCGGACCGGCGTTACACATTCGACGACCGCTTCGCACTAAAGTGTCACCGCGAACAACGAGCCAGACAGAGAGGATAATTTTTGGACAGCATGCGACCATGCTCTTCGAGCAGCACACGAACTCATTGGGATTGCACACGATCCCGGTCGGCAATTTTGGGAAGTCATTCTTTTTTCTTTTTTTTTTTTTGCGTGTGAAGTCAAACATGAATGCGCAAGGTATCGACCGCGTACTGAATTTCACAAAGCTCTCTGCATGTATGTGCACCTAAGGTCTGTGTGTGATTGGTCCGCAACTCAGTGATCGTCTCGTCGCCTGTCGCGATTGGCGAGTGCATCGACCAATCCCATGGCGCTTCTTGCAGTTGTTACACGATCGGGCACGCACTGACGACTGATTTTCCAGCTCATCGCAGTGAGCCAGTTGCGATCGGATCTTACGTATTGAGACTACATGTGGCAGTGTTCCTATACCTGAGGCCACATTTCCAAATGATTTTTTTTTTATTCGTCCTTTTTCTATTCCACTATTCTCTGGGGTCTGTCATGTCAGGACTGTCAGACAGCGACCATCTTGTGTCGACGGGCGTGGTATCAGTGCCAGTTCCTACGAAAGCCAAAAATGCAAAACAACTGACAGAGGAAGGAATCCTTACAGGCAGCGGGGGCCACTATGGCCCAGCCTACTTTGTAGATGCATATATACTATCACCACAAGGGTCGCCTATCTGTCTGTCCCTAGAGATTTCTTATCAATTACCCTTTCCAGTCTACTGTTGAGTGATGCAGGGCACAGGCCGCATTCACAAAGTTTCTCTTTCGGAAAGAAGAGAGCGGGCCAGCGATTATCGCTAATCAAAAGCGAGCTTTCCATTCATGCAGTGTTCATATGCAAGCGAAGCTTTGTGATTGTGGCGCAAGACCATTTCTGTTGGGAAATCTGTGACACGGTGTGCAAATTTCATACAGTAAGACGATTGTGTCGTAATTCGCGCGTCGCTTTCTAGGGCTTCTCTAACAGCGCTTCGTGACGGAGTTGTGCAAATCGCCGCTCTGCCGCTCCGCTGTTTCATTAACCTCCAGCGGTAGCCTCGGGTCCAAGGCGACGCCACGACAGATGCGTGCTCGCTGAGCGCGATGCGTCGCCTCCGCTCTCGCTCGTTATTTTAATTGGAGGTTCGCGTGCTTTTGTGCGTTCGCGACAGCTAGCCGAGGCGGGCCGCGACAGAGTGGCGAAGCGAGGACAGGGCTCTCGCTAGTATGCGGCGCCTAGAGGGATGAGCGTACTTCCCCCTCCTTCCGTATAACGCAAGCCGTTGCGCTGGATAGCGGTTGTGCAAAATGGAAACGATTGTTTCCACTCCCCTGGATGTACCAGCGGCCGGCGTAGAGAGGCGACCGTCGTATAATGAATCTATCGGCCACAAAAGGCGCGTCCACCTCTGCACCCGCAGAAGAAGAAAGGGAGGCGATTCGTAGGCCAATGAGAACGGGTTAGTAACGGGCTTTGGAGCGGCAGTTGGCACCAGAAGTTAACAGACCGTGCAAGTCGCTAATGAGCCGGACTTTAATGCTGCCTCGGCCTGCAGATTTATACCCTAACACCGTGTTTACATACTTAGAGGGCGCTCGTGATCACCGGAGATGGCCTGTGGTATCGTCTGCCACTGTGCGCGGTAAGCTCGTCACGCCGTCTGAGGGCTGCTTTCTATGCAGAGTTGTCTAGGCTATCTGGATTGAACGACTTCATTTGCGTGTAAATTTAGTGCACGCGACAGCATGCCAGACACGAGAAGCTTGCGCGATTCTGAGAATCACTCACCTGACCGAGCGGGTTGACGTTGTGGAGGAGTCACAACATATATTCATCATGAAGTTTTATAAAGATACGACATTTGAAATGACGTTGCATACTTATTCATGGTCTTATATTCGGTCCTTATGTACTCGCCTTTTGTTAACGAAAGAAGACCTGGTAGATCCCCCATGAAATCAGGAAACTATTTTCAAAATGTTTGTTTTACATGCATTGCCATGGGGGTAACCGTCAGCTGTTAGCCCCACCCGGCGACAGCGACGCCACCACATCTTGCGTACGTAACACGTCGGTGTTGGTCTATAGGCTAGAAGTCCCAGCGTGTGCTTTGTAATAGCAGCAGCTCGCTCAGTTTGTCGGTCTCTGCGTGCGAACTCACTGTGAACTTATAGAATACGTGAGTAATTTGCTCACTAGCATCCACACAAGCCGTAACGGTTTCAAATGTGTCTCACAAAGCTTTGCGCTTGTTTCACAGGAATATTTACCTTCGAACGCGCCCGCCTCCCCCCCCCCTCCGGCTGCCTTGTTCAGCTCTCTATCACTCCATGTTTTTAATTAATGATGTTTCAAGCAGTTTACACCACAGATGTCATGGGCAAGGGCAAAAAGCGAAAGGAGATCACTTAACGAATCTCGGACCCCCTTTACAAGGCAAAGAGCAAGTAAGCAGAGTACACTGGGTATTGCAATAAAATGATACTCATCGAAAGATAAAAACTCATTTACACAACTTCTTAACGCATACAGCATATCCTACATACATCACTTACAAACACTCCGAAAATGCGCACCAACAATGTTCCATTCTTGTTTCAACGGTTCTCAATTAAAGCGGCACGAATAACTCGAAATCTGCATTTTTCAGGATCAATATTTGGAAACAGCAGTTGATTTAAGAAATGTGGCAGCGTTAAAAGGAGCCTGGTACACGCGACAAGTTGCGTCGGCTTCTTGATACCTCGAACCACGTCTCGCGCGGCTCGCTTCTTGCCTTCTCAGCGGTCGGTAATCGATGAAGCACGAAGCGGGAATAAGGAGAAAGAGAAGGGGGGGGGGGGGGCACGAAACGACAAGGCGGCATGCCTCTCAGCGTGCCTTCGCCGCTCCACAAAATTGCGCAGCTCGGCTGCTTCGAGGGTAAATGAAGGCGACGCGATGCGCGCGTATACCATACTACAGAGATGAGAAAACGCTCCCGTCGTCGTCTTCGGGGATGCATCCTTGACTCCGATCGACGCCGCTACGCTGACGCAAGGACCCCGCGCTCTTTTGTTTCGAGTGCCGGCGAAAACTAACCGTCGCTTGTGCATCGCCTTCATTCTGTTACGGCTTTGCTTTCACCGAGGGCACGGCCATCGTGTTCGTACTTCTTTGCGCCGGTTTGTCCGGTGTGCGTAGCTCACTGCCTCGGATCGGTGTCCATCACGCTTGTCTGGGACGCAGATTGTGAGCGCACGGAGATTCTTCTAACCCATGGATGGCAGACGTGAAGTTCATGGATGTACAGAGGGCAAAACGCTTGCCTAGAACTAACGTTCAGCAAGGCGGAAATTTGTTCGAGTTGGTAAGTATCCATGATTTTGTTCACAGTGCAACAAGAACGGGACAGGAGACGAGAGTGACACAGACACAAGCGCTTGTGTCTGTGTCACTCTCCTGTCCCGTTCTTGTTGCGCTGTGAACAAAATCATTGCCTAGAAAATGTTCTGGGTGTGTTTCGGGCTGAATGTGCGATATTTAGCGACAACATTTGGTTTAAAATGGTCTGGATGCAAGCATGTGCAGTTAAACTCGTAGTATTTCATCGTCATTTTTTGCCTTCCTGGTCGCAGGGGTTGTGGGAGCTGCGGAACACGCAGTTCGATCGTTCTAGACATGTGTTTTGCCCTCTGTAGACGCTTGCTTTCTAACGAGGCTTACGGCGCCTTTTTATTTTATTTATTTTTATTAATACTATTTCTGCTTTCCATCTCAATGCGACAAGCCTCTATTCTTGGTGAGTACACTCTAAACAGAAAAAGTAAAAAGGGAGAAAGCTGTTTTCTAGCTCATTCCCTTTTATAAAGAGGTGTGTGCTAGAAGAGTATAGGTTAATTACTCCCTTTCAACTCCTATATAGACGTATTCGTCTATATAGAGTGTAGTAGGTAATATGCTTAGTACGATGGACTGCATTATGTGTAATTCGCATGCGGCATGATTTCATTGGCGGGTATGAATAAAGAGAGTTGTTGCTGTAGTTTATTTTTATATAGTCGTCTTCAGTTCTTTCCATTCAGCATTTTGTAAACACTTGCTTTTAATTTCCCCGGGCTTCGAAAAGTACAGCTTAGTTATGGTCACAGCAGTATCCTAGTGGTAAAGCATCCGCGTCGAACGCTGGAGGTACTGGGTTCCAATCTCGGTTCCCTTGGAATCCCATCAGTTTTTTTTTTCTTCCGGCGAGCTGTTCGGTTAGAAAAAGTTACAAGCGCTTAGAAAAAGCTTCGAGAAACCTGCCAACTGATTTTCCAGGCCAGGCCACCGAACTAAATAGTAGTAGACCTGTGAGTACCATTGCAGATGCGCTGTCATGCGGAGAAAACCACCAATACACTCTCTGTACAACCAGATCTTGGTGCACGTTGAATAACCTCTCCAGGCGTCCGAATTAATCCGGATTTTCCTCATCCGGATTTTCCTAATCCGGCGCCTCTTCCCGGATGTATCTCTGTCCGGTTGCCTTGGGGCATACAGCGGTGCCGCTGAGAGGCAGGCACAACACTGGCACACCATTGTTACTCCCTCTCGACAAAGGAAAAGGCCTCTCTTATTCTAGACTTATTCTAGCGTCCCGGTAAACACATGACTGCGCGCCCGCCACGCGCGTTCGCTAACAGCGCCTCGGCTAAGCTGACAAGGGCGCTTTAATCTCCTCCTGTCGGCTCTTTTGGTCCCTCGGGTGGAACGTGTCGCGCGGCATTCTTATCGTGCTTGGATTCCGGACGCAACGGGTTCCCCGCACCACTGCCGAGGGCCTCTTCCCCGGAGATAAGCTCAGTGTTGCCAGCCGAGCATCTCTGGCGCTGACCCACTGACTAAACACGAACGCGTCGTGCATGACTGCCGGTTCGTGCATAGCAAATAACCAGTGCAAGTGTAGGTCGAGTAATCTCAGAGATAGCACTCGGTTTGAATAAACTAACGGAATTTCTTATCATTTCTGCATTGAAGTAGAAAGTTTTCTCGTTGGCAGTATTCGTAAACGGTAGAAAATAGTTGATAAAAAAAAAAGAGGAAGAACTGTTGTTCACAATATTTATTAATGGAGTTATCGTTGGTTGAATGTACAGGGCTGGTCAAAAGTTCGCAAGCCACAGGTTCTGTTTTTCATGCGTATATACAGACATTTATGATGCCGATAAAGCCTTCAAGGTTCTCATAGGTTCGAACGATAGTTTTCAACCCTCTAGAGGTATTTTGAGTTTCGGGGGAGTCGTAACTACGTGACTATACTGCTCAAAAGCAGACCCTGTGGCCTGGGGACTTTTGACTGGCCTTGTACATGTCTTTATTGTCGCTACCTGTACTCCACGTGTACCCGTATAGCAATCTACGTGTACGCAGAATGCATCAAACTTGTAATCTTTCTTCGGTATAAAATGGAACACTTCATTTGCATTAAAACATGACGATGCAGCTGCCCTTTATCAAACAGAAAAAAAAAGTTGCAGCTTCCGTAAGGAAGCCTTGTTCACAAGGCTCCCTGAAGCTGAGACTTCTTGTACTCTGTTTTTCTTTACTTAATAGTGGGTGTCTGCATTTTTCGGGCAGAAAACACAAAGAAAACACCAGTTTCTTAATAACGATGTGTTCCCTTTCGCTTTGCACCTAACTGTTTTCAGCTCGTAGAGCGTATACCCCGTTTATGACGACTGTGATACCTTCATGCCCGTCTGCTCCGGAGCCCAGGAACTTTTTCATTTCACTATGCCGCTAGAAATGCGTCTTAAGCAAGGTTCGGGACCACCTAAATAGCACGCTGCGCAAAGCACACACCATGCAGCTATATAAAGTGACACCGTAATCTCCGAGACAACCTCAAGAGGACACCATAACTCAGGGTTTTAGCCCTGTCCAGAGCCAAGCCTAGTGTGGTCACAATGCAGAGAGAAACGCTCTGCAATGACGTCATTGTTCAGCCGCAGATCGAAGACGTCCTATCCCACGAAAGGGTTAGCAGTTCCATAGCGTCTGGAAACAAGGCTTAGTATCTTCTCTAAGAAGGGAACATAATGCTACATCTTGAGGCTTGTGGTAAGCTTAGGTCATTGTCCAGTAAATATTTTATTAAGCGGAAAAGGCCATTTCGGCTCCCGCGGTCGACTCAGTCCTAAGTGACGCACGTCTAGGCTGTGGCCACTCGGATTCCTCCGGAGGAGTAAATCAGCCTTTCTGATCTACAGCCAGTGTACTGAAACTTGTGGGGGACAACGGACAGACAAACGTTCAGCCCTGGATTCCACCGGATGGGAAAAGGCTCACTAAACAAGGCCAATCAGCATCACACTGCTAGACTTTGGGAACAAGGAGGATCTTTGAAACGGGGCTGTGGCGGGTATAACGGGTGATTTGTGTCTGGGTGCCTCGATCGCTAATCCTTCTTTGGCACTGACAGCGGTGCATCGGCCAATCACGCTCTAGCCGCCACTGTGACCGCGTTTTTGCATTAACACTTTGCTGCCCATCCATTCCCAACGCGAGGATTCAGTCACGTCCCCGATCCGGAGAGACGCGGGCACTGGGGGAGTCTTTGTTGTGTCCGACATTCCGTTCCTGTGACTAACCCTGACCCCCTAATACCCAGCACACGCCATCCGAACGGGAAAAAGGATATAAAATAGTCACTAAGACCCACCAATATACAGGGAAAGCACGCCGGTTGTGCTAACGAATGCTTCCTCCTCGAGTTGCCTACATTTCCGCTGCCAGCTTGATCGTGCGAGCCCCCGAAAAAGGGGGCTGCTGGAACTGGCCAATTCCCCGCGAAGAAGGAACTTGATAACTTCTTTTCCGCTCTTTCTCTCACACTCTCTCCCCCGAGCCTGCCCTCTTCCGGATTATCCGCGGCACCCGGCAATCCGGGCCGACCCCGCCTTCCTGATTAAGCCCGGATTAGGGGGCTCGAACGGGAACCGCGGTCAGCTTGGCCCCGTGACACGTTCTGGGGCACTGCGGCCTGTCCCGGCTTCTCTCTCTCTCTCGCTTTTTTTCCCTTTCTCTCCTTCATCCTCTGTTTCTCCCTGCGACCAGGCGCGAAAGCTTCCGGGACGAGAATTCCTACTCCGCGCATGCGTGAACTCGGTAACTCGGTTTGAGTCAACGAGATATAGTCCACAGAGGATTCGAGCTTGAGCGTGGCACGAATTCGAAATGCGAAGAAAGCGGTTGTAACTGGTTTCATTTGGCGCCAAATCAAACAGTCCTGCTCCTAACATTCTGCTCACTGGGCCATCGCTGTTGCTGCGCCCCACAAGATATGGACAGAAGGTTGTCGATGCTTGACACTTGCAATAACGAAAGCTTTCAAAGTGCTATAAAAAAGACAATAAATCTTTAAAAATGAAGAGCAAAAAGGTGCAGACGTTCTTTAAAGGGCAACTTAGAGTGTTTCGGTGCTCAGGTATTTCAAGTAAATTTTTTGTTCGCTTACGGTAAAGGCTCTCCTGCGCGATCATTTCCTAAAAGTTTAGCGGCTGTACGACATTTCATCTGTGCACAAAACACGTTCAAAGCTGGGCATTTTCGTGACTTTATTTCGGCGGATTTCATCTGGCAACAATGCGTAGTGACGTCAGATATATGTTCTTTGCTATATTCGCTATCATGCTGCTGAGCAAAATTTTCAAGGCTTGTATTCGGTCATTTAAGGCAATTCATGAATGCCGTTATCGTTCGCTACCGTTATTTTAATCATTGACTGAGGAATATTTCCTTTCTTCACGGAATCTGAGGGGTACCATTTGGCGAGAAGGGAACATAACGTTGTAATTGCCATTGTTCCCAAATTAACCGTGTTTACAAGTGGCTTCAGAAAAGTGGCTTTAAATAGGATATTGTGGTTCTAACTCGGGGTATTTTCGGTTACGGCAAGGATGATCATTGATTCAACGCTCTTGCTACAGTTTTTCTTCAGTAACAGCTGCGAAGTCTACGCTGCATCATGCAAAACCCTGAGAGCTTCGTGGTAAACATTCACTTTGCATGCGATTCTCGAACAAGGGGATCTCAGGGTATGCGCGAGCGAAATAATCACAAACCGAGATCTTACAGGGGAGGTGGCTTACATAAGAAGGAAGATTGCGTTCGGAGCAATGGGAGGGGTAGGGTCCCGAGGTAAAGCTAATCGAAAAAGTATTAACATAAGGAGAATCGAGGAGAGAGAGAGAGTTCAACGGCGCATCCTCCGCTCGGCCGGATCGTAATTAATTTAGCGCGCCGCTAAATTGAGAACCGTCCGAACAAGGCGCTCACAGCGTTCGTGGCCGGGGTTCGCCGGCGCCTCCTCTTATGAGGGACGCCGCGCCTTGCTCCTCGTTTGCTTGCTCATCTGCATGCCTGTGGCATCTCCGCTCTTCTTTCTTTCTTTCTTCCTTTCTTTCTTTCTTTCTTTCTTTCTTTCTTTCTTTCTTTCTTTCTTTCTTTCTTTCTTTCTTTCTTTCTATCCTTCTTTTTTTCCTTCTTTCCTTTCTTTCTTCTATTCTTTCTTTTTTCTTCCCTCCTTGCTTCATTCCTTCCTTTCTTCCTTCCTTTATTTATTTATTTATTCATTTTTCATTTCTTTATTTCTCTCTCTTTCTTTTTTTCTGTTTTTCTTTCTTCATTATTTCTTTTTCCTGCCCTCCTTCCTTTCTTTCTTTCTTCCTTCCTTTCTTTCTTTCCTTCTTCCATTCCTTTTTCTTTCTTCCTTACGTTCTGTCTTTCTTCATTTCTACTTTCCTTTCTTCCTGCCAACTTGCTTGCAGGCTGATTTGCTGCCTGCTCTCTTCGTTTCTTACTCTTTGCTCTAATTCTCTTCTATTTCATCATTTATTTTTCCCATACGCTGTTCTCTCTCATTTATTTGATTTTTTTACCCTACCTTCATATTTCTCCCTTAACTTTCCTCTACAATATCATATATAGTACATAGGGCCCTGTCTCCCTCAAGCCGAGCAGTGTCGCACACGCTTCTGCATGACGTCAGCTACTCACCTCGTTAACTATCTAGTGGGCAACCCGCTAATCAGATAATTTATTAAGTCGTTCTCGCGTACGCGAGAACTCGGTACACGATTGGCTGGCACCGTCTCGTCTTACGCTGACAGCCATACGTGTCTGTATAAGGCCTTTGCGAAATCGAGAACACCAATGTCTGCTGACGCTTGTTCGGGATTTCGCCATTACGATTAAGCGTTTTTTTTTTTTTTTTGCCACTCTTCACATGCTCAATTAATGAAAGTACGGCGCGTTAAGTCGGGAACTTCTTACGCTTCGGCTCGTACGCTACATATATGCAAAGAACAGAAAAAGAAACTTACCGAGAACATGATTATTCTTGGATAAATTAAACTTGTAAACCAGGTAAATTGCAAAACGCCTGAAAACGATCAAATTTCGTCTATGTAATCCTTAACGACTAGCAAAGTTTATAATTAATTCATCGCCTGCTTCTTTAGTCGCGCCGGTTGATATTTTTTTATTCCTTCACCAGGAGAAGATAGCGTTTCCAGTGAGTACTTTTACAGCGCACTTTTTGCATCTTTGAAAAATGAAGCTATCACATTGCTTTCAGCTGGGTAACGCAGTTGACGTAATACTATGGGAATCTGATGCTCTTTCGTAAGGACGAAGGGAGGCTATTAACTCTTGTGCAGTTTGCATAAGTCTTGATACGGAGGGCGGTACAGAGTTAATGCACGATACGCAGCCTTTAATATCCAGCATCCATAGCCTGCATCCCGAGGACTGCGATGGGGAAATTCATTCCCCGGCCCACGAGATTCTCATTTATTCGTAAGAGGTGGACCGGCCGATTGATGAACCCGATATTAAGCTCCCGTACCCTGCTGATTATATACCCATGGGTTCGTGTAACGAGACACAGACTATAACGTAACCTAACCGGGCTCCTCCAAGATAGGTAGGCGTTCTACAACGCTTCGCTCGAGTGTGTGTTTCTATGTCACTAAAGGGCGGCAACGGAGTAGTCGAGAAAAAAAAGGCCATTAATGTTTGCATGGGATGGATAAATCAGACGATGCAGTGACCGTCATACAGCCTCTGTCTCATTGTTCTTTTTTGAAGCGCTCATGTGAATTTTAAGGGTTCTTCACACGCCATGAAGGAAAGAATGAGAGCTGACAAAACGGTTTTGAGAAGAAGGGGAAAGCACTGTGATTTGAACACTTGGGATATGCACGTTAAAGAACCCCAGGTGGTCGAAATTGCCGGAGCCCTCCACTACGGCGTCTCTCATAGCCTTAGTCGCTTTGGGACGTTAAACCCCATAAACCAAACCAAACAAAGTTTAAGCTATATATATATATATATATATATATATATATATATATATATATATATATATATATATATATATATATATATATATAACGTAACAAGTATTAAAGCAAGCAGGCGCCACTGCAACGTCAAGTGGCTAAGTGAAGGGCTAGGAGAATACAATCAAGCAATCACTTTGTGTTAACCTTAATGCGTTGCTTCTTGCTACGATCCATTAGCTGATATAGGTTTCACTGTGCTCTGTATCATTCTGCTGTGCTTCGTTGCGCTGTTGTTGTGTGCTCTGGTTCGATACTTTTCTCGTGAGCACTACGTCTTCCTAGTTTGTTTTCATGCCCACGTTTCGAATGTTTATCTGCCTAGCGCTCCGGCCGCCTACTATACGAGGTCCTCTGAATCCTTCCCAATCCGCACGCCCGGTTAATAGAAACTCGTTAACTCGAACACACCGCTGTAGCATTGCACATAACGGTACATCCGTCTAATGGCCGAGCTACGGCGTCGGAAGCAATCGCAGTACAGACAATGACGAGCGCTGCCTTTCTTCCTCTGGTGTTCAGCACCTCTTTCTTTCTTTCTTTCTTTCTTTCTTTCTTTCTTTCTTTCTTTCTTTCTTTCTTTCTTTCTTTCTTTCTTTCTTTCTTTCTTTCTTTCTTTCTTTCTTTATTTCTTTCTTTCTTTCTTTCCTTCTTTCCTTCTTCCTTTCTTTCTTCCTTTCTTTCTTTGTTTCTTTCTTTCCTTCTTTCTTTCTTTCTTTCTTTCTTTGTTTCTTTCCTTCCTTCTCTCTTTCTTTCCGTCTTTCTTTCTTTCCCTCTTTGTTTCTTTCTTTCTTTCCTTGTTTCTTTCTTTCTTCCTTCCTTTCTTTCTTTCCTTATCTCCTTCTTTCTTTCTTTCTTTCTTTCTTTCTTTCTTTCGGGGCGTCTTCTATTCCAATCAAGGATTCAAGGATGGAATCTTCCTTTACCGTCGCCGATAACCTCTCCCGCACTGACGGTCGTTGTTTGTCTGCCTCCTCCGCAGATCGATGACCGAAGAAGACGAAGCCTGGCTAACCATTAGCCACGAAGCGAGCTGCTCAGACGCGCGCGCGCGCCCAGGCACACAACTCGTTTATTCTCGGCGTCCTGTGTTTTCGCTTCGGCGGCGGGTTAGTGCATTGCAACGCTAGGGTCGGTAACCGGCGAAACGACCTCCTCGCGGGCACCTGACCCCGCCTCGAGATAGCGATGGCGCCGGCGACTTGCGCGTGCCGGCAAACAAACATCGCTGACGCCACGCTTGTGTTTAGCCCGTTTACTTGATTTGTTCTTGCCCCGGGAAGTTCGAGGGATGGTCATTTGGGTTTTCGTGTGGTTCACTGAGGGAAGGCCGATTATACAGTGCAAGCTCTGTTTATATGTGCACTGCTACCGACGGAATTCGTCGGCGGCGTGAGTCTATCATCGCCAGTGTTTACCGCTGCAGCTCATTTCCAGGTACTATGGTGTGTGTGGCAATAATGACTTGCTTGATATTCCGGCTTTGGTCATATCGTCGTAAGTGTACAGCGCTGTGGTGGTTTTTCTGACGATTACGGCCTTTAATGCCCGTGCCGCTCCCCTACCCCTTCGCCCGATTGACCTCGTGCTACATTTACACAGTATACAAAGAAATGATCAAGCAATGTTCCATTATCGCGGCCTTCTATATTTGTATTTCTTTACTATACTTTACAAGTGAGTGAGTGAGTGAGTGAGTGAGTGAGTGAGTGAGTGAGTGAGTGAGTGAGTGAGTGAGTGAGTGAGTGAGTGAGTGAGTGAGTGAGTGAGTGAGTGAGTGAGTGAGTGAGTGAGTGAGTGAGTGAGTGAGTGAGTGAGTGAGTGAGTGAGTGAGTGAGTGAGTGAGTGAGTGAGTGAGTGAGTGAGTGTGAGCGACTCACCGTATGCACCAAATTTAATTTGATAACTCCTCTACAGTTGCATTAGAGGCAAACTCCGCTACGTTATAACAGGTGCGAAAGGAATCGCTCACGTGAATGTTTAGGTAGTAGGATTTCACTCAGAGCTTTCGGCTCTTTGGTTGCGACAACAACTTAATATTTAAAAAAAGTCCACCATCTTCTAGCTTCGCGAGAAATAGCTCACCAGCAGCGCAACTGTACAATACTTTCTGTCCGGCTTACGTGGGAGGTCAAGGCTGTGTGTGGCACGTGCTAAAGCAACGCTTCCTGGGGAACTTAAACCTTCAAATTTCGTCTATAAAAACTGCCCGCTTTGCATCTAACACACTCCGCCCTCGTGCGCCTCGAAAGATACGCGACGCCCTAAACACAAGAAGCAAATATCTTCAGCGCGAACAGGAAAAGAAAAATCTGTACACCGTTGTCTGAATCAGCCACGCTGGGAGGAGCCCCGCAACCAGAAACAATTTACGCGAAAGGAACCTCGTGCATTATAGAAATTCGAACCGGCGTCACTCCGCAGACCGCGTCGAAACACGCACTCTCCTCGACCCTCCCTTTTCAAGTTCGAGGCAATCCTGCACGGTTGGCTTCCCTGTCGTCGCCACCAGCTTCATCTGGCCCGCGTAACGAACGTGGAAACCCTACCCGGCTGCGGCCGCACCCAACTCTCCACGGCCCACCCCTCCCTGCCTCCCCTTTTCGGGACAGGCAGCTCAGGGTTCGCTTCCCTCCCGTCGTCCCCAATGCCTGTTCACCGCCGCCCATGTAACTCGTAGGACCGTGCATCGGCGTTAACACGTGCCCGTCAAGCCAACCTATGGAACAGGATCTATTTTCACTTTTCCCGCCCCCTACCATCTCCCCATATTCCCTATTTCTCCTAATCTCTACGACTCGATCTGAGCTCTTCGTTACTCGGCGCTTTATTTTGTCTTTGTGTAATTTATTGACCTTCGTTGTTCGAGTTTGTATTTGTATCGCAGTTGGCTGAGCTTTGTGCGTTATATTTTGTTTGTGTTTGATTGGAACCGACTTATGTAACCCGCTACAAAAAAAAGGGGGGACAATGGAAGGGAATGCAAGATAAAAACAGGATAACAAGCCAGGCCGCGCGGGCAGCGCTCCCTGTTGGGGATCTGTGGGACAGTTTGGAAGGGCAGCTGTGAGGGAAGGAGATATCTAACGCACAGTGAGCAGGAGAGACATGAAACTAGCGGAGCGGCCTAAGTGCTCCCTCCTCATCTGTCCAGGCGAATGTATAAAGCTACGCCCGTTCTATTCAACCCCCCCCCCCCCCCCCCCCCCCCCCCCCCCCCCGCTGGATATGGGTTTGGCGTGTGCGAGCGAGTTCCCGGTCCGGGCCATTTATTTAGATACTCGGAGATCCGTGGATAATAAATAGAATGGGTCACTTCTGGTTATCGTTGACGCGGGGCGATTCTGTTTCTTTTTTTCTTTCTTTTTTTCTTCCTTCAGCGAGGGCACTTTTCGGTGACTGCACGTGCTGCTGTCACCACCACGTGACACTACGCCAAACTGACATTCCTCTTTTGTTTTCCTCCTTTATGTTTTTCTACGTCAGTCGTGTACATACGCGGCGTTTCAGTTTCGCGTTGATGCAGCCCGTCATATTAGAATTGGCTGTTCCGCGCAGCTTTAAAGCGTAGAAGTAAGCCAGCTTTCAGGACAAGCAAGCTAAACGCTAAGTGAAGTTGACTTGGAATCGTATGGAGCTCTAATATCTGATATCTGTGAAGCATTCTTGGCTTTCTTTTTTTACTTTTCCACGTTTCGTTTTAGCTTTACTCGACACTTTGTGTTTCTCTTTCAGTTCTTTTGTACTGCCTCTGCCAGCCCGTTTACTTAGCGCCCATGCTTTCTTTAGCAACTGCTGTCCTATCACGGCTGTTTCCAGAAGTGTAAACGACTATGACGCATCAATTAAGTCCGCGGATGAACTGCAGAAAAAGAAAAATCTCGTCGACGAAATCCGTTTTCTCCTCGCGTGTTCGCGTGTTAGCGCTGCTACTAAACTAATAGAAAGATACGAAAGCGCGCGGCCGGGCCAAAACCATCTGCGTCTGAGTAATCGACCATCTTCCCACTAGCAGACGACAGGAGCGGACATTTCGCAGATGAGCGCCAGTGACGCAAATTAGCCTCGTCTGCTGCTAACGGACGCCATGCTTTTCAGGATTTGATTTTTTTTTTTTCGTTAGCGCTGCATCGTTTGACAAGTGACACCGCGGCACGCGACGGAGCTGTGTCTATTTTATTTATATTTTTAATAAATTGAGACCGCGAGCAATCTGCGCTCCGCGTCCAACTCGGGCAGTTTACATTCGAACTTCTCTCCATCTTTTCAATCAATTAGTTTCTCCCCAAATCGGGCGTGTTCGCGAAAATGTGCCCCATTCGTTCCATCTCGTTTCGCGTGCTTTTAATTTTCCATAGTTTTTTTTTAATATCTTTTTTCTCGAATTTAAAAATTACAGGTCCGCTCCTGTCGGGTCGCCGTCCTTTTTAATCCTCTCTATCTCGCTTTCCGATCCACATTTCTAATTCGGTTTTCGTCACGACTTAAGCCTAACAAATAAGCCGGGCACGCTGTTAAGGGTTGTTCAGCGGGTAGGGCAAAGGTCTTTCGCTTAATTTGTTTGTTGGCCTACGCGCTACGCGCAAGAAAGTTCACAGCTGCGGATTGGTTTGTTTTTACCGGACCAGGAAGCTATATTTTGACATCAGTGAGCTTAAAGGGATCCCCTAGTGTGGAGTTTATTTTAATTAGGGAGTAATTCATTAGCATCCACATGAGCGCAGCCCTAGGGCTATAAAGGAAAACTGCGAAGCTTTTTCGGAAATTTCGGGGTTGAAAAAAAAATTTCTTCGTGTCCGGGGCTTGAACCCGGGACCACCACGTATCCTGTTTAGTTAGTGAGTTTTACTGCGTTATGAACATATTACTGGCTTTTCAGCTGTTTGTTGAAGCCCGTAGATATTCTACATAGCGTGACAGCCAAGTGCGAGAACGATCACAAAATACATACCTGGGGGTATAAGCATGCTTCTGAGCAACTTTTCGATTCCTCCCCTTAACGACAGCCTCAAGATAATTTTTTTTTTTTTTTTCACCGGATGTACTTTGCTCAGGATCAGCTTTTCCTGAAAAGAAAAAAAAAGGCAAACTTAATCATTGGTACTAATCGTACATTCGCTTTTAATGTTTTGCTTTTACTTGCCTCAGGACATAAGGCACACATTGCCTCCACAAAGCCCGGTTCTATGGCACCGCGGCAACGACGGCAAAGAAAATAAGTTATTCGATACGGTATCCAAAGCTGGCTACCCGTGCGTCAAGATTAACCCACATTTCTCTGGACATGCCGGCCAATCCAATCGGCCTTACTCCTGCCTTTATTGCCTGGCTGCCCTGTTTCCTTTTTTTTCCCGTTCTTTCTTTCATCGCTTCTGTGCCGACTGATGTGAGAGAAATGTTAGTTAGAGATCCACTGAAAGCCTTGCCTGTCGGGCTTCTCAAAGGCACGTGCCCCGGAAATAACTGATAACGTCAATAGATGTCGCCACGTGGCGAACGCCGTCAGGAGTTTCCTCCGGGATAGAGCGTGTGCTTATCTATAACAGGATTATGAACGTCTCGCTGGAGCCCCCTTTGGTCGACCTTTCTATCATGTTTCATACACAAACTCTTTGCCTGTTTTTTGCTTTCACGGCCGAACAAAGGATCCGTTCTCGTTGACTATGTTCTTGCACTTATTGTTACATTCGTTTTCCTGCTAGTGATCAGACACGCGCTGGCATCGTTTTTTCGTTTGCTGAGGTGTCTGCGTTGGTTAGGTCGCGTTAGGTAGAGCTGGGTCACGTTAACGCTCGAAGGTAGAGTGCAGTATTAAGCGCAGAAAGAGTGGGCGGATGAAATACATGACACAAACAGCTGAGCACTGTAGACGAGTGTAACCAAAAATTGGTGGAGAACGAATACGGATCGAGTTGTTTGCCTCCATATAACTGTGGATCTTTCTTCTTTTTTTTTTTCGTCTTAGCCGAAAGTCAATACAGGCCTGTGAAATGTTGTGTTTATAGGAACTGCATAAACTACCCTGTTGTACGAAAGACAAGCACACGGGCTTGCAGTATAACGTAAAAATGAGGACTCCTAGAAAAGAGAACAAAGAAAAGCGCGGAGAAGACTCTGGCGGTCATGTAAAATGCACATATATGTACAGCACGAACCAAAAAAAAAAATGGCATCGGTAATGTATTGGTAAGCGGTGGCCAGTCGGACAATTCTAGAGCAGCTGTCGGTAAAATATATCGCATTGCTGGGAGGTAATATACAAACTCCCGTTTACATAACGCATTGACGACTCCGTCTCTTGCTCGTGGATCGTGGTACATAATTTTTTTTTGTTCCTCCGCCCATTTTTCACTTCCTTTATTTCTTTTTTTTTTGGCACGTTCATGTCGCCTATTTTAGAGACTGTTGCCACGGTTTTCCGTTTTCATAAACTTCCCCTGCTGCTGATGTGCTAGGCACGTTGACGTCACGACCACTCACCCCCCCCCCCCCCCCCCCCCCCCCCCCCCGCCCCTCCAAATCCTGCCATTCTCCTCTACCACGCCTTACGCTGTCGTCTGCGACCTGCACGTAATGTAAAATTGATCGAACGCCAACTTGACCATGATGGATGACGCTCTGTGGGCCGTCCAGTCACCTGGGGCTATTTTCGCTACCGGTCTAAAAAAAATGCCTAGAGATGTAGTGGGTAAAAAAAAGGCAGAAATGAATAAAATTTTAAAGAAAATGATAGGAGCCGCGGGTGTCGACTAAATTTTTAATGCAACCCGTCTTCTTCGTGTAGTCTGACATTGCCCGCCACGGATTAATTTATAATGCCACCACCGCGCTGACCCAGCAGCGCTCTCGTTCTTCCCGATTGTATTGAAAACCCGCAGATGGATACGACGACGAGCGTGACAGCACGTGAAGACAGCGCGGCTAGCTATTCATATCGGCGGCACACCGCAGGCCGGTTTTTTAACATTTTTTTTTTTGTAAAGGGAGTGAAACATACAACCGCGAGCAGTACGAAGGGGAACGCTTAATTCGCGCTAGAGAACTCCATTTATTTTTGTACTTCTGCATCTAACTTCATCATCATCATTATCAGCCTGACTACGCCCCCTGCAGGGAAAAGGCGTCTGCCATGTCTCTCCAATTACGTTTCTGAGTAAAAATTGATTTTTTTTTTTGCTCTTTCTTGCTACGCTGACGTATGTTCGGCAGCAAGAAACGCATTTGAGAGTCTTCCCGCCAGTTGATTCAACCTCTTGACGTCTACACTGAATAGGACGGGTTGCCGTGTAGCTTAGCCTCCGAGATCCGAGAATAATTATCTGTATCTACACACGCATTCTATTTGCGAAGTCGGCCGGTGATGGTTCCGCCCATACTTTAAGGCGAAATTCTTTATTGGCTCATACTGTCGCCCGTTAACAAAGCGTGTCACACGCGTTTAACTCGGGAGCTAAAAAAAGATAGAAGAAAACCAATGGAAGCTTCAGATAGAAGAGGAAAAAATGAACCTGGAAGCCAAGTTTTATTACCGTAGATTAATTAATTAATTATAGGCAAAAATGTCGAAATTGCATCGAAATAGCGCGGTCGTCGATATAGCCACGGGAACGGTGTGACGTCACATCCACCGGAAGTCGTCACGGCAGAGGGAAATTTCCACAGAAATTGCCACGTTTAAATTATATGCCCGCAAAAGTAACTGCGACTCCTCATCGCAAGGTGCAAACATGTGCGCGTCCCGTCCGTGATGCGTCTTGTACATAGCACCATGCTGCGTCGAATCTGGTTTGATAATGCAAGGCGCATAACTATCCCCCATGGCCCCGTATAGCAGTGCTTCCCTCAAAGCTTTCAAGAGGATTATTGCAAAAAGAAAAAAAAAAGGCCTACTCAACCCCTTGCTCGCAGCGGAAGAGCCTACGCGGGGAAACCTTTTAAGCGAATCGCCTACGGGCGCACGAAGTCGACTCCATTCAACGGGGACCTCGAGAGAAGGCAGCCGCGGCCGTCGTCCGTGTACGGTATGCAGCATCAACAACATGACATGTTCACGTCGAGCCGTTTCTGAAGAGCCCCAGGCGATAGAGCACTCGCGTGCTGTGGATTTTTCTATGGCACGTAGTCCCGCATCGGCGTCTGCCAGATGGCGTTAGGGGTTTCGCTTCCTTTTCAGCGCCGAAAATACGATATAATAAATAAGTCAGCTCTCTGAAGACAAGTGTGTATCTCAGGCATAAAATAGATATTTATTTATTTTATTTGTATATAAGTTCGTCACGGGTTTCTTGTTCAGGATGAGTGGATAAAACCGGCTGCGTATTAAGTGCGTAGTTTCAAAACTAGTGATTGGGTATGTAGTTGTTCGGCATATTCTCTTCGTTCTTGTTCAATGTTTCCGTCGAGATTTCTATGAGCGGCGGCTTCAATAAGAGGCAGGTTGTTAGAGTGCCGCTTGGTGCCGCTTGGGTGCCGCTTGGGCACAAAGATTTCACCTTTACTTTCAGATGGACTTCATTCGGCAAACCTGTTTCCTGACGGATATGTCTCTCTGTTTTGAACCTTGAGGCAGTACGCAGCTTAGAAGGGTGTGTGAATCTACAGTTGTGCGTTGAGCATTGAGCTTTGCTAAACAGCTCAATATTGTTCCGCTGTAGAAGCTTATATAGCGAACGTTCGCACCCAGCGTTGAGAAGTGGATCATTGTAAAAGACGCAATATAGCAGTCGGTCTTTCGCCGGAATTACTTAGTGATGGTCACCATGCAACATACTTTGCTGTTTGGTTATTTTATTTCTCAAGTATTAATCCCAACCAGAAACTTTACTTTCACAGATGGGAATAACAAACTTGAAGTTTTTTCTCATTACCAAAGTCATTTGCAAACTTGTTACAAGTTTGATGATCGTTTTACCTGCTCCCTTTCCCTGGCGATGGAGTTAGGAAATTGAGGAATCAAACGCAGTGAAGGTTAAGAAAAAAAAATGTGCTGATCCGTTCCTGCTACTCTACGCGGCGTGCCACATAACGCCCGCGGCCATGTTTTGAGCAGATTCCATATTCGCTGCTCGTGTCGCGGAGTAAAAAAAAAAAAAAAGCGAAAATGAAAAACTATGGCGAGAAGATTTGTATTTTTGCTGGCGGACTCTGTCCCATTTGCCGCGCCCCGAGGCGACAGAGTTGTGCGTGACGTCCGGCTTGGCTCGGCTTCGCAAAAACGAGGTCCAGGACAAAAACAAAAAAAAAAACAATGTTCGAAACAGAATCAACCGACACACGACGTGGTCCGGCGGTGTACCTGTGCATTCAATTTCTTTCTTTTTATTCTGTTTTCTAGTGCCTCGGCGGTAAATAACAGAGAACGAACCACCGAGAAACAAAAAAAAAGCTTTCAACAATCCCGAAAATCGCTTTGAGAGCCGCCGAAAAGCTCGTTCACAACGCGTCGCTGCAGTCGGGTAAAAAGATGGCGACGCTCGGTGTTATAAACGCCGGTGTGCGTGTCCGGACTCGTCTGATCGTAAATCTTGATTACGTCACGCGCTCGCCTTGCTTCGCCGGGAATTTATTTCTTTCTTTTATGGCCGGCTAAGACTCACTCACTCACTTCTCCTTTGGCCTCAGATCGTTTGTGTCGCAGACGACACACTTTATCGCCGCTGCGTCGTCGTCTGCTTCCGTCGCCGATCCGGTGTCGTCTGCTAGACGAAGCCGTTTCTAAAGCCAGGCCAAAAGCCTGGCGACGGAAGGCGCAACGTTGGAGCTCGTGTGACATGGTAATCGTACGCGTATCAAACCGGCGAACACGTAGAGGAAAAATTATACATGTGTATACACCTACGCATACCTGTGTTCCCATCCCTGCTGGCTGATGACATGTCTACGCACATACGCCTGATAATAGTGAAAAACAACCTTCGGGCGTGTTCTGTCGGGTGCATAAAAAAAAGGGGAGTTCGTGTTGCCGCTTCTTTGGTTGTTCCAATCTTTCCTGTGAGCTGCGAAGAAAGGGTAATATTTCACGCCTTTTGTTCCGTCTAGAAA
The DNA here is from genome assembly GCF_055824585.1 of Amblyomma mixtum. Lineage (NCBI taxonomy): Eukaryota > Metazoa > Arthropoda > Arachnida > Ixodida > Ixodidae > Amblyomma > Amblyomma mixtum. The sequence continues at coordinate 21,805,041 of NC_143018.1, forward strand.
AAAACTTCGCTGAAGGCTTTCTTCGCTTTTTCTCTTGTTATATTAGCTGTGGCCGTCAAAACATGTTTTTCTACCTGGCGGCGAGAAATGGAGGAGTTTGTTAAACCTATCCATTGAGGTTCCACATATAGAGAGCATTTGTTTGTTTATTTTTGTTTGTTTGCTTTTGTGAGCTATACTGTCATCGTTTTTTAGAAAAGAGATATCAGCAGCAACACTAAAGGAGTTAGACTGAACGCCTTTCGGACGCAGTGCAAGTTGCAACATATGCTCTCGATGAAGTTTTTGCACTAAATTACACAACACATAGCCAGCCATTGAATCAAAGGCTTCTTTTCAATTTCATTTTTATTCGTTATGAGGCTTACCTTCCAGCTGCAGTTCCCTTTGTACGGCTTGCTGAATGGAATTTCATTCCTGAAGAGGTTGCCTCTTAAACGTGTAATTTACGGAAATAGCTCTGCTGTACGGTTTCCTACAGAGTGCGCGAATACAAAAGTAGTGCATCTAGGTAGCGTGAGCCAGGGATTTAAAAAGAAACACACTTTTTTCTCAAATCGCATCACATCAAATCAGGTCAAATCAGAAAAGGCTTTATTAACTACATCGGAGATATAAGTACGCATAGAAACAAGTATCCCAAAGTCAGAAGACTTTTACCGGACCCTCGACAGATTAATTACTAAACTTAGTTACAAAAATTATAACGGTAGCGAAGTATAAGTATATTACCTTAAATACCTTAAATGACACGTAATTTTGACGAGCTCTTTACTATGCAGAATTTTTGTAATATTTGAAAAACCCTGTTTACATTCTGGGTAACGGAGTGGATTCCAAGAGAAGGCAAACGTAGCAGGGGGCGGCAGAAAGTTAGGTGGGCGGATGAGATTAAGAAGTTTTGCGGGGATACGGTGGCCGCAACTGGCAAAGGACAGGGTTAATTGGGGAGACATGGGAGAGGCCTTTGCCCTGCAGTGGGCGTAGTCAGGTCGATGATGACGATGATGATGATGATGATGACGTTTACATTCTAACGCAATGTGTCCCAGAGCACCTGAGCGGTCGCGGGCTCGCCGTTTTTCGGCCTCCAAAAATTGAAACCCGCTGTGCGGCCAGAGCCGGTTCACCGCCTATCGATTGGTTCACTCTCCCGCCACCTTTAAAAGAATAAAAAAAAAAGATTAGCGTCCGTGAGGGACCACGGCCACGCGTGCTGTCCCCCGTCACGTTGAACGCCCCTGGGCCGTGCAGCAGTGAGGACGTGAGACGTGCGCCACAGTTTACGACCCGGCTGAAAACCACCAACGGCAACCCGCGGGAGGACGACTGCTGTCGAGGCCGCCAGAGGACGCCACAAAACGGTGCACGCGGGGATAATTACCCGCGCGGCTGCAGCCGGCGATCCTCTGTTCCTCGGTCACTGAAGAAGTGTGCAGCATTGGGGGGGGGGGGGGGGGGGGGGGGGGGGGAGTCTAGTTTTATGCTCCTGATAGCCACCTGATAACGCGTAAGGAGCAGCATTACTTATTTATTTTTGGAGAATAAAGCTGTAAAGCCAAAACCGGAACCGGTCCATCCTTGCCTTAAGTAAATTTGTTCTGTTCATTCGTTCGTTTAATTTTGTGAAGGAGGGCTGTTCGCCACGCATTGCGAATTCTTTGTTTGTTTGTTCTTCCGAAGGCATTACAGAGAAAGATACCAAAGATGGTTCATTTGAGATTCATAGAGCTTGGAATAACCAATACGGGGCAGGGGCCGTTCACCATCCGGTTGGCTTTCAGCAGTTGCCCACTTCTCTAGAACGTTATTGTGTCTGGCCGTGCGCAGTGGAAAAGCAGTAGCACAATAGAAGCCTTTAAGTGAAGCACAGAAGGTGTGGTTTTGGACGTTATCGGTGTCAGAGAGTAGTGCGGTGTAGGTGGCAATAAAGTAGCTCTCTTCAGTTAAGGTTAAGTCAGGGATAAAATAGATCGCCGAAGAGATTTCTCTGTTCCGGACTGGTGCGCTCACTATCAGCGGGGCATGCGACGCGTTGTGACTAACAGGAGCCTGCGCAAGCCAGTCTATGGAAGTTTGTAACAATTAGCAATGCTGCAGTATTTTACGCGCGAACAGCAGCGTCGTGAATTCTGTCCGCGGCTGATGGTGCATCCACATTGACGTGTCAAGGACCAAAGGCCCAAAGGCGCGCGGCCAAAGAGCGATTTGCGAATGCCGGTGTTCCATAGTCAGTGCCCTCCGCGACAAGCCAGTACGAATGCGTACGTTAAAGATCGAAAGGTGGTCGAAACTTTTTCGGAGCCCTCCACTATGTCCTCTTCTTCTCTCTTTCTTCGTTCACTGCCACCTTCTTCCATTCCGTTACGGAGCGGTTGACGTGTGCACTCAGAAGTGAGACAGTTACTGCGCCATTTGCTTTCCCCAGAAGCCACTAATTTTTATGATGCGCCATAAAGGTGGCACGAGCTGTTTTCTAGCGTCCACAGCACTGCACTCTTTTAGCGAAACGCAGGATACGGTCGCCTCGATCATGGATGGATGACTCCGGGTAGTTCCCTCTTCGTTTTAGAGAGGAATAGACCGCAATTACGAAAGCCGGGGAGGAAACGAAGAAACCCGTCACACCACACTCGCCCATCCGTCACCTCTCCCCCTCCATTTGTCAGCCCCTCCCCCTCAACCTCGAGGTGAAACCATTCCAGCCTCGTCTCCTCTCCGATTCCCTCTTTTCTCGCGGTTTCTTCTTGGGCGAAGAGGCCACGCCCCTTTAAAGCACGGCGCCGATACTTAGACGCGCCGTAATTATCGCGCGCCAGCGAAGGCGAATGCAGCGGTCGCGCGTTGCCAGCCGGAGCAGATGTAGCCCCGTTGTCACGTTCGAAACCCCGCAGGAAAGGGAGCGTGGTGTGTGCGTACGTGCAACAACCGCTGTGTACAGCCTGAGGCGATCCTGAGGCGATCATCTTGAATTCACTGCACCCAAGCGCTTTACTTTGTTGCTGAGCGTACTTTATGTCGCACCAGGTGCAGAATGTCTTAGAGTTTTGGCGTTTTTGGGAAGTATTCTGTACACAACGTCTGTACCGCCTGCAGGGACGAATTTATGGGTCGCTCTTGGAGGATAGGGGGCCACACCAGTTTTGCAGTGCATTCAACCTTTCTCCTAGGCTTTGGCTCGGGTAGCTTGCTTCGGGGTGAAATGCTCTGAGAAATTGGTTTTAGACTAAACCGTTGATTGCACAGTGATCGTTTCTTATTTCGCCTTTAGTTAGGACAAGAAGCATGGCTTGTCTTGCTTTCGTTCTCGTCTTGTTCTCGCCTGAGCCCTGAATTGCCTTCCTTTGGTCTGACTCTAGTCCTGGTCTTGACTCGGTCTTGTTTTAAGTTTTGACTCGACGTTACCCTGGTTGTGTCTTGGTCATGTCCTGGTCTTGTCTCTTTTTCTTCTTTTCCTCTGTGCCCTGTTCTTTCTTTCGCCGCGTTCCTACACTAGGTAACCTACTGGAGTCGTCTCTGCTCACGTCACGTTCCCGAATCAATCACGTGACCACGTGCACGCGAAGGTTCACAACGATGCGCAGCTGGTCACGTCGTTAGGTGCGAAACTCGAGAGTTCGCGACGCCGCATACACTTATGCATGCGCACAGGTATACGGACGCCTCTTCACCGCTACTCATGAATATAAAGGGCTCGCGAAACTTGCGAGGGCTCGATGGCTGGCGCGCGAGTGATCGCGCCGCGTCACGACGGCCTTGTCTGCCGCGCTCGCATGCAAATGTGCTTACCGCGGCGCCGGCATAAACCACGCGACGCGCTTGACGCTCGCGGGCGAAACGAACACGCCGCGGAAGAGCGAAAACAGATCGACGTCACCGAGGCAGACACCGTGACTACGACGAAGACGACAAACAAAACGACAACACAACAATGAACCGTGGCCAGTACACGGTGGAGGGTATGTGCCACTTCTACTGCGGACGGCGACAACAACAACGCCACCGTGACAGCTCGAAGATGTCTAGTTTGCCTTTGGATGCAAATCCCCCAACACCCCAACAAACACCATGCACTAGAGTAGCTGCAGCTCAGAAGCGTAAGTAGAGAAGATAGTTAGCCTAGTTCAACATTCAATACTGACCTGGTAGCGTGAGAAACACAAAGGACAAGCAAAATGGGTTCTCACGGACCACAACGCCAGCAAAATCGATTTCTGTGTTTTTATCGCGGTAGTTACCATTTTGGTACTTTCACGCAGCGACGTGGAACGTTTCTACGTTAGCATTTAGGGCAGTACGAGCCATAAGAAGAGAATTACTCCTCGACTGCTGGTCGCCTACTGACCTGCGAAAAGACCAGGATGGGTGACGAGTCTAGCAAGTTTTGGTTAGGTTATGATAATGGTTGCGAGGAAAGGAAAGGCGCAGTAACTATTTCGCTCTTGGCGCACAGCTGAACCGTGCCTTGAAGAAAGGCATGAAAGACGGAGTGAAAGAAGAAAGAGAGAAAGATGAAGGCTTCGAAATAATTTCGACCACCTAGTGTTCTTTCAGCGCTGGCCCCGTGGTTACGGGCTGCTCAGCCGCCGAGCACACCGTAACCACAGGGGCAGCGCTGAGATAGGGTGGCAGCTGGCACAATCAAGACAGGCTTTGTTAGAGATAATTAAAAGAGTACTCCGTTCTAATGAAGCTGATGAAGGATAGTGATGACGGCTCGATTCAGTTTATTTTATTTTACCACTAGTCCGGGAGGGTTTCGGGGCTAAAAGCTGTAAATCCCAGCTTGGCATGGCTTGGCCAAGGACGGCAGTTTCGCCATAAAGCGGCGTAACTTAATTAATGGACACAACACAAGGATACAAAATAGAAGACGCTGTGCAGTAATAACTTAGCTAAGTTATTCGATCACACCTAACCTCAGTATGCATAAATAAAGGGAATATTGCAGCAAAGCATCAGACATACATAATTCAATAAAACTGTCGAGTTGTGTGTTCACAACTGAACCACAAGATTACATAAAAGTAAGAGAAGTAGTGAAACAGTGAAGATAATATACATCAAAGAAGTACTGTTTGCAGGTTGAAAAAAGTATTCTAGCGTTTCCTTAAATGAAAATACGTGTTTCGACATATTGCTACTGATTGAGAACGTATGGGAAGTTGCACTGAAGCGACTGTAGCTGGCGATTCTCCATTCAAGGCCCGTTTCAAGTGTGAAGTGCGGAGCCAAACGAGTTGCAGAGCTCACGCGCATTTTCGCGAAATATCGTCGTAGTCTGTGAACTTCTTGACGGCGGTTTCCAGTAAGGCGTCCGCGTTTAGGACCCTACAGAACACTCTACTCTTTCGAACGGGAACGCCGTGCAGAACGTCGTTTGTAAAAGGGGTTCTACCGGATTTCTTGAACCGCGACGCCTATGTTTCACGTCCATCGCGGGCGCACATCCCGTCCGATCGAACTCGTGTCCTTCGAAGCCCCCGAAATCACTCCCCGCGCAGGAGCGGTCTTATAAACAGCGGTTCTTCTAAGGGAACGCTCGGTGGTAGTGGCGGCTCTTTTGGTTTTGTTTGTTTAGTTTCGGGTCGGGCCACCGTACGCTGCCGCCATCTCGAAGGAGCAGATGTTTTCCCTGGTGGCGCGCAAAGAAAACCGAAAAGGCGAGGAAGAGGGAAAGGAGGAAGGGCGGTAAACCAGGTTTCCTTCCTCGACACTCTCTCTCTCTTTCCCTCTGTAATGCCTTGCCCGCTCTCTGTAAGCAGCAACGAAGCAATGGCTCTGCTCAGAACTGCCTGCTCGCCTGCCACCGAGAGCTGTGATTTCCGTTCTTAAAACGCCGCGGCCCAGTTCTGTTTGCACGCAACCGACGCAACGAGGAAAAAAAAAAGACAAAAAGGCGAACGTTTAACGCGTCTGCGTAACGCCGAACCTCGAAGAAGTAGAGTGTAAGAGGGAAAAACCGATAGGAGTAATAAAAAACAACAACGAAAGCAGGACGAAAACATGCGCTTCCGAGAGGGGCAGGTGTGCCGCAGTTCTCTGCCCGGACCCCGAGTCCCTCCTATCTCCTCGTGAGAAGAAAACACTGCGGAGTGTATATGCTTGTGTGTGTGTGCGCGCGTATCGACGTGGTCGTTTAGGCCACGAAGAAGCACTGTGCTAGGGCACAAGTTCTTCCGTGCGGTGCTCCTTCTGCTTACGTTTTCTCACCGCCTGTGTTGCGAACTCGTTTTTCTTCTCCTTTTTATCATGTATACTTTTATGTAACGCACACTTCTGCTTCGTTGCGCTCTGACGTGCCGAGATTTGTGTTTGCGCCCGAACTTACCACCTGCGCGCTTGTTGTTTTGATGCGTCGTAATGTGGCTCCCCCTATCCTATCGGTCGTCTGCTTCGAGCGCGTGTGTGTGCGTGTCTGTCGTCTGCACTGCCAATCGCGTAATGAAACGCGCGGGCGGCCGTTACCGCATCCGCAGTAGTTGATCGCTGCCGCTGATTCCAATTGCTTGCTTATTTTTGTTTTAGTTTTACTTTCTTGCGGCCTTCTTTCCTTGCTAGTTTTGAGTGCGATCCAGGTGCTCGAAGGTCGCTCGCTGGCATACGTGCGCTAAACACTTGGACGCGAGGCGTAATGGCAGTAACTGTGGCACCCACGTAAAAAGACAGCGCCTACAGGCTTGGACATCGTCTCCTGCCATCTTTTAGCCATTAAGGACGCCTGTGCTCTTGCGCTTAGAACGGGCTGCGGTTGGAGCATAGTCCCTGCTCCGAGGCATGTTGAGATAATTTACTTTCGACAGCTTTCGACAGCTGGGCTGCTGTTGAAATTGCAGAAAGGGCAAAGGCATTTTCATGCATGCCTTCGACAAGAAATTTGCGACTCAGCACAGACAACACCAAATGTCCTGAGGATGTCCTCAAATGTTCAGAACCTCCTCATCCCAAACAGGACATTCTGACCACTTTTTGAGTGCATCGATGGTTATATGTTCTCATGAGGATGACCCCAGCTGGTACTTTACTGGACGGCTCGAGGTTGAAAATTCCTCAAATGTCCTACAATTGCCATATCGCAGGATAGTACTGTGGAACCGAAATGAGATCAAGCCAGCTGTATCTCTCACACTCTGCTCTCATAAATTAAAAAATGCAGGTTTGTTAAGCGATATATGTGTACAAAAGTGATCTAATGAAGGAAACAGTTGTGACCCCAAAGATTATAAGCCTTGAGGAGAGATCCTAAGATATTTGTGCTTTTACAGCTGTTCGTATAATGCACCGCATGCTTCTGATGGGGCTGGACTGTTTAGATTTTTGGGCCACTCATATTTTCCATTCAGGTAGCAGCTAGAATTTAACTTCTGGGAACTACTCTCTGCGGCCCGTGGTAAACCCGTTCTTTTTGCTTATTCTGGTTACCATCGCTTACGTTAGCTTTGAGTACTGCACTCCCATCAAAAAAAAAAAAAAGTCCTGATACAGATACTGAAGTAGTACTGAAAACGTCCTCAAGGCATACTGAGCATGCGCAAAGGATGGACAAATGGATCCCAGTCGGACTGCTTGAGAGACCAGTTACAGACAACCTGATGACGTCTGAACATCCCGACGCGGACATCCTGGGGTCATACTAAGGACGCCTTCGCATGCTGTCAGTGTTCTTAACCGGATGCGCAAATGCGGGTCGTCAGTTCTGGATATCGGTACATGATAGAGGAGTGCCGGGACAGTGCAGAACAGAAATGCGGGAGGGTGACACAGAAAATATATTGCGGGTCTATATCCGCAAAACCAACTCAAGTCGAAGACCGAACACCAGAAAGGACCCATACTGTCCTTGCAGGGGCCGTGGGGCTATAAGAGACGTGGTGCTTTTCTGGTGTCCTCAGTGCTATTTTCGCGATTTCTGTAGCTATACGGGGCGACGGTTGGTGCGCTTGCTAGACGTGAACTGGCGGGCTCACTTTCAGTATTACAGTACAATGAATCTTTTGTGAAATGAAGGTGGTGACCGCTGCTGCAATCTTATTCCGTCCTGTTTTGCGCAAAGAATGCGTTCGCTTCCACAGAACAAAAAACCAAACTAAGACGCGTTGAGATGACACAGAAGTGGTAGAAGATCCTGTTTAAACGAGAGTTAACACCGCCGACTACTCAGCTATGTGTAGGTAGGGCACAGTTACAAAACAAGTACATTCTCTTCCATGGCATGTATACACAAGGGGAGGGATACGGTTCTGTTTCTGCTTTCTGTCTCGCTATCTATATCCTGTCGCTTAATGTGCGACACAGCGACTGTGTCGTCTTTGTTTCTCAGGTGTTCTTCGAACCCTATCGGGTGTACACCAACTAGCCTGGCTTTCAGGGTTACTGCGGTTCTATTTTGATGCCTTAGAATTCGTGCGAAAAGCTGCATATTGGAAGTTTAAGCCGTGCTGTTTCCAGAGTAGAAAACAAACAACTGTTTTCCAGCGGTGATCGTGGTGCTAAGACTAAAAGAGGGCCTAAAAACAAGCGTATTGAACGAATGGCCCTCGCTAAGGCCGTAAGTGGCAGCAAAAGCAACCGTGTTTCCTTTCGAACCCGCGTTAAGGTCTTTTCACGGGGCACCTGCCCTTTAGTGATACCAGGGCGTTGGCATCGGTGAGATATACACTTTCTTCGTGCTTCTTACGTCGTATTTACTATCTTCGCGCCCACCGCTCTTCAATGCTCACGTGTGGAGTTTATCTCGCATAGTATTTGCACAGTTTTACGCCCTCGTCGAAAGTGCATTTCCAAGTCGCTAAGCCTGGTGTCTCCTACGCAAGAAACAGTAAGCAGACGATACGATAAACTGAAAGCAGACGGCTGTGTCGCCTGCTTTGTTTTTCGTCTCGTTTTGCTCTTCCATTTTTTTTTTCGCTGTTTCGTTGAAGTGTGCATCCGAACCAACCCGTCCAGCTTCGCACCTAACATTTGGGTGTTTCGTCGGTGCTGCAATTCCAAGTTGCTAAGCCTCGTGTCCCCCCATCGCCCTTTTACACACACGGATCCAGCGACGCTCCGCGGGTTCACGCAAAAGCATTTCGGCACACGCCACGGCCTCGCTGCCGCTTCGAGTGCTTTCCGAGACGGGCAAATGAGATCGTAATCCCGCCATTCTCGCGTCGTCGGCTCCCGCCGCTACCGCAAGGCATGCAAGCCGTCACGAAATTCCCCGCTTCACACGCACATTCTACCGGGCTTGCCTCTGATAGAGAGATGAAGAAAAAGATGTAATGGTGTATATCGATTTTTCTTTCTCGGCTGCTATAGGGCTGCCGAATAGGTTGCGACGCGACGAAGCTCGCTTCCCAGGCTTATCACCCGAGAATTCGATTTATATCTTTTTTTTCTCCACTAATGAAATGCGAGGTTCAATAGGCCTCGCTATATTCGCTTCTTTCAGCGCCTTTCATTACATCTTTATAACTTGTTGAAACAGTAGCGCGCAGCTTTCATATTTCATTTCTTCTTTCATATCGTCTGCTGCCTCGTCTGCTCTCTCGTCAGCGTTTTCGTCTGCTGCCGCACTCCTGCCTGTCGTCTGCGTAGTTCTCAAAATTACCTAGAGGGAAAAGAGCACCCACTCTGAAGCCTCCGGTCGTAATGGGAATGTTGAGAAGAGTAAACTTTGCCTATGGCTTAGCTAGTGTTGGGCCTAGATCGTGAATTCGGCTGCCGAATCGTTTAGTTTCGCTGCGATTCTGCTTATTTCATATTCGGATCAAATTTGATCAAAATGCAAAAATTGTGCCCCTGTACAATCACGAGAGATATTCATAAAGGTTTGTGACTTCGACAGAAAGCCGAGAAGTTGTGCTTCCACTACGAGCAAAATAGATTATTTTTTGAAGCATTCATTTTTCACTTCCTTTAAATATATCACTCCAGTGAACGGTTGTGCGTTTTGAAAATAACATAGCCTTTTTTGAAGGCTTTTTCTTTCTGCAACAAGAAGCCGTATTTTTGAGCCAATGTCACCTCTTCTGACAATTTCTTAAGAAATTCAAATTTGAAGTTCACAGCCCCGAGGTCTCGTGACGGATGAACGATCGCAGCGCCAGTTTTTCGCCTATGGGCAACTGCATGAAACTGCCTGGCCGTCTGCCCGTCTACCCATGGCGTTGTCTACCCCATGGTCTACTCCATCCGCCATTTTGTCCTAAATGTCATAAAAGTTGCGACGTCGCGGACTTCTTCGTAGCTCGCCTATCGGGCTTAACGTTTAGAATTGAGCCGAAGGTCACAAATCGCCTTCCTTTTTTTTTTTTTCAATTTCTTCGCGAACCGTTGTAATTTGTACAGTCTTTGTCAAAAGTTTAGAGCCTAGGGGGTTTGCTTCTAAGCCTTGTAGTGGGACTCCTGAAGCATTCTGGGAAGTCCTACCCATTGGAGGAGGCAGGACCAGAAATCTTTTTACCTTCAGGAAATTTGGAGCGGTGGAGATGCATTACGAACCACACAGTGTGGCTCAGAAGCAAACCCTCTGGGCTCCAAACTTTTGACAAAGGCTGTACATGATGTCGCTATTGTCTTGGAGTCCATGCTCTTTCTGGGTACTAAGCATCATTACTGGTATCGCTAACTATCTTAGCTGAGGACCGATTTCTGAAAAGTGCACACCACACAGTCTATTAAGGTGGCAGCTTGGGCTTGTTGGTAACACGTGGCAACAAAATAGCGCAGGAACAAGGACAAGGACAAGCAAGGACACACACGAGCGCTCGTGTGTGTCCTTGCTTGTCCTTGTTCTGTTTCTTCGCTATTTTTGTTGACCACACAGTCGTAAGCTTGACCAGATCTTCAAAAGTCTTTGAACCTCGCGTGTCCGCCGCGACTGTGCACGTGTGTTCTTTATGTTCAGTTTCTGAGGTTCTTCTTGTTCCTCCTGTTTCGCAGATGTTCCTGACCCACCGGGGATCCCAATCGTGGTTGGCTTCACCTCACGTTCCGTCAACCTCTCCTGGACTTCGAGCGTCAACACGCACAACAGCCCCATTCTACAATACATCATCCACATCAGGTGGGTATAGTGAAGCATGCGTATGCGGCTTTACACTGTTCGCATTACCCCTTACTATTTGAGCTACTGTTCGCTACTGTACAGCAGTAGCTGGCGGTACTACGCTATGAGTGCATTAAGCGGACATTAACCAAAACAAAACCGGGAGAAGGACTAAAAAGGCTTAGCTGGTCACGCGCCTAGCGAGCTACTACTATAGACTAATCATGAAACCCCTAAAACCCACTTGACGGATACCGCTGTGTAACGCAACATTAAACGACAGCTGTTTCCAGTGGTTAACAGTAACGTTTATTTATTATTGTTTGCTTACGTCTCTGGTAGAGCGTGTGTGACGTCGCTATGACGTCACTCATGATGTCGCTGCGTTCGGACCATTCAGCTGGACGCTTTGCAGTGGCTTCGTACATGACTTCATTGCATGCTGTCTAATAAGCGTGGTACGGTCGTAAAATACAAACTTAATGCACACAAACAAAGCGAACTGCACAAAAGCCTGAATAGTGTCGAGGGTATTCACAGGGTTTAGATAAGCCCTGCTTTTATGATGTGCTTCTTCGGTAGCGTGTGACGGGAGTAATCGTGTTCCGTGCATCGTGCAAATGACGAAACAAGGATGTCGTCCTGACCGTAGTCAGAAGACCGGTCGCAGGTGATCTGCATTAGGCGCACAACCCAGACAGGTAAACTAAGTACAATTAATTTACACTGAACTGGAACCGCGCCCTCCACGCGGAAAATAAAAAAAATTCTCTAGGTGCCTGTCAGCATTATACCTTTGCTGAAATATACCGGGGTTCTATAGCACTGGTCCGGAGTCTGAACTCCGGACCAGGACGAATTTTGTTTTTAAAGACGAAGTTTCTGTGGAAGCTGTATAACTTTCCTTTGTAGCCGTATGGCTAGGCTTGAGTGGATGCTAATAACTAATTGCTACCTTATTACAAATCTACTCTACCTTGGCAGATTCCGCTAAACACTGGACCAATTCACCGGACTCGGAAAGAAGAATGAAGTCTAAGTCTCCAAAGAGGTTCTGTTACGTACAGCCTTTGTCAAAAGTTTGCAGCCCAGGGGGTTTTCTTTTGAGCCACACTCTGTCGTTCTTAAAGGATCTTTAGCGCTCCAAACTTCCTGGACATGAGAAGATTTCTGGTACTGCCTCCTGGTAGGACTTCCATGATTGCTCCTGGAGTCCCAATATAAAGCTTAGAAGTGAACCCCCTGGGCTCTAAACTTTTGACAAAGACTGTACAAGCATTCCGCGTGCGTTACTTAGGCAGTTTCAAAGCCGACGTTTTGTAAATCAAGCGCTGTGATTTCTCTCGACGTACGCATCGCGCCTGGCTTATTTAACAAGCGGCGGCAACCCAGCACTACAGGATATCAGCGAAGGCAACTGCGGTGCGCGAGTATTCAGTAACTTTCGCATGGCTACGCCGTGATGGCCAATAATTGCCTCGATTACGTGGAAGGAGTTGACCTTCGCGCCATACGAGAAGCCCGGCGCGAGCGAAGGTTTTCGCATCGGACTGTGCAGCTGCAGGAAGCCCTGCACAACCGGAGAGCACTGAAAAGATTCGCCACTTTGTTGTCTCCGCGCGCCAAGATACTGGGCGCGTACACGCTGTTTCTCCCTCCTCCGAGCTGCTAATTGCTTTCTCCATAATTGCGCCTCCTTTAGCGCCCGCTCTTGTGGTTTCTGCCCTGCGACTAATGGACGCTGCAATTAGGCCGAGGGGCTGCAGTACTTTTCTGCGTCAATGGCAGCAATTTCTCTCTTTTTTTTGTTTAGTTCATTTCATGTAGTCTACAGTCTGCCTGCAATGTGTGCTGTGTTTACTAGTAGCTATAGTGAGCGAGTAAGTGAATGAATGAGTGAGTGAGTGAGTGAGTGAGTGAGTGAGTGAGTGAGTGAGTGAGTGAGTGTGTGAGTGTGTGAGTGAGTGAGTGAGTGAGTGAGTGAGTGAGTGAGTAAGTGAATGAATGAGTGAGTGAGTGAGTGAGTGAGTGAGTGAGTGAGTGAGTGAGTGAGTGTGTGAGTGAGTGAGTGAGTGAGTGAGTGAGTGAGTGAGTGAGTGAGTGAGTGAGTGAGTGAGCGAGCGAGCGAGCGAGTGAGTATGAGTGAGTGAGTGAGTATGAGTGAGTGACTGAGTATGAGTGAGTGAGTGAGCGAGTGAGTATGAGTGAGTGAGTATGAGTGAGTGATTGAGTATGAGTGAGTGAGTGAGTATGAGTGAGTGATCGAGTATGAGTGAGTGAGTAAGTTTGAGTGAGTGAGTGGGTGATTGAGTATGACTGAGTGAGTGAGTGGGAGCGTGGCGTGTGGGTGAGTGGGTAAGTGTATCGGTGAAGTAACCAAGTCATAACCTTCGTATAGCAGCGGGAAGCAAGTCCTAGCATCCGGTTGGAATCCCTGCAGAACATTTCACCTGGATCACTTGTGTTCGTTGACTGTAATGAGAAACAAGCACCCCTCAGTATGCATTATTTGTGATGCCACGCAGTCCACAACGTTGCCAGCACTGATTGAAAGATTGAAGATTGAAAGATGCGTTCATTGTGAAAACTAGGTCACAGTAAACATGCTAAGTTGCTGAGATCTGTGTAAGCTGATAGGCCTTTGACCAAAGAGGGCAACACCTAGGTCATCCAGCACAACCACCTGCATCTATTTACAACGTAAAAGAAACCTGCAAGGCCATAATATGCTAACAAGAAAAATTGGAAACCTTGCACAACGAGGGACCGGCTGAATACCAGCTAAGCCTGTAATGCCCTTCGTACTATGTCTGATACAGAGCGCACAACTGCCAATTGTATTCGTTTGCGCTCACAAAAGTATGACACAATCACGCAGTATTGCACAAATGGCATTTCCCAAAATATTTTTCAAAGCAGATATATAGCGTCTGCTGCTTCACTCACTACATATTAATCCTTCCTGCGAAACAACCTAAATTTCAAAGGGTTCACTCAGCAGGTGACGGAATGATAGTGAATTTGGTACTGACCTTCTTTATGCGACGAATTACGCTCGCACTGTTTTGTCTATTTTAGAGGTTCAGAAATGAGACTAATTTGTCTATTGTAATCACGCGTAAATAATATCTTTCTCAAGAAATCTGCCTGTACTTTTCTTTGTCTCTCAGCAATGCAGAAGCCATTAACGACGAATTTCTCGAAACTCGGCGCATTTAACCCACATTTTAATTGCCCTGGCATTACAGGGATAAACCGAGCAAATTCAAAAAAAAAAAGCCAGCTTATAAGCCAGGCATCATATCACTGTACCAAAACTAGCCAGCCGGTAACTCCCTCGAGCTGAACGCTATTAACCGTTTTCACCACATCCACGAAATGGCAAGCCTTTTCACAATTTGTTTTCTACCGAAACCCGTTCCTTTACTTCGCATGACAAAAAAAAATGTTTTCCGCTCTAATTGACTGTCAGGGGCTTCATTTTTCAACGCGTCGGTCTCATCTTTCGACTATGTTTCGTTGTTTTTTTCAGGTACAAAGAGCTTTAATTACAGCCTTTGTTTGAAGCCGTAATGAACCTTTGTAGTGCATCGGGGCATTTCCGTCGTATCCCCCGCAGGCAGCCTGTATACTTACCAGCGAAATAAATTCACAAAACGAGTTCACGATCAATTAGCCAACAAATAGTCCGTATGAATTGTTTATGAAACAGCGCGTCGCCTCCCGCAACGAGGGAAATCGCGCTTTTATCTTTTTTACTTCAGCGACTCGTCACCCACTCGACTCGTTTAGCGAGAAGACAAAAAATTGAGAAAAAAAGAAATCATTCCTGAACACTTTCCCTCTTTCGTTGAGCCTTTTCCCGAGCTAATAGGCGACTGATTCGGAAGAACTTTTTGCGTACCTTAATTTGTTCGTTCTTCCGCTTTCTACGGGCGTACCTATTAATTAGAGCGAGAAGTCATTAAGCCCTTCCGACTCTCTATCCTCTGTACGCGTGTGCGGTTATACGCTTCCCTCCTGAGAAGCCCTCGAGCGATTCCAGTATATTACGGACGCGACCCTGCGTCGCTTAATTGCTACTTCGTTTCGTATTCCGCTTACTCTTTTTCTTGTATAAAGCACTCTTCCTCGAAATTTTCTGAATCGTCCTGCCCTATAAAACGCGCCGCCGTGTACACTTCGAGCGAATCCCTTTCTGCCGAAGATGAGGCCCGTCTCCACGTTTATTCAACCGTGCCCCCTATACCAGCTGCGCGCACACCTCCCTCTCTTTCTGAGCATATCGAACTTTTCAATTCCTTTTATTTCTTTTTTGCTCGAATCGCACAAGGTTTAGACAGGCTTGCGTATGTCTCTCGATCGATATTCGCCGACGTATCTAAATTAGTCTAGTTCTCCTTTATCCTGTTTCAGGAGATTCGTTTTAAGTAAATGGCTGCTTAATTCGTGCGACGTTTGTTGCTTCTTTGCTTAGAAATTAACTCGGCTACGAACTTGGTGAGTCGATTATCCGATAGCTCGTGAAGTCACCTAATCTTGTTAGCTTTCCTGCGCACTTGGAATTGCTGTTCACTTTACGGCGCTGTCACGAAAAATTGCGCGGACACTTTGGCAACTAAAGTGTTGAGAGGCGAAAGCCGAGGAAACTGTGACGACTTCCGTTGCATGTGACGTCACACCGTTCCCGTGGCTATATCGATACACAAATTATACGTCTTTCGGGGATCGTAAGTGTTAATTACGCTTAATTACACATTTTTCCATCTAATTTGACACAAATCCGACGTTTTTCCGACCATTCTGTGACAATTTTCACTATGCCATGACGACTTCTGTTGGATGTGACGTCACACCGTTCTCGTGGATATATCGACGTCCGCGCTATTTCGGCGCAATTTCGACAGTTTTGCCAATAATTAATTAACTAATTAACCTACAGTCATCAAACTTGGCTTCTGGGTTCATTTCTTCCTTCTCTATCTGAAGCAGCCATTCGTTTTCTTCTATCTTTTTTAGTTCCCGAGTTAAACGCGTGTGACACGCTTTGTTAACGGACGGACGACAGTATGAGCCATTAAAGGCTTTCGCCTTAGTATTTTAGACGCGTATGAGTTCACAGTTTCGTTGAGTGGTCGTCACGGTAGGCGTGTAGCTCCAGTGTGCGCAGTTTTAGTCGAAGGGTGGCGGCGGAAAGTTTTGTGTGGGGCTCAGGAAACACATTCTGCGCAAAATTGGAATATAGGGGCATTGGGAAGAACGTACAGGTACGGTCATAAATGAACAGAGCGCGCTATTTCATTCCAACCACAGTCACGCCTATCTAATCGGACATGAAGAAGTATTCATACCTAATAATTCTGGACAAACTCATTTTTGAACGAGAAATAGTACATGAATGGAATTTTTTTTCATGTATTAGAAGATATCACTATAGCAATCAATATACCCGCCGATCTCCAGCCGGTAGGCTTGCATTTTTTTCCCTATCAATGTTGTTGCTATCGTCAAAAGCATTCCCCATTGGTTTTCTATGGCAGTCTTAACTGCTCGATTCGAAGGATGGAAAAAGTTTAGCAGAAAGGTTTTGCTGCACATCGGAAGAATGGATTTATATTTCTTCAATATTTCCATAACAGTGCCTTACAGTTTCCAAATATTAAAATTTTTCCTTCAAGCCTGTTGGACATGAATGGTCAATGAGAAAGCGCACTAGTATACACTACCCGCCTGCACATAACACAGGTCTAGTTTCAGTTAGGCAACTCGTGAGGAGGAGGAGGAAAACTATTATTGATTCCATAAGCACGGAACGAAAGAACAGGACGCGGGGCGGTGAGAAGTCCATGCTTCTCGCGGCCTCTTGGGCTCGCTCGTTGAAAAATGTTAGAGTGCAATATAGTGCTCCGTTCACCTTTGTCCTCAACCGTTCGTTTTATTTTTCACACTGCTCGCGAGTCACAAATATTTAGTGAGTGAATGGGAGAGTGAAAAAGCGGGGCTGACTGAAAGAATGAGAGCGTGTGGGAGGACCTCCTGGAAGCGGTAGAGAGGTTTGTAAATGAGCTCCAGAGTGAGCAAAGGGAGTTGAATGAGTGGGGCCATAGGTAAGGGAGTAGTGAGTGCTCGGGAGAGTTATCAAAGAAATTAGGTGATTGAGAGCGTGAACAAGCTCGAGTGTGAGCAAAGGGAAACGAACGGGTAGGGCCGTGAGTGAGTGAGTGAGTGAGTGAGTGAGTGAGTGAGTGAGTGAGTGAGTGAGTGAGTGAGTGAGTGAGTGAGTGAGTGAGTGAGTGAGTGAGTGAGTGAGTGAGTGAGTGAGTGAGTGAGTGAGTGAGTGAGTGAGTGAGTGAGTGAGTGAGTGAGTGAGTGAGTGAGTGAGTGATAGAACATAAGATTGAGCAGTCGGGAGAGTGATCGGGGCAAGCGAGTCGATAGTGAGTGATTGTTAAACATGACTTCTCGATAGCGGTATCGCATTTCCGTACTAATCGATTTTCGCGCGGTTCTGCCGTATCGAGTATAAATCCGACTGACAGTGTTGCAGTTCTTTGTATTTGCGTATAACCATGGCCTTTAATGCCCGAAAGCGTGTCGGGCCTATCGTGTGAAGCAATATAAAGCTGGAGCGAGAAATGCCGACTAACGGACGAAACCAAAAAGAAAAAAAAAAAACAAGGAAAAGTCTGCAGCCTTCGCTCGTCATTTTTTGCCTCATGGAGTCGCCGATTTATCAAAACGCCCATTTAGTTTTTCAAAAGAGGGCACTCATCAAAAGCGAAAAAGAAAAAAAAAATCTTGTTAGCGCGGAGCGCTCTACGGTGAACGTAGACGTGACCCTCTTATAACCTGCATAATAAATTCTTTCAGAGCTCTTTTGTTCGATCGTCGCTTTTTCCTTCCGCGGATTCCATCTCCTTTTTTCTTTCTTCGTCTTCTTCGACCTTTATTGAGGTAGGCGGCGGACGGGATTTCCGAGTGTCGTTACCGTTTCGTCGTTACGACAGGTCATTACGCGGCTTGTCGCAATTTTCAGAGCCACCCCCGCGTTTCGCCCCTCCCACCTCGACCCTGGTTAAACCTTTTCCTTCCTGCCGTACCGATCCTCATTTCATCGACTGCTCCGTTCTCTGCTGCCTTTACAGCCATTTCCTCTCAAATTATCCGTTTTTCTTCGTTTTATTTGGGAAGAAAGAACGTTGCGTTCAGCAACAGCTCTCACGCCGATAGCAAAGGAGGCCCGTATAGACAAATTCAAAATTTAGAAACAAGTGCTTCGCGCAGCAAACAGCAAATCCAGTAAGCGAAAAAACTGGCCGCCGGCTTAGCTCGGCTATGCCAGGAAATACGTAGCGAAAGCTAAGGCATAGCTTGGTTAGCCTTGGTTAATCTTGATTTCAAGTCCAGGTTAGTCTGGTTGTCCAGGTATGTTGTTGTGTCATTAAAGACGAGACATAATGCCGCCTCAACTGTGGTTGCGGCGCACGCGAACTCTCCTTTTCAATCCCCCGACATGTTATCAGGCATGCGACACAGCTGGCGAGCGCAACAACGAGGCAAGCGGTGTGACGTCATACGAAACGGCGGCGAGGCGCGCGGTGTGACGTCATGCCAGATGGCGCGGCGAGCGCGGCGTCAAGAGTCCTAGATCAGCTTTTTTTAGAAAAGCTCATAAAGGGACTTTAAGTGACTCTAGCGGCGTCCGCCAGCTGCGGCGGTTGCTAGGCAACGGCTAGGTCTCTGTGCCTCCTCGGAGCACCGCCACAGCGAAATCGCAAGTTCGTGGCCAGTGTAGCTTTCGCTACAAAAACCGTCGCGCCCTCAGCGACTTCTGGTAGGTCACGTGAAGCGAACAGCAGAACATATACGAAACGTATACACCGCTCGAAGTTAATTGTGTTTCTCTTGTAGCACCAGACGCAACTTGATCACAAATACACGAAAAAGCAACAGATAACAGTTAGGGCTATGCCTATACAGCATGCACCGAAAGCTTGCATTCAACGGCGTACTTGATCCATGATTCCACTTGACTCCGGCTTAAAACCTTAGCATATCCTGTCTTCAATTTTCAGAGATCACCGTGACTTAGCTAATAGTAGCACCCTGCGTCTTTTTTCGTTACTTTTTCGGCTACGATTCGAGCAGACCTGAGCAGTTAATTTGGCTGCAGGTGGCGCGATAGTCTTTTAATCTCAAAGTGCTGGGTCCGTTCCTTTTCAGGATCTTGAAGCATGCAGTCGAGATGGGGCGTTTCGCTAATGGCATGCCATTAAAGAGCTCTTCTAGCGGCTGCAAATTTCTATACGGGGCGGACTGCACTATGGCCGAAAGACAGTGGCCAGGCCGCTGGCAATTCACAAACATAACTTGCGCACACGAACTGCTTAGTGAGTCCCACGTAAGAGCCAAATGAGGCTGTTTCAAAGAACCTGTTCTCGAAGTTTAACTAGACTCGGCACTCGGTTTCGCCTTTGTCATTGCTATAGACCAGTTATGATAGGCTAACGAACAATAGTCAGTGAAAATTAACGGCATTAAAATTACAAGCGGGGTATTGCTTCTGTTCAATTTCGATTCTTGTCGCTTGTTGTCAGCTCAGACAAAGTCGCACCATCCCGAGCTCTCACTGGGATCTAATGCTTGGTAAGGAGAATGATAATGCAGGCTTACGTGTCATCATCATCATCAGCCTAACAACGTCCTCTGCAGACCAGAGGCCTCTCCCATATCCCTCCAATTAACCTTGTCTTGTACCAGCCGCAGCCACCTTATCCCCACCTACTCCCTAATTTCATCCTCCCACCTTACTCTATGCCTCCCCATACTACGCTTGCCTTCCCTTGGCAAGTATATTGGGTCTGAATTACCCGCGATGTCAGCTCACCGTGCGATTCCAGCAACGCCGAGCTAACAAGGACGTCTAGTATAAAAAGGCCCGTCACCTTTAGGTCCAACTGATCGATGAATGTGCGGCCGCGGTCGACGACCTCGTGTCGCAAGCAGGCTGCAACTCCTGAACAACGTGGGCTCAAGATTCTCCTTTCTCATCTCGGGTACCGGAAAGCCGCACAAAGCATACATCCACGCAAACCAGAACAACTTTGTTGTGTTTTTGGCCTCGCGCGGCCTCGTTTCGACACTCCGAGACGAGAAGATCCCGCTGTCGTATACCGCGAGCAAGGACAGAAGAAGACGCATTACCCTACGCATTCTCCGGCCGCCGCAACCACCGCTGCGCATTGATCGGCCTATCCAAATAGCCCCGAGCAAACCCTCGAGAAACCCGAAACTCTTCCTGCGCCGGGCGGCTCCGATATATAAGGGGTTCTCTAGGCACACACGGGAGTCTAAGCTTAGCCTGGACCCGGGGCGCTGCTCCGCCCGTCTTGCCGGCGAGCTGCTCGACTCTCCCACCGTCCCATACTTGTTTCCACGGATCGAACCGAATGGGGTCGCACTCCCCAGTGCGACGCCAGTCTGGCCCACCCGAATAGAGACACACTCGTCCTCTTTTCATCGTCTTTTCTCGCAAAAACGTGTACCGTTGTACGATCTGAAGAGCTGCTCTCGGCCTTTTGGGGGGCGCACAGTTCAGAAAACCTGTCACATGTAAAGGAAACTCGCAGTCAGCCGGTGTCTGTCCTGGACCAATCGCGGTGCATTAGTGACTATGTTGGTAGCGTATGGTCCCAGCACTGATTATATTGGTAGTGACTGGTCACAGAAGTTATGTAGAGTCTGCACGACACAGTTACAGCACTAACTATTCAGCAGTGGTTGCTCACAGCTCTGAATATATTGGCAGTGATTAGTGACAGTTCTGTATAGTCGATTCGGTACAGTCAAGCCACTAACTGTATCGGTAGTAATTGGTAGCAGTGTCCTATAGTCATCGCAGTACAGTCTCAGCACTGATTAAATTTGCAGTGATTGGTCGTAGCGCAAAGACTGGCCAAACCAATGGTGTTCAATCCAGATTCGTTGTGACACGATAACAACTCTGCAATCTTTAGCCCTTCAATCGCCGTCTCCGACCTCCACAACACTGCATCGTTATCGCCAGGCAAAGTAGAGATGGGAAGAGAGCGCGTAAAGCCGCGGACAAAGAGTGCTGTCTCGGCACCCCGAAATGGATAGGACGAGGACGTTCCGGACGGCCGAACGAACGAAAGAAGAAAGAAGGCAGCCAGCTACATAGCAGGAACGAGGCTTGGGAGCATTTGTGTTGCCACCGGCGTTCTTTCACGTAGATGCATCTACGCGCATTCAAAGCAAAAACAAACTGCTAACTTTTTCAAAAACGGGCTGTCGAGAAACGTGCGCGCATTCATGTACGCGTACGCAGGTCCATACGCACGTGTAACGACGCAACGTCAGCAACGCTAAAAAAAAAAAATGTGACTAACAACAAATTTACGTGCACTGTTCCGTCTGGGTCCACATCGGTATGTATCTTCAAAGAGTTGGAGACAAAAAAAAACGAAGAAAAAACGCGTTCTCCATACAAGCCCGCCGCGATGCCAGCGAACAGTATACAGTTTTCAGTTCTAAACATTGCCCGTTGCGAAAGCGCAGGCAAGAAAAATGGACATAGGGGCAGCTCTGCTCCTCAAAGCAACGACGAGGCGAGAACGCAGAGCATAAACCCGCGCGTGAGCGCGCGCAGACACATTTTGTACGCAACTCTGCTCTGCTCTTTGCTTTCCCTTGTTTTCCCGTTTCCGTCCGCGCACTTTCCGGACCAACAGTCAGGACCACGCCGTGCCTTTCGCGCTGCGTATACGCGCGGCCTTCGGCCCATTCTTTTACGCCCTGACCTATTTTCCCGTTACGTCGTTCTATCCCCTCCCGACGCTCCCTTTTTTCCTTGCTCCCTGCCGTCTCCCTATCGCTAGGGAAAGGTTGGAAGGACGGCGATAGCGGGGGAGGGAAGATGTCGGCGTGAGGGAAAGCGGTGTTCGGTGCAGCGAGCTAGCCCACGAAGCCGGGGCGAATAACTCAACCGTTCGGAAAAGCCATAAAACCGGGACGTGTACAGGTATAACAAGCTTCGTACTCCGCCGCCTCCCACGAGCTGCACAGCGTCTATATCCGGCACGTAGACAACTCGATAACAAACCTACGCGCCATGACACAAAAACAATCTCGAGAAGCGTTAGGCGAGACACAGAGAAGTGGGGAAGAAACGAAAAAAGAACAGTGGATGGACGGACAAGAAAGAGGAGGAAGGGCCTCCCCCTTTTTTCCTCTCATTGTTCCCCATCTTCGCCCAGCATCTTCCGCTACATCCCTTTTCTCCCTTCCCCGGCACGTTTTTTTTTCTTTTCATCCATAGAAGCACAGGCGACCTTTCTGCCTCGCGCTGTGCTTTCGTTGCTTGCTCCTCCTATTTCCTTAAATCTTCCTTTTTTCCTTTTTCCACGTCGGCCTTAGCTGCACCGGACGGGGAGGAAGAGAGCTGCCTTTGAGGACGGCGCAAGGGTGTTTCCATGGCAACGCCCTCCTCCTTCGTTCCCCTCATCACTGCAAGGCTCTCCCCATTCTCTTCTCCCTTCCCCAGCTTTCGCCTTATTTCCCCCACTTTCTTTAGAACGGGTGGTGCCCTCGCGGGAATCAATAGGACACTGCGGCAGTTCGGGGTGTGTGGGCGGATGCGAAGGATCACAGGCTGCCGAAGAGGGGGGAGAAAAAAAGCCATCGCTGGCGTCGACAGCGCCGCGTCGAACTCCTGGCGGCAAAGGAGGGAAACGCTTTCCCTATTTCGGGATGAGGTCGCCGCAGGAGCGCGCCCTAGTTCTTCTCGCCGTGTTCTTTTTTCTCTTCCCCGCCTCGCTTTCACTCTCCCAATACGCGGTGCTGTTACTGCGTTTTGACAGTTTCTTGCCGGCGCGTTCTGCTACGTGATAGTCCGCTTTTTGCGCCATAAGTGAGAACGGCGGGAGTGGCCAGATAGGTGGTCGCGGCCTCCGACGCTCGTTTCTCACCTGGCGTTGCGCCAGCGTGAAAGCTTTTCCTTTCGTGCCCGCTGCGCTGTGTGCTATGGTCTCTCGCATTTGCGGCCCCGCTTCATTTATTTCTCTTTGTGCTGTTAGCACGTTAGGCCCGTGGCCGTCCGCTGAAGCCATTTTTAGCCTTCAGGGATGGGGGAAGTCTTGACCTTTTGCAAAGATAGCTGTATGAGGTTTTTTTATCGAGGTTGACAGCGTCACTATTGTACTTATGATGTCTGCCGTAACAAGATGTTCAGTGACGTCACCACAGCGGAATCGTGATAAATTCTGCCCTAGTGAGAATGAGAGCCATCTGGGGTAACGTGATTTAAGCCCAGTAACATGTAGGCCTTGAAGTCGACTCTCTCAGGGTGTTGGGGTGGTACGCCTACCGCTTTCACCACTGCGCATCGACCAATCGATCAGTCATTCAAACTATATATCTGTCTGTCTGTATGCGTGCACAGTATAATTTTATAAACAGCTCCCTGTATTTTCGTCAGCGTGTTCAATCCACCAAATATTTCGCCCATCTATAGTCAGTCAGTCAATCAATCAATCAATAAATAAATCAATCAGTCTGTCTGGTGCACAATCTAATTTTATACATAGCGCCGTGTATTGTATTTTTGTCCGCGCATTCATTCCACCAAATCTTTCACCCATCGTCTGGAGTAGCAAGGTAAACCTACGGCCAGGCTGAATTCCTCGCTGTCACTCCTGTCTCTCTCAGAACAAAAATAGCGCGTGTTCTGTGCCAGAGGCAACTGCCGAGAAGTAATTTCGATTACGTATTCACCCCTGACAAGGGTTTGGAGTCTTTCCTTACGACCCATAAGAAAGTGCACTGGTATGGCATCAACCAACCTCACTAATCGAGCGAGATATTTATTCTCAAACGATAATCAGCCCATAAAGAAAATTGTAGCGAAGGGACAATCCACAGTTGGGAAAAATACAAGTAGAACAGGCTGAAGAACAGAACATTTCGCTGAATTTGAGCCGCCTCTTGCTGCAAGTTATCCTACATCGTAAACGCACTGTCACGCTAACGCGTGCTTGATCTCGGAAACTTAGCGCAAAAAAGCAAGGACGACACAACAGACGATGTTAGCGCCATTTCCGTCTGTCGTGTCGTCCTTGCTTTTTTTGCCCTGTTTCCAAGAAACTTAAACAGCCGCCGCGGTGGCTTAGTGGCTATGGTGCTCGGCTGCTAGCCCGAAAGACGCGGGTTCGATCCCGGCCGCGGCGGCTGAATTTCTTTGGAGGAGAAATTCGAGGCCCGTGTACTGTGCGATGTCAGTGCACGTTAAAGAACCCCAGGTGGTCGAAATTTCCGGAGCCCTCCACTACGGCGTCTCTCATAGCATTAGTCGCTTTGGGACGTTAAACCCTAATAAACCAACCAACCAAACCAAGAAACTTAAACAAACTGTAAATATATAGCCCTAACCAAGCTTTTGCTACATCCAAAGAATAGCTCAACCATTTGGCATTCAAGTTATGAAACTGGTCATTTCGGCTCTAAATCTCGAACCTGTGACAAAATCCAAACCAACCTGCCTTTCGATCCGGCCACCCCTTGCTTATTTCGTAAAAATGCCTTTGTCATGGAAAGAAATTAGTTTCAGTATTTTGGTTATGGCTAGTCGGTTCATTGCTAGAACAGATTAATCCAGCGCGAATGAAGCGAGACATGAGAAAACACACAACACAAGACGGGTCCAGTAGTACAGGCATATACGATATATCATGCTGGTTTATGAAACAGTAAAGGTTTTGTATTAATTCAGCGCCCGTCCTGAGATGTATTTTCTCGTATCCTCGTTCCTTCGCGCTGGGTTAATCCGTTGCAGAATATAGTGTACTGCCATCGATTAATATATAACTAATTAATTGCCACACAGTTGCTTTTAAGCACTTTCAGTTTTTGTTCGTACAGCCGGCCAAATGTTTAGCTGGCGTGCGCGACGGCCGCTTTTTCTCTGCTCCTGCGCTTTGGGATGAAGCAAACTTGCGGAAAGCTCAATATTAAGCACGGACTTAGTGAGCTTGTGCTTAAATTTGATATTTTCTCAAGTTTACTCCGTCATAAGCTGCAGGAGCACGGGAAACATGGCCGTCACGCACGCCAGATAAAGATTTGGCCAGCTGTACATTTCGCTTGCACATCGGCCAAACTTGTGCGTTAATTTTTATTTTTAACGGCAGCTACCGCGTATAGTTTAACTTCGGAATCTCCTTCCGTACGAATTTTTTAGTAGTTCCGAATGGTTTGAGTGTATTTAAAGACCTGAAACCTGAATCCATTCGCTATAACATTCTAAAAAAAAAAGTACCTGCGTTCTGTCGTGTTGTTCCAGTTAGTTTCGCAGAGGCAGCCCTCCAAACGCACACGCCGTGAAAATATATGAAGAAAAGACTTGAGAGAAAAAGTCCGAAGGCGTTTCAACTAACCTAAGTCCTTCCCCAACGCGAGAAAAAAAAAACTTACTGGAACGAGAATCTCGGAATTAAATTACCGCCGCCACGCTGCAGACGACAAAACTAAACAACGCGCGGTCGATGTTGCCGTTAGAACATGGTTGCAGTTCTCATTTTGCTGGTGCTCGGTTTTCCTTCTTTTTTCTTCCCTTACTCCACACCGCTTTCTTCTTTTTTTCTTCTTCTTCTACTTCTCACTGTTTTGTTTCCTTTCGAAGAATAGAAAGAAATTTGACCGCACTCTCTCGGCTTTGCGACTCGAACGGTGCTGCACCCTAGTGGTGAACGGTGGTGGCCCGGAGGGACGCTTTCAAACCACGGCCTCGCCCGGACCCTGGGGGCTGTGAGAGGTCAGAACTCAGGCTTTCGCGGTTCGCCGGGCTCTTGCTTCTGCGCGGTTTGCCTGTCTTCGCGATTTCAGTCTTCCCTGTTAGGATTGGGAACCACACGAAGGCATTGCGCCGCCTGGCGAAGTCGCCGGTGGCCAGAGAGGACACAGATAGAGAGAAATTCGTTCTGTCAGCTGAACCGCAGACTCGATTCGAGCGCACGCTTTCTGGACGCTACTCTGCCCGGTTCACTCTTCGAATGAAGTAGGGGGAACTCGCTTATAGATATTCAACGAAGTTGTATCCCCATTCGTCGCCGTGTCCACAAAACCATCGAAGATGGGAGAAGGTCCTTTCGATTATAGCTGCGTTAAAGTGCTGCGTTGCATAACCGCGAGCAGCTAGAACCGACTGAGTTGGAGTTGAAAGCATCGTCGTCGGCAGCAAGGGAGTTGAGCATATACTGGAAGACAAAAGGCTGGATCCAATGGCCTCTAATTATCACTGTTTTGGGACAGCCGTGACCTCGTTATTCGGGCTGATTTTAGACGCTCGCCACTCCAAGTCTGATTCAGGACTGTCCCCATACATGTTTTTCTGCCCTCCTTGTCCACTGTGACACTCAATAAACCTCGGACCGGCTGTCAGTACTAGAGTTGATGCGTGCTCTATATATGGTAGTGCCAATCGTTCGGCGTTGTGCCAAAGCGACATCTATAGCGTTCAGTTGGAACTCCATTGTGATACTTTCTCTCTCCATCACTCTCTTCCCTCTCTCTCTCTGTTGAGTTAGTCGGTGAAAGTCACCTACATAAAGCCAACGCCTGATAGGCTTGTGCTAGTGACGTCATTTTATGCCCCAGTCTCTCCTCTGGCAGATATGCGGTCATATCACCCTTCCCTTCCTCGGTTCAGTCATTGCATGACAACATACTCGAGCTATAGACCCAGTGCGTTGATTTTAGCTTGTCAATGGTGCATGACTGAAGTAACATGAGGTCAATGAAAGACATAAAGCAAGATATGTGTCATTCTGCGAGCGTAGTCTTCGTTGCCTTCCGCAGTCTCTTCTCTGTTCACGCTCTCCGCTGGAACAGTGCCAAAGTGACGTCGCTCTTCGGGTTCGTGTCTGTCCGCCGAAGCACCGTTTCACCAGGCGAGCGACCCTAATGGAGAAGAGGAATCAGTCAGTCCTTCGCCCCACATGCTAACCGCCTTTCTTTATCCCCCACTCTTCCCTTCTGTCTCTCCTTTTGTTCTCTCCGGTACATCTCTCTAGTGTTCGAGAGCCCTCCTTTCGTCGAGTGAGGCACGGTTTCATAAAGAAAATTAAGGAAGACAGTGAGGAAATAAAGTAATAGACAGGCCAGGGAAAAAAGGGAGATGGGGAAATCCTCTTTATTGGGAAAAGGATACCTCACCTCTCTCTTCTCCCACCTTCCTTACGCCGCTGCTGTTTAACGCTGAAGCCCTGGGTTATAAAGGAATTCCGCGGTTGAAAGGCCCCGCCGGCACTCACGTCGCTATCAATCTCGGCCTCCTCGCTATGGAGCTTCGGATGGCGCCTCCCCCCCCCCCCACCCACCCCCCCCTTCTGCACCTCGAGCTGAGGGAATGTGTGGCGTCGCTGTCCCTCGAATCCTCCCCTGTCGGCCATTTTGTGGAGCTCCCGCACGGTGGCGCTGCTGGAGTGTGCGCTGTGTGCGTTTTTGTGGCTGTAATTGGAAAGGACGTCGACAAGTGCACTTTTACTGCCTTCCATGTCGATGGCAGGGAATCGTTCGTGACGCCGTTGTGGTTTAGCCGAGCTCTGGCATGAGCCGTGACCTGATTACGGCGGCTTAGCACTCTTTTGTTTGCTTTGTCTCCGTGTGTGTGTGTGTGTGTGTGTGTGTGTGTGTGTGTGTGTGTGTGTGTGTGTTGTAGCACTAACACCATCACTTAGTGCATCATGCCAATGATGTGTTGCACCAGTCCTGCATATTTTCAGCGATTCCCAATAATAACAACATAAGTAATAATATAATCAGTCAACTCTCGCTAGTTCAAACTCCAAGGGGCCTAAAATTTGATTGGAATTATAGAAAAGGGGGCTTTTTTAACAACCTTGGTGTTTACGGGACCAAATCAGTTCGAATAAATCAGAAGTCCGAATTAAGCGAATTAGAATTAACCCAAGTGTACTTACTAAGTACATTTATTAATATCCGTAATAATATTCTAAATAATCGCAGGAGATGAGGTGGATGTCACCAACCTTTGATTCCACCGCCGCTGTATCTCCATGTCAGATGGCGCTGTGCTAAAGCACTATAGTCGAAGCTCCGCTCTTTCGTAACAGCAGCCGTGACAGAAGTTTGTACATCTCAGCCATTTTTGCCACAGCGTCCTTCAGGAACCTATCGATCCCGCGCCGCTGTGGATGACTGCTGGCTCCGATCATTGCTGGGTGCTTCCACTGCACGTCCTTCGATGTGCAATTGTTCTCGGGAACGGCGCGTGCTTCAGTGAGCCAGTTGATGAGTTCCTTTTCTCAAATGCAGCGCAAAGGAGGGGAAAAAAATGACGGTCTATTTGCATAACAAACATAAGCTGCGCTTCCCTTGAGTGGGCAGTACGCAGTCACACACTTGGGACAAAAACTTGAGAAGTGAAAAATCGTCGCTGCTTTGCACCAAGCACTAATAAGTCAACGTCAAAAAGAAGCTAACAAAAGGCGGATATAACTATTCTGCTCATCCGCTGGTTTCTTTTTCCACGCATTGGTAATGGACAGTTAAAACGCACGCGATATTTTCAGTTCTACTCATCATCGATCCCAAATTAGCTTCGAGGAGGAGAATTCAGACGCAAAGGCCCAGACATGAAACAAGAATTGAAACAGAAGGTCTGCAAGCGCTGATTCATTATCACTTCCCAATAAAGGTCATTGCACTTTTTGGAGCTCATATGGCAGGTTCTCTTATATCATGAATTTACCAATATCCCTCAAGAGAAAAGTATACAACAGTTGTATCTTACCGGTACTCACCTATGGGGCAGAAACGTGGAGGCTAACAAAGAGGGTTCAGCTTAAGTTAAGAAAAATGATAGGTGTAACGTCAAGAGATCGGAAGCGGGAGGAGTGGGTGAGAGAACCAACGTGCGTTAATGACATCCTAGTCGAATTCAAGAGGAAGAAATGGGCCTGGGCAAGGCATGTAATGCGAAGGGTAGCGGAGTGGATTCCAAGGGAAGGCAAGCGTAGCAAGGGGTGGCAGAAAGTTAAGTGGGCGGATGAGATCAAGAAGTTTACGGGGACACGGTGGCTGCAGCTGGCAAAGGACAGCTGGAGAGACGTGGGAAAGGCCTTTGCCCTGCAGTGGGCGTAGTCAGGCTGATGATGATGATGATGATGCATTGGTAGCGGACAGTTAAAACGTACGCGATGTTTTAGGTTCTATTCATCATCGATCGGAAATGAGCTTCGATGAGGACAATTCAGGCACGAGGTCCCAGACAAACAGAAGATCTACAAGCGCTGCTTCGTTATCACTTTCCAATAAAGGTCATTGCACTTGCGAAGCGATAATTAGCAGCACGAAAATTTAATCTCTTTCTACTAAAAGCATTCAATTTGGATGTTGACGTTTCTATTGTCCCCGTTCACGTTTCGTTAGACCCTGACAGCGCTGCGCAAAGTATAGCGTACGACCGCTCAGGTGCACGGTCATTGTGATGACAAGAGCACTCTCTTCTGCACTTTACGACCACCCTCAATCTCCCGCTGGCACTGACACGCGGGGATTTACTGCGACAATCCCCTTGTTCCCGAGGCAAAGCCAGCCTCTGTGTAATTAGTCTGGACCGGTGCAGAGCTCGCCCACGCCGCACACGTGCCGAAGGAATTTGCGATGAGATGGAGGGAGAAAAATAAAATGATGGGGAGAGTGTGCGTTTGAGTTCGTAGATCTGTGAGAGAGCGGGGGAGGGAAGAGCCGTTGCCATAGTTTCAAATTGAGTTTCGCCTCCGCCGTGTCCACTTTCGAAAGTTCTCACGTTTCAAAACACTTGCGCTGCTCTCTTTGTCCGGTGTTTCGTTTTACCAGTTTTGGCTCTCGTCGATCAGTTTTTTTTATATTCTAGCTTTTCATTTTTTTAAATACACTTTTTATTCGGTTTCCAGCTTCCAATGTCCCTGTGTACCTTCGCCGAGACTTCTACGATTCCGCGCCCTCCAACCACCTTCTTCTGAAAACCTCTCAGTTGAATTCATTCTTATACTGTACCCATACGTGATGAGGAGAGACTTTTGAATTCGGGGCCCGTAGGGACACAATAGACTCCTCCGTTATGCTAATAAGCTGAAATCCTGAAGAGATTCGGCTTTCTGTTTATCCTTCTACTGCAAATGCGTTGCCTATACCGCTGATCCGGGGGTCTGACGAAATTTCGGGGAAAATCTGTGTTTTCCTTTTCTTTTTTTGTCTGTATTCTTGTTACTCCGTACAGAGCCTACGCTCTCCTGACAATACACGCAAGCGGGCGAACCCCTTAAGTGGATTGTAATTTTACGCATCTTTTGTGACTTACGTACGAATTTTTTTACGAAGCTTCTACGCATTTTACGATTTCTTGAGCGCATCTACTTTTTTTATACTTTTCAGAAAAAAGCCAGTAATGCGAAAGGAGGAATAAAATAGGAGTAAAATAGAGCGATAACTTAAACAAGTGGGAGTAATCTGGGAGTAGATGGAGAGACTCCGATGAAGAGACGATTTTTCCTGATTAATTTCTTCTTTTTATCCTCATGAGAAAACATGAATGCGAGAATCGGAGTAATTCAGGAATAAAATAGAGTGAAAATTGAGACAAGTGAGAGTAATCTAGCTTAAGCGTCGGTCCTTTTGCAACCACGAGTAATATACGTTACCGGCGCATATATAATGAGGAAGCGTACCTTGGCCATACCTCGCGCCGGACGTGTTTAATATTTATGCATCAGTAGAAGCAAGGCTGCATTAAGCCTTCACATTTCAAGAAGGTATATTACCAGTTGCGTATAGTTGCCGGGATAGCTTTTCTTTCGTGCAATCTGTTTAATATTCATAACGAAGAACAGGCGTCATAAACGCGTCAGGCACTGAGCGCTCATATTTCCCAAGACAAGTCTCTATCCCCGTCTAACCTTGCAATTTGGCTCTCGCATATGCACCTCCTATAGCCATGGCGGCTGACCGTACGCTGCTCTTCTGTCTTGGTTAATTGCTTCGGCACTCGTTTACATGCAAACGAATACATAACTATTGCTGGTCTCAACGCTCACGATAAGCGCGCACCCACGCTTACAACTCTCCATTTGAACCTTTTTCTTATTTCTAATACGAACCGACGGCGCAGCGATTCGTCGCCGATTAATTACCTCGGCCCCGAAGGCGTGTTCTCGCTGGCATTCTTACTTTCGTGTTTTAATTCTTTACGAGTCCCGCGATAGTCACGCATATAGAGAGAGTGCGAAGATATAACAAACCCTGCAGGAAAACGGCAAGCCGTGGTTTTAAATGACCAGCGTAAATGGAGTCTGCGCCATTTGTGGGATCCTCTTGCGTTTTTTTTTCTTCTTCTTATTCATTTCTTTCACTGAGCTGAAACGAGACAAAGGCCCAACCGCCAAGAAAATTTCTTCTCGATTTTTTTTTCTCTGCACACAAATTTTCGCTACGCGAGCAAATTAAACAGCGACAAGAAGGATGGCGTTCCGTCGGAGATTGTGTGCCAGAGGCCTCTTCCGTTATGCGAAGTGAAAACGCTTTCGCGCGAGCCCAAAAAACTACTTTAGTGTTTGTCTGCATATGGCATATGATGGTTAGACGCGAGAGTCGGGTTGCATTTACTTGTACGCACGCCCTATAGTATAATGGGCATGTGTTAGGGATTTCTTCCATTCCTCCCATTTGTTATACGGCTGAACTATATGAGTGCTCTGTCAGCGCGTGTTTATTCAATTGTTCGTGCAATATACCGTTGCTGGCGGTGTTTCGTTGTTCTTCCTTTTGTTTTCTATTCTTCGGGCGGGCCGCTTGACAGAAAATAAACAGCTCCGAATCCTCGTGAGAAGGGCTACACGCATGTTAATAGATTCCCCCCCCCCCACCCCTCTTGCCTGTCCATGATTGCTGATCTTTGTAGATTAGCAAGCGCTCATAGTTATTCATTAATCTCTTACAAATTCTTAGTTTTCACTAAGCACAGCGCTTTGTCCCGACTGTTAATTGTAATTGTACTCAAACGAGCAACTCCCATTTTTTTTCTCTGCGTTGCACGTCTTCATTCACCACATTTCAACAGCGAATAATCTCAAGCCGAAGAGAAGCACGGCCACCTTACAATCGACGCTTGAAAAAAGTTTGGTATTGAGCTGTATATGTCTTTGTAGCATTGTCAATCCTTGTTTAAAAATGCAGTACAGGGCAGCAACAAAGATCTTCAGCATGCGCTGAAGAGCTTTACGAAGTGTGCATTGTATTTGTTTCCTTCGCAGACTTTGTCCCGTTTTCTGTTCTCGATCAACGCAAATACCTCTTTTTTGTGGGTTCAATAAAAAATTCCCCAAAACCGGAGTAGGTTTTTACACTCTATCGAATAACTCCGAATTTCTCAATCAACGCAAATACCTCTTATTTACGGGTTCAAAAAAAAAAAAATTCCCCAACACCGGAGTAGGTTTTTACACCCTAACGAATAACTCCGAATAACGAATAAGAAAAAACCCTTGTTTCGCCTCACACTGGTGCTTGCGTTGTGTCGCAGGATCGGCGAAAAGGGCGACTGGGACACACGAAACAAGGTGATGACGTCGGACAACAGCACCAACTTCCAGGTGATCGGCCTCAAGCCGTTCACCGTGTACTCATTTCGAGTGCTGGCCGTCAACGCCATCGGCGCCAGCAAGCCCAGCAAGGAATCCTTCTACATGGTCACTCTCCGCGAAGGTACAGCGTCAATACTCTGCGCTCTCATTGGCTGACGACGTCACTGTGATGGTGACGGTGTGTAGGAGGAGGACTCGTAGAAAGGAAAGGCGCGGTATCTATCACTCCTGAGGGGAGGGCACCACTACATTGTTCACGTAAGGTTTACAGCGTGCTGCTGATGTTAATAATGATCCGAATCTGAGCAGAACCAACATTTAAAGCAAAATTGGCACCAAACCTGCTGAATTCGCTGCTAATTATTAAAATGTCCTCGACTAAGGCAAAAAAATCCTCGTTTACTTTCTGCGGTTAAGTTGAAGCGAAAAAGACATGGGTATGTCATTCTCATTTACGAGTCTCTTTCTTTCAAGTTGCAGTTTCTGTATGAACTTCCTCTGGGCCAAACTATTTTTTTTTTTTTTACTTTGTAACTCTAATTAAATGTTAGGTGCTTTGCGTAAGTCTTGCAAAGGGAACGCTGATGCCTTGATTACTCCTAACGAATGCCGTACAGCAGAGTGCACATTGCACGATTTGGTTTCGGTTCGCTTCGTTTGATGAGGAGTGTCGGTCGTAGCGGGTATGTTTATTACTGTAAAGAAACTGAAGTCTGACTTTTAGTGAACTCTTTCTTTTTTCTGCCATCCACTCGCAGTGCCGGAGGGCAAGCCGACCATCGTGCACGCGCAGAACACGAGCAGTTCGACCATCCGTATACAGTGGACGGCTCCCCCGAGGCACACCATCCATGGAGAGTTTGAGGGCTACCGCATCACGTACCGGCATAGGGACAAACCGCAGGAGGAGAGCCGCGAGATCATCATCCGGGATAGCAAGCAGACGGTGAGCGCTCCAACACGCTGTCGGGCTCCGGCACTCTGCGTTAATTATTGCCCGCGGCACTGTCATAAAACTGGTGAAGAATTCGCGCCAGTACACCTAGTACTAATCCAGAGAGCCCTCTCAATGGCGCTCTTACAGGATCGAAGGCGCCGCTTGCTCTTCGCGCCGGCATCGTCTGCTAGACGACGTCGTCTGCTTCACTAACACGACCGGCGCGCCATCTAGTTGCGCGCAGCAAAACCTTTTAAACGATTGCGCTGCCACCTGATGATGAATTTATTAAACGGTGACTCTTTATTTTGGTGCATATCTTTTAATTCGGCGTAAATTGATGTCGAAGCCATTCATGTTACGCTAAATCGCTTTAAAAACTACTTAATTCTTATTATCTTTTATTTAGGCGGTTGTTTATTGATTCTGGTTCTTTAACGACAAGACGACGCCGGGTACACGGATGTGGCCGGGTCCGAGGCTAGAATCACTTTTATTTCGGCGTGCTTGTGTTTTGGTGTTTGTGTATGCATTCGCTCGCCTTGGCTGCGCTTGCCGCTGCTGTAGTGCTGCTCGGATGTGCCCGTCAAAGTGGTGCTAGCTCGACCCCCAAAAAAGAGACCTCACCAAACGACAAATGTCGGCTGCAAAGTGAAGGAGGGCCCCTTCAGCGGGATTTCGGCGAGCGTTTTGCAACGCTCCCGTCACTTTTTTCTGTGCGGCGGCGGCGGCGAAGATCGCGAATCCCACCGCATCCTTTCTTCCAAGGCAAGAAAGCGGTGATCTTTTTTGCTCTCTCTGCGATCGCTTCCCCAGTTGGGGTGATCGCGTATTTTTTGTCCCTACGTTCGGGTTCTCCGTTTTGATGCGAGCCCGCCGCTCACTTTCGGGGCCTAAAGTATGAATGGGGACGCGTGAAACAAAGGCAGGCGCCGGGTTGTTTAGGTCGAAAATATAAAAGAAAGTATCGACCCCCTGACTTCGACGCGAATGAATCGCATGCACGCTTCACCTCGTAGCTCGCCTTGTTGTTATGCGCGTAAGAGGACCGTTTTGTTTCGCGAACCGGACGCCGATTTATCCTAAGCTCGAAGACACGACTGAGCCGTGGTGATCCCGGGATTGAGCAGAAAAGATGCTCTCCTCGTTGGAGCGGCCCAGTGGTGGTCGCTCGCTGATCGGCGACTTTGTTGCTGCTTTCTTGTAGCTCGGAACTAGTTCCTTGGGAGAAGCAAGGTGTGGTGCTCCGTGCGCGAGGCGTCCCATCCGGGTTGCGCTGGGGGGTCGGTCGTGGCTGGAGCGAAAGTTGTTTGATGTGTTGCGCATAAACCGAAGCCGTTTTGCTCGAGGAGAACGTGTTGCAGGGTAGTTCGGCCGTGATCGGCATTTTCGCTGCCACGACCGAAGTGTCCCTTTTACTGGCCAGTCAGGTTTCATTTTGGAATATGCATATATCTTGGCCGATTCTTCGCTTCTCCTTCCAACACTTCTACATCCGTCATATATTTTGAGAATTTTTTTAGCGAAGCGCATGCATTCGCGTACCTCTATTTTGCGAAGTTTCATTCGGGGTTGTCGTGCTGTTTTGTTATGCGCCATGTTCAGCATGTTTGGACAAGCGACTTTACATGATCCGCATGTGCGCCTTGTTTGGACATGTCATTATTATCCCGTTGCTTACATGATCTACCCCTTGTCATAATTTCACTGTATGACTTCTCGCTTGTTATTTATTTTTTTTGTTCATTATTCAGTAGAAAGTAAGTTTTGCTTTTGGTTTGGAAAGTTTATTTACTCTGGGCTTGTGGTGGACCATATGATTCTCCACCATGCTTTAGCTTGTTTAAATATTTTTCTTGTTTCCATTACTGGTGCTTGCTATCAAAGTATTACTGCATAGGTGCCTACTTTTTGTCTGTGCACCACTGGTTTGCAGTGATTACAGGAGGAAATTTTTAGCACCTCCGGCTGTATCCTGGTTCGGAGTTGTGTGTGCAATTATGTGATTTTTCACATATTCAATTGCCATTTGCAATGTACTGCTGAGCAGCAGCTCGGCTGCATATTGTAAATGGTTGTAAAAGTCTCAGCTGCTGCACGTTTTGCTAGCATGAAAATTTTTTTGATGAAGTGGCTGGCTGTAGAGTTTCACAAATTGAAAGATTCAGTGAGTGTCTACAAGTACGGTTAGAACGAAGGCAGATTCTCACTAAATGTGTCGTCACGTATGCAGTAGCATTTCAGGCTCAACTTCTAAGTCACTTGTTAAGGTGACTTGCTTGTAAAAGGATTGTATAAGTAAATTATGGGGATTTTGTCGCTGAGAAAACAACCTTCACAATTTACAGTGACTCTAGCCTTGCACAGTACTTCGTTTCGCTAAATTCATACTGTACCTGCGAATAGTCTTTAGCAAAATGTAGTTTCATGCTCCGATGCCGCTTAAAGGGACACTGAGGAGAAATTGAAGTTGACTTGCATCGACAGAATACCAGCTCCTGATTACAAAAACGCCATTCATACTGACAACAAAGCTCCTGTAACATAGAAAAGAGCAAGAACCAAAATACAGGTATCGCCGCCACAGGCCAAACTCGCAAGTACAAGCTTCATGGCGTCATAGAACAAAACAGTGTTGCTAGAACCAATAGTTATAGCAACACTAGGACATGAGAAGCTACGAATCACTGAGGCGCAGCAAATGCATGCGCAAATCTCCTTGACGTCGCCAGATGGCGCCACCTACCCGATAGCTACGCGCGCTCCTGCAGCGCCGGGACCAATCAGCGCTTGCTCTCAGTGGTATGGGGGCTCCCGGTATTCCGCTAACGGTAACAAGGTACACGGTATGCTAAAGGCGTCTATTTGCGAGAACTTCGTTGACGACTTCGAGAACGGGATCCATTGTAACGCTGGCAAAACGCCGGTGCAAATGTAAACGAAGCGACGGCCGCAATAGCCGATAGATGCCTTCAACGTGCGGCCGGCGGTAGCTTTCTTTTCGGCTGCTGCTGGGCCGCACTGCTGGCCGCCAGAAATCACGGAGTCTGCGTTACGTCATGTGAATGTCATGTTTCACGTCACTTAGTTCTGTGTCGTCATAGCAGAATCCCAAGTTTGAATCAGAGCGGCAGAAAAACTATTTCAACTTCGAATCCAAATTTCTTAGAAATAAATTCATCTTTTGCTGCCGGCCAAGTGGCAACAAAGCCATGAAATGCCGAACTATCGGATTTTGCTATAAAAAAAATATTAATAGAGCTCTCCTCAGTGTCCCTTTAAATTCAGGACACGCTGATCATGTGCAGTTGTTCATTACATCTCAAACACTTGCTTTTAATAAATTGTATATTTATGCAAACACATTACATATTAAGCGGTAAAACAAAACATTATTGTTGGGCTGTTTGTTTGGATCTGTTTAGCCAACAAACATTTTGAAAGAGTAAGGTTGATTTTCAGCTGGGGTTGTCAGTCGTCACGATTCCTGTCTTATTATATGTCTTAGTCCAGTTGTATATCTGGCATTTAAAAGGCGCGTTTGTTGAGGTTATGGCCCCTTAACCACAGCTGTATGCTACCCAGCCCTCAAAAGGTCACTGACCTCAGAGGTAGACTGGCTAACTCAAGGTAGATGCAGCATAAGTAGATTAGCATTAATTGATCTGAAAACAAGCACCTGCCTCAAGTTCCAGCTCTCACACTAGCAAGGCATGCCCTACTCGCATATGTGCACTGAGGTGAAGGTGGCAAAAAAAAAATTGTGCTTACATGAGTTGGCATTCAAGGCTTGTTCGGAAACAGTGCATTGCCTTTGGCAGGAACCAGGTTTTGGCTGTTCTGTCGTCTCAGATAATCTGTGACACAGTGTAGAAACATGAATTTTGAAATGTATAACTGGCAGTCTCAAAAGGCAGTGTTTTCATGCTTTCATTCAGCACTTTGCCTTTTCACATTTATGTTTAGATAAAATGCCCTTTCTGAGTTATCACCATCTGTTTACTTTCGCATAGAATTATGCTTTGGGGCTAATTGAGAAACCTAAGAGGACGTTATTTTCATAATTAAGACTACTAATTTGTACCTTAGATGGGCGCAGCATATGCTGTCTTCAAATGTGATGCTTCTCATTCAAGTCCCGATTCTTTGGTTGAGCAGTGAAAGCAAAGAAACCAGACAAAGCTTTTCTTTTAATAGATTCATTGATGCAGCGCAAAAAAAGAAAGTTCAAGGGTCTTCTATATAATGGGTCATGGGTTCCTGCAAAAAGGTCATAGTGTATAAGGAGATCATGTATGTATAAACGGGTCAGAGTTGTGCGGAAAAGGTTTAAGGATCTCATATGATTGATTGAGTCACATGATCCAATAACCAATGGGTCACAGCGTGTGACCAGTGGGTCACTAATTGTCACGTGGGTCAGCTGGTTACATCGTGAAACCTTGGTCTGTGGTGGTGTCATTTCAGACAGGCAACAGCCTCTAGATCTAGAGTTTGGGGGGGGTGTCTATGGCAGCTGCCGCTGTGAAGTAGACTCCAGTTTTAACAATGCACGCTCCGCCTTGCTTGCTGCAGCAATACACCATCAGGAATTTGGAGACCTTCACACAGTACCTGGTGTCTCTGCAAGTTTTCAACCCTGCCGGACGCGGACCGGCCGTGGTCGTGCCAGTCATGACCGATGAGGGAGGTGAGTGCTTCATCAGCCGCCTTCTTCCATGATTTGTTGGCTTCCAGTGTGTTCATCTTGCTATAGCGTAATGATTTCATTGGCAACCGTTTGCAGTGTGATAGCAGCACACACACATTTTTGTTTCAACTCTCTTGCACCAGCATAAAGAAGCTGAGTCACTGATTCTCTCTTTAGTTTTTGTGGTATATGCTATTTCTAGCAGCTTCATCGCACATACAGCACAGTGTAGAAGAAATCAGTCAGTTCTCGTGGTACACGGCACAGCGTAAACCTTTGTCAGTTTCGTTTTGCCCACATCGCTCAAGCAGCTCGCGTTCTGGTGGTGGTCATCCTCGTGACGCTCTGGTGACGATACCCCCAGTGCCGAGCCCACCTGTGAATGTGACGGCGGTGGGCGTGACGGACAACACGGTTCGGCTGAAGTGGCGGGAGCCCGAGAAACCCAACGGGGTTCTCCAGGGATACCACGTCTACTTCCAGCCGTCGCGCAACGGCTCGACGCAACAGCAGCGCCGTACGGTCAGCCACCCGCAGCCCATCCAGGAGTATTCCCTCACCAACCTCCGTAAGTTGCCGTGACAGGTCCGGTTCAGTCCGAGCCAAGCCCCGAAAGGAACCTTTTCTCGTATTGATTAGTCTATGGGGTTTCTCCTTCAGAGCAGCCTATCTTTGTGAAGCGAAAGGTATTTTTTTCTTTAAGCACCAGTCTGTCGTTTTCCGAGTCGTGTGTATGATTCAGGGCCTATACAAAGGACCTAGCGCACTCTATTACTTCCAAAATGTTGAATAGTTACTTATTTCTTGGTTAATACGTGAACTTTTTTCTTCAGTACCTGTTATTTCATGTAGCTTTGTGCTGAGGGCACTTACTTATCATTGGCACCTGTTTTTATACGTTTTATAAACATATACGACTTGAAGGCACACTTTACTGGCTCATATCTGAATAGAACTGGTTTGTGTAATGTGAAGTAAAGTAAGAAGATTGCACTACGATGCATAAAGCAACTGTTTTCAAGTGTCATTCTTCGCCACTAACTGTTAGAGCTCCACTTCCACTGGCCTGAGATATGCAAGAAGAGAAGAGAAGGAGAGCTACCTTAGTGATTTTAAGACATGCAAAGTGGAAGGTAGTGCAACTCTACAATTCCTTTTTTCCAAGTGAAGAGTTCTTTGCAAAGAAATAAAATGCATTGCTTTCCTCTAGTTTAGTTCAGATGCATATAGCAACAGCAAGTCCCAGTCTCATATGCAGCCTAGATTGCTGCCACATTGACTCCGTTTACAGTGGATATCCTGTTCTTAACGACTTTTCAAGTGTTGTAACATCCTCCCTCATGTGTCTGCCTTGTGTGCAGGGCCATTCTCGCACTATGACATCTGGGTGAAGGCTTTCACGCAGAAGCATCTCGGGGAGTCGAGCAACTTGCTCAGGATACAGACGGACGTCCAAGGTGCGTCTCTGCTCAAAGAGGAGTAGCTATGTACAGGACCGCACTCTTGAGGTTGTGTGGATGATGCGCTGTTTGGCGAGAAGAAAATAGGGGTGTTTGTCGTTCTTGCTCTGCTCACAGGCCCCAGTGCGCCGATCATAGTGAACCTCACCTGCCAGTCATTGGACAGTCTCTTCCTGCAATGGGAGCGGCCGCAGACCTACTACAACAAGGTGGACTACTACTTTGTGCACTACCGCTCGGAGGAGGCCTGGGGCTTTGAGGAGATCGCCATGGCTGCCACCGACCGGCTGGACCACGTCGTGAGTGGCACCTCTTCTCTGCTCAGCTCTTGCATAATCAACTTCGGGCATCTCTAACATGTTTACGCCTATGTTAGGAACGCATTCTCCAAATTCTCTTAAGACTGCGTTCAAAATGAGACTATGTATGTATGGTATTTTCAGTGGACTAGACCGTGTAATATTAGTAGCAGTAACTGGGTATTTACATTGCTGTGTTTGAATTCCGAAGTGCAGTAGTAAACTGCTCCGCATTAACTCTAGCTGTTTAAGTCTTGGAAACTTGCTTACCATATTTACTCTATTATAATTTTTTTTTTTTTCGTGCTACTATAAAAATAGCTGCAGCGACCTTTGCCACAAGACCTGCAAGCTGTTAGGAGAAGCCGACTTTCCAATGACCCTGGGACCGTGTAGCACGCACAGAGAAAGGAGAGGGTGGCTAGGAATGTGGATAGAGGGTGGCTTGGGTCGTTGAGAAAGAGAACTGGAAGAGTTCAGTTGGCAGTGGAAGGAAGGGCAGATGGGCACAGGTCTGAGCAGCAGCATGAAACAGCGATGGCAAGGTGGTGACAGAAGCCGCTACTCTGTGGGCTAGTCGTCGAAGGCTTTGCTGCACTCGATGGTCTCGCGTGCATTTATGAAGCGTCGCCTCATATAATACCGGCTTATCCATTACTTCTGCATTCTTGCGTACTCTCTCCATTTTTTTCCATGGCTTAAGCCATAGTTCACTTAAATAGGCTGAGATCGCGTCATAGTTGCAGTATATATATATATATATCATATTTTCATTTTCGTGTGGTCTCAAACCCTACACTCGCGTTATATTTGTAGTCACCTTATGCTCATGTAAATATGGGGTTTGTTCATGCATCTACATTATGTCAATAAGGCATTATAGTGTTAAAGCCTAAGTGCGGGGTTTTGGCATTTTTTCTTCTTCCAGGCACTTCTTGTCATTGGTGAGAATCAACCTTGACCTTTAGTTTGGAGGCCAAAAGTGTGTTAGTGAATGTTAGTGAAGAGGTTTTTATTTTTACTGGACAGGATAGTGTGGACAGGTAAATCACTACAGTCACTGTTGGTTAAATGGACACCGAGGACAGATTGAAGTTAGCATGTACTGATAGATAGCCTCATTCTAGCGACAAAGACGCTGCTGTTGCGGAAAACGGTTGTTTTATAAGGTAGAAAAATCCAGAAATGAAATACAGGTGTTGCCATCACTGGCTCATTTATCAACAAACGGCGGTTTTAACAGTTTTCCGGCTGCGAGTACCAGAGGCTATGTTGCACCGCCTTTCACCTCAAGACGAGGATCACAGAGTCCTTTTTAATGTAGACGTCACGAGTTTGAATCTAGTCAGAGGGGAATATTTAAGTGCAATTTTCTCCACCCTGTACAAACATCAACATAGCCAGAAAGAGCTGCACAACCGATTTTTACTTAAAACAAAAGTCGGAAAGAGTTATAATCAGTGCCCTTTTAACAGTGATGTCCAACAGAAGCAGTTTCGCCCATAAACCTCGTTGCCACGTTCCCCCCTTGTGCGCAGATGTTCATACCCAACCTGACGGCCAACACGCTCTACGAAGTGAAGGTGCAGGGGGCGACGCGGAGTATCATTGACCAGACTACCGTTTTCAAAGGGCAGTTTTCTGATTCCCGGAAGGTGCTCCTCCAGAGTAAGTGTCAGAGTAAGTTGACGCCACACGCCGGGCTCTACACGTTCGTCTCTCTCTCTTCTCACCACCTCTCTTGCTCTCTCTCTCTCCGTCGTCAACGGTTGCGTTTTCTTCTCTCTCTCTTTTCTTCTCTGCCTCTGCACCCTCTTCAGCTTCTTCTCCTCCTTATTGATGTTTGTTGAGAAGCCCTCACCTCACATGCTTCTCTGCTTGCTCTTCAACGCATGCATGTTGTGCATGTCCTCTGTTGCCACCGTTTTTGCACGGGTTGAAAGTTTTTTCTGTGGTCTTCTCTGCTCTGCTCAGTGGCCTTGTACCTTAATTGTGCTTTTCTCTCTCTTTTGTTTTTTTTATGGAATGTCTGTGTCCCTGTCTCTGCATATTTTGGGAATGCATGCCTTTTGTGCTCATGTTGCAGGCTCACTGTGGTGACAGACGCGAGAAAGGCGGCAAACTTACTCTTGCTTTGCCTCATATTCTAGTGGCATTCAAGCTTGTTCTCAGCATTTGGCATTTCGTTTGAACTACGAAGAGAAGAATTTGGCCCTTCTAGCTTTGTGAAAGACGTCTCTGTTAACTCTTTCTTACGTGCTTCATTCACATTCAGGCAGCTTGAACGAATGTTGGGTGAGTGTACTAAGCTTTCGGAGCTGAGCACCAGAACCCAGAAGTACTTTCAAAAGTTTCTGCCAGACAGAGAAAGGGAAAGAAGGTCATATCTTTTACTTTACCTTTTACTGCCTGTTGAACTTGGTTATTAATTGTTAATACACTTGTTTTGTTGTTGTTTTTCTTCAGCTTGATGCTGAGAACAAGCTTCAGAGAAAC
The DNA here is from genome assembly GCF_055824585.1 of Amblyomma mixtum. Classification (NCBI taxonomy): domain Eukaryota; kingdom Metazoa; phylum Arthropoda; class Arachnida; order Ixodida; family Ixodidae; genus Amblyomma; species Amblyomma mixtum. The sequence continues at coordinate 21,847,611 of NC_143018.1, forward strand.
TGGCATGCATGCCTCGCCCACAAACTGCACATGCCAAAACTCTTTCGCTCTGATCTATAGCTGCCTTTTCTCTGTACTGCCATTGTCGTGCTTGTATCATGCATTCTCTTGTCTAAGTCAGGCAGTGGTTGTATGCTTGCTACTACAAGCAAGTTGTATTGCTTGCTGCTGCGTAGCCATGCTTTCAGATTCAGGTGCTCAGTCTCTTTCAGTGACGTCCGTTCATTTCTGTCTGTCATGTTTTTTTTTGTTTTTTTTAAGGAAGTTCTGCATGCAGCCTCTTTCAGCTGATTGGTATTAGAGGCCTAGAGAGACTAAAGATTGGCTTAGAACAAGCCAGAAAAGTGCTTTTTTAGCAAGCAGTAGAGTTTTAATGGCATCAGCCCGCCTAGTGCAATGAAGGAAGATTGATTTGATCTAGTTGGCTTGTGGCTTATTATAACATTGGCGTGAACTCTTGCGCAGCATGCACCAGAGTACTGACCAAAATGTGCTTCCTCCTTCGGAATTCGGCTGTCTCATCCGAAAGCTCATGCCAATGTTATTACATTGCAAGCAATCAGCATCAGAAATTAAACTGGCATTTATGTACTCTACATTGCACAACGTGCCATCTGACAGCACTTGAAATCTAGCTTTGGGCACCTTTGCATTCGTGCAAAACGAGTTGATGATGCCCCGTTTTTGTGAATTGTTGCTGCCGCAAGTAGTACTTGCTTGGCTGAGCCCCTTGCCGAATGCAGCGAGACAGTCGCTGAGCTGTCTCCGGACCAAGCATGACGGGAATGGCTTCGCGAGTGAGAGCTGAGCATGCGTGAAAAAAGCGTCGGTCGAGCGATGAAGGCACCTTGGCTTTCTCCGCTCTCGCTGAACGTTGTGTGGCAGTAACACCAGTGGCAGCTGCTTCTGGTCCTTCTCCCCTCCCTTCCGCTTCTCCTTTCGTAATTCTTTCTTCGTCGTGTTCGCTCTGTGACGCGGCTCTTGTGGTGTTGGCGCAGCCTTCAACGATGGTGCCTATTCCGATCCCAGCCTGAGTGCTGCCGTGGTGGCCGGCGTGGTGTGCGTGTCGTTTGCGCTGTTTCTGGCCATCATCTCCTTCGTTCTGTGGAAGTAAGTAGCAGCTCACAGTTGTTGTCCTGGGCTTTCTCTGCGTGCGTTGAGTTTCTTTAGCCGTGTGAGCGTTTAATCCGTACCCCGCCGCAGTGACTCAATTGGGGCTACTGACTTCAAGGTCGCGAGTTTCAGTTGCAGCTATGGCAGCCTAATTTCGATGTTCTCATAGGCCATGTGTTCAGGATGTTAAACCCAACACACATACTGTTTAATCTGCAAAGGACGTTGTTGGGGAGTCTAGGCTGTCATAGGGTGTCCTATTCCTAACTTCAGAGTGATGAGAAATTGAAAGGTGCTAAGTTTTCATGGTTTTGTCACTAAGAAGGCTTTGCATTTTTAGTTTAGAATGAGTCATCAGCTGTGCAAATAATGATTTTTTTTTTTACTGGGAATTTTAAATACACTATCATTTAAAAAGAAAAAATAGTGGCATCTCATGCTTCGTTGCACTATCTGCTAGTGAAATGTATTGGCTCCTGCCTGTGCTGTGCGCTCTACTTAGCTATATATCAAAAAATCCAAAAAGCATGCTCAAAGTCACAGGCAGGAGATAGGCAAGAATTCTTTATCAGGAGCTTTCCAAATGCTGCCATTGTGAATGCTGGGCTATTGTTTCCAAAGCCTTCCCTTTGTACTTTTGAATACATAGTGGCATTTGTAGGCTTTAAAAGATTTAGATAGGCATCAAGGTTGTCTGGTGACACCAAGAAAGCAGGATTACTAAGCCTAGCAGTGGCAGAATTTTATATTAATGGCTCTTTATTGTCCTGTCACTCAGGCATTTTGAATGCTCTTTGAGTTAAAGATATCAAACTCAGTGGGGATCAGCAGTTTCCGCACAGTGGTTTTCACTGACCATTGAGCTCAATGGGAATAGACTCAGTCGAGGCTTGCGAGTAGCCATTGGGATCTCAAGGGCCCTTCAGAGCAGCCTCGCACTCACTAAACCTTGAAGAAGACAGAATATAAAATTCAAAAAAAAAAATAAAGAAATGTTCTTTATTTAGTTGCAAAATTTTAAACTGCAGTGACCAGCTATTTAAAAAGAATTTTATTTGGTAGTCAAAATGACAGCTCCGCAGACTCTCCGGTGGTCAGTTATAAACAAACCGACGCTGTTCTTGTCGTGCAGCTGAGGTTCACTTGTTTCTGATTCTTAGTGTGCTTTCTGACAACTGAGGCAAAGTGCCCCATAGTAGTAACTATAGTAGCTGCGAATGCGACAAAGACGGTCACTCATCTGTGGCAGCTGTTCTCCAGAGAAAAAGGAATGCATCTGAAATGAAGTGCGTATTGTTGGCCGTCGTTGCTCCGCCATTGCTGTTTGTAGATTATGCCCAACTGTGGAGTATTTGAATGGCTTTTTCAGAACGAAATTTCATTTAAAAGTTGCACTTATTTCAGTATTAGGCTTATTTTATTCTGCTTTGCTTCATGATTTCATTCAGCATTGCTACCCCTAATGCCATCTGCAGGATTCTGTGCTCACTACTCATTGATAACTAAAATTTGCCATCACCCCCCACCACGAAAGGAAGAAAACCTTACCAATGTCCTTGCCTGCGTACGTGACAAGCAGCAATAGGTGTGTTTTGTTTATTCCTTGCTTTGTCCATTCATTGCGAGGTCTTCATAACACTCTTACAACTGCCTAGTATTTAAAGGGCCCTGCCTTTATCACTGTCTTTTATCACCGTGGCTGCTGACAGTCTCCCCATTAATACTCTTTCAAGCTTGCATGATATTTCATTGCTGTAATATCGCGCTACTTGAAGGCAAGAAAAAAAAATCTCATCCAAGCTTGGGCAAGCCCTCTTAACCTGTCAGCTCAGTATGATGGCCTGATGACGTAGTGCGCTGCCCACCATAGAGTTGGTCAAATGTTTTAGGGGTATCCCCCATAATGGACTAGTTTTATAATAAGTAAAGAGTAATTACTCCATTATTAGCACTATTCAGTTGTGAGTTATTTTGCAATCTACAGTTGTGCAGTGAGAGTTGAAACTTTCGGGCTTCACCTCCTTTGCTTTCATGCTCCCAAAAAGACCTTATGAAACGTTCGTCGCATGACCAGCCTGTGTGTTTACGTGACAGAAGTGCATTGTGTGCGCTTTCTCCCCCCCCCCCCCCCCCCCCCCCTTCTTTCTGTCCTTGTTTTAGCCATCAAAGACCTCTCGCACACCTCTCGCATCAAAGCAGACCTCTCGCACACGCCTGTTAGGCATACACGGAGCGTCTCGCCCTCCTTTTACGGCCGCTTTTTACAATCGCGGCAGCCCATCCCGTTTGCGGCTTCTTGCTGGGGCGGCACTTTCACACCCCAGGTTGCTCTTCATGCCCTTTCTGCAGTCGCACTATCTCATGGTGCACCGCGTGCATGAGGGCATTTTCTTGATAAGCATAGGGTGATAGGACAGAGTGGTTTAAAGATAAGGACAGGAGGGGAAGAGAGCACCCTGGGAGCTGCGAAATGAAACGATCTTGCTGCGGATCGGCGCGCTCACGGAGGTTGACACTTTGCAACTGGAGCAGTGCGAGCTGCATGGCTTCAAGACGGCCACATGTGCTTGTTCTGCAGGGCCTGCATCGGAGACCTGCCGAGGCTGCTCAGGTCGGCTGCTCAGGTCGTCAGGTTCTGTTCATTGTGTGTATGAGGGGCGTGTGTTTGCATAGGTATGGCCTCTGAGAGAGGGGCCTAATGTTAATGCGTCACAGGAAGGGTGAATGGAGAGTTCTACTTAACCCCGTGTTTTAAGAAAGCTGCCGCTCTCAGCAGCTGCGGCTGGGAACAGCAGGGTTTCCTGTAGTTCTTTAAGTTGCTGCACACTTTGAGCAGAATGTTGGCAATTCTCAGTATGGAACTCTGGTAAGCAACTCTAAGTGATGGTTGTAGTTTATTTTTTTAGCCATTTTTTGGTTTGTTGCACCAAAGACGTGGGTAGCCTGGTGTACCAGGTAGTTTCTTGATTAAAAAAAAAAATGTTTGGTTTGGTTTATGGGGTTTAACGTCCCAAAGCGACTAAGGCTATGAGAGACGCCGTAGTGGAGGGCTCCGGAAATTTCGACCACCTGGGGTTCTTTAACGTGCACTGACATCGCACAGTACACGGGCCTCTAGAATTTCTCCTCCAAAGAAAAAAAAATGTCATGAAGCAATAAACATGTCATAGTTTATGATGTGACTTGTATTCATATATGCATGCGGATAGTGCAAATACTGATTCTCTGAGTTCCCCATTTTGGCTTTTAGGCAGGCATTGCCTCATTCCTGAGTATTCACTTGTATAGGTCTCTGGATCTGAGTTCTGATGACAGTGAACAGAGACAAATGTTTGCCTCGGTTAATCCTATACCTTGGTGAAGCAGAGATTCCATTAGTCAGCTTTTATGGGTGCAATTTGTAACAATGCTGTGATCGGCTTTGTTGCAGGAAATACTTTCAGGCCGCTTACTATTACTTGGACGACCCTCCAGGAAACAGAGCTTCGCCGCAACTTTCTGAAACCTTTGGTGAGTCTGGTTGACGTGTGGCTTAAAGTGCGCATTAACAGCCGCATTTGTTATTTAGCCTTTCGAGATGTAGCATAGATGCTGTGCTTGTTAAATCAACCAAGTTTTGTACTTATTCATAACTGTTAAGATGGTATATATATTTACAGTCAAGCCCACTTATAGCGAACTGACAGGTAAACGGATGGTATCTGTTGTATTCGAAGTTCGTAGTAAATCGACTTCCCATATTACTGAAAAAAATATGCTAAGCCCAGTGATGTTAATTTCTCTAAAAATTTAGTTATGTACGTCTATTTCTTCAAAGCAGACCCTATTGCAGCGCTTTTCAAGCTCTTGGGCGGGATTATGCTCTCTTGCTGAGGCATTTGCTCCCGACAATCGCTTTAGGGACGCTGAAAAGTTAATTGCAGTTGAAGTGTTATTGACCGCTGATGCAAGGTCGGCTTTCTTAATTACATTCCTAGCAATCAGGGAGTGCTTGTACTTAATGTACACCGGCTTTGTTAGAGCATGCCTCTGTGACATCGACATCTGCGCCGACAAAGACATCCGACCAGCTATGCATCAAAAACGCGTTGCCACAAATCTGCATGCATGCAATCGCGTGAGTTTCTGACAGCATCATCCGTTGTTAGTGAGCCCATGCAGCGACAAAGGCGGTCCAGCGCACGTGCGCACAAAGTGTATCAGCTACAATGTCTGCTCTCTGCATGCTGTCTACACACACTAGCACCACAGGATGTGAAGAGGCTCGCACTCTAGTCCAATCTGTTTTCTGCTGAACTGCTCTCACTGCATTGAGCTATTGCTTTGAAAGGTAGCGTCCTCTGTTCCCCGAGCTTCAAAATATGAGCGCTGGATAACTACTGTTCGAGGTCTTCACATGAAAGGACTGCGGAGCTCGAAGGAAAACAGGAGCAGTAACCGTTTTGTTTCGCATTTGTTTCAGACGACTCGGAGTATGCTTCTGTGCACGTGAGCCAATGGGCGAAACACGTGGCCGACCTACATGCCGATGGAGATATCGGGTTCTCGAGGGAGTACGAGGTAAATTTGCATATTTTTTACTCCCCGCCAGCTATCTGTGCTGTCGAGTGGCTCTAGGAAGCGTGTATATCTAACTCTCTTATGCCGCAGGGCATATTGCACAATTTAAAAAAAAAAAAGAGTCCTATGGCAAGCATTCTTACAAATTGATCGTTCATTCTAAGCAAGCGCAAGAATAAATCATTGAGCCAAAGGCCAACTCTAGTCAAGCCGAAAGCCAGGTCTAGTTCTTGCTCACTGTTATGCATGTCAGATGAGAAGCAAAATAATCCACGTAAGAAGTGATTGTGCAGCGCACACTACTGAACTGGAAAAAAAGAAAGTTATGCTGTGATATAGATATCAAATAGGTTCAGGATTTTTCAAAAGCTAGATTAAGTGTGAGAAGGAGAGAAAACTTTAGAAACAGAATTTCACAAGTTTAATGAACTTAGAAGGAGAGCTGTACGAGCTCAGTTGTGCCTCCATTTGCAAGCAGTTGTGCATTGCTGTCATCTCTGTGCGACATATGTTGTCTTCTTCTAGTTACACTGTACGAGCAGTGTCGTTCACTTCAGTGACTATTTCCTTTGCCCCTCTTGCAGTCTCTCCAGCAGGCTACGGATTTGGATCTGTCTTCAGACTATTCCCAGATGGCGGAGAACAAGGGGAAGAACCGATATGTCAACATCGTGGCGTGTAAGCTTTAAAGCACTGTTATCTTATGCATTCATTATGGCATGCTGTCTTGTCTCAACTTCCGCATTGCTTCCCTGTTATCTTGTGGCCAGTTGCCGTGCACTCTTTGTGCTGGGAGACCCCATTGTTCCGGTTCAAAAGTTCAGTTTGCTGGCGAGCTGGTCGAGAGATAAGAGACTATCTGAACAGATTTGGTTTCTGGCAGAAAGCCAGTAAGAAGGATGTGTCTGTGTATGGCCAAATGGTCATAGCCACGTCATATCTCCGTTGTCACCAGTCTTCTGAAACCTTGTTTCTTTATATCACGGCCTACCTTACAGCCTCTGCCTTTTCCTCTTTTTTTATTCCCTCACTTTATTACTATAGCTAATTTTCATCGGCCACTAGCAAAGTGTAACGTAAGTTGCAACTGGCAAGTTAGCCATGGATAGTAGTGGCCTCGTCTTACCAGTGGTGGTCACTTTGGCTATTAGCAGTGCGGTACAATCACTTATGTCTCTGGGCTGTTTACTCCGGATCCTTGCAGATGACCACACACGGGTTATACTGAAGCCTACCCCTGGCCAGAAGAAATCAGCCGATTACATCAACGCTAACTATATTGATGTGAGTATTGGAAAGAAGACACCTTTGCATTAGACTAAGTGCAGTAAAACCATCACTGCATCTTTTTTTCTTATGTGCGTGACGCTTATGCTCGTGAGGTTGAAGGTATCCTCTGCATCAAATCTTAAATTTATCATGGATGCTTTAAAAGTTATGACAGCTTAACAATGCTCTCCATTTCCTTAGTGCATCTACATCACATGTCGAATGCTTTCAAGGCATTGTTTGCGTAACACATGGCAACCGCTATCCTGCAGTTGTGTGGCTTTCTCCGAGGCTTTGTAAACATTCTTGCATCATAAGGTGGTTATGGGTTTGATTCATGGGCGCATGTTAAGTGTTAAACATGAAGAAGAAGAAGAGCTGTTGGATATGTGGTGGTCTGGCCAGTCTTCCCTGGTACCTGTCAGCAGTAATTGTTGCATTGCTTTGTGATGAAAAGTCAGTGGTTTGCCCATAAGCGTTTTCGTAGAGTGCTCGGCATCAGATGGAACCGATTTCTTGTCACCTCATCATCGCTGTTTCTTCTTCCTTTCGCCAATGTGTGCACTCACAGGGCTACAACAAACCTAGGGCCTACATTGGCACCCAGGGCCCCCTGCCCTCGACTTTTGACGACTATTGGCGCATGATCTGGGAGCAGAGGGTCTGCATCATCATCATGATCACCAACCTGGTGGAAAGAGGACGGGTGAGCGCACATTCTCACCATGACTGATGACCTCATCTTACCTGCCTCTGACTACTGCTTGCAAATCAGGGCTCGCAGGCCTCTTTTGTGACCTTCACCAGTTACCACAAAATCAAGTGTTTGTGCTCCATTGTGGCATAATGTCACTTCCTTGGGAACATAATGGAGCACGAAACTCGAAACATGTAGTATCTGTTTTAAACTCGTTGCTTCAAAGCTGTATGCTGAGGCTTGTATCGGTGCCAGCCGTTTCTCCAGTGGCCATTATAAGGTCACACTCAAGTCGAGAAGTGTATGCAGCGTCTTCTAGTAGGCTTGATTTTTGGTGATATATATTGAGCTTGGTACTGTTGCTGCTGAGGATCATTTCTGTTCAGGAGGGTATTTTCTGTTCACTTCCCAACCTCTGTGCTTGGAGATTATGCAGCTACTGCATATGCGGGTTTAGCTTAAAGTTCTGTTCTAAACCTTGCCCCAGCTGGTGACCTTATTATATATTATTTAACAGCCGTGCTCATTGCTGCCTTAAACTAATCTTTGTAATTAATTTCATTGGGAAAAAAATGTCTGGCAGCGAGTTATGGTGTTCTCTAGCAGCAGAGGTGACCTAAACTACTATTATTTTTCGTCCGGGAGAGTGCAGTATGCTGTTGTCGTCTTTAGTTGATGAGCATTTCTTTTTTTTATTTCTGTGTGTATTCTTAAGTTTACTTTGCACCACTCAACAGCTTGGTTATGTTGCATCTGCCACAAAATAAGAGAAGAAAGACATCTTTCTCAGTTTTTCAATCGCTTTTTTTCTTGCTGTGTTCTCCTCTTTTGCTCCTGCCTTGTCTTCTTTTTGTGATGCCTTCTTTCTGCCCTCTCTCTCTTTATCTTTCATTACTCTGTCTTGCATTATTCTCTTTTCTGTTTCCTCCTTACGTCTTCCTTTTCTGTTTTCGGTCGGGGGACAAAATCAGCGTGCTCGTAGCGTTTCGGCAGAGTTGGATGACCTTGTGAGTATTGCATGAGGAATGTGTGTGTCCGTACACTGCCGCTCTCTCTCTCTCTCTTTGAAAACTCTTTCGCCCTGTCTACATCTGGGCCGCTCACATCACTGCTTGGCACACTAACTCGCTTATTTCTTCTGGTTTGCATCTATTCCATTTCTTCTGTCCAAATAACAAGGTAGAAAAGAAAAACGAATGTTTGACACTAATGATCTCTTAATAACTGTTTTGCCTTTTGTGATTTTGCAGTGGTTCTTGGTGGTGCTGTTTTGTGTTTGTTTTTTAAGTCTGGGGGATGTCTTGGGCTGTGTTGCTCTGAAATGCCAAAGTTAAACTTTACTACCCACACGTTACGTAGGTGCAATTTAGCAAGGGTATTCTCAAACACTCTGCACCTGCAGAAAGGTCCTACCCGAGTCTGAATCTATTGCTCACAACTGCTCTGTTCAGCTACATTCCATGGGAACAGGCTAACGAAAACATTACAATCATGCAGGGTTAAGGTTATTTAAAGTATTTAAAAAGTTAATATGGTGAAGAGACCAGTTGATGATGTCATTTGACCTGCCTGCATGTTGCAGCATAAGCCTGTTAGGTGAGCTCATGCTGTCTGAAGAGTCTCGTTTCATTACACATCATTCCTAACTGCGTGTGACGGGCGCAGTTACTCTTTAAGCAGCCATTAGCCTGTCCAAACTTGGTCACTCCTTTCTGTGTAGCTAGCCGCAACTGCTGTTTCAGTGTAATCACCCTCATGACATGATAATTGTGCATACCGTGGGATAGCAGTTGGCATGTCAGTTTGCTGATAAGAACAGTCTCTGAAGCAGACCTTGACTTCAGAGTCATTTGACTGGGTGGCTCTTTTCTCTGTCTCTCTATTTCTCCTTCATGTGAACGTGCCTCTTATAAGCCGTAATAACCCTTACTAACAGCTTCCTCACCTAGCACTCACTAACTACCTGGTTGGGCACATTCAGTACCTAGCTTCTGAATGCCTTACAGTTAGTGCTGTTGTCCTAACTATTGTACCATCAGGAAATATGAAGCATTTCCTTGTAGCAATTGCTGTAATTTTTGAAGGTGTTCTGCATGTTTACATTGCCGATGCTGGTTTTTATCTCTTTATTTTACTCACCTGACTTCATTTAAAACACCGCTGTTGACTCGAGTAAAGGTGCTCATATCTGCACCGCGTAGAGAGTTGACGGAGTTTTCAGTGGGAATGTGCCTCAATTAATGATGGTTCCTCCTCCTTGGTGCTTGCAGCGTAAGTGTGATATGTACTGGCCAAAGGAAGGTACTGAGACCTATGGCATAATCCAAGTGAAGCTGGTCCAAGAGGTTGTCATGGCGACATACACCGTCCGAACCTTTGCCATCAAGAACCTCAAGGTGAAGAAGAAGCAGGCGTCTGAGCGGACGGTGTACCAGTATCACTACACCAACTGGCCAGACCATGGGGTACCAGACCATCCTCTGCCAGTCCTCAGCTTTGTGGCCAAGTCTTCTGCTGCCAACCCTCCCACTGCAGGACCCATGATCGTGCACTGCAGTGCTGGTGTAGGAAGGACAGGCACCTACATCGTTCTGGATGCCATGCTCAAGCAGATGCGGCATCGGCAGAGCGTCAACGCGTACGGCTTCCTGCGGCACATCCGCCAGCAGCGCAACTACCTCGTCCAGACGGAGGAGCAGTACGTCTTCATCCACGACGCTTTGCTCGAGGCCATCGAGAGTGGAGACACAGAGGTGACTGTCCTCACTCTCTCTTTCCCAGCATGCCTTGCTTCGTGTCTTGCTTTCATTGGGCACTAACGTTGTTCAGTCATTCCATTCCATACTAAATGCAGTCAAAACCCACTACAACGAACTATTTTCATTTCCCCGTCAGCAAACCATATAAAGCAATGCAATTAATTTACCTCACATCGAACTATTTGGTGTGCTTAACTGAAGACGTCAGCGCCCGCCCTGTCCATCTTTCTGTGTGGTTTGTGTTAAATTTAGCGCTGTTTTTTACCTTTTGAACTATTTTCGACGTGGCGTTCTGCTTCAACAAAATTTTTGGGGAGTGAAGGTGCACTTAACTATATTAAGACGCAAGTAGCATAAGGCCTTCAGCTTGTTTATTTTGCATCCAAAGATGCTCACAGTGTTTAATATCCTATTTGAATGCATTAAAAATGGCCACCAAAGATGGTATGCACTTCGACAAGTGCACCGGTGGCATTTCCCGCTGGTTCAGCAGTCTGCATTGCCCAGCTGTCACCCTTGACGTTGCTCATGAGGGAAGAATTGACCATATTGTTCATGTCTTTGCAGGTTGGGGTCTCACAGCTGTCTCGCTACGTGCAGAGCTTGCAGACAGCGCAGGTCGGGAACACGGGGAGTGGAGACAACAACACAGACAAATCCTGGTCACTGCTGGAGAAACAGTTTAAGGTGCGCTCTTCCAGAACAACTTCGTTTGGTTTGCTGTCAGGCAAAATCCAGTGACCGGTCTTGTCGTGACTCTGGTGACATCTGTTCGGCAGCGAAAGGCGCTTTCGTCGTTCATTTCACTTTTTCCTGCCACTCCAGTTCGCACTTGTGGCATTGAATCGTTTGTGGCAACATCGATTGTCGGCGGTTTGCTTCGCGTATTTTCCACATTTTTTTTTTCTCCTGTTCCTTTTGCGATAAACGTGCACTAGCCCAAATGATGCAGACATTGCCGTAATATTCGGGTGCGTCATCCTTCGTTTCGTGTCCTACAATTGACGGAAAAAATTCTTGCCCGACGTCACCGCAGCATGCTTGCAGGAACTGCTGCTGCTGGTGACACGAGCTTTTCAATTTTTGTACTTTTCTAGCCTATAGGAGCTCTGTTTTCTATAAAAGTAAAGTCTTTGTCATTAGAAAGTGGTAACCAGTCGGCCTAGGCCATCTTCAGTTCGTCCTCAATGTCCTCTTTAGGTATTATCGGTATGCTACACTCCGACAGTTGCAAGTACAAGCGATTGTGCCATGTTGATGGCAACTTTTCAGAGCAAACAGTGGACAATACAAACGATGTACCAACTACGTAACAAGCGTGCATTGTCAATGTGGCCAGATAAGTTGGAGGGCTTGTTAAGGCAGGATATATCCTGGCTTTCTTATTTCTCGTGTAGTATTTGAGCACCTGCAGTTATTGTCACATGCAGTTCAGATCAGCCCTCGGAAGTGGGGTAAGAGGTAGAAATGCAATTTCAGGGCACATTATTTTTGTACAATGGTTTGTGTAGTAAGACTTTCAAACTCATCTGCGGCAACATTTCTAAATAACCACGCACCCTCGAATATCTTTTTGACTGGTTACTTTGTTTCACTGATAAGCACCCTTTCTGGTGAATATTTAGAGGTACTACCATACTCGGGTTGTTTAGATAGGAGCCTAATTGGTTATATGTAGTGAAAAACTACAATCGACTGAGTGGTTATATGAATCGTTAGATTTGCTCTTTACCATCCTTCCTTGTTTGTGTGCAGCTGGTGACAGTGTTCAAGGCAAAAGACTTCAATGTGGTGTCAGCTGTGAAGCCCTGTAACAAGGCCAAGAACCGGTCGCTGAATTTGATCCCCATCGAGTCACACCGGGTGCACATCACCCCCAAGCCGGGCACCGACGGCTCGGACTACATCAACGCCACTTTCCTGCAGGTGTGCCACCAGTGCCGACTGCTGTCCCTGTTGTCAAATGCCTTTGTATTCTGAGAAAGGGCTCCCCTTATACGTTGAAATCCTAAAATGGCTCTCGCCTGCTGTTCCTTGGTTTCCGCTGATCCGGCTCATGATAGGGAAATCACTAGAAGAATAAGAATGGGGTGGAGCGCATATGGCAGGTTCTCTCAGATCATGAATGGCAGTTTACCATTACCCCTCAAGAGAAAAGTATACAACAGCTGTATCTTACCGGTCCTCACCTATGGGGCAGAAATATGGAGGCTAACAAAGAGGGTTCAGCTTAAGCTAAGGACAATGCAGCGAGCTATGGAAAGAAAAATGATAGGTGTAACGTTAAGAGATCAGAAGTGGGTGGAGTGGGTGAGGGAACAAGCGCGGGTTAATGACATCTTAGTCGAAATCAAGAGGAAGAAATGGGCTTGGGCAGGGCATGTAATGCGAAGGCAAGATAACCGCTGGTCCTTAAGGGTAACGGAGTGGATTCCGAGAGAAGGCAAGCGTAGCAGGGGGCAGCAGAAATTTAGGTGGGCAGATGTGATTAGCAAGTTTGTGGGGATACGGTGGCCGCAACTGGCAAAGGACAGGGTTAATTGGAGAGACGTGGGAGAGGCCTTTGCCCTGCAATGGGCGTAGTCAGGCTGATGATGATGATGCCAGCCAGAATTCCTTCATGGAAATAAACTGCTGACAGAGTCTAAATTGCGTTCTTTTGCTTCAGGCTAGCTTTTGTCTATTGTATCTTTTTAATAAGGCTGTAACTGTAGTTAATACTGATGGGTGGGCTGGATGGTGTTTTAAGCTCAAATGCAAATGGGCATGGCGTACGAAGAAACTAAGATTTAGATGGATTAGTGCAAACTGGTTCGAAGTTCTGTTCTAGTGTTGCCCTCTTCTCATTCTATGCTTCTTGTGGGCTGACTAGTGTAAATATATAGAATCTCGATCAAACGAATTTCACGGGATCACGGAAAAATTCGTGTCATCCGAAATGAACAAAGTCCGTATGCAGAAGCATGGGAAAGTCATTCATGCCGGTCTATTTACAGGTGACGAGATTTACTGACGGCTGACGAGAGTGCGCTCCAGACAGGGGATTTTACGAATTCGTATCGTCCTGAAATTCATATCAGCTGTGTTCATATCATTGAGGTTGTGGAGGGCACAATGTTTTCTCGTTCTTCCAGTCCTACTCTACTTGTGGCTGATATTTTCTGTAAAATCTTTAATCAGCATTTTTTATACTTTGTTTTATGTTATGTACATTATATAATGCTTGCTTTATGTGTTCAATCAAAAATAGCTGGTCTGCTGAAGTTGTCACTAGAGTTGGCCGCATCGGTCTGAAGGCAGGGAGAGATTTCCTGTTCCTCGTTTTCGCAGTTAACTTTTTCGAATCTGAGAAGTCTCATAAAATATGTTAGCAGGAGTGTAGCTCATTGCAGAATCCTATGTTGGGAGTTGGCTATACAAGGACTGAACATTGTGTGGTGCCTCAGTGATGTATGTAAGGTTCTTGTTTGTGCTTGGCAGAGTAGCAATGGAGTGATTTGTGCGAAAAGACAAACTCACCACTAAGAAAGTGCTGCCTTCACAACCATTATATCTGCATGTTTCATATTGTTGTGTGGAGTAAGAAAAAGCTGCTTATGGAGTTGAACCCCCCCCCCTTTTAGGCAACTTTCACAATTCAAAGCATAAACCTTTGACCTTGAGGCGCAAGGTGCTGAAACTAGCAGTCAGCAGGTTTTTAGGGCCCATGCATGTTTTGAGCATTTTCACGCTTTTACAAGCCTCAACCTGCTCTTACAAAACCTTGCAGGGCTACAACAGGCTTCGGGAGTACATAGTGACACAGCATCCGCTGATGACGACCATGGCCGACTTCTGGCAGATGGTCTGGGACCATAACTCACAGACTGTAGTGGTCCTCTCGGTCGTCGACGAGAAGGTCAGTGCCACACCTCGTCTCCCATCAACAGCGACTGCCATTTCTGTTGCGTGCCTCACTCCTTGTGTTTCTAGCGTGAGCTTGCAAACCTTGTTCTTGTCGCGGTTGCAGCATTGCAGTGGTTATCAGCATGTGTGTCACTTGCAAAGGAAGAAATCATATGCAAATGCTGCCGAAACCAAGGCTCATCTTAGAGTACAAAAAGCTTGCATGCTTTGCAGGCGAAAGCTCATTGGGAAGGCAAACATTCTACTTGAAGGACAGCTTGAGTGTGGTGAAATTGCAAACTAAAAAAAAAAAAACCATAATCCGCATCAAAAGTATATATACAAAAAAATATATACAAATTAAGTATGTATGTATATCTATTTTTACATCACTTCCAGAAAAATTGACTAGCCTCACCCCATACGTGTAGACATGCACTTTGTATACTGCTATGTTTCGAGGCTTGTCAGCCTCTACGTATGTTGCACTGAATTTACATATACAGTAGACTCCCGTTAAGACGAACTCGCTTAAGATGAACCCTTGGTTAAGATGAACAGTGGTGGTCATTTGTTTGGTTTCCCATAGAGTCAATGCAAAAAAAATCTGCTTAAGATGTACACTGCACACGTGCTAATTGGTTAAGATGAACTTTCACGACCAGTCGTGCCCAAGCCATGCAGCTTTACTCGACCATTCTAGCAGTATTTCAGCGGAAGGAAAGAAAGAAAAGCTAAAAAATTGAAAGCTTTCTTGCACCGCCGATGATCCATGCGACGCGGAGAGGCACAGAGACCTAACCACGTCTCTGTTGAAAGGGCGATTCTGTGAAAGCAGAACTGTCGCTGCTCCTCCCCTGTGAGGGCACTGAAGGATATCTTGGAAGGTTAAGTGATATGCTGACGCTTGTAGCAAGCAGACGATTTTCTCGACACAAAAAAAAAAAAAACAGACTGGGCAACACTCAACAGTGCCTGATGCACTGCACTAGTAGTGCAATAAATGCTTATGTTGCAATTATTTTTTTCCTAAAAGACTATTTCATGGCTTTGTTCACATATACGAAGTATTTAGACACACACTGCATGCTCGAACATCATTTTAAGAAGTACTCCTAATTAGATGAACTTCTGATAAGATGAACAGTCTTCATGGTCCCTTGGAGTTCGTCTTAAAGGGAGTCTACTTGAACTGTAAGAGCTCATTATTTTCAACCCGGTTAATTCGAACTAATGCCCGGATTCTGGCGGAACTCTGTGCATGTCAATGGGGGGACAACTACCGGTAATCCTAACTTGTTGGTATCCACAGCAGTTAATTCAAACTCTGAACCCCCGGCTTCCACCACTCCTCGCAGATAGAGGTCGGTTGATAGCGAGTGTTAACGCGCTGCAGATTTACTAGAGACACAAAACAACGAAAAGAGAAAAACAAGCCATCCGCATGAGGCAGGATGTGGACTTTGTTAGTGGAGCCAGCGCTCTGGTGCATGCAGTAGCAGGTCTTCGCTGTTGGAGCATTGGCTGGTCCAGCCGCTAAAGGGCCCCGGAGGAGAACAAATTGAAGTTGGCTTGTACGGATAGATTCCCTGTTTAAATGACGAAGGCTGCTTCCACTGGAAATGGAGCTTCCCCGTATTGTTTGCGTGCTGAGCCACGCTTGTATTGCTTTCCTCCAACTTTTGACCTTCATCTTGTGCACGTGTTGACGGGGGTCCACAGCAGTGTGATGTCGTGTTGAAACTGTGGCGGTCACGTCATTCGGGCCCCTTGCTTGTTCCTCTCCCCAACGGTGGTGCAGGAGTACCCGCAGTTCTGGCCCGACACAGACGAGGAGCAGGACTATGGGAGCTTCAAGGTGAAGCCGACGTCCGACGAGACGGCCACGACGGCGTCCACGGACACGGCGCCAGCCGACGAGAAGCCCGCCAGCGGTCCGGGCCTGGTGAGCCGGGACTTCATCTTGCAGTCGACGCAAGACGACTACGAGCTGTCCTGCCGTGTGATCCAGTGCCCGGGCTGGCCCCAGGCCTGCACCCCCATGGCCACCCTGTTCGACCTCATCCGCACGGTGGCCGCACGACACGCCGAGGACCAGAATGGGCCCGTCGTCGTCGTCGACAAGTGCGTGTGGTTTTTTATGTCTCCGCCTTGCACTAGAGGGACACGGAGGAGGACAGATTCCTCGCTTAAAATGACAAAAGCTACCTCCGCTGATGACGGAGCTGCTTTTTTAGTAAAGCCTGATTATTTCGCGTCTCTGGATATTTCGAACTGGCAGCATGGTGTAAGGGTATGACTTCAGACGCTCACTAGCTCATGCTGCGAGGCTCATTTCGGTTAAACGGACTGTTGAGGTCAACTCCACCCAATTGTTGTTCTTGGTAAAAATTGGTTTTCTGGCTCTCTCTGTTTGTGTTGACATTTGTCCGGCAGCGAAAGACACATTATCGCTGAGAAAATCGGATTTAAAAATTATCCCGCTAGCCAAATCAAACTGGTGATAATTTTAGCGAAAAAGACGGGTTGCCACCATTCTGAAGTGAATGTTGGTGTAGCGTAGCCTCTGGGATCCACGCCCAAGAATTGCTGCCTACGCGCGCATTTACTTGCGAAATTGGCCAGTGATGGTGGAACCTGTATTTCGTTTTTTTTTTTTCTAGCTCATGGAAGCTTTGTTTTTGGTGAGAGCTGTCTCTTTTTGGTTAGAACAGGATACCCTGTTGATACAGACAAACCTCTGTTTGTCGTCAGTGTCCATTTAATTGGGACGACCTCTTGGAAGTAGGTCGTGTCAAGCTATGACTGGCATAGCTCTACTATTTTGGAACAAAGCTGCTTCGACACCCCCCCCCCCATACAGCTTGCATGCAGTAGAGCATTGATAGAACATTGAATAAATAGTTGTTACAGTGCATTTTGACTTTCTAAAGCAGGTGACCATTGCTTTAGTCTTTTACGAAATAAATTTACTGCGATGCACAGTGTTTGGCGACTTTTTTGCGGACTTCGGTGTTTTGAACTTTCGGATAATTTGGACGTTTTTTTTTTTTTCCTCTCCCTTGTAGTCCGAATGAATGAGGTTCTACCGTATAGCTTAGAAAATGCCGAAAGAAATGAAATACCGCTATCGCTGCCGCCAGCTCTGTTTTTGCAAGCAACCTGCAGTTGTGGCAAGACGTTTTTGTGGGCGGATCCCTGAGGCAAGGCTTCACCACTGTTCACATTGCGGAGTCCTTTTTGATGTAGCCGTCACAAGTTTGAATCGAATGGCAGGAAAGTTCCTAAATGCAATTTCTTCAGCATTAAATGCGTCTTCTGCGATTGGACAGACATTGCCGTATCCAGAAACGGCGACAAAATCGACCTTTACTGAGCTCGGCAATTGGATGGAGTTTCCCTCAATGTTCCCTCGGGACCGAGTTTGATTAATCATTTCAACAAAGGGTAGTGTGCACACACAGAGAAGGACGAGAAGGTTAACACAACAAGCACATTTGATGATGAACAATGATTGATCATTTTGTGTCATTGTCATTGAGTGTGAGCATGTGTGTGATGTGCAGAAAAGTGATATGCACTACTGGCTTGCACCCATATTTATACAGGCTGCTTAAACAGATGTTGAGCTTTCAGTGGCAGCAGAGTTCAATGACTATCAATCATCCTAGTTGAACATGTGAACCAGCAATGCAGAAGTCAGGATTATATTGCTGTATTGGCCACATCAGCACCACTTCGTGTTATTTTTTTAGCACGTAAAAATTGCTGCCCTGGCCAGTGGAGATGAAATAAAATAAGCAGCTTTTGCTAATCGGTTGCACGTAAACAACTGAATACACTTATTTTGTGCAGTTTTTATCAATGGACCTCATGTAGCATGATCAAAAGGTCCTGTGACCTGCGGTCTGCAGAAGGAGCGTTGCAGGGAGAGCTAACTTCCATTCATTTCAGTGCTGTTTAAACATTGAGCCTTGCTCTCTTTGACAGTGGTTCAAATAACTTGAACTGCGCAAGTATCTTTCCTGTCTGAATCAGTAATAGCAAACAAAGCGCTGTTTGATACTAAGCAAGTTCATACATGTCGAAATTAAGTAACATCTAGTGCTGTCTTTTCTCATCCCTTGTTTTTCTTTGAGATGACAGTACAAAATTTTGACCTGCAACCTGTCCCAGCTGAAATGTGGTTTTGTGACTAAACGTTGCGTAATCGCTTTACGGGATTTAACCAGGGGCTGTATTACGAAGCCGCTCTACAACTGAGATCGCTCTGAAAGCCCCACTCCTATTGATCACCGCCAACGCCATCCCCCTCCTGTTGATCACCGGCCGGTGGCAACCAATAGGAGTAGCGGTATCGTTAATACAGCCCCCTGTGGCTTAACCCTTTGAGGGTCGAATTATTTTGAAGAAAACTTTCCCAGGTGGTCAAATTACTTTATTGCGGATCTTTAATCTACAAAATGTATATAATCGAGAATAAATAGTAAAAAAAAAATTAGGAACAGTACTTTGGTGACAGCATCACTCACAACTGGAAAATGTTCAATAGAATAGAATAGCAACGGTGATAAGCAAGCTAAGAGCAGCACCAATGAAGATAGAAATCAACTTTCGCCGCCTCTGCAAAACAGTGCCCACAAAGAGAAAACACGTTTCGCGCGACTCCGTTGCGATCCCGCGGCGGAATCGAAGCCGTGTAGGCGCGTTGCCACAGAGGGCGAGAATACCTCGCGAGCAACGGTGATAAGCAAGCTAAGAGCAGCGCCAATAAAGATAGAAATCAACTTCGGCAGCCCCTGCAAGATAGTGCTGACAAAAAGAAAACTCAAATTTCGCGTGACTCCATTGCGATCACGCGGCGAAACCAAAACTACAAAAGGGGTGTTGCCGCAGTCTGTGCCGCCGCGCTAAAGCTAGACATAAGTTCTGCTTACCTCCGTAAGAAGGCAGCACAAAATTCAAACACTTCTTGTAAGTCCTAAGAGGTGGCAGCACCCCCCAGTGAGCACGCATTGTTCTTTTGGCGCAAAATTTCAAACGGAAGATCAAAACCGTACCCGTACGGCAAAGACCTTGCGGGACAGAAAACCGCCGCCGTACATATACGGCAAAAACCTTCAAACGGTTAAGGCTACCATTGACTAAGGCCCATGGTAAAATGCTTGAGTCACACATGGTACCAGTTGTCGCTCTGAGGTGCTAACTCATGCAACACGCTTGTCTTGTTCCCGTGCTGCGCAGGTGTGGAGGCACAGAGGCGGCTACTTTCTGCTGTCTCTCGGCACTGTACAAGCAGATGGAGAGTGAAAAATGCGTGGATGTGTACCTGTATGCAAAGCTGTATCACATGAGGAGGCCTGGAATATGGAAATCTCAGGTACGTACCCTCGCACTCACTCACTCACTCACTCACTCACTCACTCACTCACTCACTCACTCACTCACTCACTCACTCACTCACTCACTCACTCACTCACTCACTCACTCACTCACTCACTCACTCACGGGAGGGGCGAAGCAGCAACCAGGCTGTTGAGCACATGATAGCACATGTTAGCTGTGCCGCCTTCTTAGTTCATTTTGCAATAGAAATGATCCATCAGGATTCTTACATCCTCTGCTTTTAGGCACAGTCGGACAAAACTGAAGGTTGCAGATTTGAAATTGAAAGCCGCGGTTCGTGTTTTTTTGTGTGCTGTTCCCTGACTTCCTGAAACTTTGCTCATCCGGGCACCAGGCCACGAGTCTGTAAACAATAATCGGCGCGTGCACGCCATAGCCCGACGTCTTACCAGCCGGGCTCCGATTCTAGCCCCCATCTTAAGAGCTGTGCTCTAAAACAAAAAAATTTCATCTCGTCTATACTTTATACAGCATGGATCCATCCCTGTCGGAGTAATTTTGCGGAAATTGGCATAATGCCTGCATTATGTGACCATGTGAGCTAACACTGATCAGTTTTGCACCGTCTCTTGTGAACTGATGTATCTTGGAGTCTCATTGCGGTTTTGTTCTCTTTTTTTCTTTTTTGCTTCCTCGCCACAAACAGGACGACTTCCTATTCCTTTACCGTGCACTAGAGAGCCTGCTGGCTGTGAGCAACGGCCCGGCGGCGCCCATTGCCAACGCCACCAATGGCCAGCTCACCAGCAACGGGCATGCGGTCAAGATTGAGGAAGTCGCCGGGAAGATTGAGAGTCCCGACTGATGAAAAGGCCGAGCACAGCCAACGACTTCCTCCTCTTTCACCGGTCGCTGCCGCGCCACGACCTCCACCGCTGCCACCACCCCTTTCCCACCCCCTACTCACCCCAAGCTGCTGCCACCGGCGCACACAAGTTCATTTCGCCCTTTGGTTGCAACGCCTCCTCGCGACTTCTTCCTTTTCTGTTCAACGACGGGAAAAAAGAAACTGGGAACTGGAAACACGTGAACGCCGGCAGTTTCTGCGCGCTTCGTCACGTGGTGCGCAGGTTTCGTGATGATTTGATGCGTAGCGTATACGGGCATGCCAGTGTCTTTGAATGGTTGATCCACCACTGCCGCAAAAGCACTGTTCAGTGTAATCGCAATGCTTGCGCCAAGCCTTTTTAATGTCTTGGGGCTGGAAGAAGGGTTACCAGACCTGCGTAACTTGCTTGTCTGAAAGCACTATTGCGTGTCTAGCGGAAGTAATTCGGATGATTTTGGATTATCTGTGCAGCTGGCTAATCTGCCCTTCATGAGTTAAGGAGTTGCTTTTTATTTTCCAAGAGGATCTTTCCTCGGATACTATCTGTGGTGTTGTATGTGCCACACAAGCGCTTCTGCTAGAGCAAAGCAGCGTGTTTCGACAGTAAGAGGTGTAGCATGTAAGCAAGTGCTGCTGCCGTTCGACTTCAAAGGTTGTCTTGAAGATAAAATGTAAAACGATTTAAGAAGGTTAAATACCTTGTAGTTATGAATTTTCGCTTAGCTATGGTTTTTATTCTTTTTCTTCAAGCCTTCTTTGGAATGCCACATCGGAAAACTTAAAAACTGAGTTGTTAGGCGGCATCTTACTTCATACACCATTGGGTGAATGTGTGGATCTTACAAGGGGTGCAGGAACGCGGAGGAAGCGTAGATGACAAACTACGGCAGCATTGCTTGCGTATGGCCTGTCCTTATGCTGCAGCGCTTTCTCAACCTCGTGCTGGCGTTATGTTGTAAATGGTGTAAGATAGTAGACATTAATTTGTACATTATTATTGCACGTCATGTGTCATCCCCTGCATCCCCAAAGTGTGCTGATGTTTTTGTTTGCTGCTTTTTTTTTTTTTACCTCGTCAGTTTCGGTCTGCCGAGTCACTTGTCCAGCGAGACATCCTTCGTTGCCTCATTGTTTCGTGCTTTGTAGTGGCCAACCTGCTTTAAAGAGGTGGCGCACTTTTTATTTTATTTTTTGTATGTATGAATTTGCTCGTGGCATGTGAAGGCACGTCACAGTGGGTGAGTGCGGGGCGCACAGGATAGTCAGTCACTGCCAGGCGTTATGTGTCACGGCGCCTTTAGTCTTAGAAGGAATGGATCCCTTTTCTTCTCCTGGCTGCGTTGACGAATTGGGAGGCCAAAAAGTCAGTGAGCACAGAGAGATGTGGCTCTGCACATTTGCATGGAACCACTTCATTAGCACTGCCGTTTTTATTTTTTCCGCTGCATTTTTTTTTTTGCATCTTAGTTTGTCCTTTGCCTCCTGCTTTAATTATACCTGACTGTGCCTTTCCCCGTCAGGCAAGGTGCTTTCAGAGAACGAAAACCCAGTTCTGGGTTGTTTTTTTTTTTTTTACTACTATTATTTGTGTAGCTTTTTTTTTTGCCATTACTTTTGCTAGGGATTGAATGAAGGAAGGACAGTTCCGAATGGCTGTCGAGGCCTTTTCAGTGGAACCCGAGGTGCGTTTTTTTTAACTTCCGTGCCTCTGATGATGACACAGCATGGATGGACAAAGCAGTCGAAACGACGACGAAGACAAAGTGGTGCGATCAAATGGGAGAAGAGCCAGTGGCGGAAGAAGAATGGCTTGCGTGCGACAAACAGCGCAAAGGGGCGCGTTGCCAAAGCGACAAACTGTCCACCGGGACGTGCCAAGTTGCGCAACACACGCACTGGAGTGTAGCTCGACAGAAAGGTTTTATAAAAACCGCCTCGATGTCGATCATCCCCACCCAACTCTCCCAGCGTTCAACGAACGACACCCCGACCTAGCAGCAACGATTTCTAGTCTGACATCATCTTCGTGCTCTCTCAGCGTCTTGTGTTTTTGCTCTCCTCCGCATTTCTCACTTTTGGATTTTCAGACTCCTCATCCTGCCGTGCGCACGTAGGCGTGCCTTTTGTGTTGTCAGTGTTTAGTTCGCCACCCCAGCTTCCCAGCGTGTCTTTGTGTTCTGCCTCAGCCTTCTCAGTGCTGTTGATTACCCCATCACTAACACGCATCGTCTCTGTTGATTTCGGCACGCACGGGGCTGTGGAAATACTCGATGGTGCAGCTGTTTCGTCTTTCGGGAGCGCGTTGCGCTCTTTTTGTATCCGCATCTTTTTCTTAACAGGAATTCCCCTTCTCGATCTGCCTTCTGTCGCTATGCGAACAGACAAAGCGCACCTTCTCCCCGAGCCTTGGTCCTTAATCTTCAGCATGCTCATTTTTTTACAAGCGGCCCACAAACGACACAAGAACGCTTTCTCAGCAGGATAGCAGTAGCAGTGCTGCCTTGTAGTGCAGCACCTTGGCATTGCTGTCGAAGCTCGGGGCAGCGTCTAAACGTTGTTGCAGTGTTACCAGCAGTGTTTGCCAGTGCTGGTAATGTTGCCAGAATGTTTAGTGTTTCCCGGGTAATGGTTGTGTGTTGTTTTTGTGACATGCTGTTGTTTCCCAAAGACAGACACACGCCAAATAAGTAACCAGTATGCCAAGGTGTTGTTGTTCAATATACATATACGCATATAAACTTTGTTAGTAGCGCATAAGTAACCCCTTGGACGACAGAAAACGAGAGAGCTTCGAGTTTGTTGACTTAGTGTTCAGATATATATACACATCTACTAAACCTGCGCGTATCTTGGAATTCCGTAGTTTTTTAAAGTGCGGCGTGAATAATTTCAGTGCTCCTGGAATTTGGCTTCACTGCGGCATGTTTTCTTAAATGGCCCTGGTAGCCATCTCTGACCTTGGACATAATACTGCCCTACTTAACAGTCGGTTCATTCGCGGACTTGAAAGATAGCTTCGTTGCATACAACTTAGCAGTCATTAATTTCTCGTAGGACATGGTATAGGGCGTTTAATAAGCTCACCGACAATGGTCTGCATACCAGTATTCTTACATTCCTACACTCTGAATGCTGAAGTCCTCTTGCAGGTTCATTGGAAGTAACACTATAAACTACAGGACCAACTGTCATGGCTATCTGTCACGTTTCCATCTAGCAAAAAAATTTTTCCCTTGGTTTACTTAGCTGCAAAGTAATTCTTCTTGCTTCCAGATTTCTGTGCGGTTTATGTCACCCTAATTTTCAATTCACGTTGTTTATTGAGGGGTATCTGTAGCGTTGCTTTTCATTGTCGACTCGTTGTGTCCTGTTTTATAAATGTATGTTCCTTGTCACCTGGTGAAATGATTTACATGTTATTTATCTTCTGTGCACAGAGACATCAAACATTGAAAATAAAGCTACAAAAGGTGTTTGTTTAGTATTGTTCTTCTGTGTTGAGCCCTTGTGAGCCTAGAAGCCAATGTTATCTGCAAACTTCATACGTCTCGAATTGAGTGTGGAGTTCTTTCGTGAGGTCTGATTGTACCAACTGGCTTATATCTCACATGTACATATATATATTGAATGTTAATTATTATAATTAGTGTGTTATACACATAGCTGCTTTGTGTGCGTAACGAATACCATAGGTTTTTGCTGAACACGTCAAGTTGTGCTTGTCATCATGCTTGTTTCATTTCTTGATGGAATTAGTTATCTTCACGATTTTCTAAGTCGTGTCTTGCATTTTTTTTTTTGCGGAGGTCACCACTCACTTTTTATTCCGCATTTCAGTTGTCTGGATTTGTTTCCCCCCTGTTGTTATAGATTCGATAAATTTGAAATTTTCACTTCGCCAAGAAGTCTTCTCTACTGTCTGCTTTACGCTATTACATAAATCTATATACAAAGAAATCAATATATGTGATATGTATTGACTGCTCAAAATAAAACAAAGACCAAATATGGATAAACCAGTGTGACCCTTCATGGCTTGGTAGTAGGCACTGCACAATTAAGACTGACAGTTTAAGATATGGTTTTTGATAGGATGCCTGAAGTGCCCATTGTCATGGTGATGGATGCTTCTCTGGGGACTCTTTTCAAAATCTGTTAGCTGGCCTATCCCATCATGCACACAGCTTTTTGATAAATTAGATAATAAAATTTTACTCTGCCAAAGCGACACTATGAGCTCAGAGGCAACTAGTGGACAATTTCTAATTCATTTCAACCACCTGGAGCCCTTTGCCATGATGATGTTGAATATTAGTGGCACAAGGGCAGCTGTGGCTAAAGAGCACCTTGGCACAAAGCATTTTGTAGCGTGAGCTACATTGGCCACAGTCTCGCCGTTTCGCGTGCTCCCTCCGTCGACCATACTACGCATGCGCGAGTGACGGCACTGCGCACAGCCGGCGCGCCTCGCCGCGCGCACTCGCCGCCGGCGCAGAGCCACGTGACGTCATTGCTCACGCTACGTATATCCTGAAAGTGGTTCGGACGGCGCGAAAACAACAAAGACAAAGGAGACACGAACACAACAGGACGGGCGCCAACTTGCAACTGAAGTTTATTGCACCAGACCCCTACATTTTATGCATCACCCCAGCCATATCTCGCAAGCCTATCACACAACAAAACGAAATTGTCATCAAAAGTCCTAACACCGGAAGTAGGCGCAACTATTACAGACAGATATGCGTTCTGCACTATACACATACATGATAACATTTTCCTTATTTTATAAGTCTCAAGATTAGAAGAGCGCGCAACCCACATGAAAGCAATTCATTCTTTAGAGGAAAGGGCCCAATGCAGAAGAAATATGCTCAAGAAGTACTTTGATTTGGGCTAGTTGGTTCATATCTTTCAAGATATGAACCAACTAGCCCAAATCAAAGTACTTCTTGAACGTATATCCTGGCAGAGCTAAGCCACTGCCAACTTTTTTCTTTTACACAAGGTGGTGTTTGAGACCCATTTTCCCAAGCACTTCACCCGCAGGTAAGTCGAGCTCCAGGCCAGCGGAAAGCTTGTACCCATTGCATCACCGGTGGGTGCCCTGCAGAAGTGGGGATCGAAACCCGCACCTCCTGCATGTAAGACGCCACCTGGACACCTAGCATGCTCTTTAAACACCGGTATACACGGCATCCTTGCATTTAGCCTCAAAAGAAATGTGTCCGCTGCGGCTGGAATAAGTCCCATCACGTTGGACTCCACCGAGCCACCACAGCGGGTACATTTAAATGTTTCAATAAAACTGGTAATGGCAGCCTTGCATGTACTTGTACACACTCTAGGCTGCAAAGGCTCATTCCTTGGGTAACTCTTTATTGAATTCGAAAGCATTATTGGGCTATGTCGGCAGCAGTTGTGGCAGTGGTACACCGTTTGTGGGCAACTCAGGAGAGAGAGCGTCAAACGAATGGTTGTAATCGAAAGAGGATGATGTGAGGATGCTGCGAAAAAAAAAATTTCGAAGTCGGATGAATAGTTAATTTGATTACAGAAAGTGTCAAGAGGGAATCAAGGTTCATTAATTGTGAAAGGCAATTTACTTATGAACTAAGGTGAATAACGTGATTTAAATGTGAATTAATGGTGGGTAATTAAGGAACCAATTAAAAACAAAAAAGCAACTTGAAATAAGGAGGAGTCATTGCTTTCGCATTACTCCAACACGGGTTACGACAGTGATCTCGAATTTTTTTTATGTAGCAAATACTGCAGGGCAATACAAGACCCAAGCATGAGTGCGGCACACGTACAAGAGAGCATTGCACAATGCTATAAAGATAACATAAAACAATTGTAACATGTAATTCAGGTGCCCAGGTTTATGTTGGTTGCACACCAGGTTCCATTTTGCAATGCAGTTCCGTAGACTGTTTTGTGTTGGGTTTGATGGCGCATAAGCATCTGAGGCTATCATGTGCCAAGCTCAAGGTGTAGGAAAATTGTTTTCTGCCGAATTTTACAAACGTGAAAACCCATCACTGGTGTAGGCAGCCTAAAACTTTAGTTTGTATTTGTTAGAAGTGAGAAAGGAAAGGAATTTTAAAATTGGCTATTAGGAAAGCTTTAAAGAGTGTCAGGTAACCTCATTGATCATCCTTGTCTGGGCAAGGATCTTGAGGCTCCCAACCCAGGAAATACAAAACCTCAGCCTTCTTCTCAGGAACGAGAAGGTGGCTGAGGTGTATCACCATATATAGCAAGGCGCAGGGTCGGAATTAGAGCTTTTGAAGGAGACCTGCTTCCCTTAAAAAGCTAAAAACACTTCGGATACCAATAAGTGCATCTTGACCTAAAATCAACGCCGAGTGAGAGAGGAATGTGTTCTTTGTAGCATGGAGTAAAATACCTTTTCCTCAGTGATTCAAGTTCAGTGCATGAAAATACGATGCGGTGTACTATAATTTTATCTCTGCATTTTTCACAAATAGGTTTGTCTTCTTTTGTTAGTAAGATGTTTTGTGTACCAGTTTTCCATTCACCCAGTATGAGCTTCACCAAACGCAGTTTGTTATTTACTTCACTGTCCCAGCTTTCCTGCCATTTAGCCTTGAGAGTGTTGTGCATTAATTTCATGCAGTCTCTATGTGGTATGTTGACTTTCTTGACTTCATGGCAGTGAGCTTGTGCAGCACATTCGTCGGCTCTTTCATTACCACATACTCCAACACGGCTCAGCACCCATCAGAATTTTATTGCATATCCCTGTGTTCTGACTTTTTCTAAGTTCTGTAATATGTTTCCTACTAAGGGTTCGACTGCATTTTCGCAGTGTAATGCCGTGAGCACGCTAAGTGAATCTGTGTATACTACGCCGTTTTCAATGCTGTTATTTATTATTCTGCCTACATCTATAGAGACAGCATAACATTCGGCACTAAAAATGGACATGCAGTTAGGAAGCCTTACTATCTTTTGCCAGTTTCCTTGTACAGCCACACTTCCAACATATTCTGCTGTTTTTGAGCCTTCAGTGTAAAATTGTGTAGTTTCATGTTTTTCTTGTAATACCCAGTATTCCTGTAATATGTGCTCTTGCGGTGTCTGTTTTTTTTTTCGGAAGTGTGTTAATATATGAAGTCACATGCAGTGGGAAGGCTGTACCATGGGGGCAGCGGGTCGTGGCTTATGGCAACATCAGGAAGGCTGTACAGTATTTCCAAGTTTTGGCCACTCTCGTCGAAATGGAGAAGCAGAGGTCTGATTGATTGCGGTTTATAGTTGAACAGTGTTGCGGAGGTGCACTTTGTAACAATCTGACAACAAATATGTTTTGGTAGAGATCTTATTTTCAATACACATGCGCTTGTGACCACTGTTCTTCTGTCTGCTAGGAATGGTTAATTTGTTTCTATATAAAGGCTATTTATGGGAGATGTTCTGTATGCTCAGGTTGAAAGACGAAGATCTAAGTTATGAACTGGGTCTAATCGTTTCAAGTATGACGGCCTGGCTGAACTATAAACCCCACATCCATGATCTAAACAGGAGCGCACTAGAGAGCAATATATCTGCAAAAGGCAAGTTCTATCGGAATCCCAGCATTTTCGTGAAAGTACCTTGAGTACGTCGAGGGTTTGAGATGCTTTCTTCTTTAAGTTGTTAATGTGACTTAGGAATGTGAGCTTTTTATCAAATGTTATGCCCAAGAACTTGTTTTCCTGTTTCACTGGTAATGCAACTTCATTGAGGTATAGGGTGAGGTCACTCTGGAAGCCTCGTTTGAGCGAGTACAGCAGAGTCACTAATTTTTGTGGGGAGATTTTGAATCCATTTCTATCTGCCCAATCAGCCAATTTATTCACAGTCATCTGTATCTGTCTCACACGTGTTGATACGCTGGAGGACGGACACGCAATTTGCAAGTCATCTACATACACGGAATACATAATCAACTTGGGGATTATTTTTTGCTATGCAGTTCATTTTTACCATAAAAAGTGTAGTAGTTGGAATACACCCCTGAGATACACCATTCTCCTGGATGAAATTCACTGATAGGGTAGTGCCTAGATGTACTTGGAATGAACGGTCTGCTGGAAAGTCACTCAAACAGTTCAGCATCCTGCCCCAGATGCCTAGATCGCAGAGTATGCCGAACCTCCAAGTAGTGTTGTACGCCTTCTCCATGTCAAAGAAGACCACAAGACAATGCTGCTTGATTATGGTTTATGGAGGTTTAACATCCCAAAGCGACTCAGGCTATGAGGGATGCCGTAGTGAAAGGCTCCGGAAATTTCTACCACCTGGGGTTCTTCAATGTGCACTGACATCGTACAGTAGACGGGCCTCTAGAATTTGGCCTCCATCGAAATTTTAGGAACGTGATGCTGCTTGTGTATGAATGTGATGTTTTCACTTGTTTTCAGGGTGATTATTTCCTTTTCTATTTTCCACTGTGAGCAGGATCGTGAGTAGGCTGAGTGATCCCTGCCACAGTTGTTCATACAGGGAGGTGGTGCAGTACATTTGTCAAAGATATGATCGCTTGAGGATTACACCACGCACAGTATTTAGGAACCGGTGGGGTGTAATGGTGACGGGTTTCTCCAAACGAGAGAATGTTTGAGAGTTTGGGTAGCTGGGTTTTGTCACGGATTTCTAGTAGGTCACCACTAGCTAGCTTCGTCACCTTGTAACCAGAGCCCAATGCTTCTGCGAGAGACTTTTCAACGAGGAAGGGTGAGATGATTCTAGCTGTCTTGTTTTCTGCTTCACTGTGGATGATGTGAAATTTGACAAACGGTTTTTTTTTTTTTTTTGGCGAGGAATTCAAATGTCACGTCTATCCGCTTTTTTTTTTTTTTAGAGTGGCAATCGATTGTTTTGTGAAGGGGAAGGAGCCATAAAGTATGTGTGTTTTTCGGCTGCGGTGACAACCACCCACCATGGAGCCCAACAAGGGGACGGGACAGGAACTTGAAAGCAAGTCCTGCCCACGCCAGCTGTACACCGCCACTATAACCCAATATGAGGTAACTCAAAGTAGTTACTCACACAGGGTTAACCTTCGTTGCCTGGTAAAAGGAAAAAGTAAATAAGAGAGGAGACGACAGGACAGTTGTGAGAAAGGAAAGCAAAAGATGAAAGGGAGGACAGGAAAAGGTGACTGCCGATTTCCCCCGGTCGGCTCAGGCCGGAGGTGCCGTCTACAGGAAGCTGGGGCCAAAGTGGTGTGTTGCCTCCGTAAAGGGGCCTTAAAGGCCCAAACGCTCCGCATCGGCTCAACTGCCAGGATCCCCATTTCCCTGGACACGGCTTACCATCATCCCCCTTCGGGGATGTGCCTGATGATGCTCAGGAACTCGGTGTGTCGCAACTCACCAACATCTGTACACTGCAGATGCCCCTGCGGGGTGCAGTTCCATACACTATGACAAGCACCATAGCTGAAGAACCGAAACCAACCTGACCATTAGGGTTTCTTTATCATGCACTAAGAAGGTATTGCATCGTGTTTCAAGTAAGAAACCGTAAAAGAACTCGTTCACTGTGTGGGCCACAGCACAGTGACATGAACTCTTTCGTGGGCTTCTGAAACCAGCTGTGCTCAATCATGGTTCATGGAGTCTTGCTGAGGAGAATGGGATTCTTGAAATTTTTTATTCGAACACTTGCAATTAGGAAAGTAAAGTTGCCCGACGCACGCATGTAATTGTTCAACGATTGGCAACAATAATCAAACAGGTAGATGCTGCAGGAACGGAGAGGGCAGTGAGCAACTTTAACAGCGGGACTGCACCAACAAAAAATATTTAACAGGCGTTTACAGTTTCAGTAATGCAAATTTCAGCAGTAAATTAACCAGTCAGGAGGTGTGTAGGCTGAGATTGGGAGTAGGTATGTAACCATCCACTGGCTTGACAGACGTAGCCAGGGGGAAGGAGAGGGAAAAAATTTGTAAATTGTGGGGGTTC
This sequence comes from Amblyomma mixtum, assembly GCF_055824585.1. NCBI lineage: Eukaryota > Metazoa > Arthropoda > Arachnida > Ixodida > Ixodidae > Amblyomma > Amblyomma mixtum. The sequence continues at coordinate 21,878,109 of NC_143018.1, forward strand.
AAACTGCCGAAACGACGTGGGTTACAAGACGAGCCATAAAGGAAGACTCTGGATTATTTTAGACCACCTGGGGTTCTTTAATGTGTGCTGATATCACACAGCACACACTTGTTTTTACATTTTGCCACTATCGAAATGTAGCCATTGCAGCCGGGATTCAATCCCACAATCTTGGGATCAGCAGCTGAATTCCAAAGCTACTGTGGCAGGTGGGGGGAGTACGGGAAATCGTTTGTAAGTCATGAGTGTTGTCAGTGTGTTCAGACCAATCGTTGATTGGCATTCTGGCCAATGGGCGTGGTGTGCTGTCATTACGTCACTTCATCATGACCAATCAGCACTGCAGGTTGTCATGATGCCATGTGTTACAACTCTAACGACACTGCATAAACAAGAAATGCGGCCTTCATTAACAGCTGTAGCCCAAAAAATTCTGGAGGATGCGATTGGGTCAAAAAAAGGCAGCAGCTGTCTGCCCCGACGCCACCGCACATGTTGGGTCTCACGGCTTGCTTGCTGGTTTTGAAATTAAAAGCACTTAAAAAGTTGTGAGCAGCAACTGTGCTATCATTCTCTAGCATGCACGGACAAGCTTGAAGGAAGGTAAACTGAAAGTACAGTTTTGCTGCCAGAGAGGAGCAACTTTCAAGTTGCATACATTCGATTTTGCCAAGGTTTGGTTTGGAGAGAAGAGCGGCCGCTAGGCGCACCACCACTGGTTGATGGCGGTGATGATCAGCAGCACCAATGAGTGGCAGCACGTGCCGGTAAGCCACCACTACATGCAGCATTCTTTTATTGCTTATGAATATAATCTACAGTCGTCAGCACGTTTGTCTAGAGCGCTGTATTCTTGAGCAAACAAAGAGATGTTTTAACTCAGCTGCTCTAAAAATCGTACACTGCTATTGCAAGGGCAAATTGTGCATTTATGCTGCTCCACTTCAGGGCAGGAGTCGTGTTTAGAAGCGAATTCCTGCTTAAAAATCTCGCTTCCTTTCTGCGACAGGACGGCATTTGAGCGCTCTAGACAGCCGTGCTGACGACTGTACAATACCTGGGTGAAATATAAAAAAAACACATCAAAAGTGGTTTCTATGATTGCCTTCCAGCTTTTTTCTGTTCTTTGTGGTTGTACATAAGCCTTCCAAAGTTACAGAAATTTACCTTCGGGCCAATTTTGGCAAACCTCAGAAGGAAGAAATCCAAATCTTTTTTTTTCCCCAAGAAAAATTACTCCATACCTATTATTCTCAGCTATCAGGCAATGGCATACAGATTACACATTCAGCAAATTACTAGCCACTCTTTATTTACATGGTCTTCTCTGGCCACCCTCCAGGAAGAGCTCCAAATCCCACTTAGCGTTTCTTGGCCACCTTTCACAAGCCTTCAAGCCTTCTTCGAAATTTGGCATGCTAAACATCATTTGTTGTTGCGGCATTTAAGTTTGACCATAACTGAACCTCTACTTGCCTCAATAGGAGTGCCCACAGAACTGGTGATCTGAAAAATTGTGCCATGTCAAAGAGCCCACTAAACACTCGATTACTGCGATCAGCAATGGCGCTTATGCTGATCATGCGAGGGCAATGCATTCACACAATCATGATGGGTTTTATATTGCTTGGGAGCCCTGGACTGAAGCTGAAGACGTTAGAATAGGAGTTAAATTTGGGAGCTAATTTTTTAAAGCGACCTTCAGAGCATCTCCAGCTAATCCCTTTTCATTCCAAAGCTTGCATTAAATTTGTCATAAATTTACGTCTAAAATTTCACATGCTCACAACTGCACTGGCATCAACCAAAACTGAAATGCAGTCAAGCCTAGGGCCACACCAGTAAAACGAATTGGTGAACGGAACATTACAAAGACCTGTGTGCTATATCAAATCAGAAAGTAGCCTCGAAGTACTGTGTCAATAGCGTTTTTCATTCATTCCTGTGGTCCCTACTATATTGGCTAGGGCTGCATCTTGTTTCTGTAATCATAGTGGCACTCTTTACCTGCTTCAGCATATGCCGGTGCATCTTCCTTGGCTGCTTCCAAATACCCGCCCTCTCCAGTGGTGGATGAAGCTAGCCTCGGCAGTTGACGCAGACCAACCAGCCCTTGTTCACTTAACAAAAGTGCACATTTAGATCTAGATTTCATAGTCTTGAATGTTCATCATTCTGAATTGTCAGCTTGATTAGGGTGCAAAGGCATAGAGTACTTAGGTATGGTAGAAAGCTCAGGCTTAACTTCTGTAGTTCTTATGCTCGCTATGCAGTGCACACTTGTAAAGCAATAAATCTGTCTCCGTTACCATTGAATGCAAGCTTTTGGGACTCCTTAACAAAAAGTACAAAGAAAGACTAAATCACATTTCGTTTGAGCTACTTGTGCATTCATCCCATCTTTTGCAGATATAACTGCCCAAATAAAGGCCACACAAGCCCAAGACTGAAGTTATTGCACTATCGAAATAGCCACCACTTTATTCTATTGGCCCAGATATTGCAGCTTAATACTGCAGCTTTTGAATGTACAAATGGTAGCTGCTCCAAAAACGAACACTTCACTAACACCACCTATACTGCATTTAAGGCCACAATAACGAGAACCCAGTAACCAGTTCTGTAAATGCGCATTTGAGGCAATCACTTGCTTTTCATGTGAAAAAGTTAGGTGAAGCCTGGCTGCGAACAAATACAAGTTGGCTCAGATGGATTACCACAATCTAATAACAGAGGTTCCCTTCACACTGATGGTTTGGTTTGGTTTATGGGGTTTAACGTCCCAAAGCGACTAAGGCTATGACGGACGCCGTAGTGAAGGGCTCCGGAAATTTCGACCAAATGAGATTCCCTACCGTACAGTAGCAAAAAAAAAAAAAAGAAGGATCGCATGCAGATATAGTAAAGAAACTTTTTAATAACTGCTAGTATGCTTTTTTTCCATTTGCTCGAGAAAGGTGAAAAAAATAAATTGCTGCGGAAGCTTGATGTCATCATCAGTAACAAATTCTAAAAAAATACATATAGACCTCCAATTTCTCAGCAGTGAAAGTGTGTTATGCTGCTGAAAGACCACGGTTACCCAGTTACCAGATTTTACTAAAATGAGTATTTCTTGGAGCCATTTCAAGACATCTCCAACAGAGCTCACAGGGTTGCATCACCTAAGAGCCACGACTGCCAGTGCCCTCAAGCAAAAATGCCACAGCTATTCAAGGTTAGCAGTAAATTAAGACAAATGTCTTAATTTTTTCTTTCTAACCACAGCTCGCTGCATGTGTGTTTCACAATCAAAGCCCCACCACAGCTTATCTAAAGGATGCCACACAGCATGGCTAGTGTGCTCTTATGACCATAAGTGATGTGTAAGTGATAACAGAAAAATGAAAAAATCTGCTAGTCTCACACCTACTCAAACTACTGGCTCCTTCCGTAAAAATGAACTCCTTCAATACCTGCAGAACAGACTGCCAAAGTGCACGGTGACAATTTGTCAAACCCACACTGCGCCATCAGTCCCAAACATGCTGAACAGGGCAACTGAAACAAACAAAAAATTAGATTCTGGAAAGGCTACAGGCACGGCTCCTTTTAATTTTAAACAGCTGTCTTGGTGCATTCGAAGTGAAGATCAAATGCGCTAGTATTGTCTCCAACTAAGATGTCATTTCCCTGCTCTTGCTTCGTCGTTTCAAGTTTCATATTTGAAGCCGACAGTACATGCTGCTTCCTTCGCTATTATACTTGGCAGTGGTGCAGCTGTTCGTAGAGCATAGTGTGGGTAATGAACTTGTTTTGCTAAACAGACCTCGCATCTAATTGGGAAACAAAGTCATGACTACGGAACTATAGTGGTAAGACTTCCTCCAACATCTGTAAACGGACAGATGTCCCCCAATTTTTTTCCATCTTTAAAAAACGAACCATTTGAGGGTCGAATAATTTTGCAAAAAACGTTAGAAGGCACTGTGGAAACCGCATCGGAGCAATGTGAAAGCACCGACGTCTCCTCGGCCCTCGTTGACTCTCTTTACTCCTAATTGACTGTCGTTGCTAATATAAATGCCTTTTTATATCGCACACACAACTGTCCATTTAATTGGCTTATCGATCACATATCGATTACATAATCATCTGATAGAGGGAAACTGCAATTTGTCCAATGCCACCGCGCTTCATTCAAATTTCGTACTGCGCTTTGGCTTGGCTCCGCCCACCTTTCCGGTCTCGTGGGCCAATCACGTGGTACCGCACTTCCAGCATTTCAAATTTCGCACCACTCTCAGCCATACCATGCCCACTTTCGGTCACTTTTTTGGCTCTAATTAATGATCCAATCGGCACCAAAATTTTTGCTCCGCATCCTCACATCATTCTCCTTAGATTATAACCACTTTTGAGACCATCTCTCTTTATAGTTTCCCACAATCGCTGCGAACACGGTTTTGATGACAGAAAACTGCGGACATAGCCTAGTAATGCTTTCGAATTAAAAAACTTTCCCAGATGGTCAAATTACTTTACTGCAGATTTTGAATGTATAAAATGTGTAAAGTCTGCAAAGAAACTGTAAAAAACAAATAAGGAACAGTATTTTGACGTCGGCATCACTCAGAACTGCAAAATGTTCAACACTATGTCTGAGTGCTGTCCTCTTCTCAAGAAAAACTGTCTTCGCATTCAGACTCTGAATGGAGCAAAATCAGAGTCCGAAGAGTCACCGCTGTCGGTGTCAAGAGAACGGCCAGTGCGCTCGGCCATATCGCTGCTTTGCCGTGCATCTGAAGAACTCCAAGGAAATTCGGTAAACAAGGTGAGCGAGAGGGAATACCTTGCAAGCATCAGTGATAAACAAGCTAAGAGTAGTGCCTATAAAGATGGCAATCAACTTCCGCGGAAAATAAAGTTTCGCGCGCCTCCATTGCGTTCACATGGTGAAACCGAAACCCCGAAAGGGCGTTGCCGCAGCCCGCGTGACACGCTGAAGATAGCAATCAGTTCTGTTTATCTCTGCAAGAAGGTAGCGTGACCAAATTTCATTTCTTGCAATTTCGCTTCTTGCAAGTCCTACGAGGTGGCAGCACCTCCCAGTGAGCATGCATCGTTATTGTGGCATGAAATTTCAAACGGAGGGTTGAAACTGTTCCCGTATGGCAAAGATTGGTTTTATGGGGTTTAACGTCCCAAAGCGACTAAGGCTATGAGAGACGCCGTAGTGAAGGGCTCGGGAAATTTCGACCACCTGGGGTTCTTTAACGTGCACTGACATCGCACAGTACACGGGCCTCTAGAATTTCTCCTCCAAAGAAATTCAACCGCCGCGGCCGGGATCGAACCCGCGTCTTTCGGGTCAGCAGCCGAGCACCATAACCACTGAGCCACCGCCGCGGCCCCCGTACGGCAAAGACCTTGTGAGATGGAAAACCACCACCATACACATATGGCAAGAACCCTCAAAGGATTAAAGGCAGTATTGCCAAGCATCTCTCGCTAAGCAAGGGTAACTCGAGAAAGTTCAGATATGGTAAGGTGGGTGAGGGTTCAACATCCCAAAGCTGCACGTGGGCTACAAGATGCCGCAGTGGAGGGCTCCGGATTAGCTCCCACTACCTGCGGTTCTTTTGACAAGCACCAACATTGCTCAGCCAATGGAAGTTCTTGCATTCGCCTCCACTGAAAAATACAATGCAGACTGAGCAAGAAGCAACTGGTACAAGCACATACCGTATTTTCCGGTATATAAGACGCGGCTTTTTTTCAAAAATCTTGCTGGTGCGTCCTATACAAGGGTGCGTCTTATATGCGAGTTTTTCGTTTTTTTCCCCGAGTTGAGAGATTACTCGGGTACATGCTGAAGCTTTTTTCACCGAAAAAATATCACTACCAGTAACGCGGTTGTAACACGGCTAATGCTTCAATACCGGAACCGCTGTGCGCAACTTTTTTTAGGTGAACTTTATCATGAAACAGCAGGGATGACGTCTTCGGGAGCACAAACGTGCGGCCGTTTCGGAGGCCCCAAGCAAAAGTAATGAGAAATGCCAAAAGATGGCGACAATCGCGCTTCTCGCCATTGTCAAGACGAGCCAAGACAAGATGTACTCATAGGGAGCTCATTCGTTTTTTCTTTCTTTTTTGCTAAAACGTGGGCGGGTATGGCGTGAGTGTTGCCTTTTCAATCACTTAGCGTTGCTTAAGAATTTCTCACAGGTACGGTTGCATATCGAGATGGTCGCGCAAGCGGGTTTATTAAGCCTCACTAGCCTAACTGGGTAAACTGGTGTGCTTCTTATACACTGATGTGTCTTATATACAAACTTTTTCAATGACAGCTTGCATATATGGCGGGTGCGTCTTATACACCAGAAAATACGGTACTACTGCATTTACAACAGACATCTGTGTACAAAAGTAACTGCACACAGTGCATGGCCTTTCAAGGAAATAAATGGACAGCTCTTGTGGCAGCTGGAGTGCATGGTAAAAAAAAGCTTTATTTCACAAGGTCCGACATTCAAAAAAAAAAAAGTTGCACTACATCCAAGCAACCAACACAAGCACATCCGCTGCACTGGTGCAACCCACAAGCAAAAGATGGCATCTGCTATAAAAATTAAGCTTTCTGTGCCCGTCACGGCGAAACACCCGCATCTATAAAATGCAGACCGCAGTTTCACTTTGCTTGCTCGAAAGGAGTCTGCAAAGGGGTCCTGGACATGATGACATAACCCACGCAGAAAATGAACACCTCTTCTGAGTAGTCTCCTCCTAAGGTTGGCCTACGAGTAATGAATACCCTCGGTGCCCCGACTGAAATTATTATTGCTCTCTACCTGCCAGCAACGCATGTCAGAATGAACCATTCCGCCACGGTCTCAAGACGCTGGCCTCCGAGCGGCCAGCTTGCAGAGGTTCTCTGGTGACACTTTGGTTGGGGTGCTTTGGGAAAAAACTAGTGGATCCTCGCAAAACACGCACATCTGCACAAATATGAACACCTGTCCTCACTGACACTTTGTTCCGACGCTACTGAAAAAGCACGCGTCTCTTCCGCCTCCTCCTCACCCTCCGAGAAGAATGGGATTGCCCCAGAACTGCCACACAATGAGAAAAAAAAATTCACTTATCGCCTCCTTCTAATGCCATGACCACGAGGAAAAAGAAACAGTCAAGTGACCACGACAGCCCCAAGCACAGCAGCTGAGACGTGGTCAAGTACACTGTCTTAATAATAGGAAATGTCACGCAACTAGGTAACACAAACACGCACGCACACACACACTCACGAGGGGACGGGGACGTGTTGGAACAGGGGAGGGGCAAAGGCCGAGAAGAGTGCACTCTGCGGGGGGAGTTGCAGCTATGCACACAGTCACAGATGATATCTTCGCCACTTCTAGATGCAAGCACTCTTCTTTGTCTTTTCCTTTTTTCTTTTTTTTCCTGGTAGGAGAAATGCTGGCCCAGAAAAGACGGCCAACGGTCGCCTTCCGCGCTTCCGCACCACTTGCACACACAACGAACCCCCCCCCCCCCCCCACACAGAGGGAGGCACATGCCTCCATCCAGCGTGGTTTCTCTCAGTACAAACCCCAACCTCCCCACCTAGATAAAAAAAAAAAAAGAACATGCAGCTTGATCACCATCACCTTTTTCCACATGTCTGCGACGACTAGAGAGCTGCAACGGTGAGCAACGCACACAATCAAAAATCGTCGGCAACACGTACAGGGTGGCAGCCTGCTCCGTCGAGACGCTGTTTCTAAGGCGAGAATGTTGGAGTGTCAGCGTCGGCGGTGTCGATGATACGGGGAGCAGCAGCAGCAGCAAAAGGGGGAAAGTAAAGTGACGAGAAAAGGCCACACTCTCTGCGCCTCTCTCTCTCTCCCACCCACTCCCTCAGTCCCAGCTCTCATCAGAATCGGGGTAGTCCATCAGGTCCTCGTCATCCTCCTCGTCATCAAGTGAGTCAAACTCATCCTCGTCAGCAACGAGGAACTCACGACGATCCCGCCGCGTCACAGCACGGTTGGGGCCACGTTGAGACCGTGCTGCGGTGCGGGGCATGTCCTCAGGTCCTCGCACCTTGCGAAACTCGTAGACGAGGGGGAAGATCTGCTCAATAGCTTGCTGGACGTTGGCAACACTGGGAGCTGCAATGATCAAAAGGTGTGCCAAACTGTAAGGTGGTTTTGGAATCCAAGTACACTGAGTCGAACCTGGACACTGGTTCTGCTTTCTGCAAGCAGCAGCTCGTTATGAGAACCAGCAGAAACAAAAATGAACACTGAAATTAAAGAAAGCACAACACAACTGCAGCATCCCCAGACCAAGGAGCAAAACGAAGGCAGCAATCTGACCATGAGCTCTGTCTGCAAATGATGAGTGGCCAAGCACAACCAAAGCACTGGACAAGCTTTATGAGAGGCCTCAAATAGTAGTAATTACAAGAAGACAACACTACACAAGCATTCAAAAGAATCCCCTCTAAAACATGTTCACTTCCCAACAGCACAAAATGCAATGATGGCCACGCGCTTGCATTACAACTGATAAGCGCACACCATGAAACAGGCGCTGACGTACACATACATGCAAATGCAATCAGCTTCCCAGGTCTTTATTTGGGCCAGGGCTTTAGAAAAGAATGCTGTGTCCCAGCCTTTTTCAAAACCAACATTTTTTGCAGACTTTTGTGTTGCCAACCAAGCTCTCGTTTTTTTCTACAACTGTCACTGTGGGCATCAGTAGGAACGACAGAACAATAGGAAAACGACTAATTTACCTTATTTGCCCAAATAATAACACAACAGGGAGTTTGAGATCTCGGGGAAAATTTTAAAGAAATATCATTACGATTACACCAAAATCTCAAACTGTTCAGGCCAACCATAGCCGAAGGAGGATATGCTGGTCAGGTTTCTATCAAAGGAGTTAGCAAGCATGCCTTGAATTAGTCAAGAATCACCATTCCTAGCTGCTGAGTGGCAAGTGTCCCTGAAAACTGCTGAGGAACTGAAATCTAGAGAGTTTCTTTCTAAGCAAGACAAACAAGATGAACATTTCAACAGGCCGTCTTTCTTGGCTGGAATGGAAGAACTGACCCCATCAATCTGCAACATTGCTCTCAAATAAGTGTCTATCACAATCAACTTGTTGACGCAAAGGGATCGTTCAGTCATTATGGAGATATAGTATCAAACAAGTGCCATTGTTTGAGTGAAGATCACAGGAAAACATTACCTGATGCTGAGTTACAGCAGCCACCTTCAATTTTAGAAGAGGGATCTCTGCAGCATGCAAGGTATGTGTGTAAAAAATAAACTTGCATGTTTCTTTCATTTGTGTTAAGCTTCCCGTCGAAATTCACGGATTCTTAATTCTGCATCTGCAGATTTTAGAATTTCGCACCGTAGTGGTTTCTACAAATAGGCATTTTACCCTCTGCAGTTGTACGGAAAGCATGAACACCACAACGTCGTCCTCACTGGAGGGCAGAACCTTAGAATGGGACTCTCCTTGTCTGTTGACGTAAAAACCTCTTGCCATGTGTGTGAAGTGTACATTGGGGAGGCCAAAGCAGGCTTTCAGCCACAATGCTGGTTTCACGTATTTAGCCTATTCAATCCTCTTTGAGCCATTTATAGCACTTTCACTGCCAGCAGCTGCTTACCGTATTTTCCGGTGTATAAGACGCGGCTTTTTTTCAGAAATCTTGCTGGTGCGTCCTATACAAGGGTGCGTCTTATACGCTAATTTTTTGCATTTTTGTTTTGAGAGTTCAGAAGTTACTCAGGTTCATGTTGAAGCTTTTTTCATTGAAAAAATATCACTACCAATGACGCGGTTGTAACGCGGTTAATACTTCAATACGGGGACCGCCGTGCGCAGCTTTTCTTAGGTGAACTTTATCATGAAACAGCTGGGATGACGACTTCCGGGATCACAAACACGCAACCGTTTCGGAGGCCCCAAGCAAAAGTAATGTGAAATGCCAAAAGATGAAGACAATCGCGCTTCTCGCCATTGTCAAGACAAGTCAAGACAAGCCGGTGTTCTTTTTTAGCCACCCTTTGCAACTTTGCTCCGTGTACGTAGTAGGAAGAGAATGTTTCAGCCGCGTTGCCGCCAGAAATGGGCGAACTTTTTGATAGCGTATATGAAGATGAAGACTTCATAGGTTTTAAGTCGAAATAAAATGTTGTTATGGACATAATGCAGAGCACTTTCGTTTTTTTCTTTTTTCGAAAACGTGGGCGGGTATAGCGTGAGTGTTGTCATTTTCGATCACTTAGCGTTGCTTAAGAATTTGTCACAGGTACAGTGAATTCCGCGATGGTCGCACAAGCGCGTTTAATTCTCACTAGCCTAACCGGTTAAATTGGGGTGCGTCTTATACAAGGGTGCGTTGTATACACCGGAAAATACGGTAACCATGAGATAGTAGCACCTACAATGACAAAAACTACATAGCCGCTGGGAGGCACAGGCATCAACCACTCAAGTTTCCTGCACCCCAAATGACAGCAAGGTACAGTCCTTGTGTAGCACTGGAGTAGCTACCCACATCTGATGACGACATACTAAGTTCACAACGGATGAAATCCTAAATATTAGGCACGAATTCAACATTACCAATAGCTGAGCATTTCTGTGTTCAACAAGGACAGGCTCAGCTGCAGGCTTTATTACAGCTGCGACTTGCAAATGTCCATGACCGGCTTATCTCAGCAATGGTTTACATGCCAAATGCACATAAAACGGCGGTCATCAGTCAGCACCGACAAACCATGACACACAAGCACAGGACAATTCATGCGCCAGCCCACCTGTGACTGTGATGCTGCCAGTGGAGAAGATTTTCAGCGTTGCCCTCAGATCTTTGATCTTGTACGTGACGCCGGGGTGCAGCTCCGGCTCATAGCTGCAAAGGGAACAACACGCAAACGCTCACTGGGGGGAGCATATCCCACGGCAGCCAAACACATGCACAGTCCGTACACTGTTTCATACATGGTGAATGCAATGCTGCCAAAGCTAGCGCGAGACTTCGCATTCGCTACATCAGCGCTTGAAAAGTACCTCGTTCACCTGCCGTCCAAAGTACTGAGGATTTTCCGTTACGGCAAAGCTCAAGTAACACAGCTTCGCTTTCCCTCCTTCCACATTTTCATTCTACCGCTCAGCACGACCTCGGGAGGTACCGTACATTGCCGTATTTAAAGGTGCACTGAAGAGGAATCTGAACTCGTCTTTTTACCGCGGGAACTCGATCTACACATTCCGGGCATTCTTAGAAACTTCGATTTATTGCCCTGTGAGGCCGATTTCCCAAATTAAATCGAATTAACGTCCGGCTCCCGCCTTTATTTTTGGAATTCTCCCCGCACAGTGGGCGGAGTCGACCAACGCGTGAAGTGCCTTTCAGCCAGCTCCGTGGAGGCTTTGCTTTCGCTTTATTTTGTTTTTTAGGCTTCTGTGAATAAATAGTTTCATTCGCAGATAATATGGCCGCAGAAATAAGCCCGCAGAAATAAAAATACACACAGACTATTTGCTTCTACGGATTACTACGCATTACTCCGCCGATGGCAGAGCGGCAAGTTGCCACGGGACTGGGTGAAAGGCACTTCACGCGTTGGTTGACTCCGCCCACCGTACAGGGGAGAATTAAAAAAAAAAAAAGAAGACGGGAGCAGGACGTTGATTTAATTAGGGAAATCGGCCACAGAGGGCAATAAATCGAGGTTTCTAAGAATGCTAGGAACGTGTAGATTGAGTTCCCGTGGCAAAAAGACGAGTTCAGATTCCTCTTCACTGCACCTTTAAGTCGACCCACCAACTCGCGCCCCTCACTGGCCAAAAAAGCAGTTGACTCCAAATACAAGTCAATGCTCCCGGCGCCATGTCTATATAAAAGTGGAAGGTGTAAGTGAATAGTCCATTCTTTGTTATATAGTTTCCCATGGTTTGGTATCGCAGTGCTCAAGCAGCTCAAAGCAACAGAAAGGTAATGAATTTGAATTGAGTTGAACTGAATGAGTTTGAATTTTCATTAGTGGAGTCTATTTGTGTACGAATAAACAATTATTTTCTTTTTTTAATGCATGGAGCTTTAAGCAAACCTGCCGGCAACAAGCATCAGCACAGGGTGGCGTACTAAGAACGGCTTGGCTGAAAATGCCTTGGACTCCACAAACAGGTTGACTTCCTTATTTCGGATGCTGATTTTTGTTAGGAAAAAAAAGTGCAAGTTATATGCGGCAATATATGGTAAAAGTGACATACAATAGGCTATATGATCAGACCTCATACACACCCAAAAAGTTGTTCACCACCAGCGAAACTTATAATCAAACGGTCGATAAGTGGATACTTGACAGCCTTGTCCATGATTTGCAATGCCAAGCACGAAGTTCTGTACCACTCTATGTTCTCATTAAAACCCTCAGCGAGGCTTTGAGAAGTATGATACGTGGTAATTAAGTGCCATGCTTTTGAGAACACATTACTTGCGCACTTCACATAACATTGCATGCCAAGTGTGTAATGGAGTCGGACAGAATGAGATTATCAACTAAATATGCCAATAAGCATCCCAAACGTACAAGGCAAAATGCCCGAAAACATCCGGAACAACACAATGCACTGAAAGCAAGCACTTATGAGCATATTAATATTATTGCAGACCTTTCTTTCTTCTTCAATGCACACATTCCTTGCAGCATCTGAGGATGATGCAGAACTGAGAACTAACCATTTCGATGGCAACATGAAATCGCAATCTTTAAGACTAGCAGTATTTCGGTTCAGACCCTCGAATCAAATTAAGTTTGATTAGTTCAGAATTATCACATTACAAGTTATGAAGTATACAAGCGAGGGTCCTTGAAGACCAAAAAGCAAGCTCTGGACTCAATTAAGAAAAGGTAACCATGCCTTGTGCTCTACACCTTCTAGCTTCTGACGAACAAATGGAACCGAAAGCCTTAACATGCACATACACGATGCCAATGACCAGGAAAACCCACACCTAATAACCATACCAGACTGCCACCTCAGTAGGTGTTGCCGCATTGCTCGTAAATTCTACAAAAGTGCCCCTTGCCAGCACTTGCTTGTCCTATCTTTAGCCCCATCAATTTTTTGCCAGTAATAAAGCACAAATAAAATAACAAAAATGGAGTAATGCTCAGGAGAGATGAACTCTAATTATTGGTAGCAATACCATTACTCAAAGGATCCAGAACTTTGGCTGATCTTGTAGCCCTCGACGGAGAGTAGTTTGTTAATCGCATCAACTACGATAAAGCCAAGCAAATAAAGGAAACATTAAAGGGGTATAGACACCTAATTTCGATGGCATGTTTTCCTCTCTACAATGATGCTGAAGACATTACTATGCATTTACCACCATGTGGCATTCGCCTACGACTGCTATATAATTTATAATTGAATTTTTCTGCCACGCTGTTCCGGTTTCAACAACCGAAAGATGGCTGTGATGTCAAAGTGTGGTTATATGTCATATGAGGCATAGAAAAACTGCAATATAACCGCTGTTTCCACATTCATTGTTACTCCGGCTCTTGAAAGCTGGGTTCAGCACTGTAGGGCATTAAAACAGTGAAACAGTGGGTCATGCGACCCATAACCACACTGACATCACAGTCATCTGTTGAAACTCAAACCACAACAGCACGAGAAAGAAATCTGATTATAAATCATTTAGTGGTCATAGGAGAGTACCCTCGTGGTGATGCATGCATAGTATACTCAGTTTCATACATAGCAGGCAACTCTGCCAAAGCTAGTGCACCTGTTCGCACAGGCTAAGTCCGCACGCAAAAAAAAGTTCGCCATACAACCAAAGCGAACACAAACGTATTTCGTGGCGACAAATCTTAAGTGCCGTGAGTGGTCCCTCCCGGACTTCGTTTTACCTCTTGCCACATTTTCGTCCCGCGACTCGTCGAGATTTCGAGAAGCAAAAAGTACACGTGGCGGCGGTATGATACGCGGTTGGTAGGGCGAATCGCTTCTACTGAATCCGCGCCTAAAAAGTAGTTCACACTCCGTGAAAATTATGGCCAGAGAGCCCGAACACTGAGCACCTAACAGCTTCGACCGTGATTTTCAATGTTACTACATCGTTTTATACCGCTCTTTGTATTCGTCCACACAATGACTGGAGTTTCGAGAAGAACGAATGATATGTGGCGGAGTAATATGGTTTCGCGGACGTGCTACTTCAGCAACCTCCGCAGCGCTGCCTGCTATGTATGAAACGGAGTATAGTGTCTTCCGCATCATTGCAAAGAAGAAAACACACATGCAAAAGTTACGCATCTACACCCCTTTAAGGATTTCTGCTGCAGACGATGGTAGTACACGCATGCTCCCACTATGGCTGTGGCATGCTCCACGGGTGTGTCATTTCGTGCCCAGTTCCGCTAACTACCTTTCAACTTAAGGGGGGACCCTGGTCTTGAAAAATTTTTTTTATTAATTTATATATAGTAATGAAATTTTCAGGCCACATGTATTTTTGTGTGCTGATTTTAGATATGTCATTTAATTTTGTGTAAAACAATTCCTTGAGCACTTGTGCAATTTTTATGCAAGTCTTTTGGAGAGAGCATATAAGAAAATTTGCTGCAGGAAACTCGCTAAAATGCATGCCATTGGGCTCTCTTGACACCAAGGAATGCAATAAGGGTAAAATTATCATCCTGGCTATCATAGAACTTGAGTTACAGGGTACTGAAGCTGCCACTTCACAAACAGGAATACACATTTTTCTTCTCATTTCTGAAGCGACAACTTCAAAACTCTATAACTCAAGTTCTATGATAGCCAGGATGATAATTTTACCCTTATTGCATTCCTTGGTGTCAAGAGAACCCAATGGCATGCATTTCAGCGAGTTTCCTGCAGCAAATTTTCCGCAAAACTTTTCCCAAAATACTTGCATAAAAATTGCACAAGTGCTCAAGGAATTGTTTTACACGAAATTAAATGACATATCCAGAATCAGCGCACAAAACGACATGTGGCCTGGAAATTTCATAACTGTGACTTCATTAATAAAAATTTTTCAAAGACCAGGGTCCCCCCTTAAAGGTGCACTGAAGAGGAATCTGAACTTGTCTTTTTGCCGCGGGAACTCGATCTACACGTTCCGAGCATTCTTAGAAACTGCGACTTATTGCCCTGTATGGCCGATTTCCCAAATTAAATCGAATTAACGGCCGGCTCCCGCCCTTTTTTTTTTAATTCTGCCTCGTACGGTGGGCGGAGTCGACCAACGCGTGGAGTGCCTTTCACCCAGTCCCGTGGCGGCTTGCCGATCTGTCATCGGCGGAGTAATACGTAGTAGTCCGTAGTCGCAAATAGTCCGCGCGTATTTTTATTTCTGCGGGCTTATTTTGCGGCTATATTATCTGCGAATGAAACTATTTATTCATGAAAACCTAAAAAACAAAATAAAGCGAAAGCAAAGCCTCCACGGAGCTGGCTGAAAGGAACTTCACGCGTTGGTCGACTCCGCCCATCGTACGAGGCAGAATTCAAAAAAAGGGCGGGAGCCGGACGTTAATTCGATTTAATTAGGGAAATCGGCCATACAGGGCAATAAGTTGCAGTTTCTAAGAATGCTAGGAACGTGTAGATCGAGTTCCCGCGGCAGAAAGACAAGTTCAGAATCCTCTTCAGTGCACCTTTAACAGCTGGTCACAACACCACTTGTAACGCCAGCATAACAAACAAAATGGAAGAAAAAAAAAGTTAACAGAAGGGCTGCTTGCCTGGCAAGGCTCCGGTTTTGTTGAGAGAATGGAATGAGTTTGATGGCAAACGGCATGGTGCAGGTGCCCAGGACGTTCACCACCCGGTAGTTCATGAACTTGACCCTGAAGCCCAGCTTCTGGAGAATGCGCGCGTAGCGCCGCGCCGCCGTCTTGGCGGTCTCCTCACTGCGGAAACACAAAGGGAGGAAAAAAAAACAGTGATCACTCCGAGACAAGAGTGAAAAAAATATTGTTACCTGTCAAAGCTACGCCCAGGTCGCGAGGCCCAGGTCGTAGCTCTGGGCAAATTTTTTGCCACGACCAGGATTCTTGAACCCTTTAAGGGGGGATATGGGGATCAGATCGCAAAAATCGTGAAAAAAGTCTATTTTTGAAAAGTACACTTTTTGGCATCTCCAACACTGTTTCTATGTTGTACTGAAATATTTCACCCAAAAATAAACTTTAAACGCTCCAAATAAATATATTTGTCTGCATCTACCCATAGACACTGTGTGCTAGCTTAGAACTTTCAGGCTTGTTTTCTCGAATGTTTGTTTTGAGCTTAATACCTTGCTCATGGAAAGCACAGTACAGCAATGGGTGCGTGGATTTTTACCGTTTTGTTGTGATCACTGAAACGTGGTCTGCGTCAAGACAGTCCAGATTTACTCTTTAGGTTCACATGTTTTTATTACGTGGTAATTAGAGCATGATACATTCTAAACATAAAAGAAGGTGCATATTGTGTCCTTTAAAAAAAAAGAGCAGAGAATTTTTTTTAAAAATTAAGAGAGTCTAGATTTACACTACACTTCTTAATAAATATTAAAAGCATTTACAGACCTGTAGCCTGTTTTTTTGTCATGCTAGGCTTTCCACAAGCAAGCAACATGGGGACAACATATAAACAATGATAAAAGGGAACCTACTGAAGCTGTCAGTGTGAAACTTTATATTTGATTGTTTGATGCTGTTTTAAACCAGTCTGCCAAATTTCATCACTCTAAAAGTCGAAAAGTTGCCTTCGATCCCCACATCCCCCCTTAATGCTCAAATTATGAAGGATCCAAAGAAAAAAGTTGCCACCCTCACATTATGCTAGCCGATATGCTTAGAAATCGGTAAGTCGTCAATTAGCGACAATTAGCACTTGGCCCACTTCTGTGCCACTAGTTCACTGAAAGACCAAATCGAAGATCTCGAACCACCTCAAACGCCCAGAGACAGTAAAAGAGTTTTAGGGAGTTAGCTTTTGGTTTGTGGGGGTTTGGCATCCCAAAGCGACTCAGGTTATGAGGGGCGCCATAGTGAAGGGCTCTAGAAATTTCTGGGGTGATCGAAATTTCCGGGTGCTAGCTTTTATTAGAGCTGGTTCCTCAACTTCGTGATGTCACCCCTGACATCTGTGGTGCGACCTGCCACTTGCCTTGTTTGGCAGGTGGCAAAATGGAGAGGGAAACCCCCTCTCTGCTTTGGGGGAGGTGATGGAGAGCGGTAGAGGTGGGAGAAAAAGGGTAAGAAGGAGAAAGGGTGAAAATTCAAGGAGGCATTGTTGACCTAAAGTGCGGTGCGGCGAAAGCCTTAAGCGCAGTGTTGCTGCTTGTGTCACTGATGTGTGGTTAAGATGTTGTTAAGCTTTGCCTCTTAAGAGTGGAACGCGACAGCGTCTTGCAACGCTGCCAGGGAGTCCACTGAACGCCATCGCCCGTTCAGTTCTACGCTTTGCTCATCGGTAAATTGGTTTTTGAGGAAAGGAAATGTATCTGTCTTTCATATCTCGGTGGACACCTGAGCCTCACATAAGGGAAGGGAGGAAGATGGGGGTGAACGAAGACACCGTATTCACTAGACACATCTTTGTTCATTCCAAACCATCGAGCTGGCATGGAAAGGCTAGCATGCTCGTCTCGCACTCCCGAGACCGGGGTTCGATTCCCAAACTCGACCAATTCTTTACTCGATTTTCTTATTTATCTGGCCTGACTAGAAAAGTTAATTAGGCTAATTGGGTCATTAAGCAATTAACTAAACTCGGTCCCACTTACCTGGAGCATCACTATATGATCCCTTTAATTGGTTGCATGGCTACTAGCCAAAGTACAATTGGCCCCGTTTGAAATTCGCGCACTGTGACGTCACAACCGTTTCGATGAATTGAAAAGCGTGACATTTCTGTCAACAACTCCTGCTTATAACGATGAGGCATTAAAGGCTTCCGCCTTAAAAGTGATGGGTGTACTTGGGCCCACGCCTCGACTGAGGGAAGTGGTTGGTTTGGTTGGTTTATGGGGTTTAACGTCCCAAAGCGACTAAGGCTATGAGAGACGCCGTAGTGGAGGGCTCCGGAAATTTCGACCACCTGGGGTTCTTCAACGTGCACTGCCATCGCACAGCACACGGGTCAGCAGCCGAGCACCATAGCCACTGAGCCACCGCGGCGGCAGTGGTTGGTTAGAAACCCACCACTGTCACTGCAGTCCTGGGCAAGTTCGCATTCACGTCCAGCTGTCTGATTTGCAAGATAAAACACAGACCATGTATGTGAAAATTCCTTGCTGTCACAGCACAGTGAATGCTCATTCACATGACCACTGGTAACCATCCTCCGAAAAGCACTATTCGTAAGACACGATATGTTACCGGCCAATAAAGTATACTACTCTAAACTGATGCAATTAATCCACAAAGAAAAGCTTTACACTAGACTTTCAGGTAGGTCGCCACACTACAGCTTCCGAACTCATACACATACAACTAAAAGAATTAGAACTAATTATGGTAAACAGGATATTGATTATCAAGTAATAAAGATACTTAACCGCCATGGACGCTACATTGATTTTACGCTAGCATTTAAGTCATTCAAATCAACTTATAAAGAATTTTTACAGATCACTGAAGATAATTTATACATATAGGTACCCATAAGGCGTATGCAAAGTTTTGGTTTTTGTAAGTTTCCCCCGGTTTTCTGTCAGTGTCATCCATCACAAACGCTAATTCATGTCTTCACTAAAATGTGTTGTCGCGAAACCTATGTTTTTGTGTTGTTTCACCGCGGAAGTTGTTTAATCTATAACCATCACTATGTGTTTCTATGTATTTTATATTCTCCTGTCATTAAGTATACCGTTTCAACAGGAGGAAAACCTGCATATGTATTGAAGTTGCCCACTGCGAATTACAGACGGGAGACGAGGCCTTGTCAGGCTCCATGCCTTTTGCCTTGTCTTCCACTTTCAGTTTAAAGAAAATAAAATATTTCTCTCTCTCTCTCTCTCTCTCAAAATCCAAGAGGTGTCGTTCTTTTCTGTCCCCAAGATCTGTACAAAAATGACAAGACAAGGAATTTCTGGACACTGGCCAAACGTTGGACATTCGTGTCCCCTCTTTACTTCAAGCAGTTCGCCCGCAGCAACGCCAAACATTTTGACATCAAACTCTGTATGCGAGATCCATGTAGCAATTGAAACACAGCGTGAAAATGGTACATTGCGAATTTGCGCCGCTAGGCATTCAAGGATTAATGTGCACCGATCACAGCGCATGGGTATTTTTAACGTTGCTCCCCCATCAAAACAACAGCTGTGGCCTGCTTTCAGATTTCAAGATTGTGCTCTTACTCACACCTGTGAGAACTGCTGCAGAAATTTTTTTTCTGTTGCAAATGACTGTTTCCAACAGCAACAATACACAGCTTCAATTGTCTGCCCTTTATTTAAAGGCGCTCTGAAAGGGGCTCTAATAAAGTTGAGGTATGCCTGGGATGTTAAAGCACACCGCTTTGCGAATATTGTCCAGCAAGAATTTTTTTAATGCATTTTGTAGGAGCAGATTTATCTTTAGTCCAAATTTGAATTTCAGCATCTTCGCGCCATTCCCTCTCCTCTCGTAACTTTTTGCGAGCTGGAAGGTCGGCACTCCTCTGTTGGCCCCACCTCCGGGGGCGGAGCTTCCTGACCTGCCAGAGCTACGCAGCTCATTGGCCGCGACCGTGGTAGCTGCCAGACGTCTGAAAGAATCTAACCAATAGCCACGTCTCAACTTGTATACGCAAGTGTGAGCGACAGAGAAGTGTGCGAGCATGAAAAAGTCGCCGGTAAGGGCTTGCCAACTTTCGCGCGTGATTGTGGGTCTTCTGCTGCGTGTAGAAGTGTATTATTTGGCTCAGGTTTCCATGCAAACAGAATGCAGTGATTTAGCGAGTTGCGCTCTCCTCGGAAAGTGTTTCAGAGCCCCATTAATTAAACATCTGCAGACCCACGAGGGTCACGTTAACACATCCCAAGCACAGCAGGCCAGAATCTTGTTGAAGGATGGGTAAGCAAGCTTCGCTAACAGATGGCCGTCAATATCGATTACTGTTTTTATTGCATTTCATGTTCTTTTGCCAGAAATTGAGCTAATGCTGGCCCAACTGCTCTGAGCAAGACAACTGCTGAGCATGGGGAAAGCTACAGCACTGCACGTGCCCCTGAAATGTTTCACCATGCCCTGGAACAGGATTCACACTTCAGCTGAATGAGATACCTATCTAAAGGTCAGTTTCACCACACAAATCCGCAAAAGGGGAGGACAGGCTCTAAAACAACGATGTCTGCAGTGGTCGCAGGACATTAACAAAGGAAAGAACATTACATCTAAATGAAAAGCACATTTCACCCAGCAACTTTCAATCACTTGGCAGAAAAGACCCCACACAGCACGTTTTCAATACTTCAATAACTGCCATCACATTTCACACAACACTTCCAGTGCGTGGCCTTCCCAACCAAACACCACCACTACCCATTTTCTGTGGGCCCTTTCCTTAACTACACACCGCTTCATACATCAGGTACACAAGTAGTCTGCATGAAAAAATAAAGGGAGGCTTGTTAGTCTGCGCTGGTTTTGTGGCCGAGTGGTCAAAGCTGCAAGAAAACGACACCGTGTCGTCAGCAATAGCAGGGTGTTTAATCAAGCTTGTGACAAATGTGTCATATAATAAGCCTGCAGGCAAAGCATTTAATGTCTATTGCTCACCAGAAGGAAAGCACTACTTTTTGGTCGCGGAGGTAGGCAGCGCAAACAAGAGCGCTAGTTTCGATAGCGATGCACCTGATATACGAAACAGTACAGGAGCAATAAGTGGCTGTGGTGACCTTTTGTAAGTGCAGGTGCTGAAACAGGTGCAACGCACATTTATCCGAAAGCCAGCATTAGGAGTATCTCTTCACGAGTATCCCGCCTTATGCAATGCCTATGGGCCCTTAAAGCTTCAATAACTTAAATGAAACTGCAAGCCGTCAAAGAAAACTGTGATGGACAGCAAATACCAACCTGGTGGCTCCAGTGCAGGTGACCTTCCCTGAAGACCACATGCTGGCCGTAGTGTAAGGTGTCCTAATTTTCATTGTCAGCATCTGCAGCAATGGAACACACAATCGCCTTTAACTTAGTCATGCTGCATTTAACAGAACACGAACCACAACAAAAAATCCCAGTAGCATTTGTTGTAGCAACAGCAACCTAATGGCCAACAAGTTTTCTTAATCCAAACAACTAGGTTTGTCAGTTTGTTGCCTGAAAAGGGCACTGCACACACACACAGTCAGAGGCACAATTCATAATGGGGTGTAAAATGCGCGCACACAGGGCTAAGACGTAGCAGTTACCTTTTTATTCCCTCAATATCAATCTGCACGCTACGGACCAAATACAACATACCGCACAGACAGATTTAATGCCATTCACGTACTGCCACA
Organism: Amblyomma mixtum; assembly: GCF_055824585.1. Taxonomy (NCBI): domain Eukaryota; kingdom Metazoa; phylum Arthropoda; class Arachnida; order Ixodida; family Ixodidae; genus Amblyomma; species Amblyomma mixtum. The sequence continues at coordinate 21,899,647 of NC_143018.1, forward strand.
TGCAAGAGATTAATGGCATGAGCCTTATCACCATTTGAGGCCTACTGCCTACTGTGATCACCACAGCTCATTCAAAAAATGTGTTCTCTCGTCCATAATCTTCACATAGAAAAAGCTTACCTCTATGCGCAAAGCAACCTCCTCTCGTGTAGAAAATGTTGAAACTTTCAGTCAGGTGAGGCATCTCCACTAACATTTTCACGGAGAACAGCACCATTTTTACCAGCACTTCTGATTGGCTCTTTCTGCTCGCTTGCTCACATGCGAGTTTATGGCTATTTTTTTACTTGCCCACCAACAGCTGCAATTCCCTCAAGATAAATTAGATGCTATATATGAACAAAACTGACGGCATTTTGTGCTAGTCAGCTCTATTTACTACCAGATAAAATATGACTGGCTTGCAGGCGATATTCATGAAGCACATATGACAAAACCTAGATGTGTAACAACCGCCGAAAATAATGCTACTAATAAACTTACGGTATTAAGCATTTACTGCCATTTCTCGTGCACTTGTGGTACTGATATTACTCTCCAAAGTTAATACCATTCCAAATATTACACACACGACCATGTACATTTGATCCTCATTCCTGTACATGTCCATGTTTTATCATGCCTCTAAAATGTGAAAATGTCTTCTCTGTCAGGCTCTCAAGTAAAAAAGTCTGCAAGAGCAACAATTGCAATGGTGCCAAGGCAGCAGCGTACAGGAGAGGAAGCAGATATCAGAGACAACAATGCACTATATTTAATACATTACTTAAACCGCAGTCTAGCCAAACAGGTCGTGGAAACTGGAAAAACCAAAGTTGGAGTCAACACATATCTGTCCCCACACAATCTACGCGCAACTCCTTGAAATTGTGATAACCATAACTGCTTCAAACAGTAAGCCATCAATGATCACCGATAGTGGCCCACAAAGATAAAAGTGCAATGGCTGCTTATCTGTCACTGAACTGATGGATAGCAAAGCTGATACTCTGAGCGAAGCATGACAAACCTACCACAACCCTAGGAAGACAAAAAATGAAGTGGTCCCAGTCAATGCTATGTGATTACTTGAGCAATTTTCTCAAACACTGCAGCAGAATGCCTCATTATAAAGGCACAAGTTGCAAGTGTGGCACGAATGAACTGGGATTTAATGACAGCCCATTCCTCAACGCTTCGACGACAGCCAAGATGCGCGCCAGTCAATCCAGTAGGTCTCAAGTCATTTGCCAATACACCTCGACTGTTGACATACTCATGCATCCACGAGACAGATTTTTCTCAGCGTCAGTGGTAGGTCAAAATGTTTACAGCAGAGGTTGCTTTCCTTTTCAGGTGGGTGGAGCATCACTCATACAAGTTTGTCAACGTCAGAGCCGACAGAAATAGTGTCATCGGTCATGACAAGGGCGACTCCTTTCTCGTCGTGCGCAAACCTCGCCAGCTAACGGGTCGCTTATCACCACGACAGCGAAAAAAAAGGTACTACGCCGAGCGTTGCGTCCGCGGCGGCACGCACAACACCCTCCCTCTCCGCGGATTCGCCAGGTCGTCTCCGGAACCAGGGGACGGACGGGCGGACTCCCCGAAGTTCGGGGTCATCGTACCGACGGGGTGCCGCTAGCAAAACCTTCGCGCCGGTTCAACCCCCCCCCCCCGTGAATCACACCGTCGTGCACCGACACATCCTCTCAGAGCCTCCTCTCCCGCCCCCACTGCCTCCTTTCTGGAAGCAGAGAAACACCTCCACACAAACCGTTGCGCAACTCAGCGGGCGCCGGTCATGTTCTTGCCCGCTTGCGGATCTCTCCCTCGATCACCCCCCCCCCCCCCCCCCCCACCACCACTTCTAGCCTCCACCCCACACTCTCCTTCTTCCGGTCAAGAACAAAGCAACACGGCCGCCGGTTAAGAAGGCGTGCACGGTTTTGGACAAAGAGCAACAAAACGCGCACGTAAGCACAATGTGGAAGACGTCCGAAACCGGACGACGCACGCAGGCGAAACGAAAGCAGCAGCATCAGCAAGGGCTGCATCGGGGAGCAGCCTGTGGGGAGGAGGAAACTGTACGCTTCGCGAACATTCATCGAAGTCGTAGCGGTTGTCGCCGAAACACGACCTGGGAGGTCACGGTACTACGCGGTAGACACTGTATATTTCCCCGACCTCGCACCTGCTTCAAAAACATCGTCTAGCTTGGTCGCAGAAGGCCAATAACAGCGAAGCTCCGTTGCAGAAGACCAAGAAAAAAAAATTCTCCGGACACGCCAGCTTCGACTCCGCCGCCCGTTTTTGGAACGCCGTCGATCCGAAAACCCGGCTGCGCAGCGATTACAAAACTCCCCGCAGAAATCGCAGCACAGCAGTGACATTACGTAAAGCTCGCTTCTTGACTCTCGCGTTTCGTCACGGCTGCTCGCTTCGGCCTCCTACCCTTCGGACTCTCTCCAGCGTGGAGGCGGGGTGTGTGTGTACTACGAGTGGTCCGCTTTCTCGCTCAGACCTTGACGCCAGCCGCTAAACAGTCGGAACAAAAAAAAGAAAAACGGGGGCAGCGCGTGCACACACAACATGAGAGCACGGAGAAAAGGAAGAAACCGCCGATATGCACCGCCACCGTAGTACGTTCAACATGGTTGCAGGCAAAAAAATATATATAAAGATACAAACGAAGCACCACGCCGTGGCTTGGCTGACCGCTACAACTGCTTTGCGCGCAATCGCCCCATCCCAACAGTTTACTTTGCGTGTCCGGAGCAAGCTGCACCTACTACCGCAAAGAAATGGGTTGGACTGAAGTCAGTATTTTTAGAACGGAGGGATGATGGGCGGGCGTGCAAAAAAGAAAGCAGCTAGGAAAGCACCGTGCGCGACTGCAACGATAAATAAAACAGGATGGATGCGCGCGCTGCTGGGGTCTCGGGCAATCGCAGCAAATTAGGCGACGTGCGCTAAAGAGGAAGACGGCGAGGAAACTGTGTGGGAGGACGAGGCGTTGGTGGGGGGAAGGGATACCTGGAAGGCCGCCGTTCCAAATGAAAAAGCCTACGGTACACAGTTGATGGCGCCGATCGTGAAACAATGCCCAGTCGTCATCGCCGCCTTCTCGGCGCTGGCCTGACGACTCCCGTTTCGAAAGCGCGGGCCAAGAAAGACACGCGACGTGCGGATCGGATTCAAGGTTGTTCTTTTCGATAATTTGCTGCTCGTCGGCGGTGCGCTGCAGACAAAGGACCGCCACAAAAAAACAGCGCCCAGAACGGTGCAAACGAATCGCGTGACGGCGAGTCAGCGCTTCGCCGTCGACTAGAACGAACATGAATCCGTTGAGTTTCATGCACACATCACGCTCTCGTTCGTCAGAGCCCGGGACAAAGAGGCGGGCGGGAGAAACAAAAAAAAAACAAAAAAAAGGGGGGGGGGGGGTGACTTACGCCGTTCTCGCGCCGATACTCGACGTTGGTCGCAGTCAAAGCGATCTGGCGCAAGTTGAGGTGGCAGCGCACGCTGAAACTGCACACCACGTTGTTTATCACAATGTCGATCACGGGCTGCGGTTCCGAGTCGCCGTCGGTGGCCGGTTGCTCCATCACCTCGGCAGCCGCGGCGACATCCTGTCCCGGCGGCGGAGGCTGCGGTTGCTGCGGCGGCGGCTCCTGGGGGCACGCGTTTTCTGTTTCGGGTCTAACCACGTCCCTCGAAAACTGGTGGAACGCGAAGTTGCTCCCCTGGCTCAGCGTAGCCATCACGGGCGCACCGCCGCTCGCACACTACTACTTTGCCCCGGCGACCGTCACAGTGCAGACTTGTCGTTTGGGCGCTAGGCCTATGGGTAGGCCTAGCCCAAACGCGGAAGAATGGCTTCCGAAGCAGTGTTTTTAGAAAATTAAGCCACGCCGCCGCACAATCGACAAAATTGCGAGCCTCAAAAACCGTCACGACGCATTTTCGGCGCGCAAACACCACCTAAAAACGCGTGAAAGGGCACACACACACAGTAACTCTTCCAATTCTCACTACGCGTCTGCTAGCGGTGTGCTCGAGGCGCGTTCTGATTGGGTATTTAAGAGTGCGACATGTCCCCCTCGCGGATTAACAGCAAACTAAGTTATTCGAAATAGGAACGGTTACTACTCCGAATATAAGACCGCCACGGTATCATCAAGAACGAGGAAGGCATATGAACGGTACACAAAAGTAATTTGGTAGGGGGTCAGAGAAAAATATATATTAAAGGCCGAAGACTCTGACTAACCATTTATTTGACAGCATGCAGGACGCACCAACGTTACTAACGCACGTATGACCAAGGTTGGGACGCACAGAACGGTCGAACTGCTATAAACAGCTCTTTTTCGTGGGACCACTTTCTTCGAGATACCGAACGAACGACAGACGCGGGAACCGACGATTCATAACTTTATTAAACGCGCAACAGTGTCATAACATGAGCAATGAACGTCGCAATACGTACTCTTACTTTTTCTTTGGCATCTAAGTTTGGCATATTTCCCCCATTCCACACTGGAATAAAAACGACCGCTAATAACGCCCTCGTAACAAACAATAGGTACCAGAAAACAAAAATAAACACAAAGAACAGCACAGCTCACATGCTCGAAAATTTGGGCATAATTACTGCATGGACCGGCAATGTTACAAGTAGACTAAGGGTAGCTACACTCGCAGATACTGACAAACAAGCAAGTCAAAAAGCAAATGCAAGAGACAACCTTTTGAATCAAGTTTATCCTGACATTAGATTTCGTTTCACTTGTTATCTGAAGTAGACAATATTTTTAAATAGAGCGCGAGAAAAAAGTGCAGAACCCCTGAGCATACATAAGAGCACATTAAAAGTTAGTGGCACGAGTCAATGAGCAATATATAAACGCAGCGATGAATAAGTATGTACACTAAAAAAACCTTAAGAGTGCGTATCCAACAAAACTACTCGACTGCAAGAGCCCTCAGCCATTTTCACACAATGGCATCACACTTAAGTAAGCCACAGGCCAAAAAGACAACTGATTACTATTAAATGAGCCCTATAGGGCAGCACTGCTCAACTCTCTCTACACATCAATGAGCGATATCTCTTCTATCAGGTACTTTTCTACACATATTCAAAGCTGCACTTTTGTGCGGTGGAAATTGTGGGGCCGATTTATCAACATGGCAGATCTAAAGACACCACTCAGAAGATGCATTTCACTGCAATTTGCACATTCACAAAATTGGCCAAACTGCAGGATCGTCCTTCCATCGATCGACGCTCTATGCAAAAATCTCAACACAACTTGCGTTACATATGCTATGGTATTGGCTGAAAGTGCAGAGCTACTTTAGCACGGGGTTAACACTAGCGTGTGCCACTATCAGTAATGAGGCACACATAAAAGGGAGGGTTCTGGCGTGAGGAGACAGTTTACCTAAAACTTATCCGAGCAACTCATCATCGCAAGGCAAAACTTCAGTCACACGCCTATCTAATTAAAATGACCTTCGGAGATGGTATTAGAATTGAAACTGCTATTTATTCGATCCCGGCCGCGGCGGCTGAATTTCGATGGAGGCGAAATTCTAGAGGCCCGTGCACTGTGAGATGTCAGTGCACATTAAAGAACCCCAGGTGGTCGAAATTTCCGGAGCCCTTCACTACGGCGTCTCTCATAGCCTCAGTCGCTTTGGCACGTTAAACCAACTAAGCTAAACTATTATTCCAGCACATGCAAAAGAAGCAATGGATCAGTTAACAAAAATGCAGAGGGCCAAATGAAACCCAACACTCTGTATCTTGTATATCACAGAGGGCCCGAAAAACGGCATACTCGTCTCACATCGGTTTCACAAACCTTTCCACAACTACAGGTCTACGTAACGAGTTTTGTTCCAGATGCTCCGTAGGGGTGTCAAAAGTAAGCAGCTACAGACAATAAAAAAAAGAGTTCCTGTAAAGCAATGCCTCCCATTCCAACACACACAACATGTGGCAAGTGTTTGATCGGGCTGAACATCGTGTGCGTACTCGCAGCAATTCAGCAATGTGCAAAATGGCAGCCACAGGACAAGTGACAGGCCAGCTAGTTGCCATGCCTTGTGAGCTTGAGAGAACCAGACGGTTTGCTCCAATTTTAAAGCTTGTGTAAGCTGAGTATCTTACTGCAAACCGCAGTGACAGGGTCAACCCTGCAGTCTCTCTTCACTGGTGCAACTGCAGAAAATTGGTCACAGGTGTGCAACTGGAATGCGTCTGCCATTCAGGACAAGGCAGTAAATACGAAGGTTATAACGCGAGACGTTCCTACTTGACGCCACCAAAGATAGGTGTGACGACAGTTTTAAAATACTGGTAACTTCTCAAAAGCGCACGTAATACACATATTAATTCTTGTTCAAACAAGACAGGATGTAAAAAAAGCAGCTTCAGGCAGGTAGCCCAGCAGCAAAAACTTTAAAAACATTACATTAAGTCCAGCTCCAACATTTTCGACTGCTCTCCATGCAGAGTAACCTCACAAAAAGGTGTTGCGTCATTTAGGCGAAAAGCTCTAAGTAACATAAGTTACATGCCAATTTCTTTTCCCGAGATGTCCCTCACATGAAAACATACCGGAACGCCAAGACCATTAAGCAACTCGCATCCAAACAATAAAGCATTACGCAAAGTGCAAGCTCCTTTCACTGCAAATAACAGCTTAACAAATACAGTTGAAGTAGGATGCGGTTACAGAATAGTCAATGTTTGAAATGTCACCTTCAAATCGTCTACGACAGGACTAATTATAGATTGGTTTGTTAGAATGGCTGAATTTTTAAGTTTAGCCCAGCTTTCGAATAATGCTCACTGCCAGAAAAATTTTCAGAAAAGGTGCTATGAAAAGAAAAACGTGCACCCTTGCTGATCTTTTACATAAATTTTGCAACAAACTTGAAATGAGCATAACTACAGAGTAGTAGTTTGCCAGAAGTAAAAACAAGTCTGTATAACAACTTGGCCTGAATGCAATGCAATGTGCATTCTCGCAAGTCTTGTCACAAACGGGACCTCGGAAACTTCAAAAGCATGTTTAGTAGTGGTGCTGTATATTGAGCATGTCATTCAAAGCTCTTTCAATTTGGCAAAGTTGGAAATATTGCAACAAAGAATGCACGCCGCTGTTGGAAGCGTGCAGTCAACAGGCTAGTAGCTACGAATAATCCACGATTGGTCTGGAATTCTCACATCGTGTCCCGGCAACAATACCTTGGTAGCCTCAATGGCGCGCAACAAGATTCATGAAGATCCGTAAAGCCAGCAGCTCCAATGCTGGATTTATAAACAGCAAAGTCTTTATGCTTTCAGCACCACTAATAATAGCCTCCCCACTCCTGCTTGCCCTCATCGAAACTTTAAGCCCAAGTAGAGATCAGTGGAGATTCATACCCAACTCTCATGCACATGGCACAAGTTGGAGAAGACGCACAGAACAAAACACAATGTCATGCATTGATATTTGGGTGCTGTGATGCTTTAAAATGCGCCACTTTCCCGAATGGACAGACCATATTGTCTCCAGCTGCCAAGAAATACTGTTTTCCCGGAATATAGGTGGATGGAGAGCTCTCAAGGCTACTTCATCACTGATCCACTTGCTGAGTGTTCTCGTTTTTTTTTTTTTTCAGTAAAGCATCACGCAGGGCAGTACCACACAGATCGAGGAGAAGGGCATAGAAAGCGAATGCTTCAAGCCAGAGAACGATGAGCAACGGTTTGTGGCAGGCACTACCAAATCCAAGTGTCAGGACTAAGAATAGTTCTCGGAAAAAAAATTCCATAGGACCTCACTGCTTTATGACCGGGGCAGATTCTCCCCTAAAAATACAACATACTGGGTCTGTCCAACCTACGGAGGCGTGTTTGATGCTCTCGGCTGGCAATGCAAAGCTACATCCTAGGGTTGTGAACCATCATGGCCAGCGTATTGTATTTGTTTTGTCACAGGTGACCTTCAGTTGTTAACATTGGCAAGCCCTGGTGGTATATCCGCAGGGCCAGTTGGAAAGTCGTAAGTGAGATAAAAACGCGCCCCTGACCAACCCACAATTGGACAGCTGGGGCCGCATTGCTCGCAACAAAGGCACAAAAAAACGTTGCAACGCATCACTCATCTCTTAGGGTCGTAATAATGGTGACTGTAGCAGCACATAAAAAGTTCTCACGGCCTCTTTGAAGGCCTTCAACAAAATCGCTAGATGATGACAGCCCATTCCAGCAGCTCATGCTAAGTTCTCAAGGCCTCCGTGAAGGCCTTCACCGAGACTGCTGTACGATGAGAGCGACTATAGCAGCGCACACAAAGTTCTCAATGCCTTTGCGAAGGCCTTTGCCAAGGCCACTAGACGATGAAAGCCACTTTAGCAGCATCTCCAAAATGCAAAGTTCTCAAGGCCTCTTTGAAGGCCTTTGCCAAGACCATTTGACAATGATGACCACTCCAGCGGCCCATGGAAAGTTCTCAAGGCCTCTGTGAAGGCATCCATCAAGACCGCTGTACAATGACAGTAATTCTAGCAGCAAGTGAAAAGTTCCTGAGAGCTTCCTGAATGCCCTCTCCACGGCCACTAGAGCACATTTCCGACCGAGGGACTTGGCAGGCCATCGTCATCGCCATGGCGATCGTCCTTTTCGCAGATGACCTTGAGCTCGATGGGGTCGGCGGCGATGCACGTGCGGCTTCGGCGGCGGTTGGAGAGCAAAAAAAAGTACAGCTGTGCTTCGGGCACGAGGGTGCGCAGCGCCGAGTAGATGCCGAGGAGGTTCTTGACGAGGAAGAGCGAGACGTCGTGGCCGAAAAAACTCCAGAGGTAGATGCGGATGGCCAGGTAGGGCACGTTGATGAGGCACATGTGCAGCAGCTTGTAGAGGAGCTTGAGTCCCAGGGGGCGTGGCAGCTGGCCAAACTCGCACTGACTCAACTTGAACAGGGCAAGGGCTGCACAAGAGAGAAAAAAAATAAATAAAAATGAATTTTTTTTTTACTTGCCCCACACAAGTGTCCCTTGCATTTTTTAGTTCTCTAAAGGTGAGTGGTTAAGACAGTCAATTAAAGCATTCTGCCATCCACTAGTGCATCTTGGTACCCATGCACTAAAGTTAACGGAGCATGTGAGCTGCGAAAAAAATGAATTTTGTGCAACTCATTGCATGCAATTTGAAATCGAAACCTACAGCCTGCACTTTATGGTGGGGACTCAGCAGTGTGTGCCATCTTTAGACTGTGTGCCCAGGCAACAAGGAGACGGCTTTTTCACTGACTTGTTTGAATCGCAAACTTTTGATGCTGGAAGTACCTTAGTAGTATACACCTGTGCAATAAAATCTTAGTACCTGTGCACTAAGGACTTTGTGTACCAGGCTTGCTGCTACATGCCTTTTTTTGGTTTGTTTTGGTTTATGGGGGTTTAACGTCCCGATGAGAATAAGGCTATGAGGGATATCGTAGTGAAGGCCTCTGGAAATTTCGACCACCTGAAGTTCTTAACGCGCACTGACATTGCACAGTAGATGGGACTCTAGAATCTAGAGTTTCATCCCAATCGAAATGCGACTGCCATGGCCGGGATCGAACCCCCGTCCTTGGGTCAGCAGCCGAGCGCCATAACCATTGAGCCACCGCAGCGGCTACATGCCCTTTTTTTTCTTTGTCCCCGCCACTTGTGCACTAAGATTTGTGACCTGTGTACCATATAACCTTTGTGCTGCATGCCTTGGTCGTTTATGTTTGTTCATCCTCATCACCAGCCTGACTACGCCCGCTGCAAAGGAAAGGCCTCTCCCATATCTCTCTAATTAACCCTATCTTTTGCCAACTGCGGCCACTTAATCTGATCAGCCCATATAACTTTCTGCCGCCTCGTGCTATGCTTGCCTTCTCTTGAAATCCACTCCGTTACCCTTACAGACCTGTGGTTATCTTTCCTTCACATTACATGCCCTGTCCAAGCCCATTTTTTTCCTGCTTATTTTGACTAGGATGTCATTAACCCGCGTTTGTTCCCCTCCCCCTTTTTGTTTGCTCCCTCACCCCAATCCCCGGCGCCAGAGTCAGAAAAGCACGCGAAAATTTTCAGTTCTCGTATAAGCCCTGGGATAAAGGAATGTCAAGAATGAGAGAGCTCACGTGAGTGGGTGAGTGAGTTAAATGGATGGACACAGAGGACAAATTGAAGGTGGCCTGTAATGATACTTTAAAGCATTCTGATAACAAAATGTTACTTTTCCTGAAAACGGAGCTCATATAGGCAAGAAAGGACCAAAAGGTGAAATACAGGTGTCACCACTACTGGATGTTTTCACAAATGAACTGCAAGGAAGGCATATTGTGACAAGCCAATTATCGGCTCGCGGATCACCGAGGCTAGGGTTAGGCCTCCATCCACTTCCAAACAATGACCACGGAGTCCTTCCACGTCTGGACGTCACAAGTTTGCACTAATGCAGTTCTCTGGGCAATAAATGCGTCCTCTCCTGTGGCTGGACAAATGTCAACACAGCCCGAAAAAGCCGCAGAATCGATTTTCACGGAGAACAAAATTTGGATGGAGTTATCCCCAGTGTTCCTTTAACAAAGGAAGGTGAACTGAAGTGAAATTCACCCCATTTCAAGAAGAGTCACCCTCACCGACATGCGAGCAAACTCACTGGGCAGCAAGAAGTTGACGCAGGTGAGGGCGAGCACGGCGTTCTCGAGCGGGTACGTCAGCGCCAGGTGCGTCTCGTTGGGGAACAACAGGCCCAGGAAGGTGACGCTGTCGAGCACCTCGAACGTGGTGCCCGTGCACAGGGAGTGCAGGTACGTGCGCTGCTCCGAGGTGGCGCCGGCCTCATTGTGGCTCTCGACGAGCAGCAGGAAGATGACCGCCGCCACGGCCAGCACCGCCTTCAGAAACTGGATCCCGTACCGGTCATCATCTACGCACACGAGTGCACAGGCTCTCCTTGATATAAGAACACCTGCCTCCCACTTTGCGAATGTACCAATGCGTGCAGGAAATAACAATGGGGAATTCACGTAATGTGGCACAAGGGGGCCATGTTACACTCTAAGCAGAGAGGAGTGAAAAGGGAGTAAAGTTGTCCTCTACAACTACTCCCTCATTTTTTACTCCCATATAGGTGTATTTGTGTTTAGAGTACACGTAAGGGGGTCATTTATGCGTAACGGGTCATGATTAAGGACCCTGGTTTCCCACGTTTCCATAACAACTCCCAGATAAATTGCGGATTTAGGCATTTTTCGCGCAATTTCGCATCGGTAGCCAAATTCTAATTTTTTTTTATGTAACTGTTGTTACAGACATCAGTAGGAGTGACAGAACGATGGGAAAATGACTAATTTACCTTATTTGCATGAACACAACGCATGGGGGATTGATGTGGTCACGGGTTTGATGGCATACAGTTTGGTCATGGTGAATAAATAGGTGAATGGGGCATAGGTGAATAAATATGGAAAGTTTTCATATTTTGGAAGCACTACGGCTCCCTTGTTCACTAGATATAGTGAACAAGGGAGCCATAGTGCTCCCGGAACATGAAAAATTTCCATATTTATTGACCTTGGCCAGTGGCCAGTACTCCTTATCAACATATATGGGGGAGTTTGAGACAGGTCAGGAAAATTTTGAAATATATTACTACAATTATAAAAGAATCACAAACAGCTCAGGCATAAACAACAGACGATGGAGGATCTACTATAGGTCAGGTTTTTATCAGAAAAAAAGGTCAAAGTTTGCAACCGTGCCTGGAAATGGTCAAAGATCATCAGCCCTAGCTGCTGAGTGGCAAGTGCACCCGAAAATTGCTTGACAACAGAAATACAGTGACAGAGACCTTGCACCCTTGCTTTCTAAGCAAGATGAGCAAGGTGAAGATTTCAATGTCCTGTCTTTCTGGGCTGGAATGAAAGAAGTGACCCTAACACTCTCTTTGATTACAGTCATTATGAAGATTTTGTATCAAACAAGCTGCATTCTTTGAATGAAGACAACTTGAAACATTACTTAATGCTGAGTTTTAACAGCCAAGTTCAGTTTTAGAAGATGGACCAAAATAAACTTGCCTGTTTCTTTCGTGCACTTTGTGCTTCCTGCGAAATTCTGTAGATTTTATATTCATGAAATGTTGTGAATTCTTTATTCTGAATTTGCGGAATTTGGAATTTTCCAATGCAGGGGGTTAGGAGCCTTAGGCATGAGGGTTTAGCATGAAACGATGACATCACATAGCGAGGTCACAGGACCAGGTCAAGTGACTGATGCAGACAGGTCCTGTTATGTAACTGTGTGATGACATCATTTCATGCAATCGAAAACCAAGAGATTCCGGTGGGGGGGGAGGTAACATGGTCATAACAGCTGGTGCTGCAAAAAAATGAAAAAAAAAATGGCTCATTTTCTGAACCTCAACGAGCTACCAGATCTGAGCAACTGCTGCTGAGCAGAAGATTAACAGCCTGCCTGGCTATAGCAGCCACATTTAGATAAGAACGAATACGAACCATGTAACCATGTGTTAACCATGTAACGATGGCAAATGTTTGCAATGCCGAACCATTCTTCAATTAAGTAAAGTGCCTCACTTTTGACAATACCTGAAAAGCTCAATGGCCCAAAGTGCACCCAAGTGTCACACATGTTCAAGTAGGAATGAAGTTCATCAGTTATCGTCACCTTCATCAGCCTAACTACATCCACTTGTAAGCGATCGTACGACGCAATTTCTCATCGGCGCCTACTCCCGTCGAGACGGCGCCAGTCGTGTCCTCGACTCAAGTGGAGCTCACGTGAATCTGGCTCGGTGCGCCGGTCGATCCAGAGTGCATACCGCATCGCCTGCCTCGAGTGGCGCTCACGTGAATGTGGCTCGGTGCGTTCGTCGGTCCGGAATGCATACCGTATCGCTTGCCTACCCTCCTCTATTCTTCCCGGCGCCGTCAGGACGCCGTTTGTGTTTGTGACGTTTTGTGTTTTCGCGAGTGCGGCGCGTCGGCTCATCAGCGCCGGCGGCAAGAAGCGCAGCGAGTGTGTGGTGCGCGAGCGATCTGAGCGGACGTGCGTGTAAGACTGTGGGAACCCTTTTGAAGTGCGCGAACTTGAATTATAACCACAATACAGTCAAGCCCACTTACAACAATAATGGTTATAGCAATATATTGGATATAACAATGGTCAGTCGTGGCACCGTCAGCTTTGTCATGTGTTCTATGGTAAAATAAACTGCTTATAGCAATGCTGTCAAGACACATTATTGGTTATAACAATTAAATCTGGTAATTGAGTGTCAACCATTATAGAAAAAAAACCAAGGAAATGCTACAACCACACCAGCAAAACCATGCTTACAACACAAAAGCACGCGCGTGTGGGGCCGACCAATGGACTGAGCTGGCGCAGCAACGCCACGAAAGCAAAAGAACCCGTGAATGCGTTCCCCTGAGCAAAAGGCCCACACAGAGAAGAAAGTAGGGAGCATGGTAGGGAGCCTTGGCGGAGCAGTCCATTATTAACATTTCTGAGGGGTGCACCGCTTGCAGAAAAAAATGTGCAGATGCATTTTTCTTTGCTTTTACACTCTGAGCCACGGCTGGCACTGGCAGCGCGTACGTTGTCCCATCTTCCGCTGTTCTTCGCTAACTTCCCCACGGTCCGTGCTTCACAAATTTCCCGTGTCCCAGGGGCAGGCGTCATCGCGTCAGGAGAGCTGCTGCATTGCTGCATTGGCTACGCACGCCATGCGTACCCCCAATCAGTTGCAGTGCGCGTGCGTGCAGCCAGCACGGTTTTTCTCACGTCAGCTGTCACCGCACGCTTAGTTCTGCATGCTTCTTGAATATCCCATAAGAATCACTTCCGGAAAGCCCGCTTGATTCCTGTGATGTGAAGGTGTGCGAAACTCTCGGTGGTGCAGTGATGGCGGTGCTTTGGTCATCGGTGAACGGTGAACATTGTTCCAGTTCCCTGAAGTTTGAATTAATGAGCTTTTACAGGTATTAGGACTATCAAACCCCTCCGGCTATTTACTGTCAGTAAATGCTCTGAAGTTTGTCATCTTTTCTTTTTTTCGGCACAACCCTGTTATAACAATTATTGGTTATAAGTGGGCTTGACTGTATATCCGTTTTTATTCCCAAAAAATTGTGTGTGCGTGGGTATTCTTACCCGCTCCCCCTTCATGTTTTCGGTCATCGCTGACACACTAAAGCATGAAGGCCTCTCCCACGACCCTCCAATTCACCCTGTGCTGTGCTAGCTGCAGCCACTTTATTCTCTCAAACTTCCTTATCCCATCTCCCCACATAACCTATGCCCACCTAACTGCTACGCTTGCCCGTCAGAGAAACCTCTAAAATTCACACCTCACTATCACAAACTGATGAAGCTGTGTGTGCTTGTTAAAGCCGAACACACTATAATAGAATCACTGCCATCCATGAAATTAAGAGCAACTGTTGGGAAGCCCTGTTTGTCAGTGTAAGAGGACAACACATGGATGGGGTAGTGGCATGGATTGGTGCAATAATTTCTGGAGTGCTTTTTGTGTTCTTTTATTTTTTGCAGACCTACAAAAGAAGCCAGACACAGTGCCAAACAAGTTCCGCTGTTTATTTTGTCACCTCAATACCCTTACACCTATCTCCCTCCTGGGCTGTTCAATAACATTCACTCATGTTCAACAGGTACCAACCCATTCAAGGTTAGCAACCATTGTAACGAAAAATGATCAAAAGTGCCTCCTCTTAGTTCACAGGCTGACGCGCAGTGAAGCAAGCACTCCAGCACCTTACCCTAACTCGGACAGCTCAATGATTTGGTTTTGTTTATTGGTGTTTAACGTCCCAAAGCGACTCAGGCTATGAGAGACACCGTAGTGAAGGGCTCGGGATAATTTAGACCACCGGGGGTTCTTGAACATGCACTGACATCACACAGTACACGGGCCTCTAGAATTTCGCCTTCATTGAAATTCAGCCGCCATGGCCGGGATCGAACCCACGTCTTTTGGGTCAACAGCCGAGAGTCATAACCACTGAGCCACCGCAGAGGGGTTGGACAGCCCAATGAAGAGGGAGAGAAACTATTACACGTCCTAGGTCCAAGTAGCTGGTTCAGGTGGGCTGGTTAAAGGGAGCAGCTCGACGTAGAGTGATGGTTACTCAATATGCGGGTACCATGTGAGCAACATGTGGGTAGCACGTGGGTGCCATGTTTTTCTTACACACTGAATGAGTACACCTCACACTCACTCACTCACGCACACATGCATGCCCACCTTTGAGCACTTGTGCCACGTCCATCCGAAAGAGCAGGACGACCTTGGCCACGAGTAGCAGGGAGTAGAGGAGCCACGACGTATAGCAGAGGGGGAAGCGCCCCAAGACCGGGTGCGGAGGCTCGGGCTCCGGCGTGGCATCATCCGGCTGATCCTGTAAGCGATAAGCCCATTTCGCGCCACACTTGTAGATGTGCCACTTTGAATGACCACTGCAGCACTTTTTCTTCCTCTGTGGCAATGAAAATTGGGGCGCTGTTTCTGCATTAGTTATTAACACACCAAATTGCATCATTCACGACCATTTGAAAAGATAGCATTGCGAAATAAAAGCTATTTACTCATCCCGCCAAAAAATGCCGTGATGTCCACTTGTCATTTCCAAACACATTTCTCTGTAGCTACAAAAGATGGCACCACAAACTTGACAGGGAGGTGTCAAAATGGTAAGAGCCCGGAATTCAAAGGTGGAAATTCACCTTGTATACGAAAATAGGAGCAAGCTTAGGTAGCATCCACATGTGTGGACACAGCACCTGAAGGGAATATATAGCGGTTCTCATTATGTACAGCAGACTCTTGTTAATTTGACCTCCTTTAATTCAAACTGACGGTCTCGTAATCTTAACTGTGCACAATTTAAACAAATTGTCTGTTGTTAATACTTAACTAATTTATTCACAGAACAGAACCAGAACTAGACCGTGGTCCAAGGATCCGAGCATGCTTTTCATCACTCCTCCTGTACTTACATTTTCCTACGAAACAAAACATTCTTATTCTCATTCTAAAGCCATCCAAAGGGGATTCCGAGCTTTCAGACTACTGATCCACAATCAGCATGACGAAACAGATTTTTGCACCAATGAGAGGAAAGGAAGGGTGCCTGCTTACAGGAGAGGGTGCGGACCGCCGGAAGTGGCGCCGGGCAAGGAAGACGGCCGACATGATGCCGATGAGCACGAGGAAATCGGCAAGAAACCAGAAGTACCAGGCCACTGACCCCTGGTTGTGCTGGATGAGATAGAAGTCGAGCGTCGAGCCCTGGAACACCACTGCCACCAGCAGCACCAACACGTCCAGAACGGCCGCCAGGTGCGACGCAGAGCAGCATCGGGCCATGGCAGCGCGAAGTAGCTTCCGCATGCCGCCGGAGTCCGCACTCAGGGGCTACAGCACACCAGAACAGCAGAGGTTAGTCACATGGAGGTTAGTCACATGGAGGTTAGTCACATGGAGGTTAGTCACATCGCACCAAACCCAGTTTCCACTAACACATTATAACATTTACTAGTAAACGCCCTCAACGGTTTTGTAATCTTGAAAACACAAGGTGAACCGAGCTTCAATTCCGATTCAACTTTCAAAGGTTCGGTTACATTCCACATAAATACTCCCAAAAGCAGAAGATTGCACAGCCACCAGCAGATTTTATGGCACTGCTAAAACTGCCATAAAATTATCTGTTCACCCGAACAGCAGCATATGAACAGAGGATCACGCTTCATCTTGTTTTGATACAAATACAGAACATCGTACTTTCTTTTCTTATTCAGATATCTTTCACACCAAAATACCAAAGGAGGCATATAATAAATAAACAGCACAAAATAATAAATAAATAAAAATTAAAAATACCCTGTGCCCCTTGGTTTCTGTGGCTGTTGGCTTCTCTCATATATTGTAGTAGAATGTTCTTGCGGGCTAGCTGGTTCATTTCAATAAAAGGTAGGAATAAGCAAATAAGATAGAAAGGAGATATAGAAACAAAAACGACACTACGAGAGCAGACTTCCAATTGTTTATTTACAAGTGAAAACTCAAGCTATACATTAGGCGTGGAACTGAAGTGCACAACCACTTTTGTCATTTGTCACTTTTTGTATTTTTGTTTACCCAATGTCGAGGTCCAACTGTGTGCTATTTTTTATCAGTTGATGTGAAAATCATTACATTCAGCATTAGAACGTACTATTTTCAGTGCTTGGACTAAACTGAGCAATGACGCTTGGGACAGACCCACGCTTCTCTCCCTCTTCCGAGTTTGCACGTGAGGCCGGAATTGATCTTTATCTCCATTTCCCTACTCCCTCCCTTCCGCGAAAAGGCCTTCGTGCCAGCTCCATTTAATAGAGATGACTCAATAAATCTGAAGGAGAAACGTTTGCCCAACGGGTCAGTGGGCCACGCAGGAATGCATCACAACAGAAAAATCAGGAGGCACCCAAAGCTAAAGTGCCTAATTGGGCTACGTGTCGGTCGAGATGCGACACAACTACAGTAACATTATTCACAGGGAGCATTCTGGATGAGTGGATGGGGTTCGGATCGCCACACCAAGGTATAGCAAAAGCAGCAGCTTCAATAAAAGTTTGCTTATAAAGGATGACTGCGATTTTTCTCCAATTTTTTCCTATCACTATGGGTCGAGACATATCTCCTAGAAAATGGTTAAATAGTTTGACAGCATCAGATTCCAAGCTGGCAGGACACAAAGTGTGGCCTTGTCTGGCACATTCTAACATTTTATTTAGGGCACCATAAGTGAGGCTATCTTCCCAGAGTAGTGCACTAAGCAAACTGCTGCGTATCCATAATTTCAGCTGCACACAGACAAGAGAGGTCAAACAGGAAAAAAACGACAAGACAAGCGCTGCTGATTAGACAGGCTGAAAGCCCGTTTCCTGCATATTCTGTTTGGTTGTTTTTACTTCCTGTGAGTATTCAAAGAACACCGCCTCTCTCTTTCATCACTAGAAACATGAACCATGGAAGAGCCGCATTGCCTGAAGAAAGTGAGGTGTGTCAGAAATTGACCGTTGCAAGATTTGTTTGGTAAGCTGGGAACTTAGCTTTCTGTTAGAGTGGTCTTTCATTAATCTGAACTTGCCTAACTCAAACTTGCGACTAATTTGAACTGACGCTTGAATCTCATCGGCAAGAAGTGCATTAAAACAGCTCTAATTCGATACATTAAATAATTAGAATAAAATTTGAGTCCCTTGAAGTTGAGCTACCGAGAGTTGACTGTAAACACATTTGTTTTCCATTACAATTGCAGGCCAGCAGAATAGCACAAATTCCACTCTTTAACATTCTATCAGGTATTAGCAACTTATTAGAAACATCTGGCAGTGTGGTGTTTAATGACTTGCTATTTTGTCTTTCCTGGAATTCTCCTCAAAGCAAACTCCAAACCTGAGAGGCAGGCCTTAAATTACAGTTGTGAGAGTGAATGCAAACAAGATGAGACTGTAGTGTAAAGGGCTGCAGACCAACACTGTCACTATACTAATGAAGCAGTGCTTCACCTGTCAGATCACGCAGAGAATTGCTTGAACTTGTTACAGTTTCTGTGAACACCGTTCTCAAGAGTGGCAACAAGCTTTGAACCCAAAAATGAACTATACACACTTTCTAGCATTTGGTTCAGCAAGGTTCATACATCAATCCATACTAAATTTTTCAATCTTGTTTATGTATTATTTTATTCCCTTATCAGGCTGCTTTTTCATAGATAGCATACTTTATTACCAGCAACACCTTATCAAAATCAGTAAGATATAGCTATCACAATGAGACTGTTATAATAGCCTGAATCCCCACTTTGGCCTTGAGGGGCTCTACACAAAGCTGTTGCAATAAAAAGAATGTTGACACACTGGTAGAAACTTGATATGCTTTAGTAGTAATGCATTTAGCAGTAAATTTATAAGTACCTTGCGTGCACACATAAAAACACATTATATTTGTTGAAAAGGAGAGGCGCAGACTTCAAAAGTCCAGATGTAAGCACACTTGTCTAAAGCACTGGAGCAATATGCAGCAGGCTAAATAAAGATAGATCTTAGCGCATCTGCCATGTTGGAGGCCTGACGCTTGTGCCTTTGTAGTCGTAACAGATATGCAGAAACAGATGAGTGCAATAACTGTCTGTAAAAACCACAGCTGATGAGACAAACAAAAGAAATTGTTTTTTTTTTTTTTTGCATACCCGGAGACGGCAGCCTTATAATAGCAGTGGTCAACAATACAACCCGATGCACAAACCTGCTCCTAATCTATTTAGCATACAGAGTGATGAAACGGTTTGGTAGTTCTGTTCAGCCTGTTCGCGGAAGCAAGAGAATAAGCTCCCTAACCACGGACACAAACCACAAGATGATTAGTGGCGCACGAAAAGCTTACCCTTTGCATTGCTACTTTGCGCGCAATGTCTCACGCAGACGCTTTTGTTTTGACACACACGCGTCACGTCGGCAAACATCTCAAGGCGTATGCGCTTTCACGAGTCACTGCGTTAATGGCAGTTAAAGCGAAGTAAGCACCAGCACAAGTGCTGCAAGCAGACGGAAAACTAGACTTTTGTGCATTATTCAATTACCCCGCCGGCAATTGTCCTGTAGCAACAACTGTCGCCAAAGGCTAACAAAAAAAAAAAAAAAACTGCGCCGCGAACTCCAAGAAACAATAGGGCGTCAATTAATGACAAGAAGCGAAATATTTTTGGCTGATTACGAACAATGCGTTCTTTGTCAGCGTCACTGATGCCGATAGGAGCATGCGATCACGAAACAGGGGCAACGCGTTTTGCGCACGGTAGCGACCACACGCTCTCAGCTGATAAACGTGCGAAAAACCTGCCGCACAGGTGTCTTACGTAGTGACGAAACGGTGACGCCCACAGAGGCTGATTCATCGTAGGAGGGCGCAGAGCACGTCGGGCTCGGACAGTGAACAATGCGCCCGCGTCGGTTGCGTAATGCACGTACAAAGAAACGAAAAAATGGAAGGAAAAGAAACTGCGCTAGCCCTCGTGGTAGCTGCGCGCGATGGTGTTTCAAGGCGAACCATTATCAAAGCGCAAGTAGTAAACGCACCTTTGGCGCAGAAGCGGGCGGTCCTGCGAGAACACGGAAACTTCACCATACTCACCATAGCGATCGTCGTTTTCGCCTACGCGGCTTCGATGATGGTCAAAAACACAGACGCTGACCGCACTGGTGATGAGAGCCTTGCCACCGTGGTAGTAGAGAGCGCGGAGAGCACTCCACATCCATCAAGGCTCCCTTGGGTCTGTCGTTGTTTCCCGCACTACTACTCGGCGCACTGCCGCGACTTTGACCGTCGCGCACCCGACGATATGAATCACCCGTCGTGCCTTCTCGAAAGAAGCAAGCCTGAAAGTTCAACGAGCGAAATAAAGGCCGCTGGCTCTTGGCTGCTGCGCGCCGTCGTTGACACAAAAAATGACAAGCAAAAGCCCCCCTCCACGGCGTCGCGACGTCAAGTTCAGCAAGCTCGCGCTCGTTATGTCGACGGCAACCAGAACAGCACGTTGCAATTTCGACGGCCAAAGCGTTTACACAGCTCCGCAGCCATGTCCGCAGCCGACCGCTGAATTCAATCAAATCTCCCTATATTCTGGCCATTAAAACAGGCACAATTGCATTCTTATTTTTCTGAATAGCCTATACCATGAAGAGCAAGCTTCGCGCAAGGCTTCTGATAACGGTCCTAGTGCAGGGGATGAAAGCGGGAAATTTGAATTCAGTGCAAGAGGTGCTCTTGCGAGTGTCATTGATCACCGACACTCGCCAGGCACAATTTGGCAGTGGAGTAGGAGCTACGAGCGCGACAAGACGGCTTCCAGGCTTGTGCGTTTGGCTCGCGAGCGCGTGAAAACTTGAGAACGACACACTTGTGGAAGCCGCCGCCTACCGCGTAAACTGCGCCCCGTGTGTCCGTATGTAGAACGAGACGCATCATTCATTTTCACCGCCGAAAATCGAACTGTGCATTCTACAGCGCGGACATCGGCGCATTGCTGTTCGCATCTTAGCGCGTCGCTGCCAGAATGGGGTGTTTTCACCCTTTCTGGGCATTTCAAAAGGCCCAACTCGATCCACGACGAGGCTCAACTCTTCCTCCCTTTTCCTTTTTTATCCCCCAATGGTTTCCGATATTCCTCGCATTTTCACGGCAAGAACGCTATAGTAAGGCTTCATTTACCGATTGTCTTAATAGTACGGCTGCGCTTCTGCTAGTTTACGCTTTCACACAGCAGTTTAAAATACCAGTTCTGCTCAACCCTAGGTAACTAATGTAAAGGTTACCCAGAGTTGAGCAGCAGTGGTATTTTAAACTGCTGTGTGAAAGCATAAACGTAACCTCTACATTAGTTCATACAGCTCGATCCTTGCAGAGGAGCTTAGTCATTTGCTTGCATACATATGGCACGTTAAAATGGCATGAACATGCAAAAACTACTTACATCCAGTAAAGTTTAGAGCAATTTTATGTCAATTACGTACTAAATTAGATGCTGTTGTATATTTTCTCTCAAGTACACCAACCTCCTGAATACTCCTGACCAGCTGTTTTTCCTAACAATGGTGATATATGATTCTGCGATTCATACACTGGTAACAATTGAGTCATAGTGTTGTAGACTACTAACTAGCCCAAGTGTCTGTGCTTAACAATATATGACTACTGCTATTGCTGCCTCAGGCTGTTTTTACGAGGAAGAACTACAGAGAATGTTTCCTACATTCGAATCAGTGCGAAAGCACGGATCTGTGCTATGTAGAAAACGACAATGAGTGGACAGTGCCGTGGGATGGAGCACTCGTGCTAGGCCAGCTGCAAACAGACAAGGGAACAATGGACGATTTTGCTGGGGCTTGGTACCCATAAGATTAGTGCTTAGCATTAGAACTGCAATGACGTCAAGTGGTTCTTTCTTTGCAGATATCAGAGGCTAGATTACACTGCCATCCACTTCCAACCCGCAATTACGGAGTCCAAGATTTGCAATTCTCACGGCGCCATCATCACGACTTTGATCTGTGGAGGGAAAAAATATTTCATTCCGAACTACAAATCTTTTAGCAACAAACATTCCTTTTGTTGCCAAACGAATGTCTACAGAGTCACAATTGTATTTCACTAAGAGCAGAATACTGGTTGGAGCTGTACTCAGAATGCGCTTTGGATGATACTGCAATGCACTACCAGCTTAAAAAATGATAGGGGTGCCAAGACACAAACGATTTTTTCAGTGTCTTTATTACGGCTGACTAAACAATGCATCATCTGTACAAAAGCCAGCGTTCAAACTCGTAAACAAGAAAATGACTATTATAGTTGCACAGTGTGAATCAAGATGAAATTAGCTACTTAGATCACAATGCACCAGCACTCAAAATGCAGCTTTCCTCAAAATCAGCACACCATTAATGACACAATAGATGATTTGTAGTTATGACATGAAGCCTCTTTAGCGATCAGCTACCTGCAAGTATCTCCATCACATGGTGTTACCACTCACACCTGAGTGCAGTTTCATGTTTCTGAACCATAGGCCCACCTGTCACCTAACGAGAACCTGCTGCAACAAAAGTAATCCTTTCTTACCACCACAATCTCAGATTCACAGCAAATGCCAAACTAGCTCTTTGACGCTATTACAGTCTTAAGATCACATCAAAAGGCTGCCTGCTTCTATAGCAGGTCACCACTGGCACAGTCGAAATAGCAGTCCCCTGTTGACACGGTCCCCTGTTGATGCAGTCACCCGTTGATACACCGGTTACCTGTTGCATCGGCCCCACTCTCTCAGGCTCACACCTGGAAAAGACCACGTGCTTCAGTGGCAAAAAGATGCTGTCGTTGGATGGTGCTCTCTCTTAGGCACGCTAAGCTGCCCACGGAGGTCGCACCACGGGCAGTGGTTGTCACCGCTCCGGCGGCACGCGGTCGGTGACCTCCATGCGGTCCACCACGCCGGAGAATGTTGCCCTTCTAGCAAGCCGCGGAGGCGAGCCCCCCCTCGCTTCGGCAGGCGCGCTGATAGCGTCCGTGTGGTGCAAGTACGCTTCCCACAGCTCTCGCCGCCAGTGGACCAGAGCATGCCAGACGCGCTGCAGAAATCCGGCCGCAGCCAGGAAGCCAGAAACGGTAACTCGCCGCGTGCCTGTCAGGATGGCCGTGGCTGCCTGTTCCATCTTCCCTTGTTGCGGAAACACCTGCGGGCAAAGAAAACATGCAAAATTTTTTGCATCCGCAGTCGTGGCCCAGTGGTGTGGACACCCATCTTGGCTGCAAGGAGGTGGTTGGTTCAAAACCTACCGCCGGACACCCACCGGTAAAATGGGTACAAGCGCCCAGCGGCCCGCCACTCGGCTTTCTTTAGGGGTATACGTTTGGGAGAAGCTCCGTAAACTCCACTGCGCCCCTCACGCGCGGAGCCCAGTATCGAACGACGTTCGCAGCCTTCCTCTCTTGTGTGGTACCGTTCAGCCAATGCGGCTCGAACGCCAGCAGAGAAGCGCAACGGCCTTTCCCTCATATGTGAGGACAAACCAGCCTTCCTCACTTCCTCAGAGTCTTACACTCGCACTGATCCACTGGCTCACAGCAGCAGAATCAGCAGCGATTGTACTTCAGTGCAATTTTCCCTTCAGTATTGATGAACTTTTTTCCAACATTTAGCCTTATGAAGCATAAGCTCATTGTTATAGTGCGCTAACATTTAAGCCCGCATTCAGCAAATATCCTGTGATGCATTCTGAAACCTGGAGAGCAACCTGTCCACCGGGTTGTGGGCAACCTGCCCAGGTGTATATACACACACAGGTCATCATGTGTAATTTGTATCTGGTTACACCCGAGAATATGGTTACCACGCATTTAACAGGTGTTTGCCACCCACCACGGTGCGCAGATTGTGATGACATCACAGGACACGTGACCTAGGTGGCTGGTGGGCCAATTGCTTTTCCGCTCACAATGTCGCCGGCGCATTTTTTGCAGAACAGAAGCTGTGACTGATACACATGCATAGAACGACCATTACAAACATTGTGCTATGTACCTATGGCAGGTCACCTGGCAGGTCACTTGCCACAGTGGTCTGCTTGTGATGACATCACAAGGTTCGCATCGCATATGTGTCACGAGTGACAGTGGTCGCCATTTCCACTTGCATAGACACTTATAATGCTAATACATTAATAAGTCCTGACGATATATAAACAGAATACTTTTTTGTTTGCAACAGAATGCAGTCACTCATTCAGCTTTTCCGTAGTGCACAGAAGGAGTAGACAAGAGCAACCAGCCAGGTCGTCGCCTCACTGACACAAAGGTTTCGTTCGGTTGCCAATGCTGGTGCTGGGGGCTTGTCAGCGACGGCATATTTGCCGATCAGACCACTACCCAACCCAAACACAGAGGCAGCGCTTGGCTGACGTCGTGCAGTGCCGTTCATAGTACATCACATTACTGTGCTGTGATGTCTCTAATACTATACACCGATATCATTCCCAAGTTCCTACGTCACCATCTCACTAGTGACGGATCTCGATTAAGAGAAAAAGCATTCAAGGACCTTTGGAGCTGAATTAAAATATATTGGTCGCATCCGATATTGCTGTGGGTGACCTTACACACAGAGGAGGACCATAACAAGCTTTTTGTAGCCTAAAAATTTGGCGTCTCCACCTCTTTAAGGTGGATATCCGGATATCCAACGGGACACGCATAGGCAGCTCGACACACTGCCAAGACGTCACGTGCAGCGTCACTGAATTCTGACCAGTCAGCATGACATCTTGCATATGCTCACTCCCCCTCCTCTTTGCTCCTCACAATCCTTCATGTTACGCCAACACTGCAGAGCCAAGAAAGTAACAGCTGTCGCTGTAAAACAACTGCTCCACAACTGACAGCTGTTACGAGCCATACTTCATCTGACAGATCTGCCCTGCACGCCATCTCCTCCACAGTCCAATGTCCACTGAGAAAGCTTGGGGTTGCTACCTTGCGAAGGCCGCCATCAACAGCCTGGCCGATGCATTCCATGCTGTCAAACCAGAGGGTGGACACACCGGACGCAGCTGCCTCGAGGGCTAGGCCAGGGCTCCAGCCGCGCCCGGAACAGTAGGCGCCCGCTGTCAGCAGCAGCAGAAGCCACGGCACTCGCAGCCGCCACAGCCACAGCAGTGTCGACAGCACCACCAGGATCTGTGCCTCTGAGCGCCAGATGTGCAGCCGCTCGGCCAGGGAGGACCTGCAAATTGAAAATGGTAGCTTGGATCAGTTGGTTAATGGGACAATGAGGAAAGCTTCATCCAATCTTTAGTCTCAGTAAAAATTGACTGAATGGATTTTTCAGGCCATGCTGAGGTATGTTTGGCAGCAAAAGATGTATTTATCATTAAGAAAATTAGGTTTAAAAACAGAGCATGTTTTCCCCCCACAGCCCAATGAAAATCAATAATGTTAAAGGGTCAATCTACTCACCGAGATGAGTGTATAAATAATGGCATATTCTGGTAGTCGGCACCCTATAACATCAATAACGAGGGAACTGCTCCCGGTTTAGGCAGGAATTTATATTTTATTTCGGCGTTAAAAGTGTCGTAAAAATGCATGGTGGTGACCCCAAACGTTCATTTTGTTGGTGCAGGTGGTAGTCTTTTTTTGTAGAAGCATAAGTGAATATACTATGTACCGTTTGTATGCCACAATGTCATAGAAACGTACGTTTTATTCTAGTAAACTGTAGAAGGCGTACCGCTCGCTTTTTCTGCAAATCACATGAATATTTATAGTTATACGTATGCTAAACGCAGGCACATTCCCACTTTTAGTTCAGCGTATGCTAGCAGAGACGCAAAAATAAACTCAGCCTATAGTGGCGCCATCTGGTTGTCAGGACGGGAACCATTGCTGTAAACAAACCGACTCTCCACTTAAGCCTAGAAGCGGCAGAATCGTCACTCCAATTATTAAAATAAAGCAAATTTATCACTTATACGTTTTCTTATAGGCGAGATGAGACGAAGCAAAAGACCGGCGCCCCATTTATGGCCAGTAAACGCACTGAAAAAGGCAGCAACAACGAGAATTCAGTCCGAAGCGAGAGGTCTGGCTTCGACGGGCGCCGCCATGTTAGTTGCCGCGCGGCGGAAATCCAGATGGTTGCCAGATGAGACTACCATCTCATACAGATGTGTTCCCACATCAATAAATTCTATTTTAAAATGGTCGACTGCTCTTCTTGGCACCACACCTGGCTAAACGTTAATGTGAGTAAAGAGCTATCGGTTGCCGCAAAGAAAATATGACCGATAAAATTCAGTAGACTGACCCTTTAAGGCTGTAAAGAATTCTGTGACTGCTGTTTGGAAGTGAACAGCAGTGAAGCCTAGCTTCAGGAATCCAAGTTTAAAAAAACTGTCTCAAAGTCTCCAGCTAGCTTGCAAAAGTCTGGTGGTGGTAATAATGTACTTTATTGTTTGAAATCTTTTCTAGCTCAAATAAGATCAGTTTACAGGGAGTGTAGCCTCATAGTCATAAAACATGATAAGTGAACGAAAGCAAACCATGCACTGTAGCAGACAATGGCACAGACAATAACCCTCAGCCACCTCCATCGTCCACAAATGCCCCAATATTTACAAACAGTGTTAGTCCACAGCCAGAAACCTACCCCAGAGCTTTCATGGTCATTCACACAAAATGAAGTCATCACTAAGTGCGGTCACATCACATGATCCATTTTCATTGGTCAATTGACCAATGGGTGGCCTGACCAATGGCAATGCGTCTTGTGAACCATTCAACTGTCACTGTTCCAGTTAAATAAACTCACAACTGAATCTCCCAAATGCATTCCTTTATCACATTCTTTCTTTTACATTCTCCTTACCAATACAGATGGTGCTTAAGCTCATGTCCCATTACATGAACGCCCCTTACACTTTTTCCTCCATGACTTTTCGTCATGCTATGGGTTTCCATGCCTCCAACAAGCTGCCACATCTGCAGCATCATCTAGTGTCTTAATGAATATTTAGAAGGATACAGATGCATATAAAAATTGGAAAAAACCTCATGTAAAGCCTAAGACACTTATATGGCAGCTGTGAGCAGCAGACTGTTTTTGAGAGAGCAACCAGCTCGGAAGGTAGCTAAAAGCATTACATAATCCTTGAAAAAATAACTAGAGTAGAGATAAGTGAGTTCTCCGAGATTTTAAACTGCATTTAAACTACAAGAGTGGCACAGTTTTTGCGAATCAAGTGCAAAAACTATGTTGTGAACAATCCTTGCACCTTTCCTTAGCTCATAAAAAAATTCGAGTTTATTTTGTTCATCGTCCAAAACATCCCCCTAATAAGGAACTCGTGATAAAAGGTGCAAGCTGTCACTTGCTGCTGATTGACAAACCACATTGAATCTAGGGTGGTTTTGGGTAAATGAAAGGCGTAAGTTCATTAATTAAATACAACAGCTGCTGTTCAGGTTCTACCAAACTGTGTTAGCAAACTCCAGTTATGGTAAAATGCAGCTGGCATGAAAACTCGCCTATAAAGGTACCATCACATTGTAAAGGTGAAGCCAGAAAGGTAGAGATGAATAGATATCAAGAGATCTGCCGATTTAAAATCATGCTTACGAGGCCAGAAAAAAAAGCCTATATTCTACAAGTACAATAATGCTCTGGAATGCTATGCTACTGAGTCAGTTCTCCAAATTTGCTAGCACAGACAACAGTACAGCCAGCAGGCAGTACAACCAGCTGTTCCCGGTAAATAAAAGAAAATTGGGACCAATTCAATTAAATGAGTATTCCAACTGAATAGTCTATATGGACTTCCAAATGGACCAATTGAGTTTCCAACCAATGAGCACAACTGGTCTTACCAATTGCATCCAAATGCACCTAATGTATCTAAGTGAACATTTGCATATTCAACAAACAAGACAAAACTAAGATGGTTCTTATAATAACAGCTATCAGCAGCTTAAACTACTAAAACGTATTCATCATCTGCACTATACCTGTGGTCGAAATTAAATGAAATAACTGCACTCAGTGGGCAAGCACCACTGGCCTCAGCATGAGTCTCTCATAAATTGGGTATTTAAGTGGGAGCGGAAGTGTGTTCTCTGGATGTACATATTCAGCTTATGCTGTGTCTGAATATATGGTGTTTCTTGATTGTGACGTATGCATGCCTGTTTGGCCTTGATTTTCATAAAAGCATGTAATGTTCAATTCCCCAGAAAAATGTTGATTCGCACCAGGTAGTATCTCCAAATCAGTTTTCCTTTTGCACATTATTAACGTGCAATAATTCAATGCAAGAAATATTTTTGACATCGAGTATTTTGCACAACTTAATTGTGAGATACATTCTGTAAATATTTTCTGGATGCAATAACTGTCTATAGCCAAATTGGTCCAATTGGTCAGGTGGCTAAAAACACAACTGGGACAAATTGGAATGTCCAATTGGTTCTAACTGAAATTTCCAATGTTTTATTTTCTTACAGGGATGGGCAGAGCGAAAATGGCAGTAGTACAGTGCTAAAAAGTTACCGTATTTTCCTAATTTTGTCACTGCTGGCTATACTGTACACTTTTCCTCGCGTATGCCAGGAATGTGCTATTAATGACGAAGATACTGGAGACAACGCCACTTAATGCTGCTCATGCGACAAGACAGGCTCTGCATACCAAATGCAGAAGGTACAATCTGCAGTTTAATTTTCCTTGCAAGTAGTATGAGTCAATTGCTATAACCTAGTCTCAACAGGGTTCGAGAAATCTCGAATTGGAAGTACTTGTGATACCCGACATAGGCGTACGATAGATAAAACAAACCAATTATCAGTTTGATAGTGCCGGCAGTAGTGGGTGCAAATAGAGAGTACAGGCCGATAACAGTCTTCACGCAGCATTCTACACGCATAACGTAGCTAAGGTCTGCAGCCTTGATTATAGCAATGCGCGACCGCAATAGTTTCCATGCGCGTTTGCACAGCCATTTCGTGCATCGTAGTCGAATTCTTCCTTTCGCGCGCACAGCACACAGCAAAACGATAATCGACAAAGTAGGTAGCAGATGCCCGCAGGCGTACAGCTCGATGAGCACGTAAAGCATCCGTAAGATAGGCACGTTACAGCAAAAAACGCTTCAAAGCTGCGGATCGCAACTGGGGAAACCCAAGCTCTCGGTGTTCGAACACCTGCGTACAAAAATTCGCGCCTCTCACCCGTGCGTTCGGATAGCGCGCTTGGTCAACAGGTCAAGCGGCAGGAATATGCAGTACTGGAAGGCTATTTCCAGAAGGAAGGATACCACTGCTGCAAAAATCGCCGACATCTCCGGGGAAACGAAGCCGACGCTATTCGAAAACGCGGAGAAGGAACCGCTAAGCCTTTTTTGAGCTGCCGACGGATGACCCGGCGCCCGGAAGTCGACAAGAACAACCGATCATCACGTTCCGGTTTCGTTTACAAGAGCGGAAAACGTAACCGGAAGTCTGCTAGCGCTCTCCGGTAGGTGGTGGAGGCGCGGAGGCGGCAAAAGCAGCAAAACTGACAAACGCGCGGACGGAGTCGCGGAGTCTTGTGTTTTGACGGCGTGGCGGAGGATACGTTGTCTGCGGAGTGAGCGCTTGCACTTCGAGCGTTTGGGAGATCCCGAAACTATGCTCAGGTAAAACGGCGTGTTAACAGCTCGCGTTTGTTGACATGTGAACAGGCATTGGCACAACTGACAGTAATCTTGAAGCTGTGAAGTGGACGAGGTAACATCTACAGTATACTCTCGAAAAGTATATTTTCGAGCACGGCTGTCAATGCACTGCGCGTACGGCGCTGCTCTTGCTGTTTCAATAACGCCTGTTCATTGCGCGCCTCGCGGGCGTGTCGCCTTTCTTTGTACGCATAACTTGTTTGTCCGTTTTATCAATGTGCTGCCATTGTTATGACTGCGGTCACGCGCTGTCAAATAACGGAGTATCGTGGTTTCGCTGCTGCTTGAGAACTGTGTTGGTATTTTTCGTTCGAGATGCATATGAGACCTAAACAGGCTGTCACTGCAACTAACGTACCGAAATTATTCTCTTTTTAATTTTTTTTTTGTCGTATCAGTGTTAACCGTTTCACTTCGCGGTTTTCAGGTGCGAGGACTTCGTCCCGTAATTGTCGGACTGCATCCGCCGAGGCCGTCGTCTCGAGTACACAGGCGCCATGAGCAAGAGAATGTTGGAATTTTTAAAACAGCGCGTCGAGGCAAATCAGGGAATCAAAATTTCTCTGCTGCCGGGGCACCTTTCCCAACTACCGGCAGAAGTCCGCTCAAGATACGGCTCAAACGAACCTGCTATTCGCAAGTTCATGGAAAATCACGCGGAGGTGTTCGTTATTGACAACTCTGGCCGCGTTTTTACACGGCCACAAAACAAACTTCTGCCCACAGCAGCGGATGAGCAGCGTGCTACAAATGACATCTCAGCGCTGTACGATGTGCAAGGCAAAGTGTTGCGCATTTTTAATGCATTTGGATTCATTTCGGTGACGCGTCCAGTCAAAACCACTGTTTACTTCACCGTAAAATGTTTTGAAGACGGCAAGTACAGCAATCTGTTGACCTGCGGCCTTGCTGAAGGCGACAGCGTCGTTTTAGATGCAACCAAAAGTGAAGGACACAAGGCTTCATTCAAGGCAACGCGTGTTATTCTCATCTCCCAAGCTGTTAATTCTGCTTCTAAGCCTCGGCTTTCGGAGGAACAGCTGGCAGATGAGGGCAACAGGCTGAACAATCAGCGTGGGGTTATCCACACTGTAAAGCCAGGCTACGGCTTTATCGTGTTTGGGCCCAAGAAAAAGAACTGTGCATTTTTTCACGGCAGCACCGTGGACAAGGCAATGACCAAGGATAGCAAAAATTTGACGGAGTTTCTCACTGTTGGAGACAAGGTCAGTTTTGATGCCAAGCCGGACGACAAACCCAGCAAGTGGGTCAAATGGAAAGCCACTAGGGTCTGGCGCGCCCCTACTCCAGTGAATAGTGCCTGCAACTCTGACGTTGACAGTGGTGATGAAGTGTTCATGTCAGAGGACGAAGATGAAATCCAAGGATTCCTCAATGACGAGAGTGAACAGGAATCGTCTGATGTGGATGTTGAGGACTACCCTATTGGGTGTCCTGATTGGGAAGATCCGCCACAAAGACCTTCACATCAAGGTGATAAGACTTGTGAAGCTAAGTCCCTTCTAGACTGGCCTGCTCGAAGAAAGGTGTCTGGGATGAAAGGCTTTTTCGTGCCGTACACCGAAAAAACTGGTGTTGTCTTGTGGCTTGACAAGGGTGTCAACGTACAAGTGGTGATCACTACTTTGTACCACATTGGCAAGCAAGTCAAATCCTTCAATGAGCTGTGTCAGGACTCATCTGAGCGTGGCTTGGAGGTGTTCTTCGATGCTGTTGAAGCAGACGACATGTGGGTGGCTACGCTTGTCTGGACGGGTGAACGGCCCGCTAAACTGCATGTCACCCATAGCGAACACATTTTCAACAGTGTTCTTGCCCTGGTGAGGGCAGAAGCTTCTTCATGTGAACGTAGCAGTACGGACGCTGCGCGTCCACTTTCAGCGGCATCCGGAGAGGAGCCATCGGTCACAATTTTTCCCAGTGGAAAGGGAGTTGTGACAAAGGTACTTCCAGGTGCTGCAGTGTGCAACGTGCAGGAGGCTGACAGTGGCAGACAGCTGAAATTCACAAATTTCTATAAAGATGGCTCTGTGTATGTTGAGAATCTAGACAAAATGCTGCAAATAGGCGATGCTGTCTCTGTTGACTACATGGTCGGCACATCCTGTGGCGAAGAATACGTCCACTGCGGCCTTGTCTGGCAGGGGCGCAAGCCACTGGACGCAGCTCAGCTGTCCCCAGAAGACTTTATGAAACAGATAAGCATGAGGCCAGCCCAATGCAGTGCCAGTTCATCGGCCAGCAGCCAAGACCAGCCATCGTAAGTGCCATTGCTTTTCAGCAACCGGGATTCTCAGAAATGCATTCTAAAAGAGCAGAAAAAACAAAACAAAGTTCTGAAAAGTTCTAGTACTTCCTGGTACGTGATGTATGGAAGGTGGGTGGGCAAAACAGCACAGAAAAGCAGAACAGAGTGAGCTAAGAGCACCACTTTCAACTCTCTCTCTCCCATTTTTCCACACTGTCCCTCCTCCCCCTGCCTCTTTTGTGATCATTTACCATCTGGCCAATTTCGACACCCTGCTTCTTAGGGCAGCTCTAGGATTCCTTTTGTTAACAGGTCCCCAACCAGATTTGGTCACTAAGAAAGCATGACTTGTAGATCGGGAAGTTAAAATTGTCTGCAAAGTAATACTGCAAAGTCTGCAAAGTAATGCATGTTGTGATTGACAACAAAAATTCCCTATCAACTTCTTTTCACTTGCACTTCCTATCAACACAGCCATTCATATCTTTTGCCAGGGATAGAACATGGGAAAATCTGCACTGTGCAAATGGTACCTAAAATTGTGTTGATTGATCATCCTGATAGATGGCATGCTTGCATGACAATCAGTTGCATGCACACTGTCTGCTCTTCATTTCTGAACAAATAAAGCTGGCACTCTAGCTTTCTTTCGGGTCTCTTTGGCAATCTTTGGGGCCTGTGGATATTGTTGTATTTTCACTTTATTCATTTGTTTGTTGCGGGTTGATTGCACTATCCTTGCGTGGAGCATTAGGCATGGCTGCATTCTAAATCTGCTCTTCTGTTTACCAGTAATGGGATAGTGCGATCTATCTGCCATGTCTAGGGAATATGTCGTAGCACAGATAGAGTACATGGGGTCGACTTATAAAGAAATTTCAACACTCTCGTAGTAGAATTGTGGACAAGCCTTGCTTGTGGAGGCTAGTTAGTTGCTGAGCATGCTAGATAAACTTGTGTGAAATTGCGTGACTAACAAACAAGTCCTTGCAGGAAATTATCGGGGGACATGTACCTTGCGTGATGCCTTGTAACCGCTGGAGTATGACAGTCTCTTGACAGTAGGCAGATTGGGGGCCCAATAAATTTCCACTGAAATACAATGGAGGTTCGGCACTACGAGGTTCCCTTGTACAGGGTGTTTCACCTAAGACTTTCTGCAATTTTTAAAAATAAGCTATTTGAATTAGATGCGCGCTTTTTCAGGCATAGCATTGTCAGTGGTATAGTACATCATAATGCAGCTAAGACGTGCTAACTAGCAGGCTTGTTAACCAATATTTAATAGTTAACTTTTAAACTATTACCGTTGGGCTCCTTAATTATTGAGAGGCATGTAGCCCACCGTAAGTAATGTCCATATCCGTTTTTAGAATTTCGAGAACGCGATTATCCTCGGCGCTGTGGCCCAACAAATTTTGGCTATTTCGCCGAGTTAGGTTCACTGGAGAGGTTGCTTTGCCTGCAAGCTTCTCAAACCGCGTGTATTTTGGCGCGATGTAGGCAAAATTTGTTGGGCCACAGCGCCGAGGATAATCGCGTTCTCGAAATTCTAAAAACGGATATGGACATTACTTACGGTGGGCTGCATGCCTCTGAATAATTAAGGAGCCCAACGATAATAGTTTAAAAGTTAACTATTAAATATTGGTTAACAAGCCTGCTAGTTAGCACGTCTTAGTTGAATTATGATGTACTACACCGCTGACAATGCTATGCCAGAAAAAGCGCGCATCTAATTCAAATAGCTTATTTTTAAAAATTGCAGAAAGTCTTAGGTGAAACACCCTGTATATTAACATTTCTGGCACTTTGTGCATGAATTTTACTGCTTTATGTTTTCTCACATTCGTGATTCGCTGCAGTGCATCTTTATTTATTTACACTGCAGTTTTACCTCTACATGGTGGTTGAGAATTGTGCCATTTAAAAGATGAACAGTGCGCCGTAACAGAGGGACAACTAAAGGCAGGTGCTGCACTTTGCTGTTGAATGCAAGATGCAGCTGGAGTGGCTGGATTTTGGTGGAGTCAAAATCCTCGGATGCATGAGTGCTGAGATTTGGCTGCGCTTAAAGTAACCCAGAGTGGCCGAAATTGACCTGAAGCCCTCCAGCTGTCTTTCTTATGGTGCACAGGGTAGCTTGGAGGCAAAAAAATACATGCATTAGCTCTGTGTTAGCGAAATTGGTGAGGCATGCAAATAGCTGAGTGGTCACAAGGCTGTGCTGATATGAAATCTAAATCCCAGTGAGTGGTCATTGTCGTGGCTATTGTCTCAAAGTTCATTTCTCGCATGGGTGTGGCTGGCGAAACACGAGTACGTGGCTTCCTCGCTAGATCACATTTAGGGTGCACTCATTGCTTGCCCTAGGTCACGCAAATGTGGCCCAGTTTCACTTACTGAAGCTGCACATCGTACAAGATCTACTGTAGTATCAACGGATGCTAATGATGCAACACCTGATGGTACCGCAGCTCCAGTTCTGCTGGATCGGTCCCCCCTGCAAAGCAGGAGAATGGCCTGCACTTGCCTTTGGACCAGTCTTCCTCAGATCAATTGCGGCGAGAGGCTCCAGCCGCTGGTGAGGATGCCTCTACACAGATTTATTTATATATTGTTGCCAGCCTGAGAAGTTGCTGCTCAAAGGACAATAATACCCGTGCCACACGCTCACAAGAAATGGCAGTAAATGCTTAAGGCCTTAAGTTTGTTAATGCCATTATTTTCGGAGTTGGTGCTACACGTCCACATTTAATGCCATTATCGAAAGTGACGATGACGATAACGCTTGCAAGGTAGTCAAAAGTTTCATCTGAATATAAACATTCCTGATGAGCACAATATATGGGGAATGTTGTTCAAATGTAGTATAAAAACGATTTTCCAGAAAATACAGCTGTTCCTGCTTTACAAGTCGAAAAAGTAGCCATAAACTCGCATGTCAGCACCCAAGTCGAGAGTAGCTGTCAATAAGGCTGGTTAAAATGGCGCCCTTCGCACCGAAAATGCGGTATAGATGCCTCATCTGACTGAAAGTTAAGAATTAAGCATTTCCTACTGGTTAGGAAGTTGTTACTAACAAAGCTGCATGCTTTTCTGCGTGTGGAATGGGAACGAGAGTACGCATGGCACAGGCGAATGGGTTGTGGTGAACTCGGTAGGTCGCGAATGGCAGTAAGGCTAATGCCATTAAATTTATGCGTGTGACACCACACGAATGCCATTAAAACTTAAGGCAGTAAGCACTTAATGGCATTAAATCTGTCCGTGTAGCACGGGAATAAGAGGTATACAATGCTAAAGAAACAAGACAAGGGTCAGGCAGGGTGCCGTAACCCTTTCGTACGTCTTGTTCCTCCCACACTGCGTGAACCATACTGTGTTCCATTGCTAGCTGGTTAAAACTGCTAACATGCTGAAAGGCTTTAGCCTCAGTGCTAATATTGGCCTTGGTGGGGCCTATGGCATGGGTGACACGGCTTTTGCCTCTTGGTCACATGAAATGATTGCGTGGCTGCAGTGTCAGACCTATGCCTGCTAATTTCCTGATTTCATCATTGTGCTGTATGCTCTGTCGAATTGGACTATGTTTACCTACAAATGGAAGACGCAAATTGACAGAGCGTGTTCTATCTGTATTCTGTCTCTATATCCCTGATGGTTTTGACTCGGACCATATGTCAACTTGCTGAAGTCAACTCTTTATTTAGCCTTTTACGATCTCCTTGTCGAATTATTAATTTGTCATCACTGCTACTTAAGTAGGAAGGAAGTCAGCAGTCACTAAGACCAAGGAAAGAAAGGGGGATTTTTTTTTTTTCATTTGTGGTTTATTCACTGGGAAATTAGTAGTGTAACCGTTTTTACCTTAAAGATTAATTTACAAGAAAGTAGAAGACATCTTGAGAAATCAGTGGCAATCTTGCATATTCTGCACTTTGCGTTGACAAAGGCCATCCTTTTCCAGTTTTTCTTTGCAAAATATGGTAAATAGATTGCTGCTGGTACATTTGAGCTTTCTTATTTCCTTTCCCCATCACTTCGAAGCGGTGGGCTAAGGCCCAGGTTCAGAGTTCCAGTTTTCATATAGATATATGAATACAAGTCCACGTGTTGTTCTTGCTTTTGAAGTTACCATCAGGCAGTCCGTGAATTATTCAACTAACTGGCTGGAACAGTGGGGAAACTAGAAAAAATGATATTCCACGCAGTGACTGTTGGAAGTGGCGGGTGTGTGTGGCACTTGTCACCTCTCTTCATGTTCTGTGTCCTTGCACAGCTCATTGAACCTTGCTCCTGTCTTTTTTTCTAAGAAGCCATCATATCGGCAATTTTCAGTGCACTGTACTGCCTCTGCTGTGTACAGTCATTCCAGGCGAAGAGTACTGTTATGCTCATTGACATTTTGTCTTCCAGGGACCACCGTGCCAACGCAATCTGGCGTGCGCAGTTTAAATGTAAGCCTGCGTCAACCCAGTGCATGTTGCCAGGGCATGCCACCTCCTTCCTGTGTGTCTCTTGCATGTGGCTCTCGCGAGAACCTCTTTGCCTGGTCCCATTCTTTGCGCATGTGCCCAGCAGCCTGGGGACACCTTTAATTCAATTCCTGTCGCTTGGCTCCTTTCCCTGCCTTCTCCATTTTTCCTGAATGTTGCACAGAATGAAATGCTGACCCATGTTCTACTTTCTGCCTCTAGTCAGATGCTGTGGCAAGAATGCAGTGGCAAATGTGCCCCTTAAAGGAGGCCCTGCAACCACTGATGTCGGCCTTTGTTCTGACGTTGTTTTCTCTTGCTAACTTGGCATTAAAAGTGGCTGACGGGTGCTGGGAGGCTTGGCACAGTTGGTCAATGTCATTGGTTGGCAGGCTTCCTCGGAGAGGTGTTTGCAACTTCATTCCCAGTTCTATCCATCGCTTGATGTCTGCCTGATCAAGAAAAAAAAAACAACAAGATTTCAGTGCTGGCCTGCCCACTCTGTCCCCATGCTGGCTTGTGACTTTTTTTGAGGAGCTGTCGGTAACTACAGTAAAACACACTACCGTTTGTTAGCTGTAGGTTTTGTAACACAAGTTCAGCACTTCGCTGGCATTTCAGATTTTCAGAGTAGAATGGACATGATAAAAAACTAAAAAGAATGTTCTTACAGTAAAATGGCCCATACCATGTTAGTTTCTTTGTTGTTTATTTTGTTAATTTTTCCCTCACTTGGACCTGGTTTCCAGCCAAGCCAACTAAGGGAGGACCCTGGTCTTTGAAAAAAAAAAAAAAATTAATGGTCACAATTATACAATCTTCAAGGAACATATATTTTTGTGTGCTGATTCTGAATATGTCTTTTAGTTTTAAAACAAGTCCTTGTGCACTTATACGATATGTTATGCAATATTTTGGACAGAGCTTTTAAGAAACTTGCCTAAATGCATGGCATTACTTTTTCATGATGTCACATCAAGGAATGCAATAAGGGTAAAATCATTACCTTGGCTATCATAGAACTTGAGTTATAGGGTTTTTAGGTTGCCACCTACAAACATGGATGCAAACTTTCTTCCCATTTCCGAAGTGGCAACTTCATAACTGAAGATATGATCCCTGAAGGTTGCATAATTGTGACTTCATTGATTAAAACTTTTTTCAAAGACCAGGGTCTCCCCTTACAG
Organism: Amblyomma mixtum; assembly: GCF_055824585.1. Classification (NCBI taxonomy): domain Eukaryota; kingdom Metazoa; phylum Arthropoda; class Arachnida; order Ixodida; family Ixodidae; genus Amblyomma; species Amblyomma mixtum. The sequence continues at coordinate 21,937,455 of NC_143018.1, forward strand.
ACCAGCTAGACCTGGAGTTTGGGAGCTGTCTCAGTAGAGCATATTATTATTTCAAAATACTGCAGGCCAGCATGTTTGGCCCATGCAGGAGGGGCTATTATGCAAAGCATGAAAACAGTGGCACAAGAAACAGCATTTCACGAGGTTGCCGACATTAAGAGATGCAACACTCATTCACTCAAATGATGTTCAAGAGTTTTACCAATGCTTGAGCAACTCTGCCTTTCTTTCTCTGCATTTCTCTGGCAGGGGGATGTTGTTCAGTCAAGAAAGAAACGTGCAGCCGCGGCAGCTCCCTTGAAGGAGCCTTCGATTTCGGTCTACCCGAATGCAAAGGGGACCGTCACGCAAGTCCTCGACTGCTTCGCGACGGTCAAGGTCAAAGAGGCGGAGAAAACACGCGAGGTAGAATTCTCCATCGACTGCTTCTACAAGGACGGTGTCATAGTCATGGACGACCTCAAAGAGGTTCTTGGTGTAGGAGAGGAGGTCTCCTTGGACTACATGGTGGGTGACACGGGTCGCAAGGAGGTTGTCCGCTGCGACCTTGTCTGGCTGGGCAAGAGGCCACACAACGCGCACTGCCTCGGCCCAGATGACTTTGCCAAGGAACTTGACATTGCGCCACCTTCCGCTGGTGTCACAGTCTCCGTCGACGACCTTTGCAGGCAGGTTGCGGGTGGCCGTCTCAGTGGCAATTTTTCTGTCTCACTACTTGGTGTGTAATTCAGTTTGTTTGGTCATGCGTGGATGCAATAAATTCAATTATCATTACATTCCAGTTTCCATCCTCCTTCATTATTAATTTTTTTTTCGGAGGAGGAGGTGGGGTGAAATATGAAAGTATCTTGGCAGGTAACAACAAACCTCTTATGATGTGACAGCTGTACCAGCATTGAACAACTTGCGGCAAAATACATTTATAGCATGTAGGTGGCACACATTTGTGCAGTTGTTCATACCTTTTCCAAACAGTTCACAAAATATTAATCAGTAAGAGCCATGTCATGGTAAATGGATATCTGTCTGCATGAGCAGCCTGCAGATGTAAAAGCAAAAGCAAAATGGGTACATAAATTTGCATGCACAGTTACAAGAGCTTTCATAAACAAAAAGTTCAAAATATCTGGTGCATACAACAATTTTTTACTACTGCGACAGTCCGTACTGACAGTTGTACGGACAGTTGTATGCATTTCAGAGCCTGACTGCAGTGCTAATTGCTGATCAGCAAATGTTAGCCTGGTGCAATGTTCCATTCCACCGAATTGATAGCAAGTTTCGGACCCTTCTGCTACACAAAGAAAGTAAGCAGAGGTAGAAGCACTGAGAGAGGTTGGTTTCTGTGTCTGTCATCTTTCCTTGCATTGCGCAGCACTAATATGTGCAGGAGAAAGGAGGGCACAAATCAAGTGTAGACTTTCACCTTGGTTTTAAATCTTATCTTCAACAGGCTTGTCCAGGCTGCATCACCCTTGTGTAAAGCACCTGAGCAGTGCACTGCCCTATAAACAAAGAGGCACAGTGCAGCCTTCGGTTGGTTTGTGAGGCCGTGTTTGTGCAGAAGAAGAGCGGCATAGACCTGAGCACAACCACTTAAGCCAAGCATTATGGTTTGCTGTCCAGTTTCAGATTTTATCAACTGGTACACATTGCTCGACTGCTCTACAAAAAGGGTGACGCAGACTGTGCAGTTGCAATCAGAATATTTATGGAATAGAATAAATATGGACTGCGCTCCAGCAGTCAAACTCTTCTGGCACTTTGTGTACTGGAAATTAATGGCAGTTTGATACTTCTGCAAGTAAATTTCACTAGTGCATAAATGCAGCAAACTTTTCTGTTTCCATTAAGCAGTGTTGGAAAAGTTTAAATGCTGTAGTGTGGTCCATATCATTCTATTCATGACAGTCCAGATATGTGTGAGCTGTCTTCATTCCTTGAAGAAGCAGACACGTATGAATGAAATAAATTTATTTCTAATGCATGCACTTTGTTCTCAACTCTACAGAGGTAGCTTGCAAGGCTACTCAAATTTATCGACTATTTTTTAGCCATATTTTTTTTTTCTTAACCGTCCAGTTATTTTAATTTCAGTGGTACAATTTACACTCTCAATTCTTTTGGTTGCAGTGGCTGGCAGCAGGAAAGTCTACTAGAGAACAATTTGGCAGCTCCAAACCGGCAACAGCATGTTAGTGAAGACAATACATGTGAATTGGAAGTGAACACGTTTTTGCCAAAGCAGTCCCCCAAGCAAGCTGCAGAGAACATCAAGCAGTCTCCAGTGCCAGCAGGTGAGGCTGAGTCAGTTTGGTTAGGGTTTTGTTGATACATTGTGTGTGGCTTACGAGATGAATGCTTCATATACGGCACTAATTCTTTTGCCTCTTCTATTCCTTGCAGAGTCTGTTGACAGTCCCCGTCATGTTGCATCTAGCATTCATGTAAGTCGTGTCCCACCCTGCATATGATGTCTTTTTATTCCTGGTAGCTTTAGGCATTGCATAGCTAGCAGAAAGTTTTAAAAAAAGTTTGGAAGAAGAAAATTCTCAGTGCTCTCCCGCACTGTGGATGTAAGACGTGTCGTATCTGTTGCTGAAGACTTATCTGTTGCTGATCGTATCTGTTGATCGCTGATTGTATCTGTTGCTGATCGTGATGTTGCTGAAGTCGTATCTGTTGCTGAAGCTACCTTTAGTGCAGGTAGCTTGGCTTTGGACGCAGTTGTTGTATTAAATACCTGAATATTGTTGCTATGATTGTTGTTAATGTCACCGTCGCATCCCCAAAATCGTACACTGCACAGGTAATGGACAAAATTCACATGCTCGATCTTTGTTCGTGTCCCTTTGGAGTGTACCTTACTAAGCACCTCTTGTTCCTATTCATATGCGTGTGAAATGCAAAAACACTCTCATTAGCAACTGCTGTGCTGGTGTGAGTGAAATTTCTTGCTTTTCGCAAGACAGGTGTGGTGAGGCTACAGAACTGAGCCTCTCATTCTCTTCACGGGGGCCCTCAGCCTCACGAGCAAGAGCTTGAAGATCCTGGCGTCTTTCACTGGACGGTTCTTCTTGGCAAGGCTGCACAGTAGAACCCCGCTGTTACATTTTAAGGCGGAAGCCTTTAATGCCTCATCGTTGTAAGCAGAAGTTGTCGACAGAAATGTCACGCTTTTCAGTTGGCCGAAACGGTCGTGACGTCACAGTGCGCGAATTTCAAACGGGGCCAATTGTACTTTGGCTACTAACCATGCAACCAATTAAAGGGATCGTATAGTGATGCTCCAAGTTAGTGGGACTTACTTAACCAATTAGCCTAATTAACCTTTCTAGTCAGACCAGATAAATAAATAAAACTGAGAAACTGAGTAGGAAATTGGCCGAGCTCGGGAATCGAACCCCGGTCTCCGGAGTGCGAGACGAGCACGCTACCACTCCGCCATGCCAGCTCGATGGTTTACAATGAACAAAAGCGCGTCTAGAGAATATGGTGTTCACTCTCATCTTCCTCCCTTCCAGTTACAGCGAGGTTTAGGTGTCCACCGAGATATGAGAGACAGATACATTTCCTTTCCTCAAAAACCAATTTACCAATAAGCAAGGCGTAGAACCTTTCCTCAAAAAGCGTTGCATTCAAAGGGCAATGCATCACGCCGAATGGGTGGTGGTGTTCTGTGGACTGCCTGGCAGCGCTACAACACGCTGTTGCGTTCCACTCCTAAAGGCAAAGATTAAGCATCATTAATTGGCAGTTAATTTATGCACCAACAGAATGTAAAGTGAACAATCGCGTAGCAGAATGCAGCACTCAGGCTTTCGCCTTTCACCACTTTAGCCACTAAAGTTCCTCGTAATTTTTTCTTTGGACTGAGGCAAAAAAAGTGATGCCATCCAGGAGACTTAGTAGCCAGGAAGCACGCATAGTTGTCTGGCACCTTTCTAACGTGAGGGAGTTAAAGCTCGTGAGGCGGAAAAGACGGCAGCATTCGCTTTTTGTCGCCGAAGTCTAAGGCTGCCTTGGCTCTATTGTGTTGTTAGTGCATGAAAAATCTCAGGATCACCAGCGGCAGAGGCCACCAGGAGCGCTGTGAGGGAGTGTGATGTCATCTTTCGTCCTTGAGAAAGCGGAGTTGAAAGCTTCCATTGCACACAGGGTATGGGGGGCTCTAGGAGCAGTGTGGAGTGATGCCATCATGTGGATGGTATAAAGGGTGGATGCTATTACATTGCACTCTTAAGGTGGTGCTTAAGCATCTCCCAGGGTTGTTTGTTTATTTTCCTCCTTGTATGGGCAACAAGCTTCTCTGGAATTAGCACGGCTTTTGTGGCTGTCACGACCATTCACATGCACAGAATGTCCTAAAAGCCCTGTGATGGCTCTCTTTCTGCCTGAGCAGCAGGAAGGCACTAGCGATGTTGAGGCATGCATGCACACCTCTGTACTGTTTTCGCAGCATTCGCTTTAATCCTACACAATCCTTGTCTATTTTAACCTAGAAATTGTGGTTTTAAAGCTCCAGGCAACAAGGCAAACCCACCTAACAGGTACGTGCCTCAGAGCCAACCTGCACAACTGCATCTTGTTCAGCGCTGCCCACGTGGCATTTGCCGCGGTATAGTTTTGTTTTCGCGCCTTCGTCGTGGGTGCAACACGCTAGAAGCCATCTATAATGTGGTGGCAGCCGCGCAGCCGCGGGACTGTAGAGTCCCGCTTTGGCTGGAGTGTTGTCGCCATTTTTAAGTGTGCTAAGCATAAGCTGTCAAAGTATTGATTGCGGGGTTAAAGCACTGCGCAAAGCGACATTCGCAATGTGGCATATGGGAATGGTATCATAGTTGCAGTGTAACAGCTGAGCTTGCATTGCATGTGTTCCTATGGGGGCCTTTACGGGGCAGCAGGCAGGCAGGCAATGTGATGAACTTTTTTGCTTGCGCTGCAACAAAGAGGGCCTGAAGGAGGGCTGTAATCCCGAAGTGGAATTGGCACTGGCGGAGGTCAGCAGCATTTCCACTGGCCATAGAAGTGCTACAGGCCAAAGCAAAAGAACTGGCTGGAGAGCGAGGCATTCCACAGGATTAGTGAAACACGCGAGCTAACTCAACAGACCGTGTCAAGTGCTTGTTGCGAGGTAGCTAGCTAGATCGCTGCAGTCTGGGTTGACATCCCAGAAAGCTTGGCTGCATGCTCAATCTGAAAGCGCAGAATTTCCAATGCACTAGACAGCGCGCAAGATTGTGCAGTAATCAGGAGGTCAGCTGTGACTAGGAAAAGTGAGCGGGGGAGCAGGTTCGTGGAAATAAATGTCATTTGCGTGTTGTCCCTGCTGTCATTCTCAATAATTTTTTTGGCCAGCTTATATTGGAGGAATTTTTTTTTTTTCCTTGAACTTCTTGGTCTCGGCTTAGCTGCACATTTTGCTTAGAAAATTTCCTCGTGCACTGCCTTTGCATTCCACGTATTGGGGCACGGGTCTTAGTCAAGTCTTCTTCTGGCTTTTTGCCCATGCCCCAAACATTCCTGAGATGTTGAGTAAACATTGTGTCACATTGTATTATGGCTGGCCTAGGTTCGAGTAAATACGGTACTTGAGGATCTTGCCATCTTTCATGGGCAGTCTTAAGCTCGAGTGCCCTGCACCTTGGGGGTTCACATGCACCTTGCATTTGTCCTCGGCCAGTGCGTACAGAGAAGGCCTCTGCAGTCCTCCTGTGACGTCACCGCACATTGCAGTTGACATTGCACTTTTTGATTGAAATTGCAGTTGCACTGTTTGTTTAGTTACTAAGGTAGCTTTTTCACTTGGGTGCAGAAAATTTCATCGCTATCTGTTTGAGGCTGCTTAAGAGAACCTTTTCTCCATTTCTATCTGAAGCAGCCTGAAGCAGTGCAATCATTGCATACTTATGCAGTGGATGGGAAATGGCAGTTTATGTAAAGCAAGTTGAATGAGTGCAATTATATATCACCCAACTGCTCTCTAGCTCACAGATTGACGTGCTGCTTTTATGTGAAGTTTTCCTAGTTTCTCAGTAACCGTAAAATTCTGCTGTGTTCAGGACGAGACTCTGCTTCGACTCATCAGGACAGTTGTCGAGGAGTACCAAGCCAAGTTGCGAGAAGAACTGCAGAAGTGTATGCAGACATTCATGGAGCGTCCAAAGGTCATAGTGGTGTGTGACGCTGAAGCGCAGACCGACAGAGAGGACACTGCTGTGACCTTGAGCTCTTGTGGAGACCAGACGCCTCCTTTCTTCAGCCCATGTAGCAGCCCAAGCAAGGAGCTGGATTCTGTGCACGTGCCGGTCACTGACAGTACCTCCCAGCCTTCAGATGACTCCAGTCTTCTGCAGCCGGGTGCCATGAGCTTTGGTGCTTTTCAACTAGTTGAAGCATCAACTGTGCCAACTGGGTTAACCGCTTCCTTGTGGTCAGATGATGCTTCTGATGTACCGATCACTGACAGTACCTCACAACCATCGGCTGACACCAGTCTTCAACCGGGTGCCATGAGCTTTGGTGCTTTTCAGCTAGTTGAAGCATCAAGTGCGCCAACTGGGGTGAACGCTTCCTTGCACCCAGATGGTGCTTCTGATGTACCGGTCACTGACAGTACCTCACAGCCACTTGCTTTCCTGGAAAGTGAATCCACGCTGCATTCGGTCAAGGCTTCAGAAACAATTGGCACCATTTCTCAGCCGGCGGAAGCTTTGGATGCACAGGTTGTCAGTGTTGAAAATCTGGCTGCTGACACTGCTTTGCATGCCACAGAGTTGTCACACAGGCCATGCACAGAAAGTGAAGCACTGCCATCTTTTGAAACGATGAACAAAGATCCTTCATGTGCCAAGGTCTCTACGAATGAACCAGCTGCATATGAAACTTTTGTCGTACAGGCTGCAGGCTCGTGTGTGCCAGCAAACAACAGTGTCTTAGAACTGTCTGCACCACTCAAAACTGAAGCCAGCTGTGATAGTTTACATGAACATCATCGTGACGGGGATACCGCACAGCCTTCGGACGCACTGTGTGCACCAGATTGTGAGATTGCACCAGTTTCAGGCGAGGCCATTTTTGAGGCAGACGGACGGTCTGCTGAAAAGAGCCTGTCAGGCTTGTCTGAAGAACCCGTCAAGGTTCCTGTAGACGCCAGTGTTTCACAACCAGTGGGCTCAAAGAACTTGCTTGTTGAAGATGGCGCTCGTTCTCAATCATCGAGTGCATTGGATGCACCGTGTGAAGAACCCAACAAGGTTCCTGTAGACAGCAGTGTTTTGCAACCAGTAGACTCCGAGAGCTTGCTTGTTGAAGATGGCTCTCGTTCTCAACCACCGAGTGCATTGGATGCACCGTGCGGAGGAGGCACCAGCATCCACCTTGTTGAGGAGTTTGGTACAGTGCAGGCTGAGGAAGGCAGTTCTCACCTTAGTGATAAAAGCAGCACAGAGCCCTCAAAGATGGTGCATGCACCAGATTATCACATTGCTCCTCTGTCAGCTGATGCAGATTTCAAGGCGGAAGGGACATCAAACAAACCATCCTCTGAGAATATGTCACTCTTGCCTGATTCTCCTGACAGAGCTCTTGTAGATACCAGCGTTCTACACCCGGTGGAATCTAAGAGTTCAGCGGTTGAAGACAACAGTGTTTGTTCACAACCAGGTGCAAGTACATCAGACGCAATTTGTGAACGCACCAGCGCCCGCCTCGGGCAGGCACCAGGTACAGTTGGTGCTGGTGACTTTTTCACCGCTCAAGAGGAAGTAGCTTTTCCTTCAGACGGACCAGAAAATGCTTCCAGTGATGTTGCACTGCTTGAGACTCGGAAAAGTGTGGAGCCGCCTGCAGATAACATTTCATAGTAGTTGGTTTCCCAGGATGTTGAATGAATGCTTCACAGTGTGATTATCTTTTTTTTTTCATGCAAAGGCAGCAGCTTTTTTTTTTGCTTGTGTGTGTGCTTTTGAGTGCAGTTATTGGTACTGTCAGTAATAAAAAGTTGTGTGGATCCTTAAATTTGCTGACCTGCAGTGTCTTGCATTAGGTTTGTGACTGGCCCTTTGCAGTATGCTTCCAGTATCACACAGAGTACCAGCATGGTTCTTGAGAATGCATGCAAGCACAACATGCATTTGGGGTGACTGATCTTAGCATAGAAAGTAGTTATGATATGAATTATTGTTCTTGCCTCCAATGGAAGTGCAGTACTTTATTACCCATCCATTGGCAGTGGTTGTTCTGATCACTGAATTAGAGCACTGGTAAGAAATTTTTTTTTTTTTTTTGACACTGATGTGGCCAAATACAGGCTAACCGTAATGCATCCAGAACGTTTTCCAAATCTATAGGTCTAAGCATTGCCGCCAAGCTCATTAAAGCTAGCAGTTCACGCAGTAAAATACTTTTGCAGCTTCTGTCTAAGGCAAGCAGTTATGTTCTGGCAGGCTCGGATTCAGAGAAGCATATTTGTACTAGAATGCACTGTGTGGCATACTCTGTGGCATAGGTGAGGGCATGTTTGATTGAATATTTGTCAAGCTAACCGAGTTGGCTACATCCCGGTTAAATTCATGGCAACACTGGCGAAGTGGATGTGTTCAGTGGAGATGCGTTTACATTAGATGGCGAAAAATGTAAACTTGGCAAAAGCTGGTTGCAAGGCAGCAGCTTTTAGAAAAGGAGGTAACCTATCCCAAGAACATGTTGCCATCCAGAAGCATCACTCAGAGTGTCGTTGGAGACTCCAAGAAGTGCAAGATGCTGCAAGCAATGCAAAGGCTGATCTAAAGGCCACTGAGTCCATAAGAATCGAGAGTAGTAATTATGCTATTAGACTGCTAGTTTTAAAAGGCGAAGGAACACACCGTGTCACAGACATTCCAGACTTTCTGGTATCAGCAATGTTTTGAGAATTGTTCAGTAAAGTCTATTAATGCACATGCTATGCATCAGTGCTAATGCCAGAAATAAAACCGGATGGGAATGCCCTTGGTTCAGTGTTCTGCAAGACTTAGTCAAAAGAACTTGTAAAATATGCTGAAATCAACTCTGACCAAGCTCCTGTGTTCTAGAAAAGCCGGTGCATAATTTTGTACACTTTACCATACTATTTATAATTTGCTCTTCTCCAGACTTCCTGCATTAAACTAATCTGTTACATGACATATGAAATTTGCTGCAAAAGTTTTTGCAAGGAAAAGGTTATATCAGATGTTATTACCCACACAACGAGAAAAGTTTCCCATTAGCAGGTGAAAAACTTGCTCCTTTCGCAGTTCAGCAATAAAGCTGCCGATGTCAAGAGCTAGTTCTGCTTTTGGCTGCGGTCTTTCTGTATTGCCGCTTACCTTGTTTTTATTGTGGTGCCTCTAGTGAGGCTGGACAGCAGCAGGCTTTGGTGCTTTGTTTTGACTGAAGGTTTTCATTAGGAAAAACACAAGGTAAGCTCATCTTTTACTTAGCTGTTAGTGTTATTACTTAGCTACGTTACCTTGAAAATCTTGCTTACAATGCATTTCCACATTTCTCTACATCTGCATTAACAGCTGAGGTGCCAACCATTGAGGACATCTGTCCTATACACGGGTTGGTGGTTCTCCTTCGACTGGGCTCCCAGTACAGAGTACGTGACAGCAAAAATAGCTACACTGTCTCCTCTGCCTTGATGGAAAGCAACATTGATTTTACATTCTGAAGCTACGGAAGGTTTGAAGAGATGCCATAAACCAAAGCATTTATTTTAGTACAGTCTAGCCTGTTTTTAGAACGAAGCCACTTATAGCGAAATAGCGGTTATAACGAAGGGATTTCAATTTCCCATTCCCATTTTTGCATTTTCAATACATTTTGGGTCCGGTTTTAACGAAGTAAATAAGAGCGCGTCAGCGGATATAACGAAGAGATTTAATACCAACCGAAAAATAATCTGCCAATCAACACATTTTTGCGTCCTTGAGACGATTTTTTCCGAGAAAATAAGAGCAAAATTCGGCTGACGGCGTCCTTTCGTAGCGCCTCCGACAGCGAATGCGACGATGCTAGTTGTGCCCCTAAGCCGTTCACCTCCGCAGCGGCCATCGCAGCTGTTGACACGCTACGGATGTACCTCGGGAGTCCGGAGTTCGACCAGATCTTTGGTTCGCAGTTGGATGGTATGGAAGCCGCAATCCTGAAGTCCGCACTCGCGAAACGTGTTCAGGGGACGCTGGACGACTTCTTTCAGCGGCAATAAATCGGTATGCCGATGTTTGCATTTTTTTTTCGTAGTCCGCATATTACGAAATAGCGGATATAGCGAAGTGATTTTCGATTCCCGCCGACTTCGTTATAACCGGGCTAGACTGTACTTTCTTTTTCATCTACGTGATGTAGCCAATCAAGAACAAGAACTCTTTAACATTGTGAGCTGTAACATATATATAAATGGCATGTAATGTCTCGCACCTCCATGCAGGCTCCGAGATGCATTGCAGTACATATTTATGCTTGGTTAATTCTGTGTGTGAGCGAAGTCCTCTCGCATGCACCAAAGCCTTAGTAAGTGGACGTTGTCATAGTTGCTGTCACATGCTCATCAAGACCGTTGACACACATTTGCAGTTACATATATAGCCTCTGTGCATGCTTGCTGAGGCATAATTCGTGCAGGAAGAAAAAAAAAACAGTAGTGCTGAAAATACAACACATTTGTCATGCAGTTGCATTTTTGCATAACAGCCGAACAGACATTAAGTTGCTTGAGACTGTTATTAAGCATGCCAGTCTCTGCAGTAATTATCCATAAACCTAAGCAAATATTGAGTCATAGTTGCTGTCACATGCTCATCATCAAGACCGTTGACTCACATTTGCAGTTACATATAGCCTCTGTGCATGCTTGCTGAGGCATAATTCGTGCAGGAAGAAAAAAAAAACTAGTGCTGAAAATACAACACATTTGTCATGCAGTTGCATTTTTGCATAACAGCCGAACTGACATTAAGTTGCTTGAGACTGTTATTAAGCATGCCAGTCTCTGCAGTAATTATCCATAAACCTAAGCAAATATTGAACAAAAACAGTTCTGACAGGTTCATGTACCAACAAAAAAGCATACTGTGTGCCTAGGTTAGGTTTTGAAGTACAGGTAAGTACAGACTTTCAAGAGAAAGAACTCGACGCGTCGCATGTGTCAATTTTAGCACAGCAACTAAAACGCCCGGTGCACCTTGCTTGCAGGTAACGGAAGCTCCGCTGAAGTACACATTCACGGTGAGGGACGCCGTAGCAAAGTGCTCTGGATTAGTTTTGACCTTGCATTTCACAGCACACTGGTGCCTTTCGCCTTCATCGAAGCACGGCCAGTACTGAACCCGGGTCATCAGCTCAGTACCGAGCGCTAGCTCCAATCACTGAGCCGGCACGGCGGGTGTAGAAAAAGTACTGAAAGTCCTCCGAGGATTTGTATGATTTTATATATATATATATATATACACACACACACACATACATACATATATATACAGGGTGCCCCAGCTAACTTGGACCAAGATTTAAAAAAAAAACTAAGCGTTCTTGAGAACTGAAAGTGGTTGGATGCTGTTAGGGTTTATCTAAATTTACAGTACCATTTTTTTCGCTCCTCCTATTCGAATAATTGTCGAAATAAATAAATAAACTTTTTAAATATAGCTTGAAACGTTCAGGCGCCAGTAGGAAAGTTGTGGAGCTCCACAAATATTGTCCAACCCAGGCACTTCCAACGAGGTGGACTTAGGGTGGCCGTTTTTATTCGGGAAAAACGAAAGCCCGCGGTGTTAAAAAAATACCTCGTGATAGCGCGCTCGGTGCGCCCGGATGCGCCACGATTACAGCGCTATCATCCGTGCTTTCTAAAAAACATGACTCGCTTCGCGCCTTTCGTGCTGCCCAAGACAGGGCTTCGCGTTGCGTTTGGTTCCAAGATAAGCGCCAGTGGCTTCGGGCGGCAGTTGAAAGAAAGCGCGGCTCCTGTTTTTCAGCGTAAATCACACGACGTTATCAGGCTTATATGCGTCTTTGCTTGTTGGGATCTTGCTCCCAAATTCGAACTCATATCGTCATCGTTCCTCCGCATGCATTCTGCTAACGTGACTGCGCAATTATCGCCGCAGAAACGGGAGCCGCGCTTTCTTTCAACTGCCGTCCGTACCCATGCACTGCAGGCACTTATCTTGGAACCAAGCAAAACGCGAAACTCTGTCTTGAGCAGCACGAAAGGCGCGAAGCGAGTGATGTTTTTATTGCGAAAGCAATACTATTCCCAAGAACGGCCTTTCGCGTAGCGGCGCCACTTGTCATATTTCACCTTTAGAATGACCCCTGACGTCATACTAGGTGCGAGAGACGCTACCAACTCGGCTCGCACGGCACCCGCTTGGCACGGCGCGCTCCTCCCGCTAGAGGCGCTAGTGACGTTATAGCGTGACGTCATACCTGCTTTCACAACCTACCAGGTTTAACCAAAGCTAAGCCCCAGCCAATTTTTTAGAAAGCATGGATGAGAGCGCTGTAATCGCGGCGCATCCGGGCGCGCGGAGCTAGTAGAGCTAGTCTAGGTGGCTTTGGCGGAGCGCGCTGTCTTGTGGTATTTTTTAAACCCCGCGGGCTTTCGTTTTTCCCAAATAAAAACGGCCACCCTAAGTCTATCTCGTTGTTGCACAATATTTGTGGAGCTCCACAACTTTCCTATTTACGCCCGAACGTTTCAAGCTATATTTGAAAAGTTAATTTATTTATTTCGACTAATTATTCAAATAGGACGATCGAAAAAAATGGTAACGCAACTTTAGATATTCAGCTCCTGATAGGGCGAGACCTTCAGGCAATTTTTAATCTGTGTTAGAGAAAAATGTAGCAGCCGCGTGAATGAAGCGTCCTAAACTTCAGCGCGAACAGACGACGCAAGCCGAAACGTTCGCACTTTTAGCGCGTCCTTTATTCGAATACTCAACGTCGAACACAGCACGTAGAGCATTTCAAGCACGAAGTCGGAGTACCCAGTATGCCTTGCGGCTCATATTCAGATTGAGCACCACCTATCAGAATGGTATCGCATACTTTCCTTCAATGCCACCTCATTTCCGCAGCTGAAAATGGCCGCTGTGTTGCGACACCACCGGCTCGAAATGAGCATTTCTGGAAAAGATTAAAATACTAAATAATACGATTTCGGCGACCTATTTGCGCGTTCAGGCGTCATAATGTCCCTTACTCTGCGCTAGGATTGTTTCTTGAGCACTCTGATAGTATTTGCAGTACGTATACTCTAGGTTTTAAGAAAATACCATCAATATTAAAATTAGATATTTTTTTTTTTTTTTGGGGGGGGGGGGGGGGGTGGCACAGCATAAGGCGAGAACTCTGCTCTTGGGTTACACGAGACATCTGAAAGTGTCTCATTTGTTACAACCTTACGTGACGTGTCTTATGACAAGACAAAAAAGTGTGAAAGATTGTCAAAGCTTGTCACTTGCATACTTCAGTCAACCGCCGCTGCTTCGTGCGTGCCGTTGCCTTCGTCCATCTTCATGCTTAGGAAGAACTTGAAGACAACTGCTTTTCGCATCGTGGACTGTAGTAAAACGCTAGCACATCGCAAGTAGGAAAAAAGCTTGCATGCATTATCTCCCTGGAGCACATGTCAAACATCGCGTCGGCACCAAGAAAGCTACACAAACGCGCACTTTCGAAACCGAAAACGCGCGAAAAAGGAACAGCGTCCTGACAAAAGCGACCGATCAGCATGGGCGGAAATACACGCGTGGCGGCGTCCACATCCTCCTGGCGACGGGTTCAAGGCCCGGCCCTCTGGCCTGTAGATTATCTGGACAGCCGCGTAGAAAGTTGCGGTCGAATAGTTGTGTTGCTAGGAGAAGCTAGACCGTCTCAGCGTCGAATTCGCGTGGTACACGTGTGCAGGAATAAAAACAAAAGTCTCGAGGACACGTGGAGTTCCATGACTAAGAGCTGACGCCCATCGCGCAGGTGAGTACTCGGCCACCCAAGAACAAATGCGCTGCGTAGCGCGTTATCTTTTGCGCCGCCGTATCTCGCTGGTGCCATGCCATACCTTTGCCCCTAACCGTGGCTTACGGGGTTTCGATGATCACGCAGCTGTTTGCGTTGTCCGTGACGAAGGGAACTTTGTTTCGGCGGTAACTTATTAGCGGGCGAACGAATGGCCACTTGTTGCTTTCGGCGGAGCATTCCAGGGCTACGTGTGGCGAAGTATAGTGGACCGCGGAAATTCGAATCGCTTACCGTCAAGCGAACGGTACGTTTTTCAACTGTTTGGCTACCTGCAAGCACTTCCGGGCGTTAGCGTTGACTAGCGTTGAGTGGCGTTTCCGGACAGTGTTCGAAACACGTGGTATTCTTTAGTCGTGGTTGGACTTGACGTCATCTATTTGTGCATTGCGTAGCTGCTGCTTTGTTCTTGTTAGAAGCCGCTGTTCCTAGATCAGCCGGCTGCTGTTCGACCGGCGCTAAACGATTCTCAATTTTCTATAGTTTAATCGTTGGATAGGTTTCGTTTGCCGAATGTGTTTGGATCGTCGCGTTTACGCGTCGATCAGCTGGTAAGGCGCAGCAGTGCTTTGTCTTGTTTCAGTTTGAGTGAAAGCATCGAAAATGGTGAACTGATTTTCACGAACCAAAGCTACACTGTGGGCTAGCTCTAGTGAAGAGCTGCGGATTAATCGACTACCTTAAAGCGCGGAAACGGTTAAATAGCAATAATAGTGGCATTTTCTCAGACGAAACTTGAGAAATTAAGCTCCTTTTGAAGTTCAAAGAAAAGGGTTCGAGAGCCACTGTAGCCTAGCTCGAAATTCGTTCACATATTTGATAGTTGTTGAGCCTACCAGCAAGGTATACTTCGGTAGTCAAAAGGTCGAGATGGCAGCTTTATGGAATTATCAAGCTGAATTCTGTACCTTTTTGCTGTTGGAATCACAGCATGAATTGACTGGAGGGGAACAACAGAATTATCATGCATTGTTTGGAGCCTCATACTGTACTTGCAACATAGTCGGTAGGAACTTTTCTTTGTGCGCGTGCCATCTTTAAGAAAGCTGTCCTGTCACCAAGTTGTCTCCGTGGGGTTGCCTTTTCAGAGACACAACTTACCTCGAGCAGCCTGTTTGCTCCATTTCTTGTCTTAGCCATGCTATTTTAATGGCTACTTTTACATGGAATTTTACTTGAGCTGTTCAGAGACACAACTTACCTCGAGCAGCCAGTTTGCTCTATTTCTTGTCATAGCCATGCTATTTTGTGAGATGTATTTTATCATGTGAGATGTATTTTATCTGATACAGTAATTTATTTTCTTTTCAGCTTATTGAATGGTGCTACAAACCACTCGCCAAGCCATGGTGAACGGGAACAGCAAATCCCGCGAGACGTTGAAGGAGTTTCTTCGTAAGCGGGTTGAGTCTCATCCGGGTATCTCCATTCAGAAGCTGACTGGGCATCTGTCTCAACTCCCGGCTGAGATCCGCTTGAAGTATGGCGGCAACGTTGATTCCATCCGCAGAGTGCTCGAGCAGTTCCCTGAGATTTTCATCATTCGTAACCATGATCAAGTACATGTTGCAAATTCGAAGACTACCGCCAAACAGGCTGGGGCATCGTCAGGGGCAAACAGCGATGATGAAACCACCACTACGCTAACTGGGGCAAAAGGAAAAGTGTACCGAATGTTCAAGACGTACGGATTCATTTCTGTGCAGCATCCAATCAGCACGAGCGTCTACTTCAGTCTGCGCTCGTTCGAGAACGGACAGCATTCTAGCCTGCTTTCGTCTGGTCTACAACTTGGTGATGGCGTTGTTCTTGATGCTGAGGTGGGCCCCAATGACTGTGAGGCCAAGTTTCGTGCTAGCCGAGTGACACGCATCAAAGGTGCAGGTGCCTCGGCTTCACCGTCTGATTCGTCATCGCCGGCACCCCAGAGTACTGTGCTTCTGCCTCTCGTGAACAGAATTGGTGCAATAGAGACCCTGAAAGATGAGTTCGGCTTTATTAAGTTGGAGAAAGAACAGGAGTGTGCATTTTTTCACGCTGCCGAGATAGAGAGGTACCTTGGGACTGCTGTGCCCGCACTGCCAGAGGTTCTGGCCGTTGGAGACAAGATTCGATTCGATGCTGACCTTAACAAGAACACGACTGCGAGGGCTAAGTGGGTGGTGACTACCATACATAACATTCAAAATGTGCCTCCGTGCCATTCAGGAAGCGAGACGGAGGGAAGTGAAATTGCTCCGGGCACAATAATCAAGCGGGAGGGGCTCATACAGATGGTCAAACCAGAGTTTGGTTTCATAAAATTCGGCACCAACTACCGTGACCGTGCCTTTTTTCACCTCAATAATGTGGCACTGCCTCCTCGTGACACCATCAAGAGTCTGCCTGACGTGTTCACAATCAATGACAGTGTGCGCTTTGAAGCCAAGCCTAGCCAAAAGCCATCTGAGAAGGTCAAATGGCAGGCAACTACAGTGTGGCTAAGTGAGTTTGGGCCCAAGGACGGCTTGGACTCTGCTGATGAGAGTGGCAATGAGGTTTTCCTCTCAGACGACGAATCTGACATCATGGACTTGATCCAAGATGGACTTGCGGCTGGCAATGTCAGTGACTTGGAGGACGATGACCTGGGAGCAGGCTCAGGGCTGCCTCTTGCCACTTCACATACATTAGTTGATGGACTGCGGCAACACTTGCATGTAGAGACCCACGACCTGTTGTCATCTCCAAAGGACTTCAACCATCATTTTAGTGACCTCCACAAGGATGAAGGCTTTGTTCACCTGCCCCAGTCTGTCGAGCCATCCATTGTGATTTACCGGGGAGCAACTGGAATCGTCACAAATGTCACAGACTATGGTGGTACAATTGAGGTCCAGGATCAAGCAAGTCCTGGCTCATCCGGATCGAGGAAGGTAGAGTTTTCAAATGAAGTTTTCTACCGGGATGGTTCGTTATGTGTGAAGGAGCTATGCCAGGTGCTCGGTCGAGGCGACGCAGTAGCCCTGGATTACATGGTGGGCAGCAACGGATCGCGCGAGGAAGTGCGTTGCGATCTTGTTTGGCAGGGGATGCGGCCCCATGGTGTTCCACAGATGAGCCCCGAAGAGTTTGGTCAGCATCTGCAGATTAAGACGCCCGTGCATCAGGGAGGGCCGACGTACGACGACTTCCAGCGAGAAATGTGAGTAGTAACGCAGACATGGCTACCACTGTTTCCATTTGGCGATTTCCTCAGAATGGTTTCCTCCCGAGTCTTTCGCCAGAGTATGAAAGATGGTGGGAGTGTGCCAATGACTTCAAAAGTGGCCATGAAGGCTGGTTGGCTGTGCACCGTAACATATGTTGGTGCACATCTCAATTTACATGCTTCACCATTCTTAAAAATTCGGAGATAAACTGATGCAGGCAGTGATAGAAGCCAAGAAGCTTGCTGCAGGAACCGATGACTGTATCATTATGCCTTTGATATCTGCTTTAGCAGAAAAGTTCACTTACCTGTAGAACACATGCTTGGTGTCCCGCTATGACTATATACAGTATTGTGCATCATTTTCATGAACACTTGTAAAAATTTTCTGCCTCAATCGTTGGCTTGTTTGCGATGAAACTGCGCACAGAGGTTGCGTGTTACGGTAACTTTTGTCTTGCGGTAAGTTTGACAACCATACTTACCTGGTTCAACCGCGCATGATGCAAACCTGTAATCATCTGCGCCGAGATCAAGGAATCGAGAGCCGCCAACGCCGGGTTTTTGTAAAGGGCAGCGGCGGCATCATCGAAGAACCCGCACACCTAGTGATGCTTACCTTGGTGCCTTTTGCGTTGTGGCACTTTCCTCTGCAGACACGAGATGGCACCAACGCTTCCCCTCGGCGGCAACCCGGCGCTGGCGACTTTTGGTTAATCGTTCTTGGAGCGGATGATTACGAGTTTGCATCTTGGGCGCCTGAACCACATAATTTTTGGTTTGGTTTATGGGGTTTAACGTCCCAAAGCGACTAAGGCTATGAGAGACGCCGTAGTGGAGGGCTCCGGAAATTTCTGCCACCTGGGGTTCTTTAATGTGCGCTGACATCGCACAGCACACAGGTCTCTAGAATTTCTCCTCCAAAGAAAATGCGTACCATCGTTAAACTTGCATCGAGACAAAAGTTACTGGAACGCGCAAGCTTTGCGTAGTTTCACCGCAACCGAGCCAGCTGTCCAAGCGAGAAAATTTTGAATAGTCTTCACGATACAGATGCACAATACTGTATACAGTGGCTGTTTTGAACCGTTGTTAGACAGCGGGCGCTGTGTTTTTCTTGTCATTAATGCTGGCTGTTTACATAAAGCGTGTAGCTACATACAGAGACAGTATGGTCAAATGCAAATCAAGAATGTAGCCGCAAAAGCCCTTCGAAGGAGGCCCACTGGGTGTTGACGGATTTTTGTGATGTTGGAAGTGATCCCTTGTGCCTGCTAGCCGTCAGCGATGGCAGACTTGCAGATGTGAAGCGATGAACTGCGATGTTATGACAGTAAATCTGCTCCATTGCCTGGAGGGCCTGTTATGAGGGTCATTTGCCAGTGTGTTTTTGAGTTCTATTTGAACATAGTGCGTGTGTGCAGTGCTGGAGGGACTCCTTTTTTTGTCGAAATTTTGTCAAAATGGAAACTACTTCACTTAGGCCAAAGAGTGCAGGTGGTAATGAGGTGGAGGCCCACCCTGTGTGAGCCAAATTAACCTATAGATTAATTTGAAGTCACTGAACTTGATTGGTTGCACGATACGAACTGCGGATGATGAATGTTCCGACTTGGTATGACGCTGTGAGGGATGTGTTGGAAATAGGCAAATAGCATGCAGGCAGCAGTGCAAATCATGATGCAACCGATAGCAGTAATGGAATTGTGCTGTTTTCTTTTTCATTATTTATGTTTATTGGCATGGGCCATGGTCTTATCTATTTGGTGACATAGGGTGGGACGTGTGGTGTCCTCCTAGTAAAATTTTTTTATCTATTCACACCCTTGCGAAAATTTCTTTTAGGCAGTCTATAGACTGTCCATAGACGTTAGTCTATAAAGTCTCTAGACTCTCTATAGACAAATCTTAGAGAACAGTCTGTAGGCAATACAAATGCTATAGGCAGTCTATAGACAAATTATAGATTTAGGGCCATACACTTTTAATAGACTTTTGTCTATAGACTATGAAGGGACAAAGAAATATCCATAGGAAGGCAATATAGTGTATAATAAGTCTATAGACTGTCTATAGACCATATTTATAAGGGCAGTACCTCTAAAAAATCTTAAAGAAGGCTGTTACACCCGTGTTTCATGTAATCCCTTTCTTTGGAGGCTATTAGATGTGTAACTAGTTTGCCTGCGAAGGGTCATAATTGTGTGAGTAGAATTATCTGTTGTGCTGAGGAAAGTTTGTTGAAGAGTTGAAGAGTTTGTTGGCTAAGAGTAGAAGTGTACTGATTTGCTGGCTGTGACCCGGTACCTCAGTTTCAATGCCGCTGAGTGGTTTAATTTCAGGTCATTGGTTAACCAGGAAATGGCTGGTTTCGGAGTCATTTGGTTTTTTCACTGCATACGTTTGTCATGCTCATATAATTGTGCTTCTTCTGAAGGAACAGTACTGCCCCGTTTCGTATTGTTACTTTCCTTGCTGACTGTGGCACTGCTTCTCGCAAATTTCATTGCAGACAAGAGGCAGGCCTTTGCTTAACGGAGGCTGTGAACCCACGGAGACGAAGAAACGACCGCAGTCCACTGTCCATTCCACCGACATCGAGTGAAACATCGCCCACATCGCCTTCAGGGAGCATTCACGGTGACAATGGCATGCCTAACGGTGTTTGTGGTGAGCTCAAAACCTTTACTGTCATAGCAAAGCTTAAAGGGGAACAGAGGACGTCTGCTCCAAATTTTATTTTCTTGGTGAAAATTGATTTCGTGCCTCTTCCTGGCTGTGTTGATGTTTCTGTGGCAGCAAAATAATCAAGTAACACTTGTTGCTGGGCTAGTTGGTGCACTATTCTTCGTACAAAAGTTAGCGCAAAACACGACACTCACAAGAAAGGTGGACAGGACAACGCGCTATATTGGAAAGATACTCAAGTAACACTTGTTGCTGGGCTAGTTGGTGCATTATTCTTCGTACAAAAGTTAGCGCAAAACACGACACTCACAAGAAAGGTGGACAGGACAACGCGCTGTATTGGAAAGATACTCAAGTAACACTTGTTGCTGGGCTAGTTGGTGCATTATTCTTCGTACAAAAGTTAGCGCAAAACACGACACTCACAAGAAAGGTGGACAGGACAACGCGCTGTATTGGAAAGATACTCAAGTAGCACTTGTTGCTGGGCTAGTTGGTGCATTATTCTTCGTACAAAAGTTAGCGCAAAACACGACACTCACAAGAAAGGTGGACAGGACAACGCGCTGTATTGGAAAGATACTCAAGTAACACTTGTTGCTGGGCTAGTTGGTGCATTATTCTTCGTACAAAAGTTAGCGCAAAACACAACACTCACAAGAAAGGTGGACAGGACAACGCGCTGTATTGAAAAGATACTCAAGTAACACTTGTTGCTGGGCTAGTTGGTGCATTATTCTTCGTACAAAAGTTAACGCAAAGCACAACACTCACAAGAAAGGTGGACAGGACAACGCGCTGTATTGAAAAGATACTCAACTAACACTTGTTGCTGGGCTAGTTGGTGCATTATTCTTCGTACAAAAGTTAGCGCAAAACACAACACTCACAAGAAAGGTGGACAGGACAACGCGCTGTATTGAAAAGATACTCAAGTAACACTTGTTGCTGGGCTAGTTGGTGCATTATTCTTCGTACAAAAGTTAGCGCAAAACACAACACTCACAAGAAAGGTGGACAGGACAACGCGCTGTATTGAAAAGATACTCAACTAACACTTGTTGCTGGGCTAGTTGGTGCATTATTCTTCGTACAAAAGTTAGCGCAAAACACAACACTCACAAGAAAGGTGGACAGGACAACGCGCTGTATTGAAAAGATACTCAAGTAACACTTGTTGCTGGGCTAGTTGGTGCATTATTCTTCGTACAAAAGTTAGCGCAAAACACAACACTCACAAGAAAGGTGGACAGGACAACGCGCTGCATTGAAAAGATACTCAATTAACACTTGTTGCTGGGCTAGTTGGTGCATTATTGCAGCGCGTCCTGTCCACCTTTCTTGTGAGTGTCGTGTTTTGCGCTAACTTTTGTATGCAGCAAAATAATTATTGGTCATAAATTCTAATTTAAAAATTCAGCTGTCTTTTCCCGCCACACAATTTAAATTAGCCTCAGTGATCAGTGAGAAAAGTAATAAGTCTTGATGTTACTCTCTGTTCAGTCTCTTTTACTCCCTCGAGCTTATGAGTGCTCCGTTCTGAGTAAAATTAGCCTTCTTGCATTAGAGTGCTGTAGTACTATTATCGATACAGGCCAACTTCAGGGATAAGGACATCAAATTTCTCATTGTATATTTTCCTTGTTTGGAATGGTGTGCATGACAAGCTTTTGTAAAAGGGATTAATCTGTGGTATTTGCATGTACCGGATAAATAATTTATATTTGAATTTCTTTAGTGTAATCTGGCATTTTGTTTCAGCAGTCAAAAGTGGCTATTATATCACAAATAGGGTTGAGCTCGGGTGTGGCTTACAAAAACTGCCATACTATAGCTGTTCATTCCTGCAGTGTGTATTAAGACTTTTGGGGCGGGTGGTCACGAAAGATTGTGTGAACTAAAATGACACAGGATTGCGATACTGCTGTTTTCTTGAGCTTCATGTATCCTAAACCCTGCTTGTAACATCATAAACACTGTTCAGATGCTGAAACCTGAATTGAATATACATTTGAGAAAATAATTCAGTGATGAATTATTTATACCAGACGCGGGTGAATTCCTCGTTGTGATCTATGTTCGTTAATGTCTTGCCCACCATTGCAAGGAAACAGCACAACCAAAAATGTCTTTACTCTTTTAAAGGCATTTAGGAAATCACGTTGCTGATAGTAGAGCACGTTAGTGAATTTCTGAATGTGCTTAGATTTTTTTGTTGAAATTCTTCTGCTGACCAGTTTCATTTTCAGTTTTATGGTGACATGCGCTGTGACATCACAAGCCAACGGTGGCACAATTAGCCTTTGTTTTGCCATCCCATAGATACCACACCACAACACTCCCGTTTTTGCTTTCGGTGCCCACCACAACGATTGAATTTGGGTTTCGCTTGATTTCTGTGGCTTTTTTCTGATGTCACAGTGCTGCAGATTGCATTAGTTCTGACAGTTTTTGGGGAACAAATCACATCTTGAAAAACTCTGCTAGAAGTAGCTTGTTCATGCTGGTAGATTCTGCACTATTACCCCTGTCACACGGGCACTTTCGATCCTCATTGAGTCAATGCTCATCGAACTCAATGCAGATCGACGGTTGTCACACGGCCACTTTCAAGCGCAATCGAGCTCGATCCTGCTTGACTCGATGCCGGCCCCTCAAGAGTGCTTGAGGTTCCAAGCACAATCGAAAGCACTCTCGCTCTCACGAAGCTATAAATATAAACACTAGTTAACAAAACAAAACTACAACTGTTGTTGTTGTAATTGATTAAAATGCTAGACAGAACATTTCCAAGCACTATGCCTGCTTATATGCAAACATATTTATAAATAATCTCGACACCGCACTCCAAACTTAAAGATGGCGTCCTCCTGCTCGTCGACGCACAAACTGTGGAGCGAGCGCGAGACAGCCGCTCTCATCGACTGCTGGCTAGACCGCCTAGATAATTTGCGGCGCCAGAAGAGAAACGCCATAGTCTACGCAAAAATCGCGGAGGCGTTGCGGACCCTCGGGTTCCATCGCACAACAGCAGAGGCACAGAGGTGCGTCGCACGTCTGGCTACGGATTTGGCTGCTGCTGCCCCCAACTGCACAGTGTTGCCGGACATCACTTTGTTATGGCTGTTGGAGGAACATTTGGCGCCACCTACACACACGAGGGAAACTTCTCAAGGAGCATTGAAAATGCCCGTGTAGCACCGGATGTTTCAAGCGTGCTCGAAAATCTCGATGCAGATCGAGTTCAATGAGCATCGAAAGTGCCCGTGTGACAGGGGTATATGATTCAATAAGAGCAATAGTATATGCAGCACCCGCAGCAATAGAAGGCTTAGCACCTGTTCCCCTTTGCATTGCAGAAAATGGCAGAGGAAGACTTCTGTTTGCTTAGCATAACTTTTGCTGCTAGTAACCGGGATTGTTAGGTTTGCATTATTGAAGTCGCTATCTAAATAAATGTACTGGCCATGTCAAAACTCATTCACGAACCTCACCGCTTTTGTGCGATGACTGAGTTCAACTGAAGTTGGAGCTGCTTGTCAGTGGGCAGAATAATTATTTTCTCCCTGAGACAGTGTTGGCCAAATGCTTGTGCAGGCAACTTTTACAGAATGTCGTGCAAATTTTTAATGGATTTTTATTTCTGCCTGTCTCTGTGAGCATTTGATTCGGGTGCTGTTAGCCCTGGCGTTCTCGTTAGTCAGGCAAGCAACTCTTCTGTTATGTGTAAAAAGTTTGCCGCAAAAAAAAAAAAAAATTGGTCAGTGCCTCCTTGGGTTTTTGCAGTTGTGCTTTTGCTGAATCGCTTGACGCTTGGCTTCTCTTCTTTGCAGTAGGCAGTGTTCTGGGAACCAACGGCATGTTTTCAAGTGACGTCAGTGTAAGTGAAGTGCATGGCATTTGATCTCGAGTATTACCGTTTGCATGCATACTTGCTTTCACAGTAGACTGACAAACAATTACTATAAAAGGAATTCGCTAACAATGGGATAGTGGACTCAGCAGTTCCCTTTGCCTATATAGTGGAGTGTAGTTGTCTTACTTTGCTTTTAGACAGGTTTCATGCTGGGTCACAAGTTCGAGTTAAGTGTGTTTTTCTGCATTTTTGCAGCTGACTCTTGTGTTTGGAAGTAATTTCAATCTGTGTCCCTTGACAGAACAGTTGAAGGATTGACCAGTGACACACAGAACCCCCACCCCCCGATCTTTTTTTCTCTCCGGGAGACGAATTGGCATTGTCTACCCGTTGGTTACATGCTCCTTCACTATGTACGCAGGTCTCCTGCTTCAAATTGCTTGCTGAAAAAAATTTTTTTTTTTCACTTTTTTTTTTTACTGTGGCAGTTCTTGTTCATTGATTAACATTGTCTACTTTCTGCCTAATTATTTGAGGAAGTGTCAGAAACACTTGTGGTCTTCTACCACATGTTCACTTGGTAGCATTCGTAGTAGTGGGAAGTTGATCCTCGCTTTGTTGCTGCCTGTTCCAGTGCTAAGCAGTGTGAGAGCAGCCTAGCTGTGCTGCAAGTGATAGAGAGGCTAGCTTCGTTTTATCCTTAAGCCTAACAGTTGAGTCTTATTGTTCCTGAATTGCGGCATCTGTGCTCCTGAAGCATAATAAAGGTGTGCTTCGTCGCAGTCACCTAATCAGCAGCCACTGCAGGTGCAGCTTTTCTGAGAAGCATCAACTGCAGATGTAGAACTTTGTTTTTCTACGAGTGGGCAGGGGCGGGGACATTATCTTTAGGTCTCATCATGGTTTCTATTGGAACGGGTGCCATGAGTGGCTTGTTTGTACCGACTGTTGCGCAAATCAGAGAAAATCGAAAAAAAAATTCTCTCGGCTTAATTGCGCGTTTGTTCGGGCTCAAATTTCGCACAGAGGTTGCATTTGGTGGTCAGTTTTGTTTTATACTATATTTAGGTGGGGTACTTGCCTGATTCAGTCAGAATTATCAGGAAATCCCCATTGTATGTGGTGACGGCGAACCAAAACCGAAAGACTTCGCAGCAGTGGTACCCGTGGCGCCATCTCGCAACCATCGGAGAAATGAGCTCTCCACCAGGGAGGGCGGTGGGGAGGAGTTGGACTCGCATAGCCAAGTCGCGGCCATGGCCTTCTCTCGATCGCTGTACGCTCGCATTTTCGGTGATGTCTCGCGTTGCTTCGCAGCAGAGAGCACCAAGCAAAGATAATTTGCTCACCAACTTAGCACAGCTGGGTTTCTCCGGTGGGTGTGAGGTGGCGCCACGGGTACCATTGCTGCGATGTCTTTCAGTTTTGGATCGTCGCCGCATACGATGGGGATTTCCAAATAATTCTGACTGAATCAGGCAAGTACCCCACCTAAATGTAGTATAAAACAAAACTGACCACCAAATGCAACCTCTGTGCAGAATTTGAGCCCGAACAAACGCGCGGTTAAGCCGAGAGAATTTTTTTTCGATTTTCTCTGATTTGCGCAACATGGGATATTGTTCTCAGGAGGGCTGCCGCTCTGTCTCTGGTGGTAGTTAAAAGTTTCAGAAACCGCAATTTCAAAGCTAAAATAAATAAACAAAATGATGATTTCATTTTAATGGCACAAGGGCACATGTGGCTAAAGAGTGCCATAGCACACTGGTGTGCCATTGGAAAACTGGTGTCTGGCCTGCGTGAAGTGTTGCCAGAGGCCAATTTTTCTAAGCACTTGATCCCAGAGAAACTGGGTGCCAGGCCAAGGGAAAGCTTGAACTCAGCAGAAATCTGCTGCATACCTGGCGGCACTGCGGACTGAACCCCGCGCCTCCTGCACACGAGGCAAGTGCTCAAATCGCCGCCAGTGCCGCTGCTGTGAAACGAACAAAATGCAGCAGCTATAACTTCACATACTTTCTTACCAGTAGCCGGATTTACATGAATGCGGCAGTAGCGCATCACGGGAAATGCAATGCACCAGCATTTACGTGTAGTGCATTGACTCTGGCGTAGTGGTGGCAGCACACATATACTGAAAGCAAAACAGTGTTTCTAGTACAACCAATTTCCGCTTTTTTTTTTTCTGTGCTTCCTGCCTGTATTGTTTACTGCTGTGGTGTTCACTATTCTGTGGAACATGCTCTTAAATGCAACCAGACCTGCAGCAAAGTTCCTTCTTAAGTTCCTAATGCGATCCAATTGCGTTCACAAGCGTTACAAAAGTTCTTTTACTTGTCTCCGATACGCCTTCATCTGGAGCATTTATGCACTGCTTACTTTCCTAGCACATTACCCTCATTTACATGAATGCGGCGTGCTAGTAAGTTGATGGATTGCGCCATTTGTCGCATTCAAGTAAACGCAGCAAGTGAGGGGGCCTAATATGGGTGCGTTGTCAGGAATAAGCTTCCTTGTCTGTCTGGTGCAATCGGTAAACTTTTTTTGGGGCCAGGCAAAATTTTTCGGCTGCACTCACTGGCCCTTGCCTCCTTTAGCACCATCGCTGCTCAAGCCACTTGATCGTAGCCTTATTGTATTGTCTGTAGGCTTGGTCTGAGTTGAGCACATTTTCATTTCTGGGTATCATTTTGGTCATGCTCCCAGATTCATTGTGGCTTTATGCTTGATGGCCTCACTGTTTTGCCGTACATTACAGTGTTGTGTGTCCGGGATTGTGCATCAAAATGTGTGGAAACCAAAGAAGGTGCTTCTAACAGCACCATCATTTCGTGGACAAGAAACACAACTGGTGTTTACTGCAGTGAGGCTGCTTCTTGTTATTCTTGTTAGGGGGGGGGGGGGGGGGGGGGTAGAGGGGTTAGATAATGCTCAGTGTTGTGAGGCTACAAAAGGGAATTAGCTGGTGTGAACAGATGTTTCCTATGGTATCTTGTGTCCCTTGTCTCGTTGCAATTTGTTTCACAGCCTTATTAGTGAAATTTTCACACCTTTATTAGTGTGTAGGCAAGTGCAGCTGTGAGCTTAGCAGGAGCCGATAAACATATATAGATTTTTAGGTATGACAGCTGTTTGAAGCCACTGTGAGACGCAGTTTATGTTAACTACTGTATTGTATAAGAGCCTAGTGCAGTCTGGAATCTAGTAGGCCTGAACGTGTCAAACAGTTCAGCGACATGGACTCAGTCACAGACAGCCTAGCTTGCAAACCTGTCTTTGCCATTGTCGGTTACTTCCACAAAGGTGTCCGTGGAAATTTTTTCAGACTTTGCGGCAGTAAACTGAACCTCAAATTCTATTCGCACTTCTGACTCCTGGTTAAGGCGTTTAAACAAACTAATTGCCTCTGTTTTGTGCTAAAATTTGTGCATTTAGAATTCGTCTTCTAAATTAACATATACAGCACATTGTATGTGTTCAAATTTTTTTCTTCTCATCTTTCACAGCCCAAACAGACACGTGGTAGCAGTGAACCAATAAGTGCATAAATAATTTAATAAATTGCTTGCAGGACGGTGTCCTTCGCCGCCTGGCCAAGATCATGGCACAAGAGCTTCACGCCCTGCAGCAGAATGACCGAGTGACAAAGGGTGCAGTTCGGGACGCAAGCACACAGACAGCAGAGCGCCTTGTTCGCCCAGTCCTGTAGCCAAGCGCCAGCAAAAGCACAGCTTTGGCAAGCAAAAATGTGCCTTTGCAGGGCGCCCTGTGAACTTGGGCATTACAGTGATTTAATCATGCGGTTAAAAAAAAAGAAGAAAAAAAACGAAGAAATAGGGACTGAGAGGAGGGGGTAAAGAGATGTTATAGATGAAAGATAGTAGTGCCTTGGGAAATATTTGGCATGGTACCTGTTGCGACAGCGAGAATCTGGTTCCAATGTGCTTTGACGTGCTTTATTTTTTTTCTGATGTTATTTGTTATGTTAGCAGTGCAAGGATGAGTGGCTATTTTTTTCTGTCTGTTTGCAAGTCCGAGAAGCAGCACTATGTTGAGTGCAGATCACAATGAAATTAACATGATTTGCTGCTGCCTGTGGTGCTGACAGTGAGAATGGAGCCACTAATGGTATGGTTAAAGTGAATTTACTCAGAAGCATATGCATGTATAACCATTTCATTTTTTTTTTCTCTTGAACCGTAGTGCTAAGATTTTGTTTGTGATGGCGTCGTAGCAGGCGGCCAGTCAGGCCATTGTCTAACATGCTACTTGGCAACACTGGCTGCACCATGTGCCAAAAGGAAATCGAATAAGAAAAAAATGTAATTCTGAATTCCCAACAGTGCTTTCACACAACGCCTAGTTTGCTGCCATGGGTGTTGTTATAGGCTTAAGACGTACGTGAAATTCCTAGATTCACTTCAGGACTGTACAAACTACTATGACGTTTCCATTTTTTTTTTTTTACACAATGAAATTCCAGTGTGCTCAAGATTGTATGTTCCCCGTGTTGTGTGCATTCCTTTTTTTTTTGTTCTTTAGAACCCTCAGGTGTGTTGTCTTCATTATGTCATGTACTGAGGCTTGTGTGTCCACAAATAAAGTGAAAACATCTTCAACTCACCATTGGTTTGCGACGTTGAGTGCACAGCTGACTACTTGTTCTCCAAGTGCCGAAATACGGCGCTTTCTTACCAGGGCCATCATGTGACCTGTGACGTGGCATCCGATGCAGTTATATGCTTGTAAGCCTCATGCCCTGTTTTAATGTGGCGCATGTTGTGTACCACACTGCTGATAATTCATTACAAAACGTCATGTGAAACATCTTTTTTGTGAATGTATTTGTGTGTATGAAAAAGCCGAAGAGCTTGCCCGTAGAATTTACTGATAAAAAGCATTGCTGAGGAAGAAATTAATGCAGTTGGTACTTTGTGACGTTGATAAATGTCTGGATTGATACTATGAAAATTTACAGGGCGCATCGGGCGTCTAAAAATGCAGATGGTGTGTGCCTGCACGGTCCTGGCGGTACTATTACGGGGCACGCTTCGGGGCAGAAATTGTCCAGCCTTACCCAGCGAAAATAAGGATGCACTTTATACATATTTCAGCACGTATCTTACCTAAGGAATGTTCGAGAAATTTTCAGACATACAGCGTTCTCCTTAATTTAATGGCCGCACCTGTGCATGTTAATATGGTAGCATTAGAAGCTTCATCACTGAAAAAACAGCGTAGTTAATTGTTAGCTGATTAGTCGAAACAGTGAGCACCCCACAGGGCCATGTGACTTGGTCGACGGGGTGATGTCCTAAGGCCACGTGATCGAGCTGTGTTGGCAGGTCTTGTCATCTTCTCTGTCATCTTTGTTGTTTAGTGCTATGATGTATAGTTCATTCCAACTAGCCCAAATTTCCGTTATTCTGAGTGGAAAGAAAACGCGTAGGGGTTGTTCAAAAATTGGCTGATTGGTCGAGACAGTGATATATATGACGTCACATGGTCGCGTGAGGCGGCCGAGCACTGATTTTTCAATGGGGTGTATGACGTTATGTGACCACGTGGCGGCCGAGTTAGCAGGTGACATAGCCGAGCGCTGATTGGTCACTGGTGTGTGTGACGTCATGAGACCACATAGCATGGCCGAGCCTGGTGGCGGCAGCTGTGCGTATTGAGCCGTGATCAACGCGGCGTGTGTGCCATAGTAGAAAGCCCGCAAGCGGAGATGCCAACCGCCGAAATACGTCACTGAAGATGGAGTATCGGCGACTGCACAGGCTCGGAGCGTGCGGCGAGCAGCAACGATGGAGAAGCAGGACGAGCGGACTTCAGACTTTAATGCTAGCGCATTCTCAACACGTAATGTAATTACGTTTCCCTTGAATTTTGTTTTTCCTAATGGCGTGAAAGGGAGGGGGGGGGGAGCATACAAGGGCATTTTTATCGCCACCTGCGACATCTGAAACACGAAGGCTCGAGAGACAATTGGACGCGTCGCTGCCATGGTCATCTCCCTGACGGGCCTACCGCCTCCAACCGCCAGTGACGCCTCGGTCTGTTTCTAGAGTCACTGGAAACTTCGCCAGTGGTTCTATTTCTCGCATGCCTGCAACCAAGAGGTTTATTAACATATGGCTCGCTTCAGTGCTCATGTTCTGCGAAGCGAGACGCAAAATAAGGGAGCATGCCGGCTGCTGTTGTCACGTCACGCGAAGGCGGCAAATGAAAACACGATGGAGGTAGACCCTTTACAGGAGAGGAAACTCGGGGGAGGTCCTCGCTATCCGAGCGGCACGCCAGAGCATGTGCCAGAAATCACGCGCTTTCGCAAGGAATGCTGGGAGCCTGGCCGCCGGCTCAGTAATGCTGGGCTGTAGCTGAGTGCAGCGGCGTTGTCTGTTGCACTGTCTGCTACACATGCGCAAGCCCGCTGAGATGGCGGCCAACTAGAGGGCGCAAGGGGGAACCGGCTTCAAAAAATGTGGTGTAACTGCCTCTCCCGAGTTCTTTCTTTCCTCCATGGAGTAGATGGAGGACTGATGGGTGGATAAGGCTGAACCCTTTAAATCGGGCGCGCACCACTCTGGCGCCATCTACGAGCGAGCGGAGGTACTCTCGTTCGCTTGGTCGCGACGGCGACGCGGCTCAACCTACGAAGGGGCGTTCATTGTGCACATCTCTTTCTTCAAAGGAGACCCTATAACGCCGAAGCCCTGCAGTGCGGACTGTATGTGCGCGGCCTAGACCCAGCTGGGTACGGACGAGCCGCTTTAGGGACTGGATGATACCAATATAGCGATTGACCGGTGTTCACGGCAGCTGGTGGTAGGTCAGCTAGGGTCCCTAGAAATACTAGGTCAGCATCTTCATCTCCGATACTGGACAAAGTTGTAAGAACGTAGTGACGAAGCCAGCGCAGAGCATATGTCTACGCACAACGTACAGTCAGCGTCATTGCGTAAAGCGCTTGAGTAGCGCATTGGCCATAAAGCGACACCTTGGCGTCGCCGATATAGGTTATTGAAACAATCTTTGCGTGCACATTGCAAGTAGCGCCGCGTTGACCTATATATGAATCAGATGGAAACTAGCGCTTACCCGAAAACAATCGGCTGCTGTTTGATTTCATGTTCATTGACTAGTGTGCGCTGCTCAACCCCCCAAAGCTCTTTTTTTACGTGCCGCCAGCACGACGCCGCAGCAGCTCAGAAAGCGGTGATACGATTGGGCAGGTAACGCACGTCATTTGACCGGGGTGAGCCAGCAAAACACACCTCTCACATCGCTGTCATTGGTTGATCACCTTGTGTAGCAGTTTCGCTTTCAACGCTGCCCCTGTCTCGCGGTCACCACGCTTCTGCAGCCTGGGACACTTTGCCCAGCCAGCAAACACATACGCACGCACCGATTGACGAAGCTCCACTTTCGTTCGTAATAAGGGAGCGTTAGTTATAATTGAAGATGTTATGAATGGTTTCGACCGCATATTTTGAGATCACGGTCTTCTAACCAGTTCATACAATAGTCCTATATCACGGCCGCTTGATGCAAAGCATCTAGCGGCCGTGCCTATATATATAGTCGCTATCACCACTAAACTGAAACTTACAGGCAGTATACTCTTGCAACGTCTTATGGTCGGAGTTGCTGAATTAGAAGTACAAAAATATTCCTTGTAAACAAATTTTACAGCTTACTACAGCAGTGAGTCATAGATTTTTCTCTTTTCTTGTAAGCGCTGTTGGCAGTATACCGTGATGGCGCTTTCCTCTCCGGGCTGTACCCCGGGCCATACCCGTTTCTCTTGCCAATAGAACATACGGAAACGACGGAGGCACAAATCGTATTTTCTGATATATATTTTCACCGGATTTAGCTATAGCAGAATATAACGACGTTAATTTGCTTAGCCGCAGGTTCGAGCTCTTCACTGTCACGAAAGTCGATCCTGCCGGCCGGGTAGCACCGTCGTACGGTAAACACGACAACTACGGCAACTACTACCGTGCGGCAAATGTGGCTAGACAAGCCTGGCAACGGTAGAAACTGTAACGTGTTACCGTATTTGCCGTACGGCTAACCGGCTAGGCCAAAACTGTAATTGTCGATCCGATTCCAGACTCTCCCTTTGACCTCCACACGGTAAAAAAGGCAGCTGTAAGGCGCAGGCTGTCCCATTCATCTCTGGAGGCGTAAAACAATGGAGCCGTCGGGGCAGGCGTACAAAGTTTCGCATTTGCTATAGGTTGCGCCGTGAATCGCCTTCCCATAGTGAGGATAGGAGAGGAGCCTAAATCGTTTGAGGCAAGTCGTGGTTAACTCTGTTGTTATGAGGTTCGATTCTACAGGGGCTCCGCACCTTATGTCAACCAGGCTGCATAGTTTGCTTCTCATTCGTATTGTAGAGCCCTCACAGCGTCCCTGAAGATCAAAAAGTTATTTTAAAGTGAGGGCAGGGGATCTCCTTACCATACAGAGATTTAGAGCTTGAGGTCTGGCGTAATAGCTTTAATATACGACTGAGAAGCAAACCGTGCAGCCTGGTTACTTTTGGCAGATACTGTACCTTTCGTGGTCTCGAGCTAGAGACAGTTCTATTGGTGTATTCATGTTTGCAACTTTGACTGCATGCGCGGCTATAATCGTACGAACTGCTGTGTTTCGGATTCGCATCGGCACGAAATGACAAAACTGATCCAGCATGCAGCGTACCGAATGCTGACGTTGAGAGGGAGAAAACTTATTGTTCGAAATGGGAAGTGTAGCGCTCTTACGCTTTACTGATCCTGTCTCAGCGCATTGTGAATCTGATGCATTAGAAATTAGAACAGGGTGCACTAAAGTAGCAGCAGATGGTTGACTAGCACTGGGCAGGTCTTCCTAGTGGTACGGTCTGGCCGCAGTTTTGTAGTACACCTTGTAACCGTTACTGCGGTATGTTGGAAAAGGTGAGAGGAAAAAAAACGGCTTTCCCTTGGCAATTCGTTATCACCTGTACGGCTGACTAATGCTAGCGTCTGAAGACGCTATCTAAAGGACTGCTTTGCCTCGTTTTACATAAATGAAATAATCTCAGGCTCATACTGCTTTCGATGGGAATCGTTTGTTTAATGTGTCCATTAACCCCTTCAGGTGCAAATTATATCCAGGGGGCGAAAAATGCTAACTGCTGTAATTAGTCAGTTGCTGCTGTGCTTGCTGTTTGTATTGTATTCAAACCACTCGCTTTGTGCTGGCAGGTCCCCCAGATAGTTTCATAACTTTGGGGACCTCCTATAGTGTATCACCTATTATGTATTAAATTTGTGTATCCCAATAATAATATTATTAAACTTGAACTTAATAACCTTATATTTATGTCATCAAGGACCATGTCATGATTGAAGAGCAAAAAATCCTACCCTCCCAGACGCTTATTACACGCGTTTTCTGTCCATACCTCCACAGCATGGCTCAACGTTTGCCGCGGAATATTCCGGATGATGTCATACGATTCAGCGTTTCGTGCAGCATAAACTTCCTAGTTAAGGTATAGCCTAGTTCACGGCAGGGATTCGAACCGGCGACCTATGTACCCCAAATTCCACGTCTTTACGAATCTTCAATGAACATTGCGGCTCAAGGCTCAACTGTTTGTCGCAGAGTGTTCGGGGGGGGGGGGGGGGGGGGGGGTCATACGATTAAGCGTTTTGGGCTGCTTAAGCTTACTGTCTAGCTCGCGGAAGGGATTCGAACCGGCGACCTGTGACGACGCTCGATATTCGATCGCTGCCTCAGCGTCGGTTCATTTTTTTTTGTGTTAATTTCGCGCACACGACTTTGAATGGTCATATATGTCGCTAAGGGGCCTGTCTACTCTTCGCAAAATTTAGTGCTCGCTATATATTCTGATTATGCGACTTGCCCGAATACGCGATCGAAAAGTAAGTCGTTTGTGGTATCTGTGTCGCTTGTAACATCACCCGTTTGCGCTAGCTGAAATGCATAGTCAGTTCTTGAAGACACTTTTAAACATCACACGCGCAGCCATGTCCAAGATAATACGTAATCCATATATGTCGGTACATGTAACCTAGGTGCTATTAAATGAACCGCCGCGGCTGCTCAGTGGTTATGACACTCGGCTGCTGACCCGAAAGACGCGGGTTCGAACCCGGCCGCGGCGGTCAAATTTCGATGGAGGGGAAATTCTAGAGGACCATGTACTGCGCAATATCAGTGCACGTTAAAGAACCCCAGGTGGTCGAAATTTCCGGAGCCCTTCACTACAGCGTCCCTCATAGCCGGAGTAGCCTAAGACGTTAAACAACCATATGCATCGTGATTTTTCTTTCATAGTGTTATAGTGTTTGTTAGCGTTTAGGCCCTCTTCGGAGCGTCGTCTGTTGTAAAGGAAACGTTTCTTCTGAAAAGCGGCGCTGTGTACGCGGCGACAATTGCAACGGCGGTACAGCAGCAGTTCTCATAGCTTGGCAGTGCACCCTTAGCGTAACAAGTTTAAGCGTTACAACTAAGTGTAACAAAAAAGAGCCCTGGCCTATTGGGGTGTAATGATTTTCATCGCAAATGCGGCACTGAAACGCTCTCACGCAGCCACTGCACGCCTGCTAGATTCCACACGGTCGTTTGAGGATGCCTTTTTTTGATGTCAGAGGCGCGTTCCGCTTAACGCACTAGCAGCTTGCGTCCATGTGTGTGTGTGTGTGTGTGTGTGTGTGTGTGTGTGTGTGTGTGTGTGTGTGTGTGTGTGTGTGTGTGTGTGTGTGTGTGTGTGTGTGTGTGTGTGTGTGTGTGTGTGTGTGTGTGTGTGTGTGTTTCTTCCTAAAGTGAATGTTTCTTGCGCTGCAGTTATGTCTCAAGAATACTGAGAGTCCTGGTGCGTCTGCTTTGACGGAGGGGTAGGAGGTCAGCGCTGAGATCTTGTGAATTAACGCTGGCTCCGAAAAGGCCCGGTAATGATTTTTTAGAGCGCAGCTCTTTGGCGTCCGTTCCTGGGTTTCGCGTCGGCGTCGGCGTCGGCGTTGTCGTCGGCCTCGTAACCAGCTCCGCCCCCCTTTCATCCCCCCAGCGCTATCGGCGTCAGCGGCATCAGTCAGTCGCTGCTATCTCTTCCCTCCTCCCTTTATCGTGTTGTCCGCTTGCTGCGCGCGCTTCTGCCCCCATCGTTTGCCGCTGGGTGTACACGCCGCCCCCCTCCCCCCTCTTCCTGCGAGTCTCCGGTTGTCAAATTTGCGCCGGCTCGAACTTAATTCCTTTCTTCGCTCCTCCTCCAATGCAACCCCTGTGCGGTGGCAATCAGAGAGCCAGATCGGTGGCGGCGGATCTGTATATGTGCACCGCCCGAGCCGAAATTGCGAATACGTGTGAAAAATAAAAAAAAAAATTCTGTGATAGCGCATACATCTGTTGCTCGATTTCTTTGCCTCAATCTATCGAAAAGGTGAAACAGCTTATTTGCTGCGCTCAAATTTCGCATTAGGAAGTAACGTAATCGTCGGTAATTATTTTCTTTTTTTTAAAGGAAAGGAAGTATTGCAGTAACAGTCTCACTTCTTGGTGGACACCTCAACCACGCCGAGTCAAAATGGGCCTAAGCACTCCACGAGGAAGGGAGGAAGATGTGAGAAATAGGTAGAAGTAATGGCAGCGTCACGGAAGGTGTTTTACATCAGCTCTTATCTCCGAGGAGGACGAGGAAAACATTTATTGAGAGTTTAAAAATTGGTTGGTCTCAGTCCGTGAGCCCAATGGTCTGAAGCTCTGCTCGTCCCCTTTCCGCCAGGTTCTGGACACGGGGTCCTCGCTCCGCACGGTGGCCTCCCAACGCCCAGGTTTTGAAGAATGTTTCTTCTGAGTTGAAGTTTCTTTGGCATCCATGTTATGAGAATCATTGTGCCGGTTCCCCATATAAGGGGCAGGCTGGATAATGTATCTCCGTATCTCCTCCGAACACTCGAACAGAGCGTTGTGTCGCGCCATTTGAAGTTGCAGAGCATTTAAGGGGGTAGGTCCGTATCTCCCCCGAACACTTGGTATAAAGAGCTGTGTCACGCCACCTGAAGTTGCAGAGCATTACACGGGGTAGGTCCGTATCTCCTCCGAACACTTGGTATAGAGAGCTGTGTAACGCCACCTGAAGTTGGAGAGTATTACACGGGGTAGGTCCGTATCTCCTGCGAACACTTGGTACAGAGAGCTGTGTCACGCCACCTGAAGTTACAGAGCATTACAGGGGGTAGGTCCGTATCTCCTTCGAACACTTGGTATAGAGAGCTGTGTCACGTCACCTGAAATTGCAGAGCATTATAGGGGGTAGGTCCGTATCTCCTCCGAACAATTGGTATAAAGAACTGTGTCACGCCACCTAAAGTTGCAGGGCATTAGAGGGGGTAGGTCCGTATCTCCTGCGAACACTTGGTATAGAAAGCTGTCACACCGCACCTGAAGTTGCCGGGCATTAGAGGGGTTAGGTAGAGCATTAGGGGGGTAGTCTGAATTTCGTAGATGATGTATTGATGTTATGAGTTGAATGATCGATGCGGTTGACGATAATGCGGTTTTCTCCAATTGCAGTTTTCGTTGTGTTCGGCCATTCGCTTGTGGCACATTGGTGGTGCGCCTGAAGGACTTCGCATCGCACGCCTGTTTCTGGAGTCCCGATGGGTAGCAAGCGTTCGCCGCCCCCTCTGGGAGCGCTCTCCGAGTTTCCGCCGCTGGTCGAGTCGAGCAAGCCGTCGGGGCAACTGTTCGACGAGGATGGGATCATCGAGTACCTGCGCGACCTCTACGGCTTCATCCGCCTCAAGCGGTTCCCGAGCGAGACCGCCAGCTTCCACAGGGACGACGAGGCCAGGTGGACAGTTTTTTTTTATATGATTCCTTGCCATTCAAAAAGGCGACGCAGTGTTCTGCTGCTTTTGCCCTGCGCACGCGCAAAACCGAAATCACGTGACTGAGGAGCCCACACAGCCACGCCCACAAAAGAAATTGCGTTTAGAAATTTCTCTTTGAAGAAACACCTTGCATAGGACCGCCAACTAGGGGCTGTACTTGGAACAGCACGCGTCTAGATTTCAAAACTAAAGATGCCTCTTTACTCCCTTCTTAGCTTTCAGAAACGAGTTTAAAGTTCATAACCCTGCTGCAGCTTGGGTGGCTAGCGCAAGACAGTGCTGAGTGAATATGGATTAGAATTAGGACAGTGCAGGAGAGAGGGATGGTATGGTGACCACAGAGCGCGAACTCTTATGTTTTTTACCCGAACGACGGCATAAGTTCACGGGGCGTGGGTTTTCTGAACAAAAATGATTTCGACTTCGTCACGCAGGCCAGTCACCCAAACTCCCTACAATAGCGAGAGGACCTGCATGTTCTTTTTGCTGGTATCAACACAAACCGACTGGGCCTCGATATGGTGCTAGAAAAAATTTGTTCCTGGGTACGCGCATCCCGCAAACTTTTGTTACCGACTGTCGGACCTCTTAGTGATGACGTCACTCTGGGGTTTATTACTGCAGATATAATGTAATCTCTTTTCCTGCGAGCGCGTGAAGAGAAGAGCTAACACATGTGGCCGCCTTCTCATTTATCGCGTACCTCCCGCGGTCTCGTGCACTGTTTTCAGTCTATAGTTCATGCCGAACTAGCTGGCCCAACCCGGTACTCTAAGCGGACGTAAATGGGCGAGAGTTCGTTTTCCTTGAATTGGACGCTATTCAGATGGTGGCGACGGACGCGCGAAGTTTAGATTGCTGTGGGCTGCAGGCGAGATTAGCCCTGCGCTATGCCGGCAATTGTTTTACCGTAGCGATGCTATAAATAATAGCGAAAGACGGCAGTTTGTGCCATACTTCTGTCTGTCACCGCGCATGCAAGCATCCGCAAGAGCCGTCGACAGTGTCCTGAAAGAATGTTAGGTTGAAGCGGGAAGCCTCCTTCCTATTTGTCCGGTTCCCGCGCAGGGAAAACAATGGAAAGTTTTAGCACAGCGGAGACGAACAAGCAACTATTACTGCACGTGCGCAGTAGGCATAATTTAATTCGGTATACGTATACGATAGCACGTCTCTGCTGTGATAAAACTCTCCATTGCCTTGCAGAGAACCGCGGGTCTCCTCAGCCCTTTCGAAAGAAGCGAGCAGGACCCGTTGCTCAGTGCTGTGATCTGGGTCACCACAAAGATATAAATCACCGCAAACACCGCAAGAAGAGCACAGCGCAGGTGATGCCGTGTCTGTGTTATGCATCCATGCTGTATAGTCAGAGCAGAACCCGTGCATAGACGTGCACGCACTCATTGGTGTGCCTGCAGGTACCTGGGCCGGCGTTTGGAATCGGCGAGCGACGTGTTCAAGGTAGGCGACGTGGTGCGCTTCGACGCCGTGCCCAACCAGAGGTTCCATGCGTCCGCCAGATGGCGTGTCTCGGCATTCCACGTTGTCCACGGGGTACCCGGCTGGGCGTCGTCCAAGCCGTGCAGGTACTATAGCGCATGCTTTTGCGGTACCTCGCGCTGTGGTCCATATACGTACAAGGTGAGGCACACTTGGTTGGAACACGCGAGCGTGCAAGTCTGCGCTGCGCGCTGGCAGTGTGACCAGACAGCTTGACTGGCGCAGACAGCTCCGCGAGGCGCGCGAATCGCAGAGCCACGCGTTCTCACGTTCCCATTAAGTGTGGTCCATATTGTACTGCACTGGAAATTACCCCCGCTTGTTCGAGCTCAAAGCACGATAAGCGCACACAAAATGACACGCATGTATATTTGACAAATCTGTTTCATGCATATAACTGGATGATTTATAGCTTCATAGAACCGAACGACGTAGTTAGTTTGGCTGCCGTCAGTTACTATTGGAGACAGAGAGAAGAATCTTGTCCATCTCCCACGAAACCACGCGCGTGAGAAACTTACAGTGAGGAGTAGTCATTGAAGGGCACATTTAATGGGGCCCGCTGTGGCAAAACTTTAGCTCGAGACCAGCGCTGTAGCGGAGGAGTACGATGCAGACACGTTGACAAGAAACACTGATCGTCCAGGAGTCCTTTGTGTGAGTGACACCGAACGAACGAAAAGGCTGATTTGTAGTGCAAGGATTGTTTTAACTGGATTAAGAGCGTGTCCTTGATACACTTCGATTAGCATGATAAACGTGGTAATTAAGCTTTGCACCGGCAGAGCATACCTGGCCCTAGTAGAAGGTTGCCGAACCTTTTACAGGGACTGGAGTCTCAACGACGATAAATCCCGAGAGTTGACGGACTGCGACGGAGTTATCGATAGGCTCAAGTCGCAGTACGGCTTCATCCGTCTCGGGCCCCACGTGACGCCTGCGGCTTTCTTCCGCGTCGGCATCCTAGAGCGCTCTATGAAGACCACCATCACAGACCTTGGCGAAGTCCTCGCCGTCGGCGACCTGGTTCGCTTCGACGCCGAACTGAACCTCAAGGATGACACATCGGCTAAATGGTGGGTCACTCACGTCCAGCCGGTATCGCGCACTCGACCCTCTGCCGACCGTTGCCTTGACGAATCCTCTGAGAGGCCCCGTAGTAGTGAAGGCGTCAACGACTGCAGTAAAGACACAGATGAGGACTGGTCTTCCACAGTTACGAAAGGAACTGAAAAGAGGTTTCCTTGGAGCTACGCTCGGTGTGCGGCTAGAGCCGTGGCTAGGGAAGGCGTCGTCAGGACCTCGAGTCCAGCGAACAAGGAGCCCGAGACGCCAGCTGCTGGAGTCGTTGCCAAGCTTACGTCTTCCGTGGCTCGCCCTTCGCTCCTCATATACCGAGGAGTCAGCGGCATCGCGAGGTCCGCCCAGGGAGGCATCTCAGTCTACTGCGAAGTCAAGGAGGCTGCTGGAACCAGGCGCATCAGTCTGGCTGAAGGCTGCGCTTTCTACAAGGACGGCGTTCGATGCCCAGAGGATGGTGGTACTGTAGCAAAGGCTGTCAGCGAAGGGGACCAGTTGACCGTCGATTACGCTGTTTCAACGGAAGCCCCGCCCAAAGAAGCTGACGTTTACTGCCACCTTGTTTGGCAGGGAGAGAGGCCAAAGGGAGTGCCGAATTTGACCTTAGAGCTACTGGGTCGAGCGTTGAAGACGGCACCTGAGAGCAACCCTGATCCGTCCGTCAAAGACATGCTTAAGAATCAGGAGTCGTGAGTACAACTGTATAATAGCAAAACAAAAATAATAATTTACATCCTGTGCGAGTGGCCACAGGGAAGCATTGCATCGCTATCGGTGGCTTGCGACTACAGCTCCCAAATTGGAAACAGAGCATGCTTTCTCCTTGTTTGATCATGAACCTACCTGCCCAGACAGTGCGCTTACACGCAACGGTCAGTGCTCAAGGGTCCTTGAGACCTTCGACCACGGCTGCTATTTGGCAGGGGAAAGCAGCGTACCGTCAGACTTTTGTCTCTGAGTGGCTACAAAGTCGAGTAAACGATCAACTCCAGGAGAGCAAATACCGAGATAAAAAAGGGCAGTGGTTTTAGCTCAGCTAGGCTAGGATATACTTAGCGAAAGCAGTTTCGTCTAATGACCTTTCGGTAGCAACGTCGCATGTCGCATTTCGGCTGGCGAAGCGAGCGGAAGCGAGTGCAGCGACGAGGCAAGCGGTGTGACGTCATACCAAACGGCGGCGGCGGCTCCGCTGCTAGGCGTGCGGTGTGACGTCATGCCGGATGGCGCGGCGTCCGCCAGCTACGGCGGTTGCTAGGCAACGGCTCAAGGTCGGTCTCTGTGCCTCCTGAGAGCACCGCCACAGCGAAATCGCAAGTTCGTGGCCAATGTAGCTTTCGCTACAAAAACTGACAGACTATTACGCTAGTCGGTAATGCGAAATTGAGCTCAACTCTTCACACGCCACCTGCCAACGCTGACAGGTAGCATGTTACGTTGCTAGCCACCCTCCGGGACCTTCCCGTGGCAGCCACCTTCCGGTTGTCCATTCCTCCGCTCTCGACGTGGCAGGTGGCGTTTCGCTCTGCTACTGCCTGGCAGCACGCCACCTGTCACGCCACCTGTCAGGCGTTACTTTTAGTGTCCTCTGTGATTTGTTATTTACTTCGTTATTTGAGTTATTTTTCATTGCATCAAATGCTGTGATTCCAGTTTTGTATTACATTTATCGTTTTGTAAAGATTGCCCCGCACTGCTGCTGTAAACGAATCCCTGCATTTTGTATCTTTACGTGGTGCCCAAAGCCCCGTCATGCAGTCATATCTGCCTTTAGCTCTGGACTGCAGGATTTTTTTGTAATCCAAAAAATAAAATTCCAATTCCAACAGACGAAATTCCGTCAGCGACCGTGGTTGAGGCCGAGAGATGGTCCCCAAAAGATGACGTCATCACGCCGTCTAGAGGGCGCATGCATATAGGGTGACGTCACGGCACCGACTCTGCGCGCGGGCGGTCTCACTCTGTCTCCGACTCGTGGGGGAGGCCGGCAGGTGAGATGGAAAAGCGGCGTGCCCGTATTGACGTCATCTGACGGATCTCCCTGAGTCATAGAATAGATGGGATCGTTCGTGCCAGAGGCATTAGACAGTTTTAGTATAGCGTTTGCGTTTTTTGCGTACGCAACACGCAAGATGTTTGCGTACGCTAAATTCAAAGCGCGAACAACACTTTTAGTTGAGCGTTTGCGGACCGTTCCGCAATAGGCGCTAAGTAGACATACAACATCCAGGTTCAGCACTGTTTGGGTAAGTACCTAGCGCCACCACACGTCGAAAAAAAAAATGAGGTCGTTTTGAGAAGTGCTAAAAATGGCCGTTGCCATGACGACAGTGTACACAACCTGTCGTTAGGCTTACGGGCTTGAAAACGGACTGCTATCTGAAGAGTACCGCCAAGTTATCGTACATAACATTGCGTCCCAGTGAAACGACAGAAAGCGGAAGCGAATACCACCATTTATTGCCAGTTGAGCGCCGAATAACTCAATGACGAGGTATTTTAGAACCGAAGCGGGCAAACAGGGCGCCGCCATGTTGTCTCCGCAAGCCCCGCAAAGACGCTACGCTATTTCCAGAAAATTGCGTGCGTACGCTAAACGCTAAGCTTCTTTTAGCGTTCTGCGCATGCGCATTCTACATGCGCTATTTTATTGCGTACGCAAAGGTTTTGCGTACGCTATTACTAAAACTGTCTATTATCTCGCCGCGGCCTCTCATCTATGCAGCGCGCTGCAGCGTGCTTGGCCTCGAAGGGTCGTTGCCTTCGGCTCTCGACCAGACGCGACGCCATCTGCTCCTCCTGCAGCGCACTTGGCCTTGACTAGAGTCATTTCGTGCAGCTCGAAGTTTCGAACGTGTGCCGCTTTCCGGGCCTAACAAACTACGCAGACGAACAATCTTGCAGAAAGAACTTTCATGAAAGAAACTAGGCCGCGCAATGCTTCCGCATTCCCACACCTGAGCAGTCCTAAGTGTCTGTACCGACTTTTTCCTTCTTAAAGGCAGTAGCCCTCTTTTCTGTGCTGGTCTTCCCAAAGCAGGGTGAAGAAAGCAGCCGGAGGCAGCGGACCAGGTCAACAAAGCGCCAAGAACTGTGATGATGACGCCGCCTGCCTGGATGGCGCTGGAGCAACAGGTGACAGAATAGAGCATATGTTTATTTGCCGCTCTCAGCAGTGCTTGTAAGCAAAAGGACAATTTCGAAAGTTCTAATAAGAGGTAGATTGATGTCTCATTCGATCTGATACTCATTTCTTGTAAAATGACTTCCCTCCCACTACATATATGCACAAATGCTATAAAGGTTAAGTTGATTCTGGGGCAGATAAAGGCTCTTCTAAGATGAGCCACTATCGGCGTGTGTTTGCAATCACAGGGGGCGCTTGCGGTCACCGGAAGCTCAGAAAGCTAGACCGGATGCGGCTGGGGGTATCGTCTGCGCCGTCGTCGCGCCGTCGACTGCTACTGCGCCCGGTTCGCTTATCATGCCCTTTGAAATCTCTCTTCCGTGAAGACCTCTACAGGCTGTCTAATTTAAGTGCCTGCCTTTGCGAGCAAATGCAGCGCACGTGGCAGCCTATCGGACTACACGAGAAACTTGTGGGATTCCGAGAAACAACCAGCTAACGGTTGAAAGCCAGGACATTTCGGGGGGTATATATATGTGCGGAATCGCAACATACATTTATTGTGACGTTTTAAAAAGATATCAGCTCCGAAAAAAAAAAAAAACGTTGCATACTTGTTCATACTGTCTTTAAAAGTTCTCGTTTCGCCAGTGATTACGAACAGCCGTCTTTATAGGTGCACTGTGAAATAAGAAAATAATTTCGGATAATTATGTTTACATATTCTTCTATGGGCCATGCTCTCACCCATTACCCCCGGCCGGGGGTAACTCCGAAACTCAAATATTGTGGTGTTTTAAAAATACATTGGCTTTGAAATGGCCTCATCAAGTCGTGATCAAGATGATGATGATGACGACTTGCAAGTGAAGGGAAAAAAGGTGCTCGTTCGAGGTCGGAGGACGTGGGTTCGGATCCCACTGGCGGCATGTGGTTGTTTTTTCTTCTGCTTTCTAAGAAATTATCTTTAAGCGATAAAATAATTGCAGTGCTGGTCTCCCAATAACTCTCACCAGAAATTAAAAAAAATAATACAATAAACATCCTCTATGCTCTTTGGTTTCGGTGACTGCTGGCTTCTGCCATACTTGATTTTTTTTTGTGAGATGTACTCGGCTTTTGGGAACGATGGGACGACCGCATAGGTGCCGTGTGAAATCATAAAACTACTTTGCAGACTTTTGTTTACATAAATTACTAGGGCCTCTACCCGCTGTACCCCCCAGCTA
This sequence comes from Amblyomma mixtum, assembly GCF_055824585.1. NCBI lineage: Eukaryota > Metazoa > Arthropoda > Arachnida > Ixodida > Ixodidae > Amblyomma > Amblyomma mixtum. Next base: position 21,981,067 of record NC_143018.1, read on the forward strand.
TTACCTTCAGATGGATGGATGGAAATGTGGAGCGTCTCCTTCGAAACGGGGTGGTGGCATTTTCCACCGTGGCTCGCTTTTTTTCCCTTTATATTTCTTTGATGGTTTGGTTTGGTTTATGGGATTTAACGTCCCAAAGCGACTAAGGCTATGAGAGACGCCGTAGTAGAGGGCTCCGGAAATTTCGACCACCTGGGGTTGTTTAACGTGCACTGACATCGCACAATACACGGGCCTCTAGAATTTCTCCTCCAAAAAAATTCTAGCCGCCGCGGCCGGGATCGAACCCGCGTCTTTCGGGTCAGCAGCCGAGCACCATAACCACTGGGCCACCGCGGCGGCTTTATTATATTTCTTTGAGAAATCCGTCAAATTTAACGGCATTATCTGTCACCAACAAGCCCAAACCAAGCTACTGTTGCATTATCTATAAATTCGCCACTTTTCTTTAGGTGCAGTTTTTATTCCAGAATTTGTAACCTTACTTCACCGCCCTGCTTCTGACCAACAAAATTTTCAATCGCTTTCGCTAACTTCTATCCCAGATTCATTAATATGACCTTTGTTATCTATAATCCCTAGCGCCTCAGGAAGACTTATCTGTGCCTGCATCGGCATCAGAATGGATACTGCCGCATTCTGTTATAAGATATTCGATTGTTTGTACAGATTTACCACACAACCCACATGTGCCATCTTAACGGCTAAATTTCCTTTTGTAGCTTCGCATTCTAATAGACTGATGTAGCTTGAGAGAGTAGAACATTGCCTCTTGAGTTATCATAGAACGACACCTTTATGTTCTAATTTTTGATTTTATGCTTCTTTTGAATTGGATTAGTTCAGTTCTTACCGTCTCCTTATTTCTCCGTCTTTGTTTCCTGCATACTTACCGGTTAGTTTCTTAGTCCTCGTCGGCGAGTCAACACTCTTTCTGTATGAGCATTTAAATGCTATAGCTGCCCATCTGTTATCGTCCGATTTCTTCAGGTGTACTTCATATAATTTTTTACTCTAACCTTCCCGTGTTGCGAACGAGGACCATCCCACGTCCCCCTATGCTGTCTCATCTGTAGCTCTGCCGTGGGCATCTAGTGCTAATCTACTAACAGCCCTCTGATTTATTGCTACTTCTGACTAAACTTTTGACCTTAGGCACAAAATTGCTCTCCCTAAAGTAAGCTCGGCGCCATTATTCCGTTACAAATACTTATCAGTACTGCATACTGATAAGCCATCTGATTGGGCCCTTTCGGGCTTTCCCATGTATATATTTCCTTCGTTTGCCGATACCATGAGGTATTTGTATTTTGATATTATGGGTATCTGATGGCCTTATATTGTAAGGGTCTGATCAGCGGAGTCGTTGAAAATCATCAGACCTGAATTACTTACGCTAATAGTGAAGCCTAAACCATTTCCTTCGTCTCCACAAGGGTTAACGAGTCTGTAAATTATCCTGGCTATCAGCTAATAGTACACCTAGCGATAGCAGTGCCATCGCATCTTACGTCACAGATCGGTGTTGGTCTGTATCTAAGTCTAGGGCATAATCGTGTTCCTGGATATATATACATGAAAAACAAGGCGAAACGTATTGACTACAGACTAAAGGACCCATGTGCACAGATTTTGCTGTGCGGTAAAGCTTTGAGTTGTGTTTTCTTTTTGTATTCAGCGAACCCTTAAAAGTCGGTCTGATCACGTCTTGTTCTCGCATCAAGCTTCGAATACTTGGTGTATGAACATTCGCCTCCTACTGTTCTGTTTTTCTAGATGCATCAAGCAGTCTGCAGGCAGCGACTTCCATCATGCTCACGGTAAGTATCCATGACACCTGACTGAAGCTAACGCAAGCGTAATTGTTTGGAGCATGACAGAGGAGCGGTACAACTGGAACTCTAAGTATGGCTTATGGACGTTGGAGGGCCCATTATAATGCCTAGGTCCATGATCTGAGAATAAGTACAGTATTGTGCATCTTTATCGTGAAGACTTTTAAGAATTTTCCCGCCTCAACTAGTCGCTCGTTTGCGGTGAAACTGCGCACAGACCTTGGATATTGCGGTAACGTTTGTCTCGTGTTAAGTCTGACAGTGCTACTTAACTGGTTCAGCCGCGCATGATGCAAACCCGTAATCTTCTGCGCCGAGATCGACAAACTGAAATATGCCGGCGCCGGGTCGCCGCCGGTAGGCGGCGGTGACGCCATCTATAAGGACCCGCACATCTTGCAATCCTCTCCTTGGCGTCTTGCGCGTTGCGGAGCTTTCTCCTGCAGACAACAGATGACGCCACCACCGCCCTTAGACAAAAACCTGGCGTTGGCAGCTTTTGGTTCCTCACTATCGACGCAGGCGTTAACGAGTCTGCGTCATGCGCGGCTGAACCAGGTAAGTACCGCAGTCAAACTAAACACGAGACAAAATTACTTCAATACCCAAGCTATGTGTGCATTTTCAGGCGCAACAACGTGAAAGGCGGAGACGAAATGGAGAAGCAACACAGCGCGAGCGCTGCGCAGTTTCACCGCAAACGAGCCAGCCGTTGAGGCGGGATACTTTTTTAAAAGTCATCACGATAAAGATGCTCAATACTGTACTTAATGCATGAATACTTAGTTATAAATAGGTTTATGGTTTTTGGGATTTAACGTCCCAAAGCGACTCAGGCTATGAGGGACGCCGCAGTGGAGGGCTCCGGAAATTTCGACCACCTGGGGTTCTTTAACATGCACTGACAAGCTAGATATAAATACTTAAGACCACACGTAATGCAATGAGTGGGTGATGAAATGTGCACAAAGCGGCGTGTGCAAAAATGTGTGGGCTGTGTGAGTATCCTTGAGAGTAAAGCCACCTCTCGTCCTCCCCATCATCCTTACCTCTTTGCGCCCGTTCGTGCTTACAGGAAAGCAATGCGGCCGAGATAGCGGGGATGATTGCGCAGGAACTCTGCGCTATATTGCAAAACAACCACGTGCAGAAGCAACAGCAGAAGCAGCAGCAACAACCTCCAGAGGAGCATCAGCAACAACCTCCAGAGGAGCATCAGCAACACCCAGAACAGCAGAAGCAGCAACAGAAAGAACAGGAGAAGGAGAAGCAACAAACCCAAGAGCAGCATCAGCAACAGAGAGAACAGCAGCAGCAGAAGCGACAACAACCCCAAGAGCAACATCAGCAACAGCGAGAAAAGCAGAATCAGCAGCAAAAACCAGAAGATCAGCATCAGCAAGAGAGAGAACAGCAGCAGCAGAAACGACAACCCCAAGAGCAGCATCAGCAAGAGAGAGAACAGCAGAATCAGCAGCAACAACCCCAAGAGCAGCATCAGCAGCGGAGAGGACAGCAGAGTAGGAAGCGACAACAACCCCAAGATCAGCATCAGCAACAGCGGGAACAGCAGAATCAGCAGCAACAACCACAAGAGCAGCATCAGCAACGGAAAGAGCAGCAGAAGCATAAGCAGCAGCAAAAGCAACCCCATAAGCAACAACATCAGCGGGATGGCTGCAGCCGACCCGGCAGTCCTTCCGAGTGCCTTATTTCCTCAACAGGCGACGACCTTGATCAAGAGGTGACCCACCTGTGAACTTCACCGGCTTATCCCGTCATGTGACGGAAGCGGAGGTCGGAGGCTGGTCGCATTGCATATACATCCAGCTGCCTTTTCGCGTTCAAGAAACAGCCATGATGTGATGGATTTGATGGCTAGGTTGACAATGGAACTCTGGCATCGCTTACACACACAGCTGCGCACTTGATGGCAGTTGTTAAAGGAGATGGTAAACGGTTGTGTGGGATGGATGGCATCACATACTAAATCATTTATCCATGCTTCTCCTGCAGGCAGGCCTGCCTATTGATACTGTACACGATTGTACTGCAGAAGCAGCACTATACAGGCGGAGGGATATAGGGCGAAGGCACTACGTTGGCATGTGGTTAGAAACGTTTCCTTCATGTCGCATTCCTCGTCGTTGACTTCCTGTGAAGCTACTCCGCCGTTCTTGCCGATTGCCTTTGGCAGAATCAAACTTAGGACGTTACAGTGGGTGTGGATGTTTCTTTAAACGTATTAAATGAGAACTTCGAGAAAGAAATTTGAACGTACAGACGACCAGAAAGGTCAACGAACGCACTGTCCAATCTTGTTGTGCAAGAGCTGAGCCAGCGTTAGACAGAATCTTTCTTCCTTCTTTTGTTTCGAAATCCTCGTTGTTGTTCGGAGCACCTGTTGTTACAAATTTGTGCGCGAGTGCGTTTTTGAGCTTTATTGAAGGCTTCGCAAGTAAGTGCTTTTTTTTTTACCTGGGGTTTTAAAAACAAGACATTTGTCCTGGACGCGTGAACCAGTGTCGCTCCAATGTAAGCTTTTTTTTTTGGGCCGGGCTCCGAAATAGTGTATAATCTGTTACATAAAGAGCAGGCAACGCTGCCAAAGCTAGTGCGCCGGTTCGCGCACGCTAAGTCCGCGCCCAAAAAGTAGTTCGCCATACAACGACCGTGACTACAGACATATTTCGCGCAGCAAATCTCGGGTACCGTGCATGACAACCTCCTGCACTTCATTTTACCTCTTGCCACATTTTCGTGCTGCGAGTCATCGAGACTTCGAGATGTAAAAGTCACGCGTGGCTCTATGATACGTGGCTCGTAGGGTGAAGCGCTCTTACTCCATCCGCACCTAAAAAGTAGTCCACACTCCGTGAAAATTATAGCCAGAGGGCCCGGATCCTGAGCGCCTCGAAGCTTTTACCGGGATTTTCAGTGCTGCCATTTCGTTTTATACCGCTCTTTGCTTACGTTCAAAAACACTGACCGAGGCTTCGAGAAGGACGAATGATACGCGGCGGAGTAACATGGTTTCGTGGATGCATAACTTCCGCAGCGTTGCCTGCTATATATGAAACCGAGTATAGATAAGCAGTCAAGCGAGTGAGATTTTTGCCTTCGAGCTTCGTAGAGTTATATTATGAGAACTTGAAGGCCATATCCGCATGAGAGGTATGGTTGTTGCATGATCGACGGCTTCATGCCAAGTGCACATTTCTGTTTTGTGGCGCATTTCGGTTTCGTTAGCGTAAACATGGATGCGTCTAGATTTCATCTTTTTGCAAGTGTAATATTCTGTCGTTTCTCACGTGTTTTCGTTCTGTCTGCAACCTGTTTGGTTTGCTCCAGGAAGCGTAGCTGCGCCCTCTCCTGGATTTCACGTTTTTGTCAATTTATGGTTGCTGCGGGTGAAGACGTCAAAATGCTTATTTGCGCATCTACTAAAGGCACTTTACTCCGACACTGTAGTTTGTATCTTTTCGTTTGCTTCGTCTTGTTGGTAGCCAGTAGTCTCCCATCCCACAATGCACGCATGTTCTTTCGACTTTTTTTTCGTATCCAAAGGCATTTACTCCGACACTGTAGTTTTTATCTTTCTGTTTTCCTCCTCTGGTTGACGGTCAGTTGTCCAGCATTGCACGCAAGTTCTTTTCACCTTTTTTTTCATACGGAAAGCATTTACTCCGGCACTGTAGTTTTTATCTTTTCGTTTGCTTGTTCTGGTGGACAGTCAGCTGTCTCACATTTCTCAGTGCACGCAAGTTCTTGTTACTTTTTCGTATCGAAATTCCAGGCACGTTCACAACCTGCTTGGTCAGCTGGCGGAAGAAATCCATACGACAGCGCAATTCTACTCTTAAACTGGTGGCCAAACAGACACGAAGTAATACCGCAGATAAACATCAACGTATTATTTAACGCAGCGTCGACGACACCGCATACTGAACAGCTGGGCAGCCACTTTTATTGTTGCGTTTGTTCTCTAAACTCGCGGATGTCTAAAAAACAAAGAAGCAAAAAAGAACGAAAAAAATTAGCATCTCACAGTTTACGTGGTTCAGGTCCTGTTTGTTTAAGGGCACGCATGTGCACATTTTCAGTTAAAAAAATGCAATAAAACCATGAACCGGCTTATTAAACGAATGCTGAGCTGGATTACTGATGTGTGTCATTCTTCGCGCAGTTTCTTCTTGTCACTCCCAAGGCGTCAGTAAAAGAGTCCTTTTTGCTGATGTATTTTGCCAGCGCTTAATTTCATGCCAGTTTTACGTGCCATGTATGGCTGTTTTACAGCACCAAACTGCGTCTCATTTCAGGAAGTATATACGCCACTGTTTTCAAGAGGCGAATGGCCGAGTCTGCATGACCCTCGGCAGTTCCTCGGGCATCATGCTCGGAAACAACGCATACCATACCATGCCATACCATACCATACCATACCATACCATACCATACCATGCCATACCATGTCATACCATACCGTACCATACCGTACCATACCGTACATTTTCATGACTTATTTGTCCGAAGTGTGTGTGTTTGATAATGTTTATGGTTTTAGTGGGGTTTAACGTCCCAAAGCGACTCGGGCTATAAGGGACGCCGCAGTGGAGGGCTCCGGAAATTTCGACCACCTGGGGTCATTTAACGCGCACTGACATCGCACAGTACACGGACCTTTAGAATTTCGCCTCCTACGAAATTCGACCGCCGCTTCCGGGATCGAATCCGCGTCTTTCGGGTCAGCAACCGAGCGCCAACACTGAGCCACCGCGAGGGCTTGTTTGAAAAAGAGCTGGAATGGCGATTTAAGGAAATTTATTGGTAGCCCTTCCTTGGCATTGCGATGGCGATTTTCTTTGGCTAGGCCCTTGCGAAAAGGTCAGAACAAACTTGCACGCCAATGCGAAGCATGCAAACTAGCAAGCAAAGTTGAACGCGAGTTCCTTCTGGAAATCATTCAGAACTGAGACCATGTATGCCGGCCAGCATAAAGATGTGCGATGCAGGAACAAGAAATTTCAGCTGGCAGCTGCTAGTGTCGCTGTAAGATGACCTATACACACCGGCTGCCTGCCAACTGAGTGCCCCCCCCCCACCCCCCTCCCCTGCAATGGTTTCGTTAGTTCCTGAAAAGTATTTTAGCCTTGCGCACTGATCCTCAGCTGTGAGTTTATAACTCTACGTAACACTTTCACCACAGAATATTTCTTTGCACTGCAGAACGTATCGCAGTGAAGCTTTTGGGCGCACTGTGGTCACACCCGCGACAGCCTACTCATGTCGAGCCTGACACAATTACTCAAACACTCACGAAACGAAGTTCTTAATGCAAAAGCCTTAATGGCTCATCGGCAACGAAACTCGATGTCCAAAAAAAGTGACGTCCCAAAATCGGATGCCCCGGCAAATAAAATTAAAACTTCTGTCGAAGGTGCGGGGGAAATTGAACCCGGGAGTTTCAGCTTGCGAGCCGAACACGACACCCCACAAAACCACGTGGCTTCGTGGCGAACAAAAGTGAGCCTATTATATGCGTTGCCTTACGACTGTATGCCAATGAGCAGATGCTTCATTAGAAAGGGAGGAACAAAAATGAAAAATAATCTGTCAAACTTGACTGTTTCTCCTCTCTTTCGCACACATACACGAACGTACGCACGCACACACACGCACGCACACGCACGCACGCACACACACACCGAAATACAACAGTTCCAAAAATTTCGCCACGGTCGTAGAGACGCATGCAGTTAGCATAAATATTTTTATTCTGTTTCCACTACCCCCCGCAATGTCATGCCGCCGATGGGCTAGCCCGTCTCGTCTTGTAGAAGCCGTAGGCGAATAGGGCGAGCACTCCGAGGCCTATGCCCAGGAATATCATGAAGAACGACAAGCCGGTGGCTTTGGCTGCAGGAAGAAGAGAAGGCGTGTAAGAGCTCGTCACTGTTACCGCACAAAAAATAGACAGGTTGGAGAAAATTGGATTGAAGCACTGGGGATTCGGTATCGAAGTTCAGCCTGTTGACAAATAATTTACCCACCGTTGCTGTGGAGGGCCTCTGCAGCTCTTGCTATCGGGCGGTCGTCTGAAGAGAGACAAGCACCACGGTTAGCGCACAAACAAGCTACATTAAAATAAGTATGTAACTATTTGTTTTTTTTTTCGCTGCCTTTTGCTGCTGCTCTGACGAGGCAAGAAGCCGGTCGTTCCGTGTAGTTCCAAGGTCGCGCGACTCGGTTTCGAAAGGTACGATGTTTGAATCCTGCGCAGTACAGTTAAGCTCCTGACGTGACACAAATGGTTCTTTTTTTTCACAATTTAATGTCAGGTAGGAGTTGTGCACTCCATTCCAATATCGCGCTATAAAGGATATGTAGAGCAAACAGGAATCTTCCTGAATGAACGCTTGAAGGAACATCATAACAATGCACCGTCTTTGTCAAAGAAACCAAGCAGGCGCGAACGGCCCGGATGCGGGAGCGCGGTCGTGAGGTGGCGCTAGCTCCGAGATTGTCGCTCATGACGTTGCTTTGCGCCCTCACGCTGGCTGCGTGGATGATAAACAATGTAGCTTCTAATGCCATCACATTAAAGCTTCATTATTACTCAAAATACCCATTTTTCAACATTAGAAACGTTTAGCATACCATGTACCGTGTTACCGTTACCAGAAGCTCACCCATTACCCCTGAGCACGCGCTGATTGGTCCCGATGCAGCAGGCGCGCGGCCAGCTGCCTGGTAACTGGCGCCATCTGGCGCTGCAGTGTCAAAGCAATTTGCGAAATTGGCTGCGCCCAGGCCTCCGATACTTCGGTACCGGCAACACAGTACGCGGTATGCTAAAGGTGTCTATTAATAAATAGGCACTTTTAGCATACCGTGTACCGTGTTACCGGTGCCGGAGTACCGGGAGTTTGCGCGCCGCCAAATGCGCATGCGCAATTGACCTGACGGCGCCAGATGACGCCACATACCCGGCACTGTGCTCGCGTCCGAAGCGTCGGAACCAATCAACGCGTACTCACCGCCGGTGGGCGGGCTCCTGGCACTCCGGTAACGGTAGCGGTGTAGCGGTAACAAGGTACACGGTTCGCCGAAGGCGTCTATTACTACGAGTATTCGGAGAAACAGTCCCTGCCGAACACGGAGCGCACTCACAGTTTCCCGTGTATTCGTAGCTGCTGCAGATGGGTGACATCACCACGCCATGCGGACCGGCTTCGGCGTCGAAGAGCAGGCAGTCGCCCTTGCCCAAGTCTTGAGTGCCGGTGCAGTGGTCGAACTGCTGGCAGCGGAAGCTCGCCTCCCAACACTGGCGCGCGCACTCGGCCTCGGACACCTTCTTGATGACCGTGTGCGCGTTGCCCAGGAGCCGCGTCATGCGGGTCTTGCGGTAGTCGTTGATGTGCTTACCTGCGCATGAGTGGCACCCAAGCAAGTACGCAGTCTGTATGTGGAGTTTCTCGAGCGTTGGCACTGAGTCGATATTCAGGCAGTAAGACTTAAAGAAGCACTGGTAACAAAACGAAGCTGGCTGTATCGAGAGATTACCGCGTCCTGATGACAAAAATCCTACTTTCCCTGTAAACGAGGCTGTTACAGGCTAGAAAAGGGCAAAAAATGAAGTACCGATGTCGCCACTATACTGGCCGCAGCGATTTCCCTACACCCTCGTTTTTATGAAGGCGTCCCCTTCATTCGCACCGATTTTTTTTTTGCTTACACACGACAAGGAGGGAATTCAAAATGACTACTGCTTCTTCTCTGCTCTCAAAAGCAACAGCCCCCCCCCCCTCCCCCCCCCCCCCCCCCCCCCTAAGCTTTTCTTCATGGAAACATAGAGACGGATACAACTTAAGTCTGCAGTTCGCAGGAAAAGGTACAGCGCAAAATACAGCGCCCACATTCAAGACCGCCGCACAGGATTCCTCCATGACGAAAAAGTAGTCCATTGTTGAAACTTAAATAAGAATCTTGTTAAAAGAAAAAAAAATGACAAGCCCTAGAGTTTTGATACCTATCTCGTTTAAGATAGTCAAACATTAAAAAGCTGACTTCATTTAGTGCTAGGATTGGCTAGCGGAGTTATACAGGACGCCGCGGTCCGTGGCCCAGTGTTAGCAACTGCTTGTTTTTTTTTTCTAAGCTGTATCATACTATAGACGTCCCCCTAATTTCACTCCTGGGGGAATACTCTGGCTGGCCATACAAGCAAGTTGCGGATTCGCCACACAGTTTTAATGCGAAAGCCGTATACTTAACGCGGCCCCAACCAAGAATCTTTTATGAAGTTTCGGAGTAACTCGGGTAAGCACGGGAAGTCGGTAGCATATACATTTACAGTAACTATAGAAGTCGAAGGAGCGTCGCGCCACCTGTAACCAATGGCACAATTCGTGCACCCCCCCCCCCCCCTCCCCAGGTGCGTTTTGAAATTATAAACACACCTCTCTCGGCGCTTGCTTATGAGTTCCCCTAGCATGTATAATTTATAGCAACCCCAGTGATCGGCATACTCAAACGCCAGCAGGGCAGAAAGAGCAAGAGATCATAATAATTAACTTAATAAAAGGTACTATATACTAATCAAAACACTGAAATTCATGCTCACGGGTGTAGTGGCTGCAGCCCTCGGCGTTGCTGCGATCTAGGTCGGCGGGATCAGCGACTTCCAGGATGTGCTTGTCCTGGAGGCGGCAGGCGGGCTTGCCCTTGCGCGACAGCATGCAGAAGTCGAACGCCTTGCAGACGAACTCCTTTTCCTTGAGGCACATGGCGGCGCATTCGGAAGACATGCTCACGTTCACGTACTTCCTCGCGCCGATGGAGTAGCAGATGCCCGGAAGCTCTTCGAAGGAGCTCTGGTAGGTCTCTGAGGGAGCAGGAAGGGGAACAGATAGGCTGCAGCGACACTGCCGCAGAACAGTATCCAACAAATCGACCTTTTTATTTTATTGACAGCGAGATCTGTACAGCGCCGGCGTTGGCGTAACAAGCCACGCTGATCGCTTAGCCTATACAGTGACGTCACGCATAACATCACTGCAACGCGCCATGGCACGCGTCACATAGCGTGGTCCCAACACAGTGACGTCAGGAGTGACAGCACTGTGACCTCATGGGAGATGCACCGACGTCACAGCGGCGGCCATTATGTGGTGCATGTAGCCCGGCGAAAGGCTGGAAGCATATCTTATCGGATTATCGTTACCTGTCTTGGTTTGAACTACCGCAACTGAGCGCTGTACCACAAAATGATGCCGGTGACGTCACCTGAATATCTCGGATACCAGAGAAAGTAAAGAGGAATGAATAAACAATATTGCAATCACCACAGTGAACGGCTTTCGGTGAATATCGCTTTTCACAGTGGTAATGGTCACGCTTTTGTGGTAGCTCGTGGTGGTGGTGCTTCTGAAGAGTGGCTGGGGGGGGGGGGAGGAAGGGGGGGGGGGGGGGGGTAGCACACCTAGCGCCCCTTGAGAATCGCGGCTGGTCGGGGCAACTTCCGGGCATCCTCCGGGATCGGAAGTTGCCCGGAGGGGTTCCCCCAGGAGGGTGCTCCGGAGGAAGCAGGTTCCGGTTCCGGTGGGTGCCGGAGAACCGTCCGGAGCGCCTTCCACGCATCCGCCAAATTTTACGGACCAAAGCTTTACAAAGGCCCAGGGGTTGGGCTCCATATAACTTCTCTGGCCATAACAAATAAAAAAAATAAAAAATGCCTCCGTGGCGAGGCGGCCTAGTCTCCGTCATATATGCTCATGGGACGCGTCGCGGCTGTGGGACTCACTGGAGAACACCGTGCAGTCCGACTGGAGTTCCATGTCTGCCGACTCGGGCCACCTGCTCTCGGTGCTGACAATGCACTGCTTGCTGACCAGGCAGGAGGAGAAGGCGAAGCAGTCTTCCCGGTCCCGGCAGATGTCGGCGCAGTCCTCCAGCGGGAACGAACCCACGCGCATGGCATAGAAGTCGCTCGGCTTCAGGCTCGAGCCCACTGCGGTGTCGGTGAAACCCTTCGGGACGCTGCCACCTGCACAGGAAAAGGGGCGGGAGAGCGAAACGCGAAACAGCAAGTTGAGACTGAGGCCACGAGCTTACCTGACGTGGCTAGAGGATATATTTTGTCGCGAAAGCAACACTACGCGAGTCGCCGAGCCATTTCGCGGAGCTGACGAAAGGCCATACTGCGCATAGCTAGCGTGCCGGGGCAGCCGCGCGCTCTCCATCGCGCGCGTCCGTCCTCGCGGCACAGAAATTTGTAAAAAATTAGAGATCACTGCGGCGACCCGCATTGGGAGAATGCGAAAGCATTGACGCCTCCTCGGCAGTCGTCGCCTCTCTCTATCATTTTCTTTTTGTTTGTTAATCCATTTAAGAACCGAATTAGCGTAATTATTTGACGCTTTCATTAAAGATCAATTTATTTGCTCTTATTATCTTACTCTCTGAATTACTTACTCTGAATTTATGTACTCTTATATCTCACTAAACCATTTTGTTTTTTTAAATTTGGCGCCGTAGTTGCTTTCCCGGCCACTTACTATATCCCCGTACAGCCTATTCAACCGTCCAATGGTTTTTTGCTCATATTAGTTAATTAATATACGTCAAAGAAACTTTTTGTTCGATTAATTATCACTCATCAGATGCACTTCAATTCATTTCAATCTGTATTTTCACTCCTTTTCCTATTTTTGCACGACTTTGCCGTCTACGGCTGTTTTCCCATCCACTCACTTTAACAACGGCCACGCTATTTCGACGCTTTTTCGACATTTTGGCTCTAATTAATGACTAATCATCCTATTAAAATAACTGTTTTTTTTTTTTGCGCAGCATTTTCACGTCATCCTCTTTCAATCGCAACCACTCGTTTGATGCTACCTCTTCTGAGAACGTCACAACTGCTGCGGACAAGTTTTTGACACGGCTCCGCCGACATAGCCTAGAAATGCTTTCGCATGAATATTCTTTGTGTTTTCTTGTGCTTACATGGCATGTAATCTATTCTGATTGTGACGACTTATTTGTGCATGTTTTTAACACCACCTGTCGAAACCTCATGCCAGGCTGCAGTGTGTGGAACAAAATAAATAAATAAATAAATAAATAAATAAATAAATAAATAAATAAATAAATAAATAAACTATCAATGCTATTCTCTTCTTAGAGCAGTGTGTCATTAATGAAAGCTGCTATGAACCTTTCCCTTCTTTCTTGACGAATGGAAGTGTCTAACCATTTATAGCCTCATGCTCGCATGAGAAAATAGGTGATGTTCCAATTTCTCAAACGCTTATATGACCACTTCCAATGTTTGGATGCTGCAATTTACAAGCATTGTACAAAACCAGTTGGCTTTCTTGAGGCCCGCATGGGCTATTTAGGTGTATAAAAAAAACAGATTTGAGTGGTGCCTGAATAGAAAAAAATGGCACAAAAATTCGCAAGTACACTCAATTATATTATGTATGGAATGCGATAGCATTGGAAATTTTGATGCCTGCACCTGCATGACATCACTTCCGTGTGGTGACGTTACTTCCCTCCAGCCAATGGAAGTGCTCTCGTTTGGTGACGTCGTTTCCCTCGAGCCAATAGGAATGCTCCCGTTTAGTGGCGTCACTTCCCTCCATCCAATGGGTGAATTTTATGACCGACGACGCATTTTGGAACTATGAGGCGTCTAATATAAAATTTCTCGAGTAAGTTCTTGACCGTGAGTGCCCAAGTTGTGCGTGAAGGAAAAAATCTTTTCTGGATCCCCGAATCATGAGAACGGCAGTAAAAGACGTGCTTTTAGGATTCTGAAAGCGATGGACGCTCATCGCAGCGTGGTACGAAACTGAATAAGCTTGCTCACCCAGCTGATGCTCGTGCCTCAGGTCAGAATCCCTCTCTCCGAACATGTCACGAAGACCCCCCGTGGAGAACTCGATGGTTTCGGCAATGAGAGTAGCGATCTGAAATGAGGCGAAAAAGTCCAGGTTCCTCAAAATATAACTGCTGGACATTGGCAGAGATAAGAGAACAGCGCAGGTTATAACATAGCATAGTCATCATGATGGTATAATAATGGCAAGCATGGTATAATATAAAATAACGTATCTAAACAGAAAAGAACAAGGCAGTACGAATTTTATTTGCGAAGAGAATGACCCCTCGGCATTATTTTTGGATGAAGTGGTATTGGAGAGGGTTATGATAATTCGAGGGGTAGTCACATGACGCCACGGGCGCCATCTTGTTGTACAGTACAGAGCTTCAGCGGTGCAGGCCAGGGCAGCTGGCGATAAGCCGATTTCACCGTGATCCATGTGCACTAAAATGGCGGCCATTGTGACGTCGGCGCATACCCACTTTTAGTTTCCGTGGAGAAAGGTAGGCGAAGTGCAGTTTTAGTCGAACCGTACGCCGGCAGGTGGCTCAGGAAGTCGAATTTCCTGCGCCACAATTTGTGCCCTCCCTCCTTACCAAGTACTGTGCCAACTAAGCTAATGCATACTGCCTTCGGTGGCCCTGCCTCGGAGCGTGAAATGCTGATGAGTTGAGGGAGGAGTTTCTAAGGCGGTCTATCTCGCCAGAGCTCACAGGCATGTTTTCGGTGCATTAAAAAGAACAAATGACACAGACACACGGGACGAGGGCTCGTCCCCTGTGCCCGGCAGAATAGAGAGAGCTAGCACACTTTATTCTACCATCATAAGCTTTAATCTCCCCTCTCTCTTTATTTCTGCGTTTTGCCCTTCCCTTCTCCATACTGTGCAGTAGCCGGCCAGGTACATGTTACTCCGGGTGACGCCTCCACCACTGCTCACTTTAAAAGGTTATCTCTCTTCGTTTCTATAACCTTACGGATACCATTAAGGCTAACCTCCAATACCGTGTTTACTCGACTTATGAACGCAGCCCCTACTCTGGCTGCCAATAATTTGCAATTTAGTTCTTTTTTTATTTTTCAAAAATCAGAAAAAAATGGCAGGAGTTTAACGTAGTTAAACCGAGTATACGTGCGAAGGCATTTGTTTAGCCTGATTGGCTCACGGTTTTGCTTTAGTGGGTCGTCGGCACGTTTGTCGACGATATTAATTCGATAGTAGCATTAGTTGATAAAGACGACGATGTGCAATGCACAGCGTGAGAATGTCAATCTCAGCAGCTGGAAGTATCTCTGACGAGGTTGCGCTGCCGTATCCCTCCTCTAAATTTCTATCTGCATAGGTCTGGTTTGGCGCTATCTCCCCTCTGTGCATTTTGCCGTGAGCCTGAATCTATCGATCATTTTTGGCTCCATTGTCGTCGTTTCACCTCTTTGAGAAGAAAACTGCTGGAGTTGCCCTTACAGCATTTTGGCCTTAGTTTGAGCAGCCCACTCTTGCTATCATTTTATGCCACCACGCTTGGGTTCAGCCACAGGTCTGTTTGTGATGCTGTTCAAAAATTCTTGCTGGAATCTCATCGACTGCCTTGCTAAATGTTGCAATATTTTATTTTCTATGCTTTATTACATGTTGAATTATTTACTTATTCTTTTTTTCTCTTTCTCTCTCTCTCTCTCTCTCCTATCCAAACTCTCATCTCTTTTCACTCCCTGCCCTCCTTGTGGTAGACTCCCCCGGTGTGGCTGTCCCGTACGCTTTTCTTTTGCCTTTACTACGTACAGGTGAACAGCAACCTCTGCCTCTCGATTCTTGGCCGATCCCCCAGTGTGGGTATGTGCAGTCTTTTCAAAGGCTAACAACAACAACAAGAGCCGCCGCGGTGGCTCAGCGGTTATGGTGCTCGGCTGCTGACCCGAAAGACGCGGGTTCGATCCCGGCAGCGGCGGCTAGAATTTCTTTGGAGGAGAAATTCTAGAGGCCCGTGTACTGTGCGATGTCAGTGCACGTTAAAGAACCCCAGGTGGTCGAAATTTCCGGAGCCCTTCACTACGGCGTCTCTCATAGCCTTAGTCGCTTTGGGACGTTAAACCCCATAAACCAAACCAAACCAACAACAACAAGAACAACTCGAAGCGTGATTGGCTGCGGCGCTAACACAGTGCTCTCGTGCAGTGGCCTGCGAAGCTGATCTGTTCGCGCTGCCACGAGTTCGAATCCCAGTCGCGGCAATACTTATTTTATTTATTTTATGGTTTGGCCAAGGTCACCTCAAGGTCAAGCTTCCTACAAACTCGGCGAGCCGGTTTGACCTCGTGAAGTAGTTCTATTGCACTAAAAAGATAATTCTTTCCTGCTTCGTTTAGAGGCCCAGCTTTTGAGGCCCAGCTAAAGGCCGATTCACACGACGGTCCGTTCGCCCGCGGCCCGCGCACTACGTGTTCATGCGACGCCACATTGAGAGGCGCGCTGGAGGGATGGATGGATGGCGGCCGACAGCGCGCCCTTCAAAGTGCTGACGCATGAACACGTAGTGCGCGGGCCGCGGGCGAACGGACCGTCGTGTGAATCGGCCTTAATGGGTACACGCCGCCGCAAACCAACCAGTCATGCAGACGTATTTCATGGTACTGCAGATTATCTTATCATAGACCGCCTCAACTCAGCAGCCCGGAATCGATCGGTCGCGTCCTTTCGCAGCGCACGGAGCCGAGCAGTTTGCCTGGCCGCCAGCCGCGACTGCGAAGCAGCCACAGAGATAACGAACTTCACCTGCATCCGCTACACCCGGCGATGTATAGGACCGTCATCTGGCAACCCGGTGCTAGCACCACCGCAGGAATTTCATGGCTACATACGCAGCTGCCTCGCTGGAGCCATTTGGGGCACGTCGCCGCAAAGCAACCGGCCGTGCAGACGCATTTACTTCTGCTGCAGGTTAGTTACCGACCCTGTGCCGCATGTTTACGCTCTAGCGACCGTTTCTTGCTGGCGGTGTCGTGACGACATTCCCTCCATATTTCGAACCAATCTCGCAAGCACTACTACGCATCGAATCGACCCGGAACGTAATTCTCGCAGAGCTTGCCGTGATTTGATCTGCACAAACTAGTATTGAGGACTCTGAGCATTCACTTTCAGCGCGCCTCGGTCGAAATCCTCGAAAAAATTGTAGCAATCAACCGTGAAAGTGGCGCCACAGCGAGGACCACATCCGACTTGATTAAGCATTCATCCGACGTGAAACGGCGGACGGACAAGTAAGACGATGCCGAGAATCCCTTACGTCTATCGAATTTGATGTTCTTCGGAATCTGACACGAACTCGGTGAAACCTGGGAGTAGACCGAAGCACATGTTTCATTTCGCTCCGACAAGCTAGGTATTTCACTTGACAACCATCAAATGGAACGTTTCGAGAGAGTCAAAAACCTCCAGTCATTGTCAAGCTAGCGCACTTGAAAGACAGATCGAGAATGTTGCTTGCTGGCCCGAAGCTTAAGGACACAACGTTTTCCGTCCGTGAAGATTATTCAGCTAAAGTTCGAGTAGCTGGAACCAAATTTTTCTCTTACGGCCAACAAAACGACGCCTCGTGCAAGCTTCGTTTCGACAAGTGACTCATCGGCAGAAAGCTCTTCGTTTGTCACTCAGATACGGATCAAACCGTAGCGATTACTGCAAGCACCGCAGGACCTGCAGTCTCTCCATTCCAGTGCTTCATAGTGCCCACGCCCAATCGCAGCCTATCACAGAATCTCGACTTTGCTGACAAATATTCGAAGTTATTTGCCTAAAGAAGAAACAGTTGAAGCACTTCTCGATGAACATAACACAGACATCGCATTATTCGTTGAATCTTGGCTTACACGTGATATACAGGATTTAGAAATACTGCACGACAATCAATCATTTCACTTATACCGGAGAAACAGAGTAGACCACCGGGGAGGTGGAATTCTTGCCCTAATGAAATCAAGTCTTTCTTCCACCCGAGTGGATATTACCAGCCATAGTGAAATATTGTGTATCAAATTTTCTTTTCCACCTTGCACCAACATTTGCTTTACTTTTCTTGAGGATTTGTTCTTGAGGATTTGTTCTCGAGGCCTTGCAGTATCCATTCCTTCACACTAGTCTTATACTCTGCTGAGACCTCTATTTTGGTTTATGGTTTATGAGGGTTTAACGTCCCAAAGCGACTCAGGCTATGAGAGACGCCGTAGTGAGGGGCTCCGGAAATTTCGACCACCCAGGGTTCTTTAACGTGCACTGACATCGCACAGTACACGGGCCTCTAGAATTTCGCCTCCATCGAAATTCGACCACAGTTCCCGGGATCTAACTCGCGTCTTTCGGGTCAGCAGCCGAGCGCCGTAAGCACTGAGCCACCGCGGCGGGTACTTCATCGCTTTATCGCTTTGTTTGCGATGAAAGAAGACGCGCCTAGATTTATCTCGATTGATCGCATCCAGGCGGAGACGATTGTATACGCTGTTCCAGAATGTTCTAGTAACTTTCCAGGCTTCATCTCCAAAGTTTGCTATCAGCTTTAAAAAGAGCATGGCCGAGAGCGGCGGGCATTCTCGACGACCGCCGAGCACGCTTGTTGCTTTGCTGCCGCCGGGTGATTCAGTTTATGCGGATGCAAGTCAGCCCAAATGAGGAGTTTCGTTTAGAAGCCATTCTCGCTGTTTTCCTATTCGCCGGACTGCAGTCACCACAATGTGACAATATTTTACTGTACTCGTTGTATTGCTGTAGTCTGTTTTTATGTATCTTTTTTTTCCTCTGTCACTATGTGTTCTTGCTTGAGTACTTCAGTTTGCGGCACTTTCTTTTGTTTTGCTTAGTTCTGTTGTTAGTTGTCCTTTCATATGTAAGCATGACCGCCGGCCACTCTTGTATCACCCCCCCCCTCCCCCTTATGTAGTGTCCCTACGGGACCCTTAAAGGGTTAATAACTGATGATGATAATTATGATATATTTCGGTCAAACAAATACTGAAAAAAAAAACCGGAAACACTGGACATATGACCCCTCATAATTCCTCTACTAAAGTTTTTCTCATTCTGCAGCTTGCTTAATCACTTAGGGGTGACCGTACCGTCATGCGAGTGTCGAGATGCTCGACGACAAACTTGAACTCGTTTCTTTCGATCGCCTCTTCCAGATCGTCGATGGCGTCCCGTGTTAGGGGGATGTTCCTGCTCTTGGAGTCTTCGGTCTCTGAAATGAGAAGAAGGGACCGATCGTATTATTAGGCTGGTCGCCTGAATAATGAAAGAAAAAAAACGCTTAAAAAATTCGCTGTGGCTTAGCTTGGTTAAGCCCGGTAATTGCGAAAGCAATATCCGTAGCTACGCCATGGTTCAGCTGGTAGTGTAGCTGGTGGTGGTGCTTGTGGTTAGACTTGTGGTGATGCATCGGTTATACAATCCAATCCAATCCAATGTAATCTAATCCAACCCAATCCACTCCAGTCCAATGTAATCTAATCTAATTTAATCTAATTTAATCCAATCCAATCCAGTACAATCTAATCTAATCTAATCCAATCTAATGCAATCAAGGTCAAATGAAGGTCAATGGTGGTCACCGCCGCGGCACGGCAAAGGCGTGAAAGTGCAACTAGTATTGCTTTCGCAATAAAAGATTCTCGGTGCTCTAATTCAGACAGTGTTATATATATCGATGCAGAGAAAAGCCGTCTTTGTCCGTTCGTGTCACGAAAGAGACCCATTGGTTGAGAGGGCCTTGACGTAGTCGTGACGTCATCGCAGTTCCCATCGGTCGAGAGGGCTGTGACGTCATTTAAATGCCACTGCGAAGTGACTCCCAAGAATAGCCCTTTCTCCGAAAAGAAGTAATGTGGTGGAGTGGAAATCGAACCGCTGCCTTTTAGCTACGTTTTAGGTGCCGAGCCTCTAGGTTCTACACTATATACTAAGCAACGTTCGTTCAGTGGAATAGCAGGTGTGACCTAAGCGGAAGTAAAGGAGTGCTTGCGCCGGAGGGTTGGCTATCGCTATCGCATTGTACTCTTAAGGCTGCTTAAATGTCGTCCCAAGTATTTTTCTGGCAAAAATATTACTATTAGGCATAACGCTAATATCCGCGTAGAAGGAGAAGAAGCGTAGCCAGAATGTCTTTCATGCACCCTGGCCATTCCCCCTCCGTGGGTATACGCCATTAAGCCTGAGGACATCATCATCATCATTTCGAAGGGGGGTCTAGGCAATGCATTCCCACCGAGAGCACTTCCAGTAGCACTGGGAAGAAGTGTGAGCTTGATTTTGAGGAGGAGGAGGAATAAGATGAGGTTTCCCCACCCCCTTCGATAACTGCAAACGTACCTGAACGTCATATATGCTTAGTTCCTCAAAAGGAATGCCTGACTTCAGGTTCTCCCCTCTTCGTGTATTATACTGCGCTGTTATTTTGGCGCTCTTGCCTCTGCTTGCCCCTCCCTCCCCCCTGCAATAATCTCCTGTTGGCGCTGCTCGTATGGCGAGTAAACAACTAAATAACAAACGCTATCGGTATTATTTTGTAGATAATTTTTTTTCAGACCGCTTGATCTGTCAGTTACTAGCTCAGTGAAATACCTGGTACGTTCAAAGCAGACTTTTTTCCCCCATAGAAAGTAGTTAGCTGCCTAGTCTCCCTCGCAGGCGTGTCTTATCAAATCTTGCAACTGATATGCGCAACTGATATGAGCCCCGTGAACTGATTTAGCTGATAGATGGAGTCTCTGATGGAAAGCGACTTGAACAGCGCAGCTAGTCGAGACGGAAGAGAAGAACACAGACACAAGCGCTTTGTCGCAATGAATCATTTGGTTTCTAGTAAGCGCTTGTGTCTGTTTTCTTCTCTTCCGTCCCTTCCGTTAGCGCCGTTCAAGCCGTTTCCCATCAACATGTACCGACCAGCCCGAAATTGAAATCGACCGGTGATGGCGCCATCTGTATTTCATTTTTGTCACTCTGTAGCTTAAGAAACCTCTGTTTTCAGTGCAAGTGGCGTCTTTGTCGTTACAATGCTGTAATGTACCGACGAAATACTATTTCAATCCGTCCGCAGTGTTCCTTTAAACTCCACGTACCACCAACCTTTTGGGTGGGTCACAGGTACTAAGGCAAAATTAAAGGCCAAGTGAGTTCTCATAAGACTGCTGTTAAGATTGATGGGATATTAGAGATGCAGTTGGCAAAGACAGGGACAATCGGGGAATGTTGAGAAGGGCCGTTTGACCTGGCAGATGATGTTAGAAACAGCAGCGTTATCTTTGGGGCCGGGTGATAAAGTCTGAAGGGAAACTTCACCATCGGAATAAATCTCATTACTGTGCGTATCCACACACACACAAAAAAAAAACTAGAACTTAGTTGCATGTAAGTGAACAGAAGGTAAAATGAAATGTTTGAATATAAAGAGGGTTACTCACTAGCGTATGTGTTGCATTCAACTGAATTTTCGAGAACGCCTGGTCCGCTGATATCTTTCGAAGTTGTCGCGCAGAAAGACCCACAGTGAGAAACCGCTCTGGAAGACAAGAGGAAAAAAAACAAAAAAAAACATGCATCTAAGTCTGTATTTGAGAGTTCGAGAAAAACTCTTCTGGTCAGGCATAATACTGAACAAATTGACAGTCACCGGGACGTTTCGAAACTGTGCGCAGGTTCGTTGTTCACTAAGGGGCCAGGAGTTTGTTGTCGCTTAAAGGTGCACTGAAGACGATTCTGAACTTGTCTTTTTGCCGCGGGAACTCGATCTACACGTTCCTAGCATTCTTAAAAACTGCGACTTATTGCCCTGTGTGGCCGATTTCTCTAATTAAATCGAATTAACGTCCGGCTCCCGCCTTTATTTTTTTAATTCTCCCCGTACGGTGGGCGGAGTTGACCAACGCGTGAAGTGCCTTTCAGCCAATTCCGTGGAGGCTTTGCTTTCGCTTTATTTTGTTTTTTAGGTTTCCATGAATAAATAGTTTCATTTGCAGATAATATAGCCGCAAAATAAGCCCGCAGAAATAAAAATACGCGCGGACTATTTGCTACTACGGACTACTACGTATTACTCCGCCGATGGCAGAGCGGCAAGCCGCCACGGGACTTGTAAGCGTGCTCTCATTCCAACGCGTTTTAGAAGTACACATCCCATAGTGGGGCTTAGTATAGAACGAACAATTTCGCCGAGAAGAGGGCAGCAAAAGAACTACGTATCCAGCCTCCATAGTTATACTGCTATATATGTCGAGCTTGTTGACTAAAGTTCATTTCGCATCACATGACTGCTATACGTTGGGTGTTTTCATGACTACAATGCATTAACATCGCACCCACTTACAGCTGCTGGTAAGTTAGGCCTTACCTCGTCTTTCAGGAAGCTATATTCGTTAACACGGCTGCTAGCAATCGGCTTGGTGTGATTCTCAATTGGTGAGTGACGGCCACGTTAAGGCGGTAGCCGCCATTTTGATCGCGTTTATTTCTTTCAACAAAGCAACACCACTTCAGTTAAGCATTCCGTTCTTCACAACCATTCCGTATCTTTGTATTTATAAAATTTGCGGCTCTTTCCATACCTGCACTCTTTGTAGTGCTTCGACGAACACGTTTTGAGGCATTCTTCGTACGTGACGACGCCCTCCGACCATTCCGGTTCCATGATCTTCTTGTTTGGTACCTCTTTGTAGTCAGCTGCTCACAAAAAGAAAAGAAAAAAGGGAGTCAGGGCACACTTCTAATGCATTGAGTAGAAGTGAGGAAAACAAGGTAGGGTGTCCACTAAGACTTCCGTGTGGTCAATGTCGTGTTTATTTCAGTGCCTGCCAGGTTACCCGGTTTCAGCGAATTTAATCGAGCATTGTCCCACTGCCCTTCATTTCTCTCTTACATGCTCGCCTTCATGCCTGCTTCATGCCATAAACGTGCAGGGAGACGGGAAGAGTCGTCCACAACAAGCGACACACCACGGGAAATCGGTGAACGAATTTTTATCCGGTAGCGTTGGCAAGGCCATGCAAGTGAAAACTGTCCGGCGTCGGCGGCGTGAACGTCTATGTGAAGCCTCCTCTTCTAACCCTGGCAGTTGGTGTTTAGAGAGATTTTTTTATTTATTTTTATTTTGCCCACACTACTTTATGTCAAGGTTGGTAGATGGCAGGTGGATAGAGGAAAATCCTCCTCTCCACTTCTAGGGGAGAGTATTTAGAGGCCGGACTAAAAATGACTCAGCAAAAATTAATAAAACAAGCGATTACGAATAGAAATGGGATAAGAATAGAATCATAACCCGAACACAATCAAATATGCAGTAGGTCGGCGAGTGAAAAAAAAGTGTTCTCATTTCCTCCGCATGAATCCAATCTATCGCCCCTAATTTTTTAAATATATTTTTCGTTGCGAGGAGGTCCTTCATAGAGGAGCATTGCCCAACCACGTCAGCAGTTCGCCCTATGACGTAAGCTACCGCTTCCCGTCCGTGGCGCCCCATCGTGACGGCCAAACGAACAGATTCGTCCAACGCGGTCCCACTGCGAAGCGACCAATTAGGCTGGCACTGAAACAGAAGGCGTTAGTCCGGTCGGCTATCCTACACTGAGTATCTAAATGGGGCTATTTCGTTCCACGCGCGGCAGTGTAGCGCAATATAGGGACGGCAAGCACAAGATTTTACATGGACTCGATGTTTAGTGGAGTCTTACGCACCTGGAATTGCTGGGTGCTCCAGGATAAGCGCTGTCACGTAGACCATGTTTTCGGTGAAGTCGACCTGCAAAGTCCGGAAGAGATATTGTTTCGTCGTCCCGAAACCATATCAACATTCTGCCTTCACTTACAGTACATAGGTTCGTTACCCTCATTGGCTGGAAACTTTACAACTCTTGTGGCCTTAGCAGAGCTGGCCGGTATGTGTGGAGAAACTGGTAAGTGCGATGTAATGCTCCGGTTCGTTCAAGAAATAAGGCCTCTCGAGGTGGAATTTGAAGCATGGATTTCGTGAGAGTGGTCTCAATGCATGGTCAGTCATGGAATTTATGAAGGATATCAAGGTAGCGCTCCTACCTCCAGTGTTTTCGGCAAGTTTGTTTTCAGTGCTTTCAGCGAAAGTGTCCATGGCTACGCTGATGCCGCGCACGTATCATGTAAGTGCAGTTAGGTCTATGTCCACGTAAGCATCAAGAGTCGGAGTCTATAAGTGACTATGTTAGCTAGGCTGAATCTATTGGAGGTTTTCACGAAATCGACGCCACGATGCGGCGGCACCGCGAACTAGTCTAAGGAGGATCGGCAGCGCGCGGAAATGCTTCGTCGGCGCATTCAGACGTTGTTGTCAAAGTTTTCATATAAAGATATTGGAAGTTTCACGACATAGACGCAACACACTATAGGGACAGCAGCGGAATGGCGTACCAGTATATCCGGGACCCTGAGCGGCGACAGCCTTGTTGCACGCTGCAGCTCGGCCAGAAACCTGCGCTTGATGTTGCCGCGGTTCGCCGCCAGGAGGAGCACCTTATCGGTCGCTGCAGCGAGTAACGGGCAGAACAAATGGTTAGACGTTTGAAGGACCTTCCATGACATTATACAGATGTTCGAAGTCTCTAACGTAATAACGTTTTCTCTCAAATGCAGTTTTGTCCCCAATTCCGGGTGCCCTGAGAATAGAGGGTGATTCCGAAAACAACACTGATTTAGATTATGTCATTCTAAATATACAAGAGATATGATAACCGGGTGTGGACGTTAGCCTTATGCTTAGGTTTGTGCAAATGATACTTATTCTAAACCGAACCGAATACGAATATGCGACCTTTGCTACCGGAGCGAATACAAACGGCGTAGGTGAAAAACCAACTGGAATAGGAATCGAATGTTTACGTGATTCGCTGCTTCTGCGAATGGTCGTACAAAACGAATATTCACTCGAAACAGCAAGGGCCAGTGGCGGCGCTGTAGGTAACGTAGTTAAAGCTGTAGCTGTCAAAAGACGCACCAGTGATGTTCACTAGGGGAAACGCAATACGAGATCAGTATATTAACTCTATGACAGTCGAGTCATGCGCGTAGGAAAATTATCTTTGCTGTTGATCATGACGACAGCGAACAAACCAGCCCCAGTTCTGATTTGATGAGAGGGACGGGATTTATGAGCTATGGCCTTCGATATATCGGGCATGAAGGGAGGGTTTGCTGGGCATGGTTGAACCCTATCTCGTAGCCCAATCTTGAATACCATGTGCATGAGCATTATGAATGCCACTGCACGAGTGGATAGCGTAGCGGAGCTGAACCCTCATGTGCGGCGTCGGAGTGGGGACCTTGTTCTTGAAGCAGTCGCCGAAAACAATTACGGGGTGCCCTATTCTAACTTCGCGCCAGTTATACGAAAACTATTAAAAAAATTGATAACGGATTCAGTGCGTTTCGAGTAATTTTGAACACGCACTGTTTGGATTCTTTATGCGAACCGGATAGAAGGGCATTCGATTCGATATTCAAAGATTTCATACGCTACATCATTACTCGCCGATGCACCTTAATACGCATTTCATTGCCGCATTTCATCTTCTCCTCTTTTTATTTCTTTTATTTTACCTTTTCTTCACTGCTCTCCTTCCGTCTTTGTCTCCCAAATTCCCTTCCCCATGCAGAGTAGCATGCCAGTGATTTATCCCCGTTATCTTGTTCGAAGTGCAAATTCGCGAGTAGAATTAACAGAAGCTAAATAAAAATATTGTCGCCAGAATTGTGGCCAAGTGCTCGGCGAAAATTCGTGCGGTAGGACATCGTGGTAGACAAAATGGCAAGAACAACTACGGTCAGCGATACACACAAAAAGAAAAAAATAACTACCAAACACTTCGCCATCTCCACTGTGCGCAGAATTACTTACGCCTTTCTCTCCGCCTCAAGCCCCATCCTTTCCCGCAATACGAAAGCGCCTACTTCTAGAGGCACATATATGCCGGACCCCGTGATGCGTGGTTACACAGATAACCTTCTCAGTGCCGATTTGAAAACACGATTAGGAAACGGGGCGTCGACACAAGACGTAAGAAAAGGCACGCAATGCTCAAGCCGTTGTGTAGGCATTTTCACGAGAATATGGCAGACTGCAAACAAGATCGCAGTAGGAGCTCCGGAACATCAATCCAAGACACTGTTATCTTTTGGTGAGCGACCGTGGTTTTGCTGGAATAGCTACTGCAAGGATGCAATAACATGGAATACCCGGGAAGCCGATCTGGATCCAAGTGTACTTGGAGTCGTCTTCTTCGGAGTAACAGTTCTTCACGTTCAGCTTAACGTTCAGGTCACGCAGGTCAGTCGAGATGTCGTGGATGTTACCGAAGAAGTAGAAGTACGGTTGCTGGAACAAAAAAAAATGGATGTTTTAGTATACGCGAGCCTTCTGTAGCATCGTCACCTGGACTGAACACAGTCGTGTGCATCCTTTTCGTTGATACGCGTAGTTGTGTTTCTACAAAGACGCTGGTCTAGGCTTTCATTATGTACAATGTTGGGCCCACTTTCTACCTTCGTGATACTTCGAGAGACTCCTTCAAACGCTCACCGATTGGTTGAAGCAGCGGAAACGAACGTGGCGATCAACTGCAACGCGAAGCATCGGTGAACCTATCATGACTGTAGTGAGGTGCACGTCGCTGCCGAAACGCACTTGAATCGGCGACTGACACTGGTGTTAAAATGTCGCTGCGGTCGCGTGGCAGGTAATTTTAATTAGACAACTAATAAACAATCGTATTTTTGAAACGTTGATTGGTCAAGTGAGTGCGAATGTATCTTCATGAAATCAATTAGCCGCTTAATTGGTTCAAAAGACGGCTTGCTGTCCGCATTTTGACAGCCTGCAAGCAACATTACAAACTATACACAAAAGAAATTTTCTATTTGAAGCAAGAATGAAGCGGGAAAGAGAGGAAGGAAATGATAGACGCTGAAAGGTGCGTCTTCACATACCTCATCATTTCCAAGCACGTACGCATACATGCTCACACGGACCGGTAGGTTCCTCTGGTTGACAGACGTGTCATATATTTCGTCTTTCTGTAAGGACAAGTGCGCAAAGATGAAATCGTCTTATTATCACCGCCTCCAAGCTCCGAACGTGTACCATAGTACAAATGATGTGGCGAGCTTGTACACCCTTCTTCAGAAGTTTGCACAGTTGCGCAGTTTCTAAAATTGGTTGCTGGAACTGGCGACGAAAATCATGCGTCTGCAGCTTCGTTTACATGAACTCGATCTTAGCGAGTACTCACCACGAGGAAGTTGTAAGTTATCACGGCGTGGGTCAGGTGAGCGCCACCCACTGGCATCGGTCCAGTCACCAGCTCGAAGGTGTGAGTGGGCATTCCGCGAACTTCGTGCTGCTCGGAAAAAAAAGGAAAGAAGGAGGAAAAGTGAAATGAAGGGAGTGAGGGAGGAAGGGCGGAGGGTGTACGAAAAAAAATCAAGTGCTTGAATACCCATTTTTAAAATTTAAACGCTACTTAGCTTCATGAGCATCACCTGAAACCAAGACCGCTATGCCGAATACGAGGCTGTTCACTCTAATAGGAGTGCTGTAGGGCAAATGACAATAGTTTATAGATGATTCGGCATCCTAAATATTTGCACATATAAAGAGAGAGAGGGGGAGAGAGAAAGAGAAAACCGAATGCTGCATGCAGCCACCTTGTTGTGACTGAAACTTCACAGATTGTAGGTGCAGTTTACAGGGTTCATATATCATGGTTCACGCTGAAGCCTCGCCGGTTCTGTTCTCTATTAATTGCGGAATGTCATAAAGAACATACGCACAATTTTGCTAAAAAAAGATTCAGCTATGAAGGTAGTCAGAAAGCGATGACAGGGTACAGAGACAACCGCTGTACTCTGAGTGGCAACACTGTTAAGCAATGAAGGGAAGGCTACTGGAGCCTCTATAACTAGTCACTCCGTCAGATAGGCCGTTGGGGCGAACGACAGTGCGTCCGGTTCTCGCTTGGAGCGTTGCTTTCTGCGCGCTTGCTTCGCTGCATGTCTGATGTAGCTGGCGCCATCTGTGGCAGCTTCTTGTAACAAGAAGTGAATAACAAATTCGTTGTAATCAAGGAAACTGTTCTTAAAGCGGAAGCTTTACTACTCGCACTTTCAGCCTTTGGCGTGGCGCGGCGGTGCCACCACCACTACGGCCGGTCTATAGGGGGGCGTGCTCGCTCTTTTTCTTACGGCCTTCGCAATGGGGTCTGTTTCCGCCTCCCACCGCACCGCGGTGGGGTCGCCACTGCCCCACCGCTCCGCCGCTGTTTCCGCCGTTCACGCGAAAGGAGAACGCGCGCCCGCTCCAAGTCTGTCCCGCGTGAGCGGTAACCATGGCGGTAACCGTCAGGTCCTGATATTTCACCCTATGCATTACTCAGAGACCGTGCAATCAGCCTTTGCGATTTGACATCTGAGATTTATAAAACAACTGAATAATTACCGCGCGGCAGCGCGCGCTCTGCTTCAGCATGACTGCACGGTCGCATGATGAGCTTTTTGGGTTAAATTGACATCAACACTTCTCACCCCTAAAGTCTGCACAAAAACAAATCTATCAGCCTCATCAGTTCGTCTACTAACAGGTATTAACCAGTGTGCAGGTTTATAATAAGTGACCTGAAGCGTTTGCGTCACCGGTTCTTAAGGATTCCGAAGCGTTCATGAAATAGGTCATGAAATCTCAAGCGTTGCTGTTTTCGTTTCGCAGGAAAGCGGCTTTAGCAAGAAATCACGATGCTGCACGGGTTCAGAGAAAAGAAAACAATTTTATTCACAGCTAAATTCAAGTTGTCCAATGCAGAGCGTTCATCCATAAATTGAATATGTTTTACATTAAAAACATATCAGTTGGCTGAAATACTGTACATATCTAGTCTCGCGAATTGCGCACATCTATTATAGGTTTAGTTGGTAGATTGATCAACAACTTCTCATCAAAGAAGCAGGCATGAATAACGCTGTAGAAGTGAGAAGAGCGGCAAAAAAAAGAAAAATTATTCTCCTCAAACACTGCACATTCTTTTGAAACTGTAGCCGCAATATATCCACATGAGTACGACCGGTGGTAGGAAAGTTCACAGTCTCAAAAACTTCCTTGACGGTTTATGCACATATGATTAGCTGGCTACTCGTTCCTGTCGGTGACTGTCTTGGTGTAGTTAACAAGAAGTATTCTGAGAAATTTCTCAGATATTAAAGAAGCAGACCTTATGGCACGGCTGCTGTCGATTCCTTCTGGACAACCGCATAACGAGGATCAGATATGTCCCGAAGACGGACAGCGGTCCTGGTTGCGTGTTTGTCCTTGCGCTGTTTTCTTGCATGTGTTCGTGCTTTAACAGTGCGTTAACGGCTTCGCGGAATGCACACAATGTTCGGGAGTAAAACCTTTCATGCGACGGCGTGGCTCGTTGAGTTTTAAAGAAATAGTCGAGCCTGCTTAACGGCCAGCCGCATGCTACCCCGTATTCCTGACAACCTGACAGCAAAAAGAAAGCAATAGATATGGCGGCATTGAAACTGCAGACAACCGCAGGAAAATCGGGCCAAGACAACAATGCCAATTAGTTCGTGCCAGCGTAATCTAAAGTAGAAGCAAAAGCGTGATGGGCCTGAGGCAGGGGCAGCGTTGTGACAGGGCTGTGATTAACAAATGGCAGCGATCTGCAGTTTCAATTAGAGTCATGTGGTGGGCCTCGCTGGTCCAGCCAGTCACGCGGCATGGCATCGCTTGCCCAATCGGCTTTGCGTGGAAGATGTAGCGGCAGCGTACATGGACATCATTCACACTTTGAATCTCGCCTATCGGCGGCGCGTCATCTACCGCATGTTGACTCCAACTGACCGACCAGGCGCCGATGTACTGGTTCGGATCTCTCTGTTCGCCTCCGTGAAAATGATTGAGGGCGTGCGGATAAAACTGGCCGCAATTGCTTTCGTAACGCGAGGTTTATGGGCCCAGGAATGATGGATGATGCTGTGCTCCAGGCGCACCAGACGCGCGTAGGTTTCTGGCAGGACGTCGCTGATGCTGTTGTCTGGACCTAATGCCGCCTGTATGAATCCGCCGCGACGGCTCAGTGGTTAAAGTGCTCAGCTCTGAGCCAGACGACGCGGGTTCTATTCCGGGCCGCGGAGTACGCGTTTTGATACTAACGTCAGAACTTTGCTATAAAAGCTCTACGTGTGAACTTCTTGGCTGACATGCAGAGCATTTGCTTTCTGTTTCCTTTCGTTTCGGTGAGTCGTTCAGCGAGAAGCAGCGGGAAAAAGCACGAAACCAGGCGATCACCGTCCGCCGCCGCAGAAGCAGGCGAGGAGAGAGCGGTCGCGAGCGGTGGGGTCGTCGCGCCCCTGGCGGCGGCGGACGGCGTAACCCCCGGAGAAAAACTCGCATTGCTTCCGCGGCGAATGCGAAGGCCGTAGGAAAGAGCGCGCGCCCCCCTCGAGTCCGGCCGTGCCACCACCGGCCTAACGCCTGCGCTCTCCGCTAGGAGCGCAACAGGTGCTTTGTGACGTCACGCCGAAGAGAAGGGCGACCGACTCGCGCCGTCGCAAGCCGCGGCGGTGCCACCACGGCGTGGCCTCCGCGATGGAAGCGCGCTTTTAAGGCGGAAGCCTTTAATGCCTCATCGTTGTAAGCAGGAGCTGTCGACAGAAATGTCACGCTTTTCAATTGGTCGAAACGGTCGTGACGTAACAGTGCGCGAATTTCAAACGGGGCCAATTGTACTTTGGCTACTAACCATGCAACCAATTAAAGGGATCGTTTAGTGATGCTCCAAGTAAGTTTGACTGAGTTTAATTAATTCCCTACTTAACCAATTAATCAAACCTTTCTAGTCAGACCAGATAAATAAATAAAACCCAGTAAGAAATTTGCCGAGCTTGGGAATCGAACCCCGGTCTCCGGAGTGCGAGTCGAGCACGCTACCACTACGCCATGCCAGCTCGATGGTTTGGAATGAAGAAAGGTGCGTCTAGTGAATACGGTGTCTTCGTTCACTCCCATCTTCCTCCCTTTCCGTTACGGCAAGGTTTAGGTGTCCTCCGAGATATGAGAGACAGATACATTTCCTTTCCTCAAAAACCATATCACCGACGAGCAAGGCGTATTTGTCCGCGTTTCAGATTGACCCAAGTTGTCGTGACGTCACCGCGCGCGAAATTTGACGGGTGTCCACCGAAATATGTGAGACAGTTAATGAGTAATTTCCTTTCCTCAAATACAATTTTCATTTTCTTCATTACGGCCCCTCTTTCTTCTTTCACTCACACTTCCTCCCTTCCTGTACGCTGCGGCTCAGGTGTCCACCGAAATGACAGAGAATTACAGACCATTTCCTTTCCTCAAAAAGCGTTGCGTTCGAAGGGCAACGCACCGCGCCGAACAGGTGGTGGCGTTCTTTGGACTCCGTGGCAGCGCTACAACACGCTGTCGCGTTCCACTCCTAAAGGCGAAGCTTAAGCGTCATTAATTGGCAGTTGCTTTCGCGATTTCCCGGCTTAACCAAGTTGAGCCACAGCCATTTTTTGCCTTCGATCTCTAACGTTGAAAGTTGACACTTATATCCGGAATACGCCCTGAATAACGAATATTACCCATTGACTGAGTTGAAAGAACAAACTATTAATCGGAACCGGTTACTCTATTTTGCTGCGTATGAAGCGAGGGCGTGTTTCGCCTCTGTAGCTTTCGCTGCGTCGCCAAGAAGAGTCGCAAAGTATAGCAACCACGTTGTGGACTCAATATGACTTTATAGCATCATACGTTTCAATATGACTTTGTAGGTATCAACCGGGCAGATCAATGCTTTTCGTCGCTGGTTGGATGCTTCAAGCAGCCAGATTGAAGTATTTCTGCCAGGAAGACCTAAAACGGATTCCGTAAGACGAAACAACGCTTCTCGGCACTCACTATTCCGAGGTAGCTTGCGTTCTCGAGGGCCTTGTACGACGGCAGTATCGTGTCCAGCATGTTGATCTCGTTTTTGTCCGGGAGCAGGATGTTGGGTATCGCGTCCTTTTGAGCTTCGACCTTGCAGCCGACCACGAAGCCGCTGTCGACGTGGCTGTAGACGTGACCTGCGCGTTGCACTCTTTTTTAGAGTTGGTGGAAACTTTTTGTCAGAGTACCACATCACTACCCCACCCCTCCATACGGTCGGATTTGGAAAGAATGTGGCTGCTAAAGCCCATTGTTCCCACTACCGCGGTGTTTTTGTAACATCATCCTTAAAGTGTTAACTTAGAACCCTGCGTAGTTTTCACAGCTAACTTCGGCGTTATCATCGCAGAAGTATAAGCGGGAAGAAGGAACGGTCGCGATTTATTTAAGTTATAATAAATAAATAAATAAATAAATAAATAAATAAATAAATAAATAAATAAATAAATAAATAAATAAATTCAGGGTTTATTTCGCCCTTTAAGTTGGGTGAAATAAAACATCCCAGAAAGACAGAGTTCCAGCTGTCTTATAATGAAAAGCGAAATCGCAGGCGCCATACACAGACGTGTAGACTTGACCCATATGCTGTGCGGTTGTGCATCAAGTGACGCCTACGCCCAGAAAAAGGAACATTGGGACAAAGTACTAAAAAGTGCTTCACTTCACGACCAGCTTCGGGCTGTCCAGGAGGCCCGCGCGGCGGCGGAGAACTTCGGGCTCTCTGTGCCTACGTGGGAGCTGCCCTCTACACCCGGCGCCTAGCCGAGTGTCCTTCAGGACCCCTACTATGGGAAATAAAGTTTTACCACCACCACCATATACATGCGAATAAAAGTGACGACAGTAAACAGGATCGCGCAGGCACAATTTGATTCGCGCTCTTTACTATAACGGGGTGGAAATTCTGTTAACGCTGCCATTTCATGTACTCCGTCGCAATCTTCGCCGCAGACGCAGCAGTGTTTCGTGCAGGCGGAGCTATTTATGCCAGAGACCTGTGAATTGAGCATGGCTAGTCAGAAAATGGGTCCTTTTTCTCAGCTGCCCTGGAAGCCACTATTTAATAATAAGCAAGAATTAAGCTGAAGTCATGGGAATGGGTATCTCGTGATGTCACAGTCATTGGTTAAAGGGCCGCCTTTGAGAGGTATTCGCTTCGTTCTTGAATTTGTTTCTACTACAGCTGTACATACAACTGCAAGTAAAGCAGTATTAGACGAGACAATTTACGCAATACAGGAATTCAAATGAAGGGTGCATTCATGCAACCTAACTTTTTACAGGGTAACTTTTACAGGGTAACTTTACAGGGTAACTCACCGTTGCCGTAGTCGTAGATGTGCTCCATGCTGACGAGAGGCGAACTGACAACTTTCTCTGCAGAATACCAGTCGGTGCCGGTCACGCTGATGAGACTGTCTTTTTGGTCACGAATAATCTGAGAGAGAAACAAAGAAAACCGTTTTGAAGCTTCAGTGGTCCAGATTCATGAGTCAATTTTGAAGCGAAAAGCTTCACTAGGCTCGTCAACACCGCGCTTCGCGTGGGCCACCCCTGGGCGCCCCCACGGCGCGCCCTTCCTCCTCCTCGCCACCCCCTCGCTTCTCCTCCTCGCCACCTGTCTACCCTTCGCCCCTGCTAGCGGTTCTTATCGCGTCCTTATCGCGTTATCGCGAGGCGTTGCGATAACGCCCGAGAGGAGGCGGCGGACATAGCGCTCCGTCGTTCTCCTCCTCGCCATCGGTTAACCGCTTGGGACGGTTGGGACGGCGGTCTCCGTCCCAAGAGAAGGTTCTTTCGCAAGGCGTTGCGAGAACGCACGCGTGAGCGGCGGCGGCCGTAGAAGAGGCGCATACATTCGCCATGGAAGGAAGAAGACCCAGAAGTGGTAGCGAGGGAGTTAGCTCAAAATCTACACCGCTACCGTGGTACTCCCAGTGCATTGTGCGCGAACTGCGACAGCCATGACGTCAAACAAAGCATAACTGCAGCTTTTCGCTTGTATATCCAGGCTTAACCAGAGCTAAGCCACTGTCAATTTTTTTGATAAGTATGCCTCCACGGATATTTCAAGGCAGGCAAGGACTTCGTCTTCAGGTTTTGAAGATTGTTTCTACTAACTCTAAAAATGGCGTCACCGGAGGAAAAAGTGAAAGATAATTAGCCGGACAGTCCTCCCCTGTCGAAAAAAAAGAAGTACAAAACCGTATAAGGTTCTGTAGTTTTGTAATTTTTCTCTGTTTTTTTGGTATTTTTGTTTAGTACCGTGGTTTTTTTTTCTGTAGTACTTCTGCGCAGTATGCAGTTCTGTAGTGCTTTTCTGTAGTGACTACACAAAATTCTGCTTTTACTACAAGCTCAGGGGCAAAAATAGCAGAAAATCTGTTGTGACGAGAGAAAATTTTCTGCTGTGTTTTCCGACTGTGTCGGCCCTTATTACAAGGCACGAGCAGAGTCTACTCAAATACAGAATTGAAGCACTTCTAATACAGACAGTAATTTGTATACAATACCAATTACTGCATTGCATTTGTTTCCCATCGAAAAATAACAAATTTTTGTTGTCAAAACCTATTTTTTTGTCATATTTTGGGATATAAACTTGTTGTAAGAACAGAAATATTTTATAGTAAAACTGAATTTTCTGTACTATTGTTCTATCTCTTGCGGTAGCGACAAAACTGCAGAGGCTTCCTATGGAAAAGACTAAAATACTAGAGAAGAATGCTACGATGCTAAATAAAAATTTGTCTTTAGACATGATGAGAAAACGTTTTGTCGCATTTTGGGCACAATTCTTTATTTTTTGACTGGGTTATACATAATTTCTTTCTTTTAGAACTTCAACATTACTTCACAACACGAAAAATTCAGAAACATAGCTGTCAGCACCAAACAACGTGTGCACCATTTTAAAATTGCGAGTGCACCATGTCAAGACTTACTTCCAAGTGAGACAAGAAGTGGTCCTTTCCCAGCTTTGTGGGATTGGTGTAAGCCATTTCGACGTGGAACTCAAGGTCCAGGTTGGAGAAATTGGGTGGGGCCGGAACATCTTTGGTCAAACGCTGACAACCTTTTCCCATCGGGATCTGAAAGGGACAGGATGAAATATGTAGGGGCCAGTGTTCATTGTTATAGGTTTGGACACCTTCTTTGCGAGTGCCCGAACTATACTGCTGAAAGAACAACATTGGAGGCGACCGTGAAACGACTGGACTCTCGCCCTCTCTCTGAGGAAACTCTTCTTGGCGCCAGGACGAGACGTTCTGATTGGTGCCGTGTGACAAAGGCCCTGCTCAACTTTTTGTGTGAAACAGGCCTGGATACTCGTCTGTGACCGCCTGTGCACAACCTGCATGGTTAATGACATGTGTCGGTGTTTGTATTGCTGACACCAGTTTTATGAGTTTTATGTGCGTCTACTCACCGCGATGCGAGTGGCAGCCAGTGTGGTGTGCGTGGTGTGTGTGTGTGTAGACATCACCCGAGAAACTCATTGTATTATGCCATCATCAGCCTTCATTCGCACTTTCCTTTTCCTCCTCTTCCCTTTCCCCTGTGTGGAGTAGCAGGCCAGGGCCATGTTACCACCGGCCGACCTCTCCACCTTTCCCTCATTAAAATTCCTTTCTCTCTCTCTCTTTTTGTGGCTTGTCGAGTTTTCAGTTAATTTTCGTGTCTCTTGAAAAGGACAAAATTAATTTTGTCGTAGTAGAGAAAATGTGTTACTAATTAGCTCATGAAGTGATTTTTTTTTTCTATGTGCTAAAAAAAACCTTCGCCTTTTCTCCACCCTTTCTGGAAGGCTAAGTGCCGGCCTGTTTTTAACGGTGAAACACATCGGCCGAATTTCCAAAATGCATTTTTTCGAACTTTCTGCGCCCAAAGAGTGGGGATCAGTGACATCAAAGTTCCTAGGAGTCGCCTCTCGCCTCCTGCTCAAGACATTTTAACGTAGCTAAAATAGCAAGCTGGAACCAAAATTCAGTCATGGCCAGGGATGATGCTTCGCGTGACGCGGCGATGACGTCAGAAAAATGAATGTAAAAAGACCCGTACGCACGTTGAATGGCTGAAATAGTGGCTGAAAACTATTAGCCCTTTATAAAATGCTTCACACGACGTAATGCAAGCTGCAATATCTTGTTACTGAAGCAGGGAGCAGGTGTTAAAGGGGCCCAGAAACAAAATTTTAGTTAACTGGTTTGCCTGTTGATTGCATACGGTGAGTTATAATGGTGCTATTAGCGTCGGTAATGCCGCGTATATTCCGTTTTTTAATATTTTAATGTCCTCCCAAAAACAACTTCATGGCTCTGATGGTGTCGCCACACAGTGGCGGATTTTTAGCAGCGGATATGACATCACCTGGCGCGAGCTTGATGATTGTACAAACAGTAAATATACTGCAAATTGTGTGAATAAATAGAGACACATTTTGTCACCTGTCTGCGTTTTATATTAGATCAACAAAAACAACTTGTTTGTCTTAGATAAAAGCCCTGCAAAGCAAGTAAAATAAAAATACACCACCAGGGGCGCTCTGGCATGGAAACGACGCTGCCCGTCTCAGCAAGAACGAGTTATAGAGAGCAGGCAACCATGGAGTACAAACTTCCGCGACGTGCTCTGGCTGGTTGTTTTGATTGGTTGCGCCAGGTGCCGTCATTGGGAGAGCGAAATAGGAGTGGGAAGCCCCGTCAATATCGAGTTGAGGGCGGCGTTTTGTTTGCTTGTATTTTGACATTTCTTCACTGAATAACTCCCGTTCCTGTGCATCGATTCCTGTAATTCTTTTTAAGTCAGCATCTGTGTGACATAAAGAACCCACCTGAAGTATAGCCGGTGTCCCCCCAAGCAGTGTTTCGCAGCCCCTTTAACGTGCGGGGCATGATTGGAATGTCAGTATGCGGTGTTGCCCGTAGAACCTGAGACCTCAGAAAAAAAGCGAACTTTAAAATCAAATTGCTGCGGAACGGAATGTCGTATGGCTGCCACACTTTTTAGTTGTCTAGGGAGTCTAGGGATCATACTCTCGCGGTCCGGTCAGAACAGGGAATCTCAATCCAAATCACCCAATGAAACACGCTCTTCGCTTTCGCGGAGCAAGACAACTTGCTCCTGATCGCTGATTGGAATACACCACTAGTTCTTCACGCAGAATTGAGAGCTGTTCGCTTTTTATGCCGAACATACTGGCCGCACAACCGAGCTCTTCCTTGCTGCGCCGCGCGCGGCCGCGTAGCTACCACTTGACCTACATCGGCGTACCACGTGATGTGACGTCACAACAGCTGTGAAAGCTGGGGCTCAACTCGTGCGCTCGCTTGCGGACGCGCAGCCTCCACCGGCGGCCTAACTCCCGCTCCTTCCGCTAGGGGCGCTGACGTCACAACAGCTGTGAAAGCTGGGGCTCAAATCGTGCGCTCGCTTGCGGACGCGCAGCCTCCGCCGGCGGTGTGCTTCGCATCCTAGGCTTAACCATAAGCTAAGCCAGGCCATTTTTTTCTCTCTCTCTAAGACTGGTGGTACGCTAGGCATTACTGGGTTAAACTTTCATCAGAGTAAAACCAGTTGAAAAATAGTTATAAAGCTGAAAATACGCTCCTGCCGTTACAAAA
This sequence comes from Amblyomma mixtum, assembly GCF_055824585.1. NCBI lineage: Eukaryota > Metazoa > Arthropoda > Arachnida > Ixodida > Ixodidae > Amblyomma > Amblyomma mixtum. The sequence goes on from NC_143018.1 coordinate 22,018,427, forward strand.
ATTTTTTAGACGGTCTATAGACTGCCCATAGACTTCTGTCTATAAAGTCTATTGACTCTCTGTAGACAAATCCTAGAGAACAGTCTATAGGCAATACAAATGCTATAGACAGTCTATAGACAATCTATAGATGTATAGATTTTTACTAGACTTTTGTCGATTACGAGTCTATAGGCTATCAATAGACAAAAATAAATACCTATAGGAAGGCAATAGATTCTACAAGAAGTTTATAGACTTTCTGTAGACCATATTTATGAGAGTGAAGAGACCAGGAGCAAGGAAGGAAACACAAGCACGCGTCGGGCTTCGTTCTTGAAGTACCTCGGCTCTTGAATGGCGTATTTTAGGTCACGGCGCCCCAGATCTCAGAAGGCTTCCCCGACACAGCTAGAACGTGCCACTCTGGAAGCAGTTAATTTTATCAAGAGAGAGGAGCTGCTCACTTTGAAGACTTCGTCCACGTCGTAGGGGTAAGGCTGCATCATCATGATGTCGACTGTCTGCGGAGCCGCCCTTATCCTGAGTGGCAGGGACTTTGAAGTGCCATAACCAGGATTCGCTTCGACATCTGTAAAAACAGAGCTCTTAAGTAGGCCAGTCGGTTTGATCAACTGATGAATTTTCACTGACGCGTTCAGACAAGGCCAAGAGAATACGGACAGGACAGATTCTAGAAGAAAAAACAGCTATCGTCAGCCTTGTCTGTCTTCTCTTGTCCTCGTATGAGCGTGTCAGTCAAAGTGCATCGAACTGTGGAGAATGACGCGAAACGAATTTCGCTTGTTACCGTATAACGATGGTACCTAACAGTTCAAAGCTCAGAACTTTTCTGTAAATTTTCTTTGCTTTTTGGTTCGTGTGATTTTTATTTTGTCTATTTCGCCTTCCTCCATGAATCATAACAGGTTTATAAATAAATAAATAAATAAATAAATAAATAAATAAATAAATAAATAAATAAATAAATAAATAAATAAATAAATAAATAAATCATTTATTTATTCATTCGGAACATCATACCTGCGAACCAAACGCGCGTTGGTTCGGTGTCCCCAGGGTAGCAGGCGGCCCATTGCAAGCTGCTCATTCCACGGATGGGATCGCTGTTGCCTTGGTAATACTGGAAGGAAGGAAGCTCTCCTTAACACGTTCTCGTGGACTGTGGGCATCTTATTACGCAACTTCGAATAAAGTAAAGCTGCATGACAAAAGTTGAGAACCAGAAAGCGCACCGACAGTTTTGGGAAACGCCCGGGGAAACTGGTCTAACGGTTAAACTGGACTGTTTTGTTTTTCTCGCTTAAATTATCCTTAGTAGACATGGCATCCGGAAATGATTGGGCGATAAAAGTGACCCCTTTGAAGCGGGAGTTGGGGCCTAGGCGCCACCTGGTTCGGTATTCTTTATTCTCCCCTTTTTTAAACATTTATCTTGACCTTAACACCTACAATCTTGAAATTTACCTTTTTGCAAATACAGATTACAATTCCGTTTAGGCTATACAAATTTTTAATCACGAGCTTTTATCTTCAGGTCGCTTGAATACTCGCCTTGCAGGTCACTCGCCTTTAATCCAACAATTTTCTATCCGTGTTGTTTAATGACATAGACAGCCGATTAATAAATCTTACCTTCGTTATCTCTGAACACTAGACTTGGGAATGGTGGTCGTGACTACTACGCCATCGATACTGCTACATTCTAAGAAAGTATGCTGGCAGTCAGTTATCTGCGAAACCAGACACGAAGTCGCCACTTCTTGGCATTCATTCCTGTGGTTGACGAACTACCACAGCGAATCTGCTGCCTCCAATTAATTTTGAGAAACACCGTGTGTCTAGAAGCTCGGGATATGTTGGGTAGAACGGCGTTGCTTGGAGCTCTGTAAGCATGCAAGTGAAGAAAAAAAAGGTGCTCGCATGGCATCCATGACGGAAGACAACGACCACCGAAACCAAGGAGCATAGGGGATGTATTTATTTTTTTGTTAATTTGTAATTTTTCATCAATGGGGCATTAATAAAAGCAGAGGAAAAAACAAGCACATGCCCCCGGTAGGATACGAACCCACGACCTCCGAATTTCGCGTCTGGTGCTCTAGCAACTGAGCCACGGCGACTTTTTTTTCTTTATTGCCTGGCTGTGGCATTACACAAGAATGACCAGAACAAAATTGCGGGACACAATGAACACCTGGTATTGATATATTCAGCCTGCCAGGGGCTGGTTTCGTCACATTAAAATTCATTTAGGGCTCTACCCTTGACAACCACTCGAAAGCCTCGCCAACAGCTTTGGCCCTCTCAACAAACCGATGCACATTTTCACGAAAATAAATTCGTGCTGGCCTTGCGTCGGGATCACAGTAATATCCTGTCATTCGCGAGAGCCAAATACTGTGGAGGCCCATTAACATATTTAAATCAAATGGTACTCCATCCTCGTTTTCAATGGACAGATACCATGGGGTGAAGTGGAAATTGTTTCTTTATCGTCCTGTGAAGTACGTCCCAAAAATAAACCCCTTCCCAACAATGCAGAAAAATGGGACCGTTTGACCACGTTCCTACGTGGCACTCGCGGTAATACAGGAGTCCGCCGCTATGGACGAAGGGGGCGCTGGTGAACACCCTCAATGTCCGCTTGCACTACACATAGATACCCCCGAAACAAGAAGATTGGACAGCCGTCGCCGTAACTGAGCTATGGCGACGGCTGTCCAATCTTCTGCTTTCGGGGGTATCTATGTGTAGTGCAAGCGGACATTGAGGGTGTTCACCAGCGCCCCCTTCGTCCATAGCGGCGGACTCCTGTATTACCGCGAGTGCCACGTAGGAACGTGGTCAAACGGTGAGGGCAAGAGCACTGTAAGCTCGTTTGACTGCTAATCGAGAGAGGCTCCGCTAGTGCATCGCAAGGCGTCACGTGACTGAAACGAAGGAGGCGACGCACCAGTTCCTTGCTCTGGCTCATCCAGGCTTTGACCAACAGCGCAGAGGGACCCAGAATGGTGGTGTTCCCACGCCAGCTCTTCCACTCGTGTATCAATTCGTCGACGGGCTTCGGTGGAGACTGCAGGTCCGCCACGCTACATTCGCGCCCTGTGCGGAGGTGGAGGAAGAGTGAAATGGAGGTTTTTGTTATTTTTTCGTCAAAGGGACACTAAGGAGAATTTCAAGTTGGGCGTTATCGAAAGATTGCAGCGTTCTAACGAAAATGACGCTGCTTAAGCTGGCAATGTAGATTTTATAAGGTAGAAAGGGCAAAGGAATGAAATACGGTTGTCTCCGTAAGTGGCCGATTTCGGAAGTAAACTGCGCTACGGGGACGCAGTTTTTTTTGCCCGGACCCCGGAAGTTAGGATACATAGCCATTCACTTCAAAACGGTGATCACGGACTGATCTCAGCGTCATGACTTTTAATCGAGTGGTGGGAAAATTTTTGATGCAGTTTGTTTAATCAACAGAGGCGTATTTTGCTACCGGGTAAATTTTAACATATCCCGTAGGAGCTATAGAATCGATATTTGCTGAGAACTATAATTGGATGAAATTGCCCCCAGCGTACCATTAAAGGGACATTGCCCATTTAAAGGCATACTGAGGATCACTCCACACAATTTTCGTTACTTTAAATTTCGATTCTGTGGCTCCTTCTGACTATGTTGGTGTTTGTCCCGAAGCAAAATACGCATGTTTTGAGGAAAAAAACTGCATCCGAAAATTGCCCCGCCACTCGATTAAAACTCATGACGTAGCGTCTTTTTTATCAGATCCCGGTAATCTACCAGAACTGACTACCTTCGATTGGTCCTAGGTGTCCAACTAATTGCTTGTGATGCCTTAAAGTAAGCTGCGAACAGCGAAAGGAAAATTTTGATAAGGGAAGGCACTGTAACTGTGGAACTCATGGCGGACACCTAAGTTCGCCATGACGGAAGGGGGAAATTGGAATAACATTTTTTTTTTCAAAGTAGTTTCGGTATCTGAAGCCGCCGAACCCGGTGCGGTAGTAAAAAGCCTAGTGTCACAAAACACTCAGCAGCTGAGACCGATGTGCAACGTCAACTTAAACACAAAATGTACTAAGGTTTCTGAACAATACGTTTGTAATTTTTGTTGGTTGCACTACAAGCCACCAGTCCTCTAGCCGGACGGGGCACATAAAAGAACTGTGACAGGCGACCTGGAAGCCAGCTTGGCACGAACAAATAGGTTTTAAGGAAATAAAAAAAATTGTTGCAACGCGTTTTTAAAAACAAGTTCTGTCCCAACTCATGATGTCAAGTTAAAAAGCGAGCTCGACACCGAAGGGTAAAATAATTTCGGACTTAACAAAAGAACAAAAAAAGAATGTTAGTGGTGCTCACCCTTGTACACGAACATCTCCCTGGTCGAGGCGATGTAGTAGAGGTTCATGTATTCGCCGTCCTTCTGCTGGAACTTGAGAAAACCTTCGTTCGCTCTGGGATTGTAATACTCGATCAGGTAAAACGTCGATTTCTGCGGAATGAACAGAGAAAGGAATTCTGATTGTAAACTGTCCTAGCTCGCCAATTCTTCCTCTGTGCTTTACTGAATATTGGACGTCCATCAGGAATGCCCAAGCGGTCGGCCCTATAAGAGTCAGCCCTCTAACAACATTTTTTATCTACTCGAGAAAATGCGCTAGTTCACTACGGAAAGTTGCCAGCTTTTGTTTTCAATGCCGGCGTCACCCTAACGTTTGCTAGCTTTGCTGCTTCGCTAATCAATCAATCAATCAATCAATCAATCAATCAATCAATCAATCAATCAATCAATCAATCAATCAATCAATCAATCAATCAATCAATCAATCAATCAATCAATCAATCAATCAATCAATCAATCAATCAATCAATCAATCAATCAATCAATCAATCAATCAATCAATCAATCAATCAATCAATCAATCAATCAATCAATCAATCAATCAATCAATCAATCAATCAAATGATTCATCAAAGGCAGTCATATGTAATGTAGGAAAGGAATTAACGAACGTATTATCAAATGAGCTTATTATCAAATATCTATGAACGCAGTAAACCAACGAAATACGAAATAAGATTCTCTTGTGCTATGAAGACTCAAGAAAGCTGTACTAACCTTCTATTGGTTGCTTTAGGGCTGTGGCCAATTTAAAGCTAGTTAAAATCTATTTGGTTTAGAGATTTCATTATGAGTAAACTTAAGATAGCTCCATTTAATTTTCATTCTCAATGAAATTTTAGTCTCGCTTTTCATGACAAAACAAGCGCTCATTATCATCAACCCATGCTCCGCCATACGGCTCCAAAGGAAACCTGTACAGCTTTCTCAGGAACTTCGAAGTTGAAGCAAAATTAATCGTCGTCGTCATCAGGTATTAACCAAAGTGGAAGCTTAAGGGTATTAACCCTTAAGGGTCCCGTTAGGGACATTACGTAGGGGGAGAGGGGTACAGTGGTGTTCAGCAGTGATACATGCATATGAAAGGACAAAGAATAATAATCCGGGGAACATACCCTTGATCACCGCGTTTCGTTCTACAAATAAACTGGCGAAGATGGCTGGAAGATGGCAGGACTAGAGCGAATTGATCGACAACTCTAATTAGGTACGTTATTAGTTGAAGACGACAACGGCGCAGTTATACGGATTTTAAGCCGTATCGCTAAACTCAAATAGACGCTGAGGAGTAATTACTCCTTTATGTCAAACCTATTACGTCTTGTGAGTTCTTCCTAAGCGCACTGGTCTTTTTTGTGGCTTTGTTGACGTTCCTTCGACTTTATTTTTTCTTGGCGAGGAATTTAGCGCTGACAAGGACATACTTTTCCCCTCCACTCGATTCAAATTCTTTACGTTAGTGATGACGTCAAAAAAGTTGTGGACAGATATAACGACCGGCTAGTCCCGGATTCAGGTGCAGAATTATCATTGAGAAAGGGCAGACGACCCCACAGGCCAGCCGTGTAACACAGGTTTTAGATCACGATCCACTGCCGTAACAGTAACGTAAGCGCTGTTTAGCACGGAGAAGCTCTAGCATGGAGCTGTCACTGTTTAATTCCTCTATATATTACACATATCATTTTGTTGAGCTGTGGTTGGCGACTTCGGATGAATGATGTCGTACGCTCTGTTCCACAGATAAGAATTTAATTCCACAGATAAGAATCCAATAAAAATGTTAGAGACTTAGCCCGGTTGAATAAAGATATTCGATAAGATCTGTTCACGACTTAGTCTTGGTTCACGCCGTATAGTTTTCCGTACCTCTTTTTCATCGTTGATCTCCGCTGTGAGTTTCCAGCCGTCCTTGTAAGCATTCAGTATACTCGGGATCGCCTTGGCTGCAACAAAAGGATCCAGAGGAAAATGAAATGAGGCCCTGTGGCTTTCAAGGTCAGCTGATGAGAAAAAGGAAGTGCATTTTCTAAATAGTCCACGGAGTTTGATATTTTCTGGGATACACACTTAGCCAGAAGGAAGTAAACATGGAACACGGGTTAAATTTTGGGGGTCTCCTCAAAGACTTCCTCAAAGACTAATTCCCAAGGGACATCGTCACAGTTACTCGCCCCGTGTAGGAACTTTGCTTCGCGGGGATTAATTGCTGGATTCAGTCCCATTTCACACCTTTTCAACTATGTGTAGCCATCTGCAAGACTTGAGTCAAAAGCATCGATCGTTGTGGGTTATATGTCTGCAGCTTAATATTAAAGTGTTTAGGACAGGGGAGAGGTATTAGTGTAGGCATACGCCTGAGCGTACAGCTGCTCACAGTTACCTGGAACAAAAAGAGGCGTCAAGGTCTGTGCGAATTTTTCACACAGAGCTCGGAAATGGCGGGAAGTGCAGACTTCGTGCTTGATTTGGCTAGTGTTTTCTGCAAAACGCGGATTCAGCTGCGGAATCGCAGTTGCGCAGATTGAGTCATTTCAATTGTGCGTTTTAAGCTTCTTAGAAAGAGATTTACGTTTTAGAAGTAATTTACCCATGTGCATGACGTTTGATTTTAGGCTAGTGTGGAAGTTGGCAATGCATTTCCGAGAAGCATATCTCGAGAAAAGTATCATTGTTGTGACTGGATCCACGTTTTGTGCCAAAGACAACCCAAGCCTTAATATGCAGTTTTCTCTTCTCCCGCATGCCATCGTTGAACGAAGGACTGCAGCACGTTTTTTACTTCAAGGTAGTTATGAGAAACTATATGCGCTATACGAGTCGGACGCTTAAAGTCCGGCTCATTTTTTTTTTTACTTTTCTCTACTTGGATAGAGATAAAAAAAAATTTAGAGGTGACACTTACGCTCCGCCATAGAGCTGCACTGAAGAGGAGTCTGAACTCGTCTTTTTAAAGCGGGAACTCGATCTACACGTTCCGAGCATTCTGAGAGGCTTCGAATTATTATCTTGCGCGGCCGATTTCCTTAATTTAAATGGGATAAAACGTCCCGGCTCCTGCCCTTTTTTAAATCACCGCAGACGGTAGGAAGAGTCAACCAACCTTTCAGCCTGTCCCGTGGCGGCTTGCCGCTCTGCCATCGGTGGAGTGATACGTCGCGATCGGCGAAAGCAAAGACTTGTGGGGACGCCTTCGTCCCCTGCGTTCGCTTTCCCGCATTGCACACCCCACTGTTGTTAGCTCCTCCGAAACGCGCTCTTCTGTTTTGGTTACTTTAACTAACAGGGGAGGGCGCTCGCGTCGTAGCGACACCAGCGCCACGGATGGCGTTTTGCTGCGCGCGCGCGGGGGATAGCTGGCTCTCTTCTCCCTCGGCAACGGGAAGCGAACGGACGTTTCGCTCGCGGCTTCGCTCTTCGTCGACGGGCGCCTCTTGGTCGGAACTTACTCCCGCCGAGCCCGACCCGCTCGACCTCGGAGTTTATCCCTTTGCCCTCGCGTGGGCGGACGTTCGCTCGTAGCCGTGCTGGTGAGTCGGACATCCTAGATTCCTCAGTGTATTGTGTTGCTAGCTGGCGTTATTGTTGCTGTAGCAATAAATGCCTTGTTTGTGTCAGCCAGTGTGTCGTTCCTTTGTTCCCGCAGAGCAAGGCCCGCCGTGGTCGGCGTGCGCTCAGTAGCGTACGCGACCACGGGGTGGGGTCCGCGCGGCTTTGAACTGGCTCAGCCGCGGTTAAACGGGGAGAACGGAGTTATATCTCCCCGATTTAAACCCCACAGACTCCACGCGTATTTTTATTTTCATGGGCCTAATTTGCAGCTATGTAGTCTCTGGCTGAATCTATTTATTCACGGAAACCTAAATAACAAAATAAATGCTTGCCACCACGGGACTGGTTGAAAAATTTGTTGACTCCTCCTACCGTCTGCGGCGATTTAAAAAAAAAAGGGGGGAGCCGGGACATTAAATCCCATTTAATTTGTGGAAATCGGCCACGCAGGACAATACTTCGAAGTTTCTAAGAATGCTCGGGACGTGTAGATGGAGTACCCGCGGTAAAAAGACGAGTTCAGATTCCTCTTTAGTGCACCTTTAAAGATATGATGCAATAGCGTAATGGGTTAATTCCCATATATAAAGAATTGGTTATTCTCTACTTTATTATCATAGATCGCAGCGGTTAAGCGATGCGCCACGGCCCTGGGATGGCAGGTGCTGCCACAGGTGGGCCTTGTGCAACCCAGGTTGCTTTTCCCGAGCGACCAATCATTAATTTTCCTGCCACATCTCTGGTTCGAACGAGTTCCATTGCCTTTATACGGCATGCATGAGTCATCATTTTTGTTCCAGTACCTTTCATTGGATTATCATATGAGATGATACTAATCCGACCCAATAATCCACTATAACCGACCCACTAAACTACCCTAATCCACTTTAATCCATTTTATGGGATGGGCCTGCTTCCAAAATGTTGGCACTCCGTAGATTTTCTACAAGGTTGCCTTCTGGTTCAGGTTGCCACCTGCCACTGTGGCCACATTGTGATGACGTCACAAAGTCACGTGACCTCTTTCAACCAATAAGGAATTCGTGGCAGAGAAGCCGGATTTTTTTTTTATGGGACAACCCAAATGCTATCGAATTGATAAAGAATAGGTTTTCTACTCACGTCCAACTGCCTTCTGTGGCTTCGCGTTGCATTGTGCATGAATGGCTGCCGGCAGAAGCACAAACGTCGAAACCGCCAGCGCCGCGGCGACCGCCGATGCACCCTTCATGGCCTGCGGAGAGAAGGCGACCTCTTCAGCAAACTTCCGGAGCCCTTCACTACGGCGTCCCTCACAGCCTGAGTTGCTTTCGGACGTTAAACCACAATAAACCAAAACCTAATCTTCTGCAAACTGTCGCAACGGCTTTGCGGCTTGGCTTTTCGGAAACGCTTTAGAATGGTGACAGCTCCACGAAGGAAAGTCTGAAATTCCACCTAAATGCAACGGCCAGGTCATAAATAAAGCCCGGGCTCCTATTTTATAATGATACTTTCAACAGCATTCTGATTTGCATTTTTCATGTTTTTCTCTTGCTGTGCCCAAGATGCTGTTCAAATCGTTTTATGCAGCCGTTATGAGAATTGCCAATGAATGGGGCCTGCGGCCATTTCAAGCTGACCGTCGGCAGCATTTGCTGTAGGCATCCTGCTTCATTTAATGATGTAAATAAAGGATCATTGAGTTCAATCGTATTAGAGCTTCTGTTTCGGCAAGTTGGCGCGGGTTATTTTGAAAAAAAGGTTAACACGAACAAAAATTAATCACACATAGAAGACCACGCTAAGCAGCATTGAACCTGTTTATTTTGTCGAGGAAGAACACACAGCCACAAATGATGCCTAAAACAAGTAATGAAAAAAATTACATTATGTGTTGGCAGTGCAATAGCATTAGAAGCTGTTGATGCCTTTACCGGAAGTAATGGCGCTTCCAGTTTGATGACGTCATTTCCTTTCAGCCATAACGTCATATTTCTTCCCCCGATGAGGCTTTTTATGTAACCGCATTACAAACAAACTATGACGCCTACTCTAAACGGCAATGCTTGACATGCGAATGTAGCGGCACACTGAGGGCCACTTAAAGTGGACTTTTTTTTAAAGTTAGGTTGCCGTGGCCTAACGACAAAGAGGCTGTCTTTACTGAAAACGAAGATTTTTTAGGTTAGAAGAGGTAAAAAAAAAAAATGAAATGCACGCTTCAGCCCCTCTGAACGTTGTCCCTAGCAAACTGCGGTAATGTGAAGGCAGTTTTCTTTTCAGTGGTGATCTCTGATTATAGGTTACATTACCGTTCATTTAAAAATGGTGATCACGGAGTCTTTTTCTACCGTGATGTGAGGAGTTTCAGTCAATTGGCGGAAAAAGTTTTAAATCCGATATCCTCGGCAAAAAATGTGTATTTCGCTGCTGAAAAGACATCAGCAAAGCAAATAAAAAAGTTTTTTTTAGTAAGATCAAAAATTTGACACAGTTGTCCTGCGTGTCCTTTTAAGAAATCGGGCTCAGCCGTGACATTGTGACTAAGTACTTATGGCCGTCGCCTCCTGTGTGATCTTTTCGCGATACATTCTTTACTTCTTCAACACCGAGGATTATCTTCTGTGACGTAAAGGCTTTTAGCTAAACAAGCAACGGCAGTCACCAGCTCTAGTGTTATAGACGGGAAGTCGAGCAATGAAAAAATGGGACGAAAATTAATCGGGAAAGCAATCCTTACGAAAATGCGACCCCTGGCTAGGTTTCTCGAAAGCAAACTTTGTAGGTCAGAAAAAAGAAAAAAAAAAAAACTCACCGCACGGTTTCCGCTTTTAACGCGAGATTCTGTGAGAGATGTTTGGGGTGGTAAATATTCGTTATTAATTGTTATTTTTCTTCTATGGTACATTTTGAGTGACGGTCCTACGTTGCCACTTGAGATGTCGTTGTGTTCGGACCCCTCAGTGTGGTGCGTTGCAGTGACGTCACGCGTGACGTTTCCACATGCTAATACAGTGTTACGCCGACGCCACAGAACCGGAAAACGCGCATATAACATCTCTCGCTGTAAAATAAGGCAGGCGGGCTTTCAATGGCTTCATGGAGGAATATTTGAGCATGAAAAAAGGCGGTCGGATTTTCGTCGGCAGTGTGCGCACCAAACATTGGTGGAAGCTCGGTACTTTGAAGCGGTGGCAGGGCTCTGGAAAGCGTGCCACATGTGGTCACGTGACCACGTGGTCGAGCTGAGAAGTAGAGCACTCAAAGAGCGCCTTGAAATAGTCGCCCACATGGCGACGGATTCGGCCAACGTCCTAACAGAGGAAATACCCGAACCGCACAATCGTACCCCAAAGCCACCCGTCAGTCAACATGAAATAAGCACACATCATTCGCAAAGTTCTAAGGCTTTCCTCACCCCACTGATGCTCTGAAACTTCAAATCGCCTGATACAGCTAGCTGACCGAACTGTCCGGAGATAAGGGCAGATACAGAACGCATTCTATACTCGTGCGACGCTACCATCACCTCTCCTTTTTCCTCTTACCCTTTCTCTCCTTCCTGAAGTGCTCGAAAGACGGGCCTTAACGGAACAAGCGCACTTTTTCACTGGTCTTTAGCGCTATCCTCAAATAAAGTTTTACTCCTTCTCCAACGTGGCAAATGAGACTATGCGGCTTGTTTACTTGGTCCGGGGATGGAGCCCAGTGGCCCCGCTAGGACAATCACTCCTATCAACTCAGAAAACAAGGAAGTCAGAATCTGGCACCGGCACGTTGAACTAATCGGCCACTTGATGTATTGAGCGCAACTGTGATGTTTTTCTGGCCTACTGTGTTCCTTTTTTGTGCGCCGTGGTGAAGTGAAGTATTGAAACCTTTTCAAAAGCCTTGCAGAAGGCTTGAAAAAAAAGGCCTATAACTTTTTCAAGCCTTTAAAATTGTGGTTTAAATTGGTCTTGCGCTGCTAAAGGCCGGGTCCCATATACTCGAGCTCAAAGGACGACTCAAAGCCAGGCAGAGATTCGGGATTTCATATCCCGGAAAGGGGAGGGGGGGGGGTGTACGAGTCGAGTCTATCCTTGTGCTGTACACTTTAGATGGCAGCTGACAGAAGCCACGCAAATACATCTGTAATTGGGATGGACACAGACAGGCCTTGGTGCCAACAGCAACGCTGAACTTGAGGGAAATTTTGATTAAAAAAAATTCTCAACTCAGTCTTATTTTCTCGTGCGAAGTTTACATGACTGAATAACCTCGATTCTTTTGTTGGCAGACGGTCTAAGTTTTAGATTAAGCGAATTATCGCAAGCCTTGAATAGTGACCATTGAATAGCATGTGGAGAAGACAAAGGAGGAAGAATGGCAAAAGGCGCCAAACCAGAAAATTTTTCCAAATTATTTTGGTGGCTTTTGATTTTTACTATTAAACTATACCCACATCCGAGTATAACACACCGCAAACAAGCTGCCAGGTTGCAAAAAAAAAATAAACAGAGAAAAACAGTGAAGATGGTACTGCTTCAGGAAACTCTACTCTCAGGCATATTCACTCTAGTCTGGAAATTAGGGCTAATCAGGAATATTTAACATTTAATTTCAAGCTCATACCTAGCAAGTGTCGACGATTCCAGTCTTTATTTTGTGCCACAAAAGCTGAAACATAACCAACCCTTTCTGGTGGTTCTGGAAATCCTGCTTAGTGACCAGATAAGGCAGTTTTTAAAATTATGTTTGCTGCGAAAGAAGTCAGCAATTTTGTTCCGCAAAACTAAGGTCAAGAATATGTAGTTTCAAACACAAAGGAGAGAAAGCAATTTCGCAATCTTAAATGTTTTGCTATACAGACTTAAATTCAACTGATTTTTCTAGGCCTAAAAAAGCCAAATATAGTGATGTGCGTCTTGTTAAAACTGATTAAGTTGAGATGCAGTGCTTATTAATGAAGCTGTGCAAACTGCTTTAACACAGCTTAGCAACCGCCTGCAGTATGCAGTGAAGAGGCGCGCACAAACCGACGGAGGACGAAAGAACAGCTAACGCTTTGGTGGACGCTGAGGAGCCCCATCTGAAGTTGGAATTCCCTCGAATATATACCGGGTGTTTCAGCGAACGCTTCCAAAAATTTTCAGAAATAGGCTTTTTGGGGTAAATTTGCTTTTACGGCATAGTATTACCAGTGTTGGCGGTCAGCAGAAAACCGGTGAATCTTCTTAGGTAGTAAGCTGGTTAACTAATTCATATTACTTAACTTTTTAACTAGTAGAGTTAGGAGCCTTGTTGTAATCAGAGATTTGTAACCGGTCTTTAGTAATCGCCATATCAGTTTTAGAATTTAGAAAACGCAATTACCTTCGCCGCTGTGGCTCTACAAAGTTTGGCTACATCGCGGGAAAATACATGCGCTTTAGAAAGCACGCAGGAAAAGCAACCCCTTCAGTGCACGTAACTAGTAGAAAAAGCCAAATTTTATCGAGCCACGGCGTCATGGGTAATCGCGTTGTTTGAAATTCTAAAAACTGATATGGCTATTACTAACGACGGGCTACAGATCCCTAATTTCAAACAGGCGCCTAACTCTAATAGTTAAAAAGTTAATTTTCAGAAATAAGCTAACTAGCTTACTAGGTAAGATGGTTCACCGGTTTTCTGATGTCCGCCAGGCCTGGCAATACCATGGCGCAAAATCCATAATTTTACCCTAAAAAGCCTGTTTTTGAAAATTTTCACTATCACAACACACGACGTTACTTCGGGTGTTGAAAGGCCGATACGCCTACGATGAACTTGATGTTCACTTAATGAAGTAAGAAGAGTATGACTGAAGTTGCACTGCTTTGTATTCTAGTCCAAAGAAAGGAAGATGAAGTTCGGGATGATGTGGCCAGAACGAGGAGTGAACAAGAAGTGAGTAAGGATTAAAGGTGCGCACTGGAACTTCCTGTTTCGCTTACTGCGTGCTCAAGTCCAAGCGATAAAGATTGTCCCTTATAACCGACGAACGTTGTGCTTGATGTTATACACTTAATCGCACATCGGCGGCACGAAGACGAGATTTTACCTAGCATATATAGCATGCACATAGCAACACCATGGTGCTAGAGCCTGGAGTTTAGAGGGCGAAGTAATCGGAATACCAGAACCTGATACCCGATTCGTTCAGCACCACGAACGAGCCGAATTTCTGAGCTCCACGTGTTCCAAGTAGTGGACGTCTCTCAAAACCAATTACGGAGGAGTTGAAGATAGCAAGCATTAACCGTGTACACGGTGTTCATATCTCAAGCCTGATGTTCAGAAAAAAATGCATTAGATATAGCGTGGGACTTCAAGACAAAACTAAAAAGACAAAATGGGCAGATGTTTTTGCTTCACGCGACTCTAGTACACACAAGTGAGCGCGTGCATTTAGCTGAAAAAAGCAAGGGAAATCATGGGTTGGAAACTGCTTAAAAAAAATAGAGGGTCATTGAAGTTTTCTTGGAGGTTCTCACTACGAGGGAAGTAAAGTAAACAAAAATAAAGTACACACAGTTTCAGCGTTAAGAAAAGGCGGCATAATTGTATTCGTTTAACCTGTTCAGTCTTTATGCGCCCTGCCCAAATCAAAGTAGAATTTCGATGGCTTTTTGCACGCTGGCGAAAATATCTGCTCTTAAATGAATACCTCTACGGGCTTGTAACGGGGTCAGAAGCACTCACCGTGGTGGATCAGGCTCACCCACGGAGCAGTCACTCACGGAGCCAGGGTATTCCGGCTACTACACAGCTCAACGAATCGGTTTTACGCCCCCTCCGTCCCACCCTCCGAGAACGCGGCCAGGATCGCCTGCAATCCATTGTTCGCGCTTCGGTGATAAAACGCTCAGCTCTGCGAGATAGGAGGCGGCATCTCCGTAAGCGAAAGGAAACCTGGCTAGAAACAATGACCGCTGTCGATTAGATAGCGAGACGTCACCGCGTTTCATCATAAGCGGCGCGCAAGCTCTTTCCGCCCCTTCGTCGATAGACAGCTCCGTGCAGTACATGGATCTGGTCCCAACGCCCCCTCGAATACGCGAGTATCAATGAGGAATGAGCCCTGGGAGTACGCTGCCGAAAACTCCCCTCATTCGGTTATTGGCACAGAATCAGCATGCTTCGGCACTGAGAAAAGTGGTGTGAGCAAAAGGGGTAGGAGGTAGGTATCGCATCACGCCCCGTTTCCATGCCTGCAGCAGGTCCTTGCACTTATAGTTAGCAATTGCCGTTGATTAAGGTCCAGTCTTAAGCTTACCCAGTTTCTCTTTCACGTCCAATAGTTTAGGGGAATCCCCCAAGGTGTAGCAGGTTTGTAACAAGGGAGTAATTGAATCCACCAAAGCGCAGCCATACGGCTAGAAAGGAAAGCTGGACAGCTTTCTCAGAAACTTCGCAGTTAAATAATGGTTCGTCCTGGTCGGCGGTTCGAACCCGTGACCACCGCATCACCGGTGCAGTCACTCTACCAACTGAGCTTACCGGGACGTATGGCTGCGCATGGGTGCATTCCAATGTGTAGTTACTTCCTTATTACTAATCTACTCCGCTTTGGGGCATTCCCCTAAAACATTTGACCAACACTGTTCCCACTTCGAGTTAGTGATCAATTCGCTCTCGCCCTACCATAAGCTTGCCGTCCCGTTAGCTCAGCTGGTAGAGCGACTCCTCCGGTGAAGCGATCGTACCGGGTTCGCACTCTGGACCGGGACGAATTTTTCTTTAGCTGCGAAGTTTCTGAGAAAGCTGTCTAGCTATTCTTTGTAGCCTATGGCTGCGCTTGGGTGGATTCCAGTGAGTAATTACTTCCTTATTCTCAGTGGTTATGGCGCTCGGCTGCTGACCCGAAAGACGCGGGTTCGATCCCAGACGCGGCGGTGGAATTTCAATGGAGGCAAAATTCTACAGTCCCGTGTGCTGTGGGATGTCAGTGCAAGTTAAAGAACCCCAAGTGGTCGAAATCTCCGGAGCCCTTCACTACGGTGTCCCTCATAGCACGAGTCGCTTTGGGACGATAAGCCCCTATAAACAAACTAAACCAAATCAATCTTTCACGTGTTAGAAAGAAAAAGAAACCTTCCAGACATTCTGCCATCGACTAACGTGTAGAAGGTAGACACACCTAAAGTACTCCGCGGTCCCGTCTGATATCCGGGAGGCCCCTCAATCATGCATCACATTACCGCAGACTACACATCCTTCTAAGCAGATGAACATGGCAGTGTGCTCCTTTGATCCCCATTGGTCTGTCGGGGATCACATCATCCCGAAGTGGTGAGATCAGTATAGGTTCTGTTCAACAAATTTCCTGGTGCTCGGGCTGCAGTTGCTGCTCGAGCATCATCGGCACCTACTTATACTACTACTTATCCTATACTGCTACTGTTGCAGCCGGTAGTACTGAAAGCACTGATACTACTGCGACTATTGCCATTGCTTTTAGTGCTAGTACTTCCACAATCCCAACCAGCACCCCTACAGCCAGCTTCACTCCAATGAGATGTCTTAAGAACGGCCAAATCTACCTGATGCAGTTATCACAAGAGAGAAAGAGGAGGGAGATCTGATAGCGATTCGTTTATAGAATAGTGATCCCTTCAACAGCATCATGATTAGTTTAGTCAAAACGGGTGAAAATAGTGTGCGTCCGGGACTCTGCACGCTGACAGCAACTGCCGACAACTTTCCCAAGTTTCGTCTGGCGTTACTGAACCTAAAGCCGCAATCAGCTTTATTAACGAGTGAATGTATGGCTCAAACTTTGTAACACGCTAATAGATGTCAGGCTTCACGTCCAGCGCCCACTCGGCAGTCTTAGCGGCTGTACTACGTTACTGGGCAGGACTTTGCCGGTTAGATATCTACCTGCGTCGGTCCCGTTTTGATGGGGAAATATATGAAGAACACCCAGTGCTTGCTTGGAGATTTCGTGCACGTTAAGGAGGACCAGCTACGCCTGAAATCGGTTCGCAGCCGTCCACCACACAGTCGTAGTTTACGGTGCAGAAGCTTTGGGACAAGGTTAATTCAGGGTGAGGTGGAGGTAGCAAGTGGGGCTTAGAGGTGATGTAGACATCCTTAAGGTATGTTGCGGTATGAAAAGCAGTGGTATCGGTTCGACGCGAATGTCTGGGATTCGTCGGGTTTATCACCAGTCGCCCGGCCGTTTATTTAACGGGCTGGCGCATGCATTCTACACTCATGTCATGACACTAAGCACTCATCCGATCTCATATCAGCTACGGCATTGTTGTCTGGGGTAACAATATATTTTTATTCTTTCCAGGCGTCCTTTCATTCTCTCTGCTGAAATACGAATTCCCCAGAAATTGATTCGATACACCTCCCTGGCACCAATGATGTTATCAATTTATCACTTGATATCATGAGCGTGACTCGGACTAACTATATCCTCAATAGAAATGATGAAACGCTGTGAACGCCAAGGCTGGCGTCCGATGATCATAAGTCGATATCCCGGAACTATCCACGCGCAACGGTTCTAGATATGCTGGCGCCTCGGCTATGTCATCGTCGGCTGGCACGGTCGATTAGAGCACAAGCGCCGAAAAATCAGGAACCCAGATAAGGGTACATAAGCTTTAACTTCAGCAAGGGTGGATCCACCAGGAAAAATGTAATGGAGCAGCTTTTTCTTCCAATTCTATTCTCTGGTAATTACATTTTTGTCTCAGTCCTTAGCCGCACCGATATTCAAATGAATCAAATAAAGTTCTCTACATCATGTTAGAGTTCTTTACATGGATTACATACTGAAGGAGGTCCCGAATCATTGACCGTAACGGGCCTCCTAGAAGTTACAAATCAGAAATCCGAGTCCAGATTTCTTGGACAACAATCTTGAACGTTGGAATATTGTAAGGTAGGGTTATGGAAATATTGAAGATAATGGTCCATTATTCTGCGAAATGTTTATTTTAAAGTATTCGATCGATCGCATGGAGCAGTTTAGACTGCCATGGGAAACCAATGTGGAACGCTTTTCGCAATAGCAAATTCATTAATAGAAAAAAAAAAACACAAGACTGCCATCGGGTGACCTGCGGATACATTGATTGTTATAGTGAAATCTTCCAATATATGAAAAAATTACGTTCATAAACGGTTTCCAGTTGAAAAATGTTTTTGTCCAGAATTATCGGGTATGAAAATATAAAATGGAATAGAAGTATAAAACAGTTAGCCGCACAATATGTACAATTTCCGGACGTGCGCGGCATGCGCTGTGATGCTGTCGCTTCGTTGGGGGACACTTCGTAACATGCAAGCTCTCCAAGTTGGCGAACAATCTTGTATGGGCCGAAGTAGCGTCGCAGGAGCTTTTCACTCAGTCCGCGGCTGCGAATGGGCATCTACACAAATACATGGTCACCCAGTTTGTATTCCGCGTGACGTCGGCTAAGGTTGTACCGTCGTGCGTCGGTGCGCTGTTGATCTTTGATTCGGGCTTCTGCATGCTGAAGGTAGGCGGCGACGTCGATGCTGCCTTTATCTGTGACATTCGGGAGCATGGCGTCGAGCGTGGTACTTTGGGCTCGCTCATCCAGTAAAGCCATTTTGTACTACACTACTATAGCTGGGACGCATTACGCTGTGAGCCTCCGAATGACCTTGAAACGACCTTGAGATAAGTCATGGCTAGTGTTGCTATGCCCATATACGTAATCATGTGTGGTCCACTTAGTGGACCACCTTTGACCTTGACATTTGACCTTGCACATCGGTCTGAACTACTTCTACCATCGACTCTGGGTCCCCAATGAGCATCGTTGTGGACAGAAAGATGATTCAAGCCATTCGTTTCAGTGAAAGTGCCACCGCTACGAGGCAGTTTCACCAAGAGTTTACCGATAACCCGTTTCGCAGTGTGTGTGTGTGTGTGTGTGTGTGTGTGTGTGTGTGTGTGTGTGTGTGTGTGTGTGTGTGTGTGTGTGTGTGTGTGTGTGTGTGTGTGCGCGCGCGCGCTTGTGCAAACTAACGTGTTTGCGCTTAAGAATCCTTCTACGCAAGCAACCATCCATGTTCCCTTCGTCAGGCTGTGGCAACTGCGTCAAGATCTTAGTCCCTGGCATTGTCCTGCCCATCGAATAGTTTTTGTCTTCATCAAGCCAATCAATGAAAACGAATAAGCGGCTGTGATATGGTGGGGGAATGAAGAAACAGTAAAAGATATGTACCGAAAATGAACCATGTTTAACCATGCTTATGTAGCTTTCGCTACGTGACACTCGGCTCGGCAGAGTTGAACCGCTGCCTAACTTTTTTATTCCAAGCAATCTGTTTTCATTCGGAAGACTTCTTTCTGATGACACCAGACTCAGCTGAATAAACTTCGCAAGTTTCGGTGAGTAGCCCTGTAGCCACCATCTTTGCTTTTTCGCTAGCCATCCTTGGATCAGTGCCAGGAATTTGTGTTGCCGCACAACAGTTTTGGCACGGTAAATAAAGATTGCTGGTGCGGCCTTATTCAGTCATCTGTATGTGTGCTGAAAGGACAGCAACAAATATATGTCGCGGTTGGAATATATGCACAGGAGCGAGATGAAGCGTTATCTGGCCCTCTGCTCCCCACCGTGCCGCTGACCTCGTTGTGAGGTATATCTGGTAAATACGATAAGCGTGACGGATCCGAGAGCAGGTGTTTTGAAAATGCGGGCGTCAACAAGGCCCCGAATAAACACTTCGTGCACATCCAGTTTATGGGGAAAAATTTTCCCTTCAACAAAGTTTATATTGCGCAAGAAAAGTTTTAGTGTTTCTCGTTCAAGGATTTCAGTCTTTTTGTTGCTTCTTATTACAACGCGTTGCAGCCACATTCATTCATTCATTCATAATGCACACGTTAATGGCAGATTCATATGTTTTGCGTAAATCGAATAGACAAACAGCCGAGTCAAACACTGTGCTGTGACTTAAATCAACTTTCGGTAACCCGAAGGACTTGCTCTGTTTTTTGTAATTGAAATCAACCGAAACCAATGGAAAGTTTTTGTAAGACGTACAAGAAACCCAGCACCGGCGCGCTATCAAATTTATTTCGTCAGATGCGTCTGGTGTGCAGTGACACTCAAGTTTATAATAGCCTCGTTTAGTGCTGATGTTGTTAAAGACCATTTTTCCTCTTCTTGGGTAGGCTTTTTCTAATAAGATCATCACTGCTGAGAATTCCCACACTATCGTAACGAAACGATCGAACTCTTCAGTGAAAATGAGAACTTCTCATGGCCGCGACCATCACCCTACTCTCGCATGCCAGTGGGGGCATACTGGCCCACAACGACATTCTTTTCTTACTTTCTTTTCAGCGAGAATTCACTTCTGCTCTTTATTGACTCTGTTTATGACAACACCCAAATAAGCATCGCAACCTACATGCCGCCACTGAGTGGTTCGCAGGACATAAGCCCTGGAAGCAAATTGTAATTTTTCACATGTGGCGCCTTCCAGGAAGTGCGAGAAAACTCGTACGCTACGCAGAAAATCGTTTCAAAACAAGCGCCCATGTGCGACGCAGGCGTAATCCGCTTCCACGAGGTGCCGACAGCGCGTGCGAAGTGGCAGGCGTGTTCTTGCAACTGTCGCCATCTGTCGCTTGGGCCTGTTTCCAGTACTAACTCCGCATGTGTGTTACAAGCTGGCGGTTCGTTTTCAAACAGTGGAGCCAGGGAGAGAGAAGATTAGTTTATCAGTTTATTAGGGTTTAACGTCCCGAAGCGACTCAGGCTGTGAGGGACGCCGTTGTGAAGGGCTCCGGAAATTTCGACCACCTGGGGTTCTTTAACGTGCACTGACATCGCACAGAACACGAGCCTTTAGAATTTCGCCTCCATCGAAATTCAGCCGCCGCGGCCGTGATCCAACGCGAGAGAGAAGAGGAACGACGCGTATGCGCAGAGTAGCTGTGTAAAAAAAAAAAGGGCAGTGGTTTAGCTCTGGTTAAACCTGGAGGATTGCGAAAGCAACGAGGAGATAGAGAGGCGATGGAGAGCGCGCGGCAGCAGCGGCGGCCCCGGCCCGCTAGCTATGCGCCGCTACTGCGCATGCGCAACTGGCGAGCGCGGCGGCGGCACCTCTGAGTCACCCGCGCAGCGACGGCGGCGGCGCGCCAGATGTGCGCCGTGTGACGTCACTGCTCCTCGAGCATGCGCAGTATGGCCTTTCGTCAGCTCCGCGAAATGGCTCGGCGACTCGCGTAGTGTTGCTTTCGCAACAAAACAGACGAAAAGCTTTTTTGCACCTCGCTCTCCTGTATCCACTTCGGACCCGGCGCACATTATACACTCGGCGACAACTTTTCTTGGCAGCGAAGGGAAAACTACTCGGGTGGACCGTCCGTAACTGTGTCATTCCTTCAAATATTTCGGCCCATGGAGTAAGGTAGGAGGTGCCCTCGCTATCCGAGCTACATGACAAAAAACGTCAGGAAGTCAAGGACTTCTAAGAGTATTTGGTCAATGGCGCAACCTATTAGCATTGGACGCAGCAACATCATAGGGTATGCTTCATTCTGTGCTGCGCATGCACAAGGCGCTGAGATGGCGGCCAACAAGCGAGGGGGACCCTCAAGTCCGGCTCAGAAAAATGTGACATAACAGCCTCTCCCAAATTCCTGTTGACTTACATAAGTCAGGCCGCACGACAGTGCGCTTGGCCAGGTGGCGCGTTGCTCTCGACGCGGTATCTTCCCTCCGTTGCTGGAGCAGCTGGCGCCATCTATGAAAGATTCTTGTAACTGGCCGTGGCAAGATTTGTTTTTTATCGTCGGCATAGATCTTTTAGTTCAATAAAGTTTTTCTAAACTTAAACAAATATGTTGTAATAACAAAAATTTTTTTCTTGACTTTCAACTTTGAAAGTTGGCATTTGTGTTAGCAATACTTCTGAAGTGAGGAATGTTAACAATATTTTAGGCGCGTTTCAGCTGCATAGCTTCTGCTCCATAGACCCTTTAGAAAATTCAGTCTGGCAACTCGGCAGGCATCATCATCAGCAACTTCCGTCGGCGCCGTGCGCCATATTTTGGGCACCTTTGGCTGGAAGACGCGCAGCTACAGTGCCTAGCTATAGCGCTCTGCACAGTCTTTGCTTAGTTTCCACCTTGTGGCATGTCTGGTTGCGTTTGTGAAAGCGATGGCGGAAAATTTGCAGTGGTCGAGGGACCTGACTGTCAATACCGGGCGGATTTTCGGAAAGGCTTTTGGACTCCTATTGTCCGGCCGCACCTCTCAGCGAAGCTACAAGCCGGTTTTACTGCGATCCGTCGACAGGCGGAAAATTTGCAGTGGTCGAGGGACCTGACTGTCATCCCGGGCGGATTTTCGGAAAGGCTTTTGGACTCCTATTGTCCGGCCGCACCTCGCCGTGTCACCCTGCAGGTCGAATCTACTGTCGATAAAGGAGGGCTAACAACACTTGGACCGGACTCGACTACGAGCAGGCGCACTGCAGGGCGAAATGCGTGTGGATCCGGATATGGGCACTCGATCAGCAGGGCCGGTGTGCTGCCGTCGGTGCGAAATCAGTCGCGTTGTAGCTGTTCACCATCTAGGCCTAGCGACGACTAGGGCATTCGGTGACCAGCGAGCAGTTCGTCGCCCGGCGTTGCCGCAGGTGGTGTCGTTGCCGAAAGCTGCACTATAGCACAGGCATGCTGTCGTTGCTGGAATGTAGGAAGCATCCTTTCTGGTAGCATGGCTGTTTTGTATTTTCTTGTGCGAACGTAAAGTAAGCCGAGCCTGCCGGCCGGCCAGCCTGGATCCCGTCTGCCGGCGTCATAAAAACGAGCTAATGAGTGTTCTCGGCGTAAATAATAAACCCTGGGATAGGGAAATGAGAAAATATATCATTTTTCTGTGTCATTGGTCAATACCGAGTTGCTGGTAAAAGTGGCAACTGTGGTACGAGCGAATTTGTTGCGAGAACCGCCTCGCAGCTGCCGCTGGCCCGACGCTGGGGTCCGGCTCGACTGGCGCCCGCTAGCTCCGCTGCTGAAGGCGCCGTAGAAATTGACCATACTTATATTTTGTTGTGAGATGATGCTGTCGACAGCAAAGCGGAGTGAAGAATAGGCCTTCAATTATAGCGCAGGCGACTTCCGAAGCGCCGGCCCCTGTCGCTTCGATGCGAAGCAGGCTATAAGCCTAGCGACGACCACGGCAGGCAGGCAGCCGCTGAGCTCGTCGCCCGGAGCGCCCGCGAGCGGTGCTGTTGCCGAAAGCTCGCAACATCAGCAGGCATGCTTTGTCGCCGCTCGAGTATAGCTGGCAGTCTTTCTGATAACAAGGCGATGCCGTGTTTTCTTGCAATATTTGTACACCAATGCCAAGCAGCGTTCAGGCACTGCTGCGCTGCGGCGAAGTGCGACACCGGTTGCTTGCCGCTGCGTGTGTCCCTGCTTGCTGTGGTGTGGCAGCCTTCGGAAGCGGTGACCGGAGCGGCGCGCCGGACATGTGTCTCTTGCTTTAGCCAGAGTGCACAGGCACTGACCGAACGAAAACACACAGCTGCTGCTGCTGCTGCACTCCGCCTATGCCGTCGTTTGCTGCATGTTCGCAACGGAGAGAACGACGGCGCTCCTCGCCGCGCCGCATCGTCGTGCTCTTTTTCGCGCACACGGAACTCTCTATGAATGGACGTGGATGCTTGAAAATCCAAACCAAGCGCGTTTGAGCTACGTTTTGATTTTGTGACGCGCCGAAATAGTCGCCAGCATCGGAATGCATGTCCTCGAGTGCGCCGAAGGTGGCACCTTTATTTTTGTGCTCACTATGCAGCGGAGCGGCTACACGGTAGAAGGAACTTTTCGCTGCTCTTTCAATACTTCTGTCATTTATTTTAATGTGAAAACAAACAGGTCACGGACGAGAAGAAAGAAGCATGCAGCTACTCCATGCGCTCCGTGCTCTGGAAACAGAGCTTGTTTCCGTACGCGTCTCTTCGCCGCTCTGGCTGCAGAAAGGCACACAGCAGCATGCCGGCATCGTGACTATAGCTTGGAGCAGAGAGCCAATGTCAAGGAACATGGCTAGGACACAGAAACAAGAAAATTGCGCTTGTTGTGGCTTCGCCGGGCGCCGTACTTTTCAATCTGGCCCGAGCGCATACCGGCAGGCATATGCCCAAGTAATGGCGGAGGCACCGCGGTTTGCGCACCACACACCAGATGGCGCTGAATTCTCTAAAGGGTCTATTGCCAGTATTGAAGTGGAACTGCGTCTGGCCGATAGCCAATATTTCACGAGAAATGCGATGAGGTGGTCTCCGTCAGAAAAAGCCACAGAGTACAGTGTAATACACTTCTGTCTTTGAAGGGGTTATATAAAAAAGGCGCCTCTGCACTGGAGCCTACATGCATCATTGGAAGTGAAGTGATGGTGTACTCTCTGTGTTGTGTTGAGTTCTCAGAGCGGCCTTGCAAATCGGCTAGGCGGCTCTAAGTCAGCTTTCTGTTCCGAACGGTCAAATAACTGACAGCTTTTTCGCGCTTTAGGATGAGATTCTTTTTAATTTTGATTTTAATATGTATTCTGCCACGCATTTATCAACTAAATATGCACCATAGCATGTTGCATGCCCCTCAAGGCACGGAGAGTTGGGCGGGAAAGATCGCAAAGAAAGAACTGTTGGACCTACAGCCGAAAATTTTATTTTGCCTCCGTCCACGCGGATATCCAGACTGCTGAAATATCAGCAGGGTGAGCTGTTGGAGGAGTTGGTGCATATCGCTGCCAGCGAGTTGGGAAGTGGTTTCAGATGATCAGATGGGTGTCGCAAATATAACTGGAAAAATCTTAGCACTGGGTGCAGGGACAGGAATAAGTAGGACAAGCGACGTTCACAGACGCTTTTCTTTGTACCATTCGGGGCGAAAGTAACAGACCTCACCTCCAAGTTCTGGCCCTCGCCACTCTGAGTGGGGGCGCCACATGACAAAACACTTCTGGGGTCGGGACCGGCGCAGTGGGCCCGTTTCGACACCGGAAGTGTTTTGTCAGGTGGCCTCTACGCAGAGTGGCAGTGGTCTGAACTTGAAAGTATGGGGGAGGGGGTATTTTACTTTTGTTCCCGATGGTACCTGGTCTTCCTTTGCCCTGTCTCAGTTGCATGAAGATTCAGCTTAGTATGCAGTACCAACTCACCCAGCAACATACGCTTTACGGTGGTGCAAATATATTTCAGTTAACACTAAGAAACCGTACATTCTCTCAGGTATAAATAGAACGCGTGTCATTGCTCTTTTCGGACTTAGAGAAAAGATTAAATAAGACGATGCTGTGCCCTCCTATGTGACTGTTTCGTTTGCATGTTGCTGTTGCTGCAAGAACACACCTGTCTTCCTTGAGCGCTGTCTCTGTGTGAACGGATACTGTGTTGAAATCTCCCCTTAACTTCTTCGGCGAACGGGGATGACGGAATAATGCTGCACATGACGAAACAAAAGCGAAGCGTCCCATGAAAAGCATTTTAGTACACGGGCCCCTTCTATCCTTACTGAGGCTTTTCACTTAAAGGTGCACTGAAGAGGAATCTGAACTCGTCTTTTTGCCGCGGGAACTCGATCTACACGTTCCCAGCATTCTTAGAAACTTCGAATTATTGTCCAGTGCGGCCGATTTCCATAAATTAAATCGGATTAAACGTCCCGGTTGCCGCCTTTTTTCGAACTCGCCGCAGATGGTAGGAGGAGTCAACCAACCTTTCAGCCAGTCCCGTGGCGGCTTGCCGCTCTGCCATCGGCGGAGTGATACGTAGCTATCGGCGAAAGCAAAGAGTCCACGTGTATTTTTATTTCCGTTGGCGTAATTGGCAGCTATGTAGGCTCTGACCAAATCTATTTATTCACGTAAACCTAAAAAACAAAATAAAAGCGAAAGCGAAGCCGCCACGCGATTGCCTGAAAGACACTGCACGCTTCAGTTGAATCCTCCTACCGTCTGCTGCGAGTTCAAATAAAGCCGGGAGCCGTGAAGTTTAATCCAATTTAAATTAGGGAAATCGGCCGCACAGGACAATACTTCGAAGTTTCTAAGAATGCTCGGAACATGTAGATCGAGTTCCAGCGGTAAAAAGACGAGTTCAGATTCCTCTTCGGTGCACCTTTAATAATGCCATGAAGCAATGCCCAGCAACGACATATTTTCAAATTCAGTTCGGTCAGGTTCGCAGTCCGATCCTCCTATTAAATATTCACATAGTGATTTCTTAGAACTTTCTACAGTCTCCATGAATGATCGCAGAGACTCCGTTGATTATAAGCCCCAACGCTCTTTTGTAAAAGTAGTTTTATTGGCTCACAGCCGCTCCTTTTCTATTAGGTGACTGCAAGCGGCGCAAGACGAGGTGAGGTCCAGTAGTCCATTTACAGTCCAAAGATAGGCGAGATTTGTTTTTCGCGAGACGCACTCATGATCATAAATAATGGGCGTGAGTATATAAGGATGCCGCGATGAGTTGAGTCGCCACCGGAGGTTGAGCTGGAGGCCGGTTCCGCTAGACCCGGTTGGCCCGGTGTGCCTTGTAGAATCCGTAGCCGAAGAGAGCTGCCGCACCGATACCAATGCCCAGCAGCACCATGAAGAAGGCGAGCCCACCTGCCTTGGCTGAAAGTAACCGCAAGAAGGGAGGAAGGTCAGCTCCTCGCCGCCATCGTCATCGTCATGCATCGCCATCGTCATCAGCAGCACACTGTGTTCACTGACAGACCTAAGCTGTGGATCGTCAGCACACTTCTAATGTACAGTCTTTGTCAAAAATATATAGCCCAAGGGATTTGCTTCCAAGCCGCCGTGTAGCGGGGTTCTTAAGCACATGTGACAGTCCTAAGCATAGAAGGGTGGAGGTCTTAAGTTCCTCCCACCTTCGTGCGATTAGGGTCCCTAAGTACACAAGAGGAGCCGCGCTGCGGGGCTCAGAAGCAGAAAGAAGCCTTGGGCTCTGTGCTTTTGACAAAAACTGTATCTTCTGCGAAATTAGAGTTTAATATCAGATGTCCTCTCCTCCTTTAGTGTCTTTCAAGACGGCCGGAGGGAAGATAAGAAGGGAAAAAGAAAGAGAGAGGGGAAGAAGAAAGAAAGGAAGGAAGAAAGTAAGAAGGAAAGAAGGAAGAAAAGAAAGGAAGAAAAGAAAGGAAGGAAGAAAGAAAGAAAGAAAAAAATAAATAAAGAAAGAAAGAAAGAAAGAAGGAAAGCAAGGAAGCAAAGAAGAAAGGAATGAAAGGAAGAAGGAAAGAAGGAAAGAGAGAGAGAAAAGAAAGCAAGAGAGAAAGAGGGTCTGCAGTAAGGTAGATTATGAGCATTATATGCATTGATATACACTCAAAGAGAATTCATAAATGTACACGAAGTTTTTGCTCCTGAGATTCAAAACCAAGAAACGCACAGCGCAAATTCGAGGCAGAGGAATAACTTGTCTTCAGAGATGTACCTCGAAATAAGCAGAGCGGAGTGTTTGGCGGACCGCAGTGCTTCAGCAGTGGTGCAGAATTTAGGAAAATAAGCAAGGCAAGTCACTAAGCTGGTCCTTAATTCTGAGCAAAAAAAGCATACTCAGGAAAAAAAAGAGTGAAAGGTGACGATGCAATAGCCAGGTCATTGAACAAAATTTACATGACCTACAAGGAGGTACTAGAAGAAAGGCTGCAAATTAATGTACAGAGCACGTCAAAACTTTTCAGGCTACATGTTCTGTGCTTGTGCCGTGTAATGAGGCCCTGACGACACACCCGAATCTCAGAATCTCTTTTGAGGGGTAGGAGAAGTATATATCATTCTCACATCTGAGAACCTTGGTGGCTTCATGTACAGTCTTTGTCAAAAGTAACCAGGCTTCATGGTTTGCTTCTCATTCGTATAACAGAGCCCTCACGGCTTCCCTAACGATCAAATAGTTCTTTGAAGGTGAGAACAAGTGTTCTTCTTGACATACAGAGATTTAGAGGTTGAGAGCTGGCATAATTGCATTAACATACAACTGAGAAGAAAAACGTGCAGCCTGGTTACTTTTGACAAAGACTGTACGTATGTACTGCTGAAAAGAACTCCGTGGCCTGGGAACTTTTCACGCTATTTGTACATTTAGGTAGCGAGTTCCACTCATTTTGCCTTTGGGGCGGCGACGAAGAAATAATAGTATCAGTGTCAAATTATGTATTATGTAACCAGTTGATTACCACATTGTCACTAGCGGTTGTTCCGAGAGATTTGACCAGCAACCGCTAGCGGCTACTTCATCTCTGAACTGAGTATCGAGTTTCAACTTACCGTTGCTGTGAAGGGCAGCACTTTGCTCGACAGATGGGGCTTGGATCATGTCGGCTGCAACGAATAGCGAAATACATTAGCGCTCCGCCCAAGCAGATCGTGCGAAATCTGTTACGTAATACTATGCATGATTGTTGCGAACGCGTGTTTGTGCAACACCGGTGTGAGTTCTCTGATGTTTACTACTACGCAAAACTTATTTTCCTTTTTTTTTAAATGAGTACATTAGTGCTGTTTTACTTTGAGAACAGTAATAAAGTAGCAACCTTTGTTAAGCTGCTTATTACCAGCTTTACTGTTGCAGGCCTTAGCTTTCTTTTTATTTGTTTTGGCGGCATGAAAACTAGTAAATAAATGTAACTGAAATAGGAAGAAATGATTTCAAACCTCTAAAGCTCTCTCGAATATTGTCTGCCCCTTCTGCTGGTCCCTTTAACATAACCCTTAAAAAGGTAAATTCCTCAAGCTTTACTTCACTTTCTTTTTCTTGCAGATTATTCGTGACCGAATGCAACCTCTTGAATCTTATCGGCGTCTACGGGCAGTCGACTCTCTAGTCATTTGCTCTACTATCGTCGAGT
Source organism: Amblyomma mixtum (assembly GCF_055824585.1). Taxonomy (NCBI): domain Eukaryota; kingdom Metazoa; phylum Arthropoda; class Arachnida; order Ixodida; family Ixodidae; genus Amblyomma; species Amblyomma mixtum. Next base: position 22,047,259 of record NC_143018.1, read on the forward strand.
TTCTGCGGATCTACGACTACAGCACTGGTGAGAAATTTTTCCGCATATGAAATCGAGAATGGTTGAGAGAATGGTAAAGACATTCGTGCACACCGCTGAGGGTTTCTTTTTTTTGTTCTCGGTGTGAAAAAAAAATGAGATGCAGAAAATTTCCTGCATGTTTTCTGCTTCTGAGTTCGCGAATTGCAAAAAGCGCCGAGCCTGAGACTTGTTTATGATTCGCTATGGACTCACGAACCAATCACGATTGCCCAGAAAACGACCGCTAAGGCGTGTATGACAAACGCTGTAGCATAATCTCCCTCTTGTCTACGGCTGAGGCGCGGGCCTCAGGCTAAGGTGGTAACGCTGAGACGATAGCTAAGCTGTATAGGCCTATGGCCAATGTTGGGAGGTTAAGACGATCGCTAAACTGCGGGGGTTAGCCTAAGTATACTAAGGATAATGATAAGACGATATGCGATAGATGATAAGGTGATACGTTATGGTCCTGACCTGCCGCGAGCCGATATTATGTACACGAAGGGCTGCGATTCTAAACGCTAAAGGTGCGAGGGAAACAGTACATGACAGAATACACCACTAGCTTATCAGTGTCTTCTGTCTTGTGCTGTTTCCATGGCACCATTCACGTTGAGAACATGCAGCAACTAGCCCAGCAATGTACCATTCTGAAGACGTACTACCCTATCTCAAGAAGTGAAAGAAAAAAAAAACTGCGAGGACACTTTGGCAACTAAAGTGTTGAGAGGCGAAAGGCGAGGACACTATGCCGTGACGACTTCCGGTGGATATGATGTCACGCCGTTCCCGTGGCTATATCAATACCCAAATTATACATCTTTTGGGGATATTAAGTGTTAATTACGCTTAATTACACATTTTTTCATCTAATTTGACACAAATCCGACGTTTTCCCGACCAATCTGTGACAATTTTCACTATACCGTGACGACTTCTGGTGGATGTGACGTCACACCGTTCCCGTGGATATATCGAAGTCCGCGCTATTTAGACGCAATTTCTACATTTTTGCCATAATTAATTAACTAATTACTCTACAGTCATCAAACTTGGCTTCTAGGCTCATTTTTTGCTCCTCTATCTGAAGCAACCACTGATTTTCTTCTATCGTTTTTAGTTCCCGAGTTAAACGCGTGTGACACGCTTTGTTAACGAACGACAGTATCAGCGCTTAAAGGCTTTCGCCTAAATACTTACGGTTGCCCGTGTAGGTGTATGCCGAGCAGATGGGTGACATGGTGGTCTTGATGGGGTCGTTGCTACGAGCGTACAGGGTGCAGTCGCCGTAGCCTAGTTTCCGCGTGCCGGATGCCGAGCAGAAGTCGAAGTTCTTACAGTCGAACGTGGCCTCCCAACACTGGCGCGCGCACTCTTCAACCGACACCTGGTTGATGACGGTGAACGCTTGGCGGCCGATGATTCGTTGGCTCTTCGTCTTGCTGAAGTCATACAGGTACTTCTCTGCGTAGGGGTTGGGAAAGCGCAGAGCGCATGGTGGCATCATTATACGCTGCCGAAGTTAGTGCCTCCATAATTTGGCTCAATTCATCCCGTTCATCGTAGCCATCATTAGTTATTATTCCCTCAAAGGCCCGAAGGGAATTACTTAAAGGGAATGTGAAACATAAAACATTGCGCAAAGCAGTTTCTGGCGCGGCAGTGTAGCAGTGTAGCAAATAATGCCAAAAAAAAGACAAACAAAAATATTTAAGAAGGCTCATGGCCACAGACAGTGCAGCGGTGACCGAAGAACGAATAAATCGCAAAGACGGCTATTGAAACGCTTAAAAAGGCCATTGACCCCACAGAGCGAAATTTTTCCTGACTAGTTGGGGTGGCAAATCAGTGCAGTAAGCGAAAATGCGGGAACTTAGTTGACGTGTTCTCTGCTAATGGAACTCGCGACTGCCGCTCAGCGACTATTTCTTCAGTTAAAGAAGTGAGGAACTAGCAAGAACATTACACTAACGACTTTTGTGTTCCCGTTAGCGACATTAAAGTAATGTCAAAGGATTGTAACTATAATTGCAGAGTAATAGACAGAAATGTGCAAGTCCACCGTCTTCAACCAATCTCCTGACAAGAGTCGATACCCTGCTTTACCACCCTTCACGGCTTTGTACCTCAGTTGTGGAAACTCTTGTCTGATGTTGTCTGCGATTACAACTGAAGACCACTAGGAATCTGGCTACTGGGGCTATTAAAGGGACTTTGCTCTGTTTTCTTCTATATGTCGCACGTAATACATTACTGTCAGCGCATGTCTCACTTTAGACTGCTTTTGGTTTATGGGTTTTTAACGTCCAAAGCGACTCAGGCTATGAGCGACGCTGGACTGCTTTTAACAATCTCTTCGTGTTATATTCGGTTTTTCATTTATTACTGTATATTTTAATCAAGAAAAATCAACTCACACCGTGGGATAACATAGCTTAGCGCTGAACAGCATCAGGTAGGAGCGAGCAACGACATAAGGGTGATGTCTGTTAGTTTCAGCTTTACGTTAGCACCACACATGGTAGTCAGAGTTCAAATCACTTGGAGAGACTAACCCTTCCTTAAGAGTGAGATATAGTCGACCGAAATACACTCTACAGTTTGGAAGCTGGATGCAGTGAAGCGTACCGGGACGACTGCTGCCACTTTTCAGCGAAAAAAACAAAAACAAAACAGGAGAAATAAATAGCGAAAGAATAAAAGAAGCGGAGAATGCGTGCACAGGAAAGCAGGATTCTTACGTTCGTCCCTTTCCTACTGTGATGAGTCCGTATATACACTGTAAACGAAAAGGAGTAAAAAAGGTAGTAAACTGTCCTTTAGCGCAGTCCCTTTTACAACAAGGAGTGCGCTGGAGGACAGCTTACTCCATTTTTTACTCCCATATAGGCATACAGTCGAACCTCGTTATAACGAAGTAATGGATGTAACGAAGGAATGACGATTCACCTTGCAACCACAATCAACACAGGCAATAACGAACACTATACAGCTACAACGAAGTAATCGCCGGGCCCGTTCAAATTCGTTATAATGAGGTTGAACTGTATTCGTGTTTAGAGTGTAAGTTATGCTGCCCTGTATATAACCCGCAGTTGTGGCGTGGCCGACACTCACTGGAGTAGTGGAAGCACTTCTCGGCGTTCTTGGCGTCCAGCTTGGCGGGGTCCCCGTACTCGCGCAGGTGCGTGTCGTGCAGCCGGCACACGGTGGCCGGGTCGCGGGTCAGGCTGCAGTAGTCGAACGACTTGCAGTCGAAGTCCTTCTCGGAGAGGCACAGCCGCGCGCAGTCCTCGTTCTCCGGCACGGCGGCGAACTTCTTCGCCGTCATGTCCAGAGACATGCCTTCCAACTCGTTGAAGCTGTCCTTGAACGTCTCTGCGAGCGAGAAGGGATGACAGTCACCAGGCATCAGGGGCATGTCTTCGAACGGGTTTAAGCTATTCACCTTCGCGATGGATAAGAGACTAGAAGTACTGGCGAGAATTGAACCAACGTCTTCGATCAAGTTGGAGCTACCTGTGTACGCTTCTACGACGCTGAAGGTAGACGTATTGATAAGTACCAAGCACATGCCTTCGAAAAGCCATGAGCTATTCGTGTAAGCCTATGCGATGTAGAATAGTCATTAACCCGCGTTTGTTTCCTCACCCACTCCGCCCGCTTCCGATCTCTTAACGTTACATCTATTATTTTTCTTTCCATAGCTCGCGGCGTTTTCCGTAACTTAAGCTGAACCCTCTTTGTTAGCCTCCACTTTTCTGCCCCATAGGTGAGTACCGGAAGATACAGCTGTTGTATACTTTCCCTTGCGGGATATTGGTAAACTGCCATTCATGATCTGAGAGATCCTGCCATAAGCGCTCCACCCCGTTCTTATTTATCAAGTTATGAACAAATCAATTAACCTACATTTTTTTTTGCGCAATAAATATAAAAGATCATTGCGTAAAAGCTTGCGCCCTCTAGAGTAAGTTCAAGAGGATTTAACTTTTCCTATGCAAGGGCTGCATTGCGTGCATTCCGACTTGTGGATTGTTTGCGTTCAGAAAGATCCGTCACTCTTCTTTCAACGCCATTTTTCAGATTCGACCCCATCGACTGGAAAGTGGTTCTTCAAGAAAACCAAACAATTTTTTTGCGCATTGTCGAAAGGAAAATACCGCACGTGATTATTTGGAAGCCGATCTCGAATGTTTGAAGCTTTACCACTCTTAATAGACGCATTTGCCTAGTATCCCACATTGCTGGACGGCTCGAAAGTCGGCGTTGAGAAATATATTTCCACCAATAAATACTCGTAGATTATTCTGAATTCTGAAGGGATATGAATATTTTGTATAAAAGATATTTCAGCATTTTTCGAATTCTTGAAATTTCGGCGTATATGGGATAACGTGAAGCTGCATTTACGCTCTAAACACGAATAAGTGTGTATGGGAATAAAAAGGGAGTAATTTGCCCTCTAGTCCACTCTTTGTTTATGAAAGAAAGTGCGCTAAAGGACAGCTTACTTCATTTTTACTCCTTTCTGTTTAAATAAGTAAATAAAGTGGTTCTTGAGGAAAGGAAATGACGCAGTAACTGTCTCACGTGTCTCGGTGGACACCCGAGCCGCGCCGTAAAAGAACGGATGAAGGAGGGAGTGAAAAAAATTGAGGGGGCACTTTGGCTCTCCAAAGTGCTGCAAAGCGAAAGCCTTTCCTGGCGCACTGTTTGGCATTGACTGCGAGACTGTTTGGCATTGACTGCGAGACTGTTTGTGCTGTGCTAGCGCTTTATTTGACTACACATTACAACTACACGCTTTGACTGCCGACTTTGACAGCTTCTTTAGCACGACTCCCTCTCTGCTTCGATGAGTTCGGCTGTATCCATGGCCAGTAATGGGGTATGTAATGTGGTCACCCACGGACGCCTTACGCCCCCTGTCGAAGCAGACGACAACTATTTTATTAGTTGTCGTCTGCTCCAAAAGGGGGCGTCAGGCATCTGTAGGTGAGACCTCATTACTTCGAATCCGCGCACTCTGACGTCATAACCATTTCTACCAACCGAAAAGCGTGACACCTCTTCTGACAACCTTCTGTTGACAACGATGAGGCATTAAAGGCTTTCGCCTTAAAAAGAAAGGAAGGAAGAGTGTACAAGAAAGGACCGACGGGGGAGGATGCTGCTGCAGATGCCGATTCTCAGTCGGGGGAACAGTCTAGGATTTATTTTCCAAATGCGACGCGTACACGGAAAATGCCGAGGCCAAAGAGGGGCGCCCCCTTGCCCTCTTGAGCACTCACTGGAGAAGACGGAGCACATGATCTGCTTCTCGACGGCGTCGCTGGGCGGAGTCCTGTCGAAGCTGAGGACGCACTCGTTGCTCGACAGGCAGGAGGAGAAGGCGAGGCAGTCGTCCCGGTCCCGGCAGATGTCGGCGCAGTCCTCCAGAGGGAACGTGCCCACGTGCAGCGAAGAAGGCGCCGCGGCCTTCAGGTGCACGCCGAATTGGCTGGTGGAGAAGCCGTGCAGCTCTGGACCGACTGCGAGAGGGACAGACGCCGTAAGGCGGTCTCTTCAGGTCACCGTCACCCCATGTAGGAATTAAACGCATATGAGCATAAACTTTATCAATTTCATCTTATCAGGGAGGCCTCCTACGGTTTATGGGGTAGTCGTCATTCTTGTGGTGTTTGTCTAAGTAGCAGTAGTAGTACGTGCATAGTTGTAGTGGTAGTAGTCGCGCTAAAGTTTGCCCTTGGGCTTTTGGTTCGTACTTGAAACATTCGAGGGCAGCGCAAAAATACCGCACATGACACAGCGGAAACAGAGAAACACAGGACGGGCGCTGACCACCTAATGTTTATTGTGAAGCCACCTCCCACATTATAAATCCATAATAAACCATGTGACAGACAGGAATCCAATGAAGCACGGAGCAAAAGGGGGAAAAAAAGGGATAAAAATGTTCGGTCATGTGCACACGGCCAAAGGGCGATGTCCAAAACTTGATCGCCTGCTGCTACTTTTGTTTTGGACATTGCCCTTTGGCCGTGTGGATGAAAATACCGTACTTTTTTCTCTCTCCCCCCCCCCCCCCCCTTTCGCCCCCATTTTCTTCGTGCTTCATTGGATCCCTGACTGTCACGTGGTTTATTACGACTTCATAATGTGCGGGATGGCTTCACAATAAACAGTTCGTAGTCAGCGCCCGTCCTGTGTTTCTGCTGCGTTCTGTGCCGTCTTTTTGCGTTGCCCTCTAAGGTTTCAAGTAGTAGTCATAGTTGGAGTAGTAACGATAATGGTAGTAACAATAGTAGTAGCAGTAGTGTAGTAGAGTCAATGTACGATAATTCCAACTTGAACGATCCCGAAAATTTGTTCCAATCATGCGAAATTCAAGTTAAGATGAGCATTTTATTGCACTTCATGTTGACAGGACCGAACCTGTTAACAAGATCCGTTAGTTCGAGTTAAGCGACTCTGAGTCAACGAGAATCCGCAGTTGCTTCACTAGAGTCCAGTACACCTGCTACTATTGCTAGTAGTAGCAGTAGTAACAGCAGTACCAAAAGTAGAAGAAGTGATGAGCAGGTCGTAATAAATGGATCAATGAAGTCACTATTTCGAGTATCACGTGGTCATTTCTTGACCAATGAGCATGGAGCCTCATATCAATGCGCTACAAATGTGGGCGTGAACGCTTCAGTGGATTCATTGTGTGTGGCTGCGTGACCCATATGGGACGTGGGGTGAGCTTCCTTGAGGTTGCGATGAGCAGGGGAAGTGACGTAGCCGTAGCTGTTTCTTTTATTTCGCCTCAGGGAAGACAAAGACAGAAAACCTTCACACTACCTACACCCCCAAGAAGCCTTCACTCACCAGAAGTTCACGTATCAGCAGAACGAAAAGGGGAAGGCGTAATCAAATTCAAAGGCACAACCGGAAGACGACCAATGTAAAGCGAAAGGCAAAAACACTCTGCTGTCACAGCTTCGCCTCATCAGTTCGCATGATCGTCCGTAAAGTTTTGGTTTCTACAGCAGTGCCTGTTATCTCGATTGGTGACTCTACCAAACTTGAAACAACGCGTAAACATCCCCGTTAATTGTTTTTACCATTTATAGAGGCAGTCATAATCTGCTCATTTTGATGCCTTTGGAATTAAACAGTTAACTGCGCGGAAAGGTTAGGACACCAGGGAGGCACATTCACGACACTTAGAAACGCTTCTAAGTGTCGTGAATCTCCCTGGTGTCCTAACCCTTTCGCGCAGTTAACTCTTTAATTCAGAAATGAACCAACTAGCCCAGCAAATCCTTATGCCTTTGGGTTTCCACGCCTCGTGAAGCATCCAACTAAAGCTGCCAATATATCAGCAGCCTGCAATTGCAGGCCGCTGCTAAAATGCTAAAATTAAATGCTTTGGTTAACCAAAGCATTTCGAATCGTCAACCCATATTCTTAAATTTCGCTCACTTTTAAAGGCTTTCTCCCTGCTCTAACTCGTCAATCCGTCTAGACCCGCTCATCGCTGTAACCTGCTTTTTAGACGTCACAAAGCGGCACTCTACAGCAGTGTTTTTTTGGCTAATAGTTCTATAGCGCATGCGTTTACTTTGATCAAATTTCATGAAATAGTGCTGGACATATCTCACGCAGTGACAGCAAACACGAAGCGTACTTACTTCTCTTGTGCCTGTCTCGCATCTCTGGGTCGTTGGAGCCGAATGTTTGCGGAAGCGAGCCGATGGAATCATCTACCGTCTCCGCAATCAAAGTAAGATCCTGCAAGTGAATGCATTCCGTTCCATACGAGTTCCATACAAGTTAAGCTTGTTCTTTTCAAACAGAACATAGTTGTTCTGTTAAAAAACAGAAGTATGCTATGCTAGTCTTGAAATATCACTAAAATAAAATAAAAAAAAAAACACTTAAAGGAGTATAGTCACGTTAATTTTTTGAAGGTATTCTTCTTTCAAATGATGCTTTATACATTACAATACATGGATCACGACATGGTTTTCGCCTATGACACCTAAATAATTTATAACTGAATTTCTTTTTTTCATGCTGTTTCGGTCTCATGAGCCGAACGATGGCTGTGACGCGTAGTTGATGTTTAGGTCACGTGACGCACGAAAAAAAGATGGTAATAGAAATGCTGATGCATAATGAGACTTAGTTGTCCACGCTAAAAGTTGTAAATAAACTAAATAAGATATTAGCTTAAATCAGGGTCCTCACTAGGTGCCCAGTAGGGTCCCCAGCAAAAGATTTCCCAATCTTCACTTACCCCGAAGCCGTAACGACCTTTGACGACGAGGAAGAACTGGCTGTCGCTCACTGCGCTCACGATTTTCTCGACGGCATCCTCGGTCAGGGTAAGGTTCCGGTTCAGACCATACTTGTTTTCTGCGTCCGAGAACAGAGCAAACAAAAATAAAAAATACCGAAGCGTTGATTTCCCGGAGCACTGTGTCACGGGATTTCATTAACCTCATAAAGGACACTTTTTTTTTTCGGAAGTGGCGCCAAAATGGTCATTTAGTACTCGTCTGTCGGCAAGCAAAAAAAAAAAAATGCTTTCGACAAGCACCACTCGCCTTAAAGATGCACTGAAGAGGAATGTGAACTCGCCTTTTTGCCGCGGGAACTCAATCTACACGTTCCCAGCATTCTTAGAAACTGCGATTTGTTGTCCTGTGCGGCCGATTTCTCTCATTTACATCGGATTAATGTCCGGCTCCCGCCTTTTTTTTTAATTCCCAGCAGACGGTGGGAGGGGTCGACCAACGCATGGAGTGCCTTTCAGGCAGTCGCGTGGCGGCTTTGCTTTCGCTTTTATTTTGTTTATTAGGATTCCGTGAATAAGTATATCTAGTCGGAGACTGCATAGCTCGAAATCAGGCCCTCGGGAATAAAAATATACGTGGACTCTTTTTGCTTTCGCCGGTCACTACGTATCACTCCGCCGATGGCAGAGCGGCAAGCCGCCACGGGACTGGTTGAAAGGTTGGCTGACTCCTCCCACCGTCTGCGGGGAATTAAAAAAAAAAAAACACGGGAGGTGGTCGTTTAATTCGATTTAAATTAGGGAAATCAGCTGCACAGGGCAATAATTCGAAGTTTATAAGAACGCTCGGAACGTGTAGGTCGAGTTCCAGCGGTAAAAATACGAGTTAGATTCCTGTTCAGTGCACCTTTCACCCGGAGACAGAGAGCCAGAAAACGCACGACGATCTTGATTTGTCATGCACCAGAAACAACAGTCGGCTTATGACGACCCTGACTCGTCCAACTGTGCTAGGGGTTTAATCATCTTCATCACCAGCCCCCGTTAAGTGCACTGTGAGATAAAGGCCTTTCCAGCTGACCTCCGCCCCTGTCCTGCGCAAGCTGCGGCCATGTTAACCCCGCAAACCTTTCAACGTCCTCCACTCACATGACTCTGTGCCGCCACCTGCAACGCTTGCGTTCTCTTGGAATCCACTCCGTTACACTTAACCACCATCGGTTACACTTAACCCGTTATTTTTCTCCCAGCTACTTTCCTGCCATAGACAGGGTCTGCGGTCACTATTTGCCTTGAATGAAAGCATTCTTTTATCACTCCAAATACGAAGCGGCCCGTCGCAAGCTGCTGATTGCTTCACAGGATATCGAGAATAACTATACTTACCTTCATATTAATTCTGAGCATCACCGTATTTCTTCCAGTGTTTTGATCCTCAGTAATACATTACAATGCTTCCCCCAATTTACTTAGCAGAGCAATGTCCTCAGCCAATATAAGGTTCCTCTAATGTTCTCAACTGACTCTCATCCTCCGCTGATCGCAGGCCAATCCTCTGAATATCTTATGTACGAAGCGGTAAAAAGTATTAGTAAGATCGTGTCTCTCTGCCTGGCACCCTGACTGGTATAGTATATCACTTTTCCCAAGGAGGGCTGCGGACCGCTTGAAACCCTACAGACATTTTGCAGTCCCTTTAAACATTCCTCTTCCAAATAATAGTTACGCAATGTTTGCATGACAGCTGATGTTTCAACTTTGATGGTTTTTTTCTCTATCTATGAATACTAATAGGGGGCTGTTCATATTGTTTATATTTTGTGAATTTCTCTATAAAACCTGAATGGTGGTGTAGATGTGGTCTATTTTCGAGTACCTTTCCGAAGACCGGCCTGCCCCCTTTTTTGATACAAGTCAGAATCTGCTCTTACTCCTCAAGTAATCATTTTGGTAAATAGCTCATGCCAGTTATAAATGATTAATTCAGTCGGGACGGATCTTCGTAACACGGGTACTTACTTGCGTAAACGCTGCAGTCGACAGACTTTTCGAGGTTGTGCTGGTCGTCTTCGCTGTACATCCGGGTCAGATAGCAAGAGGCACCGCAGTACGCTGCAGCACTGAGGAGAGAATGGAAGGCGACTATAAGCTTTATGCGACCATGGCCTCCGAGATCACCCGCCCGGACGGGTGATGCGGACGGGTGATCTTGGAGGCCATGATGTAATTGAAGAAGGAGCTCGTCGGCTCGTTTGGCGGTGCCCCGTGTCACACTTAGGAATGTTAGGCAATATATGTGTATGAAATGTAGTCGTCTATGACCATGACATATCATGACTAAGCATGACTAGTTAAATGGTAAGCGCATTTGTGGATCGTATCCCGTTACCAGACATATCACTTGTTCGTGCGGAGTCATGCGAGAAGACTGGGCGAATGTGACGGCCAATACCAAGTAAAGACACCAAAACGGAAGTGACGTCACCGAACCGGAAGTGTTGCGGCAACGCCTTCACGGGCTGATCGTGCTATCGTAACTCAGTCTGGGCATTGTGTAGGTGTCGGCTAATTTTTGCCCTTGTCTTTACAAAAACAATGAAATATGCGAAAGTGCAGAAAGTTACGCGAGTTGTACGTGCATCGTAGTTTTACGTATTTCAGGGAAAAAAAAAGGACGGAAACACAGAGGAAGCCTCACACAAGACGAGAGATGAAATATGAAAAACAGATATGCGCCCCTTAAAAGGCAAATATTAAAAAGTTATGCGAGTAACAGCTGCCTATTGAAATAGGGACAGGAAACAGACGTAAGTTGCATTTGGTTTCTATAGTGTCAGTTGGCGCAAAGCACCCGCAGCCTGAAGAGCAACTATTGTTTCATAAAATTTGAATAAGAAGCGACGGATTCTTGCGCGTCATGTGAGTTTAGGTTGGTTTCAGTTAGCGTAGCCAGGTTTATTAATATTCAATTCTTTGCGACCTTGGTAAAAAGTTCACAGTTTTGGGCTAAAAGAAATTCAATTAACTGCAAGACTTAGTCAGCAGACATTCATGTAAAGCTTGAAAATTTTAAAATTTTATTGGCTTAGAGAATAACACGGAAATACTGACCGAAAATGCTGCTCCCCTCCCCCACCCATACGACTTTTCGGCAATATACTGGTTGGATTACGGCGTGCTCGAACGACTGAATGTTATTCGCCGAAACTCGGTCGTCGGGCTTATTGCAATGAAGCGCTAACCGCTTGAGACGATAGTACCTTGAAACCAGTTTCAAAAATAAGTACTTACGTGCAGTCATTAGGGCCACTGAGGGAGCATAACTTCAGACAGTCTTTGAGCTGGATTACGGCTTCCTTCATGTCGAAACTCTTGACGCCATAGTTTTCTTTTTTGTCGTAGTCACCTGCATACACAAAATATCGAACCGCTGCAGCTTATACAAAGAAGCGCAACTTAGATCATGGAGGTGGGTTGACTGATCATTCCGGGAAGCACGTATTCTACTGCTCTGTGCTAAAAAATCTCTGCCTCTGCCGTAACCGAGAGTAGAGTAAGCATGAAATGTTTACGGGCATAACACGAAGCGTACGCGGACACGACGAGGCGCAGGCCTGACAAGAATGTATATGCAGCGCGTTCGAAACTGTCTAAGGTGCGTAGAGGCGAAAGCGCTTTCCGCACCACTTTGCCTATGTGACACTGTTGACGTCATTACTGGATTACGTCACCCATAATTGATGACTAAGTAATGACAAATTAATAATTAGTGACTATTTACTGATTAATTAATAAATGCTAATTAACTGCTAAATAATGATGCTTAAGATTCTTCGCCTTTAGGAGTGGAATGCGACAGAGTGTTGTAGCGCTGCCAGGCAGTCCGCGGAACGCCACCACCCGTTCGGCGCGATGCCTTGCCCTTTGAACGCAACGCTTTTTGAGGAAAGGAAATTACGCATTAATTCTCTGTCATCTCGGTGGACACCGGAGCCGCACCGTACAGGATGGGAGGAACGCCACCACCCGTTCAGCGCGAAGTTACCGGCGCTTGTATACCGGTTGTGTAGGAGGGCTTAGAGAGTCTCGTTAAATCTCGTACGGTGCCCGGATGCTCTCGTTTCAGTGCCCGGATGAGTGGAATTCAGTGCCCGGATGTTGGCTCTCGTTCTCGGCGTGACGTCACCACACTGCCGACAACGGGAGCTAAAAGCTTAAAAATCGTGGATAGGTTAGGATAGTATTGGCTTTTCGTTTCACCACGGTGCGTACATGTCTGTGAGGTGGGACAAATGAAGGCAGGGAAAGCAGGTCTGCAGGCAAAGCCTTGACCCTGGCTGACCCAGTGTGTTTATTAATAACCGAAAATTGGAGTAGGTGCAGTTAACGTAGTAATTAGTCATTATCATTCAAATGAGCGCAGCGGTACGAGTACAATATAAAGCTGCGCAGCTCTATCAGGATCTTCGCAGCCGTAGAAACATACGTCTTGGCCGGGGGCTCGAACCCGGGACCACTGCCTGTCTGGAGCAGTTGCTCTACCAACTATGCTGAGTAGAACTCATCTTGAGCATGGTATTTATTGGAGCGAAATGATATGCGTACGAGAAATATTAACAAAGAGAGCACGAAGAACAAAGCACATCACAATACACAAAGCATTACGGAACAAAAGACACGCAACACACTCACATTAACACACGTGCACCGAAAGTAAGGCAAGGCTGAGGAGGCGGTGCCAGTCTAGTTTTGAATCAGCCTTGGCATAGATACCTCCAAGGAAATCAATCATCTGGCAAAAGTGGGCTTTTGATGAGGCAAGAGACTCACAATGACGGTCCATTATACGCCTATAAGGTAGCAGGGCGAGGCTGAACTCATCAACAACGCATTAGACTAGCACCTCTCTCGGCCATCTGGTAGCTGTCCTGGTTAGCCTACTTAGTACATCGACTGCCTCAGAAAGACGAGAGTCCCAGGTGCAAGCCCTGGACCAGGATGCATTTTAATTTGGTTGCGTGGTTTCTGTAAAAAAAAAACCCTGCGCTTTCCTTTGTAGCCATATCACTGTGCTCGGAAGGACGCTGATGAGCAATTACTCCTTTAACTTTAACCCTAGCTTAAACATCATGTCATTGACGACTGAACTGTAAAACACACACAGAATAGCTAAGTGACAAAATACAGCGTTTTGCCATACACACGCTAGAGACGCAAATTTTAATGAATATGTAAATAACAACGGCATTCGTATGCTCCAGAAAATAACAACGAAACTGAGATTAATAAGCATAAAATTTCTACTTTTCACATTGTCGAGCAAGTATTCCGGCAGAAGATGCAACTTCTTTTCTCAAAAAGTACAAAAAAAAAGGCTTGCAATCTTGACCAATTATTGGTACATATGTGAACCATTTACATAATGCTGCAGTTTGGTCGATTATACGTTGCGTTTCGCAATTTGTCCTAGATAATGTAAAAGATTTTGAAACAACACTTAAATCATAATTTCTATGCCTGCAAAGGCAAGTGCTACTAAATCAAATAAAGTCTTTATTATTTTATGGAAAATGTGAATCCCCTACAGGCATTGACACTCACGTTTGAAAAAAAAGAGGTACGGTCGTAAACGAATATATAAGAGGTTTTCTTTTCTCGCTGGGTGAGTGAGAAACCAGAAGAAGAACGAAAACTTCACTGGGAGAAGTTTGTGCCGAGATATCAGTGTTGTTATCGGACCGTAGTTGTTAAGCAATGGTACACCGATACTTACTGATTATGAGCGGACGCTCAAGGATCAATGCTGTCACGAATACTTCGTCACTCGTGAAGTCCACCTGAAATGCGTGTAACAGGTTGCGGTCAGCATTAAGTAGGAATATATCGTATCACACGGGTTCCTGTCTGTTCTGGTTTCATGTCCGCCCGGACAATTTTAACTGTTAGGTTATACGTTAGCTGTTACGTTAACGTTAACTGTTACGTTAACTGTTAGCTGTCTCCCCCCAGCTGATTAATCACATAAACGGTGCAACGTTTAGTAAAGCTAAAAAACGGGAGGGTCAAATAAAACTGCAGCTCTGAAGTCATCGTTATATGCTAAGAAAGGCCAGTGTGTCGCACTGTTGTCCAGCAGGAATGGATGAATCTGCTGCGTGGTGGTGTGGGCCGAACTTACCAGAACACGTGGTACCCTGGGCGGAGTCAACTGGCCGATTTGATAGAGGTTCCGCAAGAATGCTTCTTTCACCACGCTAACAGCGCTTGCTGCATTAAGCACATCTTTGTCGCCAACTGTGTGGAGAGAGTGCAAGACGGGAGCGTTCAGGGAGTTAGGACACCAAAATTTTCTTGGAGTATTTTTGAGTTGGGATAATTCGTAAGAAATTACTAAGCAAGAATAACCACGAGAAATTCGCTTTCACTCTGTACTTAACTTGTAATTAAATTATTACTCCATTCAGTTTTGGTTTCGGTTTCAGCAGTCGAAAGACGGTTGCGAAGTCACAAGTGGGCCCCAGATCACGTGAGACGCACAAAAACTACAATACAACCGCTCTTTGTTGAATTGCTGGTATTCTGGATTCAGGAGCAGTTTAGCGTAAGAGTCCGAATGAATTAAAATGACAGAGCAGCGGTTATATTGCAGTCCTTATGCGCTCACGTGATCTTGTACTCATTTGTGAGGTCTCAACCAGTCCCTGGCACCTCAAACCGAAACAGAGAAACAGAAAGAAAAAAATGGCCTGGCTTAGCTTATGGTTAAGCCTAGGATGCGAAGCATACCGCCGGCGGAGGCTGCGCGTCCGCAAGCGAGCGCACAAGTTGAGCCCCAGCTTTCACAGCTGTTGTGACGTCATATCACGTGGTACGCCGATGTAGGTAAAGTGGTAGCTACGCAGCCGCGCGCGGCGCAGCAAGGAAGAGCTCGGTTGTGCGGCTAGTATGCTTCGCATAAAAATCAATTACAAATTATTTACGGAGTGCTGGAGAATTGCACGTGGTTATCCGTGTTTACTAATATCGTACGCATCCTCCCAGAGCAAAAACGCGGACCAAAAATTTTTCTTCACCACTCTTTTAAGTACTGCTCCATCTCGGTTTCTAACGTGATGCCACAAAAGAAAAGCAAGCTAAGGGCTGTGCCAAAAAAGCTGGATAGTCCTATACCTGAAATAAAGAAAAATACAGAACATAACCGTGTAAGATCTTCAGAGCGACGTCGGACAGGGACAGCAACGCGTAGAAGTTTAACGCATGCGCAGTATGACTGGCACAGCATGAATGGCACAGCGATGTCATTCTCATTTCTGCGGACAGCTCCTTACTCGTGACTTTTATTTGTTTTCCTATTTGCCTTTCGGCGCTCATAATGCACGGTGCCTCGTACTGTACGCGCTGGTGCGGTGAGGTCAAAGCCGATGCTTTGTATCCTAAGGTCGCGGAACGCACACGATTGCGATTGCTGTGCTCCTGCTATAACCGGCAACTCGAAGCTGTTTTCTTACCTGGGAAGCCAACCTGAAGCCAAGTGAAGGATTGCTCGTTTTCATCGTTGCAGGACAGCACGTTCATCTTCTCGTTCATTTTTTCCATGACCGTCGTCAGGTCGTGAATGTTGAGCGTGATGTCGAAGTATGGCTTAAGGGGGCGAGATAAAGAGAGAGGAGTGATGTATTTCACATCGCGACGAATCCTGCCTTGGGTCTACAGAAAACAATAGGTCGTTGGTAATGCTCGGCATTCTAGAAATGTTAAACTAATAGGCACCGAATTGTGGCGATCACCTTCTCTAGAATACCGACTTCACATTACGATTCTAAAAAAGAGTGCTTTCAGTAAGCACAAACGCAATGAAAATAACACACGAGGAGGAAAGTTCATACCTTCAAACCATCCTTGTCCGCCGAAAATGTGCGAGCACTAATTTTTATCGGAATGTTCTTTTTCGACCTGTCTTCGTCCCACACCATATCGTCCTGCAAACATAGATTTGAGAGGCAGCAGAGAGAAGTTAATTTGCACATCAAAGTGAAAAAGAATGCTTGTTGGACTGAAACAGTTAGAAAAAGAAAGAAATGCTCGTGGCGGCCAATACACTGAATAACTATTGGCAATATATAACTATAGATTCATGGCTCTCTCTATGTGAGTTTGCCAACTTTCTGACTGGTGTAAGTTTGTATTTCAAACGCTAATACTGCCTCGTTCTAACTTTTAGTTAGAGACTCTCTAAGTTTAATCCGTGAGGCTTTATTCTAGCGTAGTTAGTAAGCATTAATAGCCTCGTCAAGGGCCGTGGTAGAAATGTTTTTGAATATTTAAAATTTTTTCAGTTTCCTTCCTTCAGAGGTCCGCTCGTGTTATTACCGCGATCCAGAGCACTCGTCGTTTCTAAAAAAAAAAAAAAACCAATCGCTTCATACTACTCCGTTAAAATGAGAGCTAGGTTAACAACGAGAAGCTGTTTAAGAAGCATAATTCGGGATATACGCCATTAATTCAGTCAAGCGAAGAAGATGAAAATGAAGAGAAATAATAAGAAGACGACGAGAGGTGTCTGCCACGGCAAAATCAAGCCTATAACCCTGGCCAATCCCCCGCCGTGGGTATGTGCCATTAAGCCTGAGGACATCATAATCATCATCAAGCCTGTTTGGCTTCGCGGTCGACTCTAGCATGGGCCTCTATAGGGAACCCAAGCTCAAGTTTGGGAGCGCGACGCCAGCGCCGTAGCAGACGCCCTGCTAGCTTTGTGTGCACGTGCGACGGGAGAGTCGCGCGAGGCGCAATCTTCGCGCTGACAGACGCGGTCTCGGCGAAGCAAAAAGGAGGTAGTACGAAGGCCGTAATGTAAAAACCAAAGCGTATGTACACGGTGATCCACTCTTACCGCGAACACGCGAGTATGCGGCCGCGCTCTTCGGAGAGCCAGTGAGTCTGTCCCTACCATGCACGAAAAAAGTGACAGACGACGCGCAGGCAAGTCGCTCGCTGCTCGATTTTCCAGCCTTGCGACTGGGAGTCGCAAGCCGCTGAACTAATCGGCGAGACAGTGGAGCTTTTGGCAATGACGCCGTCCGCGGACAGTAGAGCTTTCGGCAACGACGTCGCCCGCGGCCACGCCGGGCGACGAGCTGCGCTGCTCCCTCGCTGCCGTAGTCGTCGCTAAGCCTAATAATTTCGCACCGATGCTGTAGCTGAGGGCACTTCGGAACTGGCCAGCGCTGTAATAAAGGTGCTACTCGCGTCACCGTTTTACTATGTTCACCGTCACATAATAAAACAAAGACGTGACCGATTTCCGTGATGCCTTTAACTGCGGAGCCAGGTGACAACAGGCGAGCAGCACTGGGCATCAGCAAAGCGGCTTTGGAAAAGAAATATGCTTGTATCGCAGTTATCGCTTCTACCAGCAGCTCGGTATTGGCCAACGATCCTCAAAAATGATTAATTTTTGACGTTGCTCTACTCCAGGGTTTGGTATGAACGCGAACAAACAATATTAGCGTATTTTTCTGACGGCGGCGGCAGGCAAACAGGTCGGTAGGCCGGCCCTAAAAAGCGCGCCGCTGTCGCTGTCATCACGACGCTTATACGACTGCGGTGCACATCAATACCGTCACGACATCCTCCTGGTCACCGTAGTGCATTGAGAATCGCACCGAGCGCGAGTGCAGGAGACGCAGTCAAAGCAGACGAAATTCTCGAAAGCGCGCAAGCAATGTTATTCCGGAGAGTTTTCGTTTCAAGCAAGAAGGCGACCCGCAGGTCGCACTTGCAAGTGTGAACAATGGTGGTCAAATGTTTAGGGGGTTCCCCCAAGGTGGAGTAGAATGTTGACGAACTGTTGCCTGGTCGCATGTCCTTTCGACTCGCACGTAAGTGGATCGCCCTGCGCATCGCATGCAACAACTGACAACTACGATCAACAAGTGTCTCGCTTTATTTCTCACAGCTGATAGCACTTCGCATATTTCGAGCATATAATTATACCGTGGACTTACCTCTAGTTACATGTCATACAGTACGACGTTAATACTCACTCGAGAAACGCATTTTACAGTCAAATGGGCCTCCTCATCGTCGACCGTCTGCTCCACACAGTAGACGCGACTAATCAGTTTCCCCCCTTTAATTAAGTTTGCATTGCAGTACTGCGCGTCAGTCTGAACGATCTTATTGTGGCTCATGCAGGCGACACATCGCGACAGCGCGGGCGCGCGTTCGTGCAAGGAAGCGCGCGTGCAAAGAAGCGTGGTGAAAGCAGCGCGAGCAGCGAGCAGCGCCCCAGTTTTTACTTTTCTCCCATAGATGGCGCTGCACATCAGGCGCAGCAGCGCCACCCGGCGATGCTTTGGGAGCCTATAGCCGCAAAGGCATATTAGGGAGGCATACGGACCAGCAGACCCATCGTTAATCTAACGCAGAAACCAGAAAGCAGCCTTAACAGATACCAAGCTCGAGAAATAAATGTTATTTCGCTCTCTCTCAGATCTCTGACAACTTCTCGCTGAATTAACTGGGTCAGGTAGCAGCTTAGCCGTTCAATATGTATTTTTCATTCATTTCGAGTTCCGCTTTCTTTGCGAGGGATAGCTAAGCACTAAAATCCGCAATGATGCATGGGCTTATAGCTCATAGCGCAACGCGCGGTGACGCATAGCGAAAACTTTTGAGAAAAAAAAAGCTTTACGTAATGGCGCCCTTTTTTCGGATGTGATTTTTTGAGCCAAACCCGCCAAGGTTAAAAAAAAAATTGGGGGCGCCGTGAAGATTAATTAAAAAAAATTAGATTTAGTCTTCCTATGCGCCCACGGTATTACGTAAAACTGGTTATGATAGCACAACATAGAAGAGGGTTGTCCACTGTGTCCTTAGCATCACAGGTACAGGATGCATAAAAAGTTCCCAGGTCATAAGGTCTGCTGTACAGCAGTATGCTATGAAACTCAAGATGCCTATGAAGCCACTAAGCTTATCAGAGGTGATATTGATGTTTCACCTAGCCACTGCAGATACCTTGAGGTTACCTGGTGTCGTGATTACCCACTGTAGAACTCTAAAGCAAACCCCATGGCCTAGCAACTTTTGACGCACCCTGTGCTTTATATATTTCCTGAACAAAATACAAACATTTTCGTATTGGCTAAGAAAACGCTATAGTTTATTATTATTATCCATTTTCAAAATGAAATGAAATTTTACTTTCCAAAACTGGACGGTTACCTGGACTAAAAGCTGCAAACGCAACCTATGAGCGAGATGCGTTTTAACAAAAATATGACAAAACAACAAAAACAACAAAGTTTAACAAAAAATTCATTTCGAATGACAGATTCACATAGATTACTGAACAGCGCAAAAAAAGAAGACCAACCTGAGCTGTTTTTTTGTTTTGATTGGTTCCTATCTTAATTATTTGCGAACAGTTGTGATTAGTCGCAGTTGTGATCATTCGCTAAGTCGCTCAGCATGCTATTTTAAAAAAGATATCAGGTAGTCCGATGCCAGCAGATAACTTTTTGACACAAGGAAAGCTATCTTTCAGAAATGTGTGATGTTTGTTGTCGCGCTAGACAATGCTACCGCATAGATAAACTGACGGTACCGCTGAATCTTGAACTAAAGCTTTTAATTTGACGAGGAGGGCATACTGCTGCCGGTTTATCAGTATAGTTAATTGAAACAATGCGCTCCTGTACTGCTTCATTCATGATGATGAATTTTAAAGGCGCAAAGGCATCGGTGGCCAAAAAGCGCCATATCACAAGGTGTTTTCGACTACTCAATGTGGGGTCAAGGACCCATTTTCCGAGCATTTCGCCCTAGATAAGCCGGGCACAAGGAAAGGGGAAAGCTTGTACCCATTGTACCGCCGGTAAATACCCGGCAGCACTGGGGATCGAACCCCACACCTCCCGCATGAGAGGCAGATGCTCAACCACTTGGCCACCGCCCTGCCTGACGATGTGCAACGGATGACCATGCGTCAGACTTACCACTAGATAGTAGTAGGTGAGTGTAGCTGCTTTTATCTTGGATGGTCCTCCACCAAGCCCATCCGTGGATATCTCGAAAGCATGCGTTGGTATGTCTCGCACGTAATGCTTGAAAAAAGAAAGTAAGAAAAGTATTGGAAACAAAAAATTGAATGGAAGTAATTATTCGACGTCAGAATGATGTCAATAATTTTATTTGAAGCTTCAACGACCGTACCGAGAAGCGTTGTAGCATACCCATGCTCTGACGTACTATACGACAATACGACATGTTCAGTTGTTTGCAGCAATAAAAAAGGAAGGCATTGCGCGAGTCGCAAGGATGGAGGATTTCTCTAATTGGCTGACCGGCAAAAATAAGAGCGGGAGCCTTCTAAGGTTCTGTCGTGTCCGGTCGCTGTGTTGAATGCAGCGAAAGACGCACACGGCACTTTAAGACTTCGTTTATTTAAAGCCGATGAGGGTGCGACCAGCGTCGACCGAGGCAGGAGCCGAACTGGCCGCCCGAAGAAAGGAGGGAGCGGAGAAGCGTCCACGGGAGGGAGTGGCTTCCCAAAACAGGAGGAGGATGCGGGGGCGCACCATGGGGGGCATCTGGCGACAGCGTGCGACGAGGGGCAAGTGGTCGTTAGGAGGAGGATGCGAGTGGTCGTTAGGAGGAGGATGCGGGTGGTCGTTAGGAGGAGGGTGCGGGGGCGCACACACACAAAAGCAATAAGGGGACACAACACTTCCTTCCCCCTTAGAAAGTTGCCTGGTATCGTGCAGGGGGTCGGCGCTCACGCGTGGAGGCGCGCTGGCTTTGTGCGCTCGGGGGAGAAACACTTGTAGGCTGGCTGTTGTTCGCTGTGTCTCCTAGGTCTGTCCTGGGCGAAGTCTCTTCTTCCGGGAAGAGGTGCCAGGCTATGTGGGAAGATGGTGCACGTGTTCTCTCCGCTGGCAGACAGCTCTCAGACGGCGTCGTAAATCTACGCAGCTGGTTGAGATGTCGGCGTGCTACTGTGCCATGTATGTTGACGAGCCAAGAGCGCAGGCCTATGCGTCTGACAATTGTAGCTTCCTCCCAGCGTGGCTTTTTCAGAAACTGTCGGGCGAGGACGCGCTGCCCCTCATTAAGCGTGCCGCAGCGCGGAATTGCTTTTTCTTCCCGGAACGTCTCTGCCTTTGGCTCGGGGAGGATGGCTGTGAGCTGGGTTCGCATTTCACGCTCGAACATCATTTTCGAGGGGGTCTCGCCTGTTGTGCTCTGAACCGTCGTGTGCTGCTTGAAGAGAAAGCGCGCAAGGCGGCGCTGCAGCGAGCCTGTCTGATCTCTTTCAAGGGCGCGTTTTAGCTCGGCTACGTAGCGCTCGGCTTGTCCGTTTGTCGCTGGGTGGTAGGGGGCCGATGTAACTGATGAGATCCCGTTGTCGCGATAAAACTTGAGGATCTCCGCAGACACAAACGGTGTTCCGTTGTCCGACACTACCTTGCGCGGCAGGCCGAACGTTGCAAATAGTGATCGGAGGTTGTCAATGACTGCTGCCGAAGTCGTCTGTCCCATTTGCCTTATCTCAAGCCACTTTGTGTAGGCATCTACGACCACAAGGAAAGTGCAGCCCTCAATTGGTCCTGCAAAATCAATGTGCAGTGTGTGCCATGGTGTGTCTGGCTTTTCCCATTCTGGGACAGGAGCTTTCGGCGGGGCGCTCCGGCTGCTCTGGCAAGGCTTGCATTCTCGCACCACTGTTTCGATGTCGTTGTCAATGCCAGGCCACCACATGTAGCTTCTGGCACACTTTTTCATTGCAACGATGCCCCGATGTCCGGCGTGGATGAGAGACATAGCTTGTGCGCGTAGTTCTCTCGGCATCACAACTCGGGACCCAAATATGATGCAGCCGCGATGGGTGCTCAACTCTGTAGCTCGCCTGCGGTAAGCGTCGAAGTTGTCCCCTTTGAGTTTATGCACGTTGCCTTGTTGAACAGCTGTGTAAACTAGCCGGAGAGCTGCGCACTTCTGCGTAGATGCTGCAACTGTGCCTGCTGTAAGCGGAGGTTCTGGCAGTGCTTCGAACATCAGAACGTCTCCTGGTGGAAATGGTTCGTCAACAGTTGCGTCTAGTGGCAGACGGCTTAGCGCATCGGCGTTTTGATGTTTACTCCCATTGCGGTAGACCAGAGCGTAGTCGTACGCTGAGAGTTTGATGCACCAACGTGTCATTCGCGGAGACAAAGTTGGTGGCATAGGCCTTTGTGGTCCCAGAATGCCCAATAGCGGTCGGTGATCGGTTATAAAGGTCACCTTCCGGCCGGCAATGTACTGGTGAAAATGTGTCGCCGCGTAGACGATGGCTAGCCCTTCTTTGTCAAGTTGCGCGTAGTTGCGTTCTGCTTGCGACAACGTACGTGAGGCGAAGGGGATGGGAGCTTCCCTTCCTTGCTCGTCAGTTTGCGATAGAACCGCGCCGACTCCGTACGGTGATGCGTCGCAAGCCAAAAGCAGAGGCTTCCTTTCGTCGTAGTGGCGGAGGACTGTACATCTTCGAATCAGGTCTTTCAGGGCATCGAATGACCGCTGATGGCGTGGCGACCATGTCCATGTCACATCTTTCCGAAGGAGTTGGTATAAGTCGTTGGCCACGGTAGCTCTTTGTTCCAAGAACCGGTCGTAGAACGTCAAGAGTCCGAGAAAAGCCTGTAGCTCCTGCTTGTTTGTTGGAGCTCGTGCTTCTGTGATCGCTCGCACTTTGTCCTCGGTAGGGTGAATGCCTTCCGCATCAATTCGGTGTCCCAGAAATTGCACCTCTGGCACCGCAAAACAGCACTTCGATTTGCTTATGCACAAATTAGCGTTTGCTAGCCTTTCGAGAACGAGCTCTAGGCGCACTGCATGCTCTTCAGTGGAAGTGCCACTGATGATGACATCGTCAAGGTAGACACAAACTCCTGGGATGCCCTGAAGCACTGTCTCCATGAATTTTTGAAATATGGCCGGGGCTGCAGCTACGCCAAAAGGCAGTCGCTTGACTTTGTACAAGCCTTTCAGTGTGTTAATTGCCAATAATTCAGCAGTTGACTCGCTCACCTTCAGCTGCTGATACGCCTGGGTGAGGTCCAATGTGCTGAAGACTCTTGCGCCACGCAGTACACTGAATACTTCTTCAGGTGTCGGTAGCGGGTAAGAGGACGCTTTAGTCGCAAGATTGACGGTGCTCCGGTAGTCTCCGCAGAGGCGTATGGTTCCGTTCTTCTTGCGAACTACGACAAGTGGTGTGGCCCATTCTGAATGCTGCGTCGGCTCGATGACACCTTGCTGCTCCAGTTTGTCCAACTCTTTTTCAACTGAATCTCGGAGAGCAAACGGCACCGGCCTGGCCTTCAGAAATTTGGGTTGCGCGTTGTCCAACAACTCCAGTGTGACCGGGGGCCCTTCGTTTCCTGGAATCTCTTCCGAGAATACTCTTTCGTATTTCTCTTGCAGTTGCTCAACCATGTTCTGGCTCGGCGTCTGGTGTATGCCGCATATCATCACGCCTAGTGGAGAAAACCAGTTTCTCCCTAGAAGGCTTGATCCTGTGCCCTTCACAACAAGCAGAGGTAGCGTATGGGTCTGGCCGTTGTAGTTAACCTGCACGTTGGCAGAGCCCAATAGTGGCAGATTCTGTCCTGACCACGTTCGCAGGTGCGTGTCGTCTTGTTGCAGGGCGGGTGCGTCAGATGGCCATGAAGTTCGGAACGTGTCCTCACTGATCAGAGTACAGGCTGCGCCGGAGTCCACCTCGAACTTAATCAGCTGGTGATGTACGCTTACTTCTGTAAAAATCTTCGGTCGCGTGCCGAGATTCATGGTGTTCAGGTCGTACAACACAGATGGTGTTGCTGATGTTGCTCCATGGAGATCAGATAGCGGCGTATTCTCTGAGGCGTTGACGCTGTGATTAGGCTGGGAAGGTGACTTTATCTTGGCAAGTCTCCGTTTCGTAATGCATGCTCTTTCGATATGCCCTCGCTTGTGGCAAAAATTACACGTGGCTGACTGGAATCGACATCCCTGGGGGTTGTGTTGGTCGTCACACCGCCAGCAGCGTTGTGCCTTTTTGACCGATTTTACAACAACAGAAGGCTTGCGCACCTGGTTGCTTGTCTGGTGTACCGGCTCGGTGTTCCGGCGAATCCCTCTCTGCTGGTGACCGGCGCTCTCCGCTCGAACGGCGATGTCGTAAGCTTTGCTGAATGTGAGGTCCTTCTCAGCGAACAGGCGCTGCTGCAGTGACTCGTCACTCAGTCCGCACACAAATCTGTCGCGTAACATCACGTCCAAGGGAAGCATGGTGGTGTTAGCAGAAGAAGCTGCGTCTCCCTCCTGCCCGGTAGCTGTTGTCGACAGCGTTCCAAAATTGCAGTCGGCAGCGAGCTTCTTGAGCGCGGCTACGTAGGCGCTCACAGTTTCTCCTCCCAGTTGATCTCGTCGTTGGAAGCGAGCCCGGCTGTAGACCTCGGATGGCCTTGGGTCGTAGTGCTTTTGCAGCGCTTTTACGATGTCATCGTAAGACACTGCCGCTGGTGTGCTTGGCTGAATAAGGGCGCAGACAGTATCGTAGGTCTGCTCCCCGCACAGCGTCAGCAGGTTGGCCCTCTTCAAGGCTGGGTCTGTGATGTTGTTAGCTTCAAAGTAGAACTGAAGGCGTCCAACCCACGATGACCACGATGAGCCGTTGAACTCTGGTATCTGATTGGGAAACCCTCGCGTAGCCATGGCTTGTCAATAGCGTTGCGTAGCGCGGGTCGAATCCACTTTCTCGTCGCCACTGTCGTGTCCGGTCGCTGTGTTGAATGCAGCGAAAGACGCACACGGCACTTTAAGACTTCGTTTATTTAAAGCCGATGAGGGTGCGACCAGCGTCGACCGAGGCAGGAGCCGAACTGGCCGCCCGAAGAAAGGAGGGAGCGGAGAAGCGTCCACGGGAGGGAGTGGCTTCCCAAAACAGGAGGAGGATGCGGGGGCGCACCATGGGGGGGCATCTGGCGACAGCGTGCGACGAGGGGCAAGTGGTCGTTAGGAGGAGGATGCGAGTGGTCGTTAGGAGGAGGATGCGGGTGGTCGTTAGGAGGAGGGTGCGGGGGCGCACACACACAAAAGCAATAAGGGGACACAACAGGTTCCTGCATGAAAACACCTTTAGTATGCAGCGAACCCAAATTATGCCTTTATGGCAAGTGTGCAAGGATAGCTTTAGCCATTGCAACTCCTTGGGGGTTGCATACCTTGTGGGAATTTTTTTTTTCAGCGTTTGCTGTCCTTAGCTCTTTCCTCACTTTTGTACTGTTGGCAGTGGGCTTGCCGACCCCGCCAGGTTCTCACAGGCGGAAAGGTGGAGTCGCAAGCAAGAATTACCGAAGACACTTTGGAAATTCTGAAGTGGGCTTGGTGAAAGCCTTGCCGTCAACCCACTGCCGCTTCCCCGAACCGCTTGGCGCGGAATTATTGGGCCGCTTCGGAGCCATGCGTCTCGCTCACTCGACTGCAACGAGACGTCTGGCGAAGGAGCGGCAGCGCAGCTACCACCGCCGACGCGCGCGCGCTCGTTCTACCGCCAATGTGTGACGTCATGGTTGCTGTGCACAGTTGCGCCCCCCACTGGCGCGTCGGTTGTTCTTTTTGTTCTTTTTTTCTACACTATTAGCTGCTAATGCCGTGCTGTGTTATATGTGGGGTTTAACGTTCCAAAGCGGCTCATTGGCTGTGACAAACGCCTTTGTACCGGGCCTCGGATTAGCTTCGACCAGCTGATGGTATTTAACGCACCCTGACATCGCGCACCACACGTGCGTTTTTGCATTTCACCTCTCTCGGAGTGCCGTGGTCGGGATTCGATCTCGTGTCCTTGGGCTCAGCAGCATAGCTCCACGTAAACGACATAGCCACTAAGCCACTGCGGAGGGTTAATTAACTGTTAATCATCTTTACATAGGACGTAATGCTAATTACCATGACTCCTCTTCGCATACGTGACCCCTATGACCAACTTTACAGCTCACACTGTAACAGGCCTCATATTACAAAAACGTGACAAAGCGCACAACTAGAACAGCACATAATGCGGTAACATAACTAGTACTTCGGAATAAGATAATGAAAAAAAAATAGCTGAGGTCTAACTCCGGTTAAACCGGGCAAGTTGCGTAAGCAAGCAGCAACTGTTTTGCCCGAGGCGAATGCCTCCCGCTTCCTCTCTTCTCTTTCCACATTCCGACACATGCGTCGAGAGCGGCGCGCGGGAGCGCGGCGGTGCATAGGGTGCCTCGATGCCTGCACTGCGGCGCTGGCATCGAGGCACCCTAGCGGTGCAGCAATGGTCCTGCCGCCTGGTGGAGCGCGGCTGAAACGGTTGCTATGGCAACGGCGCTCCATCTGTTTGACCTCGCTGCGGCTGAAGGTCAACCGTGGCCACCACCGGGAGCTACGCGATGGCTTGAAACCTGGCGCAGTATTGCTTACGCAATAAAAAAAGCTTTCTCACACAACCCGCTGCTGTGACTCACTTACTATAGCATTCGTCCGCTGAGTTCAAGGACAAGGCAGCCGCATTC
This sequence comes from Amblyomma mixtum, assembly GCF_055824585.1. Taxonomy (NCBI): domain Eukaryota; kingdom Metazoa; phylum Arthropoda; class Arachnida; order Ixodida; family Ixodidae; genus Amblyomma; species Amblyomma mixtum. The sequence goes on from NC_143018.1 coordinate 22,074,142, forward strand.
CGATGGAGGCGAAACTCAAAAGACATCGGCGTGCTGTGCTACGTGAGATCGCATTAAAGAACCTAAGACAGTCGAAATTATTCTAAATCCCTCCCCTCTCAACCAAAAAAAGGAAAAAAAAAGCACGATTGAATCATGTCCAAAATACGACACTTTTTTTTGTCGCCTTGTCGTAACGGCAGAACTACTTTAGTAAACTATAATTATCTGCAGCTCGTTCGCTACAAGGGACCGCACGATACTGCAGAAAATTTATGTCGCTACTATAAGTTCGTGGCCAAAAATACTACAAAAACTGCTTTGGCGACAGAAAATTTTCTATTCTGTTTTTCGACAGGGCTACCGCGTCTCTCATAGGGCCCAGTGTGCTGCAGATTTACGGCGTTGAGCATCGCATACCATGGCAGCTTCTGCTTAGGAGGTAATGATGAGCGACAGAAAAAAAGGCCGCGAACTCACGATGCCGAGGTAGCTGGCCTTCATAAGATCCTTCTCCTCAACGAAAAGCACAGGCACCATGCCCAATTTGCCCAGTCCAGGTAGTTCCATTTCGAGCCTGTACTCGTCCTGGGTGTTCATTGTGCAGATTTCACGGTGCCCAGTCTTATTGATCTTGAAGAAGATGCCTGGTTGGTGAAAGGAGCTGATAAGGGTTCGATGCATAAAACAACTATTTTCAAAGACATAAAGTACCGTAGGGTTCGATTCACAGTCCTCTCCGTATTCCCACGGAGTGCGTACCTCTCGTTCACGCTCCTATTTCCAGCTGTAAGCTGCTACAATCAACATTGAGCAATCTCCCTTCCGGGCTCTCGTTAGAGGCTTCGCCTACGTCCTAACGCCAAACTTAAGCGCACCAAGCGAAGGGAGTGAGAGAAATTTCGCACATTAAAATTACTCATGCGTCTCTTACGCCATCTCATAAATCAATGACTCAGGCGGAGCAATTACCGACATTCCTCTCAGGCTAATCCACTCTTTATATTGACGCCACCACCAACACCACCACCATACGTCAACTCGGTCCTGAAGATTAAAAAATTTCGACTACAGAAGTATAATAATAATAATAATTATAATAATAATAATAATTTATTTCTGCCTCAAAAAAGTGACAGAGGAGCTGCAGAAAAAGCTGTCATAGACAGCTTGACTGAGCCGCAGCCCCTTATACCGGGCAGCAGTGACAGGCGACGAGAAAAAAAAATAACAAAAAACAAAAGAGAACAATTCAGAGAAAAACACATTATTAACACCAAGAAAAATCTTACCTCTAGTTTGTACATGTGTGCAATTTACATGGTCATTCAAACATCATTGCATAAGTTAAGTATCTTTTAGCAGTACAACAAAAGCACAATGAATCAAACAATACAAATTAAGAAAACAAAAACACAACTTAGTGTAGTTTAAAGAAAAAAATCATTTTGTAACACAGTCTATGTACAAGCAACGCAGCTCACGATGAGTACAGGTAAACAAGTTGAAATTGGCAGATTTGTATGTGTTTAGAAGAGAAGGAAGTCTATATAGCAGGCGCTGTTTACCAGTATTTATGCGTGGTGTAGGCACCAACCAGGTTTCAGGCTCTCTAAAAGGGTAACTCGCTACTTTTTCTTTCAGATTTGCCAGACGTCGAATATGACATGTTATTTTTGGTTTCTAGTTTAAAACGAACACGCAGTCGATATTGATATAAATTAAAGATTTTCATTACGCCAGTTTCACGAAAGAACGCTTTGCTGGGTGCTCATAGTCCGCATTAAAGACGTAGCGAAGAAATTTTTTTTGCAGAACATGATTTTTTTTGTAATGAGGAATACGTTGCAGTGCCCCATACAAGCTGGCAGTAGTTAATGTGGCCACAGAACAGTGTGTTATATAGAAGTAGTTTAATTGATTTAGGAAGAATGTATCTAATGGAGCCAATCGTGCCTGTTACCCTGGCTAACTGCCGGACAACATGATTGGCGTGATCTTCCCAAGACATGTGCGAAGAAAATTCTACACCTAGGCATTTGAAGTGATCAACAATTTCTATTTCTCTAGAGTTAAAGTTAATGCTATCGTGTGGGGTGATCGGTTTGTTTCTTGGTCGAAATATTACAGCTTTAGTCTTTTTTTCATTCACGCGCATATAGTTTGATTGGGACCATCTTTCCAGTGTGATCATTGTCGTGTTGCACATTTGTATCAGGTCATAAATGTTACTTCCGGAGAAAAAAAAAAGTAGCGTGAATGCTATCCGCAATGCCACAAAGCGCACAAGTTTTTGGTTATGACTGAAGCCATGGCGAACAGAAAAGATTTCGGCTGCCTTTTTCTTTGCAGTACAGGGTTCAGAGTATTTCAAGTAAGACAGGATGTAGGATCATCGTAACACCCCGTGATTTTTTATCTTTGATAAACCGGCCCAAAAAGACAAAGGATAAATAGAAGAAGGACGAAGTGGACGGAAGTGCCGGTTGGTGGTGGTTGAGAAGTGACTGATCCTGGTTGCGGCTAAAGTTACTCAGGCTCCAACGGGAGCCTATAGCTTATGATCTTACGTGGCTTATGATCTTACGTGATTTCTTGATAAATGAAAGCCATACCACTCATTATAAATGAGTTAATAAGAACAATACAAAAGGTCGATAGCATATTTGCAAATTCGACCCTATATCCCATTTCCGGTCCAAAGCTTTCTCTTTGATGGCTTGCGAGAGCACACGAAACTGCGATGTGAATACTGCTCTAATAGTTACCCTGAAGCTACCAGCATAGGGATTATTCTAATGGTTAAGTATGCGGCGAGCTCTAACATTGGTCCTTCATGCACGTTTTGGCTCTGCAGACCCTTACCGTTCTCGTAGTCGTAGATCTCCTGGTAAGTGCCGCCAAACACCATATTTTTCGCGTTGTTGTCGCTGGTTGCCCATGGTTCAAATATAGCGGTCAAGTGGTTGTTGGAAAGGTCGCGAATGAACTGAAAAGAAATTTTAGTCTATGATTAAGACGAAGAAATTCAATTTTACTGCCACAGTAGGTTTGTACAAGCACATATCGAATCGCTAACGTCCCCTCTTTCTAGCTTAGCCAGTGAAGAACACAAGGAGACAGAGGTAAAAACATAAAAGTAACGTGGTTATTACATTATTTCTTTGTGGAATCACGCGCATGCAGCTTCCGCGAGGTGATTAAGATTATTAAAGTCGAAGTTATTGCGCTCAACACATTTCTCGGAGCAACCAGTTTTCTTTTTTTTTTGTGTATGTTTCGAGTGCTGCACATGACTTTTGTGAGCTTTCTATGCCTAGGTAAAGTTTCGGGTCGCTACTGAAGTGCGCGAAGTATTTCACGGCAGGAGTCTTTTATGGGCATGTCTCAGATTTGGGAGCTGTCTCCTTCAGTCATTCGTACCAAATGGATGATTAAAATCCTCTAGAGCTTCGAAAATATCTAGAGGGAAAAAGGTGCCAAAGTTTACGTGTGTTGCTAAAGAGTGCTTGATACAGTACTGGAATATACACTTCGTACTTGGCTTGGCTAACGTTTGGCTGAAAACCGGGATTCTGCTGCCGAATAATAGATGAGCCGCTATGCTATTTCACTGTGGCCAGGTCAAAATTTCTTGAGCAGTGAGTTCTTCACTTCTTCGATAAATATACTTCAAGTACATTTCTGGTATTAAGAGGATATGGAAATTTGCAAAGCACTTCTCGGAGTTTTACCTCGAAGAAAGATACTCTCTTATACGAGTGGATCCGCTTTATGGGTTGATAGCCAGTTACGATCCAAGTCAAGGACGATGTTTTTACCTCCAGGCATTCCCGCTGCGGGTGATATAGGCCACAATGCCTCCGTTTTCTTTGTGGGGGGTTTTGAAAAACCAGAGCATGAAAAGGAGAGAATTCTCTCTGTCTGTCTCGAGTGAAAGAGAGCTGAGACTCACGTTAAGGTGCGAGGAGTAATAAAAGTCGGGCGTGTCCTGAAGATTTCTGAACATGATCTCGGCGTGGAACTCCAGCGACACGTTGGCCAAATCAGGAGGCTTGCGCAGGCCCTGCGCCAGGCGACTGCAGTTGCGTCCGGCTGGAATCTGCGAAAGAAATGAAGAAGAGCATGTTTATATTCTATCACTTTGTCGAGAGTACGTGTAAATACGACATACGCTGCAGGTAAAGCTCATCGGGTGTCGTTAAGGTTGATAAACGCGATATCGATGTCGTTGAAATTGAAATTGAAATTGAAAATTTATTTCTCCACAGACATTACAGTGGAAAAAGGGGACACTGAGCAAAAAGCTGCATAATGCAGCTTGAAGTAGCACCCAGTGCCCCATTAATACAACGACAGCAGTGTGTTTCACGAACATCAGGCTTAAGTTGAGCTGAATATCCCCATCAAAACAAAGAAAACGGACAACAATAGTGTAACCCTGACCACGTACACAGCAGAGATGCACATAAATAATAGGAACAATAGACAATATAATACACCAAACCTATTTACATTGATGCCACAATAGATTCGAAAATGCACATGACAGATAATAACTGTTTCTTTGAGATGTCTTCTATACAAACATTATTTGCTGCCAATGTGTTGAGACAATTTCCTAGGTTATAGGATAAGGACTGTTTACGGTATAAAGTACGGCAAAAGGGTAGAAGCCAAGGTAAAATACATCGGGTATTGTAGACTGGTGTGTATTGATGTAGATTAAAGGCTGCAAGGAACAGTTGATTATTTGTTTTAGCTGCATTTTTGCATGCACATAACAATATGAACGGGTGCAATATATCAACAGACAAAATACCATATTGCTTAAAGTAAGGAAACGCATGGGAATGCCATGGTACATTTGCAATCAATCTGACAGCACGCTTCTGTGCAACTAAGATCTTGTGAGGGCCTCTTTCGTTGGAAAACCCGACGTCGGTGTCGTTGTGACAGGAAATTTCTGATTGGTCGAGAGGGTAGTGACTTAAAGCGGTTCCGCTGAAAATAATAATAAAAAAAGATGGTCAAGCGAAATCGAGCCGCTGATGATGAGGGACATTAGTTTAGTGGGATAAATGAAGGCCGTGTACGTGCACGTCACACCGCGCGCAGTAGGCGAATTACATTGCAATAACACTTAAATATTTGGAGTCACTAATTAGCGTCGCCAATTAATACGGACGATGATGTGTAATCAAGCAGTATGTGATGGCAACAAGCGTTTCGATGTGTGTAAAAGGGTGCATCATCATCATCATCATCAGCCTGACTACACCCACTGCAGGGCGAAGGCCTCTCCCATGTCTCTCCAATTAACCCTGTCCTTTGCCAGCTGAGGCTACCGTATCCCCGCAAATTTCTTTGTCTCATCCGCCCACCTAATTTTCTGCCGGCCCCCGCTACGTTTGCCTTCTCTTGGAATCTACTCCGTTACCCTTCAGGACCAGCGGTTATCTTTACTTCGCATTACATGCCCTGCCCAAGCCCATTTCTTCCTCAGGGGACCTCCAAGCGAGAGTAGGGACCATTTTACGCTATCGTGTGAGGTGAACTCTTAAGGTGAACTTAAGTGTCACCCAAGTTTAGCTACTGAACCTGCCTCCGTCTTCACCCAGATTTTTTCTGCGAGCTAGGCGGCGCGTATGGTTTCTTTGGCTGATTTTGCAGCTTGAGGGGTTTCCACCATCTTCCGCTTTTTTTTTTGAATTTTTTCTTTATTTATTCTCAGAAACAGTACACAAACTGTTGTTTGGACCCATAGCCTTTACGGCTAGTGAGGGGTCCAAATACAAAACAAGTACAATATTACTGCAGAACGTGTAAAATAAAAAAAACTTCAAGATTAACACACACAATTGAATTCACTCCTACATTTCCATGGAAATTAAATAGTGTTTTAAAGATGTCGAAAAGTTATTTTTTTCTTTAACTTCATTAGGGATTTCATTCCACACATGGGCTCCGCTGTATTCTAGGAGTCTCCGGCCGTACATATTGTAACAAGGTGGTAAATTAAATAGATTGTTGGTTGCAGCTCTTGTTTGTTTCATTGGTAATCTAAATAAACTAAGGGGCAGGGGGTTGTTAGATTTTATTACATTGTTTACTATTTCAGCTATCTTCAGTTTATATGCCATTGATAGGGGTAAGATACGAAGCTGCTGAAAGAGTGGCCTGCTGGGGTATGTATTATTTGAATAAGTTATCATACGAATAGCTCGTTTTTGAAGGCGAGAAACAGGATCTAGGTATGTTTTATATGTACCACCCCATGCTTCCAGGCAATAAGATAATTGACTGTGCACAAAGGCGAAATACAGAATGCGTAGAATTGGAAGATCAAAGCAGTCCCTGGCCTTTAGTAAAATATGACAACCATAGGCTAATTTGGAGCAAATATTATTAATTTGTTCTTTCCAGTGCATATCAGACGCGAACAGGACACCAAGATACTTGTATTGAGGCACCCTCAGCAGAGTCGTGTTGTCGATAGTTAGAGATATATGTTCTTAACTGTCCGGCATGCTTTCATTCCTTTACCGCTTTTGGTGCTTCATTTGCCGCCGCTTTAAGCTGCTTTTGTTCTTCCTGCCGGGCAAGGAGGTCAGTGTCCCTCTCTGCTTTCGCTGTTTTACGTGCCATAGGCATCGCCCATTCTTGAAATGCCTTAGCGACGCGTTCGGCCGCCTTTTCACCTTCGTGTGCGGCTGCATAATGTCGCCGTTGGCGACATAGCAACTGGTTCAATTCCGCAGCCACGGCAGCGGATTTGGAACGGTACATCAAAGGGACGGTGGATGACGAAGAGGGCGATTTAAAGCCGGAAGGTCGAGAGTATTCTACTTAGTTTTTTTTTTTCCCACATACACCTCCTTGGCATTCACCACCGTACCTTGGCCAATCCCCCCGCCTGGGTATGTGCCATTTTCATGCGGAGAAAAAGAAGGAGTTCGAGAGGCTACAGGTTAGAACACACAGCGTGAGTGGCGTGAGGTGCTGCGGCCAATCGCCTTTAGGATGCTGTATCAGATTCATATTAAAACAACGCAAGTCGAGGCAAGACGGCACTAGAAGGCTTTGTAATTACTTGTAATTACATAAAACATTCATTTTCACCGCCATCATAACTGCGCTCACCAATTAACCCTGTCCTTTGCCAGCTGCGGTCAACGTATCCCAGCAAATTTCTTAACCTCATCTGCCTACCTAACTTTCTGGCGCCCCCTGCTCCGCTTGCCTTCCCTTGGAATCCAGTCGCGTAAAAGGTACAACATTTTATCGCTGTAATAAATATACATGTTAAAAAGCTGTGACGATGGCCGAGGGGCCTTCACGCGTCGGAAACGATGTGCTGTGTTCGCACTGGTGCTGGTTGTAATCCCGTTCGAGGCTACAAGCGGGGTAGAAAATATTTTCTGCTACTTACAATTGTGACGAAAAATTTCGGAACGTTTCGGATAGGTTCGGCTTCATGCTCTACATCAGGTTTCGGACAATGCTCAGACGCAGGAAAGACGCCCTGCTACAAGTACCTCTCATGATAACACGGGTTAGCCGAAAGTGAGAACTGGAAGAACTGGAAGCACGCTGATGTAGTACATTTCACTCGGCCGCGAGCTTTTTTTGACTAGTCCGAACAACCTGTGTAAACCGCATACGAAAGTTGCACTAAAAAAGTACAAGCAGGAATACTGGACTTGGGAAGCAGGAGTTAGCGACATTAAAAGAAGTGGCAGTTGAACCGCTACGTTGTTTCAAATTTAACCTTAATCCGTTAATTATTAGTTTTGATTCTAGGTTGTTGACTGTATGCAGGGAGTATTCCTTCTTTTTCTTTTTGCTCCTTTGTTCACGTACGTCCAGTATCGTACCCCTCGCACGATGCCTCTGTTCGAAGGCTGGAATTTGAGTGCAAATAAATAATAAATAAATAAACGGAATCCGAAAGAGAGAAAAGTTGGGGGACGCTTATGCTTCGCCCTTAAGAGTGGAACGCGACAGCGTGTTGCAGCGTTGCCAAGGAGTCCAGGAACGCCGTCGTCGGTTCGGCGCGACGCCTTGCCCGTTGGACAAATCGAAAATTGTTTTTTTTTTTTTTTGAGGAAAGGAAATGAGGCAGTAACAGCCTCACTTATCTTGGTGGACACCCGAACCGCGCATGATGCGATTTTTTTACGCAGTCCCTGATTATAGGTCACGCGTTCGAATCCCTGCCGCGAGACAGGCACTAACTTAACCAGTACGTTTATGCTGCTCGAAACGCTGAATCGTATGACACTATTCGGAACATTCTGCGGCAAACGGTTGGCCTGATACGATTGTTTTTACGCAGCTTCTGATTATTTCTGACACGTGGTTTCGACAACTACTGCTCCGTCGACGGCTTTTCTACCGAACGAGCTATACACGCTATCGCGTAATGAATATTTGGGGTTTTGAGGCACTTCCTGGTAGACACACGTTTCTAGCGGCGTCTATAGCACTTCGCGTATGCAGTGCGAGAGTTAGCGGCGCGTAACAAAAGAGCTAAATGTTTGCCTTGTGCTTTGGGGAGAAAGCGTTTCGAGCCTCTGTTTTTACGTGCACATGCAGGTAACTCGCTGAGAAAATAACTACCAGTGCATTGAAGTACGTCGCAGGCCACGTTGACCACGGTTTCACATGTGCTCAGTTACACCTCTCGGCGAACGAATAGCATATACTATTCATTGATTCAATCAATAAACTCCGTCCGTCCGTCCGTCCGTCCGTCTGTCTGCAAAGAGCTGGCTTGCTTACCAGAAACTTTCCTTCTGGGTCGCCCTCGTATTCCGTCATCATGGTGATGTCCGACACCTCCTTTCCTTGGACGATCCTTAGGGGCGTGGGATGGTTGTTGGCGCTTCCGGTGGACGAGACTGAAGGGTCTGTTGTTGAACCGAGAGACGAGCACGCGATAAGATTGAAGTACGGTTGCATGTGTGATAGGGCGTCGAGCACACAACTTTAACGTACGTGTCAATTAATAAGTCGCCCCAACGCACTTTTCAGCGTCGTACTTATTTTAGTGGTTATTGAGAAAGCGATTTTTGTTCATCAGACTGCATTCAATCAAGTAGAGACTTTTAGCTGAGAGTTACAGTATACCTTTACAGACAAAGCCCTCCGATGACGCTGGCCGCAAGACGAGGAAATTTTTCTCACATTTCAAAGAACGTTTATGACGACAGAGGGTTGGGTTTAGAGGCAGTTTTCCGCGGCTTGAGGATTTCCTTTTTACTGATTTCCCCCTTTTTTTTTTACTGCAGAGACTATTTGCTGCTGCACGCGAACAGGTCATGTATAACAGACCCATGGCACTTTTGTCGGACCGAAATTCTTACTGGAAAAGTAGACGTCGATGGGCCCTTCATCGTCATTCATGTTGAGGCACACCGACCACTTCAGGGCTGGGATTCCTCGCACAGTGAAGTTTGTGCCTTGGAACTCCTGCGCACAAATGTCCGGGGGACCGGTGAAGCAGCCCTTAGAAAAATTTTTTTGGACAGTTTTTCGGCTGTCCATACACTTTTGTCAATAAAGTCTATAGACAGTCTGTAAACAATCTATCGCTTTTTTTCCATACATTTAGTAAACTTTTGTCTATGGGCAGTCTGCGCACTATGAATCGACAAAATAAGAGATATGTAGGAAAACAATGCAGTTTAACGAGGTCTATAGAAAGTATATTGAACACTTTCATAAAAAAGATATTAATCATCTACTTCTCATCTATCTGATCTAAGGCTCTCCCCACTTTCCTCAAGCCGTACCATTGAATGTTTCAAGTTCATGGACACGTTAACGAACCCGGCGATTTGAGACACTTGATAGCTATTTAAAATTTTATAGACCATCATCATTAAGAAGCTACTACGAAATAAACGTGTCACCTCTTAGTTCTAACACTGACTTGTTCAAATACAGTTTTTTTGCCGTGTACCATAAAAGTTTGGGCCCCCTTCCTGGTTCTACTCCTCTGCCTTTGAAGGAATGTTTATATTCTGCGATTTGTACCTGACATGTATTTACTGTGTTTTCCTTGTGCTTTCATGGTATACCTGATATGCGACTGATTATTATTTATATGTGCATTCTTTTATCTCCTCCTGCTCGAACCTAATGTTAGGCAGCATTGTGAAAGAATAAATATATATCGGCATAAATTAAGATGACATAGGAATAGGCGTGACACTAATGACACTGGCAGTGGTACGTAGGAAATGACGTCCCGTGGCATAGAAGCACGGAGATGGAAAAGGCCGTAGAAGAAATGTCGAAGGGGAAAGCGGCCGGAGAGGACAGACTAACTGCAAATATATATTGTAGGATGGAGGAAACATTTTCTGGGAAAGCCTGCTACCTTCTATACGCTATCAGACACGTAGCCGGCATTTTTTTTTCTCGGAAGGAGGCTCAAGGTAATTTTTTGTATGGCGAGAGGAAAACGGGGAGGGGTGGGGGGAGGTAACCCTCTTAACCCCCCTCCCAGATACGTGCATAAGTGCCTGTACGTAATGCATCATGATTTCGCTGATATGTGTGTCCATTATTGAGTCCACTGTACTGCTATATAATGCTCCGGTTTGCACATAATGTGAAAATAAATAAAAAAGCTATTTACTCTCTTCCTCTTTCACCCTAGAGCTGACATCAAACTGAACTGCCTTCTTCACCTGTTGGCACGCATGGCGGTGAAAGGGGCTACTAAGTCTGACTATTCAATATTTCCATGGATGAAACTGCGGTCGGCTTCGCCCTGTGGGGGCTTTAGCCAAGCACGTAAAACAGCGTTGGCAATAACAAAAACTTTCAAAACATAAATCCGGGGCATAAGGCCTCACACAACACTTCTCGTCTTCAAGAACGTTTTCTTCTTCACTTCACAATTATACGCTTCCTCCTTCATGTCTGTTACTTCTTTAGAGAAGCTTTCCGTGCTAAAACACTTCACGCCAATTCAACACACGCGATTTCGCTCCCTTAATGCACAATTCGTGGACAGAGACTTATGATTCCAACCATTTAGAATCACTTCTCAAATGTACTTGCGTAGCCGTTGCTGCAACAAATGCAATACAGCGTTCTAGCACTTCTTATACAGCTACATCCAGTCGCCAACAGCGAATTCCCATGCGCATGGACCAGGTTGGCCTTCATCCGGCCTCTCGGGCCATCTTCGCATGCGTTGTTGGCAGCTGGCGGTAGCGGTGTACGCTAAATATTAAAGGATACACACCTAACTTTATTGCTTGTTTTCTTCGTTGAAATGATGCGTTAGACATTAGAAAACGTAAATTACCGCGTGGTATTCACGCACGACCGCTAAATAATTTATAATTGAATTTTTTCTCCCCTGCAGTTTTGGTTTCATCAGTCGAACGATGGCTGTGACGTGTAGTTGGTGTTTAGGTTACATGATGCACTAGCAAAGCGCTAATACAATCTCTGATACGTAGTTTTACTTCACTGCAACACTTAAGCCAGCCTCTTTCAAGACCTGGAACGACAAAAAACGATCTATCAGCAACTATAGAGAAGATTTTTCATACCTCACGTGACCTAAATATCAACTAGACGTCACAGCCATTGTTCGGTAGTTTAAACCGAAACAGCGTCAAGAAGAAATCAATTATAAATTATTCAGCGGTCGCAGACGAATACCACGGTGTGCTCAATGTATACGAATGTCTAACGCATCGTTTGAAAAAAAAAAAACACGCAAGCAAAAATTTGGTGTCTGTAGTCCTTTAAAACTCTCCAGCGGGTCGGGCGGAATACCGCGACCGTTCCTTCCGTTCACTCTGACAACCGTCTCTTACCACTTGGATGTTTTTCTTCACGAGGGGACCGACGAAAAGAGATGAGGCGCCGTATATGGAGTAGGTGTTCTTCCCGTCCTTCCACTGGAGGATCATCTTCTTCATAGAGTCTGGCAGATTGTCCAGCGGGTACGTGTCGCAGCTCGAATCTGCGCGATTTTTTATTTTTTTATTTGAAAACAGAAATGAATACAAGCAAACTATGTACAGTGGTACTGGACCCATAGCCAAGGCTAGTGTCGAGTCCAACACAATGATAAATTGCAAAATGCAGCAGGTGGAGAGAACACTTCTGACATAAATAATTTCAAAGTATTAAAATCACAACATACATAGCTAATATATACATTTGTTATCATGCATACATTCTTTGTACGCAATAACCTTAAATATTAACAGTTTTACAGTCATTTGGGTACAGAATTTGCAGCTCAACCGGCGGAAACTTACAGACTCAGCAAAAATATTTTAAGAGATTGTGAAAAATTAATTTTTATTTTAACATCATTGGGCACACGGAGCAAGTTTTAAATGCACCGTAAGGCAGACTTCATCCATTTTTTCTTCTTTGTAAAGATCGATTCTGAACAGACTGAAGATAGCAGCTAGGTGATAACGGCTTATACATATAGCGTGCATTCACAAGTTCGCGTTTTGACTGCGATGCGACTTCACTATCCGTGAAGTTGGCTTGTGCTCATCTGCACGAGCGTTCCACTGAGTGCTGTTTATCCGGATTGGCTCACTCACTCACTAGTCCATTTACTTGTGGATTGAATGATCGACAATTATATTTATTTCAAAACTGTCCTCTTTTCAACTTCCGCCATCTAATAAATTTTTACAGACATTAAGGTGATTGTTTATTTTCGGTAACTGCACAAATATTTATTTCAGATTACTGCTGGAAGGGTTATAGATTCACTCAGTGTTTGCATGCACTGTTTGCTAATTTAGCTCTGAACTGCTTAAATTACATGTAAGCCTGCTCTTCGTTTTTCACCTAGTACCCACTCGTGCAGTTAATGTTTGCGATAACTGATTTGCTAGCAACGGGTAACCACTCTTGTGTAGCTTGTTTCGGACTTCCTTCATGTGATAAAATGCCCCCTTCTTTTTGTTTCAACGTAGTGAAGTTGTTCGATACACCTGAGATGCGAAGCGGACCACAAAACGCGTTTAGGCAGTGTGAACAGAGTAAGTGAGGAATGATAGAAAAGCTGCGGCTGTGGATGGGAGATTACTAGCGGCGCCTAGTGGCGACGAATGCAAGCGTTCTGCACGGCTCTTTGCTGGGCGTACTTAACGGTTTCCACATCAGCCATATGATGGCGCGATGCAAGAATGACTTAGCGGCATTCAGTCACATTATCGCGGAACACCCGATGGCTAGCTGTTTATTTCTTCGTCTGTTCATCCCTACAATCCCTACATCCCTCATCCCTACATCCCTGTTCATCCCTACAATATATAAAATGTACAGGGATGTAAGAAGTAGTTGCGATTAGGCGTGTTCGAGCATTAATATTCCTAACAGCCCCGTCGAAAAAAAACAAAAAAAAACGGCAGAATCGTTGAATCATAAGAGTTGTTAGTCAGCGCCAGTCCTGTCTTCTTTGTTATTGCTGTGTTCCCTGTCGTGTTTTTTTTTTTCATGCGCTGCTCTCTTATGATTCATGTATAAACCAACTTGTTCAAATACAAATTTTAATTGACAGAATCCAGCCAAAAATACGTCAAAATGTTTTCCCGTCATGTCGTAAAGACACATTTGCTGTAGTATTGCAGTATTTCTCTGTAGTATTCTTCTATAATTATGTCGCGCAATATTGCAGAAAATTCTGTTACTGCAAGAATTTCTCTTGTTAATACAAGGTCTTGGCCAAAAATACTACTAGAAAAATGTTGTTACGACAGCAAATTTTCTGCTGCGTCTTGAAGTGTAATAACATAAATACTATTAAGTTATTGACAGGTGAGCGAAACATGTATGTACGTACCAGTGTAGAAGAATGCTTCGTTCGTGTCGTGGTTGTAGTACGTGTCTATAACCATGCCTTCGTTGTAAATACGCAAGTAGCCTTGAGTTTTTTTCGTGTCGTAGTATTCCGTCATCTGGAGCGTGTTTTTCTAGAGAGTTTAAGTGTATAGAGAAAAAAAATAGTGCATTTATGCACATAATTAAAATACAGGAAAATGAGAAATTGTCCAATGGTAAATGACTTCTTGTGAGTGTATTTTACTTACATCGGTAACGTCACTTGCTTCAGCTCTCAGCTTATAGCCATTCTTGAACAGCCTTCTGATGTCCGGGTAAGGCGTCGCTGTGATGTCCGCAGGTATCCAGAAGGAAAAGAAAAAAAAGATTACCGCACGATCAGAAGCTACACAACTTAGCAAGAGCGTCGATATGGTCCACCAAGGAGGGCTATTTAACTTCACTGACTAACTTGAATGTGTTTATATACCAATTTACTTATTTGTACTTCATGTAGGATTTAAGGGAGTGAGTATGTAATTGTAAATTGTGTAGTTTAACGTCCCGAAGAGACACCCCGTCCTATGAAAAACTCCGTAGTAGAGGGCTCCGCCCAAATTTGGACCACCTGGGGTTCTTTAACGTGCGCTTTAACATCGCAGAGCACACGAGCGCTTTTTGCACTTCGCCTCCTCCGACATACGGCCGCCGCAGCCGGAATCGAGCCCGCGACCTTGGTGTCTAACACTAAACACTAAAATACTACGCACTAAACGCCAAACACTAAACACTAAGACCAAACACTAAAGCCACCAATCCACCACGTCCTTTTTCTTGTAAGACAGGGCATTTATTACGGTTTAAAATTTTCTATGTACATGAACTTTTTACTAAAATTTTGAGGAAGTGGCGTCAAAGACATCTCAAAAAACGTCAATGCAAATCAGCACTACAATGAAGGCAACACTGAACACGCCATCAAGAGGAAGTGGCACTTATTTAATTTTCATTTACTGATACTGTCGGCGTAAGAGGGCTATTACAGGAGTGTAAAGGGCGAATTTGAATGTAATAGTGGGTGAAAAATACAAGGGTGGAAAGATTTTCAACAGAAATAACGGCATTTGGAAATACAATCTTTTGGCAGAAAAACGTCAGTTCGCATGAGAGAGGCAGTTTAGTCCTACTGCTTTGTCTCAGGGGCAAACACAACATTCTCAATATGTTGAAGGTATTCAGTCAATGCAGATGATGACACAGCGGCGCCTGGGAGATTGTTCCAGTAATAGCAAGTGAAGGGAAATAACTGAACTTAAAGCAGTCATTTCTTAAAGCCGCTAATGAAAGAAATCTACCGCGGCGATGTCTGGACGTTTCATTAGTTTTGATTTCGAGATATTGTGATTAGTTTATCTGATTGTGGATAACAAGGTAAATGAATTTTAATATTTCATATCTGGTTCTTGCTTCGAGCTTCGGGAGTTGAACTTGTTCGCTCAATTAGGTTGGAAAATAGATACGGCGGTATTTGTTAAATACAAATCTTGAGGCGAACAAGTCTGCCGGTATAAAGTCTGCCTGGCAATACACTTTGGCATACTTTGGGACGTTAAATCTTATAAGCCAAACGAAACCGTTTTACCCCTTTTTTGTTTGCTTCATCTGCTGTGCGTTTCATATGTTCTATCATTTAATTTTATGCAATTTGAACGAATTCTTTTCTTTTTGAGCGCAGTTTGGAATGAGTTATGAAATGAACCAACTAGCGTTTGCATAGTCTTCTTGTAAACTACGGCTGTTATCAGCAACCGTACACCTTCACCCTCCTCCCACCGAGACAGCCTCTGCAGGAACGGAGAATATCAGGGGGGTGCTAATTGATTTCAATTTCACTTTAATTAATTTCGCTGCGCACGTAATGTGTATGGTTCCCAGCTTTTTGATTTGTGCACTGATACGTGCTATCAGTGTCAAATGAAACGCGACCAAGAGAATCAGAAGGCGGACTGCTAAACTGGGAGATATTTCACTAGGGAGGCAGAACACCAGAGCGGTCGATTTTCGCATCGAAGGCTTAAAGACTGTTCTCTGGAAGTTTTAATAGGACACGCTTGCGTTTCCCTCCAGCCGCAAATATTTTTGGTTGTTTGTACTCACGTTTCAGTTATCCGCGTTTAATTTGATGCTGATGGTGCGATGATACACGAGCCCGAAATACTACTTCAGCAGCTGTAGACGGCGACGTCGCCTTACGTCACGCGTTGCAACAGAAATAGAACGGAAGATTAATGCGGTACGCCAAAGGTCGTTTGCATTAGGAGTAAACGGTGGCCCTGTACTACGGGTCCTGGCGCATTTTCAATATAAAATTAATTTTTATCTGTCGAAGTTAGGTATGGTAGGATGTGGCATGGCATGGCATGGTATGGTATGGTATGGTATGCTATTGCCACGTATCATTGCAGTGTTTGTTCGTTCACGCTCAAGGCAGCAGGAAAGGGTCGTTATCACTTTTGTTCGTGGCGCGAGAAGCGACCAGACTAATCTCGATTGTTCGCAGCCATGAAAGGCTGCATCTAGGTTTTTCCAGATTACCGTAGATGATCTTGACCTGTTATCTGGAAAGTTCCTTGCCGGCTTTAAATTGAGCGATGCCGCGAGCGGCGGACATTCGTAGTTCGACGACCGACGAGCACGTTTGTTGCTTACGCCGCCGCCGAGTGATTCAGTTATTTTGCGGGCGCAAGTCAGCCCAAATAAAGAGCTTCGTTTCCAAGACTGGCTGGTGTCTTCCTGACCACTGGACTGCCGTCACTAAAAACGTGACACTATGGTATGGTATGGTATGGTATGGTATGGTATGGTATGGTATGGTATGGTATGGTATGGTATGGTATGGTATGGTATGGTATGGCATGGCATGGCATGGTATGACATGGCATGGCATGGCATGGCATGGCATGGTATGGTATGGTATGGTATGGTATGGTATGGTATGGTATGGTATGGTATGGTATGGTATGGTATGGTATGGTATGTGGAGTGTAACGTCCCGGAGCGACACCTGGGTATCAGGGACGCCGCAGTAAAAGGCGCAAAAATTAGTTTAGACCACTTTGGGTTCTTTAGCTTGCGAACATGGTTAGAGCAAGTTAAGCCAGATGTGCTCCATCGAAGTGTCGGAATGCACACCTGTATGCTAAAATATTATAGGCGTGGCGCTTATCTGCTTAGTGTGATAGCAGCGCCACACAATAGATCGGTAAAGGCAAGGAGATCAGCACAATGCTGGCGATAACAAGGCCAGTGATAACGGCGCGTGCCACTTCTAATCTACAGCTGCTGTTGGCGACTGAATGAACATGGAGGCATTCTACGAACACCCCTTCCTTTCGGGGCTTTCCAGAGACCACATTCACAAAATGCTCTTTTTTGTTTTGCGTGAAAATGAGGACCATGGTCAGTCGGTGTCTCTTTCTCTCTCTGTGACAGCTACGGAGTGAAACCTACTTTTCTGTAATTAAGAACCCGTTTCACGATTTATCGCATTCGCTGCTACTATGATATACCGGGTGTCCCAGCTAAATGTAACCAAACTTTTAAAAAAGGCGAAGTGTCCTAGTCCAGTGAAACCAACTCAGGACTGTTCATAGTCGCGTGGCCTAGTCTTGAGTATTTTTTCGCCCTTCAAAGATAAATAATTAGTTAAGTTTAAGTAGCTAACTCTTTAATATTGACTTCAATATGAAAGTTTTAGATCACCTCGAAATACCGCTAGTAGTGCTGTTTCCGTCTAGTTACGATATACGTAGCTTCATTTATTGGCCTTAAAAGAAAGTTGTCACGTGTCCAGCTGCTCGCTCACTTCTCTGCCCCAATGTGCACCCAAAGTCTCATCGAAGAGAGGACTTCAGAAAAAACGTATTTTATTCTTTAAGGCACGTCTTGGCACGTTGAAGTGACACAGTTGTCATGTGGAAGCTTTTTTTTATTGTGCGGGTTATGGTTAAAGGCCGGTTAAAAAACTACTTTACGTAAATATTACTTTGCTGCAAATGTCTCAGTAAGCTGTTTCTCAAAGCGATCTACAACTTTTTCATTGACACTTTGTGCCTCAAGTCAATAATTAAAAAGTTAGTTAATTAAGCTTAACTAATTATTCAACCTTGAAGAACGAAAAAAACACTGAAAACTAGGTTACGCAACTCTAAACAACCCTCATTTGGTTTCAGACGGCTAGGACTCCCCGTGTGTTTTAAAAGCTTGGTTACATTTAGCTGGGACACTTTGTATACTGGACATTAACCCTCTGACGGACACTTTCTATAGTAAAATGCTATCAAAAAGGTCATTTAACATCCGTGGTGCCATCTTTCGTCAAACAAAAAAAAAATAAATGCTTTGGATGACCCTTCCTTGCTCAGAATTCCAGAAAACACGCTACGAGCTGGACTCGTCATGAGCCAGAAATGACAGCAGACTTATGACGAGCCTGGCTCGTCCATGACCGCCAGAGGGTTGATGACGAGAAGGATGGTAAGGAATTAAAAATGAAACGCAAGGAAGTCACACTATGCGAAAAATAGGTTCTCGATATTGTGAAGTGTGCCGTTCGTATGAAAAACAGGATTCCCAAGAAGAACAGCCGCAAAAAAATGCAAACATACTGCAAGCTGAAGCACCAGGCCATAAAACCACGTTCTACAATGCAGTTCTGAGGCTTCCAGGTTATTCTAATGTTTGCCAGTCATTTTTGCGGCCGACGGCCTGTCTAACTACGGCTAGGCCGACAACGCCTCTGGCTTTCGTCTAAACGCGTTTGTAGTTTTAATTCCATTTCCTTCTAAGTAGTGCACTCACTCACCGCTAAGTCCCGGGGGTGACGTGACGTTGCAGGCAGCGTGTGTGCTTTCGAGCCAGGCGAGGCCCAAAAGCAGTGCCTGCGTAAAGACCGCCAGGCTTGGCATGGCCCTGTGGTGAAAAAGGTAATTCGATTAAATTCAATTGCTCAATGCTCAAATTAGTCAAGAAAGAGGCGGAAAACAAAGCTGCCCTTGTAATTTGTTCGAGTCATGGCAAATCGGCTCTAATGGGGACTATGGCTGACATAAGTTTATAAGCCGACATAAACAAGTAACAAGTTCTGCAGAGTGACGAGGGAGGCACATCATTCATCCATGCATTCATTCTAAGGGTAAAACTCTGCGTAACCATGACCAGGAATCCGGAACAGCGGCCAGCGGCTTGTTGTAATTTAGTGTTAAGTCACTCGGCCATTCTCTTTCTTTTTTACGTCACAAATGACGTCAACGCGCTATTTTTTATTGTTGAATGCCATGCTTAACGGGGTGGAAACCAAGGGTACTAGAAGTGCGTCTTCCGAGTTCCTGGTAATATTTAGGTAGTCGTTAGATGTATGAAGAATCCCGTTGACGCCATCTAGCATGAACATTGCGCAATGTTTGGTGTATTGCGATCATTGTTCCGCTATGAGAAAGGTTTCTTGGCTTGCGCAAGAACACATGTTTTGTTATTGTTCATAATGAATAAATTGGTATTTAGCTCAAGCGCGGCTACGTGCTTGGTCTTGCCAGGCAGGTAACACAGTACGTAACAAGATAACAGTCTGGGCTGAACGAAGTGAATGAAAGACGCTGTCGCAGTTCCGCCGTCATCAGTGTATTTGCGTGCAAAAGAGACATGTGCCGATTTTTCTCTCGCCTTGCTTTGTCATCCCGATATCTGGCGTCGGTAGGCGGGAGCGATAATGGCGTGTCCACTCGTACAGATAGCGCTTTGGCTACCCCTATTCTCTCGGCACAAAAGAATGCTCTCGAGGAGTAGGCTTGACGGATCAAGACCAGAGGTTGCCGTCAACTGGAGCAATATGCCAGCGCCTTGTTCCGTGTCAGCTATTGTTTTTCTTATTATGACAAGGCGAGGAGTCGTTGGCCGCGTCGCTCATTGTCAGCTTTATCGCAGTGGCATCGTGCCTTCGCACGCCTTCTACGCTTAGTTCCGACCCGAACACGTTTTCAACACGCTACACGTGGTCCGCATTCCTTGCGGAGCAGGCGCAAAGCCTCGGCCAGGACTCTGGCCCTGATACATCATAGAACACGAAGAAACAAAGGAAGAAAGGCCATGCCACTCTCATCGGTATGTCGACCTATCGATTCCGTAGCAGGAGTGTTACCGAATTGGTCGTGAAGTCACGCGCTTTTACGTGGAGACTTGGGCGTTTTGGTTCATATTTATTAGTTATAGCGCATTACATGACAAGGATGGTGAACAAGAACTGATACTGCGTCAATTCTTGTTCACCGTCTGTGTCCTCCGTTGCGTTATATCATGGTATCTCTTCATTGCATAGAAAGACAAAGTAGGGAGACAGTAAAGTCGGATACAAATAAAGAAAAAAGCAGCCTTTCCCCGTCCAAGGACCCCGTTCCAGCCAAAGACGTCGGCCGTTTCTCATGAACCTGCTAGCGTCACAATGCAGTGAGTGACCGATAAACGGGGCAGTCCCCTCTCTTCATTGTCCCGGATAGACCCCTTCCTGCATTGTCACGCCGCTCCCTGCATTGTCAGGCTAGCAGGTTCATGAAGATCGGCCGACGCCATTGGCTGGAAGGTGGTCCTTTGACAATGAAAGGCCGCTTTTTTTCTTTACTTTTATCCGACTATACCTATAGGAGGCCACAATTTGCTATCACTAACGTATTAACAAAACTCAGGGATGCATATAAATGAGTAAAAATTTTGGGGGAGAGGGGGGGGGGGGGCGACAACCATTTTGGAGTTTGACTGCACCATAGAGGTGCTATGCATACCAACGCGCATGCTGCTCGCGGATAAGGAATTTGGCCAAACGTGGCGGACAAGTAGGGTAGCTCGTGCACCAAGCTAAAATTGTTGACCGCTGCTAACAATAACAACAATAAACTTGCTGCTCCATATGACAGTGATTAAGGATGACACCACTCATGCGTGTTTACTCATTATATTGGTTTAGTGTCCACAGGAAAAAGTGAGCACTTTCTTCATCGCGCAGAGCGAAGGCGACCCTCCTTAAAGATCGAAGGTCTGTTTTCTTTTATTTTGAGGCATGAGTTTGCACCCAGTTCTAGAGTGATTTTGAGAGACCTCCGCGATGGCGCAAAGCGCGAAGCAAGTGTGTGGATTTCATTGAATTCTTTGGAAAGCACACGTCTCTCTGATACCGGAGGGAATAAAATTTGAGCATTTAGTTATTGATTACTCCGTAATTATGTTCGACGAGCTAAATTTTTCCTGTTTTATACCTATGTTTTCTCTCCGCGTATGGTATCCAACATACAGTTTCAAGTTCAGTACAGAAATAACCAGAACATTCGTCTTTGTGTGTCTGATCGTTGTTCCCTTTCATAGTGGACGGCCCTGTACCTTACTTCCATAAATTTTCCGTATCCAATCTTACTTCCATAAATCTTCCTTATCTCACGATTTCAGGATCCATCCGATACAGAATTCGGTTTTTGCCTTCAGAGAAGAAGACGTGTGTGTTGCACTGGTATGAGGCTTTTATAATTCAAGTGCTACTCAGTCTCTAATCGCTGCATGATAGGCCGCTATACACAGTCGTGAGCTAATGAATTTTTTTTTGTTATCTGCGTGCCCGAAACTGATAAGGCTGCTCGTGCAGCGCGTGACATAGGTTCAAGGAGGCAGATAATTCTCCTACATCGCCGTCAGGGAGCCGACTGTACGCGATCGTTTTCTGCCTATTCGCTATCAATAGTCGCCGGCCTTTTGGCCGATCCACCAGTGAGGGCACGTGTCGTTTGACGCGTGGATGACAACATCAATAGATCACGATAGTACTTGATACGTAGCGATTGCGATGACGGCAATCGTTTATGTGCCTTTGTCCAGTTCACCCTTAATTGCACTTCTGGTTGCGGGGTAGGTTGCGATCTATTAATCAACTTCTCGCTGATGGCCGACAGAAAAGTAATGTTTTCCAGTAAGAATTTCAGGCTGGACTAATTTGGTTGACATGCTTGGGCGGTGAACAGTACGAAAACAGCAAGAACAAAGCTATACAGCACGCGACGAGTGATGAGGAAATCTATGAATGCATGGACAGGAGGGGAGGCCAACATTCTGTGCACACAACTTAACTAAAAAAAAAGACACAAGCCTATGTGCAAATCATTCAACACGACTCTGTCCTCTTTTGGAAACTTCACGGGCTCAGCAGGGGTTCAGGCATGGTCGGTTAGCAGCAGTGAGGCATAGTTCTCCTGTCACATCATGCATAGCAAAATAACGCAGCAAGAAAACGCGGTAACAACGACGACTGCGTACAATCAACTGCACGCTTCTACATCTTCTTATGCTGGATCAAGATTTCCTTTTTTTTTTACAGTGTTGAGGTGTGTGGGGATGTTGACAACATGAAAGTGATGACGACAGAACAGACGTCTAAATAAGGACGCATACTCGCAAGTAGAGACAACTTGGCGAGTTGGCATCGTGTCTTTTCGAGAAACACGCAGCACGACAAGCAGGGACTAAGCACAAAAGTTAGTTTAGGTTTATGGGGGCTTAACGTCCCAAAGCGACTCAGGCTGTGAGGGATGCCGTAGTGAAGGGTTACGGAAATTTCAACCACCTGGGGTTCTTTAACGTCTACTGACATCGCGCAGTACACGGTCCTCTAGCATATTGCCTCCAACGAAATGCGACCGTCGCGGCCGGGATCGAACCGGCTGGAGAAAGTATTGGGCGTGTCTAGCTGAAGTCGACCCAACGCGATGATCAGCTGTCATTGATCCGACAAGGCTGTGACTTGAACAGCCTTTAATGCGCTAACAATGAAGTGGTTATGCCTGCCTATCGGCGCGGAGCTAAGCGCTACACTATATTCGGACAAGCAGTACACATGTAGGTTCGCTCAGCAATACACGCATTCAAAAGTGAAACACACCAAGAATCCACGTGGTGTATAAACTATATAAGCCTTAGCTTTCATTTAGATTTAACGTATCAAGGGGCTGCTAACTCTGAGCAGAGCAGGGGTCTTAGTTTTGACAGTACGAGTTCTGGATGGGAACTTGATGTTCGAGTAGACGGGTATTTTCCGTTACTTGGTTGCTTCGTGAACCTCCATAATCTATGACCGCTGGAATAAAGTTTTTTTCCGGGTAGCCGTTTTGCTGTTTCTTATTGCCGGGTCCATGATTGTCAGCTGTTTGTTTCTGAAAGTGGCGCCCATTCAAGGCAATGTAACTTGTTCCAAGTTACCACGTATCCTAAAAAAAAAAGACAACGAGAAGAAAACAAACGCATACAGCAAAAAAAAAAAGAAAAGCTGGAAAGTAATACTATAGCTCAACACAGGCGTGTGAATAACTGAGAGTGGTATGTTGCCCAAGGGATCTCGAGATATGAAAGCATGCGAAGAGAGGAAGATACTGCGGAGAAATTTACTTCGTATATAGACATTCACTGCTCATCTTCGTTTTCAACTCGCAAATGAACCCTGTTTATGAAATTCTCTACTGCTCTTACCATCACTTTTCGATGGTCACGAACTGTTAATTTTGATTCGTGCATATGTTTTTATAATAAACTGTGCCGTGTATACAAAAACGGGACACACTTTGTGGTTAATCTAACGCAAAATATTAATGTGTGCTTGCATGCTTTTTTTTGCAATGCTACTAAATCGTTGTTTTTCAAATAAGGGCTAAATGCCCATGGGGTTAACTGAAAGCCACATTTTCTTTTTGCTTCACTCTATCTACACGCAGAAAAGGATTGGGGAGTTGACCAAAACTAGTACCTAATTCTTTGCTACCCTTTACTGCAGAGGTAAGGCAGAGAGAGAGAAAAAAAGTACAATAATAATAGAGAGATCGGCAAAGCATTGACACATACTAAGAAAAACAAAAGTTATGATGCGGCACGACATGCGATCACACGAAGCCGGTTGTCGTATAACCACTTAGCAACGGCTAGCGCATCAACGCCACGGTCGCTTAGTGTTGCAACGATTGGCGTGCCCTCCTTTCTCAGCGTAGGGCTGCCAATATGACGCTCGTCTGCTTAACATCCCTGCTTCTTTTTTCTTCTTTCATTCTCATTTTCCAATTATATTTTTGTTCCCTCTTCTGGTTGTCGAGAGACCGAGACGACGCACGCGAGGAAAATACGCAAATGTTTAAAAGACCCTTCGTGGAAGTCATTAGAAAGCTGGGCAATGTCTATGCATTTATCGGGGGCCGTAAGCTTGGACAAAACGCTGCTATAAGTTTTTGATAAGATGGAATAAGTACGCTTCCAGAAATGGTTCCTTGTAGGGAGTCCACTGGGGCGTACGCTGTAGATAGTAGTAAATGTGTGAGACGAAATGATGGTTTCTCTCCCAAAAACATTTTACTTTTCGCTGAAGAAACCTATAGAATTGCCTTCAATACGCGCTGGTTGCTGCTTACCCCACGCGTAGTTGGTCTGCCGCTGTATCTGCAGTGTACTACGTCCGCACTCCAGATAGCGCCTCGATTGCAGCCTACACAGTTTCCTGATAAGGTTCTGTGGAGCAAATGATGAGAACACGTTAGGTTTGCAAACAATAGGATATTTGGCTGACTTGAATTTAACGTTTCTTCGTTCGTACAGGAAATCGGCGTAACAAAAACGGAAAATTCTCGAGTATTTGCTCACGACAATGGAAGGGATATATATATATATATATATATATATATATATATATATATATATATATATATATATATATATATATATATATATATATATATATATATATATATATATTGTATTCAGTAGGGGTTCCAATGGCCCAGTTTACTAGTTTAGGTACAGTATTACGACAAACGCGACTGTTCTTTTAACGTTTATTTTGCCAACAGTTTCGGGAATGGTATTCCCTGCCCTGACGAAGGGAATACCATTCCCGAAACTGTTGGCAAAATAAACGTTAAAAGAACAGTCGCGTTTGTCGTAATACTGTACCTATATATATATATATATATATATATATATATATATATATATATATATATATATATATATATATATATATATATATATATATATATATATATATACAGGGGGAGGGTTGCGAAAGCTAGGAAAGGGGAAAAACATTTATACATAAAATATAAAAATAAAGGATGCAAAAGTAACATTGAAAAATAAAATAAAAATAGGAAGGCAACCGCGGAGGCTTGGGTAACAGAGCTATAGAAATAGATAGGAAGGGAACTAGTTGCTTCTCAATTCCGTTACCCAAGCCTCTGCCGTTGCCTTCCTATTTTTATTTTATTTTTCAATGTTACTTTTGTATCCTTTATTTTTATATTTTCATGTATAAATGTTTTTTCCCCCTTCCCTGGCCTTCGCAACCCTCCCCCTCTTCCCCCTAAATGGACTGGAGCACTCGCGTCTTATACTGACTCTGGGTCTCTTTCCTCTAACGGGAGAGAGAGTGATTTCACCTCTCCCTTTGCGTACGGTGCCTAGAAAATGAGAAATTGTGTTCATTCGTGTGTATACCCTGAGAAAGGACGGTCCTCCGTTCGAAACTGTCGGTATTAAATGAAGATAATCACAAAGTCGTGACCCCGTCTTCTATATATATATATATACTAAAATAAATTCTGAAAAATTTTTTTCATCCGTCCACACCGTCACGTGCAAAAATTAGAGCTCAGTTATCAAACTATTGTTGGCCTTTGGGCTATGGTTTAAGATGACCATTATCGGACTATATTTATGCTACTAAACTGACGCTCAGTTCTCAGTCGATTCTCAGTGTCAATCCCAACCAATTCTCAGCTGCTTCAGATATGTGCGGGCCAATGCGTCACTTCACATTTTAGTGCGAAAGCACTTCTTCACAAGTTCTATCCGGCTCACTGAGTTTGTGTAAAGTTTGACCTTGAAGGTGACCTTGGAAAAAGCTAGCATAGCAACAGCCTATGCAGAAATAAAATAAATCTTTCCACGACTGGGTTTCGAACCTGCGGCGGCGCGAACCTTCGCTGGCCACTAGCTGCGCGACAGCACTACGCTATTGTTTCGGCCAATCACGCCTTGTGTTAAACTGCAACTGACTCTTGCATGTGCACTGCATGTCATCGTCTTCATCAACTTTCACCTGAGGCGCGAACAGATCAGATCAGCTTAATCTCGATCAGAGCTTAGCCTGAGCCTAATATCTTCGCCAGGCGTGGCGACGACTCAGCAAAGCAAAACACAATCTTTCGCACGTCTACTAGGTTTAACTATGTTAAAACCTTACCACTTTTTTTTTTCATACAAAAAGTGGTCCCTGAAGCTGACGTCGTTAAGGGAGGGGCGGTATATTTTAACTGTACATATAGATGGCGAGATTGGAACACGGTTGGGCGCACTAAGGAGAACTGTCGGTGCTGAATAAAATTATTGTTAAACATAAGTAGAAGATGTTTACTGCGCTCTCGAGTAGACGTGCACAACTTAAGCTGCACCGCCCCCCCCCCCCCCCCCTCCTCCCCTTCCTAGTGGCATTATTACTCAAATCTGTTTTTTTCTCATTTGTTTGAAGCGGATATGACATATCATAATCAACATTAATCCTACACCATCCGCCTCACAGCCGGCTCTGGATTAGCCTTTCATGAATACTTTCTTTTACATATTTCCCAAGTCATCCTGGCATGTCTGTAAATGCAGTGAGCGATTCTTCCCTAAGCTTGAGTAAAAAGGGTCACACTTGGGTTTCACCTTACCGGGGCGGATTTAAAAGGGAACTGAGAGCCAATAGAAGGGGCCTATGTCGATAGTGTACCAAGCTGTAATCACAGACATCACTTTTTTTTTTTCGCACAGAAATCTGGGTTTTTATAATCTAGAAAAAACGACGTAAAACAAATGCAGGTGTCGCCGTCACCGGCCGATTTCATAAGTAAAATGCGGGCGTCAGCACGCATTATTGGAGGCAGATCTCAGAGGCTACGCTAAACCGCCGTTCACTTGGAAACGATGGCGACCCGGACTTTTCAGTAAGGACGTCACGAATCTTAATCAACTGCCGGGAAGATTTTAAGCCCAATTTTTTCTCACCGACAGATGCGTCTTAAGCTGCCTGAAAAACGCTACCATAGCCAGAAAAGCCAGGGAATTAATTTTTACTGAGAACACTATCTGGATGGAGTTGTTCTTAGTATCCCTCCGAGCTTCTGGATGGCGAAACGACTCACCGACCTGCCTGTGCAATTGTCTGATCAGAGACCCTTTTATCAGACCCAAGCATTTTATCCGAGAAAGCCAAGCTCATGGCCTGGGGAAAGCTTGTACTCGTTTCAAAAGCGGTGAGTGTCTGGTGGCACTTGGGATCGAACCCAGCACTTCACGCATGCAAGGCGTATCCTCAAGTCATTAGTCGTTTAGAAGAGCGAATTGGCGGGATAGTTGGTTCTTTTGCACGGTTAGGGAACAGCGCAGGGACGAGACACAAGGAACTGCCCCTGTGTGTCTGTGAATGTTCTTTGCGTCTCGTTCCTGCGCTGTTCCCTAACCATGCATTAGTCCTGTTTGGTCAGAAATCATGCGCCCAAGTATATTCGTAAGATGTAGGCATTTAGCAGGACTTGAGACATGGACCCACAACCTCCTTCATTCGAAGCAGATGCCCTGACCACTCGTCACGACGTTAATCAACCGACCTGTTTGAAAGAGTTTTTCTTCTTTGCGTAGTTCACCCTAAGCCCCATATGAAGATATAATGACATGTATTTAAAGGCTGAAAGCATTAAAGGCCATCGAAGGGAACAAGTAATTCACGCTCACCACTGTCGGCTGATCCTGGACCGGAAAGTGCAGGACTCGCAGCAACGGCGGCAGGATCGGCGGCGGCCAGACGCGAGTGAGTGCCCGTATCCACTGAGCCGCTCGTCGGGGGATTGATGAAGTCTGGCACGCGCTACGCCCCCCGAAAGCACTGGCCACCGTACGGTGTGCGCGCTTGCAGATCGCGGGGCGTATCTTATCCGCGGTAGCGCGGGGTCGCGGATAAGGACTCCACAGCGGGCGCGGTCCGGCTCGACGCGGTAACACCTGAGTGAAGCGTTCCTCCTCTTGAGGGGAGGCCCCCGTTATCGGCGATATAGTGTACCGAGAGAAGGCGACAATTGTTTTACCCACGGCAGCGGCAGCCTTCGAGAGATTCGACTGCATGGTGGAAACAAAGGGCTTTGTGTCAAAGCGAATGTGTAAGGGTGACGGTTCGTACGAAACTCACGGCGAACTTTCTTGTGTACTCTTCCTCCCTCGTTTTTGACTTCGGCTTTCCTGCAGCACACTAAGTAAGAAACGGCTGGAGATTACGTGAGGTTAGTCCTTCGGGAACTAGAGACGCTTGCCACAACGATTAGCCCCTCCAAGAGCAACCATTAACATAGAAAAATTGCAAATTAATCTCCCCACGTACTGACCGCTCCTTCTATGGCATAAGAGGCGTGTTTAGTCCGATTTTATCCATTTCTGGATTAGAGTGCATGGAGCTAAATGCCGTACTTAAGTCCAGAAGGGACTTAAAGCCCCCCCTGGCTCCTCCTCCTTTTCCAATTAGTCCACAAGGGAGGAATAATTGCTCTTTCAGGAACTTAAGGTGGTGACAACGCAGTTCATCCACGAAAGAACGCTCAAATTGCTACGAGGGTTAGTATTCTGGGAAGGAAAGGCGCTTGCTACCACGATTAGTCCCTCGAAGAGCAACTGTTAATCGCATAGAGAAACTACAAAATATTTTACCCAATGACTGACCACTCCTCGCGTTGATTAAGTGGTGCATTTAGTCTTTGTTACCTATTTAGCCATTTCTGGCTTTTTCCCTTTTCGCACTTAGTCTGCACGGGCCGCAGTTTACCTCTCGACGCACTACCCTATGAGGAAGGGCTGAAGGAAGGGGTGAGAGGAGGCTGAGAGAAATAGTCACCGTAGCGTACAGTTCCGGATTAGTTTCTACCACCAACGATTGTTCATGGCGTGAACTGATATCGCAAAGCACATGGGCGTTGTGCATACATTTGTAAATGTAACCTTCTCTGCTGTCCTTTCTCGCTCTCCCTCCTATGTTAGTTTCACCTCCATATATTGTACCCTATCCCTTTATCACGTTTCTGTCACAGAAACGTGAAGGCTAACGAAATAGGCTAAGTTGAGGACAACGCAGCGACCTAAGGAAAAGAAAATGATAGGCATTAGAGACAGATTAAAAGACAAGAAGAGGGTCGAGTGGGGGAGGGAACAAATGCGGGTTAATTACATCCTAGGCGAAATCAAGAGGAAGAAATTGACTTGGGCAGGGCATGTAATGCGGAGGCATTTAACTGTTGGTCCTTAAGAGTAACAGAGTGGATCCATGGGAAGGCAAGCGTAGCAGGGGGCGGCAGAGGGTTAGGCGGGTGGATGAGATTAAGAAGTTTGTGGGGATACGGTGGCTGCAACTGGCAAGAGACAGGGTAAATTGGAGAGTCGTGGGAGAGGCCTTTGCCCTGAAGTTGGTGCAGTCAGGCTGGTGATAATGATGAACTCGGGTAAGCTTGGGTAAGTTCGGAGGAGCGTCGCCTCAGCTGCGCGAGAATTTGCTCGGAAAGAGCAACATGGGTCGCAGATTATTCCCTACGGGTGGCTGTTCTTGTCACAGCCACCTGCCAATGCAGTGGCGCATCTCCTAACCGCTGGGACACTGTGCCTGTACTCGTATGAGGACTCGCCGCCGTCTGTGAATGTTAAGTAGAGAATGACCGATTCTTCATATATATGGGCACTGAAGATATCGCATCGTATCCTTAAGTTGGAGCTTAAGTGTGTTCCCTCCAAATGAAAAATGAACACCTGCTTTCACATGTCTACTCGGTTTAACTACGTTAAATCCATAGGAATTTTTTTGAACCGATTTTACTTTGCAATTAGATCTATGCTATTAGATCTATGTCCGTATGCAAGCATCGCTTCACCGCTTGTGCTGTCACTAGTTATCTGCTCCAGAGAGGTTTGACGGTCAAACAGAATCACGAGGACATGCAGAACACATTGCAGGACTTTGTTTCATTCATTTGTTTTCCAAAATTTACTCGTAAAGCATATAATACAAAAATTCAATTTAAAAAGTAATACAGCAAGAGGAGCCTAAGTAGCGGACTACAGCGGGACTTGCATCCTAGGTGTCTTCGAGGAAAGTGTGCTTGTCATCATTCACGAGCAGGTAGGCTTAGGTAAGGTGGGTGCTTGATTCCTGGGAATTGACGAAGGATCAAAGGCGCCAAAGAGTGGTTCTGGGGCTTGCAAAGTTGAAACACTTACGCGCACACCGGGAAGATTTCCTGAGCATCCCAGTATCGTGTGGGCTAATACGCCGCCGTATCCTCGCCCCTTTTCTACCGAATGCAATAACTTTTTGCGAACCTGTTTGGACTTCAACCTTTCGCAGCTAGTTACTAAGCCAACTCGAGTCACGCCATCATCTTCCAATGTATTAGACCTTGTGCTAACCAACGCGCCGGATCTTATCCCTTCAATCTCGTACTTACCTGGTCTTAGTGATCACACCTTGCTTCATTTCGATGTAAAAATTAATATTCCTAATCGCAGGAGCATCTTCAAGTCCATTAGAGATTATAAACGGGCGGACTATGATTCCATTAATCGTGAATTAGGTCTTTTCTTAAACAATTATTTACCAGATTTTCCACACCGTTCTGTCCACACTAACTGGGAAATGTTTAGGGACACTGTTGAACGTCTCACTAATACATTTGGGCCGCTTAGAATTTTGCGGTGTAATAGCCAATCACCGTGGTTTAATAACGTTTTAAAAAGGCTATCCAATAAGAAAAAGCGTTTGTTTCGCTCGGCGAAATCATCGAATTCGCAACAACGATGGGACGGTTACCTTTCTGCGGCCGCTGAGTACAAATTAGCTCTGAAAAATGCTAAGGACTCTTTCTTTAACAGTACTTTGCCTGCTTTGCTGATTAATAACCCTAGACAGTTTTGGAACACTGTGAACAAGAAAGATAGTTCGTCAGTACTACTTACATCTTCTGACTGCGTTGCATTTTCACCTAATGAATGCGCTAGTGTCCTTAACAGTGTTTTTGTTGCTGCTTTTTCTGGCAATGTTTCCCTTACCATTCAGGAGTGTCCGGTCTTGGATGTTTTTCCCATGGATCCAATTCTTTTTGACACAACTGGCATCCTGAGGATAATTCAAAACCTTAAGATTTCTTCTTCCTGTGGCGTCGATAACATTAATTCAAAATTTCTGGTGAATACAAAGATGTACAGTTCAATTATCCTCACCAAACTGTTCGACCAGTCTCTGGAAACAGGCTGTATTCCCAATGACTGGAAGGTTGGGAGGGTGATTCCGCTGCATAAGTCTGGCGATAAACATTGCCCTGATAACTTTCGCCCTGTGTCGCTCACCAGCATACCATGTAAAATCATGGAACATGTCATCTACTCTCATCTTGCTAACTTTTTAGAATCCAATTGCTTTTTCACTAATGCCCAACACGGCTTCCGTAAATCTTTTTCATGCGAAACGCAACTCATATGTTTCACAAATGACTTACATTGCATTCTAGATCGCGGGTCCCATGCTGATTCTATATTTATGGATTTTTCTAAAGCATTTGAAAAGGTTTCACATGAGCTTCTTTTTCTTAAACTAAACAGCCTGAACATTGATTCCACAGTGCTTGCATGGTTGCATTGTTTTCTTTCAAACCGAAGTCAGTTCATAACAGCAAATAACGTCAATTCAGATTCCTCTCCTGTTTGCTCTGGCGTGCCTCAGGGGTCCGTTCTTGGGCCCCTCCTCTTTCTCATTTATATAAACGACTTACCAACTAATATATCGTCTTCCATTTGTCTTTTTGCCGATGGCTGTGTTATTTACCGCGAAATTAATGATGATATGATGTATGTGTTCTTCAGTCAGATATTAACAAGGTACTGGATTGGTGTAACCTGTGGAATATGAAGCTAACCATTACTAAATGCAAGCATTTGCCCATTTCTCGTCTATCTAATACACCCTCTACCTACTGCATTAATGGCATCACTCTTGAAACTGTGTCGTCTTATAAATATCTGGGTGTTCACGTCTCTTCTAACCTGTCCTGAAAAACTCATGTTGACTACATTACGAATAACGCCAACCGCATGCTTGGATACCTTCGCAGAAATTTTTCATGTGCACCGAGTTCATTAAAACTATTACTTTACAAAACATTGGTCCGCTCTAAATTGGAATATGCTTCATCGGTGTGGAACCCTGGGGTCGAATCTCTCATTTATGACTTAGAATCAATTCAAAACCGCGGTTGTCGCTTCATTCTTTCCAACTATCAACGTACTAGTAATGTGACTGCCATGAAAACTCACCTTTCCCTACAGCTTCTTTCCCATCGCAGGTCAATAGCTTCATTATGTACATTTCACAAAATTTATCATAATCCTCATCTTAAAGAGAAGTTATTAAAAAGACCACCCTATATTTCAGCACGCATTGATCAGCGCCACAAAGTTTGGATCCCTCCGTGTCGCACAAGATGTTTTCATGATTCATTCATACCCAGAACTTGTGTCAGCTGGAATCACCTTCCCCACAATATTGCTGTAATTACTGATACTGCTGCATTTCGTAACACTGTTATTAATTTTATATAGGTATGTGTCCATAACTTTGTTAATTTATTAGCTGTTGTTCTCTTTTCTGTTTTGTTTTGTGAAATGCTGCCTTTTGTTAATTCTGTTATTGATTTTATACCTGTGTGTGCTGAAACTATATTCAATTTTTCTAGCTGCTGTTTTGTTTTTTGTACTTGCATGTTATTCCCCCTCCCCTCTGTAACGCCTAACGGCCCTGAGGGTAAATAAATAAATAAATAAATAAATAAATAAATAAATAAATAAATAAATAAATAAATAAATAAATAAATAAATAAATAAATAAATAAATAAATGCATGTGGCCCTGGATGACGCATGGCGTCATCGCTTTGACCCAGAGACAGAACAACACTCCTCAGAGTGCAAGCACAAAGGATCTCCTTGTCCAAAGAAATTTTCGGTACAAACCTCCTGCAGGGAAATTCACCGCGTCATATTTTTGGAACTCATAGTGATTTGTCATCATCAATTTCGCCCAAAGGACAGACCATTACTGGTAGGTATTAATCGCAGCTGTTGAGCTTGCGACAACAGGTCAATTTGAAACGACCTGGACAACTGCAGAAGGGGGTCTTGTTCCTGCATGACAACATACACTCCCACACTGCTCACCAGACCCTGCCGTAACCGCCTTACAGCGGCATGCAGCTTGTCCAACGTCTGCCGCATTCGACCGACTTGGCGCCTTCGGTTGCCATTTATTCCCTGCCATGAAGACACACATGATGGGCAAGGGCGCGGTGTTTGAATGCTTGAAGTCTTGGAAGGATAATTTGTTTATAGTCAGTTTAAAAAGTAAAAGCCCCGCTGCTAAACTTGTATTAAAGTGCTGGGGCGCTATGTTCCACCCTCATAAGATTTCAGTCCAGTGCCACGTCTCGTTCTCTCTGAGGCCTGAAACCTTCCAGCAGGCCCTCGTAATTAAGGCAGTATTAACGGCTGATGCACAGCTAACAAAGGTATCAGCTTTGCAGTGCTGGAACCTCCTGCCGTATGTAAGCGTGGCTGCCTAAAACAGTTACAAATTATCAGTCTTTGTTGGCGTGATTGGACCGAGCGGCGCAACGCGCCGAAAATGTTCGCGATAACAGCCCCGCCGCCCACAAGTTATGAAGGCATTCGAAAGCGTGCTATATTCTGGTCGTGTGGGTCGCTATTTCGAGATATTGCAGAAGTAGGACAGAGATAATCGCCGACCCATTGTAGCGCGCCGCATGTCACGGGGACATGTTAATCCTTTTCTGCCATTCACTGATAGGACATGCGAGATGTGCTTTATGAGTTACCTTTGCTTAAGTGGAATGGAGAGTAGAGCTTTCCCCGCTTATAACGAGAGCATATATTAATTTTTTGAAACATGGTACGGGTAGTAGCTGAATTTATACATTTCTCAGATTGTGAATATTTTAAAAGTACCCCCAACGCCCTCACTAGTGTTGTAGGTAATTTGCTAGCAGTCCATACTACAGCTAGGCTACCGTACTGCGTATAACGCATGCGTGCTCTGTGTTGTGTTGGCCGTGGACACCGAGCTTTGTCAATAGAAACAACGTGAATCAAACTACGAGCATGACTACGACAGTCGTGGGCATTTTGTATTGGGCAGGTTGGTTTATCGCTTAATGAATGCGAACTACGAGGGTCAAGTCAGGTTACATATAACTCACGGAGAAAGGCGTAGACGATATAGCTGGTGCCCGTCCTTATATGTGTGTCATACGTATACCATACGTCATGTTTTTCCATGCAGGGCTTTCGCGCTCATAAGGAGAATATGTCACACTAGCTAATAAGCACTAGCTCTTCGCACGATGTCGATCAAAGGGCCGCACAGTTTATATATCAAATGCGGAATCTCTGCTGCAGGGCATCTCGCTTGGTATTTTGGACTGTATTCTTACTGTTTTTTTTTATGTATAGATCCTCTCGGCGTACTCTGGTAATTTACTGCAAAGAGGAATTTCTGTTGCGTCGCGGTATTTACCCCTTCAAAAAAAATCGATCAATCGATCGATGGGCCAGTTCAACGGAAATGCGTAGCGTTAGATATTAATTCCCTTTCGCATGAAACGACAAATAAAACACATTACTTTACATCCCCTTTATTGCACATTCTTTGCACTTCTCTGCATTTGCATGCTTCTACTTGTTTTCGCCTCGCGAGCAGAATCGCCCGTCTATCGCTGAAGCGCGCTCTATGAATTAAAGGTGTTGCTATTCGGCTTGCCGAGCTCGTCGCACGTTTTTGACACTTTGTACTTTACTCAAATCAAATTTATTTTCCAACAAGTGGATGGTCGCCTGGGCTAAAAGCTGTACAAACAGCTTGACAAAGGCCCAGGAAACCAGTACACAACATAGCAGGAGCAAACAGTGTTATACAAAAGTGTTATTACAATGCATACGTCACTGCAGCACGAGATGAAAACAAAACAAAAAGTTGATCAATAAAAGAATCAACGAAAAAAGCTCAACAAGGCAGAATGATTGTAAATGCGAGTATAATATTTAAAGTAAGAACACATCTATGGATAGATTATATTTGCTCGAAGTAGGTTCTCAATTGCTTAGGACTAAAACCAACAGTGTCTTTATATTTGTTGAGAAAAACGGGAAGATTATGAGCCAAGGATTGTAATTTGTAGTCTGTTCTAAAATGTGGTAGGGACCATGTGTCAGTGCATCTAGTGTTTACTATTGCAGTGCGGTGTTCAAGAGATGCAAGTTTTACCAAGAAATTATCCATACCTGCCGAACCGAAATAAGTTAATTGTAACAAGCGATATTTATAAATATTATCCACACGAATCATACTAAGTGATGTTATTATGGGTTGAATATTTGACGTTGGTTCTAAGCTTACAATGAGACGAACAATTTTTCTTTGCAAGACAAGAAGCTTGTTCGAATTTGTTTTAGTTGTTGCCCGCACTAGAGTACAGTCCCGATTCCACGAAGCCCCTTCACAAGCACCGCACAGCGCCTTTGAACCGTGAAGGGAAGCTCGCACGCAACCACTTTAACGGAAGTGTGGCAACCGACGCGCACGAGCCGCGCTGATATCTCGGCTTCTTCTCTCAGCTCACTCGTCTCCTCCCTCTCCACCTTCCGCGGTGCCGCCCGCCGGGTTGTACCCTTAGGTTGCAACTGCCCTTAGGTTGCACATTCTTCCGCCCGCATCAGAAATCCTCCGTCCATGCTAGGTGGTGGTGGTAGTGGTTTAATTAAAAAATAAAAAAGTGAAGGGAAAGAGTGTTGCCGACCGCGGCAATTGCTATCTAATATCTTAAGCACCCGAGCTGCAGCCGGCGGAAATGAAAGGGAAAGGGAGAGGATAGTGAGGAGAAGTATCGAGGGGTGCGACAGCAAGAAAGGACAGGGGAGAGCTTTGTACACTATTTACAAAATACACAAGTAATCAAGTTCGCGCCTCCTCTCTTCTAGAAGTGGAAAGAAAGAGGCTTCACAGAACGAAGGACACTTTGTAACGACGTGGGGGCTTTAATGCTACCGCATTGATAATGATGATGATGTCCTCAGGCTGAATGACACATACCAAACTTCTTTTTCCTTAGACAGTGGAGATAAGCGCCAAACCAAACACCCACAAAAGTACCCTAATGTCGGAAAAAAATGTCCTACGTCGGCGTCGGTGACCGTTTGAAGCCAGGCAGCCGGAGAAAATGGAGCAACCGGCCACTCTGGCAACCTAGGTAGGCTATTTAGGTCACGCGACCTTGTGGCGTCATCACAACCTGCCAACCAGAATGTGAACAAACTGACCACCGTGTCAGGTAGCAGTTAAATTAATGATTAGTCGCGAGAGGTCGCTCGTGGTCAGAAACGTGGGTAATAGCTGGGCAATGGCGAATCGCTTAACCGCTGCACCATTGACTAAGGAGCGCTCTGAAGGCTCCCAGCCATCTATGAATATAGAATACAGAATTAGCAATCCCGCATATGTGGGCATTAACCCATTAGCTCTACCACGTCATACCATAAAGGCGAAGCTTAAGTGTCTCCTCCAGTTCTTGTTGCACGGATTGCAGGCTGCGTCGCCATCCACTTCAGAGCGGCGATAACGGATCGAGTCCTTTTCCGCGTACACACCACGATTCTTAATCAAGTGGGAGAAAATTTTTAATTGATTTTCTTAGCAGTCAGTGCATCTTATGCTGCCGCAGAAACATGAACACGGCCAGAAAGAGCCACGTTATCGATTTTTATTCAGAGCAGAAATTTCGAGGAGTTGTATTAAGTTTCCTTTAGTGGTAGACTGCATTACACGTCTACATTTCTACTGTTCCAGATTCACACACTAATCTCCGTCCGTACGCAGGTCGGCGGACGGACACACTTTGACAATAGAATAGGAATATATAATGAAATATGAACAAGATGGACTTGGTATGCAAGAGGAATAGGAGGAAGAAAAGTAGTAGGCGATTGGAAGAAGAAGATGCACTAGGTAACAAGTTCTAAGAACACAAACAAACACGTACTGTAGTCAGCAATGCTGTCTAGAGTGCTCGAACGCCACCGCCCCACGTACGAGGGTGGGGCACTGTTCTCTCGCGAAAGGGGCCGTTTCCGCAACTTTTGATAAGAGTCCGACGGAAGGGCGAAGCGGGAAATCCTATCAGCCCCCGGGGGAAAAAAAAGAGAGGGTCAGATATATCAGCTGTGCTTTGCCAGAACGAGAGAGAGAGAGAGAATAAAAAAAGAAAGCGCGGCGAACGGCGGTCATTCACACAAAGCTATGGATGGGCGTACTTTGCGAGCCTTGGCTTGGCATGCATTGTAATAAAAAAAAAGAACGGTAAAGGGAACGTGTAAAGTAAACTTCATGAAAACGCACCGTTAGTCCCTTTCTTTCTGCACACGGCACGCCGCTTTCCGTATATGCGTGCTGTGTCCCAACTCAACAGACTAACTTTTTAAAAAAAAAAAGAAAACTTCACTGGAAACGAATCGCAGGATAGGAGCGCACAACTAAAAATTATATGAAAAAGTTTCTTCCGCGGTATTTTTTTTTTCTTTGAAGTGCGCTATATAATCTAAGGCCAGTTAGAGAACCGCAGCTGTCCATGTCGATCGGGATTGATGGACTCCTCTGCATAAAAAAAATGGCTTAGTGAAATCGGAGGTGTTGGCAGCCTTGAACACGCATAAATGTGTACGCCACACTTCAATGAATGTTGGCGGTAGAGTTTAAGGACTCATTGCTGCCCAATTTTCTGTCGTTGCAATAAGTTTGCAAGGTTACGCGTATGTGATGCTGTGTGAGCGCCGGCGACACTTCGTTAGCCTCAAGCAAAGCCACAATTGCCGAAGCGACGGCAACACTTCTTCACAGGTAGCGGGGCCACCGTAAACTGTCCCGTGACCTTGCATGCCACTGGGTCCATC
Source organism: Amblyomma mixtum (assembly GCF_055824585.1). NCBI lineage: Eukaryota > Metazoa > Arthropoda > Arachnida > Ixodida > Ixodidae > Amblyomma > Amblyomma mixtum. The sequence continues at coordinate 22,112,085 of NC_143018.1, forward strand.
ATACATGAGAGTCGGAAAGATGGGAGTGTTCGAGAATGTGCTCCATGGAGTCACGGGGCCCGGATGAGCCTAGATAATGAGGACGTGAGGGCCAGTTCGGGCATGAAAGAGAAGCAGAACAGCTCAGCAGAACTCCTGCAGGCATTGAGTTTTTTTTTTTCGCGTGCGTGTAAATAGACAGGTGCATGTGTCTCGTCTGTTATCCACAAAATTCCAGTTTTTTACCCTTACTTTAAGGAGCCTCCGCGGTGGCTCAATGGTTATGGTGCTCGGCTGCTGACGCGAAAGACGCGGCTTCGATCCCTGCCGCGGCGGTCGAATTTCGATGGAGGCGAAATTCTACAGGCCCGTGTGCTTTGCGATGTCAGTGCACGTTAAAGAACCCCAGGTGGCAGAAATTTCCGGAGCCCTTCACTACGGTGTCTCTCATAGCCTGAGTCGCTTTGGGACGTTAAACCCCCGTAAACCAAACCAAACCTTATTTTATGTGCTGTTCTCACTCAACGGGTAGGTGGGAGATGGATTAAAAGGGCGGCCGAGCTAAGTCACTGGACGAACTCAACGCCTCCCCAGCATTTTTATCGGCGTCGCACTCATACGCCTTATGCTATTGTGTAAGTGCCCTAGATTTCTTTTCTTTTTTACAGTCAATGCCTGGGTACCTCCATAGGCGACTGAGGGCTGGCTTTACTTTCCTAACGACGACGCATGTCTGCTTAAAGGCGCTGTGCTCCGTTTCCAAGTCGACAACGCAGCGCAGAACGAGATTGCACATCTTAATCATTGGAGAATACCAGGGTGAGAAATTCTACAATGCTACCTGCCTCACTGGAGCAGTGGTGTTACGTTACTGAGCACTAGGTCGGAATCCCGGCCACGGCGGCAGCGTTGCGATGGGAGCGAAATTAAAAAAAATATATTTCCAGGCAAGGGTTGTAGCGCCGAAACAGACAACACACAGCAATCTAGACGGGACAGGCGCTACAACCCTTGTCTGGAAACATGCACCAACTAGCCCCCCAACAAGTATTACTCAGTTAAAAAAAAAAAAAAAATATGGCCGTGTACTGTGCGATGTCAGCGCAAGTTGAGATCCCCTGGTGGTCGAAATTTTTCTGGAGCTGTCCACTACGCCGACTCTCGAAGGCCTTGTGCAGGCGCGATATGTTTGGCCCCAGATACTGCATCACATCACTTATATTTCGTTTGATACGGTATTATCTGCAGCGGTTTTCTACGGCGGCTTGGTGGCTTGATGATCGTTGTGGGGATGATTATGGTGATGGTGATGATAGGAGTTTATTTGGAATACTGAAAACAAAAGTTTACATATGTTCGTCGGGCAGTTGCCTCAACGTCATAGTCTGATTTGTATCCCACGTAAGAATAGCAGTGACGGTGTCCTCTCTGCTGCACACATACGATACAGGGTCACACTCCCCGAACACACACTCGACAGGAATAAAATTGGCTGTGGTTTAGCTCTTGTTAAATCTAGAGGATTGCGGAAGCAACGAGGAGAGAGAGAGAGAGAGAGGCGATGGAGAGCGCGCGGCAGCGGCGGCGGCCCCGACACGCTAGCTATGCGCCCCTACTGCGCATGCGCAACTGGCGAGCGCGGCGGCGGCACCGAGTCACCCGCGCAGCGACGGCGGCGGCGCGCCAGCTGTGCGCCGTGTGGCGTCGCTGCTCCTCGCGCATGCGCAGTATGGCCTTTCGTCAGCTCCGCGAAATGGCTCGGCGACTAGCGTAGTGTTGCTTTCGCAACAAAACAATTTATCACCGCACTTGATAGGCACACATGACTACTAAACTGTGCTGTCAATTTTAGGTAGCAGGTGCTATATAGGTCGTTTCCAAATATATATAATCCAAAACTGTGCGACTGGTCCTAGTTGGTTTTGTCTCAACGTTAGACAAGAGCATTCCAAGCTCCCTACCACCAAGGCAGTGCCTTCTACGGCAGTCAGCTGCTGAGTACAAAATTGCGCGATGAAATTAGTCCTTTCCTGTTGTGCGGAGTTCGCGGGCTACTACCATCATCATCGTCTTCAGCCTGACTGCGGCCATTGCAGGGTAAAGGCTTCTTCCTGTTCATGTGGTTTCATAAAGACACCACATCAACCTCATGAACCGCACATCACAGCATCGCAAAGAAAAGGAAAGTACACAGCATCAATATCAAAAATCAAGAACACAATACGACTAGCATTTATGAATTTAAGGAGGCCTAAATAACAGAAGAAACGTTATCTACTAGATAATTCAGATAGTAATCTGAAGTTTGCTGTCCAGGAACTCGTTAAGTAGAGGGTGACACTGAGCATAGAGCATTGGATAATCATGAGAAAAAACTGTCATCACTGATCATATCGCTCAGATAATTCCACAACAATGCATACGTTTTAATTTACTCTTGAAAGCAGCGCTCGCTGCTAACAATCATAACCGTTCGTGAATAAGCAAGGGTACTGTTTAAGAAACACGGACGAGAGGACGACAACGACTGCTCCCGTCCTGGTCGTCCTCTCTCACGTCCGTGCTTTTTTGCGCAATACCCTTGCTTAACCATGTATGACTGATTCGCCCAGCAGCATGCACTTTGTTGTCCAAGAAACTGTACAGCAATTTACGTACATACGAAATACTCCGCTGTAGGCTGTTTCAGAGCTGCAGTCACAGCAAATTGGTTTTTGGTAAATTGGTTTTTGAGAAAGGAAATGGCGCAGTATCTGTCTCACATATCTCGGTGGACACCTGAACCGCGACTCCCTATGATAAACGTCCTCGAAGGACACACATATGAATCTCAAGACATCGCTAGAACACGAAATCCCTCGAGCACTGCAAAATGTCCAGAGGCCTCCGGAGACGCACGAAGTGAACTACTTCGGCTAAGGCGACCACGAACACATCGCCCAGAAGCCAGTCGATGAAGGAGAGGATTCCTGCTTGTTACTGCGGCTTCCATAATTTCTACAGTTTCCCGCGTGTTCCTTAATTGTTTAATTGTTTTACGTGTGGATAGAATCCTACCTCTTCTTTAAAATATCATTAAACATTGTTCCGTAGAGAATTACAGAGGTATGACCTACGTAATCAAGTAAGAATCAATTCACCACTGCTCGTTGTAGCGCGGGCAATACGTTATTTCAAAATCCTCTCATTCTCAACGTATACCAGGTGAGATTGCGTAGGCCGGTCAGCGGAGAGAAGACGAGGTTACAGAAATGGTGTCGAAGAGGCGAGCGTTTCACTTCCCTCTCCCGTTCGATCCCATTCACCGCTTTAAACTTCCTTAGAATCCGCGGTGTTCTCCGTCCGGGGGTGCCGACGTTCGCGGTCCAGGAGGCCTGGCGGTGGTTCTCAGGCGGCATCGCCGTCTACCGACAAGAACAGGGAACTGTAGGCACAATTAGTTACAGTCATCATGGCTGATTCCGCAGAGTTAGTATTCGCAACACTGAATGTACGTGGCCTTAGGTCTCGCCAGAGGCAGGTGCAACTCCGCCGACTTTTCTGCAGCAGGCACCTTGATGTTATCGCCGTCCAGGAGACGAAAATTGAAAGTGAGGAGGATACTGAGGTGGCCCTGCAGCCCTTTTTATCAGAATATAATGTTCTCGTAACGCATGCTGTGGGCTTGTCGGCGGGTTGCTGGTTGTTTCTGCGCAAGACACTCCCCTGTTCGGGCTTGACCTATAATGTCGATAATGAGGGCCGGTTGATATGCTGCGATTTTCTTCTCTATGGAAAGCTATGGCGACTAATGAATGTCTATGCATTTAATACTGTGCCACAGCGCATTACTCTTTTTGAATGCATTGCCAGCTTACTGGACTGTGACCGGCATGTTGTGCTAATGGGTGACTTTAATTGTGTGTGCGACCCAGCTGATCGTGCCGGTCCTGATACACCCAGGGACAGGAGCGGTGAATTTTTGTCTGTTGTTACGGAAGATGCAGGGCTCATTGATACCGGAAGTTCATGTCCTGGTTTCCGCTTATTCACACGCATTCAGGGCCATTCTCACGCTCGCCTAGACCGAATTTATGCATCTTTTTCACTTGTCTCCAGAGGATTGGTCTGTGAGACTGTACCAGTTTCGTTCTCTGATCACTGCATGGTGGTTGCTCGCCTCGGAGGCAGTGTTTGTTCAAAATTTAGGCCGAAATGGGCGCTTTGGAAGCTGAACTCTTCAGTAATTAATGATGAAGAGTTTGTAATTCGTGTCCGCTCGCAACTGGAATCCTGTCTCTCGAGCAAGATGCCGTTGTTCGCCGCTTGGGAAATGTTTAAGCAAGACGTGCGTGCTACAGCTATAGAAATTGTTTCCGTGCGGTCCTTTCACAGGAAACATCAGGAGCAGACACTCAGGAAAAATTTGTACAATCTGTATGAAATGGAATGCGAAGCACCTGGTTTATATACGGATGAATTAGCTAGTATCAAAAGTGAGTTACAACGATTTGATGCAGAACGTTACCGGGGTGCCCGTGTTCGATCTCGTACCAAGCGTGATCTGCAATGTGAGCACCCGACACGACAGGCTTTGCTTGATGAGCGCCGTCATGCGACTGCGAAGTTTATTTCGGGGATGATGTCCAATGGCAGACTAGTGTCCAGTACAAATGAGGTGATGACCGTATTTGTAGATTATTACACAGACTTGTTTAGTGCTTCACCTGATGTGCATAATTCGGAAATTTTGGCGTATTTCAGCACCTTAGTGAGCCCTTTATCAGAAGATGATTGTTCTGTTATTAGCGGCTCTTTCACGCAGGAAGAGGTGGAACATGCAATTTATCAGTTACCTGTCTCAAAAACGCCTGGTCCTGACGGCATTTCAAGCGAATTTTACAAGACTTTTAAATCTATTCTCACTCCTGTCCTGCTGCGGGTCTTCACGGTGGGGCTGGATATAGGAGCCCTTCCTCAGTCTTTTACAAAAAGCCACACAGTCCTAATTCCGAAAACTACTGATGAAGGAAAACTGCGCTCCGTAGAAGGTTATCGGCCCATTACATTGGCAAATGTGGATTACAAAATTTTTGCTAAAGTCTTGTCAAATCGCCTGCAATTTGCAATGTCGGTACTCATTGGATCTCACCAGACTTGCGGTTTGAGAGGCCGCTCCATTCAAAGTAATGTGCACATTGCGCGGACAATACTTGAATATTCCTCCAGCTGTCATGAGCAGCTTGCCCTCCTTCAGATTGACCTTGCGAAAGCATTTGACCGCGTTCGCCATTCATTTCTGTTTTCACTTCTAGAGCGAGCAAACGTGGGTTCTACTGTACTTAAAGGGGTGCAGCTTTGCTACAGCAACTGTTCAACACGATTGATCATTAATGGCCAGCTCTCGAACCCTGTGCCAATCCGCTCTTCTGTGAAGCAAGGCTGTCCGATGTCTCCTCTGCTTTTTGCTCTTTACCTGGAACCGCTTTGTTTGAGTGTTTTGCGTAACAGTAATATCCATGGGTTCCCTATTTTGGGTAATGAAGTCAAATTGCTGGCATATGCTGACGACCTTGCATTTTTCTGCGTTGACAAGCCCAGCATTGATAATGTGTTGTCCACAATAGATCAATTCGGCATCGTTTCTGGTGCTCAAATGAATCGCTCCAAAAATTCTGGCCTATGGTTTGGTTCATGGGGCACAACTCCACCTCTGTACGCTGGCATAGAATGGTCTTGTGTGCCTCCTAAATATCTTGGCGTTCCACTTCATGCCTACAAATCCAGTGCCCATTACTGGAGAGAGCGAGTTCCGGCTGTTGAGCGTTATGCTCAGACATTTGTACCGCATCGCCTCTCAATTTTTGGTCGAGCCCAGGCTTGCAACACCTTTCTGGCAACAAGAATTTATTACGTACTCCAGGTCCTTCACTGCGCCAGACATTACATACAGCGTTTCCATCGTATATTTGCGACGTTTATTTGGTCCTCCAAATTTGAGCCCATGCGGCGTGATAACCTTTTCAGGCCTGTTTGCGCAGGAGGCCTGGGCCTAGAGCACCTGTATGTGAGACAGTTGGTTGCCCGTTTCTTCTTTTTTCGTGCTTGTTCCCTTCCGATTATTAGAGCATTCTTGCAGGTTAACTTCATGACTTTTCTTCCGAACTTAGTAGTTTCTTCCAATTTTACTGAACGACCCCGTTTACTAGGCTTTATGCAGGAAGTTTATGCCTCCGTGCGTTTTTTGACAGTTCGGTTTTCAAATGAGTACTTATATTCTGTTTTGCGCAAAAATCTGTACAGGGATTTGATATCCATGCTCTTCCCGCCCCCACTGTATCGTTCCGTCTACGTTGGGCTCATGGGTCATGATGTTTTAAAGCGAGTGCGTAAAATGCCAATTTCTCCTTGCACCAAAACATTTTTCTATAAATTACACACTGAAACTCTACCTGTCAAGACGTGGCTCGATAGGAAAAACATTTTTGTGTCTTCTGTAAACTGTCGCTTGTGCAATGTGCCTGAAACAATTGAACATTGTTTTATAGACTGCAAAGACGCGATTTTGTTTTGGGATGTGTTGCAAAGGACGCTACAGAAAGATTTTCTCCTAAATTCCTACAGTGTGCGCTACCTTGTTGTTTCCCAACCTGACTCGAATCCTTATGATATGATTCTTCTGATTGGACTTCATAGTCTTTGGAAAACACGCATGCAAGATCGCAACGTTGAACCTGTTGTTTCGCCCAGAATTCACTTTAGCCGAATGTTGCTGCAGGTAACGGACATTTACAAAAAATCGGACTTTGTACCGGATTGGTTTCCTCTCCTGATGCGCTGTATATCTTTACCGGCCTTTTAGCTATAATATGTTACTATTATGTTTCTGCCACCTAGCGCCTACCTAGGTGCTCTGTAAATAGTTGTTTTTGTGTGTGTATATGCACACACACATATGTATATATATGCTTTGTATACAAAACCATGTAAATAAATACCATGAAAGAAAAAAAAAAATCCGGGGGTGTAGCTCAGATGGTAGAGCGCTCGCTTAGCATGCGAGAGGTACTGGGATCGATACCCAGCACCTCCACGAGCTATTTTTTTTTCGTTGTGCCAACTTCGTTTCGTGCGGTATTGAGAAAGGTATATGTACACAAATATGGGGTTCGAAGCCCCAGTGCTAGTGGGTGGGCTATCATTGAGGGCGCAGTGGAAGACATGGTTTATTTCGAACACTTACAGTTCTTTAACATTCACTTACCTGACACAACACACGGGCGTTTTCTCATTTCACCTCCATCGAAACTCGGCTTGGACAATTTGGCTTCGGACTCATCGGTCAAATTCAACAGCCACTGAGCTACCACGGCAGGTGTGTTAAGGAAGAATGTCATGTTGAAGGGTGGGTAATCAAGGAATATTTAATAGGAATTTAAGATGTCGCCATCTCATCTGTTCTACCAAACAGAACTCTTTTCAGCAATGAACGGTCTTACAAGTTCGTGTCTTTAAGACCATGTACCTAAGACATATAACTGTGGGTCAAGGTCTAAGGACAGTCAGGGGTATCAATGGTCGACCGTTTCTGCTCTTTGTCTTTTCATAACAGCGTAAACCCCAATAACGTCTACAGAAGCGCCACACAGGGCTGACAGTAAACTGGGGCCTCGTTGACCAACTTCGGACACTTTTATCGCGTGTTTACTCTTGATCTTGCGGGGCTGTACACGCGAACACAACCAGTGGTCAAATAAAAACTGACCATCTGTAGGTTCAGTCATGCGTCCTTTCATCCACCATTTTACCCAATAACCAACTGTTATAACCGTGTGTCACCATAGTAGGTTCCGACGTTTGGTCCTGCTCAAGTGCACCCTGCAGAGTACAAACATCAGCTAAAAAGCTCATAAGAAGCCTCTTCGTGTTGTGTATACAGTTGTGCCTCGTTAATATGGACTCTTTGATTACCGAGCAGAACTGTCCGCAAAGCGAGTAGTCCATAAAACGAAAAAAGAAATAATAACACTTTGTATTTAAGCACTGTTTCTGTGTATAATGTTAGTCAATGAAGTGGAAACCAGACGAAACCTTTAGAGTTCGAAGGGATATATTCTGGTCAGAATTATCTTTTTATATTTTGGCGCAGTTTGAAGCCCCTATAGGTGCACCACAAGAGTGATGGCGTCTCATGGCGTGATTGCATATCTTCTGCTTCGACTCCGCATATCATGAGACACGTGCATATCCGTACTTAGTCGCTCGCAGCTGATGAAAGCGGTTTGACATTCTTCACACGAATTCATGAATTGGAGGAAACTGTAAGGAAAGTCAATTGGACACCTTGGAACTGTCAAACGTGAAAGCACGAAAAAAAAAAAAGGGTGTGGGCAGTCACTGCACTTTCGCACTGCATTTCGCAGGAGCCTGCTTTCAAAATACTGGAAAGGAAACATTTGGTTGGGGAAATCGAAATTTTGTTCTCATCGTTGCCCACATTAACGCGACAGAAATACACGGTCCCCAATGGGCTCTGTGCATTTTCGCCCTGTGCATTGTCCGGACAGCGAGTTTCCAAATTAACGAGTCGTAAATGCACTGTTGGTACCCAGGAAAATTGGCCATAATTTGAGTCATCCATATAAAGGAGGCGCGCGACTGTAATGCTGCCAGTGCGACGCCAGTGAAACACTCCGCTCGCTGGTCTACCTCGTAATGGTTTCTAGGCCGGAGGACAACTCACACGACCGCTTGGAGTAGAAGGCGTTACAGACGCATGCCATATCTCAAATTCTGTCTGGCCCTGTCACTGAGGTGTGTAGCGGCTGCCCCATGTACTCCAGAGCCAGCGACGCATACAACACCCGTCCTTCGGAGTCGCACCGGCCGGCCAAGCCAGGTGGCTCACGGCCAACTTTTCCCGAAACGGTGCCGACGAAGAAAGAGCTCGGCCACCCTCTCCCGTTCGATCTAATTTTCCGGCTTAAATGTCGCTCGACTTCACTGTGTCTCCCGTCTGGGGGTGTAGCTCAGATGGTAGAGCGCTCGCTTAGCATGCGAGAGGTACTGGGATCGATACCCAGCACCTCCACTGTGATGACAATATTTTTTTTCTTTTGCATGGCTACCATGTTTGCAATATTCAGAACGGACTTCAGTGTCGGGCTGCTTTTGTCCTTATTGCTACTTCTGAAGGACGTCATGAGCAGTGTGTGAACAGGGTACGTGTTCCTTCACAGTTACCATGGCGTCTTTGTGTTTTATTCAAAGTGACTGTGGATGACAGTAAGCCTCTGGGTTTTTGAAACCTACAATCAACTACCTCGGGAAGCTGCAGAAGCACAAAGGAGGCGGCCTCAAATTCTCACCCCGTATACATTGGGAAGAAATTTAGTGCCGGTGGATCCATTAATCGAATCCTATCCAAGACTTTCTGCCGCATATAGGTGATGGCATTAGTCCTGAGTCCCTTGGCGCGCACACATCCCACATCGGTGTATTGTACTTCTAAGGGACCACTTGTTAAAGGTACTTATGTTCGGTCCTTGTACGCTTTATAGTGTGCAGACGAACAGCAATTTGATTTTGTTTCCGTAAATCTGCCCTAGGGAACCAGCCTGTGGTTCTCCTCACCCGCTCGATCTCCTTTACCGGCATAAATGTCCTTCGAATTCGCAGTGTTTCTCGTCCGGGGGTGTAGCTCAGATGGTAGAGCGCTCGCTTAGCATGCGAGAGGTATTGGGATCGATACCCAGCACCTCCAGGAACTACTTTTTTTATAGCAGTGGCATTCTTTCGTATTTAAAATAAAAAGACTGATGAAGTAAGATGTCACAGGATAACTATTTGTAACGTCACGTTTTCCTTGTCTGCATCGCAGCCGTTGCTGACGCTGTTGCAGCCTTTTTGACAACTTGACGGGGGATCTCTTCAGTGTATTCTTAGCATTTTTGGAGCCGCCGGGGTGGCTCAGTGGTTACGGTGCTCGGCTGCTGACCCGAAGGACGCGAGTTCTGTCCCGTTCCCGACGGTTGCACTTCGGTGGAGGAGAAATGCTAGAGTCCCGTGTACTGTGCGATGTCAGTGCACGTTAAAGAACCCCAGGTGGTCGAAATTATCCTGAGCCCTCCACTACGTCGTCCCTCATAGCCTTAGTCGCTTCGGGACATTAAAGCCCAGAAACCCTATAAAAACTTTATTGCTTTGGTCGTGCTTTATGGGCAGGGGTCGTGCTCTATGGGTTTTATTGCCCATTTCTCGTGCTGTCTGTTTTTAGTGGCGTGAGGCAAATAACATCGAGAGAGAAGCACGACATGCCGCTAGACACTACCGGGCTATAATGTGTCATGCTTGTGTTGTGTGTTTCATTTTCACTTTGGAAGTTAGACAGATAGATGCAATCCACGCGCGGAAAATTATTGGCCAGCTACACTTGTCCGATCCTGTGCCGTGTTTCCGCCTATTCCGCTGACATATCACTGAGTAACAGCCAGTAAGAGATTAAGAAGTTTGCTGGGATACGATAGCCGCAACTGGCAAAGGACAGGGTTAATTGGAGAGACATGGGAGAGGCCTTTGCCTTGCAGTGGGCGTAGTCGAGCTGATGATGACTGAGTAACAGAGAATCATACGCAGTCAGGCCATATGCCATCCGTCTGCTGCGTTGGTACGTTCGAAAGCGTAGGTCCGCGCGTGGTCTGCACCTTGTTTTTTTTTTTTAAGTGGATAAGCACCAACCAGTCTAAAAGAAGCCCCTTCAATTGTTGGCCGTTGCTGCCACCGGGACGCCTGTAGAACGCTTCGTATTGTACCGCGCTTTTCAAGGAAACAAGCCTCATTAGGAAGGCAGTTCACGTCGACTTCGGTGAACCTCTGCCTCTCATTAACCGGCCACTACTCTTTGTGCATATAGGAATCAGCTACGTATACTATTCCCGCCCCTCAAGGTCGTACCGGTCGACTTGACAGCGGCACGCTGCCAAGTTTTCCGGAACTGTGTCGAAAGAGAGAGAACCGGCAGCCGCCCTTTCCCTTTCGATCTCATTCATCGCTTTAAATTTTGTAGACTCCACCGTATTCGTCGTCCGGGGGTGTAGCTCAGATGGTAGAGCGCTCGCTTAGCATGCGAGAGGTACTGGGATCGATACCCAGCACCTCCACTGACTGTTTTTTTGCATTCTTTTTTGTGTGTCCATGAAGTTAGCAGTACTCAGTTCCGACTTTAAAATTTAACTCCTTTTTTTATTTTACACACTTCAGAAGGAAGCCAACCTGCAAAATCCTTTCTTCGCCCTTTCGAACACTCTCTATGTATTTGCTTCAAACCGATGGTGAATCACAGAAAGTACCAGTATTTTCCATGTCTGCAGTCGCAAACTTCATCTCCCTCCACCAAGCATCTTTCGATCACTATTCCCGAGAAACTGGAAGAACCAAATGAAGATGTCTCGAATTCTCACCGCACTGGGCATAAATGTTAAGGCAATTTTTCACATGCTGAAAAAAAAAAGAAGGTATTGTGACTGTTGGGCGTGCAGCCGGGCGCCTCCTAGTCACTGAATGACTTCACACATGCAAGACAATTTAGTATACTCCTAATGGCTTATACGGAAATAGTTTTACGTTCCTTTAGCCTGAACTTGCTAAAGTACGAGAGAACAGGGGCTTGCTTTTCAGTTTCCCTGTACCGGATAGACAGAACTAGCACTCCGTTTTCTTCTGCCATTCGATCTTCAGCCGCTTTAAATTTTTCTCCATTTCTCTTTACTGCCCGTCGGGGGGTGTGCACAGCCTCTGGAAAACTCGCATGATGGACAGACACTGTGAACCTGTTGTGTCTACAAAGGATCACTTCAGTCGAATGGTTGTTCATCTAAGAGACGTGTATGCCCAGACTGAGTACGAACCGGAGTGGCACTCACTATTAGTGATGTGCTCTGCATTACCCCTTTTCTAGTGTATGTCTTTTGAATATGTATTGATTACCACTGTTTTCATAATGGCTTGTATATAGTTCGTGTACATAGAACATAACATCACTGTAATAAATACCATGTTGAAGAAAAAAAAAAGGGGGGGGGGGTGTAGCTCAGATGGTAATCAATACATATTCATTACCACTGTTTTCATAATGGCCTGTATATAGTTCATGTACATAGAACATTACATCACTGTAATAAATACCGTGTTGAAGAAAAAAAAAAGCTCAGATGGTAGAGCGCTCGCTTAGCATGCGAGAGGTACTGGGATCGATACCCAGCACCTCCATGAAATTTTCTCTTTTTTTCTGTTGTGACATTCTTTCATTCTTAATTGGCATAAAGGACGGTGGTAGTTAAACGTCCCGACGCAGCACATACGCTACGAGGGACGCTGTAGCGGAGGGGTAATTTTAACAGCCTGTTGTTTCTTAACGTGTCCTGCCAATGCGCAGCACACAGGCGCCTTTTGCCTTTCCCGTCCGTTGAAATACGGCCGCCGCTGCCGGGATTTCATTCCGTGTCGTGATGCTCAGTGGCCGAAGCCGAGTACCACAGACACTTAGCTAGCGCTGCCGATATGTTACTAAAAAAATGTCACATTAGAAGAAAGATATCCTGAACGTCTGATTGAAATAAGTTAACATTTCAGTAGCATTCATTCTTCGCAGTTCTTGTCTTTAAAACATGGCTTGGCTGTTGTTGGCCAAGCTCTAGCTGAAGCATATACCTGAATAATATTCACGAAAGCCCGAAACAGAGCTGTCGGTCAAATGGAGCCTTGTTATTCCCCTGGCCATATTTTAGTGATGCATTTCATCTTGATTTTGCCGTGTTTTACGCTTTAAACACGGGCATGTTCCGTAGCCAAATAACTGGTAATATACAAGCTCAGTCGTATGCGTCTTCTTTAAGTGTGTTCCACTGACAAGTTAACAACTGTTGTTTGGCTGTAGTCAACCACGTTCCACGCTACGTTTTATATCGCATGGAAATTGAAATTAAATAAAAATTTTATTCCACAACAACAAAAAAAAATGAAACGGGGAGGCCACTTAAAAACTGTAGGGAAGGCGAATGGGGCAATACAGTTACGTGCGGCTAAGGGGGCAGGAACACCCATTCGAAAACATATGTCAGTATTACCGCATTACGCGAGTAGTGAAGAAGCATAAAGCAGGTGTAGATGGAAGTGTAAAGCATAGCACGAAGAGATGCTGAAAAATAGACATCAGAGCACATCGTTATATAAGCATAACACGCAGTTCTTTTGATGAAAGTGTGGATATGTCAGAGTCCATTTCTTTTAATGTTTTATTGAGGAGTGTAGGCAATAGACATTTTAACATTTGTGTCCCATAATTTGTTCTGCATTTGGTTTCATTCCAGGGTGCTAGGTAGCGTACGTTATCAGTGGGAGAGTTTATAACTTTTCTAGACTAGTTATGGCGTCATTATTTTTCTTAAATCCGAGCATATACAGGTGCCATAGTTTGTAATCATACACTGATGTAATCGGAACGATGGTGTGCCTTTTAAACAAGTCTGCAGCGTCGGAACTATATGGGATTGTGCAGGCCAGGCCGGCAAATATTTTCTTTTTGCAAACTGTATTGAAGTATTCAACTGTATCCTCTAGAGTATAGGCTTCAACTAGGAAGCCCAGAATAAATGTTTTCCACTTGAGTATATTGCGGCCACCTCGACGCGTGTGAAACACTCTTACCCTTCTATTGCTCCTCTCAGAAAATGTGAACAAAAACATAAAAGAAAGAGGGACGGAGCCCGGACCAGCAACGCTTTGCGAGGCTTATCGCCAATTGACGATAAATCAAATAGAGACAAACGCTCCAAAGAAAAGAAAATCAATTTAAAGAGAAAATCAGAGATGTAAAAAACAAAAACTCAAAAGAAGAGGAAACGAAAGGCACATCACAATCAAAGTCAGTGCCACACGCAGACTGACAAAGCTCAGTGTACAGTCCGCGAAGTAAAAAAAAAGGGGAAAAACCAAAGTCACAATATAGTCATGGTCTCAGTGCTTACATCACGCTAATCCGCCCGAAAGTTGAGTATGCTTCTGCCATATGAGACCCTCATCAAGCTTACATCATAAACAACCTTGAATCCCTGCAAAACCGTGCTGTTCGCTTCATCTTTTCAGATTATTCACGCTTCACCAGTGTCACAGCATTAAAACAACGTGCCGAGTTGGAACCGCTATCATGTCGACGCCATTTCGCTCGCCTAACCTTGCTTCACAAACTGTATCACCATCCCACCCTCCACGACGACTTCTTTTTGCCACACCCTGCAGTCTTTCCTCGCCGTGACCACGTTAACAAAATAAAACGCATCACATGCCGTTCATTGCTCTACGCGAAATCATTCATTCCTCGCACTATAATAGATTGGAATAACTTGCCATCACACATAGCTATTGAGGTTAACCCGCAATCGTTTCAGCATTCGTTAAAGCAAACCATGGACTAACAGATTTGGTATTTTTGTTGTATTATGTGCATTTACTGAGTATTTTATTCTGCGTTGTTTGTTATTATTTGTGTACATTACTAGTTTTAATTCATTATTACGTGTATTTTGTTCAAATTCCTGTGTCATATTTTTATGATTGTATCGCCCCCCCCCCCCCCCCCCCCCCTATGTAATACCCTCGCACGAGGGCCCTTGGGGGTATTGTAAATAAATAAATAAATAAATAAACAATCGAGACAAAGCACAGAGTGCTGGCCACGACGAAAATCAGGGAAGCAAAAGCGTAATCAAAACAAAACAAGACAAAACCGAAGTCCCGTCACAGTCAAGGTCACAGTCACCGCTCCCACCAGCGCCGCACTGTAGCCAGCGCCTTGGCACTAACTGTAAAGAAGACAAAAATAAAGATAGGCGGGCGCGTGCTGCGTGCACAAGCATCGCACTGGTGCCATTAAGCCTGAGGACGTCATCATCATCATCATAACGACACTGGCATTTCAGTTCCGAATGCTTGCCGCGCCGGTTCTCCTTTCCTGGCACTCCGCTGCGACCCTGTGATTCCAGGCAACATTGTGGCCGTTTTATCGCGACAGCGTCAAAGGCCCCGTTCACTAGTAAATCCGGTGTCGGCGTTGTGGGCGCAAAATCACGGTATCTCGCCATAGCCTTAAGGCGGAGTTTAAGTGTCCCCTCATTCCCCCCCCCCCCCCCCCCCCCCCCCTTAGAAGTGCCAGGCAGTGGCGCATCACTTAACCGCTGGACCACTGTGCCAGGAGGGGTACGAGGACTCCCAGGGATCTATGAATGTAATGTAGATAATGACCTTCTGCATATGTGGGAGTTAACCTATTAATGATATCGCGTCATACCCTTAAGGCGGAGCATAAGTGTCCCCTCATTCCCCCCCCCCCCCCCCCCCCCTAGAAGTGCCTTTCAAGTTCAGACTGACGGGATTTGAAGGCGCAGGCCCTTTTTTCTCAAGCTATCCTCCCTGAAAAGCAGAGCAGCAGGCCGGGCGATATCCTTGTGTGCATTTGAAGTAACCAGTAGGTGGCCGACCGGCAGTGAGAAAATAAATAAATTAACTGCTTTGAGTAATGAGTAGGGTACATATTTTTCATATACAATAAATCTCTATGGGCCCTGCACCAACGGACTAAATGGGAGTGGGGAAGGGAGGGTTACTATTGAATCAGCGCGCCCACAAAGAGGGAAGTATTCAATAACGCATATCAGTCTCAAATGCATGGCTTAGGCTTTATGGGGGTTTAACGTCCCAAGACGACTTAGGCTATAAGAGTAGTGGAGGGCTTCGGAAATATCGACCACCTGGGGTTCTTTAACGTGCACTGACATCGCACAGTATACACGGGCCTCTAGCATTTCGCTTCCATCGAAATGCGACCGCCGCGGCGGGAACCGAACCCGCGTCTTTCGTGTCAGCAGCCGAGTACCATAACCATTGAGCCACCGTGGCGGCTAGTCTATAATACAAAGCAAGAATATGATGTATAATACAAAACAGAACAAGAATATCGGGTTAGAAACAGATCAAGAGCGAAATTTACACACAGTATTTCGTTCTGCTAATTTTTCAAAGCATCGTTTATAATTGAGCTAATCGGAATTCAATATATATTCATTTTTAAGCTTTATAATGTTTTAGAATTACAAGAGATGAAACCTATTTCGGATTCCTAAGCTAAACCGGCGGGTCGAACGTTTAGCGGCAGCACAAATGCAAAACAGCATAACACAGGCGAACAACACAACGGACACTGCGCTGAAAAACTGCTTCGCCGCAGCAGGCCCAGCGCGGTCGTTTGACGTGTCGACTTTTACAGCCTCTATCCACGGGTATCTCTCAGGACACGGCCTGCACCCAACCATGCATTCAGCCTCTGGGATAGACGACTCCGGAAAGTGACATCTGTGAACTTCTGGACATTGACGAAACTGAGTGGTCCTCGAACACTTCTGTGCGTATTTGCCCAGGGGCTTCGGGTGTCGCATGAACTGCACCACTTCTTCGACTGTGACCAAGAACGCGTCCTTATTGGTCAGCAGCCAGTCCACGAAGGACAGGAAGCCCCGCTTGCGCTCCGGATTCCACAGCCAGTTTTCGTGAATGAACACCGGAAACGGGGCCCGGTTGGTGTAGTAGTGGCGATCGAAGTTTGACCTACGGGAACGGCAAGATAAAGGCATTAAAAAGGAATACATTCGATGACGTATACAATCATTTGCATCCAGTTCGCACGTGAAGTTGCATAGAGAAGATCAACAAATGGTGAAGGGGGTTCGATACAGACGAAGCACACTTGCGAAGAATTGAAAGCGGCGACTCCGGAATTTCTTTTATTGGGGATTTGAGCTCTGTTCGGGCCTACAAAGTTTTAAAGTAGAAAAAAAAAACCGACCGCCCTTACCCACCCTATAGGAGCAGACGAGGGGAGTGAAAAGGGGGGCTCGTTACGACACATATAAACGAACCTGACTCGTGGTAATACAGGACGTTCTATGTCCGCCGCTATGGACGAGGGTGGCGCTGCTGAACACAACCATTCTCAGGTTACGCGCGACATAGATACCCGCGAATATAGAAGATTCGATAATCGCCCTCCTTCACTTCACTTCACTTTATTACCTTAAACACCCCCAGTTAGGGGGTATTACATAAGGGGTGGGTACAGACAGAATCAAACTTTATGTACAAAGATGTTATTCGTTAAATATGGCAGTTATACAATTCAAAAATGAGGATGGACAGGTGGTTGCAGCGACGTCGTGTGGAAGGCCGTTCCAGTCTTTGGCTGAGCGAGGAAAGAATGATGCAGCAAACGTTGTGGTATGAGTCTGTGGACGGGAAACTTAGAGCGCCGTACGCGGCATACGGAGGTCGTGGGTAGATCCCACCGGCGGCAAGTGATTACATGCGACTCTCTTCTCTTCTACATTCTAATCAATCGACTTTTCTACCATGGCATCAATTCACTGCTAATTTCTCACTTATCGACGCCACAAATAAATAAAAAACATTCACCTACGCTCTCCTTGGTTTCGGTGTCTGTTGGCTTCCTTAATACCCCAGGATAAAAAGAGAGGGCCCACAAAACCCATGTTCCTGTCGCCTCTTCTACCAAATACCTTTCTGTAAGGCACGCTTGTAGTCGCTCGTTCATGTGAACTGAGAACTGCGTGTCTTTAAGGACAGAATTTTCGAGCACCGCCAATGGTCCATTCACATACTGGCTTACCGATAGAAAGACGTTGTTTCCAGGGGAAGACAGAAACGGCATGATGGTTCGCAACGTGTATCATGCAACCGAGTTCGCTCTTGTCAATGCACGCTCTCATAGAAGGCACTCCGCTAGGTTCGCACCTGAGGAAGTCGAACATGTCGGCAGCCGTGGTCGGCTGCGGGATACAGCTGTCAGGCATACTAGGGCAGACGCTCTCCTCACGTGCTCCATCGCCGCCCAGAGCACTCCGGACAAACCTGCTCAGGGGCACCATCCACAGTCCCTGGAAGTCACCTCTGGGACAGACGATGCCTTCACAGACTCCCTGCACACCGTAGTCCAAGGTGTACGGGTACAGCGGGAGCTTGCCGTGCCTGTAGTCAGGGGGTAAGAGGATTCACCGTCGCGCCGCGTTTGGCCTACGACGTCATCATGTACTATTGGCAGCAGAAGTTTACGAAACACGTGTTCTCCGGAAAAAAAAAAATCGCACACTTCAGGAAACTCGATTACGTGTCTGCGCCGAGACGAACTTTTGTAGCAAAAGCTACACTAGGCTAGCAGAAGCGCATATCGCGGTGCGTGCCAAAGGCCACTACTGCGCATGCGCCGTTACCATGGTAACCAGTAACATGGCAACCATGGCGCCGCAGCCACTGCGCCACACCGCGCATGCGCAGAGTCGCTCCGCGCAGCTGGGATATATTTTTCACCACGCTCGCAACCTAAAAACTTTTGCTGTTCAGATTACTCTGCAGCCAGCTAACCCTGATACCCGCCATGGTAAAGGACAATGCCTATTTTGTAGCTTAATTGATTTATTTCTTTTGCCAAATTGCGAGCCTTCCCATAAGGTTGTTTGAACGCTCGGTACCATGACAGGTCCAGAATTTGGAGGTATCGTGTTGTAGCATCACCTGCAGTAGTAGAAATAACAGCGCAGGAAGTGCTCAACACCTGCGGGTGTGTTCCAACGGGTGACGAAAAACTTGGAGACGGCACGCTGCCCACTTGTTTAGGTTTGAGGGCTGAGCTTCGGGCTCATATATTGGAGTACAAGCAATATTTTCAATTAAAAGATTTGAAAGTTGGCCAATTTGGTGAGCGTTCGCGATAAAACAGGAAAACCAGGGCCAAGATGACGTATACCTAAAGATACCACCAGCGCCGACTATCACATGGTGGTAGTGTTTGACACTCAAATATGTATACATACCCCAAACAAAGAAACAAAAAAGGAAGAAACAACAACACTGGCGCTCCCTGTTAAGCCGACATGCAGATTGCAAGAATGTGAATTCATTGCGAGAATGTAAGTTCGATTACAGTCATCTTTTTACTCACAAGGCCGACTGTAGCGGTCATTTTAAGGGACGAAGAACCATAAAAGAGTTTTTGTGTTGACGATTGCTGATTTGCTGTTCTCCTTACTTTTTCAGTCTTTTCAATGTCTTCTATTAATACCTATACTTTCAGGAATAAATTTTCAGTTTAGAGTTAGCGCTCATCCCTGTGTCCTCTCGTCGTCTTCACTCGCTTTTTTCCACCATGAACTAGAAGAAGAAAGCCACAGACTTTCTAACCTACAACTCAGAGCTACCGGCATGGTGTGCTGAGCAATACATGTTGTTGGGCTAGTTGGTTTGATTTCCATGCTTGCAGGACTCAGTGCACAAAAAACGAAGCACAGAAACAAGAGGGTCAAAAGGACAGAGCGCTGAACTAACTTTTATTTTGAAAACGTGGAGGTCCAGTATTTAAGAGGTGCCCTGACAGGTCACGTGACCACGAAAAACATAAATGGGAATCGTCAAGAACCAAACGAAATCTGACTAAAAACTCAAGTACGGTGAAGCGAGGGCAAGAACTCGCTTGTCTAATGAAAGGAAACACAGATTCAGAACAAGACAAAAAAATATCGTTTTCAAAAACACCTCGAGATCACTGCAGCGACCCCCACTGGAGCAATGAGAAAGCAAAACGTCGACAACTATATCGACGTCCGTGGCTATTCTGACGTCCATATACTGTATCGACATCCAAAGCTATTTTGACGTCAAAGCTTAATTTTTCGCGTTTTTCCGCCTTTAATTAATTCACTAGTTAAATCTCATCAAAATTACTTTCATTAGATTTAAATTCTCATCAAAATAAATTATTAAATTATTTTCGCCAAAATAATGTTCATATTGAAAATGTTTTAAGAAAACAATACATTCATTCTTTCTCTCACAAATGTAATTTTTTCTGGTTTCCTGCAGTGTGTTCCTATGTCTTTTTTGTATTTTTTGGGTTTGCTACTATTCACAATTGCTGTTATTTGCTGATCATGTTTATCCTTCACATTGTGCCTTTGCCTTTAACACACACACAAAAACTGAACTATGTGTAGTAAAAGCTACAATATCTGTACTCGTACAACTGTTAGTTACTACCGACACCTTGCTGTCTTGCCATGTAATGGGGCCCGAGGGCCGTCAAGTGAATTAACGTTCACTTTTTGTCTCGGGTCCCTCATTTCTTACTGAAATGGAAATAAACTTCAAACTTCAAACCAAATTTTTCCCACGGCAGCATTTTATCGCACACTATCTGTCACAATCACACTTTCACACATTTAACTTTGGAGAACGACGTAATCGTGCGGAAAAAATGTGCGGATTCGCTTTACGAAAGCGTTACGAAAAGCTTTACGAAAGCGTTATGTATAACGCTTTCGCATTAATACAAGTTGTCAGTTCAGCGCTCCGTCCTGTCGTCCTTCTTGTTCTTGTGCTTCGTTTTTGTGCGCTGAGTCCAGCAAGCATGGAACGCTGAAACGGGAAAGCGAACGCGTGCACAGCACACACGCACATATCCGGACGTATACCTCACGTAGACTGAAGAGTCGTAGAGGAGGCCCTGCTTCTGCATCATGGCGTAGGCACTTCCGTGGCCGATCTCGAGGAATGGCGCCCTGGCTCCCACCATGTCCCGCTCGGGGATGAGTGCGTAGTCCCTCAACAGCTGGCGAACGCCCACGAACTCCGCCTCCCAGCCGTTGACGTCCAGCGTACGCCAGTAGGTCATGTTGTTGAGGTGCCTGAGATAAAGGCATTCCAAGGCCGCATCTGTAGCAATTGTGCTGACATACTATTCTGGCAAGAAAAGCGTACAACTCTTGTATCTTAGCAATAATCACCTATGGGACAGAAACGTGGAGGCTAACGAAGAGGGTTCAGCTGAAGTTAAGGACAACGCAGCGAGCTATGGAAAGAATAATTACAGGTGTAACGCTAAGAAACAGGAAGAGGGAAGAGTGGGTGAGAGAACAAACGCGGGTTAAAGACATCCTAGTTTGGAACTAAGAGGAAGAAATGGGCTTGGGCAGGGCATGTAATGCGAAGTCAAGATAACCGCCGGTCCTTAAGGGTAACGGAGTGGATTCCAAGAGAAGGCAAGCGTAGCAGGGGGCGGCAGAAAGTTAGGTGGTAGGATGAGATTAAGAAGTTTGCGGGGACACGGTGGGCGCAGCTGGCAAATGAGATGATTAATTGGAGGGACATAGGAAAGGCCTTTGCGCTGTAGTGGAAGTAGTGAGGCAGATGATGATGATGACCATCCCCGGACGCGACTCGGCTGCCACAGTTGAAACTTAAAGCATATAACGTTCAAGATAGGGATACTCCAAAATAGCCGTGTCGCCGGAGTCATCCGACAATCTCCACTAGACGTGAACGTGATGCGCTATATACAGTGTTGTCGGCACTAAGTCAGAACTCTTTCTTTCAGGGGTGTAAACCATGAAGAGGAAATGCTAATACAGTGCGACGTCCTCCATGGGCTGCCAAGAATACTTGCACTAACGACGCTTTGCTACGGAAAGCGGTAAGTTCTGCTGAAAGATAATTTTTTCTTTACTTTATGTTTTGTTGCTCTAGAATGTTCCAGGAGTGCTGTAAGTTTCACTTACATTGCAATAGCGGCCATACCGATACCGGTTGGAATCATGTAATCTTAAAGGGCATTGTTTCCAAGCTACTATGGGCCGCATTTGGTGACGCGAAGCAACGGCTCGCTTCCAACCAGGCACTGCCATAATGAATGTCACAGCGGTTATTAAGAATGCGATGAGGGTGCACATGGGAAGGAGGGCGCTGCTTTCGTTTTCGAGTCCCTAAATGCACCCTATCTATCTATTCAATCCACCCTATCTAGGGAGGCAAACAAGCAGTTCGTAATATGAGGTCTAAAGAATAAGACCTCTGCCGCAAAGGCAAATAAATAGCCGAAACTCACGTGATGGAGTGCAGCGCGATCTCGCTGCCTGCGCTGTGTAGTTCGTGCACGAATGAGTAGTCCGTGTATCCGGCTGAGACGAAGAAGGTGGCGGCCATGTTGCAGCCGTTGGCTCGGTTGCGCCGCCTACCGGGGGCCAAAAGCTCTCGGTAGAAGTTCATGTTCTGGTCGTTGACTGCGTCGTCGAAGGTGATCATCACAAACTGCGGCATCTCTGCAACGCTCAGGTTGCCCGGCGGATGGGTGCTCACGCAGAGACAGTTGTCTTCCAGGCGGCACCTGCTCGGGTCGCAGTCGGCGCACCGCACCACGTCGAAGACGCAGTGGCCATAAAGGATAAAGAGGAAGCAGCACGCCGCTGTTCTCATGACCTGCGTCAGTCAAAGGAGGTTGCAGTTAATTGCACTTAACACACACCGACCCGCGGCTGTACGGTTTGTGAGTCAGCTCCAGCCCTTTCGTTCGCCGTGGTCACGAACACCCCGGGAGGCACGATGACGGATGTCTCAGCAATCGATGAAAGCTGCCATCGCAAGTTACTAGCAGTCCGGTGTCCACGGAGATGCCCTCGTGGGATCACTCCAGGAAGATTTCCCCTTCTCCTACATCATCTAGCCCCCCCCCCACCCGTGCAGTGCGGAAGAAAAAAGGAAGCTCTCTGTTTGCCCATTTGTGGGCGACTTGCCGACGGGCCACTCGAAAGGGAGGACAGAATTTGTTTTGCAAAAACCTGCTTCTCAGTAGGTTCTGGAGTTGAAGCCCTTAACTGCAGCGTCTGGAGGCTGTTGCTGAAGAGCTGCGAGAGCCAGGTGGATAGAGGACGCCACGGCCACCGAAAAAACAATGATTTTAAGCTGCGTGGAAACCAGTCTCGAGCAGGACGGGTCATTCAACGTTGACCTTGCGAATAAGGGCAAATATTGTATAATTGTCGCGGTCTTGATTAACGAGTCATGCCTTCGTTTTCTCTTAATGGGTGCTTCTACGACGGTTGAACTCGGTAAAAATAGCGAGTTTTTGCGGCAAAGCGCACACCTAGAGACAAGCGATAATAGATAGGCTTTGAACCTGGGCAAAATATAAGGGAATGCTAGTTTTTAAACCTAGATCAACACGAAGGGGTACACTGGCTTTATGAACCCAAACAAAACCTGGGCGGAGTACTAGCTTTTGAACCCGAAGCAAACACTAAGGATATACCGGTTTTTTAATCGAGGAAAACATTGCGATGAATCACGGCTTTTCAATCAAGGCCAAAACTAGGGGCAATGCAGGCTTTTGAATTCAGGCAAAAACTATGGGGAATACCCTCGGAGCAAGGCAAAAACTGAGGGGAATACCGGATTTTGAACTCAGGCAGACACTGGGCTGAGTAATAGGTTTAGAACCCGGGCCACAAATAACGGTAATAATGGCTTTTGAACCCAGGCAAAAACTATGGAGGATACTGGCTTTTAGAACTAGGCAAAATTAAGAGCAATACTGGTTTGGAACCTAGGCATAAACTATCTTGAATATTGATTTCTGAACCCAGACAGAAGCTAAAGAAAATACTGGCTTTTGAACCCAGGCAGAAATTCGGGTGAATAATGGCTTTTGATGTCATTCCAAAACTAAGCTAATAAAAAAAAACAAAGGGGAACACTGGCTTCTGAACTCGGACAAGGTGTTCCCTTCCGTACTAAGCCGAGCTACCCGACAGAAACACGTGTATAGGTTTGAATGTGTTAGCAAATAGAATTATGGCGCATTTGGCTTGCCTCTATCGGGTTAACGTCAAAAAGCGACTCAGGCTATGAGGAACACCGTAGTGAAGGGCTGCCGATTATTTCGACCATCTGGGGTTCCTTAACGTACATTAACATCGCACAACTAGTAGACGGAAGTCGCGAGTTCGACCCCGCCGGCAGCGGTAGCATTTCGATGCAGGCGAAATGCTAGAGGCCCGTGTCCTGTGCGATATCAGCGCAAGTTAAGAACCCGAAGGTGGTCGAAGTTATTCGAAGCCTTCCACTACGGCGTCCCTCATAACCTGAGTCGCTTTGGGACGTTGATTCTATAAGGCAAAACCAAATGTGCCATAACTTTATTTGCTGACCCATACAAACCCATACTCGTTTTTCAATAGAATGTACGCCGAAAAGTATTCATATATTCACCTACCTGCTCTCGTAGCTACAGCAAAATGCTGTTTCCTGCCAAACGAAAGCCGCTTCTCTGCTTCGCGAAGCTGCTTCGGAACAGCAGGGTTGCAGCTACCGACATCTGCTTGCGGGGGACCATCGAGCAGCTGCTATGGGCTGTCTTCACGTGATACAACCGCCTGAACACCTGTGTCAACGTGTGGTGCTTATTCTATGAACGCCATTTTTTGCCCCGATCTACCTTGACACGGTGCAACGGCGCCCACGTGCACCGCTTAGGTGCCGAGATCGTTCCATACGCGCCATTCCCTGTCGCTATCCCCTGCAGTTTTAAGAAACTTTAAATGGGTCTACTCTTGACCCCAGCCAATCGAAGTAGATGGAGCACCCGTGTAGACCCCATGCGCGCACGCAGAGCAAAAAAAAAGGGGGGGGGGGGGAATACCACGTAATATACTTTACCTTGCACACATGCAGAACAACGTTGTTCGCTGATAAAAATTGGCAAAGGTTTAGCTCTGGTTAAACCTGGAGGATTGCGAAAGCAACGAGGAGAGAGAGAGAGGCGATGGAGAGCGCGCGGCAGCGGCGGAGGCCCCGGCACGCTAGCTATGCGCCGCTACTGCGCATGCGCAACTGGCGAGCGCGGCGGCGGCACCTCCGAGTCACCCGCGCAGCGACGGCGGCGGCGCGCCAGCTGTGCGCCGTGTGACGTCTCTGCTCCTCGCGCATGCGCAGTATGGCCTGTCGTCTGCTCTGCGAAATGGCTCGGCGACTAGCGTAGTGTTGCTTTCGCAACAAAACACTGTACCTGCTTGCTTAGCTGTCAAAGCTGAAAATGTATAGAATAGGGGGCCGTTATCCCAGTGTGAATACGGGATCCCACTTGATGACAGCATCATTAATTCCCATATATGCAGATTGTCATTTTCTACTTTGCTCTCAGAGATCCCTGGCAGTTCTCCTACCCTTCCTGGCACAGTAGTGCAGCGGTTATAAGCGATGCGCCACTGCCCTGCGATGGCAGGTGCTCTTAGCCATGTCCAGCATTCCCGGCCCAAAATTTTGAAAATTGGAATATTGCAAGACACTTTTTACAGAGATACTGAAGGTAATGTTCCATTCCTGTGATGTGAAGCAACATCTTTCTTTTAAACCGTTTCCATCAATCGCATGGCACAGTTAAAACCAAGGGAAATGCTTTTGACGATACCAAACACGACGATAGAAAAAAAAATTACAAGACTGCCATCAGGTGACCTGCGCATATGTTTGTAGTTATAGTGAAATTTTACATAATATTAACAAATTGCGTTCATAAACGGTTTCCCGCTCAAAAATGCCTTTTTCCAGAATTGTTGTTATGTTAACTGCTAGATGCCACGGCGGGCAGGTTTGCTCACCATCCGGTGGGCTGGAATGTGATGACGCCGCCAGGTCACGTGACATAAGTGACCAACCTGCCTCCTAGGTTGCTCTCTGAACACCACCTGCCATAGTCAGGCTCGTGATTCTTTGGTTGGTTGGTTGGTTTATGGGGTTTAACGTCCCAAAGCGACTCAGGCTATGAGAGACGCCGTAGTGGAGGGCTCCGGAAATTTCGACCACCTGGGGTTCTTTAACGTGCACTGACATCGCACAGCACACGGGCCTTTAGAATTTCTCCTCCAAAGAAATTCCAGCCGCCGCGGCCGGAATCGAACCCGCGTCTTTTGGGTCAGCAGCCGAGCACCATAGCCACTGAGCCACCGCGGCGGCCGTGATTCTTTGTTCAGCGTCGGTGTCGGCAGTTTGTGTGTGTGTGTGTGTGTGTGTGTGTGTGTGTGTGAGTGTGTGTGCGTGCGCGCGCGCGCTCGCGCGTGTGTGTGTGTTTGTGTCCGTGTGTGTGTGTGTGTGCGCGCTCGCGCGCGTGTGTGCGTGGTGCCTGTGTGTGTGTGTGTGTGTGTGTGTGTGTGTGTGTGTGTGCGCTCGCGCGCGTGTGTGTGCGTGTGTGTGTGTGCGTGTGTGTGTGTGTGCATGTGTGCGTGGTGCGTGTGCCTGTGTGTGTGTGTGTGTGTGTGTGTGTGTGTGTGTGCGTGTGCGAGCGCTTGTGCGTGCGTGCGCGCGCGCGCGCCAGAGTCAACGACCATTTTATGATCGACTAATAAAATGTTCGCTGTGCCGCTTAAGCGCAGAGCATGAGGAGGTTGGTCGGCTTTGCCGAAATAGACCTGTAACGGGATTTGATATTAATTTTCTGGGCCTTAAAGGCGCACATGGTACTAATATTTTGGAGAGACAATCATAACGGCGTGATCTAAGCATTGGTGTTGTTTATTTGAAGCACAAACAAGTTCAGGGGTCCTTGAAAAGCTTAACTCCGGATAAGAAGATCATGTGGTGGTAGTGGTTCATTTTAAAAAAATAAAAAATAAAAAAGGTGAAGCAAAAGAGTGTTGCCGGCCGCGGCAATTCCCATCTAATATCTTAAGCACCCAAGCGGCAGCCGCCAGAAATGAAAGGGAAAGGGAGAGGATAGTGAGGAGAGTATAGAGGGGAGCGATAGCAAGAAAAGACATGGCAGAGCTTTGTACACTATTTACAAAATACAAAAGTAATCAATAAGATCATGTTGCGTGTCGGTGCATTTTAAGGAGTGTTGTAGGCGTTACTGAAAAAATGTAACTAAATACGTTACCCGTTACGCTGAAAAAAAAAAGAACGTGTTACCGCCCTACGTTACCTACAAAGAAAGGTAACGCATTTCCGTTACCGTTATCGAAAAAAAGTATCGCACGTTACTTTGCCGTTACTCCATGGCCATAAATTTTTAATCAGTGCGTCTTCGCTGTAACTGTAACCTATAACTCGTCTTCTCTGCATGGCTTGTTTTCCAACCAAAAGATCTCAAACCCTGACGACACGCTCATATTCTTCAAGCGAATGGAAACTCAGGATGGTCGCACTCTGCTTGCATCAGAGTCTAGGCAGGAAAAGGAGGGAAGCCGTCCATTGGCACAGTGCTGTGGGGAGTGCGTAGTTCCTTGTTCTGGGTAGGGAAAAAAAGGGGGGGGGGGAGGGTTGGTATGGCTATGAAGGGAGAAAGTTGGATGGACAGTGTTGTTGAGCAGAAAATTTTTAGAAAGTTTAGAATGAGGTATAGTTCACTACCGCCGGCACAGGAACAAAGGCCCATTTCCTTTTTTCCTCTACTTTGGTGCTACAGCTGGTTGACATCAATACCCTTTTCTGTGCTGAACCATTGTACTCTTTCGACGGCTCTCTTGGGGTCATCTTGAAGTAAACTGGCGACATTCCTGAGTTTACTCGGAAGAGGGAACTGCTTCCACAAAGAATGCGATAGTGTCGCCTGTGAAAGAGACTTTTCGGTTGGAAAACAAGCTTACGGAGAAACTGACTTACAGATTTCTGCAAATGGTCCATTGGTGGCTCGGCATGCGTCCACTCTTTAGAGGGTTGTGTGTGTGGGTGGTTTGGGGGTGAAGACAAGTGTGTCAATGCGTGTTCGTGCCTTTGTTTTTAGTTGAGTGCGTCGTCAAGGGCAGGTGTTTTCTGGCATGCATGCGAGCCGCAACCAGGGTCGTCGAGAGCACCTGTAGATTTTGTATATTTGCTACATCATTTTCGACGTTTTTTTTCTCAAAAAGAGGTGGAGGGGGACAATTGAAATACAAAGTAACTATTAACGTGACGCCTCTCGTTACCGGAAAATGTCAACGCAAGTACGTTACCCGTTACAGTTCCGAAATGGTAACGAGTACGTTACTAAGTTACCGAAAAAAGTAACGCGTTACCGACAACACTGATTTTAAGCAGCTGGCTAAAATCTTTCTTCCCCATTAAATAGCCTCTGTCTCTCCCTCCTGAAGAACGGGCAACAGCTGACTGTGAAGTGGCGTACCATTAGTCACGCACTAAGGTTATGTCGTGTGTTCGGTTTCGATCTTACGGAGCTGCACAGAGAGGCATTGCACTTGGCCGAAGAACAACTGGCCAGCTAGCTATACTAGTTGATTCATGCACAGAGTTTCCCATTCAGAGATACATTGTAGCGCAACAAACTGTGACTACGCCGAAGACACATAGTTGACAAGTTACTACTACAATTCAGCCGTCGAGGTGGCTCAGTTATGGCGCTCGGCTGCTCACCTGAAAGACGCGGGTTCGATCCCTGCCGCAGCGCATTTCGATGGAGGTGATATGCCAGAAGTCCGCGTACTGTGCGATGTCGGTGCACGTTGACGAACCCCAGGAGGTCGAAATTATCCGGAGCCCTCCACTACGCCGTCCCTCATAGCTTGAGTCGCTTTGAAGTGGTAAACGTCATACAACCAAACCAAACCAAATGAAGCCAAACAACTACCTATACTCAGGCACACTTGTGAAAATATATAACTCAGTGTCTTCAAAAGCGCACGGAGGTTTCAGCGTCCTATTTCTTCCTATGATTCCAACCTGCCGTCCAATATCTTTTTCCTCCCACTTGATGACGGAAGAAGACGTTAATCGAGCTGTTCCTGTGTCTATGCTGCTGCAGCTCAGATGGTAGAGCGCTCGCTTAGCATGCGAGAGGTACTGAGATCGATACCCAGCACCTTCACTGACTTGTTTTGTAATGTTTTTTATCTCTCAGACATCAAGAGTTCAAAATGCTTTTTATATTAGATATTTTTGTTGAAAAACACAGGGCCTTCAGAATGAGAACCTATATTTAAAGAATAAATTATTGAATTAAAAATAAAGGGGCAAGCTAAATTTTGATGTCACTTATTCAAAACACCATCGAGGACAGCAAAAAGGAACAAGAGGAAGTAGTTGCTAACATCACCCATCAAAAAAAAAAAACTATTCATTCAATGACACATCACGCTCTACAGTGCGTGCAAATCTGCCTTACATAAACGCTCAGTTTGAAGTTGATTCATCCTGTCAATACAGGAGAACGAAGTAAATTAAAGCAGGAGAAAAAGGCGTAGCTTCACAAGGGCTCTTGCTTTATCTAGCAGTCACAACGAACAGAATGCATATGTACACAATTGTTACATTAACAGAGCTCATATGCAATAAACAGGTACTATACATGTATCTTGCTTAAAAATCACATCATAGAAAAATAGGTAGTACAAGGAAGAAAATTTCGGAATTATACAAATAAAACGCAACACATAAATATCGATAAAGTCAGACATTTTTCTAATCTCTCTCTCACAGTCACTTTCTCAATGCACGGTTGGACATACGTGAGCTGAAATCAATACTTGTTCCTAATTTGTTCAGTAGAACAGGGACCGGGTAACTGCAATGTTGAATGCCGTATTTAGTACGCCTCTTGGAGTTTTTAAAGCCTCTTTGCGCAGGCTATGTCGACTGGGTGACTTGGACGTGGTTGGCATTTTTTAAATGTATTTTGCTAGTTTGAAATAGTATATTTGATTAGCTTCAAGGATTTCATGTTGGAGAAACAGGGGATGCGTTCGTAAATCTTGGAGTCTTCTTCGGTAACTTTCAGAGAATCTCAAGATCTTTTTTCCCGGAGCACTGTTAATGTGACGTAATTTTTTAGTCGCTCCCCACACTAGGCTACAGTATGAAATTATTGAACAAAATCTTTAACAAATATCTGATCTTGCCGCTTACCGCCTCAATAGATACCTACACTTTCGGTCCGTTATACATGTATATGTGCCAGGATAGCGGCCATCGAAGTGAAACCCCCCTGCCCGGGACCACCATTTGCATAAGATTTGGGAGCCAGTTTGACGCAGAATGTTGCAAGTGGTGTCAAATGACTTGGTGTGTTCCTGAGAATAAACTTACTAATTGAGATGAAGCCCAAAATATGTGTGGGATTCGCAACGACGACCTTTCCGCCCCCGAACCGCGCATTCCAAGGACCTTCAGACGGCCATTACGGCCGAACCATTTGTCGCAGGGGGTGCCGGATGGTGTGGAACAATTCGTCGTGTAGGGATGCGCACGTTTATAAAATTAACTGATATAGCGAGGAAATATACCGGACATAGCGAAGGTCGCTGTAAATCACAGTAGTAGTGCAAAATCCATTTTATAGATGGCGCTTCTTGTGTCTTAGGATGCTTCCGGTAAGGAAACATTCGTGGATATTTGGATTTGGTCTTCTCCACTTTTACTGAGCACACCGGTGTATTCACTTAAAGCAAACCCCCTTAAGTCGAACACTGAGGCAGTGTGTTACAGGGCCCAACACGTGATCCGTCGCGATGGCTCAGTGGTTAAGGCACTCGTCTACCGAGCCGGAGTACCCGGGTTCGAACCCGACTGCGGCGGCCGCGTTTCGATGGAGGCGAAACGCAAAAGACGCCCCTGTGCTGTGCGACGTCAGTGCACGTTAAAGATCCCAAGGTGGTCGGAATTAATCCGGAGACCTCCACTGCGGCCCCTCTTTCTCTCTCTCTTCTTTCACTCCCACCTTCCTCCCTTCCCTTACGGCGCGGTTTGTGAGACAGATACTGCGCCATTTCCTTTCCTCAAAAACCAAACCAAGCCAAACCAACCAACACGTGTGTGTAAAAGCCATTGAACTGCTGTGTTGACACGCTACACCCGGGTTAAAGGTGTGTGGCACAAATGCTGGGCGCATTCCATGCACGCGACTTCCTGCGGTGATCTATATAGCCTGACGCAGGGCAATGGTCCGCACGTGTACGGACTGTTCTACAGGGCTATTCCCATGTGCGCCAGTTTACGCGGCTGCAGTCATCTCTATACAGTATTTAGAAATACTAAATGTGCGCTGTTTTGCCCTTTTAAATCGAGGCAGATGGAGTCAAGCCGAGGATACGTGGACAAGCGCTTCCAAATACATAGCTTGCACCGACGTCACATCCGGTGGCAGTCGGTTGCGAGTCGGCCATGCTGCCGAACCACTGCCAGGCCGCCTCTAGCTTTCCGCTGCCTGTGTTAGCTCGCAACGTGTCGGTTCTCGTCCATCCGTAGATTCGGTATGGTTTTGTGTGCCACCCTTGGCTGCTATGACTGTAGCGGCAGCTCCAGGCGAAACAAGAAGCCGATTAACACGAACTTCATCTGCATTCGCAAGATAATCGCAGGCATGCAAGTGCGAGCGCTCCATGTAGTAGGAATCTGCGCGAGCTGTGGCTGGCTCGCATTAAGCGCGATGATTTGGACCCCGACAACCCAAATTTAATTGTGTTCGGAGTGCACTTTGTGACAGGTAAGAGGCTTGTGTCGTCAACTTAATGTTTACGATGTAGCGAACCACGACGGGCGCGCCTGATACCGCCTAGGCCGATCGCTGCCGTAGCGCCAACGACGACGAAGCGTCGCTGAAAGACGAAGTGCCGCCGCTCTGCACGAGATCGCTTGGGTTGGACTGGCCGTCTTCTGCGCTGCTCGCCGTTTTGTGTCGCCCGCTGTGAACACCACGCCTTGCACCATTTCTGCAGAAACCCCCTTTCAACGAAAACGTGGGAAGCAGTGGCTACACTCTTCAATGTTGCTGTTTTGATTGACGCCATCTAATTTGTCTGAAAACACAAACCCAGACTGGGTCCCGTGTCGCTGCATCCTAGCTACAGGAATAGGCAATCCTTTTCGGATCGCTGCGACCGCAGCGAGCAATGACGGCAGAGAAAGCGGCGTGCCGAGGCCGAGTTTTTCGTCTCGTTGTTTGCGCATCGCAGACAGGCTTCTCACCCACCTGCTGTAGAAATCATTGTGTGGTCCCATTGATTCGAAGGCTTTCATTTTTTCCAACTTCACAAAGCTGGAAGGAGTACACGATATCCCCCGTGGGCCACTTCGAGAAACACATCAACGCCCATCGTCGCGTCGACTCCCGGTCGCAGCGTGTACGGATCTGTATCGTCAATAATTTTCACTTCGTCTGCGTAGCTACACGCGCCGATCAAATAAATTCAGACCAGTAGCCTTCACTGAATGGTTCATTCCTCTGTGGAGTAGGCATCGCATTCGAAAGGTAAGAAAATAATCCAAAGCGTCCGAGGAGTGGTCCGGCATCGCAGGGCGGACGGGCGGGGACGGCCGAATGGTTCGGCAGCATGGCCGCAAGCGCTTGATGGGGGCGGAAGTGACGACACGTGCAACCTATGTATTGCGGGGCCGCCATGATCTGCTTCATGCACGACTCTGAACGGAAAAATTATTGCCAGATTTTTGAACGCTTGGAGCACTTAATTGATTTCCAATGACCATCAGAATTTAGCTCGGCTAAGTGAAATATAAACAATCAAAACGCAAAAAAATAAACCTATCCCCAATGAGCTAAGCAGTGTTCGCCATAGGAGGCCGATAGATGGCACTAGTTGATGGGAAGGAAGGCTGGACATGAATGAGAAGTCCATAAATCACATACGGGTGCACATTACAGCAT
Source organism: Amblyomma mixtum (assembly GCF_055824585.1). Classification (NCBI taxonomy): domain Eukaryota; kingdom Metazoa; phylum Arthropoda; class Arachnida; order Ixodida; family Ixodidae; genus Amblyomma; species Amblyomma mixtum. The sequence goes on from NC_143018.1 coordinate 22,144,573, forward strand.
GTTAGAGATACGACGTAAAGTACCATTCCTTCGTTTACAATAGAAAATTAGAACACTATGTCTGTAATGAGCAGTCGTCGAAATCGAAGATGTATAAAATGGGCCCATTAGCCCCAGTGTATTTGAGGGACTCCCCTAGTGTGGAGCAGGTTTAATAAAGGAGGTAGTTATTCTTCCCATTCACCCGAGATGTAGCCACATCGCTACAGAAACTTCCCACTTGAGAACAAATTTTTCTTCAAGTGCAAATACTCCAGAGTAAGCTCTGTAGCTTTCCATCAAAGCTGCGTCGCTGCATTGTGGCTGGTAATAAGTAAATACTCTCTGCTTTAAAAAGGGTCATATTTGTAGATAGTAAGCGGAACGCCACACATTAACGGTTAGCCCATTTTCAACTCGGACGTAGGGACATACCTAACTTTGAGCAGGCTATAGGAACGGGCCGTGCTGAAGCGGTGTGCAGTATAAGGCCATCTTTCGTAACCTGTTTGCTGTTCAGTGCCCTGATGCATTGCGGTTATTCTAGGCTAAGATGACGGGTGCTTATCAGCTTCAGAGTAATATTGTCACCGACAATTTCACACCAAAAGTCACAGCGTTTCCTAGGATGAAGCCCGCCGAACCGCCGAGCTCATGCAGAACGAAGACGACGCGCGGCCACGCGCGGCCACGCGCCTGGAGCCAAGGTTCGGCCACCAGGTGGCGCCGGCAGAGAGCCAACAGTGTGGCATTGCCCCCCCTCTTTGAAGAGGCATCGACCCGATGCCGCGCGGGCGGAAAAAAAAATAATGAAGGGAAGGCGGAAAGTGAACAGCGCGAGTGTCTGCGTGAAAAGGGGCTAACGGGAGTAATACGGCTTCAGTCGCGCCACGTGGACTACTTCGGGCGTCGGTTGTCGTGAGGACCGGACAGTTCCTTGAGGGAGCACCTCGTAGGTCACCGCGCTGAGGCGGCGTAAGACCTGGTAGGGACCGAAGTAACGGCGAAGAAGCTTCTCAGAGCGCCCCCGCAAGCGGATCGGGCTCCACACCCAGACTTGGTCACCGGGTGTGTAAATCACTTCCCTGTGGCGGAGGTTGTAACGCTCGGCGTCGCGTTGCTGTTGGTGCCGGATTCGCTGTCGAGCAACATGGCGAGCGGCTTCGGCGTCACGTGCAAATTGGTTCGCTTCGAAAGAAGAAGGAGCAGGATCCGGAAGAAGCATGGCGTCCAGCATGGTCAAGGCTTCGCGACCGTGCACCAAATGGAACGGAGTGAAGCGTGTCGTTTCGTGTAGAGCAGTGTTGTAAGCGAACGTGATATAAGGCAGTATCCGGTCCCAGTTTCCATGGTCATCGTCCACATACATCGAAATCATGTCGGCAATTGTCTTGTTAAGCCGCTCAGTCAGTCCGTTCGTTTGCGGATGGTAAGCTGTAGTCCTTCGATGGCTGGTGCCACTGAGTCGAAGTACCTCGCTCGTAAGTGCCGACGTGAAGGCGGTGCCCCTGTCAGTTAATACGACTGTAGGGGCTCCGTGACGAAGTACAATGTTGTGAATGAAGAAATGTGCAACGTCGGCTGCGGTACCACGGGGAAGGGCCTTGGTCTCACAGTAGCGGCTAAGATAGTCAGTGGCAACAGCAATATACCGGTTACCCATGGAAGACGCCGGAAATGGGCCGAGTAAGTCCATGCCGACCTGTTGAAATGGGAGGCGTGGGGGATCGATCGGCTGCAGGAGCCCGGCTGGTTTAGTCGGCGGCGTCTTCCGGCGCTGGCACTCACGGCAGGTTCGGACGTAGCGGTGGACAACCGCAGCAAGCCTGGGCCAGTAGTACTTGTGACGTATGCGCGCCAACGTGCGGGAAAATCCGAGGTGGCCCGAAGGAAGGTCGTCGTGGCACGCACGCAGAACTTCGTCACGAAGCGCTATAGGTACGGCAAGCAGATAGGCAGTGTCCGTTGGGCCGTAATTCTTTTTATAGAGGACACCATCGCGCAAGCAAAACGATGACAGCCCGCGCTTGAAGATTCGAGGAGGAGATGGAGCGGTTCCTTCGAGATACTCGATGAGAGGAAGCAGTTCGGCGTCGGCCCTCTGTTGGCGGGCAAGGGTGGACGCGGTGACAGCACCCAGAAAAGCGGAATCGTCGTCGGACTCGCCCATGGGGCAGGGAATAGGAGCGCGGGATAGACAGTCAGCATCGCTGTGTTTCTGGCCGGACTTGTACACGATGGTGACATCAAATTCTTGTAGCCGAAGGCTCCAACGAGCAAGCCGCCCCGAGGGATCTTTCAGATTCGCCAGCCAACACAGGGAATGATGATCGCTCACAACCCGAAATGGGCGGCCATACAGGTACGGACGAAATTTCGTAACGGCCCACAGCACAGCCAGACATTCCTTCTCCGTGGTGGAATAGTTGACTTCGGAACGAGACAAAGTGCGACTGGCGTAAGCAATCACGCGTTCTAGACCATCCTGCCACTGAACAAGGATCGCACCGAGACCAACGTTACTGGCATCAGTATGTAGTTCCGTGTCGGCGTCCTCGTCGAAGTGGCCAAGCACAGGCGTACATTGGAGACGGGACTTGAGTTCCGTGAAGGCTCTTTCCTGGTCCTGCCCCCACAAGAAGGGTTCAGCGTCTTTCGTCAGGCGGGTCAGAGGCTCAGCTAGCTTGGAGAAATTATGAACGAACCGGCGATAGTACGCGCAGAGGCCCAAGAAACGACGCAGGCTCCGTTTGTCTGTGGGCTTGGGGAAGGCAGCTACGGCGGCCGTCTTTTCGGGGTCTGGACTAACGCCTCGAGCGCTGACAATGTGACCAAGAAACTTCAGCTGATGAAACGCGAAGTGACATTTCTCTGGCTTGAGAGAGAGACCAGCGGAGCGTATGGCCTCGAAAACAGCACGCAAACGTTTCAGGTGCTCATCGAACGTGTCGGAGAAGATCACGACATCGTCGAGATATACGAGGCACGACTGCCACTTCAGTCCAGATAGCACGGTGTCCATCATTCGTTGGAATGTGGCAGGGGCCGAGCACAAACCAAAAGGGAGCACCTTAAACTCGTATAAACCGTCAGGGGTAATAAAGGCGGTCTTCTCTCGGTCGCGTTCGTCAACCTCTATTTGCCAATACCCACTGCGGAGGTCAAGAGACGAAAAATAGGTGGCATGGCGCAGGCGGTCTAGAGAGTCATCAATGCGTGGCAGAGGGTACACATCCTTTTTCGTGACGTTATTGAGGCGCCTGTAATCCACGCAGAACCTGAGGGTGCCATCTTTCTTCGTGACGAGGACAACAGGTGATGCCCAGGGGCTCGTGGACGGTTGTATGACGTCGTCCTGGAGCATTTGTGTAACTTGGCGGCGGATGGCGTCACGTTCTTTTGAAGATACCCGATAAGGGCGCTGACATATTGGTCTTTGGTCGTCAGCAACGACAATTCGGTGCTTTGTAAGCGGCGTCTGTCGCACCTTGGAAGTTGATGCAAAACAATCGCGGAAGGAATAGATGAGGTTTTCTACGCAGCGTTTCTGAATGGCCAAGAGGTGCGGGTTGACGTCGGTCGGGATGGCTGTAGCTGTCGCCTCGTCGTGGTCTGACGTCGTGGACAAAGAGCACTGCCTGGTACACTCTCCGAGCTCGTCAAAATAAGCGACGACCGCTGTTTTCGTGAGATGTTGCGGTTCACGGGTAAAGTTCGTAACTAAGATGTCGGTGCGCCCGTTGGTAAGATCTACTAGGCCTCGAGCTATACAAACTTGCCGAGCGAGTAGCAGCGACATGTTCGCTTCAGCGATGCCAAGGGTGCCGGTGCTGCCATTACACTCGACTGTGACGAACTTGCTGGCTCGCGGAGGGATCGTTACATGATCGTCACATAGGCGCAACATTACTCTGCAGGGCTCGCTGTGGGTGTCAACGGCTCGCTGGGCGGAAAAAGACACCATGAGTTCCCGAAGGTCGATGACCGCACCATACTCTTGAAGAAAATCCATGCCCAGAATGAGGTCTTTAGAACAGTCACGTAAGACGGCAAAGGAGCCAGTGAAAGTAAGACCCCGGATCTGGATGCGGCAGGTGCAGGCGCCGATCGGCGTCACTACGTGGCCACTGGCGGTGCGAATGACGGGTCCACACCAAGGGGTCAGAACCTTACGGAGAGTCGTGGCGAGTTGACTGCTCATCACAGAAAAATCAGCGCCGGTATCGACGAGTGCGGTCACTTGATAACTGTCGGCGGTTACAAAAATTTCAGATGAAACTAATCGTTCGCAGCACGTCGGTGAGGTCGTCGGTGAGGTAGTCGGAGAGGTCGTCGGAGAGGTCGTCGGAGAGGTCGTCGGAGAGGTCGTCGGATTGGGTCGCCACCCCCCGGGCAGGGGCGTCGAATCGTCGGGTGGAGGCTGTTGACTCTGTACAGTGGCGGCGGCCCTACCCCCGGAGGACGCCGTCTTCAGTTTTCCCGGCGAGGGGACGTGCGTCTGAACTGACCAGATGTTGAGGGCCGACTGGGCGAAGCAAAGCGCCTCGGGGATGGCGATCGCGATTGGCGCTGCTGCGAGGCCGGGGGCAGCACGTGAGCGGCGAGGTACTCGTCGATGTCCTGCGGTCTTTCACCATAGCGAGGTCGAGGCGCGTCGGGCGGGAAGCCTCTCAAACCCATACGCCGGTACGGGCAATGCCGCAGAATATGGCCAGGCTCCCCGCAGTGGTAGCAGAGCGGGCGGTCGTTGGGCGTGCGCCACACGTGCGCTTTGCTGACAGGAGGGCGCAGGTTCTGCTGCTGCTCGACGGGGCGCACGTAACGGTGGGATGTTCGAGGTCCGGCAACTGGGCGAAACTCTTGCGGCATGGGAGCAGGTCGGCGCAGGGCATCGCTGTAGGACATGACGTGTGGCTCCGGTAGTGGTGCTGGTGGTGGCTGCACCACGCGCTGAATTTCGTCACGGATGACGTCCCCTGTAGAAGGTATGCTTGCCGACGGAGCATCCATGCGGAGGTGTCGCAGTTCTTCGCGGACAATGCTCCGTACAATCTCTCGCAGCGCCTCATCCCCGGGGCCTGGCAAGGGCGCGAAGTATTGAGTGGCCGCTACATTTGCCTGACGGCCGTATTGGGCGCTCCGTTCCAGCAACGAACGCTCCATGGAGGTAGCTTCCTTGGCGAAGGCGGCGACGGTTAGCGGAGGGTCGCGCATGAGGCCAGCAAACAGCTGCTCCTTCACCCCACGCATAAGGTGCCGCACCTTTGTAGCTTCTGGCATGGTAGGGTCGGCCCGATTGAAGAGGCGTGTCATGTCCTCTATAAACATGGCCACGCTCTCGTTGGACTGCTGAGACCTGGAGCGAAGGGCAAGTTCAGCGTTCTCCTTCCGTTGGCTCGAGCTGAATGTGGCGAGCAACTCACGGCGAAAAGCTGCCCAGTTGGAAAAGGACGCCTCGTGGTTCTCAAACCACGTTTTCGCCGAGTCGAGCAGTGCGAAATATACATTCAGCAGCTTCCGCTCGTCGTCCCACTGGTTAAATGCGGCCACACGGTCAAAATTGGCCAACCAGTCTTCTACATCCTCAAACCGGTCGCCGTGGAAGGATGGTGGCGACCGAGGTGCGAGAAGGACGCACGGCGGGGCACTTCCGGAGGACTGACCTGTCTGGCTGCCAGTGGTGGACGTCATCGCTCTGACAGGCCTTGTTAGTGGCTCGAACTCGGGTTGCAGGCCTCGCAGGCGACGGCTCGGCGCCACCTGGTGGCCATATGCTGGCTTCTGCTGCCGATTCCTTTTTATGCCGGAGTTTCCTGAAATGGTGTCTCAGGAGAGAGCGCAATTTCCCTCTCCTGTTCGATCTCCTTTACCGCTTTAAACTTCCTTAGAATCCGCAATGTCCCTCGTCTGGGGGTGTAGCTCAGATGGTAGAGCGCTCGCTTAGCATGCGAGAGGTACTGGGATCGATACCCAGCACCTCCACGATTGTTTCTTTTGTTTTATAGTAGCATTCTTTCATTTTAGAAATAAATTACCCGTTAAACAAAAATTTATAAACGCTTTCTGACAGAATGAATTGGAGCTTCAGGCTTCCCTCGTTTACAATGCACCTGCTGTTGGCGCCGTATCAGCCGTCGTGAGAACTGCAAGACGGTTATTTTATCGCATTTTTCCTTGTTCGAGCTTCTGGGGTCACTTGAATGCTTTGCGTTGGCACAGGGGGCGTGCAAGAGTTAACCAACCCCTCTCCTCTTAGCCTTTTCTTTGTTGCGCAAGGCAAATAAGATCAAGAGGCAATCGCAACACGCCGCTAGAGTTTAACTGGCGCCCGTTATCCCTGTGCCGTTGTTCTGACGTGTTTCTTCTTGACATTGCTAGTTTGTACAGACGTATACAATCCATGGTGAACTACACATGTTCAATCCTGCGTCGTCTTTCCGACTGTTCCGCTAACACATGTGGCGAAGAAATTACAGCCAGTCAGGTGTAGCCAGGCCATGCGCCATCATTCTGCTGCGTGCGATGGTTTGACTACGTGGGACTGCACCCTGTTTTAACTGGGTAAACACAACCAAACTAGAAGCTCTTCAACTGCAGTTTGTTTCCGCATAGACGCCTGTGGAACGCTGCACTGCCTACCGCGGTTTTCAGGGGGGGTAAGCATTATTAGCAAAGCAGGTCATGTCATCTTCGGTCAACCTCTGCCTCTCATTAACCGGCCAGCATTCTGTGCATAGAGGAGTCGGCCCCCATCTCTCAATGTAGACTTGACGGCGTTGCGCTGCCGGAAGTTTTGCGGAACTTTATCAACAGAGATAGGCCCTCGCCACCCTTTCCCGCGCGATCTCAATCACAGCTTTAAATCTCCTTGAGTGCGCAGCGATTCTCATCCGGGGGTGTAGCTCAGATGGTAGAGCGCTCGCTTAGCATGCGAGAGGTACTGGGATCGATACCCAGCACCTCCATGGAAGCAAGCTTTTTTCGTCTCTTCTTAAAGCGCCGCAACGTCAAGAAACAATATTTCAGACAAGGCGATTTTTAAAGCGCCAGAACAACGCCATGGGCTACGAGGTGCATCACACTGGAGAGGACCTGATTAATCTTTGCCGCCTTGAGTTCTTTGAAATTGATCAGAATCTTGGTACACTGAAGATTTTGCCTTTCACAGGCTGGCCTCCGCGGCGGGTGTCGATTCCACGACCTTGAACTGTGCAGCCAAATAATGCGAACACCTAGCCATCCCGGAGCTTTTTTTTCAAACAAAGTATGCAAATTTAAAATAGGTTCTGTTTTTACAGTTCTGACGCGCTCCCTGGTGACCTCTAACATATACGCTCTGTGTGCTTGTTCACCCCTTTTTGTGCACTAAAGGTGACGATTAATAATGACAGAGTCGCAGAGCTTTAAAGCGACAGCGTTAAAACTCCCGTTGTGCAGAAACAACCGGCGTCGTCGGTGTTGTGAGCGAAAAATCACGGGATAAGCAACCTGATTGGGCCACCCAGGTCACGTGACCTTGTGACGTCATCACAACCTGCCCACCCGATAGTGGGCAAATTGACCAGCATGGTAGGTCGATGTTAAATTAGTCATTGGTCGCGAGAGGTTGCTCGGAATGAGCAACCTGGGTCGAAGCATCGTCATCTCTAGGAAACTTTAAAGAAACGGTGAACTTGCACTTGTTATCGATTCAGATATGACAGTTTACCTTGAAAGTGCAATATGTTCTCACTGTTTCTGGTACTTATGTACCTTCCATTTTAAGCGTACGTATTTACTTAATGTAGTTTGCTTACCGCGTGTTGCTTGAGTGTTTTGTGTATTCGGAAAGGGGACTGACACTTAGGCGTTCGTCGCTTTTTTGTCAGCCTCCTCGACAGAGTTTCTTCGTGTTTCTGTGAAATAAACATTCATTCGTACAAGACCCACCAGTGCGAGCACCTGCCTCGCAGGGCAGTGGCGCATCGCTCAACCGCTACACCACTGCGCGATGAGTGGTATGAAGGTTCCTGTGGACTCTAAAGTCTAGTGACCAATTTCGCATATATGGGCATTATATGGGCATATATGGGCATTATATGGGCATATATGGGCATTATATGGGCATATATGGGCAATTCCGCATATATTGCGCAGTAACGCTACGCGTCATACTCTTAAGGCGGAGCGGGACAGTCCCCTTCCAGTTTTTCCAGTTTCGACCCTGGTCCTTCACAGTCTCTTCACGTTTGTGAAAGATTGAAACTTAGGGACGTGACGCTAGCGTACCTTGCTCTTACAGCGCAGTGTATTCGGCGAAATGCTAGCAACGCTGTCCTGACTATAAATGAAGCACAAGGTATGTAGCTTTGCCTCTGAATCAGCACTGGTTTAATGCAGTGCGGAAATGTCCTGTGACGTCATACGTGCATCATTTTTAGTTTTATGTGCTCGTGATATGTCTTCACACTGCCCACACACGTTCGTGTTATTGCTTTGCGTAGCTTACACCGATATTTACTTCTGCGCTGTAAATTATAACGTTGATGGCAAGTGGATTATGTTTCGTACTTTTAACGCCAGAGCCTTTGTGTCTCTATGTCGGAAAAAAGTTGTCCAGCGATGGCGAGAGTCTGAATACCCGCCTCCGGAGCGGCCAGAACACACAGATAGAACGTGGCGCCCTTAGAGAGAGTCTAAAACGCCACTAAAACCCCTGATAACCTCCGTCTGCTGTAGAAGACCTAATACGTGATATTATGCAAGGGCGCCATGATAGTGCACCACACAAAGCTTCCACCGAGCATTTACAGCGCTTAGGACTATAAGGTGATTTTATACAAGTGCGCATCTCCTCGCTTCCTACAGCCCGGACGCTCCTACAAGCCGTGTTTACAACAGAACACCGTAAAAGGCCCCGTAGTCTTAGCAAAGCGCTTGACCGGTACAGCGTAACCTCGTTGATTCGAATCTCCGGGATATTTGGTTTGGTTTGGTTTATGGGGTTTAACGTCCCAAAGCGACTATGCTATGAGGGACGCCGTAGTGAAGGGCTGCGGCAATTTCGACCACCTGGGGTTCTTTAACGTGCACTGACATCGCACGGTACACGGGCCTCTAGAGGCCGCCGCGGTGGCTCAGTGGTTATGGTGCTCGGCTGCTGACCCAAAAGTCGCGGGTTCGATCCCGGCCGCGGCGGCTGGAATTTCTTTGGAGGAGAAATTCTAGAGGCCCGTGTACTGTGCGATGTCAGTGCACGTTAAAGAACCCCAGGTGGTCGAAATTTCCGGAGCCCTCCACTACGGCGTCTCTCATAGCCTTAGTCGCTTTGGGACGTAACCCCCCCCTATAAACGGGCCTCTAGAATTTCTCCTCCATAGAAATTCGACCGCCGCGGCCGGGATCGAACTGGCGCTTTAGTTCCGTCAACGTCACGTGTGCTAAGGGCAGCCCGATTAGAATTCCCACAGTTCTAACTCCAAATAAATAGAAAAAAATTTTCGCATCCCTTTCGAGTTCCAGTTACCTAATTCAACTGCATTACACTGAGTTCAAGATGAGTCAGCGCCGATGAAGTTAAAATTCTTCAAAAACCAAGATTAAAAAAGCCGCAGGGCCGGTTTCTCTTTGGAGGACGCCCAACACGTGAGGCCACGCAAAAGAAGTGGAGGCTTGCCAAGTATTGCGGAACGTGGTGGACGCAGTAAGGACGTCAGGGTTCTTGACCGTTCGATCCCATTTACAGTTACAAGGTTTGTTCGATCCGCCTGCGATCCTCGTCTGGGGGTTTAGCTCAGATGGTAGAGCGCTCGCTTAGCATGCGAGAGGTACTGGGATTGATATCCAGCAGCTGCACTGCGACTATTTTTTTTTTCGATTTTCTGCATGGCTACCTTGTTTGCAATGTTCAGAACGGACTTCATTGTCGGGCTGCATTTATCCTTATTGGGGCTTCTGAAGGATGCCAAGTACAGCGTGTGAACAGGATGTTTCTTCACAGTTAATGTGGCCTCTCTATGTGTTTTATTCAAAGCGACTGTGAATGACAGTAGTTAATGACAGTAAGCCTCTAGTTTTTTGAAGCCTACAATCAACTACCCCGGGAAGCTGCAGAAGCCCAAAGGTGGCGGCCTCAAATTCCCACCCCGTATGCATTGGGAAGAAATTTAGTGCCGGTTGATCAATTAATCGAATCCTATCCAAAACTTTCTGCCGCATATAGGTGATGACATTAGTCCTGAGTCCCTTGGGGCGCACACACATCCAACATCGGTCTATTGTACTTCTAAGGGGTTACGTGTGAAAGGGACTTATATTCGGTCCTTATACGCTTGTTAGAGAGTGCGGGCGAACAGCAATTGGATCTTGTTTTCGTAAATGTGGTCTACAAAACCAGCCCCTGGTTTTCCTCACTTGTTCGATCTCCTTTACTGGTATAAATGTCCTTCGAGTGCGTTGTGCTACTCGTCCGTGGGTGTAGCTCAGATGGTAGAGCGCTCGCTTAGCATGCGAGAGGTACTGGGATCGATACCCAGCACCTCCATGACCCATTTTTTTCCCGTGTTGTGCCGGGCTTTGGTCGGTGATGAGTTGGTGGGTAAGGTACTAAATAATTATAGACATCAAATTTCGCTTGCGTGTTTTTTCTTGCTAATGATGCGCAAGATATTAATATACATAAATCACCACGTGGTATTCACATACGATCTCTAATTAATATACAATTTGTAAAGACGAAGACGAACATTCTGTGCAGCGGCAGCAGTGCCATCGCTGCGCGTGCTTTCGGCTCACTTTGGCTGACCGCAGACTGTTGCCGCGCTGCTCCTCTAATAAGGTCCCAGAGCCTTTAATAAACCCCCGTCTTACAAATTTAAGTTCTTCTCGCACCTTTTTCAGGTTCAGTTTTAACAGTCGAGCGATGGCCATGACGTCAAATGTCAGTATAAATCACGTGAGGGATGAAAAAATCTGCGATATAATCGCTTCTTCGTCGTTTGGATTGACTACAATGGTAAAGCTGGCCTCTCTCAAAAGTCAGAATAACGCGAAATTAGGAACCAGTAATTATTTGTTTTCTTAATGCCTCACGGGGCATATACTGACCTTTGAAGTCAAGGTCATCACTCGGCTGTTTAAACCGAAAGAGGTGAAAGAAAAAATTCGATTGTAAATTGTTGTAAATTGTTTAGTGGCCATTTGCAGTATCACACGGTGATACATGTATACTAATGTATTAGGCATACACACAAAGAAGAGGACACACAGCCAAGTATTTGGTATCTATACTCCTTTATTAAGAAAGGTTGTGGTATGTGGAGTCTAAGGGGCTGTTTCAAGGTTCCGGTCCAATTTCGGTCATTTGGCGATATTCACCGCGCAGCCCAGCAAACGGACTTTTTCCCTCTTAACCCCCATCTGAATGCGGCTGCCACGGCAGAGATTCAATCATACGACCTTGGACTGAACAGCTGAACTGAATAGTTTCTCCGCCGCTGCGGCGGCTATCTCAAGAAAGATTTTAAGATTACGAGAAAAATATCCCTTTTTATGGCAAGGATACCCTGCTGGCATTTCAAAGAGATGCTTTCTCCGTCATAATTCTTCCCGGTTTATGCACTTACGGCCATGCACATAACGGCTGTGAGCTAGCTATCAAGGCGATCCGTAGCCTCTATTCCTGGTCGCTGTTTGTAGCAACGTAAACCTGAATAAGACGTACAAAAGCACGACAAAGAAATCACTGTCAGCCGAAGCCCTCTTGGGTCACTTTCCGCATATTTTTCTCGTGTTTCCTCATGGTTTTCTAGGCCTGTGTTCAAAGAAACGGACAGCAACTAAATAACAACTGGTCGTTTGCAAGTTAAAGCGTGCGCATCTTGTTGCAGTTTGTTGCAGCGACACGTAGCTCAAAAACCAGCAAGATATACGCAGCCATATACCGCACATGGTTATGTGCGACGTGTTGATCGCATTGAGATATGTCCTGAAAAGTACGTACATGAGCTAACCAGCCTGGGAAGAGCATTTTCGACGCGTATATTGTTGCAATCTCGACGCACCTGAAACTCTCCGCACGCTGTTCAATCCGTAGTGATTCTAGGCTGGCAGACGACTCAAACGAACTCTGGTGTAGGCGATGTGAACTTCTATTAGCTCCTGTCGCCCATCTATTACAGACCATCGCATGCATGCCAGATCCGCAACGCATACAACACCCGTCCTTCCGAGTAGCAGCGGTCGGTCAGGCGAGGCGGCTCGCAGGTCAAGTTTTCCGGAATTGTGTCGAAGGGGTGAGCGCGTTGGTTTCCATCGCCCTTTCGATCTCATTTATCCGTTTAATGTTCCTTCGCGTGTGAAGTGCTCGTCGTCCGGTGATGAAGCCACGCACCCCCGGGCGGATAGTGTTGTTAATTATTGCTCATTGCGCTCTGTAAGTGTATTTGTGTACTGTGGTTCTTGCCGAAGTCAGGCAATAAAAAAAAAAAAAAAGGGGGTGTAGCTCAGATGGTAGAGCGCTCGCTTAGCATGCGAGAGGTACTGGGATCGATACCCAGCACCTCCACTTGGACTTTTGCCTCCTCATGAACGAAAGCTTTTTTTTTTTCTTCTTTGAGGCGTCCAAATGGCGAAGTGTAATGTCTGCGAGCTGAAAAAGGACCCGAGGCAGGAACCTGTTTTTAATGACAAAAAAATAACATCACTGAGCAGTCAACATACTTATTTTCTTTTATTCAGTACACTCTGTTTTGCGTTGGCTCAAGGGGCGTGCAAGGGTTAACCGTCCCCTCTGTTCTCAGCGGTTTTGTTGTTGCTCTAGGCAAATAAGATCAAGAGGCAATCACAGCACGCCGCTAGAGGTTAACTGGCGCCCCGTTAGCCCTGTGCCATGGTTCTGACGTGTTTCTTCTTGACATTGCTAGTTTGTGCAGACGTATACAATTCATGCCCGGAAAACGATTGGCGAACTATACATGTTCAATCCTGCGTCGTGTTTCCGACTGTTCCGCTAACACATAGGGCGAAGCAACGGCCAGCCAGGCGTAGTAAGGCCATGCGCCATCTTTCTGCTGCGTATGTCAAACAACAATGAGCAAACAACAACCAAGCTAGAAGAAGGGGTTCCATTGCAGTTTGTTGACGCATAGACGCCTATGGAACGCTTCACTGTCTACCGCGATTTTCAATGAGCAACCTGGGTCGAAGCATCGCCATCTCTCGGAAACTTAAAAAAAAAAAGGTGAACTTGCACTTGTTATCGATTCAGATATGATTGCTTACCCTAAAACTGCAACATGCTTTCACTGTTTCGGTTATGTATTGCATGCACCTTTCATTTTTGGTGTACATATATACTTTATGTAGATTGCTTACCGTGCATGTGTTGCTTGAGTGCTTTGTGTATTCGGAAAGGGGACTGACACTTAAGCATTCGTTGCATTTTTGTCAGTTTCCTCGATAGAGTTTCTTTGTATTTCTGTCAAATAAACATTCATTCATACAAGGCCCACCAGTGACAGCACCTGCCATCGCAGGGCAGTGGCGCATCGCTTAACCGCTTCACCACTGCGCCAGGAGGGGAGGGAGGTTCCTATGGATCTATGACTGTAAAGTCGAGAACGACCAATCCTGCATATATGGGCATTAGCCCATTAACGCAGTTTCGACCTGGTCCTTGCGGTTGAAACTGTGATGGTCGAAAGCCTGCAATCCCTTCACGTCTGCGAAAAATTAAAACTTATGGACGTGACGCTAGCGTACCTTGATTTTAAAGCGCAGTGTATTCGGCGAAGTTGTAGCAACACTGTCCTCCCTATAAATGGAGCACAAGGTATGTACCTTTGCCTCTGACTCAGCACTGGTTAAATGCGGTGCGAAAATGTCCTGTAACGTCACACGTGCATCATTTTTAGTGTTATGTGCTCCTGATATGTCTTCACACAGCCCTTCGTGTTATTGTTTTGCGTAGCTTACACCGATATTTACTTCTGCGCTTTCAATTAGAACGTTGGCGGCAAGTGGATTATGTTTCGTATTCTTAACGCGAGTGCCTTAGTACCTCTATGTCGCAAAAAAATTGTCCGGCATTGGCGAGCGTTTGACGCCTTTCAGTCGGAGCGGTTGGAACACGCAGATGGAATGTGGCGCCTTGAGACAGAGACTGAAACGCCACTAAAATCAGTGATAACTTCCGTCTGCTCTAGAAGACCTAACACGGGATATGCAAGGGCGCCATGATAGTGCACCACACAAAGCTTCCACCAAGCATTTACAGCGCTTAGGGCTATAAGATGATTTTATACAAGTGCACATCTCCCCACTTCCTACAGCCCGGCAATAATGAAGGCCACCAGGACGCTCCTACAAGCCGTGTTTACAACATAGCACCGTAAAATGCTCCGTAATGTTAGAGAAGCGCTTGACCGGTACAGCGTACGCTCGTTGATTCGAATCTCCGGGATATTTGGTTTGGTTTGGTTTATGGGGTTTAACGTCCCAAAGCGACTATGCTATCAGGGACGCCGTAGTGAAGGGCTGCGGAAATTTCGACCACCTGGGGTTCTTTAACATGCACTGACATCGCACAGCACACGGGCCTCTAGAGGCCGCCGCGGTGGCTCAGTGATTATGGTGCTCGGCTGCTGACCCAAAAGTCGCGGGTTCGATCCCAGCCGCGGCGGCTGGAATTTCTTTGGAGGAGAAATTCTAGAGGCCCGTGTACTGTGCGATGTCAGTGCACGTTAAAGAACCCCAGGTGGTCGAAATTTCCGGAGCCCTCCACTACGGCGTCTCTCATAGCCTTAGTCGCTTTGGGACGTAACCCCCCCCCCCCCCCCCCCCCCCCCCCATAAACGGGCCTCTAGAATTTCTCCTCCATAGAAATTCGACCGCCGCGGCCGGGATCGAACTGGCGCTTTAGTTCCGTCAACGTCACGTGTACTAAGGGCAGCCCGATTATAACTCCCACAGTTTTAACTCCAAATAAATAGAAAAAAATTTCGCATCCCTTTCGAGTTCCAGTTACCTAATTCAACGGCATGACTTTGAGTTCAAGATGAGTCAGCGCCGACGAAAGTAAAATTCTGCTTCAAAAACCAAGATTCAAATGCGGTACGGCCGGTTTCTATTTGGAGGACGCCCGACTCGTGAGGCCGCGCAGAGGAAGTGGCGGCTTGCCAAGTATTGCGGAACGTGGTCGACGCAGTAAGGACGTCAGGGTTCTTGACCGTCCGATCTCATTTATAGTTTGAAGGTTTGTTAGATCAGCTTGTGTTGCTCGTCCGGGGGTGTAGCTCAGATGGTAGAGCGCTCGCTTAGCATGCGAGAGGTACTGGGATCGATAACCAGCACCTCCACGAGCTATTTTTTTTAATTTTCTGCATGGCTACCTTGTTTGCAATCTTCAGAACGGACTTCAGTGTCGGGCTGCTTTTATCCTTATTGGTGCTTCTGAAGGATGCCAAGTACAGCGTGTGAACAGGGTGTTCCTTCACAGTTAACATGGCGTCTCTATGTGTTTTATTCAAAGCGACTGTGGATGACAGTAAGCATCTGGGTTTCTCAAGCCTGCAATCAACTATCCCGGGAAGCTGCAGAAGCACAAAGGAGGCGACCTCAAATTCTCACCACGTTATACACTGGGAAGAAATTTAGTGCCGGTTGATCCATTATTCAAATCCTATCCAAAACTTTCTGCCGCATATAGGTGATGGCATTAGTCCAGAGTCCCTTGGCGCACACACATACCACATCTGTCTATTGTACTTCTAAGGGGCCACATGTGAACGGGACTTATGTTCGGTCCTTGTACTTCATAGAGTGCAGGGGAACAGCAATTGGCTCTTGTTTTCGTAAATGTGGTCTACAAACACAGCCCATGGTTCTCCTCACCTGTTCGATCTCCTTTACCGGTTTAAATGTCCTTCGAGTGCGTTGTGCTACTCGTCCGGGGGTGTAGCTCAGATGGTAGAGCGCTCGCTTAGCATGCGAGAGGTACTGGGATCGATACCCAGCACCTCCATGACCCATTTTTTTCCCGTGTTGTGCCGTGCTTTGGTCGGTGATGAGTTGGTGGGTAAGGTAGTAAATGAGCATAGACATCGAACTTCGCTTGCGTGTATTTTTCTTGCTATTCATGCGCAAGGCATTAATATACGTGAATCAACATGTGAGACTCACGTACGATCGCTAATTAATATATAATTTAAGTTCTTCTCCCATCTTTTTCAGGTTTGTTTTCAGCAGTCGAGCGATGGCCATGACGTCAAATGTCAGTATAAATCACGTGAGGCATAAAAAAAAAAACTTTAGTATAATCGCTGCTTCGTCGTTTTGACTAACTGCGGCGGTAAAGCTAGCCTGTCTCAAAAGTCAGAATTACGAGAAAAGAACAGCCAGTAATTACTTGGTTTATTAATGCCTCACGGGGCCTGTACTGACGTTTGCCGTCAAGGGCATCACTTGGCTGTTTAAAGCGAACCAGTTGAGAGAAGTGATTGGATTGTAAATTGTTTAGTGGTGATACATGTATACTAATTCAAATGGCATAAACACAAAGAAGAAAACACGGAACCAAATACTTGGTATCTATACTCCTTTAAGAAAGGTAGTGGTATTATGTGGAGTCTAAGGCTTCAAGTTGAACGTTGGCTGTTTCGAAGCTACGGACCAGTTCCGGCCATTTGGGGCTATTCACCGTGCAGCCGAGCAAACGGACGTTTTCTCTTGTAACCTCCATCTAAATGCCACTGCAGGGATTCAATCATACGACCTTGAGACTGACCGGCTGAAGTAGTTTCTCAACCACTGCGGCGGCTATCTCAAGAACGATTTTTGGATTGGAGGAAAAATATCCTTTTTTTTTTTATCAAGGTTGTCCTGCTCGCATTACAAAGAGATGTTTTTTCAGTCGTAAGTCTTCCCAGTTCATGCACTTATGACCATACACGTAACTGCTGTGAGTTGAGCTCTCAAGGACATCAGTGTCCTTTATGCCAGACAAATCCTGCTCGCTGTTTGTAGCAACGTAAACCTGAATAAGACGTACAAAGGCACGACAAAGAAATCACTGTCAGTTGGAGCTGTGTTGGCCCACTTTCCGCGTATTTGTCTCGTGTTTCCTTATGGTCTTCCTGCCCTGTGTTTAAAGAAACGGACAGCAACCAAATAACAACTGGTCATTTACGAGTTAAAGCGTGCGCATCTTGTTGCAGTTTGTTCCACCGACACGTAGCTCAAAAAAATTGAGGGGAGCACTTTGTTGACCTAAAGTGCGGTGAGCCCAAAGCTTTAAGCGCGGTTTTGCTGCTTGTGTCACTGATGTGTGGTTCAGATGTTAATTAGGTACACGTTTGTTTGTGAATCTTAAATCCTGGAGACACTGGAGGGCGTTTCTGCAAACGCTCTCCAGCGTCCTAGACAAGGAGAACTACATACACGTCGGCAGGAAGTGCGTAGCCACTAGCACGCTCGGCTGCGGAACGGAAGGATGGTGGTTCGAATTCCATCGTGCACAAAGATTTCTTTTTCTGGTCTGACTACAAAAAGCGTGACACCTCTGCTGGCAACCTTCTGTCGACAACGATGAGGCATTAAAAGCTTTCGTCTTAATAACCAGCAAGACGTATGCAGCCATCTACCGCACATGGTGATGTACGACGTCTTGATCGCATTGAGATATGCCCTGAAGAGTCGTATATGACCTAACCAGCCTCGGAGACGCATCTTCGACTTGCGTATATTGATGTAACCTCAACGCATCTGAAACTCTCCGCTCGCTGTTGAACTCCGCAGTGATTTTCGACTGGCAGACAACTCACACGAACTGTGGTGTAGGCCATGTGAACTTCTATTTCCATCTGTCACCCAACTACCACTGGCCATCGTATGTATGTCAGATCCGCAGCGCATACAACACCCGTCCTTCCTAGTAGCAGCGGTCGGTCAGGCGAGGCGGCTCGCAGTCAAGTTTTCCGGAATTGTGTCGAAGGGGTGAGCGCGTTGGTTTCCATCGCCCGTTCGATCTCATTTACCCGTTTAAATTTCCTTCGCCTCCTATGTGTTACTCGTCCGGGGGTGTAGCTCAGATGGTAGAGCGCTCGCTTAGCATGCGAGAGGTACTGGGATCGATACCCAGCACCTCCACTTCTAATTTTGCCTCCTTTAATGAATGAAAGCTTTTTTTCCCCTCTTTTAGGCGGGACAATGGCGAAGTGTAATGTCTGCGAGCTCGAAAAGGACCCAGAGCTGGAGCCTGCTCTTAATGAAAACAACAACTTATATCATTGAGCAGTCAACATATTTTCTTTTATTCAGTACACTCTTAAAACCCTTGTATCCAGGGTAGTACTGCATAAAGAAGGGGGTTTGTTGAAATAAGCAACGACAAAGTACCCGGAGAGCACTGTCTACAATACAGAACACTCTACCATATATAGAACACAAAATTTACTTCCAAGCATTGAAAGAAGAAATACCGTAGAAAGCAGATCAACGGCTAAATTTTAACAGGACTGCATGGCAGTGAAATTCTAGAAGTGTACAATTAACCAACAAAAGCTATCAGGTAGATCCACAGCCTTAAGTGTGCTTCTTGTAGCCAGAAATAGCCAAAGAATAGTTATCCAGCCCAAACGCAAAAGCCAATGAGCATTAGATCTGAGAAAAATACAAAGGATAGAAGAAATTTGACAACCTAACGATATTAAATAACAGCACGCAATTAGAAGGTGTTGAATCGTTACCCTGGGAATATCCACCAACAAGTCACAATTTTATATAACTAAGAAAGCAAACAAATGTAGCATAGAATGAGCATGGCACGCTTTAGAAACGGATTTTATAGCGTAAGAAACTTTCTTTGCTTCAGGCGTAGTAGTCATTTCCCACCTTTTAAGCGTGCCTTAATTGTCAGCTTGATTGCGGCGAGTTTTAACGGCGAGCAAATAGAAGTCACCGCTTTATGTAATCAATTTATGATACAGCCTATGTTTCGAGCATATCCTGTTGGCGACCTATGGAGTTCGCCACTCATTGCGAACGGGCTGACTGCTCTTCCTCGTTTTGATAGTAAGTCTACAGGTTTCGTACAGTGACTTGAAAAACTGAAGATCATCGTTAAAATTGCTTGGATTTCTTAAATGGTGATATCAAAATTCGCATTTAAAACTTCAGAAAATAATAAATTTGCTTTGACAGCTATTCAGCACTATTTTCCACGCTTTAAATTGATTTGTCATCAGCTGTTTGCATGTTATGTTTTAGAATTGTATAAACTGAAATTTGAACTTTACGCTCCACTTTATATGCTCTAGACTATTTTATAATTCAGCTAAAAAACACTTTTAAGAACGAACTACGATTTAAGTAACCTCTTACGGCGTCCACCGCCAAAATAATGGAGTTTCTTAAATGGTAGCATCAAAATTCGCATTTAAAATTTCAGAGAGTTATTAAATTCGTTTTGACAGCCATTCAGCACTATTTTCCACGCTTTGCAGTGATTTGTCATCAGCTATTTACATGTGCTGCTTTACAATTTCACAAACTACAATTTGAACTTTAATTTCGATTATATGTATTTCAGACTATTTTATAATTTAGCTGGAAAACATGAACTACGCTTTATGTAACCTCTTACGGCGTCCACCGCCAAAATAGTGGACTGCCACCTCAACCGCAACGCACAGACAAATCACCAGAGCACAGCAGAGCAGCACAAAAGGCACCGCGTTGTTGTGTTCCTTCGCCAAAGTAGGCTTAGCGCGCTGTTCTCCAGCTTGGAGTACAACGTCCTCTATCCACGGGTATCTCTCGGGGCATGGCTTGCAGCCGAAGAGGTAATTAGTCTCTTCGATCAACGAATCCGGAAAGATGCATGTGTGAACTTCCGGACAGGGCTGGAACTCGGGGACCCTCGAGCATTTTTTCTGGGAATATTTGCCCAGGGGTTTCGGGTTTTGCATGAAATGTACCACTTCTTCGACGGTGGTCAGGAATACGTCGTCCTTGCTGAGCAGCCAGTCGACGAAAGACAGGAAGCCCCTCTTGCGTTCCGGGTCCCACAGCCAGTGTTCGTGGAGGAACAGGGGAAATGGAGCCCGGTTGGTGTGGTAGAAGCGCTCGAAGTTTGATCTGATGGAAGATATGAAGAACAAAAATAAAGCGAAGAAAACGGCTTGTACTCTGGGTGAAGACTGGCAATCAGAAATACGTTATTTTTTGTTTTCGTTTTCAGACAAATGTTCACGCTGTCCCAATCGTCCTAAACCATGGTCTAGACTCAGCACAGTTGACCTGATTACAGGCCAGCTGTGGCCACCTTGATTCTGGTTAATCTTCTCACGTAAAGTCGTGATAAGTAGTAGCCGGAACATAGTTGGAGCGCTAATTTACTGATTACTTAGTAATTATGTGCGGCAAGAATAGTTCTTTGTTTTCTAACTATAGTTTTTCTCTTTACGTACAATATCCAAACGTCATTCTCAAATTTTGTGTGGAAATACCACACAAATTTGCAATTTTGCGCGAAAATTTTGTTCCCTCTTATAATTCTCACGACTGTACTTGCCTCCTTTTTTGGCGTCCACTCTGTTATCCTCAAACACGAGCCGTTATCCGCTCAGCGCATCTTGGTTCCTACTCAAGCCAACTTCCCTGCCGTAACCTCTGTTTCAGTATTCAAGTTTTATAATAGGGCGTTCTTAGGTGCATGCGCACAACGCAAACACCCAGTCGTGTTTTGCATTAGCGGGCTACGCTAACCTTGGAAAATACTTAGAAAACACAGAATAACTAGAAGGCAAAACTGTAGCCTCCGTCGGCTAGCCTACACTTCGAAAAGAGGACTTCGTTCGGACGAAGTCATATATCCTTTTGCTGAAACGTCGGCTAGTGTACTGAGGCTTTTTTTTAAGCTTTGTTTATTGCCTCAGGGCATAAAAGAGTACGTAAGGCTTCTCTTCCGTGCTTTGGCCATCTTGCGTTTACTGAAAATCAAATTCTCCTTGCCCTCTCTGTAACGTATATTTCCGATCTCGAAACACTACACAACCTAGCTAGACTTCGTATTCTCCTTAAGTCCCTCTTTAAAACACCGCCTCTGGTCCAGACGTTTAAGTGGCGTGCACGTAGAAAGACGTTGGTTCCAGGGTTAGCTGAATCCGCATGTTAGAGGGCACGTGTTTCAGGCAACAGGTTTCACTTTTATCAAACACGTCCTCAAGAAAGGTTCTTTCATTACTCCAGCGTCGTACCTGAGGAAGTCGAACGTGTCGGAAGACGTTGTCGGCTTTGGGAGACACTCATCGGGCATCGCGCAGACGTCCTCGGCCACCGACCCGTCCTCACCAGGCGTTTTTCTGACTATCATGTTCATGGGCACCAGCCACAGACCGCTGTAAGCACCGCTCGGACAAGCATCTCGTCCGCAAGCGTTCTGCACACCGTAGTCCAAGGTGTACGGGTACTGCGGGAGCTTGTCGGGCCTGCGATCGGGAGCCGCAAAGAAATCCTTCGCATCACATTTGTGCTGCAGTGTGTGTAGATGAACCGAAGCCATTCATCTACTGACATTCCTGCTTAAAGGGAAACTGCACAGGTTTTAGAAATCAACGAGCTTAAGAGAGTCGAATGTGTGACACTTGCAGGTAAAGCATGCGAAGTCTTTTGGGGCTAGCACTTGAAATAGGGAAGTAATCGCCGATTAAAATACGGACACCCTTCAAACTCCTCCGCAACGCACAACGCCAGGGGGGGGGGGGGGGGGGGCATGGTGACGTCATCGAAGGTATCAGTACATTTCCAACGCATAAACGCCTGCTTTGAAGGAAAAAACCGACGCCACCGAAGACAAATCCTGCCGAGAGTTGTTTGGCAGCGTCTAGCTAACGAGTCAAAGCAGTGTGTGGATGACGTCGGCGGTAATTTTAAATCATACCTTCCGTGACGTCACGCTCAATTTCCCTGCACTCCTCCGCTGCATGAAGGAGAAGCGCAAAATTCAATCGTTGATTACGTCACTATTTTGAACGCTAGTTAAAAAACACTTTGCATGCTTCACCTGCAGCCTATGTAGATTTGAATCCTTGAATATCGCGAAATTCTAAAAAAAGTGGTGCAGTTGCCCTTTAAGCCTGTAACTGTCAGGTAATGAAAACATTGGATCAATGTCCGGAATTTTTGAACATCAATTTTAGTTGCGAAGAAATTGCGGAACTTTATAAGGTATTCTTATAAAGATACTGAAGGTAATGGGCCATATTATACCGATGCGTAGCAAAATCTTTCTTTAGGCTTATAAGTTTGTCCATAGCATGATAGCACGATAACAAGAACATCAATAGGGAAAGAAAATGCGACCCAGTCAAGGGAAAACAGTGCATATAGTACAAACTTACGAATATATAAGAAACAGTTGGGCTTTCAACATTTTCCAGTTGAAAAATGCGCTTTTCGAGAATTTCTACGGAGTGAAAGTTGTGAATTATCAGGATTTCATCAGTAATGAGTCCTTCATTACAGAAATTAAAAAAAATAACTGGGAGATTTATTACGAAACATTCTTTCAGGATAAACAAATTTATATAATTTTAATTTTTGTGAATCACTAAGGACGATAAAACTTCGTGCGGGTATATAGCCTCATGCGGAAAATAGTGACCCAAATTCCGAATTGCTCCATCAGTCACTCATGCATCATTACGGCCATTAGAATTTGTGGCCGTATTGCCGTTAGGTTTAGAGGGCCGCGGAAAGATATAATCAGCAGCTTACATTTTGATCTTTGAAAATACGGCTCAAGAGACCGTTTCTACAATTATGGTCGCAGTTCATGTAGTTAAGTTTTCAATAAAGATAGAGATTTATTGACAACTTTATTAGAAAAAAAATTACAAAATAAATAAATTTAGTCAATTTTGATTATTGATTATGGGTAACCCACATTCAAAACATTTGCGCAGAAGCCTCACGCACACTCGGCTACTTACGACGTAACTTGAAGGACGCATCCCCTGAAATAAAGAAACTAGCATACATGACATTCATTCGCCCGAAATTAGAATATGCGTCATCCATTTGGCATCCATCGCAAGCTTATCTCGCCGCCGACCTCGAAGCCGTACAGAACCGCGCCATCCGCTTTATAACATCTTCCTATTCAAGAAAAACCAGCATCACTGCACTGAAACAGTCCGTCTCCATTCCATCGCTCGTGTCACGCCGCATCATATCTCGCCTCTGTCTTCTGCATCATTTCTATTATCATCCGCGCTCACGCCACGCAAAACTAGAACCCCCCCATAGGACGTCTAGCCGCTTGAACCACAATCATAGCATCGCTCGCATCAACTGTCGCACGTTAGCACTCAGTTCTTCTTTTTTCCCGCACGCAATAGCTCTATGGAATGCCCTGCCAAACACCATTGTATCATGCACTAATCGCAAATCATTCCGTGAAATACTAAAGGACCATTTTTCGTGAGTGCAATCTTTTTAATTATATGTTTGTCTTGAGACAGACAAGTGTCCTTGCTTTTTTTCATTCCTTAGCCTTTGTTTACTCATGTGTTAAATTTTTTTTTTACTTGTTACATATTGTATAACCTTTTCGACGCCCCTTACCTGTTGTACATCTCTATTCCTTTGCAATGTTATTTTTTTTTCTTTCTTTGTAGTGTTCTTGTCTTGTTCGTACAAATCTTGAGTTTGCTCCCCCCTTATGTAATGCCCTCGGGCCTTTAAGGGAAAAATAAATGAAATGAAATGAAATGAATTTGGAACTGATCATATCGATGCAGTTATATTACGGGAAACAAAATGATTTCACTCTGCACCGCATTAATACGCCGGGCGCATTACATGGTTAACGACAACGTTAAGTTTCCAGCATTTTTCACCGCGGAGTTAACTCCTCATATCAGTTTCGAGCCACCCCATAGAAACACGTTTGAGCACCAAGCACGAATATAAGTCCAGAATATGTAGGCATGTTTCTGTAGCCTTGCCGGCTGCAACAAAATGAACTTCTCAGAGCGCCGACTTTCAAATAGAAGTTGTACTGAGCGCACGCGTTTCTACTCGGACTGCCATCAAAATAGACACAAAGAAACAAAATCCCAATCCGCCTTTATAACCTACAAGCTGCATGAAACGTATGTTCCAAGAATGCAATTTCATTGCAAGAATGCAAATTCTAATGGATGTACTTGGTTTGCAGACATAGGCAGCTGCAGGAACGTCTGTAACGCCCCTTCAACGAACTGATGAAGATGCGCGTAACATCCCATCGCTCAGAGGGAGCTGCACGCTCGAACGGAAAAAATTGGCAGTGGCTTAGCTCAGCTATGCCAGGATATACGTAGCGTGAGGTACGGTATATCCCTGGCCCTGCGCCGCTCGTTCTTCCTTGCCTGGAGGGCTAACTGCCACGCTACAACCTCGGGGTCCGACGACTCGAGTTTCTCCCGTCTCCTACGCCGCACGGCGTCGGACTCGCTCTCCTTGGCCGCCATGACAGTTGTGTTTTTCCACCGCCGCATTACCGTCATATCTGGGTCTACAGTGTTCTAGAACACTGTATCTGGGTCGGAGGCGAGCGGCGTCGGCGCGCGGCGCACCAGCTGCGCAGCTGTGACGTCACTCGGCTCCCCGCGCATGCGCACAAGTGACGCTGAAGGCCCACAGCGAAACGGTTAGACTGCGGTTAATGCAGCTCTCGCTACAAAACATGCCCTCGTGCGCACATACATACCTGACGAACACCGAAGAGTCGTACAGGAATCCCTGCTTCCGCATCATGGCGTAGGCGTCCCCAGGCCCGATCCTGAGGAATGGCGCCCTGGCACCCACCATGTCCCTCTCGGGAATGAGCGCGTAGTCCCTCAACAGGTGGCGTACGCCCAAAAACTCAGCCTCCCAGCCGGCAGCGTCCAGCGTGAGCCAGTACGTCATGTTGTTAAGATGTCTGTGGAAGGAACGTAGAAAGATGTTTTTCGGAAGCACTCGTATCGATCTAGACGCAACACTGCGGCCGCCGCATCCCAACTCTCAAGATAGTGATACTCCAAAACTAGAACATTGCTGGAAGTAGCGTGGGTTTCTACTTTCTGTGGACTCTTTACATTATAGAGTTAAGCCTGAGGACTGAGCTCTTCCTTACAGGGGGTGAAGTGCGGAGAGGATGTTGTGCTTGTCGTCGGTGACGTCATCTAGGTATTGCCAATAATGTTTGCAGAAAAAGAGAGACGAAATTAACGACTCACTGCTTGAAAAAAAAAAGCCTTTTAATTTGTCGATTGAAATCATTTTTGAATTTCTAAGCACCCTCAGCTTAAAGTATAGTGCTATGAGTAATTTTTAGTTTTCCCGAAATTGGTGGTTAGAACCATGTCGACTGAAAAGATGATCACTGCCAGGTTAGTAGCCCGTATGCGCGTGACCCACTGAGTAACTATTAGCTATGAAGGAAGAGGAGGAAAGGCGGGGAGGTTAACCTGTAGATGAAACTAGTTTGCTACCCTGCACTTGGGGGGAAAAGGGGTGAGGGGATATAAAGGTGGGGGAGGAAAGGGAGAGGAAAAAAAGCAGAAGGCGAAAAGAAGAAGTGTTTATAGCGCAAACAAAGACACGGCCAAAAAAGACGAAACGCACACGCAAGCGCTACACCAAGGTGAACGACCAACTCGCCGCACAGGAAGTTTTAAAGAAGGCGAAAAGGCTTCGGTAAATTCATACCCTGTCATGCAGGTCCGACACTCAAGAACCCCAGGAGGGCCTGACAGGCCCTAATCGCCGATGATCACCACGGACAGTGTCCAGCTATGAAGGGCCGCCGTTACCATTAATGGCTGCAGCCACACCGAGCAAAAAAGTGGACAGGGTGTGCATAGAAGTGCGGCCCGCAGCTTTCACTCTGTGGACAGTGCATTAACCGCATGTTTCCAGTCTTGGCAGACAGAGGAATGGTTCTTACTGACGATTCTGCCTCTCCTAGGCCTAATGAAAGGTTCCGGTTTCTTGATAAAATAGCTCTCTTCGTAAAACCCTGAGGGCGCCACTGTGACTGTTGTTTGATGCGGTTTCCAGCCGCGGCCTGCTTGCGTTTAGCGTGCGTACATTCTATATCTAAATCTCTACTAACCATATATGCTTCCTGTATCTCCAGGCAAAGCAACGGTCCATACTCACGTGATAGAGTGCAGCGCTATCTCGCTGCCTGCACTGTGCAGTTCGTGCACGAACGAGTAGTTCGTGTATCCGGCCGACACGAAGAAGGTGGCGGCCACGTTGCAGCCGTTGGCGCGGTTGCGTCGCCTGCCGGGGGCCAGCAGCTCTCGGTAGAAGTTCATGTTCTGGTCGTTGACGGCGTCGTCGAAGGTGATCATCACAAACTGCGGCGTCTCGGCAACGCTCAGGTTGCCCGGAGGCTGGGTGCTAATGCAGAGACAGTTGTCTTCCAGGCGACACCTTCTGGGGTCGCAGTCGGCGCACCGCACCACGTCGAAGGCGCACAGTGCAGTCAGCGCGAAGAAGAGGCTGCGTGCAGCCCTTTCCATGGTCTGCTTGAAACAAACAAGGGCGTTTACGAATAATCATAGTTTACATCCACATGTGCTTACCGAAACCGCTGCAAAAACAGCGATGTACAGGGTTCGCAATAAAATATGCACAACTTAATTAAAACCAGCCCTGCCTGGCAGTATTCGGGAAAAAAATATGCCCGGTGGGTCAAATATGCATAAAAAAGAAAAAATGGAGGATACACTCAAGCTCCGTCTTAAGGGTACGACTCGATAGCGTGATGGGGTGATCGCAATATATGAAGAACGTCATTCTCTACTTTACATTCATCGATCCCTGGAGCTCTTCATACCCCTCATGGCGCAGTGGTGCATCGGATATGTTATGCGTGCCACTGCCCTGCGATGGCAGGTGCTCCCAGCGGTGGGCCTTTTGCGGACCAGGTTGCTGTTCTCTAGCGACCAATCACTAACTGCCACCTGCCCCGACTATCCGGTGGGCAGGTTGTGATGACTCTTCAAAGTCACGTGGCCTAGGTGGCCCACCTTCCTCCCTGGGGACCACCTGCCATAGTCATGCCCGTGATATTTCGCTCACAACGCCGACAACTTTGACGCCGGATTTTCTTCGTAACGGGGCCTTCAACGCTGGCGCGTTAAAATACAGGCCGACAACTTCCTCCTATACGGAACGTCATGCCACTGGCTTGAAACACGTAAAAATTAGTACGAAAAGGAACTCCACACGCCTCGCAAGCTCAAGAATAACACTGTATGAGACGGTCCAGATTTAATAGAGTTAAAAAACCAACATGATGCCCTGCTCTCTCCGCAGCGATGGCCTATAGTAACCCGCCGCGGTGGCTCAGTGGTCAAGGCGTTCGTCTACCGATCCGGAGTGTCCGGGTTCGAACCCGACTGCGGCGGCCGCGTTTCGATGGAGGCGAAACGCAAAAGGTGCCCGTGTGCTGCGCGATGTCAGTGCCCGCGTTGAGATCGCCAGTTAGTGGAAATCACTTCGAAGCTCTCCACTACGGCACCTCCTTTTTTCTTTCACTCCACCCTTACCCCTTCCTTTATGGCGTGGTTTGGGTGTCCACCGAGATATGACAGATACTGCGTCATTTCGCCTCCTAAAAAACTGATTTTCAATTTTTCTTCCTCCTGCATCCGCCTTGTATGCAGGAGGCGCACGGTTCGATCCCCAGTGCCTCCGTGCACCCACCGATTTTCATTTGGTACAATCTTTCACGTTCATTTAAGCACTGACCAGCCTTACAGATCTATGGTTTGGTATTACTGTTCATGGGTTTCAACGTCCCAAAGAAACTCGGGCTGTAAGGGATGCCGTAATGGAGGGCTCCGTATAATTTCGACCGCCTGGGGTTCTTTAACGTGCGCTTACATCGCAGAGTGCACGGGCCTCTAGCACTACATCTCCATCGAACTGCGACTTCCGCTGCCGGGATCGAACCCGCGTCTTCTGGATGAGCCGCCGGGCTACGGCGGCGGCCCGAGAGACCATTTTTTTCTGCTGCTTTAGGCCATTTCCTGTTCGAGGAGAAACCGGACAGCTTCTTGTGTGCATATTTCGATGAAGTTGAGCACGTCCATTCCCAGGCGGTGCCGGAGAGCGTGAGTTTACTTGGTCTGCTCCCGACCGCTCCTTTTCTCCACAATGTCTTGTGTGACGCCATGCGGGTTTGGAAATGCCTCGACTGGCCCTGCTGAAACGCTCGAAACATACCGGCGCAGAGCTTTGTAATGTTTGTTTTGCTATGCTCAAAACCACAGGCACGCGCCTTCATCACTTCGTGACGCGAAACACCAGCAGATTTATCCTCAATGTTTGTAGCTGCATGCACGCAACTGCTCTGCTTCTACACTACCCGAGACGGTGGTAGCTGATTTACGCACCTTATCTCCAGAGTTCTTTGTCAGCCTCACGCAAACACACCTGTTGTTATCGCCATCGCAGAAGGGTTCAGTTCTTTAGGAAAAATTTTCGTTTGGAAGCATATTGCTTCCTTCCTGGTTGCTAGACGGGTGTCACCACAACGAGACAATATGCTGCCCAAGTGTGTGTGTCGAGCATAATATTTCAATCTATGTTTAAACCGAGCACCGAGGCTATCCAGTGATTGATGTAGTCGGCCTACTTGTGCTTGACGATCCGCGGTATTATCAACGTGGAACGTACCAACCTACATGTATGTACGAGACACCCGCCCACAGTGTATGGGCAGGTACTCATGATTTCTGGTATTTAAGCACCGCAACTGGAGCCAAAGCGTCTTCCTCGTACCGCCATTGCCAAAATTTAACAAAGTAACGGGGTTTGCCTCTCAGGCGTGCAGTTAATGACATCCCAGTCGAAATCAAGAGGAAGAAATGGGCTTGGGCAGGGCACGTAATGCGAAGGCAAGATAACCGCTTGTCTCTAAGAGTAGCGGAGTGGATTCAAAGAGAAGGCAAGCGTAGCAGGGGGCGGCAGAAAGTTAGGCGGGCGGATGAGATTAACAAGTTTGCGGGGATACGGTGGACGCAGTTGGCAAAGAACATGGTTAATTGGAGAGACATGGAAGAGCCATTTCCCCTGCAGTGAGCGCAGCCAGGCTAATTGTGATGTAATGCAAGAGGCGTGGTCTGAATGAACCCGCGTATTTAGGTGTCAGGAGACAAGCACTACAACGGCTGACCCACCGCGCCGGCTCACCTTGTACTGATTCGAGTACTGTTTAATGGTGTCGTACTCCTTGTTCGAGAGAGCCTCGGGCATCGCATCGTACTTTTCGCGGAGTTCTCGCGCTTGGCTCGGCTGTGGTCTCCGTCTAGTGGGAACTGGGCCACTGCCTCTTCGACGGGCATGACGGGAGCGTTGAGGCGACATGCAACCAGTGATTTCCCTACGCCGCCTCGAAGACGTTACGAGAGAGGAGACGTGAATGAGAAGTGCTATGGAGGGTTACTATAGCGCTTCGAGACACAAAGGACAGCTCACCGCATAGCGCTTGTACTTCATGTCTTTTCTCCGCTCCGCGGTATGTTTCCATCTGGCGTGGCCCGCCGCGGTGGCTAGTGGTTATGGTGCTCGGCTGCTGACCCGAAATACGCGGGTTCGATCCCGGCCGCGGCAGCCCAATTTCGGTGGAGGCGAAATTCTAGAGGCCCGCGTACTGTGCGATGTCAGTGCACGTTAAAGAACCCCAGGTGGTCGAAATTAACCGGAGCCCTCCACTACGGCGTCCCTCAAAGCCTGAGTCTCTTTTGGACGTTAAACCCCCTTAAGCATAAGGATAACCATCTGGCGTAGAAAAACTAACGGGAGCGCTGGGTTTTGAATGGAGACAATGCACCCCCCTTTCGTAAGCTGGATCAGGCTGTGCACCCCGAAAATGCGCGACCTTTCGACTCACCTGTTTTCGTAAGGACGGCCAAACGCTGTTTCCTGCCATTAGGAAGCCCGTGTACCGCTCCGCGAAGCAGCTACAGAAAACAGAGTTAAAGAGGCCAGCACGCGTGCGCAGGAATCGTAGAACAGCTGCTCCGTGCTCTGCTGACACGGCGCAAACATCTGCGTCCCGCATTTGATGTACCGTACATTCCATGACCGACGTTTACTGCCGTCGTCTGAAAGCAGTGCAGCGCCCCGGTCATGATAAGGACTTGAAAACGTTTTTGTTTAATTTTATTGCATTGAAGATCCTTTTAGAGGTGCATTACAGAAGGGTTGGGACTAAATCGAACGATGATTACTCAAGTTTTGCATACGAGTACAGCAGTAATCTGTAGTGCATGTGTACAGCTGCATTCAGGCCAGGTGGGACACTGAATGCCATATAGGTTATATACACATGTGCACAGGACAACAACTGCAAAAAAAATCTGGGGTATGCCTCCTGAAATCGTGCCTGATATTCTTGTGATAGGTGATAGAAAGAAATTTTCAATGGCAAGACATGTAACGCGACGGCAAGATAACCGGTGGTCCGTTATGGACTAATGAATTCCAAGAGAAGGCAGAAGAAGCGGCAAAAAACCAGGGGGGAAGACGAAGTTAGGAACTTTGTGAGGATCAGGAGACCGCGCCTGCATCAGCACAGGGCTAGCTTGACTACGTCGAAGAAGTCTCTTTTTTCTGCGGTGGACGTAGTAAGCTTGATGATGACGCCTCCGCTTCCCTTTACAAAAAACATGTTATTGATTTAAAGCTAAAGCACTGTTCTTGTGTTGAGTAGCTGGCGAACTCGAAAACATTTAGTTTAGTTTATTTTATGGGGTTTAACGTCCCAAAGCGACTAAGGCTATGAGAGACGCCGTAGTGGAGGGCTCCGGAAATTTCGACCACCTGGGGTTCTTTAACGTGCACTGACATCGCACAGTACACGGGCCTCGAATTTCTCCTCCAAAGAAATTCAACCGCCACGGCCGGGATCGAACCCGCGTCTTTCGGGACAGCAGCCGAGCACCATAGCCACTGAGCCACCGCGGCGGCCTCGAAAACATTTAAAAAGGTGTATGTTGGTGTGCAGTATCCGCAATGCCAGACCTTACCGTTTAGACCAGGTTCAGCTTTCACGCAGGGAGATACCTAACAGGGGTTATCGTGGAACTACTTCCTTTATCGTATGCACGCGCTGCTATTTATCATTTCATTAAGCTATTCGCTGTAGTTTTCAAATGATTACGGCTAAGCTGATAAAACGAGGTCTCGAATGGATAGCCGGTCACACCGGCCCCATTTCGATAAAGGTTGAATGCAAGTATGCCCGCGTGCTGGGATATAGGCGCAGCATAAAGAAGGGATTCAAATCCTGTGCTCTTGAGTACGCTTCCGTAATAAGCCATACTTGGATCAAGTTTAACTGAGTAAGAGTGTTGAGCTTAGCGAAAAACGCTCAGCGAAAGCACACTGTCGTTTCCACTGTCTAGATCGTGAGGCACTCGAGTTGTGCTTTCACTGAGCTATTTTTTTTTTGTTTTCTGTGTTTTCATAGAAAGGGCCGGCCCAGTTTACGACTATCAATTTGTACGCGATAGTTTTCCAGGCAGTTTGAATGCTTGTCTGGGCACTTGTTCGCGTGCCGGCTTTTTCTCGATTAGATTCAAAGTTTGATGTTGAGACCGCTTATACATGAACTTTGTATTCCTTCGCGTAGTTAAGTTGTTGTTCTGCGTTTGTGCATCTTTGCCTTTTTGCCGTTCTACCGATGCATGCGAGCTTCTCAACGTAGTGTATGCACTTCCAGTGTTGTCAATAAAGACAATCAGCGAAGAGAGGCTTAGGGCTTCTCACGACGGTTACCACGCTTTCGCTCTCGATTTTGGAAGTGCGCTCTTAGAATTCGAATGATTCTAAATTATTCGAACTATTCATTCGTTCTACTTTTACCTTATGCCCTGCTCCTCCTGCTGTAATTTCTCAGCAACCCTTGGCTTCCAAAATCTTCTTCCCCACTTCCTTTCCCGCTTTCTCCATTTTCAGAATTTCTTTGGAGGAGAAATTCTAGAGGCTCGTGTACTGTGCGATGTCAGTGCACGTTAAAGAACCCCAGGTGGTCGAAATTTCCGGAGCCCTTCACTACGGCGTCTCTGATAGCCTTAGTCGCTTTGGGGCGTTAAACCCCACAAAACCAAACCAAACCATCTTTTCCCTTAATTTTTTATTGACCCCCGGTATTTCATCCCGCCATGCTGATTAATTAATTTACCCTAGTTTTCCACGTCAACCCAGCCAGTCATACCATTCCACCTCACGCATCTGGACACAGCCTTTCATGCCCACGCTCGCTGTCTCTCCACGCTCCACACCCCCGGATTCCTTTCTGCTGAGCTGGCCTTTTTCTTTTCACAGTTTTGCTCGTCAACCGGTTAATCATCTTTAGCTGCCATCATGCCTGGACAACATCCACCCTCCCCGTCGTAACACCCTTCCCACTCCACGCCCTCCTCCCCTTTACCGGGCCTTCCTCCTCAAAGTGAAGGCCTTATTTAAACCCGCCAATGATGAACGCTTTGCCCAGACGAAGACCAGTCCTCTTGCCGAAACGTTGGCAAGCACCCTGGATCTTTCCCCCTTCCTTGTTCACTTTGCGTCAACCTAAATAAACTGTGATGTGTAACTTAATGCAGCATTTTTATCCAAAACTACAGCAAATAAAATGAAATGCCATGCTTGTTTATTGTGAGCCTTCAGCACTCTCGCTTGGCGAGGTTATTCTTAAAAAGAAGGTAAAGTGGGTAGCGAAGGGCAAAATGAGAATGAGGAGGAAAACACTTTTACTGGCAGTCTTAATTTAGGAAGAGGAAGAAGAGAACGGTGGGGGGGGGGGACGAGGTCCTTGTAGATGTAATCCTTGTTTCGTCTCATGAATGAACTAAAGCCTCTTGAAGAGCTTTTTTTGAAAGCTGATCTAGAGACTTTAAGATGAACAAGAGGAATGATTTCAGCATGCGGCCTTCCGATGTTGTACGTTGTCCGTCTAGACCTTTGTTGTCCGTCCACGTTGTTGGCCTTTGGAATTCCAGGCGCTTGCGAGAAAAAGCTAGGCCTCCGGGGTATGAATGGGCTGGACTCTTCCACACAAAAGGCAGCCAGGACTGGTGGTTGCTGCTCCCTGGGTGCATGCCTTGTGTAGGAACCGACCGGCTGTCTCTTGCGGCCGCTTGGTGTGTTGTTCTTTCTCAAGACGAATGTAAGGGGTGGAGGTTGAAAAGCAGTCAGTTCTGCAAAGAAGAGGAGTTGAATATCAGCGGAGCTTAGTGAAACTTTGCAGCAACGCTTTTGGGAAAACAAGAAAAGAATGCTCCAAGCGTTCTGGCTCTCCCGGGGAGAGAGGCGAGATAAGTAGCTATTTCACACCATATCTCTTATCTCTCCTTCACCTCAATTCCTGAATATAAAACATTTCCTTCAGCCTGCAGGAAAACGAAGGTGTTTTTGGTGCTGACACACAATAACGCCGACAACTGGTGCGATAAAGTCAAGAATCTCCCTTACACAGATATTATTATGAGTGAAAAAGAAATAATTGAAAAGTGGCTAACAATGCTGCCTTACAATCACGGTCAAGTTAAAATAAAACGACAAAACGACAACCAGAAGGCTCAGGGACCGCCATGCAGCTACCAGAACATGAACCGATGGAAGTCTGAAAGTGCACAAAACTGACCCTGGATCAGCACAATCAGTGTTAGGCGAGCTTAGAGGTGTGCTTTTGTTGAGCCTTATCGTAGCATTCCCATGATGCATCTCTGCGCGGGTTCCAATGTCGCGAGAAATTCCTTCTTGTGATTCGCTTCTGCTGCTTTGTTTCTAGAATGTCTTTTCAGTAGAATTAACACCGCTAGGTTAATACACTTCAAAGAGGAGTCCATGGTAGCAGATGCGCTATAGTTTACCTTGTTCTTTGTTCATGTTATCTACGTTTCGTGGAGCCATCAGTAGTTTTTGGTCGCCGCTTCTTCGTTGTACTTTAGCTTGCTCGTGACTGTACACAACAGGCACGGCTGAAGGTACATCCCAGCCTTTATGTTTTAAAATCAGGTTAAATTCAACCTGTAGAGGTTCGCAAAATTTTGTTTGTTGTTTAACTTTTGAATGGAATGAATGTATTTCTGTCGCAACCACGATTATTTTGCTGTTGTCTGTTCGGTTTAGAGATCCGATACATCACAGACTGATTGGTTTGAATACTGAGGTATATATATTTCCCATACGCAAACCAGGACTTCACATAAATCTGAATCAAAACACGGCTAAACGTGTTCTTGGTTACTTTCGCAGCTTTTGAAATATGCACTGTGCTACGTAAAACTGCTCGCATATAAATACAAGACACCTGCACGCCGTCTATGGCTAATATTTTATAATGTTATATTTCTAATGTTCTTCGCTAGGTTATACCGTCCGCAAGGTTTCGGCATGCCTGAAACTCGCGTTGGAGGTTTTTTACTTGGCTTCTAGCTTTGGTTGAAACCGAAGGTCTGTGTTCCGCTGAAATACAGTCAGTCGGCTTGCTGAGTGAATTTCTTTGAATAAAGAAAATAAAAATTAGCATCGTGCCGCCAGCACTGATGTTCTATGCTGCCGCAGCTGACGTCATCATACATCAGGATGACAGCCCATTTAATAGTATAAGATAGACAAGCCACAAAGTAGAGAACAGACATCATAGCGAGTGGGGAGCGTGTCTCACTTGTGTCCTGTCTATCCTGCGCTGTTCCCATCAAGTATGCTGTCAAGCCACCAACTCATCAAACTTTCAAATCTCAGCAGGATGGCGTCATGCAATATCCTGATAAGTGCGGCGAATCGACAAAACTTGTTGCGGAACCTTCACGTGCTCTGTTCAGACTACGGTGGATGTACAATGCATGTCATACTTAGAGGCAACACGAGGATGATGGCAAAACCGGCTCGTAGGTCGCAGAAAAGTAGGTTTCCCCGCGAAGCGAGGATAACGGCAGAGAACTCGAGAGGAGGAATCTGAAGCCGCTCTCCTGTTTCACTGTGAAACGTACTTTTCTCCGCGTTAAGAACGCGTTTAATCATTTTTTCATTTTCCGTCTAAGTATGACGTATACTTTACCTGCACTTGCTTTTGCGTGGACAGGCAAATTTTCAATTCTGAAAATGAAAATGCGATCAAGAAGTAAACAGCAACACCAAATCGAACAACTGCTTTTACCGGCACTGACAATGGTAACGCTCTTAAAAAGTGTCAAGAAATTTGAGGAAAAAGCGTACATAAATAAATTCTGGGTTCAAATACCTCTGATTTAAATTTGCAGTTTCTTGGGAACTTTGCATACTCTGTATTTTTTTACTGCTTCCTGCAGACTTAAAAAATCATGAAAAAAGGAAAGGACTCCAGGGCGAATATATTATGTGGTAACTCCACTTTAAAGTTTGTACGAGGGAAATAATCTTTTAAGGCTACCTGGTACAGACATAATTTAACTCTAGCCTTCTTTGCACGGGCGACAACTCTTTCGAATATTTATCTTCCCTTTACAACAGACGACAAGAATCGTATAACATTATTTCACTGTAATAAATACCATGTTTACCAAAAAATAAAGGTGTGTTGTTTGCTCCGACATTAAGCTTTTATCATCCTATCGAGAATAGTAGTTTAACGTGTTAATTTAAAGAGTAGATTGCTGTATCATTGCCTGTGTATCAATTTTTGATATTTGCGTATTTGTAACTACTACCTGACTTGTGTATATCTCTCGTAACTGTCACTATATTAACATGTATCCAATGTTTCTCCTGTTGCTTCCAATGTATCCACGATTACCTTTATATCACTCCACTGCAACCACCCTGTGGCGATTGTTGTGCTCGTAAATAAAATAATAACTTGATTACTATCTTGTCTATCTATCTTATCTCATGTTAATTGCTTACCTTATCTTAATTATATAGCTTATCCTAGGAACTATGTTATACCATCTGCTCTCGTAATTGCCACTGTATTAACATATATCCAATATTTCTCTCGTTTCCTATATATCCACGATTATTGCCTTTATATCACTCCACTACAACCACCATGCGGTGACTGCAGTGTTTGTAAATAAAATAATAACTTAATTACTATCTTTTCTAATATCTTTGGGGATAGCGCTCTAGACTGGTGGAAGTTATAGGTGTGAACACCAACGCCTGCTGGCAGGATATGAATAGGAATAATCGTAAAATTATGTAAAACGCACTACGATACGTGCGACGCCTTCCACCGTGCGCCTTGAAACAAGTGGCTCGAAATCTCGGCGGCGACACACAGGCAGAACACCAGACAAGAGCAGAGCAGAACAATGAATACTGCGCCGTAGGACTGGCCTCCTGGAGTAACAGGCCCAGCGCGGTTGCCTTGCGTGTTTACCGTGAAATCTTCTATCCACGGGTACTTCTTGGGGCAGGGTTTGCAGCCCACAAGTTCTTTGGTCTCTTCGATGGGCGACTCGGGAAATATGCACGAGTAGATCTGGGGACACTTCTGGAACCTGGTGGCCCTCGAGCACTTTTTCTGTGTGTATTTGCCCAGCGGTTTCGGGTCCTTCATGAACTGCACCACTTCTTGGACTGTGACCAGGAACACGTCCTTCTTGGTGAGGAGCCAGTCAATGAAGGACAGGAAGCCCTTCTTCCGCTCCGGTTCCCACAGCCAGTTTTGGTGGATGAATACTGGAAACGGAGCCCGGTTGGTTTTGTAGTAGCGCTCGAAGTTCGACCTGTGGGAAGAGGGAGGTTAAGACAAAGACAAGGCGGTGAAGTGACGTCAGTTCAATTCACAGTTTCCTCCTATAAACATGCGTAATCATCATGTTTTGCACCCTTAAAGGCTCAAAGGGCTCCATAATATTTAAGCACCGCTGCTAAGGGCGTTACATAAGAACATTATAAAACACATGGCCACAGAACGGCACACAGAATACTCTTCTCTATCACGACAATAACACAGATAAACCAAAACAGCCGCTATTAAAATCAGATAGAAAGGTCGAAGTGACAGCAGTAAGAACATTTTTAGAATTAGTTATGCTTACAACGCAATTAAAGATTTTTGTTTCTGGATCGAATAGCTACAAGTAGTGGTGAAGAAGAAACACCACTGTGAGTAAATGGAAAAAAAGGTTTGCAACACATTCTAGCAGAAATATGAGTAGGAGATAAACGAGAAAGACGGTTTTGGTGAGACATATTAAAAAAAATATTTTGTGCAAAAATATTACAGCAACATAGCATAGTGGGCGAGTTGGTATCACATCTTTAAAGGACGAAACAGCGCAAAAAAAAAAGTAATTAA